>NC_050578.1:215572620-216772620 GCF_011100635.1 Trichosurus vulpecula | reverse complement strand
CCCCTTCTTCCCTACCCCCCTCCTCCTCACCCTTCCAGGTCAATGTTAGTACTGGCTGATGAACCTTTTGTGTCAGGCTAAGGAGTGGGAATGTTAGAATCCCCAACTCAGCATGGCCTCCCCACCCCCCACTCCGTCTTTGCTACAAAAAAGGGAGGAGGAAGCAGGAGTCTGAGATGGAGTGATGCCGGGGGCCAGGCATAAGTTTTACTGACTGTTAGAGCTTAGAGATCCAAGTTCAATCTCCTCTTTTTACAAAGGGAAAGACTACAGTTCAGAGTCTGGGAAAAGACTTCTTCAAGGTCAAGGTTGTTAGAGCCCCTCATCTCTAGGCCCAGTGGCTGAGACCAGAGGGGGAGGAAGGGACAAGTGTAAGCAGAGTTTCCCCAGAATCAATGAGAGGCCCTCTCCAAGCCTAGACATCCCCAGGTGGGGTCACTGGGAGCCCAGGGGCTGGGACTTGGCCATCTTTTCTCTCTCCACTCTCCTTTGGCAAGTTCATTTTGCTCTTATGTCTTTAATTGCCACCTCTACACAGATGCTTGCCATTGAGGCTTGAAAGAGTACTGGACTTGTAGCCAAGGGAAACATGAGTTCATGTTTGAGCTCCAGCACTTTTCCAGCTGTAAGACCCTGGGTAATCGAATTGATTGGTTTTTTGAGCCTTAGTTTCCTCATCTGTGAAACGGTAATACCAAGGCTTGCTCTCATGGGGTGGTTGTGAGGAAAGCAGTCTTTAAACTCCACAGCCCTGTATAAATGTGTTACTGTTATTCTGCCTCTGACCCTGACCTCTTAGTCTCATCCACCTCCCTCTTGTCTCCTGACTTTATTCTGTCAGTCAAGTATTTATTAGGAGCCTTGAAAAGGTTTCAAGGAGCTCACATTCTAATGGAGAGAGAACATGCAAACAACTATAAGCAAATATATTCTGTATACAAGAGAAATTGTAGGTGATCCAGAGGGAAGCATTAGGGAGGATCGGGAAGGGCTTTTGGCAGAAGGCAGGACTTAAAGATGAAGAAGAAGAGACGTCCAGGCACTGCTTCTCACCAGCTTCTCTTGTTCACACTCTGGGGGCTGCCTTTGACTTTCCCCTTCCCGACACTCGACTGTCCAGTCAGTTACCACATCCTGTCCCCTCCACTCCCCCAATGTCTCATGGCCCTCCACTTCTGCTTCCCCCGTGGGCCCCGTCACTACCCACACTGCACTTTGGCCTCTTCCAAGTCCAGTATCTAAATCCAGCTCCCTTTCTATTGTATCCTGCTGCCTCCCCAAGGTTCTCAAGGTCATATCGTTGAGGAATTATGGAGTCATAGAATGAGAACTGGAGGAGACCCGAGAGGCCATCAACCCCAGATGAAAAAAACCACACTCTAGGTAGGTTCAACAATTTACCCAGGGTCATGCAGCTAGTAAGTGTCGGAGGTAGGATTCAAACCCAGGCCTTTAATTGATTTCACTATGACATGTTGTCTCTTTGGGACACAAACCCAACAGACCCTACCAACCTGGGAAGTTTTTTAAGGAAGGGCCCCAAGAGAGACGGTATGTCTGTTAGCCAAGACGAGCCTAGCTAAATTTGGCTAGCTCATCATCTCGCTGGCTCAACAGCCCAGCAAGACCAAGGAAGGCATAGAGAAGTTGCTACCATGTGTTGCCCACATATAGATCATCTCCCAGGTTCTCGAAGTGTTGAAATTAGGCACAAATCGGTAAAAATTTTCAGTGGTCTACTGAGGAAAGTTAAGACTTCTCTGCCTGGTCTTCAAAGCCTTCCACCACCTGCTACCAAGCTATATTTCTGTCCTCTTTCCTCCCCTGATGCGTAACCCCATTCCGTCCTTCCTCAGCCACCCCACATCTTCCCTATGGTCCAGCTCAACTGGACCACTTTCTACCCTCTCCTGCTTAAGCCCTCTCCTCAGGAAGCCTTCCCTGTTGTCCCCTCACCCCTAATAAATAAATATAAATAAATAACTAGGGCCTTCCTCTTTGGGCCCTCCCAATCTTTTTTTTTTTTTGTGGGGGTGGATCCCTGGGATGCGTATGCTACGTTATGATACAGAGTATTGAACTTGGAGCTGCAAGACTTATATTTGAACTCTGGCTCTGCTACATAAGCTGTGTGACCATGGACAAACCACATAATCTCTCTGAGTCTCGGTTTCCTCATCTGTAGAATGGAGATGATAAAACTTATAGTACCTGTCTCACAAGATTGTTGGGAGGAAAGTTCTTTAGGGGAAAAATGCTACACCATAGAGTTATTATTGCTGCACAAGAACCTGTCTTTAACCTCTGGGACATCAACTCCACTTCCAGACTGGTGCTGAGGATTGTTTAACTACTACCTCAGCCCTTCTCTTTTCCTAGTTCTATTCTGGCCTAATTTCCAAGACCTAGCTCAAATCCTCACTCCCCTGGCCTCCTAAGACCTATCTCCCTGGATCCAGAGGCCTGTCATACCCCCTCTGTGATGACCTCCCTTCTTTGGCTCTGCCTGCCACTGTCCCTGGACCCCAATGCTGCCATTTCCTCCTCCTTCCTTTCTGCTCTGCCCTTCCCCCATCTCCACACACTCCAGACCACAAGAATGAGGCTGGATTTCAGAGTTTATTCACAAGGGAAAGAGGTCACACAGAAAACTCCAGAATAGGATTACAGGAAATTAGAGGTATGTAGAAAAAAAATAAAAATTGCTGCCCTCATTTCTTTTGCACCTGAAAGTTTACAAAAGCCATAGCAGTCTTTTTAAGGAGGTGGCATGTTATTCCTGTTTTACAGATGAGGAAACTGAGGCTCGGAGATGAAATGATTTGCACCAGGTGTCAGAACCCGGTCCTGTACTTTTTTTCCAGGACACCTGGGTAGGACATGAGCCTCCTAATTTCTTATGTAGCTCAAGAGGCCCAGGCCTAGCTTGCCCTCTTGATTCTTACTCCCTCCCTCCAGCTGTCACTCTCCTGGTGCCCACTTTGAAGCCCAGGGCCCCTGGCTAATTTAAGTTTGGCTACCAGGATACCCCTGTTCTAGTATCACCAGCTTCTTGGTTACCAGAGTCAACTGCCCTGCTTTGCCAACAAGGGGCAGTAGATGCCTACAATTCTAAGAGCACCTAGGATTTTTGGCTTTGGAGCTGGAAGGACCCTAGTCATTTTGCAGGTTAGGAAACTGAGATCCAGAGAAGCAGGGACTCAAAGTCACACAGGTAGCAAGAAGAACTGTCATTCAATCCCCGGGCTTCTGACTCTAACTGTGTAAGCTGCATTTCTTCCACGGTACTACAGTGGACAATTCAAGTTTGCCCATTGTCCAGAAATGAGGATAATCTGCCCTGAAATCCAGTTTGCCTCTCATTCACAAAAGCCATCCTTTTCGTGGTACATGATAATTGTGTTAGAGTCATCTATGGAGTTCTCTTATTCCCTGCTAGACCATAAGCTCTCTGAGGGCAAGGACTACGTCTCATCTAAATTTTTGTCCCCTACCATAACCAGCAGTAGGCTCTCCACACACAGAGACTTTGGCCTTTTAACTGAGTCCAAGTTCTACAGAACATATCCTTTTATGAAGGGGATTTGTTCTGTGAAGTTTGGAGTCAGTCAAAGGGCTGCACTTGAGGACCTAGAAGGCCACATGTGGCCTTGAAGCCTCAGATTTCCCGCCCCTGGTATAAGGAATGTCTGGAAGAGGAAATTCCCTTTACTAATATAGAGTGATGCCTTCTTCTGTTTTAGAGAGTTGCCCAAAGCCTGGAGAGATTAAGAGATTTGCTTAGGGTCTCACAGCTGATATTTGACAAAAAAAGGACTTGAACTCAGGTCTTCCTGGCCAGCTGGCTATCCTCTGCTTTGCAGCTTTTTACACATACAGTAGACATTTAATAGATGTTAGTTGAATGAATGGATGAGTGAAGGACCATTCTGGGGCTGTGGAGGCTGGGACCAGAGGGAAGAGTGTCCCCTGGCTGACCAGCCCCCTTGTCTGCAGTGCCCCGCTCACTCAGCCATGGCGAAACTGGAAACCCTGTCCGTGTGCGCTGACCCTGGCCGCGACCCCCTCCTGGCCTTTGCCCCTCGGCCACCTGAGCCCCGCCCCGCAGCCCCTCGCCTTGTGGCCATGGGCAGTGTGGGCAGTGGTGTGGCCCATGCCCAAGAATTTGCCATGAAGAGCGTGGGCACGCGGACAGGTGGGAGCTCAGGTGGGGGTGGCCGAGGGGGCTACCCTGGGCCAAGGGGCAGTGGGCCAGGGTCTGGCAGTGGGGACCTCCCAGCCAGATACCCCTCCGAAGACAAAGCCCTGGCCAACTCCCTGTACCTCAATGGGGATCTGCGGGCCGGGGCCAGTGGCGGTGTCAGTGGAGATCGGACAGATGCCTGTGGCAACATGGTCAACAGCAGCAGTGACAAGGCCCCACCCCAGTACCGGGAGCCCAGCCACCCACCGAAGATCCTGCCCACCTCTGGCAAGCTGGACCAGGTCAGCCCTGCACATGGCCTGTGCCATCTTTAGGCCACTCTTTCCCTACCCCTGACTCCCCACCAGAGGAGGGATTCCTCAGCTGGAGGGGCTGTGGATAGGGAGGCTTGTGGGTGGAGGGCTCAACCCCCTGGATACCTGCCTCCCCTAGCATACAAGGAGCACAGGATCCCAGCTTGAAGCCCTGTCCGTTTTTCTTAGTGTATGAGCAGCAGAGGGTGCACTGTCTTGAGTTCCCACCCCCATCTTCTCCTTACACAGTGAGCAGAAGGGCCCCTACCTCCCCTAGTGCATGTGAAACAGACCCTCAGCCCTAATTGTTGCCTCCCTACGAATCCTGGGAGTAGAGGCCCCATCCTGAGGTTCTGTCTCCTCTTGCAGTGCACAGAGCCTCTGGTGAGACCATCAGCCTTCAAGCCAGTTGTGCCCAAGAACTTCCATTCCATGCAAAATCTGTGTCCGCCCCAAAGCAATGGGGCATCAGATGGGCGCAAAGGCCCTGGGGGCCTGAAGGGTGGTGGGCTGGACAAGGCACGGACTATGACCCCAGCAGGCAGTAACAGTGGGGGTGGTGGAAGCAGCAGTGGGGGTGGAGGACTCTCCGACTCAGGCCGCAACTCACTGACCAGTCTGCCTACGTACAGCTCGGGCTATAGCCAGCACCTAGCACCCCTGAGTGCCTCTACCAGTCACATCAACCGCATTGGCACAGCCAGCTATGGGGGCGGGGGTGGCCCCAACAGTGGGGGCCCTGGCTATCATGACCTTTCCTCTTCAGACAGTGGGAGGGCTTCCAGCAAGAGCACACCTTCCTTTGGTAGGCTGAACCCCTTGGGGTCTGGGGAGGGCAGTGGCTCCAGTGGCGTGGGAGGGGTTGGTGGGGGCCTGGGCTCTTTCCCGGCCTCTCCCCCTTCACCGGATGCAGTGATCCAGGAGCTGGAGGAGCGCCTGTGGGAGAAGGAGCAGGAGGTGGCCGGGCTGCGGAGAAGCCTGGAGCAGAGCGAGGCAGCCATTGCCCAGGTGTTTGAGGAGCGGCAGAAGGTGTGGGAGCGAGAGATGGAAGAGCTGAGGCAAAACTGTGCCGGGAAGCTGCAGCAGGTGACCCGCCGTGCCCAGCGTGCCCAGCAGGGCCTGCAAATGCAGGTGCTTCGACTCCAGCAGGACAAGAAGCAGCTTCAGGAAGACGCAGCCAGGCTCGCTAGGCAGCGAGATGAACTCCAGGAAAAGGTGGCTGCCTGTCAAAAGGAGCAGGCTGACTTCCTGCCCCGTATGGAGGAAACCAAGTGGGAGGTGAGGGAGCTGCGTGGGGTTCAGGGGTAAACTAGGCTTGCAGATAAAAAAACCAAACAAAACCCACAAGCCTGGCAGGTGGCTCTTCCAGCACTAGCACCACCACAGCCCGATCTTCTCACTAGAGGGGGCCAGAGAGGCAGAAGGACCTTTGGGATCGCGGGGGTGTGGTTTGGGACTGAGTTTGGAGGCTGGGGATCGCGTAGGGGTGCTGCTGGGCGCTGGCAGACGTGGGGGTCTGTGCTGGGCATGATGTAGGAGTCACCTCATTCGCCCCCAGGTGTGCCAGAAAGCAGGGGAGATCTCGCTCCTAAAACAGCAGCTGAAGGAGTCCCAGGCGGACGTGAGCCAGAAGCTGAGCGAGATCGTGGGGCTGCGCTCGCAGCTGCGGGAGGGCCGGGCCTCCTTGCGCCAGAAGGAGGAGCAGCTGCTGACCCTGCGGGACTCGCTGGGCGTCAAGCAGCCCAGCCTGGAGCTGCAGCTCCAGGGCGACACGGAGCTGGGCCCGGGGCTGCGCTTGCGGGACCGCTTGGGCCCCGGCGAGCCTCGGGCAGGGGAGGCTGCGGCAGCCGACGGGACAGCCGCCGCCGCCTCCGGGGAGCCCGCCGAGCTCTGCGAAAGCGATGAGGCCAAGATGCGCAGACAGGCGGCGGCATCCTCATCTTCCTCCTCGTCCTCGGGGCCCCCTCAGGACGGGGAGGGCGACCCAGCGGACACGGCTGGAGCCCGGGCCCTGCGGCGGGAGGTGGGCCGGCTGCAGGCGGAGCTGGCTGCTGAGCGGCGCGCCCGGGAGCGGCAGGGCGCGGGCTTCGCGGAGGAGCGGCGCGTGTGGCTGGAGGAGAAGGAGAAGGTCATCGAGTACCAGAAGCAGCTGCAGCTCAACTACGTGGAGATGTACCAGCGCAACCAGGAGCTGGCCCGGCGCCTCGGAGAGCTGGGGGCCACGGGCGCCTCCTTGCCGGCACCCATGCCCCTGCCCGGACCCGTGCCCGCGGCGCACGGCGGCTCAGGGGAAGAGAAGAAGGCCTGGACCCCGTCCCGCCTGGAACGCATCGAGTCCACTGAAATCTGATCCCAGCCGGTCCCCGAAGGACAGGTCCGTGGGCACTGAACTCACTCTCCTTTTTTTTTTTTTTTCTAGTTTGGACAAGATGACCAAGGCCCCTCCCCCAATGACCTATGGTGGCCTTTGGTCCTGAATCTAGGTCCATAGCCCCAGCCCCTGGGGAACCCCTGCTTTCACACCCCTTCCCCAGAGTCCCCAGACCAAAGAGGTTCACGAAGCTCCGGTGACCATACCCCTATCCACCCACGCCCACACTGTGTCAGCCCCAAGATTTTTCCATTCCCGCACTCTAGGCTTCCAATCCCAGGCTCCTGCCTGGAAGAGGAGGAGGAGGAAGGCACTGGCTAGTCTCCTCAGGATCCCTGGTGGGGTGGGGGTAGAGGCACATAGAAACTTAAGTAGGTAGCTGGTGGAGTGGGACTTGGACAAGCTGGGGGCTGTCCCTGACCACCAATGATCCCAAAGCACATTTTCAGCAAAAGTTCTGGACCAGTGTCTCCCCTGCATCTCCCTGTCCCAGCCCTTGCCGAGTCCCCAGACCCCATCTCCTCCATGCACTTTCTAATTGGGGGTATCTGCTCGGCATGACCAAAGACCCTAGGGCCCTCCCCACACACACCCTTCGGTAGAGGTAAGGACCCCTCCAGCACTTTGTTCTCTAGGACAGTTGCGGGGTTGGGTTGTAGATGAGGTGCAGGATGCAGGGTTGGCTGCTGAAAGCCTAGGAGTTCCTGTGTGGATGGAGATGGGAGTTGAGTGTCTATCAGTTTGTCTGGGTCCTGCCATCTCAATACCTATTTCCACCCCCTCCCCAATCTCAGTCACTCAGTTCCTGCCCCAGTATCTGTCCCTCCTCCCCTCCCTAACCCCCAAGGCTGAACACTGCCCCCAGCCTAACCACCTCCCTACCCCCATCCTTGGGGCAAGAAGCTTGATCTCTGACGCATCTCTGAAGCATTTCTGAAGCATACACACCTTTAGGGTTTGGGTTATTTTAGGGAAATGACACCAGGCCTTCCTGTGATGGGGCTAGAGGTGGGGGCCTTCTTGGGATTCACCAGCAATAACAGGGAGGTTCAGCATCGTCATCTCCCCCCATCCCCAAGCTGACCTGGGGGGAGCTGGTAAATCTTGTGCCCTCCCGACCCCACCCCCCCAAATCAATGGGCCCCCACAACTCCAAGCCCTGACTGCCCCCAGCCAACTTGGACTGTTCTTGAACAACCAAACTTCAAATTCTTTAGACCCCTGAGACACCCCAAGAGCATGATGGCCAGACTGACCCTCAAGGGTACAGATGGACAGGCCAGCCCCCTGGGGAAAAAGCCAAGGAACAGACTGGGGGTGGGCTGGGAAAGTGAAGCCCTGGGGTGAGGGACAGAGGTAGGCTGCAAAGCCTGTAAGAGTAGGAGCACTCTCAGCCTTTGAGAGAAAGTGGGTCTTAAAAGAATACAACCCTTGTCTATCTGTTTATCCAACTGTGCAGGACTTTTGGAGTTTTCGCAAAGAAATAAAAAAGAGAAAGGCCAACCCCTCTAAAGGGGACTTCCTTGGTCTCTGTCTTTATTGGTGGCATGCTGGATCGTTAAGAGGGTGGGCAAATGAGGTTCAAAATCCAGGAGTCAGCTGGCCCTACTATGTTGGCAGTCTGCAGCCCTGAGGCCACATGTGGCTGCAGGTTCCCTACCCCTGGCCAACTCAAAGGATTGTGTCAGATTTTCTTTGTTAGTATCCTTGGGCCCCACCCATCCAGACCCAGCTGAAGCCCCTTCCTGGATGAAACAATTGCTGAGTGCTGCTCTGAAGGATGGAGCAAGGATGGAGGCCCAGCCTTGATCTGACGGAGCTCCATTTAATTTGGAGGCAGTAGTTCAGTACAACATGGGTGTTGGTGGAAGGTCCCAGCAGGCAACACTGGGCTCAGGCTTCTACATAGATCTTCGTCTTTAATTGGAATCAAATACTTAAACCAACCTATCCTCTGTTCCATCTTCCTGTTGTGGCAGCCCTGAGCAGTCTCCAGTTCCAGCTCTGCCATCCCTCTAAGACTTTGGGAGTTAATTCAATTCCCTTATCTGTAAAATAGAGTAGAAAGAGCAGATATCTCTTCTGGGGGGAGGGGGAGGGTGGTGAACTTGGGGTGGAGGGTTAATTGCTCTCTGACCTTCATATGCAGAAAAACAGTCCTGACATTAGTTCTTGGACTTCAGGCTCTACTTTCTCCATCAAAGGGAGATGGAATTTTTCTTTTCTGAGAAGAGGAAGTGAGAATTCCTCTCTTTTTTTCTTCTAGAAGGATACTCAAAGTACACTACCTAAAGTAAAAGCCTGGATTTTGTGATGCTTCTCAGGCTTACTCCTACAAGCCCTGGGTCCACTAGAACCCGCTTCACCCCCAAGTGCTGGTGGTACAGTCTTTCTAATGCAGCGTTAATGATGATCTGACACCTCAAAAATCTCCAGGCTTCCCATTGCCTATTGAATCAATTATACACTCCTGACCCTGGCATTCAAGGCCATCAGATGGCCTCAATATTGTGGTTCTTTTTACTCTTTGCTTCATACTACAGAGTTAGTCGATGTTCTAGCCAATTGGACTGTTCTCCCTCTCCTGTTCCCATCATGCCATTTCTAGCTCTTTGGTTTTAACACATATACAAACACACACAGAAACACACCTCTCTACCACCTCCCATACCTGGAATGAACTCCCTGTCCCCTATATTGTGTCCACTCCATGAAACCACCCTGCCCTTCAGTGAAAGTGATATTTCCCTTTTCAAAGTTCCCATAGGCCTTTGCTGGGACCTCTCTTTGGCACTGATTGAACATTCTGCATTATAGTCATTTTCAAATTCAAATATTAAGTACTTCACTGTGCTAGTTATTAAAAAGAAAAGGAAGCTGTCTTCAAAGAGTTTTCAGACAGTCTGTAAAGAGGTATAAGTAAGGAGTGCTGGTAAATTTTTAACAAGAGCCCCGCCCACCCCCCCATGCACTATATACTTTTAAGTTTAATCTCCATCATTATCACTTTCTTAAATCAAGATAACAAAATAAGCCCTGATTTTGTAATGATTTCTGATTTCAGAGGTATAAATTCTGAGCTAAAAATTTAACAATTGTCTGGCTTGCTACTTCATACCTCTGATAAGACACAGAGGGAGATACATATAACAATTACCTTCCTCCAACATACCCCTGATGAGATACTTGTAACAAAAGTCTAGCCCCTAAACACCCCTGATAAGATACATAGGAATATAATATAACAATTGTATTCCTGCAACACGCCCCCCCCCCCCCACGAGATACATAGAGAGATACATATAGTACAGGGTAGGCTATGTTTGGGTCCGAGAAGAGCATTGGACAAAAAGAAGAATGGACATTTGAAGTAGGAGAGAAGGTGGTTAATTAAAGGAAGAATTCACGCCTGAGCGGAGCCTTGAAGGAAGAAGATTGTGAAGGCTAAAAGAAAAAATGTGACTTCTGAGTTGAGCAAACACCTTGGATATTAGCCAAATGAGCAAGGGGTGGGGTGGGGCAGGGCAGAAGGCTGGGGAGGATTGGTAATGTTTGCCCTTAATTCTCGAAGAGGGCTATGACTTGAGGCCAGGACTTGGAAGTGAATTGGATTTAAGTGAGGCAGGGCTGTGCAAGGTCACCAGCCTCACTTTCTTCTCTGGAGCCATCTGAATCCAGTGGCAAAATATAAATCAGGATGACTGACATGGCCCCACAAATGGTACCTCTGGCAAAGTATGATATGATGGGTGTGCTGCCCAAATATCATCTCTGCTTCCACTGGTACTACCAAGGTTGTGGTAATGTGAAACAAGGCTGGAGAGGTAGGTTTGAACTAGACTGTGAAAAGCCTGGTTCAGGAGTTTGTTTTTCATTCAGCAGACAGTAGGGAGCCACTAATGTGACATGGGCAGCTCTGTGAATTAGAAAGATTATTTTGGCAGCTATGTGAGGAATGGATCATAGAAGGGAAAGAATGCAAGCAGTGAGACCAATATTAGCAGGTCATTATAACAGTGCAGGTGAGAATCAATGAAGGCTGAACCTAGGCAAGAAATAGGGGATGACTTCCAGAGCTATTGCACAGTTGGGATTGACAGGATCTGGCAATGATTGGGGGGAGAGGGGAGGGCTTCGTGGGTAGGTGAGAGAGAAAAATAAAAAATGACCAAGTTTTCAAGGCTGGGTGACTACAAGGTTGGTAATACTATTGCCAAGTCCTGAAATAAATCAAAGCCATGAGTTGAGGAATAAAATGTCTTGAACTGAGATAACAGGGTAGCAAACCTGCCATCCTGGGGGATGTCCCATGAATGCAGAATGCAATGGTTTTCCCAACTCCAACTCCTGTGCAAAAGCTTTTTATACCTTTAGGAAAAGAAGGGAAGGAGGTAGTATGTGATAGCAAGCTCTGGTCATGAGACTCCAGGGACCCTTGGCAATTCAGGCAAGGAAAATCACTTCATTCTGGCTGTTTTACCCTTCATTCTATGAGTCCTAATGGAAGGGGTCAAGGACATTAGAAGCTGAGATCCAGCTTAAGCTAGGTTCCTTTACAAGGTAAATCTCTGGGTGGGAGGACTTAAGAGTGTGGTTCAGCTCAACCTAATAGCTTAAGAGTACTACTGTAAAAACAGTACTGAAATTCTGACCTTACCAGGATGATTAAGAGAGTAGCAAGTAGCCTTTGGTATTAAAATTTTTCTGTCACTAGCAACAAAAATAGGAAAGCTAGAACCCAGGAAAGGTTTGAGTGTGTATGTGAAGATATGGTTATTTTAATTTTAATCACCTTTGGGCCTCAGTTTCTTCAACTATAAAGCAAAGGAGAAGGAAACAAGCATTAATGAAACAAGTTTGACAAATATAACCTTATTTGATCCTCACAACAACCCTTTGAGGTTGGTGCTTTAATTGGCTCCATTTTACAGATGGGGAAACTGAGGCAGACAGAGTTTTGTTTTTTTTTTAGTGACTCATCAAGGGTTTGGGGTCACATCTGAACTCAGATCTTCCTGACTACAGCCCCAGTACTCTACTACCTGTTATTGTTGTTGTTCAAGTTGTTTCAGACTCTCCATGACCCCATTTGGGGTTTTCTTGGCAAAGATACTAGAGTGGTTTGCCATTTCCTTCTCCAGCTCATTTTTACAGATGAAGAACTGAGGCAAACAGGGTTAAGGGACTTGCCCAGAGTCACACAGCTAGTGAGTGTCTAGGGTCAGATTTGAACTCAGGACGATGAGTCTTTCTAACTCCAGGCCCAGCACTCTATCCACTATCCATTTAGCTGCCCTGTACCACCTCTATAAAATGAGGAAGCTAAAGTAGATGATCTAAGGTCCCTTTCAGCTATAAATCCTATGATGCCAGATAATAATTGAACTCAAGGGTGTAGATGAGATCATCGAAGGAAAGAGTATAAGGAGAAAAGGACCCAGGAAAGGACTTTGGAAGACACCTATATTTTTAGGAAGTAGGGAGTAACAGTAGTGAGGAATACTAGTGACATAGAAGCCAAGGCATGGGAGAGCTCTAAGGAGGATGTTCAATAGTGTTAAAATCTTTGGAAAAGTCAAGGAGAAAGAGGATTGAGACAATACCACCTGATTTAGCAGTTAGGAGATCATGTTGGTGATTTTTAATGGAGGAGTATCAATCCAGTGATCAGATCAGAAGCCAGACTACAAGGGATTGAAGAGGCAGCTGGTACACTTCAGCAGGGAAAGAGAGAAGAGATATAGGATGATAGCTTGAAGGCATGGCAGGAGCTGATGAAGACTTTTTTAGGATATGAAATGTCTGGATTTTTGCAAGTGGTTGCTTCCCCTACTAACCTTCTCACCATGAAAGGGTAAGAAGAAAACAGAAGAGATTAAAGGAGAGATTAAAGATAGAAGAAAGGAATAATGAATGATCTGTAGCCCAGATCCAGTCACAGGATGCTCCCTCCCCCAAAAAAAATTGTAGCCCAAGTTCAAGGCAGGCTTTGTGGACCAATATCTACTCAGAAACGTAACTCATCATCAGTTTACCAATGTTTTAACTGAACAGTCCCAAAGCACACTATTTCAAAGCAAAAGACATTTAATTAAACAGCAGAGCAAAATAAATGACAAGGAATGCCCTCCCCCGGGGATACATGGACTCTCCCATTACTTATCACCCCACCAATGGGAGAGGGAACATCTACATAGAAAACACATATATAAAGGGCACATACATGGGAAACATACGTGCATAGCCAGGGCAACTTGTCCTCCTAAGGTGGCATGCCTCTGGATGGCCCCAGACTAACCGGGCAGCCTGACAAGTGTCATCCAGCTGTGCGTTCCTAGCAGCACTACGAGCTATTCTCTGCTCATCCATCTGTGTCTGGGCTGTTCTCTAGAATACCTCTAAGGATCTCTGCTACCACCTAGCTACCATGTACTACAAATTCCTTTTTCTATTTCTGAGAGGGGTTTTCTTTGTTAGCACATAGTTGCCCTCCTCTGGACAGTATCCTTCCTAGAAGCTAGCACTCAGAATAAAACAAAACTCCAGGTGTGTTCTCTCCTGGGCAGAGTATGGAAGGATTTTTTCCTCCTTATTTCTGGAAGCTACACCTCTCAATGAAACCTGGAGGTCCGTTAGCTATTATATTGATTGACTGCCATATCTCATACTGAGATAGCTTTCAGGAAAGATGTTAAAGAACCAAACCTCCCCAATTTTGTACTTGGGAAATAGATTTTGACTTTGCAATGATCTCTACTGAATTTCATCTTATGAGCTTCAGCCCAATGTTTAAGACTGTCAAGGTCTTTTGGGAGTCTGACTGCCATCCAGCTACTCTTCCTGGCTCTGGCTGGTCTTCGATGGAGGGAAGGCTAGAGTGGATGCAAAGGCCAGCTTTGACAGCTGCATCATGCCTAACCAGTCAAAATGTCATTTGGATCCACGCCCCGTGCCCTGTTGCTTTAAAAAGCGGAGGGCAACGCCCCCTCGCGGGACTCCTGGACCGAGGAAACGAAAGTGCCGGAGACACTGGTCCAGAAAGAGAAAGAAGACTCGGCCCGGTTTGAACCTCCGCAGGTCCCGTAGCTCAGGCAGGCGGAAGTGGGGCAGCGTCACTGGCCGGAAGTAGCTGCGTTGTTCCGCTTGAGGTCTACTTGCTGCCGCCGCCCGCCTGCGATCGGGTAGCTGATGTGACGCTCGCGGCCCACTTGGCCCAGGTGAGTCTCGGGGGGGGTGGTGTGGGAGCCGGATTCGCGTTCTCCCGCGGCACGACATGCCGTGGCTCCCCTCCGCGAGGTGCACAACTTCCTCCCAGGGCTGTCCGTAACTGCCTCGGGGCGAGCAGGAATTTGTGACGTCGCGGTGCGGGGCCCGGCGCAGACTGAGCCCCCGACGCCCCCGTGTGCAAGGCACGGCGATCTCTACCTTGCGGATCGAGCTGGGACAGCCGCTTTTCCGAGCCTTGGGAGGTGGGTGTGCGGGGCTGGGACTCCCAGCGCTCCCCCCAGGTGTTACGCACCGTGGGGTTTCGAGCGCGATGCACTGAGATCCTAACCTGTTGGGGGAAGGGCGTGGAGCCGGGACCTGAGATCCCTCCGCCCGAGGCGGAGGAGGGAGATGTCGCTTCCATATTGATTGCGGGCCCAGTCCTTCGAGACGATTTCCTTTAGCCGAGGCCTTAGAACCCCGATCGGGCCCTGCCCACCCCTCATTTTCTTACGTAAGCGGCTGCCTGTTCTCTTAGCAGTGTGGGGGAAGAGGATGCTACTTCCAGGCTGGGTGATGCGGCATTGAGTTATCTTCTCTAGGCCGCACCAGCCTCCGGGCCTAGCTGGGAACCACGCCCCTCCACCCTGCCTCCCGCAAAAGCTAACGCGTGATGCTGAATTTCATCGTGAGGTTGCTTTAATTTCTCATCGCCTTTTTGACAATCAGTAGAAAAGATGAAAGCAGTGACCTTTGGGGTGGGGGGGTGGGGGCGCTAGCTGGGCAATATGTGTCGGTATCTTTTTATTTTTAAATTAAGAATAAGGCCCATCCCGATAAAATAATCCTCGGTCTTATACATCTTAACCATTCTTCTCTACCTCCATGATTATTTGACACATTTGTCTTTTTTGGCAGGCCTATCTGCGTTATTCTCCAAGATTTTTGTTTCTTTTCCCCTCGGGGAGCCCCGGGCCAGTGCTGGTGAAGGATGAGGACTAATTTCTGGTGGTTTCTGCCTTTCTTCCCCATGTCTTTATGTGGAAGGCTTGTCCTAGTGTTGGCTTTCTCGTTTCCCTTTGGGGGAAGTAAGTGTATCTCACTCCAGCCTTTGGTAGGATGCCAAGGTGGATTCGTGTGAAAGCCTTTTTGCAACCAGCTCTGAAAAGCCTGTTGGCTAATAATCTAGTGGAGTATATTGGGCCTATTAATTGAGGCTCTGAGTGAGGGTCCTGGTAACATAAAGCTCTAATTGTCTGAGTTCCTTTCTATTTCCATTTTCTCTGTATGTGTGAAAAATGAGGTTGATGATATTGTAAATAGCAAGGTGATAAAGAATAAAAAGAGGGAGAGTAAAGAGAATTACTGGCACCTTGTGGCCATAAAATAGAATTAGAATACTCTAGGATAGTGTAAATGAAACAGCTTTTCAAAATTATGCAGGTCTGTTTCCTTTACAACACAGTCTCCCCCCCCCCCCATTTAGTTTTTTTTTTTCCTGTTCTTTGTAATCCCAATAAATTATGGCAAGGCCATAAGCTTTTAGGTTACCCCACATTGGTACTAGACGGACCTGTGGTCTACTAGAAATCTTGTTATCAGAGTTTTTGGCCCCATGGCTGAAATGGCTGGTTCTGGGAGAGACCTAGCTGTTGCGATGACAACTTGATTATTGGAAAATCGGGGAAGAGGAAGTGACTGAATGAAAAGTGATATCTGATATCTTAACTTTGATCTTGCAGGTGAATTTCTCAGGGTTGGGACCAAATTTTAGAGTAACCTTTGTGAGTATAAGTAGGCTACATTCTTAAATGTTTTATGGCCTCCCCATCCCACTGTACTAAGATGATGTGAATATCTGCCAGGTGTTCTTACACACAGACTCTGGAATGTTAGGGGTGAAGGAACCTTAAATTCATTCCACAAAGGAGAAAACTTATATTATCCAGATTCTTTGGAAACACTTTAAAAAAGAGAGGAGAGAGAAGAGTACCTGCTGTCTTATTTTCTTTAGGTTTGGCTCAGCTTTTTAGGTGATTGTCTTAGCTTGGGTAAATTTGGATAATCCTTCAGCTATATAACTTGACTTTCTTTGTCAGAAGTGTTCCTGCTTACTCTGCCCCTTTGGGGATGATGAAGCATCCAGAGAGGAGAGGAGATATCTTAGCCAAGATTCGCTTCATTGGCATTTGAATATCTAAGACAGTCCCTGTTTAAGTACCTATGTCTGTATTAGAATTAGATTTAGCACTCTGGACTGAGGAACCTAAATAAAACCCAGTATCTGACCTCAGCATTACATGGTAAATCACTGGCAGGTCCAAGAATAGAGACCCGTTTCTTGTTTCTGTTCCTAGTTCGTTGTTTTCAGGAAAATGTAGAGTGCCAGATGCTTTAGCATCTCTAGCATTTTCATCTGAGGAAGGGGAGAGGCAAGGTTTTCTGTTAGAGCAATTAAAGAACAGAGTTGGAGGAATTTGAGATTTCTGGGTTAGTAAATTGACCATATAGTAACCACACTGAAAATGTAACATATACAGTGTAGTTAGAACCAGCATTTTTTCCCTACCCTACTCTGGCCTTCTTGATTGCATTAAAGGAGCAGCTGCATTTTGCTCAGACCAGCAGTAAGAAGCACTTATTTTTGTGACATCACCATATTCCAGAATGATTTGCAAAGTGACTTCACTGAATGGTGTGGTGTCCTGGTCCCTGGAGGTTGCTGTGGCTCTGTAAGGTCCCCAGGGAATGAGATGGATGTTAACAGGATGTGGGAAAGAAGCCTTGCCTGGGAGGAAGTGATTCTGAGTGGGCAGTGCAGATGGATGTTCTGTGAAAGGTGAAAGAGGGTCCTGTGAAGCTTAGCCAGATGTCAGAGACCTGCGATTGGGGAAAAACTAAGGCACTGATTGTTTTGCTCCCAGTATTCTGTGTCTGACTTTTCTTGTTAGCTCCCTGAGCAAAGAACTCAAGAGTTTGGTTTTTTTATCTTTTACCTTTCATACTCTTTCTCCACTGTTTCACCATAACCATTTGTCACATCTTGCTTGGCTTCTACTTATTCCCTTTTCTTATCTCTTTTGTTTTCTCAACAGTATTCAGGCTTCAGTTGGCAAGCCTGGGAGCGAGGATACATTTTCCAATGAAACATATACAAGTAATGCTCATTGAGTTGTGTTAGGGAAGCATTTCCCAGACTGTGTTTGTGTAATCCTGATGGTATGCACCACATGAGTACATAAGTTTAATGAGAAGATGATGATGATGATGTAAGGGATATTTTTCTCCTCCAGCTTATGAAATAGTATGTCAAATGTATTAAAATATTTAATGTATTAATTACTATCCTTAAGTAATGTAGTAAGATATTTAAATGATGTGTGCCTCATTTTTTGCATGAGAATAGGGTTTAGTTTTCTCTATTTTTGCTTTTAACAACCTCATGTTCCCCTTGTATCTCTGTTTTATTCCCTACCCCTAATTTGTCCCACCAACAACAATAGGACTTGAGCTGTCTTTCATTCCCCAAAATGCTTTTATAGCCAAATTTGTTTTGGAAATGCAACACTCGAATTGTTCCTCTTAGACCCTGGTAACTTGTTGACTGGCCCCCTGCCTAGGAGAAAGGTCCATTTAAAAAAAAGTGGTATTTTTTTTTTCCAATTACGTGTAAAGGTAGTTTTCAACATTCATTTTTTAATAAGATTTTTAGTTCCAAATTTTTCTCCTTACCTCCCCAAGACACCAAGCAATCTGATAGGTTATACATGTGTGATAATGTTAAATTATTTCCCCATTAGTCATATTGTCAAAGAAGAAACAGAACAAAAGGGAAAAACCACAGGGGGAAAAAATGAGAAATCTGCATTCTCTGGAGGTGGATGGCATTTTCTATCGTGAGTCTTTTGGAACTGTCTTGGATCATTGTATTGCTGAGAAGAGCTAAGGCAAACATAGTTGATCATCGAACAGTGTTGCTTTGCTGTTAGTGTGTACAGTGTTCTCCTGGTTCTGCTCACCTCACTCAGTATCGGTTCATATAAGTCTTTTCAGGTTAGAGAGGTCCATTTTTAAGTTAGTCCCTCCCCACATGTTCTGAATGGAGAACAAAGAGTAGGGTGTGTGTGGTCATCCCCCCCCCCCCCCCAGCCCATGCGATTACAGAGGTTCCTGATAGCTTTTCCCAAGGTTTGGGACTGCGGAGTCAGAATGTTGATTTAATTAAGACTTAGTTTCTTTAGCAGAGGCAACATGAGATAGAGAGCAGGACTTGGAGGGGTCAAGAGATCTGGGTTCAGAACCTGACAGAAGTCTCCCAGTTGTGTGATCTGTAGAAAAACCACCCAACTTCTTGGGGCCTCAATTTCCTTATTTGTAAAAGAGAGATAATCATATTCCCATTGCTTCTCTCACCGGGCTTTGTGAGAAAAACATTAAAGAACAGTATAAATGTGAATTGTTAATAATATTTTCAATGTGTTTCCCAATGTGGACTCAAAAAGATGTGAGCTGTGTCAGCCTAAAGGGGAAGGTCTAAGGCAGGGGTGGGGAGCCTGTAGCCCTGAGGCCACATGTGGCCCTCTAGGCCCTCAAGTGTGGCCTTTTGACTGAATCCAAACTTCACAGAACAAATCCCCTCAATAAAAGGATTTGTTCTGTAAAACTTGAACTCAGTCAAAAGACTGCACCTGAGGACCTAGAAGGCTACATGTAGTTCCCCATGCCTGGTTTAAGGTCTTTAGTGCAGTGCTTCAGAAGCTGTCCATGGTTCTGTTCTGTTCAATAGTTTTGTCTGTGACTTGGATAAAGACGAAGATGGTATAATAATCCAATTTGCTGATGACACGAGGCTGTGTGTGAAGGAGAGCCAGCATATTGGATGACCAGGCGGGATACAAAAATATCTCAACATGCTAGAATGATAGGACAAAACTAATAAGATGAAAATTATTGACTGTGAAGCTCTATACTTAGATTTTAAAAAAAATAGCTAGACAGAGATTCATGCAAAAAAAAAAGTCCCAGTGGTTTTAATGGGCTGTAAGCTCAGTATAAGTCAGCAGTGTGACCTAGCAACCAAAAAATCTAATGTGCTCTCAGGATGTATTAACAGAGGCATAGGGGATAGAATGAGGGATATGGTAGTCCTACTGTCCTCTCCCTTGGTCAGTTCGTATCTGGAAATTGGATTTAGTTATGGACACTTGATTTTTAAAAAACCTTGTAATTTAAAAAAAAACTATTAATATCTTTGCTTTGATATCACCTTTATTTTTTAATATAATTTCTCTTCCTCCTTTATTCAACCATCTATCTCTTACAACAAAGAATAAGGGAAGAAAAGAACAGTTTAGCAAACCTAATCAACACATCAACCTAATCTGACAGTATAGGAAATAGTCCACACTCATAGGCCCTCACATCTGCAGAGGAGGGGGAGGTGCATCTTCTCACCTCTTCCTCAGGACCCCCAACCCGATCATTGTAATTAAACAGCATTCAGGTTTTTTTTTTTGGTTTTTTTCTGTTTACTGTTGCCATGATCGTGCATGCTATTTTCTTAGTTTTCCTTGCTTTACTGTGCATCATTTTATAGTAAGTCTTCCTGTGCTTCCGAATCCTTGCTATTCATTGTTTCTAATAGCACAATAATATTGCATTATGTTCATGTACCATTCTAGACACTGCTCTTAAAAATTCACAATTTACTGATCCTACTTTCCCTCAAAAAAAATCCTCCCTCATAACAAAGAAATATAAAGAAAACACTTCAACCACTGACTATGCATGGTAAAATATGCTTCATTCCATATGTATATTTTACCACTTCTCTTCTGAGAGGTGATAAACTTCATTGCTAGTCCTCTGACATCAAGATTGGTAATGACATTGATCAGAGTTTTGATGTCTTTTGGTGTTCTTTTTCTTCGCATTGTTGAGGCCATCTTGTAGATTGTTTTCTTGGTTCTGCTTTTGTCACTCTACATCAGTTCAAACAAGCCTTCCCGAGTTTCTTTTAGTTCTTATTTGCTGGACATTGGAGCATGCCCTGAGGAAGACAGCCAGAAGGGGGAGGGGATTGAAGGCTGTTTTTTACTAGCATCATTTGAAGGAATGTACAAGAGAAGTCTTGGGTTAGGGAGGTTGGTAGGCTCCCTCTCAAGTATTTGAGGGCTGTCATGTTGAAGAGGGATTGGATTTGTTCTGCTTGGCCCCAGAGGGAAATTGTAGAGAACTAGAGGTAGGTGTGTGTAATGGAAAACTTCCTGACAAGTTTCGGTGGTGGAGAGGGTTGCCACCTTGGGGAACGGGTGCATGACTACTTGGGAAAGAGTCCTCTTCGGCCACAAGTTGGACCAGATATCTTCTGATATGTAGTTCAACATTAAACAAAATGGAGAGCACCAGTTAAAATCTCAAATTTCCCATTTCTGATTAGAGAAAATCAAGCAGGATTGCTGAATCCTTTATTATTTCATGACATTTCGTCAGCGAGGTTAGGTCCAATCTGACTATTCATATCCACAGATGCACCTCATGTATTCCACCCTTCATTTGTAACCAGACTTGCTGGTAGAAAAATTCACAGTACATGTTCTTTCATTTTGAATTGAATAATCTATTAAGCACCAGATTTTCCATGACTAGAAATTCAAGTTTCATATGTTCTGTGAATTAGTCTCTCTTCTTTTGCCTGTATAGACATAAATAGATATATTTCTTTATCATTACTTTTCTTCTGCATGAATTTTCTTTCAATTTTTCTTTTTTTTTTTTAAATTGAAATGTTTTAATTTATGGAGACTGAGAATATAACCCCATGAGACTTCCCTTCAACTCTTCAGAAACAGTAAGGCAAGAGCTAACTTTGGTTGATTGTCTAGTGTGTAGTCTTGCCTTTTAGAGAAAAAGAAAGACTGGGGCAAGCACCAAACCTTTCAACTCTTTAGTAATCCTGCTCTCAAGGATGTTATCCTGTCTTTACAAAAGGTGGCCACACTTTCCCTGAAGACACTCATCTTCCAGAATCTCATGGTAATAAATCTGGTCAGCAGGAAAATAAATTTCTTCATGTGTGGACAGTAACTAACAATAGGCTTTCTGACCTTCTGTCACCTGGACATCTCTTACCTAGTCCTTCTGCTCATCTCTAATATTCCTTGATATTAATCATGATTATCATGAAGCACTACAAGGTCCAAGTGCATTAACAAAGATTCAGTTGTGTTCAATACCATTTTTGTGGGAGGTATGCTGTGTTCTAATTTTTGAAAGGTCGGTCATAGAATATGTGTTAACTCAGATGATTTGAATAACCAGAACATGCCATTCCTCAAGCCTGCCAGATAACAGGGAGTTACAGTTTTTGTGATTGAGACCCACCTGGATACAGTGCCTATACCCACAGGTTCTACATTGACAAGGATGACCAGAATCAAGAACAGGTACAACAAGAATGTCATGGGAAAGAACTCTACTGATAGAATGGCAGGTTTGGCTGCCACAATCTGTGGATTCCTCCTAATACTGTGTCATGCCGATTGGGGCTTGTTTCATAAAGCCAAGGGTTTGTCATCTCCTGACTTATGGGGTCATGCGCCCAAGATCTTTAAAAGAGGAAACCAGGCCTTTCTGGTTATTGGATGTTACATGGCTCTCACATAAGAGTTTCTTCAGAGGAAGAAGAAAGAAGAAACTTTTAAAGAAAGCTAGAGTGCAGCAGGTGTGGCTGTGAATGTGAATTATGCTCAGGGAAAGTGGTAATTGATCAACATTCGATTTGCTGTAAACAAGCATAATCTGCCCCTTCCACTGGGGTAGCTGAACAACCTCTGCTCTTTGAAAGAAAGGAGGTGATAGATATTCCTCTTCATTGGGAACAGAACTTCATTCTGGGAGTTAAGCCTGAGAGTAGCTTCTGCCTCCTGCCCTGTGACTTAGTGGATTTGGAGCCTGAGTGCCAGTCACAAGTCTCTTCACTGGATGTTCAGTTGCTTTCACAGCTCACCTGGATTGGGGAAGAGTGTCCTGGAGCATTGGAAAAATGCTTTCTAGCTCAGTTTTCCTTTAAAAAAAAAAGACTTCCTTGACTTCAAAGAAAAGGGATATCTCTGGTTCTCTGGTCAATCAATAAGCATTTTTTGAGCATAGTGCCAGGCACTATGTTAAGCCATTGTTGGGGTGGTGACATACTGCCCTGAATTCTGCTTTCTAGTTTGTGTTGCTCCTGAGGCAACTTTTCTCGTCCCCAAACAGCACTTTTTTTGCACTGCCCCAAAGATGGAATTGGCAGCTGTTTTGTTCCTACACTTCTGATAGAAAGTTTGGCTGCATGCCTGTTCTCTGGGCTTGAAGCTAAGAAGTCTTGTTTTGGTCAGACATCGTTTTTTGAATGAAGAAGCATTCTTTTCTCCCTCCATCTCCTTTCCCACACTCTTCAGGATTTCCCTATGTAAATTCATCTATCATTTTGATTTGGGATCTACTATGATAGAGTATTTTTATATTGTCCTTTATAGAAGCTGATGTAGAAATCAAATAAAACCTAAAATTATTGCTAATTAATTGGGTGGTATATTTTGTTATGTGCCAAATTTCCTGTAATGGTAACACTATTTATGGGTTGGTCTGTAAGGTGTGGGCTTTTTTTTTAAGTCCATCACAGTAGGTGGAAGCCACTCATTCTTCATCTACCCTTTTTTCAGTACCTGGCACCATTTCTGGCCCAGTCACTTGTGATCCATGGCTACTGTGATAATATGCCGAAGATTTCCAAGCAAGATCTGCAGGATATCTACATTCTCAACCACAGCCAAGAACCAGACTGGGAAAAAATGGCCCACTCAGACCCCACAAGATTGTGTTCAGACTCCTGAAGAGATCAACATTAAACCCAAAGCTGCTGCCACTCTCAAGCTGTTGCATCCTCAAGGTTACCGAGTATTGTGCAATCCCCTTGCCTATAATAGCACTAAAAGAGTGGCCAGAGGTAGCAGCACAAGACATGGTGAACAAGGTCCTCCAGAAAAGGACAGCTCTGACGTTACTGAAAAGCAAATCCAGAACACTTACTGTATCCCCTCTTCTCAGGGAGTGCCAACAACCAGGAATGCTTTCTTGGATTTGGAGACCAATGAGGCTTCTGTTCCTCGGCCTAGTGTGGTACAGCTCGGCAAACTGCAGATAATGAAAGATGATATTCAAGAAGTTGACGTGGAAACTTTTGACACCTTTGAAGACCCTAGAGTTTTCCTCAAGCTAAGGCCTGAGTACCAGCATCACAGTTACAATAAATCTGAGGCTTCCCAGGCCCTGTCCATTGAAGAGGGTGAACTGATGTTACACAAAGTGACAGTATTGCAAAGTAATCTTCAGCCCCAAACCATAGCCGACTACTTTGACAAATTGAGCTCATTGCCCATGGAGCAGCATTCTGTACTCTTGTCCAATATCAAGTTTACAATGCTGTGCCAATTAAGCCTAAACAACATACAACTCTTTGAAGCCTCAGACCTAATAGGTATTTTGAAAGCATTTGTTCGATTGGGGATCCCTTGTTCCCACCCAATGCTAGCTGTGTATGAAGGAGAATTTTGCCGTCGAGTATGGGATATGAACCTAGATGAGCTTTTATTGGTGGCTGACCTGTGGCGGTGCTTAGGCCATAGTGTACCATGCTTTTTAAGGATATTTTTCAGTTATCTTAACTTGCATTGGAAAGATCTCTCCTTGTCCCAGTTGGTTCACTTAATTTATATTATAGGTGAAGGTCGGCAAGTGCCTCAGGACTTAATGCAAAAGCTAGAATCGTTGGTTCTCAAGTATTTGGATTTATTCAGTTTAGAAGAGGTTGGCACAATCTGTTTAGGGTTCTTCAAATCGAGTAGCAGTCTTTCCGACTATGTCATGCGTAAAATTGGGGACAAAGTTTGTGCCCAGATGCAGCATTTGAGCAACTATGCCCTTGTGAATATACTTAAAATGTTTCGCTTTACTCATGTTGATCACTTAGATTTCATGAAACAGTTTGGACAGATGGCGCCTCAGCGTATCCCTTCCATGGGGGTCCAGGGTGTCATGCACCTAACTCTTGCCTGCTCATCCTTACGCTATCTGGATGAAAGGGTCATGAATGCTGTAGCAGCTTCATTGCCTCCCAGGGTGGCATATTGTAGGAGCAAAGATGTGGCCAAAATTTTGTGGTCTTTTGGAACTTTGAATTATGAGCCACCTAATGCAGAAAGCTTTTATTCCAGCTTTATAGATGAGATTCCCAGAAAGATGCCTGAGTTCAGAAAGTTCCCTGACCACTTGTTCACAAGTTTGCTAGGCTTGGCATTTACTGAACGCTTTCCACTGGATCTTCTCGATTTTGCCTTGAGTCCAGGATTTGTGAGGCTAGCTCAGGAGAGAAGTAAGTTTGAGCTCACCAAAGAATTGTACACTCTTGATGGCACCATTGGAGTTGAGTGCCCAGGTTACAGAGGCAACCGTCTTAATGCCGAGCTCCAGCGAGAAGGGGCAGTGATGCTGTGGAATTTAGCAAGACAAGATATGACCTCCAAGCCTGAATTCTTAGAAGCTCTCTTTTTACTGCAGACTATTTTAGGGGGACCCCAGTATGTCAAACATCATATGATTTTGCCTCATACACGGTCATCTGATTTAGAAGTACAGCTTGATGTCAATAATAAACCTCTCCCTTTTAACCAAGAAGCCATAGCAACAGATGTGACTAACTCTCACCTGAAACACATGGGAGTCAGTCTTACGGATGATTTGATGACTCGGCTTTTAAAGGGAAAATCAGGCACACATCCTCAGGCTGAGGCAGAGTCTGGTGAGAAAAGGCCACTGCCTCTAGGTGGCCTTTTGCCCAGAGGAGGGGCCACAGAAGGGACCAGTTTGTGTTCCTTAACAGGGCCACAGGCAGGGGTGTCAAAGTTGGCCATTCAGGTGACAAATAGGAACCAGTATTGCTTTGGTTCCAGGCACCTTCTTGGGCTGCACAGCATGAAGAGGAGGCAGCTAAGAAGGCTTGGGTACACTGTGGTGGAGCTGGCCTTCTGGGAGTGGTTTCCTTTATTGAAACGGACACGATCAGAAAAGCTCTCCTATCTTCATGAGAAAGTGTTCAATTCTGGCTTTTGAGACATCAGAGAATCTGCCTGGCATCATCCTCACGTGCCAGTTAACAGGCAGCATGCTGTCCTTAGCACTTAGAAATGACTGTGTGAGCCAAAGTGGAAGTGAGGCATTATGGAAAATCAAGTAGCCCAGAGCAAAGAGGAAATAATGGCCTTCTCTGTCATTGTGGCCTTCCCCTGGCAATGTTAAAAAAATACATTTACTAGAATTAGCATCGATATTACCTGATTATGCAAGTGGATATTTGCTTGATGGTATTACCATTACATCAATAAATGACTTAAAGTTACCCATCTGTCTCTTGTTTCTCTCATGTAGGCTAGGTATTGTGCTTTTTAGTTTATCTGCTGGGACTTGTTTCTGAATTTTCAGATTGAAAACATAATGAAAAATTACTACAGTTCAAATCCAACTTATTTTGGCATGCAGATATTTCATTTTAAAATATAAGCACAATCCTAATGTTCATTTAAAAATGTAAACGTGATCTTAATTTTCCAAGTTTTCTCATATGGATCCCTCATCAGAATAATGTTTTAAACACATAGAACAAAATACATAGGATTAGGAAAAAAGCACATAATGAATTTTTTTTTCCCATTTAAATTCATGGATTTCTTGAAAAATATCCACAGACCCCAGATTAAGGACTCTTGCTCTCATGGGAAGCACATCCGGCCTCCAGCATCTTCCAGGGGGAACATTGGTGATTGCAGTAACTTTTTGCCAAATGTGTGGCCTAGGTATTTATTTCTGGAATCATGAAGTCATCTTTTTAACAATAATACTAATAATTGCCATTTAGTCCTCTGAATTTGCAGAGCACTTTACATATATATCTCATTTAAGCTTTGCAACAGTTCTGTGAGGTAAGTACCACAGATACTATCATTTCTTGTTTATAGGTGAGGAAACAGACTCAGGTTAAATGGCTTGTCCCTGGACACACCAGTAAGTGTTTACAGTTGGAGTTTGACATGAGGGCTTCCTAACTCTTAAGACCAGTACTTTATTGGCTGTACCATACTGCCATACTACCCATTAAGAATTTGGTATACACTACTCCTTGCACTAGGCAGACATTGAGGGAGACAGAAAAGAAACCATATAACTACCCTGCAGGCTTTTACAGTCTAGGATGGGAGAGAAGGCATTTGTATAAATAAATAGAATGCTACTACATATAACATAGAATGTATTAAGGCTAAGGCCTAAGAGAGATATGATGTGGATGTTTTTGTTTAGTCTGCCACTAAACATTTATTAAGTGCCTGCCCCATGCCATGCATTGTGCTAAACATTGGGAATATGAAAAAAAAATTAGAAGACAATCCCTGCTCTCAACGAGCTCACAGGGAGACAACATGCAAAAGAACTGGGCGCAAGTGAGCTATATGTAGGATAAGTGGGGAATAAAAAGTAGATTATTTCCATTTAACAGCATTTAAGAGGCATCCCACCATACCAAGTATGGTAAAAAGAATTGTGGACTTGGAATTGTGAGAGCTGGGTTTAAATCCTGGTTCTGCCACTTTTCATGACATTGGGCAAATCATTTAACCTCTGGATCTCATTTTCTTACTCTGTAAAGTGGGAATAATACTTGTACCAACTACCTGCCTCCTTCCATGTAAGAATCTGAAAATAATTAGTGTGTTAAGTGCTTTATAAACCTTAAAACTTTGTATTACTGTAAACTGCTATTAATTATTTGCCACAAGCACAATACTGTTAAGCACCTAAGGGAGATAGAAAGTTTAGGATGGAAAGTTTAGACTAGGGGAGAGAGATAACATTACTATAATACTGAACAATACGTGCTTAAATATTATCATTAGTGTGCGATGAAAGTGTTAGGTAAGATCTGAGAGGGAAAGGTCACCCTCCCCCTCCCCACTTCCTGGGGTCCACCGTGGAGATCCACCATAGTGTTGGAGCAGGACTTTAAAAGTTGGGTAGGAATTAGAAAGGAAGGGTCTTGATCATTCTAGGCATAAGGGACCATTATGAGCTAAAGCACATAGGCAGGAAACTCATGCTGTACCCTGAGCAAGCAGTGAGAAAAAGGGAATTTGAGAGTTAGATGGGTTCTTAGTGGTGGCCACTTCCCAAATATTTACAAATGGAATTGCCCCTATAACATATCCAGCAGTATTCATTTGGTCTCTGCTTAAAGACTTCCAATTAGGAGAAGCCCACTACCATTTGAGGCAGTCCTTTCTGGTTTAGATCAGCTCTAATTCTTAGGAAGCTCATCCTGACGTCAGGCCTGAGTCTACGGTATTTGGAGCCTAGAGTTCCTGAGAAGATGTCATCCCTTAATAGGACCTAGTCTGTGAGAGTGACAGTGTTTTTTGTGCCTGTACTTACTGGATCCTTTTTTTCAGGACAGTAGTAAGATAAACTACATACAGACTGGGTTCTGAAGCCATTCTTCCTGTGTTGTCCAGGTGTGCTAATTGTCAGGAGTGTCACTGCATAGGCTGATCCAGTTGACACAAGCCTTGGTGTTGGGAGATCCTTCACCTTGCCTGTAGGCTCCTCTTTTAGACATCCTTTCCTCATTTCTTCATGTTGGTGGGACACATTCAATCCAGGTTCATGTGATGAAGTTTGGAGTGCAAGGGAAGGAAAATCATATTTCTATGACCCTTGGTCTTAGAAAGTCAGAGTGGTTCCTCAGTCCTGAGATTTTCAGTCTTAGGATTTTGAAGAAAATAGGCAGTAACTTCAATAGCTAGGCTTACATGGAGAGCTGGGAGTAGTTATCTAGACATCTAGCTTCATTGAGTAACAAACCCAGTCCTGTCCTTCTTCCCCCACTGCCAAGTCTCTGCTGGTGGGGAAAACCAAAATGTTGATTTGGACCTGAACTATGTAAGTGCTTTGTCATCATGTCCCAATTTACCAGATAATTGTTCAATCATCCACTTCTTGGTTGTGTGTGTATGTATGTGTGTATACATACCACGATTATGTCTGTGCTGACACACCTGTTGTTCAGTTCTTATTTTTCCAAGTATTGGTGGGAATGATGTGAAGAGGCAACTGCAGACATAGAAAGTAAATTACAAAGCTATAGATTTCCAAATGAAATCAGAACCTTTTCTACCTAACAACTTGTGGTTTCCCTTTGAGATCAGATTTCTTTTTGCCAGAAGAGAATTTCTCTAGAGTCCTCTCATTGCCAGAGATTGGTATCAAAGGGTCATAGATATAAAGCTAGAAGGAACCTCAGAAGTCCTCTAGCCCCATCCTCTCATTTTACAGGTAAGGAAACTGAGGCCAGTTGGCAGAACACTGATCTGAGCTAATGGTACTTTATCTCTGCTGGGCATCCAGTGTCTGCTCAGTTATCTGGTTGAAAACAGAGACCATTGGTGTTGCCTTAGCTGGATTCCCCAAAGCTTTCCCTTCTATGAAAATTTCCTACCCAGGAGCTTTGTTTGAATCTCATAGATGGCATCTTGGGCATAGAAAATTTGAGTGATGCAGAGAATAACAGGACCATTCGTATGACTCTAACCTGGTGATGTTTACAGACTACAAGACAGGGCTGTGAAAATGTCAAGTTTAAAGATTTTCCTTATAGGAAAGTCTCTGCTTTAGTGCAAAACGTAGAGAAGCCTCAGCCTTTTACTTGCCAGACAGCTTCCATCAGAGCCATCAGAATGGTGAGGTTGCCTTATGTCTTTATGTTTTCTTTTGATTACTTTTTTCTTGGAATTGTTTCTGTAGAATTTTAGAAATAGAAACATTTTCCTACCCCAAGAATAAAGCCATCTAGTTTAGGGGCACAAAATGGAGGTTGGTTTAAGTTTTTTAAATATCTTTGTATTTATTTTGATAAGAGCTCTCTAGGTATGAAAGGTATGAGTTTTGTTTTCCTTCTGTTGAGATACAGATTGGATTAGTTAGGCTCTGAGGTCCCTTCTAACACCGAGAATCCATGACTCTGAGGAAGTCAGATTGTAAAGTAGGTTGGGGGGCTGTGAATGCATAAAGTTTATACCTTGTTTTTATTGGCAGTAGGAAGCCTTGGGAGGCTTTAGAGCAATGCAGTGAAGTGATCAGAGCTATACAGTAAGGGGAATGAATTGAAGAGGATTGAAGGAACACAGAAATTGGTTAGGGGCTTTGGCAATAGTCTAGGCATATGGTGATAACCTGAACTAGTATGGAGGCAGTGGCATAGGGAGGAGATTCATAGTGCTCCTGAGATAGAGTTAGTGGGACTTAGTAACGAGGTGTGTTTGGGGGTGGGGGTGGGGAGGTGGGGAAGGACAGAAGAGAGAAAGATGCAACAGCTTTTGTGAGATTATGAACATAGATGATTGAGAAGAATGATATTATTAACAGAAATCAGGAAGTCAAGGAGAGGAGTGTATTTTAGAGGAGAGGATGAATTGGATTTTAGTCATGGTGAACTTGAGGTTGTAGCACAACATCATGACGAAAATTTTATTCAATTCTACAGATAGTTACCCGTTATGTAGCGAACATCGCTCCATGCTGGAGGAGATGTTAATGAGGCGTTGTTGATTCCCTTGTGAAATTTAGAATCTTGTAGGGGAAATGTGACCCACAGGCAGACAACTGGTCTACAAAATAAAATATAGGGCATAAGAGGCAAAGAACAAACTGTTATGTGAGTCTGGATGCTGGGGACGGGGGGAAGGAGAGTGAAGGCACAGATGGCATCACACAAAAGGTGGCATTTGAGCCTCTGTTCAGAGTGAGGGAAGTGAGGAGACTCTTTCTACCCTGCTTATACCATAGTTGAGATGTTTTGTTCACTTCAAGATATCACATACTATTCTCATATTTATTAATTTATTATTTTTCCCCCATTAGATGTAAAAATAATTTTCAGCATTCATTTTTAAAATTTTGAATTCCGAATTCTCTCCCTCCCTCTCCACCACTCTCATTGAGAAGGCAAGTAATTAGGTATAGGTCGTACATGTGTAGTAATGCAAAACATATTTCATATTAGTCTTGTTGTAAAAGAAAATACAGACAAGGGGCAGCTAGGTGGCACAGTGAGTAGAGCAGCAGCCCTGGAGTCAGGAGGACCTGAGTTCAAATGTGACACGACACTCACTAGCTGTGTGACGTTGGGCAAGTCACTTTACCCCAATTGCCCTGCCTTCCCCCCTCCAAAAAAGAAAAAGAAAACAGACAAAAAAAAACCCCAAGAAAAATAAAATTAAAAAAAGTATGCTTCAATCTGTGTTCAGACTCCATCAGTTCTTTCTCTGGGGTTGGATAGCATTTTTCATCATAAGTCCTTCAGAATTGTCTTGGATCGTTGTATTGCTGAGAATAGCTAAATCATCCACAGTTGATCATCTTATAATATTGCTATTACTCCGTGCCATGTTCTCCTGGTTTTACCCGTTACACTTTGCATCAGTTCATATAAGTCTTCCTAGGTTTTTCTGAAACCATCTTGCTTGTTATTTGTTATAGCACAATAGTATTTCATCATAATCATATACCACAAATTGTTCAGACATTCCTCAATTGATGGGCATCCCTTTAATTTCCAGTTCTTTGCTACCAGAAAAGAGCTGCTATAAACATTTTTATACATATAGGTCCTTTTTCTTTTTTATCTCTTGGGATGCAGACCTAGTAGTGGTATTGCTAGATCAATGGGTATGCATGGTTTTATAGACCTTTGGGCATAATTCCAAATTGCTCTACAGAATGGCAACACATTTATTAAGTGGTTAAAAACGTCTGATGAAATTTGAATGACTTCGCTATTCTCAGCAATACGATAATCCAAGACAGTTCCAAAGGATTCAGGATTAAAGATGCTATCCATGGTCTGAATGCAGATTGAAGCATAGTGTTTTCTACTTTACTCTGTGTTTTTCTCTTTTTTTGTCTGTGTATTCTTTCACAACATGACAAATATGGAAATATGTTTTGTTTGATTATGCATATATAGCTTTACTGCCTGAGGGAGGGGGAGGGGGGAAAAGAGAGAGAATTTGGAACTCAAAAATTTTAAAAATAAATGTTAAAAGAGGGGGGAGTAAAAAATGAAATTCCTGCCCTCAAGAGGCTTGTTTTCTGCTGGGGAGAAACATCATGTAAACAAGTATTGCATAAGAAGGATTTAAAGAGTACCAGCTGGGGTATCAGAGAAAGTTTTAAAGAGGAAGTAACAGCTGAAGGAAGACAATGATTCTGAGAGGCAGAGATGCTGATATTTCATTCTAGGAAGGACAACGTGTCTAAATGTACAATGAGAGGGAGATGGTGTGTTGAGAGAACTGGGAGTATGGTTTTGCTGGAATGTAGAATTCATTAAGAAAGGTAACATGAAATAAGATTGTAAAGGTAGGTAGAAGCCAGATTGTGAAGGGCCTTAAATTGCCAGGCTAAGGAGCTTGGCTTATCCTGTAAGCAGTGGAGAGACATCAATAAAATTTTTAAAAAAGAAAAGAAAAAACACAGTCCCTGTAACAAACATAATCAAACAAAATAAATCCATACATTTGCCATGTACAAAAATCTATGCCTAAACCTTGAGTCCTAGTCTATCACTTCTATGTTAGAAGGCAAGTATGCCTCATCATTGGTCCTCTGTTATAGTTGGTCATTCTAAATTGTTCTCCTTGTTCTGCTTATTCTGCATCAGTTTATACAAGTTTCCTTGGGTTTCTCTACAACTTTCTGTTCCATCATTTCTCATCTCAATAATACTCATTAATTTCCTGTACAATAATTTATTTAGCCATTTCCCATAACCCTTTTGTTTCCATTTCTTTTCTACAACAAAAAGGGCTGCTACCAATAATTTGACACCTATGGATCTTTTTCTTTCTTAGATCTCTTTGGGGTTTAAGAATACTATTGATGTCACTGGGTCAAAGGGTATACACAGTTTGGTGATTTTGGAGGACATAGTTCCAAATTACTTTCAAAAAATAGTTGGACCAGTTCACGGCTTCACTAACAGTTCTCCTGACCTCCTCAAGCCCCTCCAGTAATTGACATTTTCCATTGTCATCTTTGCCATTCTGTTAGGTATGAGGTAAAACCTCAGAATTGTTGTCCTTTTCATTTCTCTTTTAATGATTTGGAGCATTTCTGCCTTGGAGAACAGCTTGCTCATATCCTTTGACCATTTATCTGTTGGAGGAATGATTGTCATTCTTATGTTTGAATCAGCTCCATATATATCTTGTATGTTACAATTTTACCAAAGAATCTTACTCTAAGGATTTTCCCAATTAACTTTCACTTTTAATTTTAACTGCATTGATTTTGTTTGTATGAAACCTTTTAAATTTTATGTAATCTAAAGTGTACATTTTATCTTCTCAGATCCTCTCTATTTCTACTTTGTCCTGAAACCTCTACCCATAGTTGCAAAATATATTTTCTTCCTTCTCTAATTTGTTTATATCTAGGTCATGTATCCATTTGGAGCTTATTGTTATATGTAGTTTGAGATGTTATTCTAAGCTTAGTTCTTGCCAGAGTGCTTTCTAGTTTGTTTGTTTTTAATTTTTTTTTATTTAATATATTTAGTTTTCAGCACTGATCTTCACAAGAGTTTGAATTACAAATTTTCTCCCCATTTCTACCCTCCCCCCCCCCCACTCCAAGATGGCGTATATTCTGGTTGCCCTGTTCCCCAGTCAGCCCTCCCTTCTGTCACCCCACTCCCCTTATTCAATTCTCGAGAATTGGGCATCTTCTGTTAGAACAGATCTAGTAAGGGAGGCGTTTTACAGGGGGCAAGGCACCCATAAATATACCTAACACAAGAGAATTCCTGCCCATCTCTGACCCTTCTCAGCATTGGCTGGGAGGTGGACTTACAATCTGAGCGTGAAAGCTAGACAAAGAACTGGAAAATTGAGGCACAGAAACTCCAATTCCCATTCCCTTAGTTAATGATTACAACTGAGGTGACATCTATAAATCTAAAGAAGTAGAATATGATAAGGGGAGGGGGAGACCCTCTCCATTCTTTACAGTAGAGAAAAACAGGTCATTATGACCCTGTTCTTACTGAGCAAATTTTTAAACCAGAACCAGAAGAAAGAACAAAAAGTTTCAGTTTGATATTAACAATTTAGTTTTCCATTCTTTTTTTTTTAATTTATTTTTATTTTTAGTTTACAACAGACGGTTCTACATAATTTTGAGTTCCAGATTTTCTCCCCTCCTTCCCCCCTCCCTCCCCAAGATGGCATGGAATCTCATATAACTACCACGAATGACTTCGTATTGAATTAATTTATACACTAGTCAAGTTGCAGAGAAGAATTACGACCATCCATTCTTTTTAATATCAGCCTCATTAATAGCTTATCTTTCGTTGATTTTTTTATTCATGTATTTTCCTTTCCCAGAGGCTGAGCCATCAGACTCTCACAGCCTCAGAATTTTTCCACTTCTCTATTTCTTGATTTTTAAACATTTTTTAGTGTGTGTGTATATATATACATATGTATATATGTATACACACAGACACATACATACATACATACATACATACATATCTTCCTTGGGAAGTCTTCACATTTTATTTACCTCACACAACCACAATAACATTCTTTGATGCTCTTTATTCTTTCAGTTTTGAGTGGGGTATATTTTCCCAGGGTCAGATTCCAGTCCCCTGTTCCATTCCACCAAGTCTCAGTAGTGAGAATCATTTAGCTTCTGATTATTTTGCAGTTTGGATTTGATGTAGCTAGTCACCAGTAAAGTTATTCATCCTTCATCTCTAGGAAGTCATTAAGTAAAAGGCTCATCTTTGGTTTGAAGGACAAAAGCTAAAAGTTTGATGCAAACAGGTCCTCTCTCATCTAGGGACTTTTCCTTAGAAGGGGCTTTCATTGATTTCAGCTCTGAGAACCAAGATGGCCAGCCCCTTGGGGATCCCACTTTTCCCTGGTAGGGTGACTGGAAGGGTAGAGGTGATGAGTTTCGCTTATCCTTGCTGCAATGAAAATGCTCACCAAGGGCTAATTTTCTTCTGGGGTGGACAAGTAATAAATACCATTTGGGAGGGACCAGAAGTGTTGTGTTCTTTAAAAGCTGAAGTGCTGACTTAACTGAATTGACTTGCCAGCACTTCAACCCCCTCATTGAGGTTAAATGCTTTTCTTTTGTTTGAAAGGGAATCTTTTTTTTCCTTCTTCTTACTGACCTGTTTGAGCCAAATTCTTTTGGATGTGGAACTGCCTGCATTCTTTTTCATTAAATTGTCATCAGACTTGAAGCCAGATTTTAGAACTCGGCTTGTGTCTGCCTGCCTCTTTGCAGACAGGGAAAGATGTTGTGTTAAAAGTAGTGTGTCCATCCACTTTTTCTATTGCACTGTTATCTGGTTATTAATTACACGGAGATGTTAGGAGTTGGGAGAGCTGAGGATTAAAGGGAAAAGGTTTACATCTTGCTTCTTCTCAGTAAGTATAGATCGGAAATACCCAGACGTCTTCTAGGCCCTCAGTTTACTTGGTTCCAGAGGAGCCGTGTGCGTAAACAATGCCCCCACCACACCCTCTACTACCTTGTATTTTTTTTGCATACATTTTGTGTGCTAACAAATGTTTTTGTCTCCCCCTATAGAACGTAAACTCTTTGACAGCTGAGGCTTTTACATTTTTGTCTTTTCTATTTCCAGGGCCTAGCACAGTGCATGGAACAGGGTAGTAGGCACTAGTAAATGCTTTTGGATTGATTGAGATGGCACATGCACAGGACCTTGCAGGGGATAAATAGGACTAGGGGGCAGTAGGTAGAGCATTCCAGTTTGGGAAGTGAGGCCAATATGAGCAAAGTTTCAGAGGTGAGACATTGCCGTCAGGGGAATTCTTAAAGTAGTTTCTAGCCATTATTTTTTTAGTGCGTCTTTCATCTTCTGCATTTCATTTCATTTATTTATTTTTGCCTTATTACAGGTAATTCTTGGTCTGTTCTGTGAGAGGGCACAGAATTAGTCATTGTCAGACCTGATTTGAACCCAGGTCTTTCTGACTCCAGGTCTAGTAGTCCTGTTTTTTGAATTGGATGGAATTGGATGGGTCAGTCCACCCTTGTGCCCTTTGACTAGGGGCCAGCTGGGTTGGTATGAAAGGAGCATTTTCCCAAAACCAACTGCTGACTCGTTGATGGATTCTTTTTTTTTTCCTCCTTCCATCCTGTGTGTATACAGGTGATGGTTCTTTCTTCCAAAAACCTTTACCAAGCTTAATTCGGTGCTGTTTCTCACAACTCCCTTGTGAGAAAGATAAATGGAAAAGAAAAAAGGGAGAAAAGGCCCTAGGGAAAGAAGGCCATCTTCCTGGCTTGTCTTATACCTAGAGCTGGGGTCCATCAGCTCCTAGGGGATTCCTTGGGCTCTGGCTAGCGGGGCTAGAGATATGAACAAAGCTAGTCCCTCTCTTTTCCCCTCTACCCACCCCGCTTTGGCTCCTTTCTGGGAACAGACCTATTTTCTAGTCTCACTTGGAGGCATCCTGGAAGACTGAAGTTCACAGATTGTATCATTGAAAGAGTTAGGCAGTCCTTGGGGGTGGTTTTTTCTTCAGTTGATGCTTTTCATAAATATATCATCTCTTTCTGAATATCCCTCCCCCTTCTCAGTGAGCTGATTTTAAAAGGAAGAAAATAACAAAACCACCCCATTCATTGATGAAATCTGATAGTATCTGCAGTATTTCGCACCCATAGTCCTCAAAGTCAATAATAAAGGGAGGGTTATGCATGTTCTCCATTCTTCTCTGGGGCCACCTTTGCTCATTATGGTTCTTTCCATCTCCATTAGTTTAGTTCCTGATTTTTCTTACTTTATATCAATTCATGTAAGTCTTCTCATTTTTCTCTGGATTGTTTGTAATGTTTTAGAGTGTAGGGTTATTCTAGTACTTTCATGTAGCACAATTTATCTGTTCCCCAACTGAGGAGATTTTAAAAATGGGACTATTTGAAATGTCCTATCTGAGAGGTATGACAGTGAAACACTCTATTCAGTGTTGATGCTGTTAAGAAAATTGGAAGGGGACAGGCAGGAAGAGAGTTAGAGAAAATGACAGAACTCATTGGGAGAGAAAAAACCAGAGTGCTCTGTTCCCTGCCTAGCTTAGGAAAGTTCTCTTGTGGTACTTTACAAGAAGCCAATATTTTAAGCATCATGTAGGACCTAGAGAGGGATAATGTGAATGTTCAAAGTTTCTGTGTGTTGACCTGTTCTTGGGGTTTTCGTATGAGCTGTCCATCATGGAACTACTCCTCAGTAATCCCAGGTTTTGTTTTTCCTTTAAGGCTCCTTCTGATGGTTGGACGCTGCCCATTTATCTGCAAAGATGGTAATAAACCTTTGCCTCCCGCAGTACAAACCAAGAATTCACTGCAACAAGGTAAAAAATGTAACGTGATTAGTCTGTCTTTCTAGTTTATAATTTCCTGACTTCCACGCTCCCATTTTCTTCAAAATCAGTTAAATGAACTTTGTATAAAAGCATTGAGTATGGCAGACTCCTGGACAGTTAACAAACATATCTCTCTTACTCCACATGTTAATTTTAAGATGTGTCTGGGATTCTTGTCTAAGGCAAGTGTCATAGTTGGTAGGACCCAAATGGGAGAAGTTCTGGGAAGGTGAATTTTTCTAAAGCTGTGCACCTTGACATTTTCCAATGGGTAAAACACCCATGTATCTCTGGGTAACCTCCTAGTGACATTTAATTATAATTTAGAATTTGTGCACCTTGAGCTATGAAGGATTTTGTCACAGGGTCCCAGATGTTGTTATTAAATCTAGACAGATGCCCTTTGGGCTCCTGCTTACTTATGGCAGCCCTGCCTTCACAAGTCTACCTCATGTCTGAGTAAGGGAGAACCAAACTTCACGAATTATGAATTCTGTGTCACAACCTCATAGGTTATCTTGAAGCAATTTTTCTTAAAAATGGTGATTTTTAAAAATCCAGCCTGCCTTCCTTAGGTCAGTTCAAACCTGCATGTTTCTTGTTTATTATTAAATCCAGATCTCAGCAGATGGCTATGAAGTAGAAAATCTCATCTCTGAAGACCTTGCAAAGAGAAACCGTGGCTTCCGCACTGAGTATTTCATTAAACCACCAGTCCATGTGACTGTGTCCTTTCCCTTTAATGTGGAACTCAGCAAGGTTAATGTGGACCTCTCCTCAGGGGGAATCCAAAATATCGTTGGCCTGGAAGTGTTCACGTCTACCTCATCAGGTAAAACCTATTGGAGCACCGTGGAGTCTGAGCCCACAGTCTTGGAGCCGACTAATCCTGAAAAAGAGACTTTCACCTTGGTGGGGAGAGTCTTGTTAAAAAATCAGGGGCGAGCATCATTCGCCCACAGGGGCTTCAAGGTCAGGCCACCTTTCCATCTTTTGGAAGCTAACCTCTCCCATTTTGGAACTGTAACTCACGACCTCTGGAGTAAAGGTCCCTTCTCTCTTGGTCATGTATCCAATTTAAAGATCTGTATCACCCATATTGCTGGCAGTGGGATCACTTGCATTAAGAAGGTGGAAGTCTGGGGCCAACCAGCCAAAAGCTGCTCCCAAGAGGTCATAGATAGCATCATGCAGTTAGCCTCCCAGAGTGTTCCTCGAGGCGTGAATTCCTCCCGCCCCAACCCAGCATTGCCAATGGAGAATGACTGTGAGCCCTGTGGCCATGCCCAGAGCCAGCAGCCACCAGGACTTCAGGAACTGACAGATGTGATCCAGGATGTGCCGGAGGAATTCCTGGATCCAATCACTCTGGAGATCATGCCCTTCCCCATGTTGCTCCCCTCTGGCAAGGTCATTGACCAGAGCACTCTGGAGAAATGTAACAGGAGTGAAGCTGTTTGGGGCCGAGTCCCCAGTGACCCCTTTACAGGGGTGGCCTTCAGCCAGCACTCCCAGCCACTGCCCCATACTTCTCTGAAGGCCAGGATAGACTATTTCCTGCTCCAGCACACTGTTCCTGGCTGCAACCTTCTTGGAAGAGCCCAGCCTCCTGGGGTGCCAGTTCCCTCTTCCATTGCCGTGGCTTCTCGCAAGAGAAAGGGGGAGTTCATGGAGCAGTTACCAAATGTCAGCCCTCGTGTTGAGCCACCTTCCTATTTTTTTACCACAGACCCACGATTCACTACCTCGGAGCACAACACTAAGAAAATGAAACTCAACGGTGAGCCGAGTCTGACAAACATGGATTGCTCAGCAGGTACTTTTGCTGTTCTTTAAGTTTGTTGTTTAAGTAGGGGTGGCTTCTGCTATAAGGCTTGCATTGATTTATGCAGCTTTTGTGTTCCTGGGTTAATTCTCAGAGTCCCCATCTGAACTGGGGTTAGTGCCCTCAGCTTGTACTCTGGCTCTGCCTGGTGGCAGTCAGAGGGGCAGTCTCCTTATTATATCTCCATTTATACCTTGTCTTGTGCTTTGAAGGTCTAGTTAAGGGTTAATAAGTTCCGTACTGATATGGATACTGGGTCCCAAGGTTTAGTCATTTTTCTGGAACTTGGAGTCTATAGAAGAATTGTGTTTAACTCGAAGTATTTATTAAGCACTTCTTGTTTAAGAGGCAATGAGAGAAATACAGAGATAAGTAAAACCTGTTCCTGCCGTCAAGGAGCCCACAGGAGACGCAGGATATATCTGTATCTTTATCTGTATCCACACAGCTATATCCGTGTGTAAAAGTAGACTAGAGTACGAACGGGCCGGTAAAAAGAGGGAGAGAGAACTTTCTTTATCTGAGAAGGAAGTTTCATGGAGAAGGTGGCATTTCTGTTGGACTTGGACAGGAGATGAGCATTTATTTCTTTTCTTTTAAAAATTGCATGTGCTCATGCAAGCACACACGTCCTTTTGTCGGTACCCTTTTTATCACCTTAATTTTTAAATATCTCCCTACTCCCTTCCCTAACCACTGATCCCATCTCTTGTGACAAAGAATAAAAAAGAGGTCAGTAACAGAGCTCAGAGTGATGGGCAAAGGCTGATTCCCTTTGCGTGACTCAATGACTGTCTCCTAATACTGAACTTCTTTGAGAAGCTTCACTTTCCTCCACTATAAAATGGAGTTAATACTTGTCCTTCCTACTGTTATACCAAGAGTGACACAGAGTATAAGTTTTAAATGGAGAATTTGTTAGCCGGCAACCATTTGGGGTTCTACCCAAATCAGAATGGCCCCGAGTTGGGGTGAAGAAATAGTATTTATAGAAAATACAGGGTACAGTGGTTAATTATCTCTTGAAATTTACAGGCCAGGTCACAGGGTGGTCCCGGGGGAACAGGAACAAAGATCCTGACAGATCAGAAGATTCTGACAGTTTATAATCTTATCTATTGACATTCCTTGGTGGAGTCATGGAGCCCCAGGGACATTTGCCAGAATGTCTGAGTCCATTGTTTATCATGCAAACTGGGGTTTTCTCAGGGGTCTCCTTAGCAATAGCTGATTTTTCCAGTACCATATTCCCCACTTCTCTTTATGGAGCTATTCCAACCTTTGAAAGAGGAACTACCTGATGGGGCATGGCAATAAAATGAGGGGGCCAACCAAAATGCTAAGCAGGGTGGTGAGCCTGGGGAAGGCATGCATTTTGATAGTAACAGTAAAGGGCAAGGCTCAGGCAGAGATTCTGGCCCAATGATAATGCAAGGCCCATGGCCCCAGGGGAAGGCCAGATTCAGTTGGAAGACTCAAGGAGAGCTCAAGGAGCCTCCCGGGGACTATACTCCAGATTCAAGGGGGTTCCCAGAGACTGTGCCCTCATCATATTCCCTCAAATAGGACCCAAATTCTTTTGGGGTTAGGGACGAAGGTCTCAGCTTCTGAAACTGCTTCCTGCTGGCAAGGGGCGTAGAGCTCTCCCTGCCTTGATGGGTTCAGTTCAGGGGTTACACAGTCTGAGCAAAGTTTAGAGAACAAAGAAGCCCAGGTCCTGGATCTAAATCCAGTTACTCCAGGTACATTGACCCATTATACATTGTGATTCAATTACGCAGGAAACTAAAACATATTCACAATAAAGCAAAACATATCATTCAGTGACATTCCCAAATATTGGTTTACAATTCAAATCAATCATTCCCAGAATACTTGTTAACAATTCAAATGTCCACCCCTGGGTCAAAGCAAGTTAATCTCTTTAGCTAATACAAAGTGTCCAAATAAAGTACTTCTTCAGCAGCACGCTGCCATGGCAGGCTTTTTCCCAATACCCTGAGGCACAGGCATGCTTTAGTTAGTAAAGTCCTAAAGCAAACAGAGTTCTCTTGGGAATGTCTCCTCCCCAAACTGCCGTGTGGCACCCAAAGTCCCAATTTCAAAGAAAGAGTCCAAAAAAAGTTCTTTTAGGGTCTGTTCTCCCCATTATGTTCCAGTTCCAAGTCCTGAGGGGCGACTAGATGATAAAAGTCAATGGGGTAGGGTCCCTAGAGGGGTCCAAGGTACTTCCCTCACGCCAATGGGGTAGGGTCCCTAGAGGGGTCCAAGGCACTTCCCTCACCCCAACAAAAACAAATCCATGTCTCCCTCCTGGATCCCAAGCAGCCCAAGCTGAAGGGACCAAAAAGGCAGACTCAGTGCCTTGCTGCAAAGTTTCTATCTTGCCCCAGGGCTGAATTCCAAGCCCCTGGGTTCCTGGTTGTCTAGTTCTGGGTGGCCCCTCCTGGCTTCTGCCAGAATCTGGATTGCAATGTAGGTGATTCTCCACCTTTTTGCTCACCTCAAAGTTCTCTGCTCTCCTGGGGAAGGCAGGGAAAAAGCATACTCAGCATCTTGCTGCAAAGTTTCCATCCTGCCCCAGGGCTGGACTCCAAGCTCCTGGGTTCCAACTCCAGCTGGCCTCACCTGGCTTCTTCTGGAATCCTGATGTAGGTCGTTCCCCATCTTTGTGCTCACCTCACCAAAGTCAGCTGGAAGGCAGTGCACTGCTCTCACCTTTCCAAAGTTTTCATGCAGGCAGTCTCCTGCTCTGTCTGGATCAATATTTCGGGAGCTGCTGTCTGCTTCTTCTTTCTCCTTAACAGCCCCTCCTGCCAAATCTGTAGGAAGGCCATTCTTCAAGTCTCCAAGGCCATTCTCCACTCCTGTTTCAAAACTCCATATACAATATAATCTCAAGACATTCACCCTTTCAGCACAGTCCTTGCCAGGCTTATCAGCTTGGGCCCCTGAGAAACCACGCCCAGCCTGTTTTCCTTCAGGCTTTCCTTGCTCCTGAGGCTCCACAGAACCATAGCCACCCCAAGTATAAAGAGCAGTCCAAAAACAGGGAAACATTCAACCAACCCGGCACCCCAAAACACCATGCTTTCCTGTTAAAGGCAGATCCTGACCATGACTACACCATTTGTTTCAACAATCTGGCTAGCAGCTTCTGTGGGGGTGTAAGATCCACCCACAGCCAGCATCCAGAAAGCTGCCAACAGCACAGGTTCTTTTGATCTGCTTAACTAAGGAAAGCAAGGTTAAAGGGGTTGACAAGCTTACTTTAATTCAGCATACAAATATCATTCATTTAGTTCAGGGGAAGAGACCAACACACTGAACTTCAGAGCAAAATACAAACACCTTACAAACATCAACAGACAGACCCAATACAATTCATAGTTACCAACATCTAGGTTCAGCCCAGGAGCTCAGAACAAGGGCTGGCCCAGAGTCACGCGTGCCACCACTGCTGCGGCAAAGAGCTGGTTGAAATTAAAAATGATACAAAATGGTATAAAACGTTCCACATTTCCTTTGGTCAAAGGCAAACTGAAGGTTTCACCTGAAGACCAATTAAGGTACGTAAAAACCTCTATCTTCCTCAGGGGTGAAGTTCTAAAAATCTTTTATCTAGGTGGAGTCAGGTTTTTCCCTTTTCTGTGTTTGGACATCCCCAGGGATGGGCAGAAATTGTAAACTAATTGTAAACAAGCAGAGCTAGCAAGTTGCAAGGGGGATCAGGATAGGGAGCATAATGGCTAAGATACTAAAAATTCAGGCAAACAGTCTTGGGAACGCAAGGACTCAGAAAGGAAAAAAGCAGGTCCTTGCTCAGGTTCTCGTCTGGACCCTGTGAAAAAGCTGTCTGCATCTGATGCTGTCCCTTTCAGGCTCTTTGAAACTGCAGGGCAAGGTCTCCTATAGGCTCAGATGTCCACTTGGGGGCAGGGGCAGTCCTCAGATGCGACAGAAATATCAAGGAGTCCATATCCACATGTTGGCAGCTGTAGAAGTAGTCAGACCTAACAGGAGCTCCCAGAACACATATGATTTGATGATTGAGAGAAAAACAGCACAGCATAGGTCCCAGCCACGCAGGGCTAAGTTCAAACAAATACAATAAATAGTTCAGTATCCCAGTGGCACAGTACATATAACATCATAAACTTTTAGTCATGCCATGTCTCTTTGATGGCATTTAGAAAATAATCCACAAACTATTCTTAACAAAGCTAAAAATGTTTCTGATTTAATTCCAGCACTTAATTGCACATTTTGTATACAAAGTAACTTTAAATCACAGTTACATATTCCCAATGCTCATTTAAAGCAGTACTTTTGAATCCCAGATGCCTGATTGTAGTTATCTGGTCCTTAGAACATAGGTTAAAATTGTAAGCTATTCATTCCTGCATCCTGTTATGATAACTCAGAGATATTTCAATATTCATCTATTACCTAACAGATTTAGCGTTGGGCTTACAAAACTTCTTGATAATATAAATTTGCTATGAAAGAAAAGAGGGACAATGTCATATATCTTAACAGAAGGAAAGAACTTCCTTAGCTCTGTTTGATTCCAGGCACGAGTCATGTCTGATAGCCAATCATATAGTCACTAGGTGCCGAAAGCAGGGCTTAGGAGTAATCAGGTGGGGATTTCCTTTCAGGAAGGAAATAGCAGAATTGGGAAATAGAGTCAGGAAGATCCTTCCTAGGCCGTGTCCAAGGTCGTCTTCAAAACTGTTTCCCAGGCACAGACATCCACCTTTAAAGTTCTCAGCTTGTAATGCTTGCCATACTACTACTGGCTTCATGTGACCTATTCCTGTAATCAGAGCTTAAAACAATATTAAATTGTAGTCCCATAAAATCTTAATAGCAAATAAATATCCTTCAGATAAGACTGTCCAAATTTCATTGAGCTAATAATTATCAAATCAAGCTACATAACTTTTTCATCTTCTAAATATTTCCTCACACTCTTTCCCAACTTACTTAAACCATCTGAAACTATCATTCTCAGGACAGGGGAGGCTTAGCTAACTCCCATTTGTCCCCAAACTTTCTTATCTGCCTTTCTTATTTTCCCTCAAACCTTTATTTACCTTTCCAAATCTTTCAAACCCATTACTCAGTCTTCCTTTACATTTCAGCCATAAGACAAAACAACTCATAAGTTAATACTTTTTACTGACATATCTATGTATACTGGAATCCTATTCCAGCTTCTTAAACAAACAAAAGAGGTTAATGGATTTATGTTCCGTGTTAACTCATTTGGGAGGAAAGGGACACTTCAGGAATTAAGTCTTACACACGTTGATAAGCTCTAACTCTCACTTAAAATCACAAAACATTTTTCAAAACATTTCTAGAATTGTTTCCCTAAACTGAAGATGTCTCTGATTTAGTCGCGGTAATTAATTACACTATTTGTATTAATACCTAATTGCTCTTATCACTTTAAAACATCTAAGAACTCTATCTCACAATATAACTTTAAGTCCCAGCCTTAGTCTATGGGATAATGATTCAACCTTACATTTGTAAACGATATTATCTCATAAAACTTCTTTTTCCCCTTTTTTTTCCAAATTATTCCCATTAACACTTTAGAAACCATATTATCTTTCATTTGGCTATTCAAGAGTACCAATATAACCAGTGATTTGATTAAAACAACAAGATTTCACATATTTGCATTTATCCAATTTTCTATTTTTCCCCATAAAACCAACTTCTTTCACAATGGTAACAGATTCTGGCAGATAACTTCCCTTTTGTCACTACCTGCTTATTTCTGATTACAGAGATCTGCCATATCATCTCCCCCTGAGGGTGGGTTCTTTTCCATCAGATGGCAGGCTTTACTAATAAAAACTACCAAACCAAACCCATCTCAAGTCTAGTCTAATCTTATCAGTTCTGTTGACTTTAAGAAGCCAGGTTTGGAGGCTTCTGACCCCTACTCAAATCCCAGTAACTGCTGCTCCTCCCCCTTCCTTCCCTTCTGACAGGTGGGCAAAGGTAAAATTCTTTCTTCTTATCTAAACTAAGGGCGGGGAGGAATAAGGAATGCAGACTGCCGTATCTAACCTCCTTACTCAAAAACCTAGAATAAGACATTGAATGGGCCTTTCTTGGAGTACATAAAACACATGCTTTAACCACCCTCCCAAGACTTCTATATTTCCAAGTATAAGGTTCATATTTTCCCTTTAAAACAATTTAAAATTTATCCTGATGTTAAAAGGAATACTCACTAAACCTTTCTGACGAGAATTATTTAGAAGGTTTTAAAATGATAGCCATCTCCTTTTTCCTTAAAGCAAGTTAACCCTTACACACTGGAATTCATTAACTAAGTTGGTGGAAAATGTCCTCATACTCAAATATTGCACAGAATTCCTAGATATTACAAAGTTCCCTAGTCAAAAGGTGTTGTGATGTAGAGGACACTTAATTTCTATAATTACATATCCAATTAAATTTACCTTAATAACAAAGTTTACGAGCACTTTAAAAACTTTTCATAGGAATTCCTCTACACAGAAAACTTTACACAAGATTGATAAGAATTCATGATTAGATGGTTAACAACCTCAGTTTCTTAATTAAGTACAATTCTAAATCTAACAACATCTAGATTACAAGAGAAATTATTTTTATAACAGCATAGGTGATGCAATGTTAACCAATTTGCATAATATAACAAATTTAGAAATATAAGTACACCACAAGCAATTATCATGTATTTAAAACTTGAAACAGAATCTAATTAATTACCAATCTAGTGATCATGACTGAGTTGGATAAGCAGATGAAATCTGATTCGTAACCACTAGTGGTAACATTTTAATTTCTAAGGCCCAGTACTTAGCATTGTAAAAGACTATTACCTGTAAAACCACATTTTAAGAGTTCACAATGTATCCTGAATTGACAGAGATTACAAGAGGACCCAAAAAGGCCTTTGTATAAATACTTGATTTATAGCAAAAACAATTTCAATTGAACTTTCAGACAAAACTTGGAAGTCGTAATTTCTTAGGTTACAGCAGTTGTCTAACTTCTTAACCTAATGCAACTTTAACAAAATTTATACTATAGAAATGTAGTAATGCCCTAAACATTATTATGTATGTAAAATTTGAACTACTCATTTCAGTCTAGGTAAATACATTTCTAAACCAAAAATGACAGTTTAAAATTACCAAATTTTCATCACATCCTTTAAAAGCACCCAATTCACATATATCAAACTCAGATTAAAATCACATAATGTTCTTCTCAAATTACACTATCTAATATATAAATACATGCATAACATATATCAATACATTAATATCTTTAATACACTTTATTTATTTAGCTGTATATTCTTCAGCAACCACTACCTCTGGCCCAAGTATTAGGAATGTTTGCCTGGCCATGAATGAACTTATAAAAGAAAAGAAAAACTTTATTTCATATCATTATCTGCTTTTATGAACCATGCAGGTTTGAATTTGGCACCCTGCTTTCTCCAAGCTTCATCTTATACATACTGGCAATTAACAAAATGCCTAAAAGGATTCTAAGGATTTTGAGGGGGAAGGGGTGCGGGCACTTCTCTTCCAAAAAAAACCTTTTGTACTCTTAAGAAATATAAGAGGGAGTAGTCCTTAAGATCACATGGATTTGCAACTTCCCCCGCTCATTCTTTCTGCCAAGCTAAAATATTTTTCTGTTTCCCCTTCATCCTGCAGCCTCAGATAACATAGAGGAGAAAAATCCCTTTCAGTTGCCCTAGGTGTATTACATTTGGGCCGGAAACCTTTCTAAGAACAAGGGAGCAAATTAGATATGCTAATTTTCAGGGGGCTAGCTTAATTCCTATCCCTAGCCACTAGTATATGGCTTCAAATCATGATTTTATATAATCTCTGTGAAAACAAAATTCAGTCACACCTTACATGGGCAAAACTTAATGATTATACAAATCAAAATCTTATAGTAAATACCCAGATTCAATAAAACCTTTCATCACTAACTAATCAGCCCTATTTCCCAATCAAGTTACAAGTTTCTTTTAGCTTCAGCTTCTCATAGTCTTTCAATGTGGAGGGTGGGGGAAGGGTGTGGCCAGGAGCACATGGCAGCTGAAAGCAACAACCCCCCCCCCAACCTAAATTCCTTTATACAAGTTTCTCCCAAATTTTACTTTAACTTTTAGCCTCTGCATTCCAATTTCAATCTTTCTTCCCTATTCTTGACCCAAACTGCCTCAAACATTTAAGTGAATAGTAAATTACATACTCACCCAGCTTTTCCTTTTCCCAGCTGCTTTTTTTTTTACCTTAAAACTTAGAGGTTAAAATGACCAACAATTTTTAATTACATCCTAAGCAGACCACTGAACCTCTTTAAAGTGGTCATCCAATTTTTCATAATGACCCCTTTACTTCTCCTCTACAGTTTAAACACTTGCCTGATGTTAGATAGACTAACTCAATACAAAATACACAGATTTTTTTTTCCTTTAGAATCTAACCAACCCTTAATTCAGAGACCATTTATCAATTTAGGTGAACGAATTTCTAAACCTCCACGCACAGCGAGCGAATCTTTCATTTTGTCTTTAAACCACCAGATATATTCTCATAATAAAAACTTTTTCACATGGAAAGTCTGTTCTCATGGTTAAATATCAGTATTATTAATTATTCACTTGTTACAACCACATATAACAGTTCCAAATTTTATCACATATAGAAGTTATTCAACTTATTATTTTTGGTATTCAAAAACCACTTCAAAGGTTAACAATTACATTAAATCAAAGAGATAATAATAATGTGTCTGAAATATAAACAACCATCATTATTATTTCCCTTTACTAATCAGGAAAATGCTATTCACAGGCCCAATCCATTCATCTTTCCCTTCCCCCACAACTGCAGAAGTTACTGAGCCTAGGGCAGTTTGCAGCTGCTGGGGACAGGGTGGGCAGAATGCATAGGACCTGGGTGTCTTTTCCAAGCTTTGCCAAAAAGGATGGGCTACAAAGGTACCCAGGGGCACAGGACTGACTGTCAGTCTGTGAATTTCTGTCCTCCTCCTCCTTTTGCCAGACGGGGAAGGGTGATTTAAGTTTTCCCTACAGCTCTCCTGCATTCTCTTCTAATCTGATCTGGGAGGAGAGGAGTTTGTTTTTTAACTGCTCAAACTTTTACTGCAGCCCTGGCTCGGTCAGAGACAGGACAACAATGATGAAAGATCTCAATGATTGTAATTCAAGCAAACTTCACCTTTTGCTCACTCCTTAAAAACCTTTTTGCACTTAAATCTAAGGGAAAAGATTCCCTCCTAACTTTGGGGACAAAAACAAACACGAGAGTCTGACTGAAAACTTTTACCAGATTCCGTATTTACGGATAAACAGAGGTTTTTAGCCAGAAAGCATTCATTGGGAGGAGGTGTTTCAGCAAGAGTGAGCTCCTGGAGTGATTTTACAGTTTCAGGAGTTCTTTCTCCTAAAATCCAACTAACCAATTTCCAAACTTTTTAACAATTAAAACCCAGAATTTCCCAGAATTTTAACCCTGTTTCTATTGTAATTCCAAGTTGGCCAGACAAGGAACCACAGGGAAAAGAGTCTTTGTTTCCCTAGTTGCAACCTGAAATCCCTGGCTGCCTGCATTTCAGATTTTTAACAAAATATAGACATTTCACATTTTTTGGACACAGACACACGGACACAGACAAATTCAGAACATACAGAACAGAACCAACAGCGTGGGTCGAATTGAAGGCTAAACTGAGTCCCCTCAGAGGAAAGAAAAAATAAACCAGATTTCCTCTTTAGGGATAAAGGCTTCCAATCTTTCCCACACCCCAACAGTGAGAAGACGGCATCCTGTACTTCTCCCCCAATCTGAACACGTGTGTCCCTGCGTCCAGATAGCATGGTAACAGAAACCAGATGGCTAGCCCAGAACAGAAACCTTATCTCTAGAGGTCTGAAAACCAGAATTCTCCATAGGCCGAAAAGGGACAACAAGTCAGCAGAAAGCCCGTTCTCCGAGACCTTACCCCACATCAGAGTCCTAGGAAAGGAAATCCCAGGTGCTGGCCCTCCCGAAGTGAGAGAAGGTGGATCGGGGGCAGACACTCCCTGCTGAGGTCCGAAATCCTGTGTGTGTCTCTGGGGTGGTGAAATACCGCCTTATCTCGCTGGGGCCTCCATTATGTTATACCGAGAGCAAGTGAGACACACCACAGAGTATAAGTTTTAAATGGAGAATTTATTAGCCGGCAACCATTCGGGGTTCCACCCAAATCAGAATGGCCCCAAGTTGGGGTGAAGAAATAGTATTTATAGAAAATACAGAGTACATGGTTAATTATCTCTTGAAATTTACAGGCCAGGTCACAGGGTGGTCCCGGGGGAACAGGAACAAAGGTCCTGACAGATCAAAAGATTCTGACAGGTTGTCCTTAAGTGGGATAATCTTCTCTATTGACATTCCTTGGTGGAGTCACGGAGCCCCAGGGACATTTGCTAAATGCCAAAAGGTCTGAGTCCATTGTTTATCATGCAAACTGGGGATTTCTCAGGGGTCTCCTTAGCAATAACTGATTTTTCCAGTACCACACTACCTTATAAAGTTGTGAGGTGAAGAGTGTTCTGTGAACCATAAACCACTACACAGATGCATCTTGGATAGTGGGAGTTCACAGGGACCAGCCTGTCCAACAAACTGTTTCCATGGCCTTGATTATAGGCACAGCCTGTTGGAGATGGCCCGTAGATCCATAGGAGTAGAGGACAGTTGCAGCTGTGCTCTAGTTGGGCCTGTGGCCCCCGTAGTGCTGGACCCTGGGCCCATTCAAAGGCTGATGAGGAGCTTGGCTGGGTGAGCACTGGCAGCAGTGGGGGAACAGCCCGTTTTTGCCTGCCTGTTGTGGGGCCACTGGAATCGTCTGGGGCTAAACGAGGAGGTTTTAGACAGGTTTCTAGCTGCATAGACCAAGCATTGCCCCAGCTCTCTCCTGCTGCTTTATTGCTTTATGGTCCTGGACCTGCTCAGGGGCTGGCAACCTTTGCAGCAGAACTTCAGCTGGCCTCTTGTGGTGGCAGTGACTCTGGCATTGACAACCTGATCGTGTGATTTCTAGAAAAAGTCAAGTCAGCAAGTATTTATTAACTGCCTACTATGTGCCAGTGCTGTGCTAAGTGCTGGGAACACAAAGGAAGGTAAAAATAGTTCCTGCTCTCAAGGGGCTCACAGTCTAGTGGGAGAGACAACACACAAACAACTGTGTACAAAGGAGCTCTAGCCTTGGCACACTGGAGATGATCTCAATGGGAAATCACAGAGGGGAGGGCTGGGGAAGGCTTCTTGCTGAGACTTGGTGGAAGCCAGGAGGTGGAGATGAGGGACAGCCAGCGGAAGGGCTTGTGAGGAGCCCCGAGCGGCTGGATGGGAGAGTACAAGGCACACATGGAGGAGGGTAGAATAAAATGTGTAAGAAGATGGAAAGATAGTGGGCAGGTTATGAAGGGTGTTAAGGGGGAGGGGTTGGGAAGCAAGCATTTATGAAGTGCTTACTGTATGCTAAATACTCTTACAAATATTATCTCATTGGCTCTTTACAACAGCCCTTGGAGGTAGGTGCTATCAGTATCTCCAATTTACAGTTGAGGAATTAAATGACTTGTTTAAGGACACACAGCTAGTGTCTGAGGCCAGAGTGTGCTATTCTTTGTACCACTTAGCTGCCTCTTTAACATCAAGCACCTACCATGGGCCAGGCTCTATGCTAAGCATTTAAAAATGATCTCCTTTGATCCAAACAGAAGATTACCTCTTTGATACAGGAGCTAATAAGGTAGAGAATGGACTGCAGTGGCAAGATGCTTGAGTCAAGGAGATCAACCAGCAGGCTGTTGGGCTAGCCCAGGTGTGGGGATGAAGAGTTGCAACAGGGTGAAATATCAGAGGTGAGAACAGGGCAGAGAAGGCATGAAGGTAGGATCAGCAAGATGTGGACCTGATTAGATATGGGACATGAGAGAAAGGAGGTGAAGATGATGCCTGCGTTGTGAACCTGGCTGACAGAGTGCAGTGGTATCCTCAACAATTGTAGGGAATTTAGGAAGAGGAGAAGGTGTGGAGAAAAGAGGAGCAATTAAAGAGGTAGGAGGAGAAGCAGGAGAAAAGAGCATCATCAGAGGAGGAGAGAGGAGACGTAGGTGACTGACTGTCTAAAAGGCTATAGAGAGGCCAGAAAAGATGAGTGAGAGTAGGCACTTAAGAGACTAGTAGCTTTGGTGAGAGCTTCGGTTGAATGATGAGGTTGGAAGCCAGACTGTAGGGAGTTAAGAAAAGGAGGTGCCATTTGTTGGCCACCTTCTGAAGGAGCTTAGCCACCAAAGGGAGAGAGATGTAGGCTGATAACTAGTGGGGTGGATGGATCAGGCAAATATGGGGACGATGGGAGTTTGTAGGCGGTAGATACAGAGAGAGTGGAGATTAGTGAAAGAATGGGAATGAGGAAGGAAGATTGAAGGGAATGGGTTACGCTTGTGCTGGCAGAGGCGTTCGCCTCGGCAAGGAGGGATTGTTAAAGTGAGCTCTCAGGTGTGTCATTGACTAGCACTGATGACTGGGCTGCTTTTACATTTGATAATGCAGGCTGGTTACCTTCAGAGAAGAAGCATCTCTCCTCATAGCCTGGAGTTGCCTTTCCTATCAAAGAGAAAAGTAGCATTTTGTATTTTCAGAATTTGTGGAATCTGAGTGTAAGGGTCCTTAACAAGTGCTTGTCCAGCCTTTGCTTCCCGCCCAGTGAAGGCGAGTTCCCTGCCTCCAAAGGCTGCCTGTTACACTTTTGTCCAGGTCTAATTTTACATCAAACATGGGTTTGCCCTTTGTGTGGCCCTCATTCAGATTCCTGTCTGGAGCCTCCCAGAAACATGCAATGGCTCCCTGTTACCTGCAGGATAGTCTGATGTCCTTGGCCCCCTTCACATCCTCTCTCTACCTTTTTGACATTTCCAGTTTTATTTACACTCACTCTGTGGTCTTGCTGAACTGTATGCAGCTCTATGCTCTCATGTCATCCTATCCTAGTCTGCCTCTTTGCATTTGGTCATACTGCGCTCCATGTCTAGAATGCCGCCTTTCTCCACCCTTATATCTCTTTGCTAACATTTTACCCAGCCTTCATGGCCCAGCTCCAGTGTGCCCTTCTCTCTCTCCTTGCAAACGGAATTGCTCCCTCTTTAGGTCTTTCCAAACGCCCGGTATCCCTGTGATGTGCCAACTTTGTATTCTAGTTCCTTGCGTACAGTTCAACCTCCCTGACTGGACTGGGGGCTCCTTGAATCCAGGACTGAGTTTTGAATTCCCTTAGCACTGAACACAAAGCCTTGTCTGCTGTAGGTGTTCAGGAAATGTGCATTGAATTAAATAGAGACAATGAAGTTATGCCCAGTAAACTTGTGCCCATCCTGGTATGTAGATGGACCATCTCTTTGTTTACCCATGCCCATTCATACCACCCAAAGTGTAGCTGTTGAGTCATTCCACAGTCATAGGCCCTTCTCTTTTTCTTGGCCGTCCGTCTGTCTCTCCCTAGATACAGCACTCTCTGTTTCTCTCAGCAGGTACCATTCCCCACGAGCAGAGGTTATCAGAAAGCTTGGATGTCGCCTTGACTTCGGCCCTCAGCACTCTGCCATCCTTCACAGGCCGCCTGACCAAGGCTCAGCCTTCGCTCCTCAGTTCAGGGAGCGCCGGCAGCAGCTCCTGGAGTTCAAGCATTGACTCTGGTAATGTAAGCCCCACCCATTTCCTGCCCAGTCCCTCCTCCTGGAACCTCCTGAGCCCCTGACTGAGGCCTTCTCTGCCGAGCCTCTACCTCTGAGCCTGGAAACTTGAGAGGACACTTGTCACTGTGTCTCCTAAGCAAATTTAGGGACACTCTCTAAAGCAGCTTGGATCTTCAGAGAAAGGTCTCTTCACTGCTCTGAGTCGCCCTCTCTCTTTAGAACTTGGGGCTGTATGTATATTGATTTAAGCCGTGTCTGACAGCTTGACCAGTCAGGTCTGATAGCATCCTGCTAGGTTCTGGCAAATTTTGCTCCTGCTGGCAAGTTGTCAGGCTGTCTCCCTGAATCTTTGACCTCTTTGCGTGAGTCTTAGATATCTGCAAATAGAAAAGGTCTGTGAGATTTAGGGGGAGAGCTCAGTTTCCAAGCAGGAGACTGTGGCAGAAGTTGGCCTGTAGAACTGGGCTTCCCCCGGGGCTGCTTTGTTGGGCCTTGGTGTAGAAGGCTCCTCCCTAACTGTTGCCTGAGCCTTGGAGCCTCATATTGCTGGCTCCTTCTTCTACCCTTGGTGTTCCTGTGGCCATGGACACATTTCTTAGCCTGTGTGCTTCACTTTGTTTGAACGAAAAATTAGGTCACAAAACTTTTTGGACCCTGGAAATTCTGATTTTTTGTAGATGAAAGCTCAGTGCTGTCTTAGCTGTCCATGTGTGGAAGGGGAGACATCTCCCTTTTACTCTGCCTTCCTCACATGCTGCACATTCCTGAAGTCATTGACATGGTCCATGGTGAAGCTATGGGGCATTTGAGAAATGAGGGCAGATCTGATTGTGCTAGTTCATAGGGACGCTACCACGTGTTTTAAGAAAAAAAAACCCAAATGCTAAACCATTGTGGCTAGAGGAGCGAAAACCAGGGGGAGTGTGATTGTGGCCTTCATGCATTTGCAGGACTAGTATAAGGAAGACAGATTAGATTGGCTCTGTTTGGCCCCAGAAATCTGACCTAGGAGCAAGAGGAAAAACTTCAGGGAGGCAGCTTTTACTCTGTAAGAAAGAGCTTTCCAGGTATAGCTGCCCAGTCTATGAATGAGCTGTCTTGTTAAGTAACATTGGAGATACCCAGGCAGAGATTGCATTGCCTCTTGTTGGGAATGAAGTAGAGGGACTTCCTTTAGTGGGTGGAGGGAAGACCTCTGAGGTCTCTTAGAGTTCTAAGATTATATGAGTTTCTGATGCCAAGTCTTAAAGTAGGAATGTCACCTGAAGGCAGTTTCTAGAACCAGTTCATCCCTGTGGATAGGGAAATGCAGTGAGTGATAAAGTTAGGTAGGCTTTGCAGTAAGGCTCCAGGGGACTGCAAGGATAATGACCTTAATCTCTCATCTGAAAGAAAAATAAGTATTTTTTCCTAAAAAGAGGCCTTTTAGTAGCTTTGCCAAATGTCTAAGACATTACACCTGTGGTTTGTGTGTGAAGTGCTCACAGAGGTTCCCATGGCTGAACATTTCCTTTGGCATTTTGTTGACACTACTGATTTGCTTAGGAATCATGTTTTCATCCTACAAAGAAAACTTTGATGTTTTTTCAAATAAATGTATATCTCTGTTTTATTTATTTTTATTTTCAGTTCCATATTCTCTCCCTACCCGTTGAGAAGACAAGAAATACAATACCCATTATACATATGAAGCCATGCAAAACATATTTCCACATTAACCATGATACAGAGGCGATACAGAGGGGAAAAGGCAAGATAAAGAAAGGGAAAAAAATACCCTTCATTCTGCACTCTTGAGTCCATCAGTTCTCTGGAGGTGGATAACATTTTACATCTCTGCAAAGAAAACCTTTGGCCTTGGCCCAGCCCATATTTAGATATTTATGGTCTGAATGAGTAGAATCCAAATTAATGAGGTTTTACTGTATTAAATATTTGTGTTGAACCAGTGGATATGGGACACTGACTTCTGCCAGTAGTTAAATTATTGGCCAAGAGCTTCTTTTCACCAGATAATTTCTGTATTGGGATTTATCTAACAAGCTGCATTTGTGTCTGCGCTGGTTTGGTCTCAGGAGCTTGGAAAACACATTCTTCCCAGTAGAGGGACTTGTTCTCCTGTCCAAAGGACTAGAGTTAGTGGAGAAACTTTAGTAATACTAGGGGATGTAGGGAAGGGATTTTTTTTTTTAGCTTACAAAGCCAATCACAGCTTCTGAAAATATTATGTAAGAAAAGATCTTGGGACCCTGGGCCTGAAGAGATTTAGTGGCAGGTGTGATTTAAAAGAAAGCCCAAGAATATGGCTCCTGTTCCAAAGGTGAGCTGGTATTATCCTACGTAAATGACCTGAGGTTTCTCTACCCTAAGGCATGAGACTGTTAAAAGGTCTTGTTGCCCCCCTGGTCCCATGGGGGACAAAGAGTAAGAAAAGGCTCTGCTTCCTTTCTAGACTTTGTAGCCAGATAGTACTTACAGCTCTTTCTTTAAGGAGTTTAGAGTCCACTGCAGACCAGATTCCCCACCCTAGTTTGGATACCTCGTGACATCTCCTGCTATCTCAACTTAGAGCCTGGAATTCTCAAAGCAAAATTCACGGTACTAACTGTGTCCCCTGAACACACTAAAAAATCAGTGCCGGTCTGAGTCCAAAAGGAGGGAACGTGAGGGGCAGAAGGGACTGGAAACAAGCCGAGCTCACATAGAAAGTCCCTGATGGAGATAGGGTTAGGCCTGTGCCCCACAGCCACCAGCTGTCTGAGCCAGGCAGCCTCCGAGGGCCCCACAGCCTGCGTTGGCCTTTCCCATCTCCTGCAGCTGTGGTAGCATCCGCTTGGTCTGTAGTCAGACCTTTACCCTGCTTTGCTCCTCTGATTGGATTGACCTGTTCCATTATGTGGAGTCCAGCCGGAAGCTACCAAGGTTTCTTTCTTCCATTTAGAGTTCTACTTATGTTTTGTTTTAACATTCCAGACTTTTCTACATAACTCCCATCTTAGCTAGAAGAGTTCTTTGTGAGCAGAATTTGCTTGAGTGTAATTGGCTCTTTCATGTTCAGAGGAGTCCCCTGAGAGAGCGTGGTGCAGAGAAAGCTGAGTTTGGAGTTAGACAGCCGCTGGGAGAGCAATGGTTTTGTTGCTTACCACCTGTGGGATCTGGGACAAGATCTTGAATCTCTTTGGGCCTTCCTTTCCCAATCTATAGAATGAGGATTCCTAAAACTCTTGACCCTCACTGAATCCTGTGATTCTGTGAGCCAGTGATCCTCACTTTGTCCAGCACTAGGCAATCTAGCCGGTAAACTGAGCTGGATGTAGGTCTGAGACAAATGGACCTGCCTTCTGGGGCCCCCATCTGTAGACACAGACAAGCAGGGCCTTCCTCTTGACAGTGAAACATGTGAGCTGCCATAAACACTCCCAGTGGCTGAAGAGAAATGTTCCTTTAAAATGCTTCCCAGGCATACCAGAATGGAGCATGTGTGTCCTAATCCTGGCCTCTGTTTTTCTCCCTCATTTCCCAGAATTGCCTTGGAGCAGCTCTGGTCCTGGATGCAGCGCTTGTGGCAGATTGTTCACTACTTTCTTCAGAAGTGAGTTTGCTTATCAGCTTCCCTGTGGCCACCTGATCTGCCGCATCTGCTTAGCTGAGAGGCAGAGGTCACAGTCCTTCAACTGTGTGAGCTGTAAGAAGGCTGCTGCCAACCAGGATGTGCTGAGGGTCCATCTCTAAGGCTCTGCTCCGTGGAGTAAAGAGCCATCCAGGGGAGGATGTGAGGAGGGTTGGAGGAAGGAGCATGAGGGGAATTCCCTCAGGGTGGCTTGGGCCAGGGTACTTTAGGTCAGTCTGCTAGGTGGGGTTGGTCTCTGAACCCAGTCTTCTGTCTGCAAGGGCATTGCTCAAGCTGAGTATAACAGAGGGCCATCCCTCTGCACCCCACCTGAAGTGGTGATAGGAGAACCAAGCCATATGCTGGACAGGAGTTGGTGAAATGCTGGGGCCATCCTCCCCACCCCCCACCCATATCACTCCCCAGGCCAGGTAACCTGGGATCTGTTTTGTCTGACCTTGTGAATCAACCTTTATTGGCTATGGGCATGCCTGGTCTTTCCTTCCAGGATCTATCCCTCTGCCACAGGGATCTGTTCTGTGGAAGTCTTCCTTTGGGTTGACTGAGAAGCCAAGAGCAGCCTGACTCCTCTCCTAGTCCCTCCCTTCCTCTCTCCCTCTCCCACCAGCCCCTTCCTCCAAAGTGAGAAAAAGAGCTGAGTTCCAGTGGGCCAAGTTTGGCAGAAGTACAGAAGCACATGGCCTCTGGATGGTGGAGGAACCAACTCTCCCAGGGAGCAAAGTGGCATCAAATTAGGGGGAGGGTGGGAAGGGTGGGAGGGGAACTGGGAATTCTTTTGTGTGAACAAATAGTTTCTTGTCTTTCTGTCTGTTTGTTTGAGAAACTTCAAGCCTTAATAAAGGGATAGTTTGGGCTGCCCGAGGCTGCATTGTCTTGTTTTGTCTGTGCCCTGACCTGTTCTCCAGCTAAAATTTCTCCCAGGAACATGGGGGACACGTCCACACTAAGTATTGGGGCTTCCTGCCTCAGAGCGGTCACTGCAACCTGGAGAGTCCATTTGGTAATGTGTGTAAATGGTCCAGGAGGGAGATGAGGGCGACAGGTTCTTTGTCATTTTGCTTGTATGAGAAAAGCCACTGACAGCAGGGAAAAAAAAAAATGGGAGTGAGGAAGAGGTTGAACTGGTCTTTTCATTCCTTATCAAGTTCTCTCAGAAATCATCCTTTGTTTTTTAAAGGGAACGTGATGGAGGTAAGATGTTCTATGGTCTTCCCAAAGATGTTAGCATGGTGCCAGAGGAAGAACACTCTGGAGTCAGAGCACTGGTTCAAATTCTGCCCCTGCCACTTGTTACCTGTGTGACCATGGGAGAATTGCTTAAACTCTCTGGGCTTCACTTTCCTCATTCAGATTTTAAAATGCTAAAAAAAAGTCGCTACTTAAGACTGTTCACAAATAGTAATGTTTCTGAGAATAATAGCCCTAAGGCCTAGGGATTGTGTTTTCTAGAAATCTTGGAGAGATAGTAGGGGGAGATGGGGGAGACAGACTAGCCCACTCATCAACATTGCGATTTAAAGTGGTCAGCTAGTGCACCCCTCCCTTTGGAGGCTGGCACCAGATATAGGGCTCTGCAGGCTTGTTTGTCATAGGGTGAAAAGTTCCACAGGGCAAGTTCAGGACAGCCCTAGATTCGTTAGTGAATTTCTCAAAGGCCTTGCTAAGGCCATTAACTATCCTATTGCCTTGCAGTGCCGTATGTGGGATAGACTTTACCCCCAGTCTCTGGGTCTCACCTAAGAAAACATCCAAGAAGTTGATTTCTGGGATAGCTCTTATTACAGATCATTAAGTCCAATTCTTTGCTACATATAGGCCCTGGGGGTGTAAAAGCCACTTTGGGAAAGCCACATCATTTTCCGTACGTATTAGCAGTTGCTCTTTGTTGACACCCCAGAATTTTTATTAAATTCTGTATATCCCATGCCGTTAAAGAGGTTCTGGAAACTGCTCTATTAGAGTCCCATATAGTAGGGATGGGGGGGAATGGCAAATACCCTCAATGATTACATTTCAAAGGCTGGTAATGATATATTTATACTTATTGTAGCAACTTTTAGGCCTGTAACGTAATAATATAGAAGACCGTCTTGATATATAATTGTGGGGATAGGGGTATGTGGCTAGGTTCATTAAAGGAAGGTTCCTCAGACATTACTGTTTTTGTCTTCCGAAGACCACAGGCTTTCTGTTGGGACACGTTTGTATCCAGGACAGCTTGGACCCAACAGAAATCTGGGTTATTCAATTGTTAGGTAGCCAAGGATATTCTGAGATTAGTTCATTAGTCTAGGAGTGGGGTGTCTAGTCAAGTAGAAGAGTCAGCAGGCTCACTGCTCCCCAGGTGTGGCCCCTTGTGTTGTGTGAATCAGTTTTGGGCACTTTCCCTGCAGTAGGTTAGGGAGCAGAATCTGGTCGGGTCCCTTCCACAGGGTTGAGTGGCAGTTCCTCCTGTAGTGAGAAAGATCCAGTGATGTAGTTGAAGAACTTGGGTGGGACCTTCATGATGGGAAGGAAATGCTACCCCTAGCTATGTAAATAAGGAGCTCATGAATTTGGGTATTGCAGTAAAGTACTCGGAGTGAAGTGGATAGCCCTGTTAGATTACCTGGAATGATTAGTTTGGGAAGGAAAAACGTTTCTTGGCCACCAAAGTAGTATCAGCCTTCCAGCAAAGGAATTTCACAGTAGAGACAAGACATAATCAGTTCATCTTTATATTAACTAGCTGCGAGCAGATCAATAAAATCTCTTTGGAGATGGGAGACGGGCCAGGTACTCTTGGGTATAAATGGTTTATCCAAGATTTACTTCTGACATATCACCAGTTCAACAGATTTTTGCCACTAAAAAAGAAAACCTAGGGCAAATGAACAATTTTTTCATGGTATGGAGCTTTCTTTGCTTTGAAAATGTAACAGTGAACAACAAATGCCGAAGTGGGCAGGAGTGAATGAGGGTCCCCTAGAGATCACCATTTCCTGAAGGAATCTGGGTGAAGAGGGTCCCTAGTAAGAACCCAAAGTCATTGGTGTGGGGTGCATTGTCCTGGAATAAGGCTAGAGAAGAGAGGGAGAGGTTGGTAAGGAGGACAGGGGATGAGTTGGAGGAAAGAGGGAAAAGGTGGAAGAAGTAATGTGGGTCACTTGAATTTGGAAGGCAGGAGTTTGGATTCAGACACCTTCAGTTCCAAACACGCAGTGTTTCACGTGGAGAAACAGTCACTAGCACACCCTTCTGATGAAACACTAGCAGTCAGGTTACTATCTCCATACTGCACAAGCAAAGTATTCTAAATGCCAGATCATTGCCTGGTTCTAGAGAGGAGAGCTCTGGGGAAGCCGGGTCCAGGTCAGCCGAGAAGAATGAAAGTGGAAAGCAAATAGATATTGGGAGTTGGGGTAAGCACATACGGAGAAAAATGCGGGAAAGGTCCAGGTGAGTAAAGTATTTTGCGGTTGGAGAGAATATCAAAATAGACAGTGGCCAGGTTTGGGAACAATTAGATGACTTAGAGGAGTTGTTGATGGCACATGAATCCCGGACAACTCGCTATGTAAGGGAATTCAACAGGATTTGCCTTCTTGGGTTTCACCATTGGCATGGTATATGGGGTGTTCAAGGGGGACCAGCACCTCTGATGTGAGGGCTGCTGATCCACCTTTCGCCCTCCTCACTTGTGGCTCCAAGAAGCTGTAGCACATGCAGCAGCCACACCCAGGTAAAACCAGCTCAGGCAGATGGGCTAAACCAGGTTGAGGGTAAGGGAAAGTCCTCAAACCTGGTGGTGAGTTAGGGGAATTTCTGTCCCAAGCATGTGAAGACTTTCCCCAGTGGAAAGGGCAGATGAGAACACTTTGTTCCAGCAGCCATGAAGGTGGCTGAAGCAGGCGCCACGGAGCACTTGGAGTTTGGTCAGACGTTGAAGGTGCCAAGGTCATCCCCGCATCCGGGGCCGTCCTCAGTCATCTTGACTTTTGTCTTGCTACTGGACTTCAGTGACTGTGGAAGAGAAAGTAAAGCTGATGACTGCACAGCTCTGCCTCACTTGAAAGTCCAATTCACTCAAAAGTCAAGATGTCACCCCTGATGTCATCGGTCATCTTTGAAAAGGGAGGAAGAACAACTGGCAAAGCAGCTTTGTTCTCTGCCACTTTAATATATATATGGATACCTTGGGCTCTGAGGTCATTGGTGATCATTCTCATGCTCTCCACTCCCTGTCCTGAAAGAGGGTGCTGTGCAGAAGAGGGAGGGCTATACCTTGAAAGGGGTGGCTAGGGGGCGTCATAGTGCATAGAATGCTGGGCCTGAAGTCAGGAAGACTCATCTCCCTGAGTTCAGATCAGGCCTCAGACACTTCCTAGCTGTGTGACCCTGGGCAAGTCTTGTTTCCTCATTTGTAAAGTGAGCTGGGGAAGGAAATGGCAAACCACTCCAGCGTCTTTGCTGAGAAAACCCCGAAGCGGGTCAGGAAGAGTCAGGACTGCAAAGTGACAGAACAATACCTTGAATGAAATGGGGCTTAGATTTTTCCAAAGCTCTGAGCCTGCAGGACCCTTTGACAGGAAAAACTCTGCGATCTGACTTGGCTGTTCTTGCTGCATCTAGAAACGGCTGTAGTTAGTGTATGCCCAGAGAGAGATCCCAGTAAATTCAGACCAGGATTGCCAAAGAGAAAAGTCCATTCACTTGTAAGGGGCCTCATTTGTAATAAGATGGGAGGAAGGAGAGGGTAGCTGAAAAGCTTGCCTTTGGTATCCATAGTCCACACCTTGTCTGCTGTGTCAAGGACCTATGTAAAGTTTGCTCGAGTCCCTTCTAGAAAAGATGGGTTGGAGGATTTGGAGGGAATTCATCCTATAATTTATTTTTCAAAATAGAGGGACCAAACAGCGCTACTTCGCCTCCGATACAATTCTGAAGAGCCTTAAACAGAAAGGTCTTAAGGGACTACAGCCACGGGGAGAGCTATGAGTGGGGAGTGGAGCAACTGAGATTTGAGAACAGTGAGGTCCTCAGCTGAGTATTATCATCCTGCTTCTGACAGCAAAATGACAGGGGAATAATCCACAGGACTGCAAAGTGAGGACCTATCAGAGGGCACAAAGGGTTGTATTTAGGAACAAAATTTTACCATGATAGATTGCAAGGAGCGAGCCTGAGGTCCCAATCTCTCCCTGAGCAAATTTTGCACAGACTTTGTACATCTGCACAAGTAGAGGAAATGTTACCAGTTAATTTACAATATGCAAGGGAACCAAACGCTGGCTGTCTTGACTTCCTGGAACAGCAAAGCAATTTACAATTGCTTGTATCTTCCTGGGATTGTTTACATCCCAACTTTATCCGTAAAGTACTACAGATACAGTTAGAACTGAGGAGTCAATTATTGTCAGATATTCTACATAGCATTTAGAACTCTTCACAACCTGATCACCAGGAGAGAAGAGGAAACTCCACCCAGTAAAATATCCCATGTCCAGGCCTCCTGGGGGTGGGCAGGCAGAAGCTAGACTCCTCTGAGGTTTGGTATCTGGGTTATGGGGAGGGAGTGGAATGGCTAATACTGTGCATCTGTGAGACTGTGTTTTGATCAGAAGTGGATTGAGTGAAGTCTGACAAAACTTCCATTTTGCCTTGCTTTTACTCTCAGTGGTAGTTGCTATTCTCTTATGCTGGACTAGTTGGAATTAGGTCTGGAGACAATGCAGTCTCATTCTCCAGATGGAAGCCACCTTGCTGTTTGTCTGAGGTGGCTTTGCTGTCCCAGCCTTCCCCACCTGCAGTGTCGTGCTTCACCAAGCACTGTGATTGGATTTATATGATTGTAACTGGGTTAGAAACTGAGCAGGCCTTAAGGGCACCGTAGTCAAATCAAGGTTTCAAGCATTTGTTAAACACGTTTTATATGCCAAGGCCCTCTGCTAAGTGGATCTAATGGTAAAAACAAAAGCCCCAAACCCACCGAGTCAGTCTCTGCTTTCAAGGAGGTCACAATCTAATGGAGGAGACAAACAAGTATGTACAGACAAGATAAATTGGAAATCAACTTAAATGAACACTATGGAAACTAGTTTGTATTCCAAGGAGTTGAGAAAGAGTGGCACTATGACCTCTCTCAACCATTCCCCGGTGTCATCACCTGTCCATACCCCTTTCATTTCTAATAGTTTCCTGCTTTACACATCTAACTTCTCCTAACCTGAATTCTCTTTGGACTCTCCACCACATTCCCCATTTTCAGTGACCTCTCTCTGATTTTTTATCATTTATATTCCTTTTCCTCAATTCTAGCATCATAGAAACCTCCCGTCCCCAAATGCTTAGAATTCGAAGAGATTTAATAGGTTACCTGGAAAGTGGGTATCAGTGGAATTTCTACTGGATTCCATTGAATCTTCTTTCTGTAAGCAGAAGGGGGACTAAAAAAGCACCCATTGGATCAGTCCATTAAGAAATCATTAAATCACTACCTGGAAAGTGGGTATTTGATAGAATACCCATGACCCTGTCCTTGGTCCTTTGTTGTCCAACATTTAAAAAAAAATCAATAACCAGGATGAAGGTTTAAATGAAATGCTTCTGAAATTTTAAGGAGAACAGGTTAGCATTATGTGAATATGATTGTTAGAGGAGGTTGGGTGGGGGAAGGGAAGGGGGACATAAAAGTCTGTAGGGAGAGTCCCAACCTAGCATTCAGATTCATTGGACAAAAATATTAGGATCCAAAAGGATCTTAACAGGCTAGAAGATGGTCCAAATTCAATATCATGGAAAGGGATGGTTGGTGGTGGTGGAATGTCTTAATATGGGAAAGATCAAATAAGCCTGTTCAGCTAGAACCATTGGAGTATTCTAGTAACATTTTAATTTATCTCTTTTTCCCTGTCTCTTCCCTCTTAAATTTATTCGCCATACAGTTACCAAGTTCCCATAATATACATCTGACCATGTCACTCCTCTGGCCAAAAAGTTTCAGTGGTTCCCTGTTGTCCCTGCTCCTCAAGACATTTAAAGTCCTTCCCAAACTGTGCCTCAGTTTTCTCTGAGACATTAAAGAGGTGGGTGAAGAAAGAATCAGACTCAATGGCCTTGAAAATTTCTTCTAGTCCTAAATCTGTGGTCCTATAATCCTGGAATATCCAGGGTGACCTATGAAAGATGATCCAGCAAGACAATGAAGAGGAATAGCCAGGTGGGACAATGTCATAAAATCCACTAGAAGGACTAAGGGAGTGTGTCAAACACCAAGGGCAAGCAGGAGGATCCACGAAGAGATCCCTGATGACTTTAAAGAGTAGGTTCATGATAGTGTCATAGTCGGAGGCCAGAGAGTAAGAGAAGTGAGCAGGATGTGAGTAAGTAAAGAGAACAAGTGTAGACACCTTTATTTAGGATTTTGGTTGTCAAAGTGGGTGGGGGGGGAGAGGTGGAGGGAGAGATGATTTCTAAGGCCCTTTCTAGCTCTAATATGTTGAATATTGTGTCTGATTCTGGACAGATTCTAGGAGGGATGGATGGCAGCCATCTAGGGAGAAAGACTGAAAGAGTCAAGGAACTCATGCAGAGGAGAGGCAATGTGGGGGGTCTGTTCAGTCAGAACTGAGTAGTAGAGGAGCACAGAAGAGACACCCTATAAGGAGATGCTGCACAGCATTCCAGATTACATTTGGTGACCAGGGGCTGGGAAGCCTGATTAGAATTAGTGGAAGGTTGGAGAAGGGGGTGGGGTAGACAATAATGAAGTTTGGAAAGGAAGACGAGTGACAGCCAGGGTTTGGTGGCGTGAAGAGCAGTCCTCCAGGCCCAGAGCATGGCTGTGGCAGAGAAGCTTAGGGGTAGAGGATCTGTGATGTCTGATGTCTGTATGTGTAGCCTGGAAGCAATCAATCCCCCCATCCTCTTACCCTATGCCCGATGACGTGTTTAGACAGCCTCAGAAACCCCTAGACTGGGAGGTAGGCCCAAGGACCTGGGCCCTCCCTGTTTCCACGTCATTCAGCCTCTAAAGCACCAATCTTGTCCAATCTTTGCTCTCTACTTCCATTGGCATCACCCCAGCTCAGCTCTTCATTACTACCCAACTGGACCATTACAGTGGCCTGATTAACTGATCTCTTCTACTCTGTCACACAAAGATAAAGTGATGGTGGGCTCAGCTCAGGAAGGTGCTGGACCAGGCCAGCTTGAGGCCAGATGGACAGAGCTGGGCTTTATGGCCTCCTTGGTACCCTGGTTAAAAGCAGGATGTATAATTTGCATGCCAGGAGTAGGAAGGAAGAAGGTCAGAGCAGAGAGGGAAGGGGCACCTGGGTTTTAATGGCAGAGGTAGCAGCACTTGGAATCCAGGCTCAGGAAGATTGTGATCCCAGTACTTGGGGCTTGGACAGGGTAAGGGTAGAGGGGCATTTGGTGTCATGGCAATGGCCAGAGTGCCTCTTTTCATCCTTCAGAGGAAGGACAGCCCTGAATCTGGAAGGGCCAGGGAGTCCAAGACAGATTGTTTTCCCTTGTTGGTACACCATGAGCTTATCTCCTGTATTTCCCCCGTTCTAAAACTAGTCACACCTCCTTTTATCTACTAAAGAAAGTACAGATCCTGAGCCCCCACATCTCTGAGCTCTGGTTCTGCCCCCACCTTCTTCCTGGGGCCTGATTGTACTAAGTGATGCCTGGCAGTGTCTTCCTCAATGCTAACTCACCCAGTGTTTCCATTAACCTTTGGGGGCCCCCGGGAGACTGGCACAGGTTCATCATGCCCCTCTTAGAATTCCAGACACAGCCAGGCACTAATCTGCATTAAGATACAGTAATGAGGAGCTAGGCATGGGGAGGGTTAGACACTGGCCAATTTGTGCATGATTCTCCTGTCTCCCTTCATTTCATTCTTCACTTTGCCCCTCTGCTTGGTTCCTCTCAGGAGACTGAGTCTCCCCAGCCCTCTTCATGTCCCCCAGGTTGCAGAGGTCAGATCTCAGCTGCCCAGTTCCTTCCTCATTCTGCTGTTTGGGGTGGGGTGGGAGGGCTAAGCCAGGCTCCTCTAGCCTTCCAGTCCTTACCCCAAGACCTCAGGAAGTTTCGTATGTTTCCATACATCATCTGTACCTCCTCCATTTCTCTCCAAGGGGCCCAAAACCCCAGCCAGCCCCACACTTGGACTTCCCACATGGGCACCCCCAAGACTGGGCACTTGGGAGGAAGGGGGGAGATGGGATAGAGCAGGCCCTGACTCTGGGGCCTCATAAGTCCCTGTGATGCAGCTGGGGGCTGGGCTGTCTGTTTTGTTGGATAGTAGTAGGGGATCCCTGAATCCTCCATTTAAAGGGGACTGTGGAGGAAAGACCCAGCCAGATAATGGAAATAGATTTGAAGTTGTAAGCAATCCGGGAGGTCATCTAGTCCAACCCTATCTCATTTTACAACTTAGAGGAAACTGAGACTCAAAGCAATTTGCCTAACTATGGTTAATCAACAAAAGGCATGGGATTTAAACCTAGGCCCTCTGATTTCCAAATCCATTGCACCTCACTGACGTAGCTCACCTGCCCTTCCTCTCTCCCGTTCCTGAGCTCAGTCCCACTAGAGTCTAGGGCTTAGGAATTAAAATCCAGGGGCTCACACCTGGCCAAAGGAGTAGGACTCCTATCTGAGAAACGTTCATCCCCACACAGGGTCCCCTTTCCCCTGAGGGCCAGGCTCTGGGTCATGAGAGGAATCTGCCAGGAGGTTTAGATAGCCCTTCTCAGAGGCATGGCCTGGGACTGAACAGGAAGGGATAGACCAGAGGATGATCAGGGCTGGGGGAGTTAAGGAGAGAGTGCCTCTGGTCACATTATCCGTGGAAAACCAGAACCCAGACTCTTCACAAGCTTGGGATGGTAAATACCCAGACCAATCCCACTATCCTAGCCCAGAGCCTAGCATTCACAGTAGAGAAAGACTTTTTAGTCTAATTCTTCATTTAAACTAAAAATTACCCCTTCTTGCTTTTCCAGAGAAGAAAAGTGAGGCTCAGAGAAAGACAATGACTTGGCCAAGGTCACAGAGTCATTTAGTGGTATTACCAGAACCAGAATCCAGAATCTCAGGTCTGCTGACCTTAAATGCAGGACTCTTTTTCCTGTACCAGGATTTCCCATCATTCCCCATTCCTGGTGAAATCAAATATGCTACTTGGGTAGGATAGCTCAAAAAACAAAACAAAACCCCAAAACAAAAAAACATGACTTCATGGTCTTATTAGCCCTGGGTGAGTTTATCAGCTGCTGGCCTTTAGCAGAGCAAAAGGTTAACACGGGATAGGACAAGGGAGTTCTAATTGGGAGGGAAGAGAATGTACGAGACCATGCCTAACCACCTTCAGAAAGCCCTGTCCCAGGTTGCCCAGAAGGGCTCAGGCCTGGTTCTCACTTTTATCTCCACTGTCTTGAGCTCACTATGACCTTTTAAAATAGGAAGACAGTGGGATAATGCATTGGAAGGAACACTAAGCTGGGAGTCAGGACAATTTTCTCTTGCTAGTCCTGGCTCTGCTGTGTGTCTTTAGGTAAGTCCATGGCCCTCCCTGGGCCCCAATTTCCTTGTTTCATAAATGAGGAGGCTGCACTTAATGACCTCAAAGGCCCCATCCAGCTTTGATATTCTGGGTCAGCCTGGAAGACCAGACTGGCAGAGATCAGGCTCCAGGCCCAGGGTCAGGGGTTGCCTGTGCTGTATAGGAAGGCGCTTATTTCCTGAACTGTAAGGCTGGAAAGTTTATCCTAACAATGGAGTCCAGGGCCCAGGTGTTTAGGCCCAGGCTCTGTCTCTGGGGTTCCCTATAGGGTAGGGGGCACAGTGGGCATTGGTCTTCCCTGGGATGTCCGAGGTAGGGAGCAGAGAAGGGGGCACCTGGGCATGGTGGAAGAGAAGCTCAGCAGGACCAGGGCCATGGGGGGAGCCCTGCAGGTTACAGGAGGAGGGGTGACATCTCCTGGGGCTTGAAATCTGCCTGAGACCTCAGCCTGCTATTGAGCTCAATAGCTGAGAGGAGAAAGAAGCCCTCCCCTCCCTGCAGCACCCAGCCTTTCCATTGCTGTTTCAAGGGCCTGGGGGGAGCTGGAAGGGGTTAGAGGGACCCTCCCTGAGTCCCAAGGGCTAGCCTAATGGCCTGTCTGCCTTCCCCTCTTTCTCATTTTCATTCTAAGCAAGTGAAGCCCCTGGAGGCATTCTCCTCCACTTCCACTCCTTCCCCTTCTCCCTCTAGCCACATCCCCTGCTGGCCCTGGCCATGCTGATGCACTCATTAGGCCCATGATTCCCTGCTGCATGTTAATGCCATGTTCCCAGGCCTCCCCAGTGGCCAGGGCTGGGGGCTGAGGGTTGGTGGGTCAGCAAAGCTGTCAGCCCAAGGGACTCCCTCTCATCTCCCTCCCTCCCTCTCTCCCTATTACAAAGAGTCTAGACATAAGGCCTGATTTCTCTTCCCCTACATCATTCTGTCCCTTCTCATTTCCAACTTGGAAAAAATTAGAAATGGGGGGTGAGGCTGGGAAAGTATGTCTTCCCACTCATAGAACATTTCTACTTGAGTATCCCACCAGAATCTCAACCTCAGAATGTCCCCAGTTAATCGGACCATCTTCCTGACTAAATCTGCGTCTCCTCCTGACTTCAGGGTTGCTTTCCACAGCACAACAAGCTATGCAGTTTCCAGTTTCTGAGCCTAGCACTCTATCCAGTGTGTCACTCAGCTTCGAAAAATTCCTAGACAATTTTTTTGTTGTCGTTGAGTCACTTTAGTCATGTCCAGCTCCCTGTGACTGTATGGGGGGGTTTTCTTTGGTAAAGATATGGAATGGTTTGCCATTTTCCTCTGTGGCTCATTTTAGGGATTTGAAGTTGAGACGATGAGTCCTGTCACTGCGTCTGACACTATCCACTTTGCCACCTAGCTGAGACTGCTAATGTCACTTCATAGCATTCGGTCTGGATTGTTTCATGGTTGCTGTTTCATTCACATTGTTGTAGTTGTGTGTGGTGTGTGTATGTGTGTGTGTGTGTGTGTCTTGCTTTCCTGGTTCTACTCATTTCACTTTGGACCAATTCATGTAAGCCTTCCCATGCCTCTCTGTATCATCATGCCTATCTTTCTTCTAGTGCAGGAATATTTCATTCCATTCATGTCCCAATGACCTCTTAATGCTCACATATGAAGTCCTCTCCTCCATCTCTGTCCTTCTTGACCTCTACAATGTTTTACGTGGTTAATCTCTGCTTCTCTCTTGATTCTCTTTCTCTCCCTGGTTTTACTTAAGCATTGGTCTTTCTTGGCATTCATTTTGACCTGTCATACTGAGCCTATATTGGAAATCATCACCAGTGCTCTGCCTGACCCAATGTGTGGGTGCAACCCAGAACTCTTCTGAGGTCCCTTCACTTCCTTTTCTACTAGTTCTTAGCCAGTTCATCTCTTCCATGGATTCAACTACTGTCTCTATGAAGATGCATTAACCCAGCTCTCCTTTCTCTCCTGTGCTCTGGTCCTAGATCTCCAACCTGTATGTCCCATAGGCATCTCATACTCAGTACAAAAGAACTCATCATCTTCTCCCATAACCATGTCTCCCACTCCAAACTCCTTTTTCTATGGAGGACACTACCATCATCTCAGGCACCAAAGTTCACAATTTGAGTCATTCTTGATTCTTCTCTTTAGTTTCTTTTAAAATATTTTATATAATCTCTCATTTTTGATTTTCCAATGACTCCTCCTTCCCATTAGAACCTTGTTTTGTAACAAATAAATACAGGCAAGAAAAGCAAGTCTAAATATTGGCCATGTTTGTGTATGCCTCAATCTGCACCAATTAATTCCATGCCGAGAGGGGAAAGGCTTGCTTCCTCATCAAGTCTCTGAACTGGGTTCTTCATTTTTTTTTTTTACACCCTCATATCCAATCAATTCCCAGGTCTTAGAGATTTTACTTCCATGACACCACTAGCATCCATCCCTCTTTTTCATCTTATGAATTGCCCCAGTTCATGCCCTCATTGCGTCCTGCTAGACTATGGCAGTGAATAGCTTCCTTGTTGGTTTCACCTTTCTGTTCTATCCTACTCAAGGTTTAGCTAAATTGATGTTGAAAGCACAGGTATGACTGTGACATTCCTCTGCCCAAGAAGCTTCAGAGGTTCTGTATTGGCTCGAGCATAAAATAGCAATTTCTACATCTGACATTCCTTTACAATCTGGCTTCAGCCTACATTTTCAGGCTCATTACACATTACTCTCCTTCACGCACTACAGACAAACACCTACTTGCTGTTCCTGTTCCACCTTTCATTATCGTATCTTTGCCCAGTTGGTCTCCCATGTTGGAAATACTCTTCCTCCTCTCCTCTGCTTTCCCCTAGCTTCCTTCAAGACTCAAATGAGTGCCACCTCTTATGTAAGGCAGCCCAATTACCAGAAATCACTTTCTATTTACTTGATATGAGGAACTACTTCTGGGACCAAGGGGATGGGGTGGGGGTGGGCGTGGGGGTGGGTCTGCACCTACTACCTCTCCCAAACAGGCCCCTCCGCTCTGGACTCAGGTACAGTCTTGGCCTCTAATGAACAGTGTTAATTCCTTTTTTCTCACACTGCAGCACAAACTACTTCCTGCCCTATGAGGGAGACTAAGGGAGAGGCTGATTTGGAAGCTGTTTCTTTTAACTAACTCAACTTCCTTGTTACTGTCATGGGACACAGGGTTGGGGTAGAGAGAGGATCAAGGCTTGCTGGATTATACCAAAGCTCACACATAGCTGACTGGAACCAGGAAGGGCAACTCTGGGCATGCTTCATGGAATGACTCCTACTACATACATATAGTTTGCATTTGTTTATCAGTATACATGTTGTTTCCCCAGATAGAATGTTAGCTTCTTCAGGGCAGGGGCTGTTTTTGTCTTGTCTTTGTCTCCTCAGTATCTAGCATAGTGTTTTACACATAATAATCTCTTGATAAATGCTAATTGGCTTAATCTTTGATTCTATCCTCTCCCACTTTTCATTGTCAATCAGTTATCAAATCCTGTCAATTTCTACTTTTGCATTCTCTCATATCTTCTCAGTAAATATCTTTTCCATAAAAAAAAATCAGCTAATTGGTTAACTAGAATGGAGGCACTAATCATTGGTGGTTAAGAGTGGGAAGAACTCACTAGAATGGAGGCTCAAGGTCAAGGAGACAATCCTCAACTCATCAGGGATACCCTTAGAATCCTGAGGGAGAAATGTAGCCTTGCTTTGGGAAGCCCAGCCTTCCAGAGTGCATGTTATTTGGGACAGTAAGTCCACACTCTCATTTCAAGAGAAAACAAATTGACTCCCTGGTGACCAAAATTATAAGTTGCTCTCAATGTTCTCAGTACCCATCTCCCAAATTCAGGTGTCACTCTGGCAATAACTCAAGAACATGGTATTACTTTAATCCATGTTCCCTGGTCGCCTTTATTTAATATTATCACCTAATCAAGAATCTTTCCTAAATTGTGTGTGAAAGTCCAGGTGAATTTAGATTATAATTTTTATTATATAGATTTTATTATAGATATTATCTAGATATATTATATATTATAATTTAGATTATAATTTTTTATTATATAGATTTTATTATAGATATTTTCTAGATATTACTATATTATATAGATATATTATAGATATTATATATTATAATTTTGATTATAATTTTTATTATATAGATTTTATTAGAGATATTATCTAGATATTATTATATAGATATAGATGCTATGTATTATAATTTAGATTATAATTTTTTTGCATTATAGAAATCCACATGGACAGACATAAGCCAACTGCTATCAGATTTGCAGCCCCAAAACATCATTCAATCTTTTCTCGGCACTTCTGCAAATTGGCCAATTTGCTCTGATCAGAACCTCCAAGATGCACAACAATGGCCCCTCAATGTAGTCCGGTGGCTTTGCAACGTCCTCCTCAAACTGATTGAAGCCAGAGAATAGCCTTGCAAAGAAAAACCTGGTGAATACCCTTTTGACCATTATAGCAGACTATTAGAGATTAAAAAAAATAGTTCTGGTAGCTAGAGGAGATAATCCATCCTAACTAATGCCATTACAAAGCTTCACACTGGCTCCCAAAACACTGTGTCCCAGTGACTTCTGAATATTGTTACAGGATGAGAAGCAAAGTATATTTCTGAAATCACTGCAGTATCAGTAAACCCTTTAAAACCAGGAAGCAGCAAAAAGGCTCCCCAGGCCAGACTCAGGCCACACCCAGGCCGGACTCTGCAAATAAAAGGCCACCATCAACCCCCTGGAAACATGATATACTCACTTAGTCAACATGCATTTGTTAAGCACCTTCTCCATGCTAGTCATTGTGCAAAGTACTGTAAACTATCGTAGAAGGCAAACAATTCTCCAATTCCAAGAGAAACATTCATTCTTCTCTTCCCAGTTTCCCAACTTGAGAGAAAAAGACTGCAGAAGAAAAATCTTTGCTGAGTCATTTCTACCAGTCATTTCTTTCTGCAATAGGAATTGCTGAAATGACCTGAAAATTGCTTCTTAGAGACTGTCACGGTCAAAAACAGAATGGTAAAACGACACAAGAGATAACAGCACTTTCCTGTATTCCTTCTATAGAAGGAGACAATGGAATCCAGCATAGTTTAATATTTAATTTGTGTTTATTTGTTTCATAGATTGACTGAATGCCACACAAATGTTGCCTTTAGGATATAGGTGTGGGATTTGGAACATGTTAAAACCTAGGCCTACTCAGTTCCAAAGGGATAGCTCCTAATTAAATTGGGTCATTTTAAGTAGTATGGTAGATGTGCACCATGTGGATGTGGATGCGGTCCATGCCTGCTAGGGGAGGCTGAGGCTGGTGGATCACTTGAGCTTTGGCTTCTGAGCTACAGTAGGACCAAAGTTGATCCACACTAAATCTGGTTCCAACATTCAGAACCCCCAGGGTGGGGGGGCACCAGATTGCCTAAATTGACTCGCTTGAGAATTGGAGGATGAAGCTTTGGTGCTGAATCAGCTCCAAGATGGGGTCTGTCAGTGGCTGCTGCCATGGCAGCCTGGTGGTGATGGGAAGACCCGGTCTCAAAAGAAAAAGGAGGTGGATTTTTCAAGCTTCCTTAAGTTATCCCTAATCACACTTATTTTTTCTACTTCTTGATCTGATCAGTAATGGAAAAGGGAAAAACTGGAAAACTACAAACATGCTAAAAGAAAACAAAAACCTTTCTGATTCACGAATTTTTTGCATTGAAGATAAAAAGGGACTAAATTTATACCTTAAAAGTGACTCAGATACAATTCTTTTTCATGTGGCTTTCCAATTGTGCTAGAAATGAGTTTTAATTGTTTTTATATGCTAACATAGCTAATGACAGACAGACCCTAAGAATCCACTTGACCTTTTGCCTTCCCTTTCAGCACCCTTCTGTGATCCCCCAAGAGCCTGCTGGGATACTGGAAAATTTCCTGCTTGATAATGGAGTCACTCATCCTATACTTTTCTCAGATTTCTGTCCCTAGCACAGCAGGCAAGGTGTGGATGGATGGTGGGTACAGAAGGGAGACCTATCAGCTCTCTTTCTTTCTCCTCCTGTTTCAGTTCAAATTGGCCCTCTTCGTCCCGCATGTGTGATCTTCCATCCAATGACACTGGTCTCCTTATTCAACAGACAAGACTCTCCATCTCTCATCTCTGGGCATTTTCTCTGGCTGTCCTCCCATACCTGAAAAGCTCTCTCTCCCCTGCTCCAATTACTGATCTCTCTGGCTTCCTTTAAGTGCCAACTAAAATCCTACCTTCTACCGGAAGTCTTCCCTAACCATTCTTAATTCTAGTGCTTTCTCTCTTTTAATTATTTCCTGTTTTTGCTATAAATCATTTACTTTGTCTATATACTTGTTTGCATGTTGTATCCCAGATTAGACTGTAAGCTCCTTGAGGACAGGGACTGTCTTTTGCTTCTTTTTGTATCCCCAGGGCTTATCACACTGTTGTTGTTCAGTCATTTCAGTTGTGTCTGACACTTCCTGACCCCATTTGGGGTTTTCTCAGCAAAGATACTGGAGTAGTTTGGCATTTCCTTCTCTAACCTAGAACACAGTAGGTGCTTAATAAATGTTTACTGATTGATTGATTATGCTTTTCTCCTGTCTGACAATCTTGGTTTGACTGCTGGAAAGAGATGTCTAGTGCCAACTGAATACTGCAATAAAATGGTATTCTACTGTTCCTCCCTTGATGACTATATTACTCCTGATACTGACTACAGCTCTTTCTCCTTGCAACAGGAACAGCTGTGTTAGGTCTTAGATGTTTTTTTCTGGTCAAAAGAACCTGCAGATTCAGGCCCATTGATAAAATGCAAGCCCTCTTTCTTTCCAGGTAAAACTTGAGATGCCTCCTTCCTCTGTTGTCTTCAGAACAGGAGGCATTAGATCAGCTATTGACAACCAAAGAACTCAAAGCATCCCTGTACCAGCTAACTTGCTATATACTCTCATCTTGCCAGTAGTGAAACCAGGAAAATCAAATCCCAATTTGCAGAATTTGTGTGATCAGTAACTGTTATTCCCAGCTATCCAGATTATTCCTAGTCTGACCTCTTTCATTTCTGATACTCCAACTGAAAAATGTCTTATGTGCCTGGACCTCACTAATGCTTTGCCCCCTACCACACTCCTCCCCATTTCTGTTTACCCTGATCACCAATATCTGTTTGTTTCCCAGTTGGATTCCACTCAGCTGACTTGGAACAGGTTTCCTTAGTGGTTCTGTGAGAACCCCTCTCCATATAACCAAGCATCTCTAAGGCTTTCCAGATCCAGAAAAGTCTATTACTATGCAGATATCCTCATGGCTAACTTCCATCAGAAGGCTGTGCTTTTCAGTTGTTTTCAGTTGTGTCTGACTTTTAGTAACCCCATTTGGAGTTTTCTCAGTGGAGACAGTAGAATGTTTGCCATTTCCTTCTCCAGCTAATTTTATAGATGAGGAAACTCAGGCAAACAGGGTTAAGCGACTTGCCCAGGGTCACACAGCTAGTAAGTGTCTGAGGACAGATTTGAACTCAGGAAGATGAGTCTTCCTGACTCCAGGCCTGGTGCTCTACCCAGTGGGCCACCTAGCCTCCTTTAAAGCAAAGGTGCTTAATCTAGAGTCCCAAAACTTGCCTTTCTTCTGAAATTTTGACAACTATATTTCAATAGATTTGGTTTCCCTTGTGGTCATAGGTACTGTATTTTATTCATGTAAAAACACCATTCTGAGAAGACCCTAAACTTCCTCTGATTGCTGACAGGGTCTAGGACCTTTTTTAAAAGCTTGCTGCCTGAGCTTCTAGGATGGTTTTGAAGATATCCCCAGCCCTGATCTCTAGTTCCAGGCCATTCCCAAGAAGGAAGAGGATAGAAAGGAAATACAGTTCATAGCCACCAACTTCGGGTCTTGGAATTTCTCCCATCTTCCTTCTGGGCATCTGGAAAGCCCTTCCAGAGTTCCCTCTCCCCAGGGGTCTGGGTCTATGACCTGGAAACTGCCTTATTTTCTAGGACTCCTTTAAATCCTGGAGGTGGTGGTGGGAAAAGTAGGGGGAGGAATCAACATTTAGAATGATCTGGAGAAAATAAGTCTGGAGAATTTGAATAAATCACTGGACTGAGGTCTTGCTACTTCCACTTGGAGAGACAGCCTCAGGAACAGGCATTCTCACAAGTGTAGAGCAGCTAGTGGAACAGTAGAGAAAGTGTTAGACCTGGGGTCAGGACAGCCTGCTTCACTTAGGGAACCACCAGCTTCTCTGGGAGGAGAGGGGAGCCCTGGGCCTGACTAATCCTGCTTCAGGTGCTTACTGAATGACCCTGATCAAGTCACTAAACTTCAGTCTACCTCAATTTCCTCATGGGGATTCTAATAGTACCTATCTCACATGGTTGTTATGGGGATAAAAATATATTTGTAAAGTACTTCACAAACCTTACTGTTATAATTAAATGCATATACATAGAGACAGGGAGAAGATCTGGACATACACATTACAATTCTACTCCCACAGTAGTGAATGACACACTCAAAGGTCAATCAAGAGTCCCTCATCCAACAGAAGTTCAGACATTAGCAAACATCTGAACATCTGCATAGACATACATACACAGGTGCACACATGTCCACAGGCCACACACACAGGCAGGCAGGCTCTGAGCCTGAGTCTTGAATCACCAGGATTGAATTCTCTTCCTGCTTAGGGTTCATGGAGAGACACTTGGGAGCTGTAGGAGGGGGAATGGGGAGGGAGAGGAAAGAGGCTGCCTCATCATGGGAGTCTCCAAGGGGATATTGTCGGGGTATAAATAAGCAGCTGAGAGCCCTAATGCCAAGAACCAAGGATAGCTCAGTTCACTGAAGCAACCCCAGCGAGAGACCAGCCTCCAGACCTGCTGCCAAGATGCCTGATGCCAGGCTGCTGGCCTGCTTCCTCTGCCTTCTCACTTTCACCTCTGCCTGCTACTTCCAGAACTGTCCAAGGGGAGGCAAGCGCTCCCTGTCTGACACAGAGATGAGACAGGTATGGCTGGCTAGGTCAGGGTTCTTCATGTGAGTGGCATGAAATAGCATTTCTGGAATTTCACTTAGGGAAGCACCAGCTTCTCTGGGAAGAAAGGGGAGTCCTGGGCCTGAATGGCCCATCCAGTATTCCTACAGCAGTTTGTCTGGTGTGGGAAGGGGCTCATAAAAAAAACAGGAGTGCACAGTGGGCAAAGATTAAGGGAGTAAGGGAAGTCAAAGAGAGGGTATTTGAGAAGAGAGACTGAGAGAAAAAATAGGAAAGGGGGGGAACATAAATATGGAGAGGGAGGCAAAGTGAGACAGAAAGGGGCAGAGGCAGAGTGAGGCAGGGAGAGAAGGGAGCATGAGGCAGAGAGAGGGACATAGGGTGAGGGCTACCATGTGCTAGAGGGAGCGCACAGAGAGAAAAGGAGAGAGGCAAAGGGGAGCAGAAAAAGAATTAAGAAGAATCAGGAGACACTGAGGGATTGGGAGAGTGAAAGATAAGAAGGCAGAGGCTGCCGGCAGGGAGCAGGGCAGGGCTCCTCTGCTATGCTAGAATAGAACAGGTTTCCTGGAGCCCAAAAGGTGCTATCTCTGAAGAGTCCAGCTGGATGGGAGAAGGGGGACAGCTGATTTTTCAGACATTCTCTGTCTCTGATGGGCTAGGCCTTTCAGCTCACCAAAGATAGGATTTTCAGCTTCCATTTTAAGCCCAGAAGTCACCTCCTGAGCCACATTATGGGCAGAGAAGTGGAATGAGGTGTTAGAACTTTCCAGAAAAAAGCAGGAGCAACTCTCAGTGTAACTTTGCTCCCTTCCAGGGAGTTCTGTTGGATTTCCTTTCAAGGGATCTATGATCTCCCTTATGGGAGGATGCACTCCAATAATGCAGATCACAGTCCCTCCACACTCCTTGTCCATGCATCCCAATAGATAGTTCACAGAGCTCCACCTAAAATGGTGGGCTTTTTCCTTGAGGTCTTTTAACATTATGTGGGTACCAGTGCAGACTGAGGAGGGCTTTTTCAAGCTAGAGTGACTGACACTTCCTCCTCCACTAGACCTCTTACGTAATTACCATCTACTGCATTTCTCACCTTTCCCTTCTATTCAGTTTTCAGAGGAACCGGAGAAAATCTGGTCTTGTCTTCACCACCAAAGTAGTACCTGCTGAGCATATGAAAGGTGTGCTCTCCTTCCCCAGACTTTTTTGCCCAAGTGCCTGGTGTCTCATTTAGGGAGGGACCAGTTTCTTTGTGCTATGTGCCTCCAGATCATGAAGATTAGTTGCTTCAGCACCCTGGCCAGCAACTAGACAGGGCAAGCTAAGCAGTTTCTTTTGCCTGCCCTTCTCCCCTTCTCCCCAACTTGCCCAGTCCATCTTTCAATTTTTCATCAAGGTGGAAAAGCCCAGGCCCAGTTTCCAGTGAGCTGAGAGGGTTCTAGGGTCAGAAAAGAGGTGACTAGGTTAAAAAGGAAGGCTAGGAAAGACAGGCTTGCCTGAGCAGAATGCAGGTAGGTGGTTGAATAGGCTGGGAGAGGACAACACAGATCCCCAAACTTGAATTCTGGCAGGCAGCTCTTTTAAGGAAGGAGAGGTCCTATACGGGTTAGGCAGAGTCCTTGGGAGACACCTGAAGAGAACAGAAAGAAGGGAAGAGGAAAGAGGAGGATAGAACAGAAGAAAAGAAGAAAAGCTAGAGAGTCAAAGAGAGGAAAAGCGTATTGGGGGGGTGTGTGAGAGGAGAGAATGGGAGAAGAAAGAAAGAAGAAGGTAGAAGGAGAGAAGGAAGGAGAGGATAGTAGCAAGGGAGAGGAGAAGAAAGGATTAAGGGAAGCAGAGGAGAAAAGGAAGAAGGGAGAAGACAGAAGAAGTGGGAGTATGGCAGAGCATTAAAGGAAGCATAAGGGAAGGGAGAAGAGGAGAGGCTGGGAAGAGCTGAGGAAAAAGGAAGATGTCAAGTATGGAAGGTGGGGACAAATGGATACACTCTTACAGGGGATAAAGATTGTGTATTTGCTCACCCTAAACCTTGCTCCTCCCTGCAGTGTCTCACCTGTGGTCCTAGGAGCAAAGGGCGTTGCTTTGGGCCCAGCATCTGCTGTGGAGATGAATTAGGCTGCTACATGGGCACTGCTGAGAGCCTGAGGTGCCAGGAAGAGAGCTACCTTCCCTCCCCATGCCAGTCTGGCCAGAAACCCTGTGGGAATGGAGGGCACTGTGCTGCTGCTGGGATCTGCTGCAATGCTGGTAATATATATAGCCCAGTCTTCTGCTCATCCTGAGAAGCTTTTTAAAGTTTCTTAGTGTTTTGTGTTGAAAATTATTTCCTTTTTAGCTCAATTTTATCTTAGGATGGCAGGGGGGAATCCTAAAAAAATCCTTCCAGCCAATTTTGAAATATTGCTGCTTATTTCATAAATGATAATATTTCTGCTTACTTGCATGTAGCATTGAATTAATTTATTTTACTTGTCTTTTCATATGCTAGTTGTTGGTTAGAGTGTCATAGTGGATAGAGAGCTGGCCTCAGATTCAGAAAGACTTGGGTCCAAGTTTCGCCTTGATACATAGTAGCTGTGTGACCTTGGACAAGTCATTTGCCTTCTCAGTGGCCCAGGAAGTTTTCTAAGATTATAAATTACAGTGCAGGTGCCAATTTGCATTTGAAGAAGTTCCTCACTTCCAGCTCCCTATGACAATTAAATCTGAAGTCTAGTAAAAAAAAAATGGATAGTGTGCACTGTTTAATTGTAATTATCTATATTTGTGTAGCTGTTTAATTGTTTGGTTTTTTGAAAATGTTCCCTGGTCCTGCATGCTTGCTTGCTTCCTCTTGTGTTATTGATTTGCTAAGTACAGTTGATCAAAACAGAGGCCAAATCTTTAGAACTGTGGCATGAAGCAATGCGTAGTAAACCACAAAGAGAGCTTTGATTTCTAGGGGTAAATTCTGAGTCTAAAAATAAAGACACACAAATGTCAAAATGGGCTAGAAAAGATTTGGGGAGATCTTCAGTAATAAATTGCAACAGGGATTTTCTGTCTCATATGTGTGTGTGTGTGTATGTGCGCATGTGTGCATGTGTGTACTAATTGCTAGATCATTCAAAAATCTCTCCTGTAGTGATAGAAAGAAATAGTGCCTGAAGATGGGTCACTATATCCCCTTCCTTTGAGAAGAGTGGAATCTGATTGCATAAAATCAGAAACTTCAGCAGGAAGAGAGAGCTCACCAGTGGACAAGCTGAAAAGTTAGCTTATGTTGGGAAAAGAGTCTTTCTCTCCAGACAGTGCAGGATTAGATCTCCCATTCCAAAGAGAAGTCACAGACTCACATTAGAGTGCTCAGAAGGGGACCTGTATTCTTATGATCATTTTCACCTAAGTCTTCTACTCACTTTACTGGATAAAACTTCATAGCATAGGGTAGGTGGACGTTTGGATTGATTATGCAACTGTAACCCTATGGTATTGTCAAGCACCCAAGATGGTAAATAAAGCAAAAAAGGTGGGGTAGTCTAATGGAAATCATGAAAGGACATAGCAAGGAAAGGCAAAAAACGTGTGTGTGCAGTATGAAGGACAATTCTGAAATCATGTTGAGAGGGATGTAGTTTTTTTTAAAGGTAGTTAGAGGGGTACTTTGTGTGTAGGGGGGAGCAGGATGTATGGGTGGGAATCTACTAGGTTAGTAGGTACCATCCAGTACAAAAGGGAAAAAGTGGTAACATGGGTGGATATTCTACTACTGAGGCTTATAGAAAGAGGTGGGGTACACAAGAAGGCAGAAAGGGTCAGATTGGAATGAGGGGGCAGAGCTTTTGACACCATCATATACTGTTGTACACAGTCTAATGACTATTCAGAGAGAAGATAAGCAGCCTAATTATGAGCAGTTGCTAAAAAGAATAAAACAGAGGCATGCGCTGGGTTTACAAAGACTGATCCAACTCAGGAAGGGAGAACCTTAACTAACTCCAGAACAGCTCCTTGAGTACGGACCAGAGAAGCAAAGCGAGAGAACATGGCCTGCCACTCAGACTAGAAGGCAAGGGCCCATCAGAAGCTGGCTGAGCAGTAAAACTGAGGACAAAACAATTCTACTGGGAAAAGTATGGAGTCGGGGAGCCAGAGGCCACAGAAGTTTAGCACTGGCTAAAGGCAGAACTTCCTTTTGCTACAAATGTTGATCGGATGGCCACTCATATATATCTATATTGAATACACTTGAGAGGACAATGCAGACTTAGTTTCCTAGAAGGTGATTTTCCTACTCTCAGGAAACAAGGGTAGTGGTCAAGCGCAGAAGTCACCTGACATTCTCCCACCCAAAAAACCTTAAGCCTGACCTTGTCATTAGTTATTGTCAAGGGACAGTAAACCCTGAAGACATGGAGTGTCCTTGTTTGCTAGATGGTGGATTCAAATGACCATTGCATTTCAGTCATTTTATTTCAGACATTTGAGGAAAGCTCTCAGAGAGGGGCTGTGTGTGTGTGTGTGTGTGTGTGTGTGTGTGTGCATGTGCAGATACACTGAATAACTGTATTCACTGACATTTACATAGCACTTACATATACTACCTTATTTGAGTTTCACAATGGCCCTGACAGGTTGGTAAGATAGGTCCAGGGGAGGACATAGAAACCAAAAGAAGTTTAGTGATTCCCCCAAAACCACATAACTAGTGTCGATGGTAGGAATTGAACCCAGGTCTTACCTGACCCCCAAATCAGAACTCTTTCTATTATATAACGTTGAATCTCAAAGACCAACATACCAGACTGGAGGGAGAAATATGTGCCCAGGTGTGAGCTGGGATATCTGTATTGGCCTCCTGCTTCACCTCAACACCACTAAACTGTAAGTTGCATAAGGCAGGGATCTTATGTTATCTAAATGTTGTATCTTCACTGGTGGCCAGTACAGGGCTCTGAACAAAGGAGACTTTTAATCGATTTGTGGAATGTTGAACTGAAAGGAACGAAAGGTGCTGGAAGCAATATTCTGAGTCCTGAACACACCTGGATAATCGATCCCCCTTTAAGTGGGGCTAAAGGGAATCCCAGGGACTCACCCACCCTGGGGTGGTCACTGGGAATTAGGGTTATTTCCCTGGGACCCTGTAGGGCTCAGGGATGGCCTCTGGGACAGCTGGTCCTAACAGATGAGGAAAGAGTCCTCCCTTCCCCCCAGCCACACTGTGTCTTCTTGCTTCTGGCCACCATCCCACCCTACAGATCCTGCACTAATTCAGGAAAATATTGCAGCCTCCTGGACCTACTTCATTTTCCCAGTTTTTAACTGCATGGCTTCTTGCTGTGGCCCAACTTCATATAACTCCATGCCTTGGGTTTTTTCTTTTGCTGTTCCCACAGAGAGCTGTATGATGGAGCCAGCCTGCTGGGAGGAGACTAGAAACCAGAGGAGGGCAAAGGCCAGTGAGAAGAGCAGTTGGACCCAGCTGGATGGGCCAGCCAGTGCCTTCCTGCTGCACCAAGTGCAGATGGGTGGCCAGCACATGGGAGAACTGCAGCCTCCCAAAGAGGAAACTATCTACTGATGATTCCCCTGAGGAGGAGCTCTCCTCTCTCCAGCATGCCACCCTTGCCCCCCCTCCCCCCCCCACCCAGTGTTTTTAGAAAATAAAGGTTGTCAGTTGTGCTGGGCTCTTGGCTTCATTTTTCAATGTTGCGGCAGGGTGAGGTGGCAGGGAAGCTCTTTGGAAGCAGAGACTTTTCCTTCATTGTGAGTCTTTGGGCAGAATCTCTGCTATATTTCTGTTCAACCAGCCTATTAGCAAGCATCTGCTAAACACATAAAAGTCCCTTAAGCACCCCAAGCCTCGTTCTCATCCGTAGAGTGAAGGGGCTGGACTAGGTGGCCTTTGAGGTCCTTTCCAGCTCCAATCTGTGATACTTTGGTGCTCCGACCACTGTATGTCAGCTACTGGAATACAGACAAAAAAGAAATGATCCCTGCTCTCCAGCAACTGGCCCTGAGTTCAAGTCCAACTTCAGATACTTACTAGATGTGTGACCCTAAGCAAGTCACTTAACTTCTGCTGCTTCAGTTTCCTCATCGGTAAAACAGAGATTAATAATAATGATAATAATAATGGTGAAGATAATAATAATGATTATAATAATAGTAATAATAATGATAATAATGATGATGAGGAGGATGATAATAATAATGATAATAATAATATTAATAATGATAATACTAATGATAATAATGATGATAATAATGATGATAATAATAATAATGATAATGATGATGATAATAATGGTGAAGATAATAATAATGATTATAATAATAGTAATAATAATGATAATAATGATGAGGATAATAATGATGAGGAGGATGATGATAATAATAATGATAATAATAATATTAATAATGATAATACGAATGATAATGATGATGATGATAATAATGATGATAATAATATATATTGATGATCTTAATAATAATGATAATGTTGATGATCCTCTCCATCTTGCTCTGAGAAAGAGAGGAAGAGATGGATGAGGACTGAGAAAAGACTATTTGTTTTAGCAGATAAAAGATCTTTGGAAACTTTGGAAGCAGAAGTTTCCATTGAATGCTAAGGTCAAAAGCCAGATGACAAGAGGTTGAGAAAGGAGTGAGGTGAGAGGAAAAGAGGCAAGGGGTATAGACAGATTTTTTTAGGCCATTGGCTAGGAAAGCACTGGGTTGGACTAGATTGCATGGAGGTCCCTGCTAGCCCTGAGATTTTGTGACTCTTTGAAAGCTCTCTCAATTCCTCTCCATTAAAAAAAATTCCTCCTCCATTTCTTAGCATCATCATTCATTCTTTCTGCCCCTTCACTGGTTACAAATGGTCTTCACTAAGAATAGCTCTTTCATTATCCCATTCCTTCCCATCTCCTCTGGTAGGAGCTTGCTCCCAAAGTCATCCTTTGTCTCCTCCTCTACATCCTACCCAGTGACTCTATCCCTTGACCCTTCTAGCCTCCCACCCCAACTTCCTTTCACTATTTTATGGAGGTAGAGGGTTGGAGCATAGACAATACCATTATGGATCCTGAGGAAAGGTAGCAGGGGTTGGGGATTAGGGGATGAGTTAGGGGACCTTCTTCAGGTCTCTAGCCAAGTCTGGAGTCATGAAGAGGAATTGTGAAGTAGGGACCAGAGGGCCAAGAGGAGAATGTAATGGATGGAGTTGGGGGGTCTCAGAGGATGGGAGAGGGACCTCAACTGGAAGTGCTCCTATTGGCCTTTGAAGGCACCATGTCATGTGCATGTTCTGAATGATTTGTCCTCTGTCCCTCTATTCTCCTTTCTGCTGTCCCCCTGTCCTCTACCCCTTTGGCTCCTCTCTCCTCCCTCTATCCACTCTGTCTCCTTTGTCCAATTCTCCACCTCCTTCGCCCATTTATCTCTTTCGGTTCTGCTGCCCTCTCTGCCCTCCTCTCTCCATTCTGTTCCTTACAGTCTGTCCCTTTGCCCTTTTGTCCTCCAAGACTTCATCCCCTCCGTCACTTGCTTTTCTGTACTCTCCTCCCTCCCTATGTCTTCTCTGTCTTTCTGCTTGTCTTCTTGGTCCCTTCATCCCTCTGTTCATCTATTCTCTTGTCTCCTCTTTTGTCTTTATCTCCCTCTGCCTGTTCCCTCAGTCTACCTCCTCTTTACTTTTGTATTTCATGCCTCTATCCATATTCTTTTCTTTCCTCCAGCTAAACAACCCCAGTTTCTTCAAGAATTCTCTAGTCCTCTCACCATCCTGGTTCATTCATTTATTCACTCAACCACTTTTAAGTATCTATTGTATCCAAGGCATGGAGGAAGATACAAAGTTTCTCTTCTTCACTAACCTCCATTCTTCTCTCTGGGCTCAGAGAGAGCTCACAGTGGCACCTTCCCTCCCTAGGAGTGACCCAGGTCCAACTGCATTCAGATCCCTGGCAGACCCTTCTCTGTGTCCTGGCCCAAGCTCACAGTTCCCCTGCACTTTGATTTCCCAATCCCTGGGCACCCCATCTCCTGAGGAAGGCAGCCTTTGATAAAGGGGAAGGAGCTAAGGACTGGGACTCTGGAGTCCACTCTGTGGGAGCCCCTTCCCTCTCTGGACCGTGGTTTCTGCCTTCCCAGGAGGAGGCAGATGGAGCAGGTTGTCTCTTACTCTGAGAAAGAGAGGCAGGCCTTTAATCTAAGAAGGTTGCCTGGGACCAGATCCTCTGGATCTGGAAACAGACCAAGAGAAGAAGAGGGATGGAGGTGGGGGAGTAAATGAGGAAGGGCTGCAGGCCTGCAGGCCCTGAGCTTAGATCCAAGAATTAATTGGAAGGTCATTTAGGGCAACATTTCTAGCTGTTCTCTGACACTAAGGACAGCCCCAGCTTAATGAGGGCAGTGCCCCAGTTTTGCCCCCAAGCACGGCCCTGACCAGACAACCTGACCCGATGCCCCAGTACGACCCGGCTAAGTGAGGGGGCACTGGTGGCACTCACTTCCGGCTGACCAGGCGTGAGCTTCCAAGCAGTTGCCTCCTTAGGCCTCTGGCTCCAGGGCATAAATAGGCCCAGCTCAGGGCACAGACCTCAGAGCCCCAGGAAGGAAGATCATCCTCTGGGATCCAGCCCTCAGCCTACCCAGTCCAGCCTCTGAGTCCACCCCAGCCCAGCTGCCTGTCTGCTTCACCATGGGCAGCCCTGGCTTCCTACCTGGCCTTGCCTCTCAGCCCCGTCAGGGCCTCACCTGTTGCTGCCTTTTGGCTCTCTTGGTTCTGGCCTCTGCCTGTTACATCCAGAACTGCCCCATCGGCGGGAAGCGCTCGGCGCTAGACATGGACGTGCGCAAGGTGAGACTCGGCTCGGGTGAGACCCCGACAGACGACCCCTCCCCCGCCCCCGGGGCACCCCTTGGGCGGCTTTGGGGCATCGAGCACCATGGCCAAAGAAGGCCACCTCCAACCAAATCTCCAGGGCCCGCGGGTCCCAAGGCTGCCCCGGATGCCCTGATGCCTGAGTCCTTGTCGTGCTGTCCCTTGGGCTTCTGAGATCCCCGGTTCTGTCCTAGCCTCCCTTTCCTTCACAGGTGTCAGGTTCCCCTATCCAAGCTCAACTCCTCAAAGTAAGGCAGGGCAGGACAGGGGACAGCCCCGGGCCTGGACTTGGCCCTTGCTTCTTGTGTGCGCTCGGTCTCCCTGCATGAACTGCATGAATCCCTTCCGCTCTCTGGGTGCCAGTTTCCCCAGCTTCCAAACCAAGAGATTGGAGATGGGTCTCGGAGAAGCTTTCTGCATGTCCGGCCCCAGAACCACCCTACACGGTCCAGAGTCCTGACCCTTGACGCTCATCCTTATTCTCCCCACCTTGCAGTGCCTGCCCTGCGGTCCAGGAAGCAAAGGGCGCTGCTTCGGACCCAGCATCTGCTGCGGGGAAGAGCTAGGCTGCTACATGGGCACCGCCGAGAGCCTGAGGTGCCAGGAAGAGAGCTACCTGCCCTCCCCGTGCCAATCTGGCCAGAAACCCTGCGGGAGTGGAGGGCGCTGTGCTGCCAGCGGGATCTGCTGCAGCAGCGGTGAGAGGCTGGGCACTCCTGGGCCCCCGCACCTGTGCTAGATAGTGCAGGCTCCTTCCCCCAAAGTCCCTCTCCTTCCCTGCCGCCTTCCCTCTCCGTTCCCACCCTCTGGCAGCTTCCCCTTTCTCTCCAGCGTTAGGAGCAGAAAGCAGAGTCCAAGGCTGCTCCCACTCGACTCAAACACCTTCCCTTTCTCTTGCAGACGGCTGTGGACTAGACCCTGTCTGTGACCAAGAAACCACATTCTCCTAGACCTGGACAGATCCAGTCAGATGGAGCAGATCATTTCCTAGCCCTTCCCCTTCAATAAAGCTGAATCTCTGCGACATTAGTTGTCCATTTACTTTTTACGGTGTTTGTGCATTATAGGTAAAGGTCAGATGAGGGAGCCCCAGAGTTTGCAGTCTGTGTATCAGGAAGAGCTTTGAATTCCAAGGCACAGAACCTCTGCTCTCACCCCATCTTTGCTTTTAATATGGGGGGGGGGAAGATGTGGAGTAATTACTTCCCTTTCCTAAGGCGTTACCCACACAGTGAAGTGGGGGAAGGGGCTACCTGCTCACAGACCACAGCCAGTGCTGGGGAAGCTCTAAAGCTGTCTTCCCCCTGCTCAAACTCTCAAGGTTGCTAGGGTCACAGTTACTGGAAGCAGGGGTTGCCCACTGGGTTGGGATTTCCCAGCTCTAATTTCACAAAGGTGCCTTGTCAGTGCCAGGCTATTGTGGGTTCATGTTAGTGACTGCTTATGGGCATGAGCAGATATTGGTAGAATCATGGGATCCCAACTCTTCCTGAGAGAGGCTGAGGAAGGACAAGTGAGTCTCTGCTTGCACGGTCCACTCCTGCTCCTTCCAGGCCGAGGTCAGCTGCCATCCCCTTGTGGACGCCTTTCTTGGTCCCTGGTCCAAACAGCCGATGACATGGTAGATAGAGGCTTGGTCAGTTTAGGAACTGGGAGTCTGACCAATCTCCAAAGGATGGGGGCTGTCCGTGGCCACAGCCCAAGGACCCTGCCCATCTCTGGCGTTAGTTTGGCCAAGTGTTATGCCCTCTTTTGTACCAAAGTCTTCCCATCTGCATAAGGAAGGGGTTAGATTTGATGGTCTATACCTTCATGATTAATCCTGGCACTGAAGACAGGGATCTATGCTAAGGAGAGTGAGGGAAATGTGGGGCTAGTAGGAAGTGTTGGGGGCTAGGCTTGGGAAGAAACCCCTGCCCCAAGCCCTGAAAAGCTGAGAAAGGAAAAGCTCAGGAGGCTCACAAAAGAGGCATCATCCCTTTATTCTATACCTGCTTCTTCCTTTTTTATCAATAAGGAGCAATGAGACCAGATAAAACCTGGAATGGGTGGTGGGGCGGAGGAGACAGGGGCCCTGGCAGTGGCTGCTCCTGGCAGCCCCAAGTCTCGCCAGGCGCCAGGCGGTCGAATCACGCGGCCCTCCTTGGTAAGGGCCCAATTGTAGTTTCGAGGATTGTGAAGGGCAGCTTCAATCTTCTTCTCTAAGTTATCCTGAGTAATGAATGTTTTCACATCTTCCTGTTGGGGACAAAGTGGAAATCAGAGGGTTAGAATCACAAGGGAGAACTGAACCTAGAGGGCAGGTGCTAAGCCCAGCCTTCCCCCGGTAGGAACCCTGGCCACAGCTTCCCTTACTGGGGCCTGCCAGTCTTCAGTTGGATACCTCTAGCAATGGAGAGCTCACTACCTAACAGGACAGCTAGTTCCATCAGTGGATGGCTCTGACACTTAGAACGTTCTTCTGAATGTCCAACAATGTCCAGTTTCTCTCACCACTCCTGTTCCAACCACCACAAAAGAGGTACTATAAGTATTTTTGTATATACAGGTCCCTCTCCTTTTCCTTTGATCTCTTTGGGATATAGATCTAATAGTGGCACTGATAGGTCAAAAAGTATGCACAGCTTTATAGCCACAATTCTACCAACAGTGCACTAGTGTCCTAATTTTTTCTGCAACCCTTCCAACATTTGTCATTTTTCTTTTCTCTCATATTAGCCAATCTGATAGGTGTGAGGTGGTTATTTCTCTAATCAATAGTGATTTAGAGTATTTTTTAATATGACGATAGATAGCTTTGATTTCTTCTTCTGAAAACTGCCAGTTCCTATTCTTTGACCATTTATCAATTGGAAATAACTCTTATTCTTATACATGACTCATTGTTGTTCAGTTGTTTTCAGTCATGTCTGATTCTTAGCGACCCCATTTGAAGTTTTCTTGGCAGAGATACTGGAGTGGTTTGCCATTTCTTTCTCCAGTTCATTTTACAGATGAGGAAACTGAGGCAAACAGGGTTAAGTGACTGGCCCAGAGTCACATAGCTAGTAAGTATCTGAGACTGGAATTGAACTTGGGTCTTTCTGACTCCAGGCCTAGCACTCTTTCCACTGAGCCATCTAGCTGCCCATACATTTGACTCAGTTCTCTATATATTTGAGAAATGGGCTTTCATTAGAGAAACTTACTGTAAATACCCCCCACCCCACCCCAGTTTCCTGCTTTCCTCTCACTCTTGACTGCATTGATTTTGTTTGTGCAAAACCTTTTTAATTTAATTTAATCAAAATTATTCATTTCGCTTTCTGTGATCCTATCTCTTGTTTGATCATAAGTTCTTCCCTTATCCATAGATCTGACAGGTAAAAATTTTCCATGCTCCCCTAATTTGTTTATGATATCACCCTTTATGTCTAAATCATATACCCAAATTAGGGGATCATGGAAAATTTTTGCCTGTCAGATCTATGGATAAGGGAAGAATTTGTGACCAGACAAGAGATAGGATTTGTTCTTTGACTCACTCATTCTTTAGGATTAAATTAGTTTCTAATTAATTTTTAATCTATGATTTTATGGGCTTTTATTGAATGTAATTTTTATTGTATTATGGTCTGAAAAGGATTCATTTAAAATTCATTTTTAAATGTCAATTTTTGTGAAGGTGCCCTATACAGCTGAGAAAAATGTATACTCCTTTTTATTTCCAGTTTTCTCCGGAGGTCTATTATATCCAACTTTTCTAAGATTTTATTCTATTCTATTCTAAAATTCTACTCCTTAACTTTTTTCTTATTTATTTTATGGTTAGATTCATCTAGTTCTGAAAGAAGAAAGTTGAGATCCCCCACTAGTATAGTTTTACTGTCTATTTCCTCCTGTAACTCATTTAACTTTTCTTTCAAGAATCTGGATTCTATGACTTTGTTGAATATATGCTTAGTATTGATATTATTTCATTGTCTATGATACCTTTTAGCAAAATGTTTCCCTGTTTATCTCTTTTAATCAGATCTAATTTTGCTTTTGCTTTGTCTTGAGATCGTGCTTGCAACCCCTGCTTGTTTTAGTTCAGCTGAAGAATAAATAGATTCTGCTCAAGCCCCTTATTTTTGCTTGTGGGTGTCTCTCTGTTTCAAGTGTGTTTCTTGTAAACAACATATTGTTGGTTTATGGTTTTTAATATGTTCTGCTATCCATTTCCATTTTATGAGTGAGCTCATTCTATTCACATTTGCAGTTATGCTTACTTTGTATTTCTCTCCATCCTCTCTCTCTCTCTCTCTCTCTCTCTCTCTCTCTCTCTCTCTCTCTCTCTCCCTCTCCCTCCCTTCCTCCCTGCCTCTCTCCCTTTCTTCTTCCCTCCCCCCTGTTGCTTCTCAAAAGTCTGTTTTGCTTCTGACCACTACCTGCCTTAATTCATTCCCCCTTCTATCAGCTTCCAGCCCCTCTTATCTCCTTCCCCTCCTACTTTCCTGTTGGGTAAGATAGATTTTCTATACCCAGCTAAGAGTCTATGTTATTTCCTCTTTAAACCAATTCCAATGAGAGTGAGGTTCAAGCATTGCCTCCCACTCTTCCATTTTTTCTTCCACTGTAAAAGCTCTTCCTTGCATGTCTCTTATGTGAGATAATTTTCTCAATTCTTCTTCACCCTTCCCTCTTCTTCCAGTGCATACCTCTTTCTCACATCATAGTCAATTTACACCTATGCTCCCTGTTTACGTATACTCATTCTAACTGCCCTAATAATGATAAAGTCCTTATGAGCTGCAAGCATCATTTTCTGACTTACGAGTGTTAACAGTTCAACATTATTAAGTCCCTTATAATTTTTCTTTCATGCATTCACTTCATGTGTTTCTCTTTTTATGCTCCTCTTGAGTCTTGTGTTTGAATGTCAAATTTTCTATTTAGCTCTGGTCTTTTTATCAGGAATGCTTGAGAGTCCTTTATTTCATTAAATATCCATTTTCCCCCTGAAGGATTATACTCAGTTTTGCTGGGTAAGTTATTCTTGGATGTAATCCTGGCTCCTTTGTTTTCCAGAATATCATATTCCAAGCCTGCTGATTCTTTAATGTGGATGCTGCTAATCTTGTGTGATCCTGACTGTGGTTCCATGATATTTGAATTGTTTCTTTTTGGCTGCTTGCAATATTTTCTCCTTGACCTGGGAACTCTGGAATTTGGCTATGATATCTTGGGGAGTTTTCATTTTGGGATCTCTTTCAGGAGGTGATTGATGAATTCTTTCAATTTCTATCTTGCTCTTTGTTTCTAGGATATCGGGGCAGTTTTCATTTATAATTTATTGAAATATGCTCTATTTATCATAGCTTTCAGACAGTTTAATAATTCTTAAGTTCTCCTCCCTTGATCTATTTTCCAGGTCAATTGTTTTTCTGATGAGATTTTCACATTTTTCTTTTCTTTTTTTATTCTTTTGTTTTTGTTTTATTGTTTCTTGATGTCTCATGCAGTCACTAGCTTCTACTTGCCCAGTTCTAATTTTAAAGGAATTGTTTTCTCTAGTGAGCTTTTGCACCTCTTTTTCCATTTGGAGAATTCTGTGTTTTTTTCTATATTTTTCTTCTGTATTTTTTTTTCTATATTTATTCTGTGTTTTTTTGTGTGTGCCTCTTTTACCAAGCTATTGACACTCTTTTCACGTATGTTTTTGCACCACTCTCACTTCATTTTTCAATTTTTTCCTCGACATTTCCTATTTGAGTTTTAAAATCTTTTTTGAGCTCTTCAGCCACCATCTTGGCTCCACCCACTCTTCTAGGAATTCTTGTTGGACTTGTGTCCAATTCACTTTTTTTTCTTTGAGGTTTTACTTGTAGCTGTTTTGATGTCAATGACTTCTGAGTTTGTGTCTTGATCTTCCCTATTACCATAGTAACTTTTTATAGTGAGTTTTTTTTATTGTTTACTCATTTTCTAGACTATTTTTTGACTTTTAACTCTATATTAAAGTTGGGCTATGCTCCTGGGTGGAGGAGGCACAGATCTAGATTTGAGGTTTTTCATGCTGCTGTTTTCAAAGCTAGTTCTGGGGAACTGTAAGTTTGGTACTTCCAAATTGGAAGAAGAGGAGTGGTCCTTGTTCTGGCCTGTGGTCTGTTCTTTACCCAGGAAGGGATCTTGCTTCTCTGAAGCCACAAATGCTAGCACCCCTCTTGGCCCTTAGCACTGTGACTAGTGCTCTCCTTCAGCCACAGGCACAAATGCTCCTCTTTGCCCTGGTACTGCTACCCAGAACTAGATGTGGGCAATGCAACAGAGTCTTTGACCCAGTGCCAGCAAAGGACCCCTATAATCTCATTTTGACCAGTTAATCCTTGTGGTCTCTAGTCTGAGAGCTTCCAAAGCTGCTGCTCACACAGTCACAGCTACTTCTAAAGCCCACTGCTGGTGTTACACAGTGTGCACTGCACTTTGGGCCTATCTCCCATCCCAGTGTTACAGACCTCTCCTGTCAACTTCCTAAATTTTCTGGGGCTGGAAAAATGTCTTACCCTGATCTTTTGTTGGCTCTGCTACTCCAGAATTCAATGTGGGGTGTTATTTCAAAGATGTTTGGAGGGGAACATTGATGAATTCAGCTGAGTTGTTGCCTATATTCCATCATCTTGACTCCTCCTTTCTGCCATACACTTTTAAAGGAAGTTGTAAAAAGAATTGAGTCCAATCCCTAGCCTAGAGTCTGGAGGGAGTAGCCTAAAGAATTTTTCAGTAGTCCAACCAATACTTATTAGTACCTAAAAAGCCTGTACCATCTTCTCTACTCTTAAAGAGTTACTACTACTTAGGATAGAGAATAGAGGTATAAGTTAGAAAATGTTTAACCACCAGTTAAACACCAATTAGTTCAACAGAATGGCCCAAGAGAATGATCTTGATTGGTTGGGAGTGGGCTTGGAGGGATATAATTCTTAAAGAAAATAGTGTGAAGGGAGTATCACTAGAAATGGACCTCGAAGGTAGAGAAGGGTTTCAGTGATGGTGGGGCAGGCATTCCAGGAATTGGAACAGGGGATGCAAAGGTATGGAAGCAGGTGAAGATAGGCTGATACTGGAAAGGGTGAAGAGATTAGTTGGTTTGTAGCATTGAATGTATGAAGGGGAATGACAGCAAATAAAACTACAAAAGATCGGCCAGAGTCATATTGTAAAAGACTTTGAATGCTGTTGAGTTTGCATTTTATAAGATGTGCATTTGGGAGCCAACCAATCATTTAATCAGTCAGGGAATGTTTGTTAATGGGATATTATGTGCCAGGAATTGTGCTAAGTTCTGGGAGAAACAAAGGCAAAACAAAGTATTCCCTTCCTTTGAGAAGAGCAGATTTTTGAGTGGGGGAAGTAATGGAAGACCTAAACTCTGGGAAGGTTACACCAGCAGCTCTGGGAAATTTGGATTGGAGAGAGCAGAGATGGGAGACAGGGGAGGGAAACTCATTAAGAGGATATAACCATAAAAGCCAACATTTATGAAGTACTTTAAGGTTTTCAAAACATTTATTATTTCATTTGCTCTTACAATGACCTAAGTGAGAGTCCTTGAACTAGGATGGTTATACTCTTTCTTAACAATAAAGGGTATCCACTTTTTTTTGAGTGGGGTAGGCAGGGCAATTGGGGTTAAGTGACTTGCCCAAGGTTACACAGCTAATAAGTGTGTCAAGTGTCTGAGGTCACATTTGAACTCAGGTCCTCCTGACTCCAGGGTCAGTGCTCTGGGGTATCTACTTTTAACTCAGTGTAGTCCTTGAAACTATTCCCTAAAGAAAGTTAGCCTTCAATTAAATCCTCAGTACAACCCCTCCCCCCGAAAAAACTGGAGCTTGTTTCCCTCCTCCTCTATTTTTTAAATTTGCTCTTTGAATAATAAAGGAGGGTTGACATGACAACCCTCTTACTTAGGTTGTGTTTCCATATGACAATTTGAGCTACAATGTCTTTAGCTGAATCATTCTAAAACTCGTGCTTGGAGGACTGGCTGTCACTGAAGCCATAAATGCAAAACTGGTTTGGCTCTTGGAGCTGATGTTGAGTGGCAGCTTGTTCTCTCTGGAAGTGACCATCATTAAGGGCAGATAGAAGAAAACACAGTTTGCCCCCATTATCTGAATAAAATTCTTAAGAAGTTATACTAATTGCGGCAAACACTTACCTTGCCCCCCCTCCCAGGCTTGTTTGCATATAATGTTTCATAAATGGATCACAAATTTATCTTGTGCCCCTCCCCCAGTTTAATTCTGAGGAAAGCTCTAACTGTAACTGGTGTCTCATTGAGAGTCTTACCTGCATCCTCGCTTTGGGTGACCCAATAGAAAAACAGTCATATTCTGGCTTAGGCACATTTACTGCAAGAAATCTAAAAATAATAGAACATGGTGTTGAGACTTCCAAATATTGTTTGCTATTGGGGTAAACACAAGAACAACAAAAAGAAGGCTCAACCTTTCGTAAGCTTAGCAAGCCACCATGTTCAATGGCTAAGTTCACATGTTTACCGCTCCCAAGGGAACTAGTATTCCCAGAAGCCAGAGGCAAAAGAGAAATTATGTTTGTTCCTATCTTTTCCCACAAAAAAATCCCAAGTCATTGATAGGAGAAGAGTCTTTCCTCATGGATTAAGTGTCAATCTCACCCTGACCTGTGTGGACACCCACATGATGATTCCTGGGCTATTGGCAGATGACTCTGTAGTCTTTGACAATCTGGCAGCCTACCACTATAACACACTCAATTACTGCCCTGGCTTTGACAAGGCACATCCCACTCATCTCACCAGCAACTCAGGCAGTCAGCCTTGCCTGTGATGATCCAGATATCCAAGAGGGGGATGAAAAATCCATTATAACTGAAGGCAACTCTTACTCATGTCTGATCACATGGTAGTCAGATCTGACTCTCATAGTGGCACCTCATGGCATGCTCTGTTTCTTACCTCTCACTGCCAGCATTGGGCACTTGGTCTGGTCTCTCTTTCAAATAAACACAATTAACTCCATACTTGACAACACCCTCCTGCTATCTTAACTCCTAAGCACCTTCTTTCCTCTGTCCCTGGTCTCCATCACAGGGATTAGTGAACTCAAGAGAAAAATGAGAAATACAAAATAACATTGTGCTCCCCTATCAAGGGTAATATTCTTTACTACAGTAATAGTTTTATAGTCCCTGCAAAATTACATGAACATTTTGCAGATATACATCATAAATGTAATGAATAGCATGAAAATTCAATTCATCTCAGGTACTTATCTTCAAATCCCTGGTTAGCATCCCATAGTACCATTTGGCAAACATCACTCACTAATTGGCATCATATGCAATACACCTAACATGAGAGAGAGAGGGGCCTAGTTGATAAATAAATGATTTTGGAGTCAGGATGACCAGAGTTCAATCTCATCTCAGACACATGGAATTTGACTCTGAGTAAATCACTCAATCTTTCAGTTCCCTAGGCAATCTCTAAAACTCGAAGCCATAAAACTTTGTCGATCTGTATCGGCAGAGTGTTCTCCCTGGGAGTTTCCTAAACCAATTAAATTGTGGGTCTGGATTTAAAAAAATTCACATGCTTTTTAGTGACTAAATATCTCATTTATGTGAGGCACAAATAGCACGCACATGGTGATAGTATACAACACACAAGCAGATAAGAAAAAATATCCGTAACACATATCTAACAAGCATATATAGGAAAAATAGACAAATGCCTTTAGTGTGTAAGGAAATAAACATAAGCTGCACACATATTAGAAATCTAAAACATAGGCTAATGATGAAACATGTTCTGACCTGTATGGCTGCATCTTTCAAAGCACATTACAGGCACACATCTTACTGGCGCCATCTGGTGGCCTGTAGAACCTCGTCCCCTCTTACAGCAGCAAAGGTTAGTTTGGTCACTGGCAGAGCGATCCAGCTTTCCCATGAGCTGCTAATCTCTTCACACCTATATCCAAGACGACTACCTTGGAAGAGAAGTGTGGGCTGCCACAAATGCTTGCACCAGGCAATCCAGCCGGTAAAAAACTGAGCTGGATGTAGGTCTGAGACGAATGGACCTGCCTTCTGTAGACACAGACAAGCAGGGCCTTCTCCCTGACAGTGAAACATGTGAGCTGCCATAAACACTCCCAATGGTTGCAGAGAAATGTTCCTTTAAAATACTTCCCAGACAAGTCTTGTGTGTCCTGATCCTGGCCTCTGTTTTTCTCCCTCGTTTCCCAGAACTGGCCTGGAGCAGCTCTGGTCCTGGATGCAGTGCTTGTGGCAGACTGTTCACTACTTTCTTCAGAAGTGAGTTTGCTTATCAGCTTCCCTGTGGCCACCTGATCTGCCGCATCTGCTTAGCTGAGAGGCAGAGGTCACAGTCCTTCAACTGTGTGAGCTGTAAGAAGGCTGCTGTCAACCAGGATGTGCTGAGGGTCCATCTCTAAGGCTCTGCTCCGTGGAGTAAAGAGCCATCCAGGGGAGGATGTGAGGAGGGTTGGAGGAAGGAGCATGAGGGGAATTCCCTCAGGGTGGCTTGGGCCAGGGTACTTTAGGTCAGTCTGCTAGGTGGGGTTGGGCTCTGAACCCAGTCTTCTGTCTGCAAGGGCATTGCTCAAGCTGAGTAAAACAGATGGCCATCCCTCTGCACCCCACCTGAAGTGGTAATAGCAGAACCAAGCCATATGCTTCCAGGACAGGAGTTGGTGAAATGCTGGGGCCATCCTCCCCACCCCCCCACCCATATCACTCCCCAGGCCAGGTAACTTGAGATCTGTTTTGTCTGACCTTGTGAATCAACCTTTATTGGCTATGGGCATGCCTGGTCTTTCCTTCCAGGATCTATCCCTCTGCCACAGGGATCTGTTCTGTGGAAGTCTTCCTTTGGGTTGACTGAGAAGCCAAGAGCAGCCTGACTCCTCTCCTAGTCCCTCCCTTCCTCTCTCCCTCTCCCACCAGTCCCTTCCTCCAAAGTGAGAAAAGAGCTGGAGTTCCCAGTGGGCCAAGTTTGGCAGAAGTACAGAAGCACATGGCCTCTGAATGGTGGAGGAACCAGCTCTCCCAGGGAGCAAAGTGGCATCAAATTAGGAGGAGGGTGGGAAGAGTAAGAGGGGAGCTGGGAATTCTTTTGTGTGAACAAATAGTTTCTTGTCTTTCTGTCTGTTTGTCTGAGAAACTTCAAGCCTTAATAAAGGGAAGGTTTGGGCTGCCCAAGGCTGCTTTGTCTTGTTTTGTCTGTGCCCTGACCTGTTCTCCAGCTAAAATTTCTCCCAGGAACATGGGGGACACGTCCACACTAAGTATTGGGGCTTCCTGCCTCAGAGCGGTCACTGCAACCTGGAGAGTCCATTTGGTAATGTGTGTAAATGGTCCAGGAGGGAGATGAGGGCAACAGGTTCTGAGTCATTTTGCTTGTACAGGAAAAGCCACTGACAGCAGGAAAAAATGGGGTGGGATGGAGTTGGGATTAGCCTTTCTATTTTCTTTGTAAGTGCGATCCAGCCTCTGATCATTTCCCCAGGATGCGTCAGCAGATATAAGGGGATTTCTCCACATATCTCCTCTGAGAGGAACAAGGCATGAATCAGAAAATGTCTTATCTATTCAGTTTTATCTGAAGAGATGTAATCAGTATGGAAAGATGGAATGGGGCTATATCAGGAAGGACATTAAAGGTGTGGGAAGAGTGGGAAGAGGCTTTAAAGCATCCCCTCTGGCACATTCCCTCAGAGGGCTGTTACTATGTAGCATTTCTTGAGTGATACCCCCATTAGTGTGCTTCCAGTGAACAGTAAGCCAGTAGACACAATTAACTCTTAGCAATAACAGCTACTAAGATAGCATAGTTGGATAGTAGCTACAAATATTCCCATCCTCCAAATTGCTCTCCAAAATGAGTAGATAAGTTCACAACTCCACCAACAATGCATTGGTGTTCCACTTTTCCCACATCATTTTCAGCATTTATCATTTTCCTTTTTTTGTCATATTAGACAATCTGAAAAGTATGAGGTGGCACCTCAGAGTTGCTTTAATGTGTATTTCTTTAATCAATGGTGTTTTAGACCATTTTTTCATATGACTATAGATAGCTTTAATTTTTTCCTCTGAAAACTGCCTGTTCATATCCTTTGACCATTTCTCAATTTGGGAATGACTTGTATTCTTGTAAATTTGACTTGATTCTCTATATATTTATATTTACTCTAGCTGTAAAAATTGTTTCCCAGTTTTCTGATTTCCTTCTAATCTTGGTTGCATTGACTTTGTTGGTCCAAAACTTTTTCAATTTTACATAATCAAAATTATCCATTTTGCATTTCATAATTTCATAATATAATAATAATTTCTATCTCTTCTTTGGTCACAAATTCTTCCATTCTCCATAGATCTTACAAGTAAGCTATTCCTTGTTCTCCTGATTTGCTTGTAGTATTACCCTTTATGTCTAAATTGTGTACCTATTTTGATCTTATCTTAGTATATGGTATAAGATGTTGGCCTATGTCTAGTTTCTGGCATACTGTTTTCCAGTTTTCCCAGCAGTTTTTGTCAAATAGTGAGTTCTTACCCCAGAAGCTGGAGTCTTTGGTTTTATCAAAAAGTAGATTACTATAGTCATTGACTACTGTGTCTTGTGTACCTATCCTATTCCACTGATCGACTACTTTATTTCTTAGCCAGTACCAAGTAGTTTTGGTGATTCTGAAAAGCAATCTATTTTAAAAGACAAAACAAAAAAGCAAAATATATAGGGTAAGTACAAAAGAGAGATCACAGGCAAAACACTTTGAAGAGATAGAGGTAATTTCCACCATGTGTGTTATATAGCAAGTCAGGGAAGGCTTAATGGAGTTGGAGTTTTACAGAGAGTTTTCAAAAGAAGAAAAAGACAAGGTGTGGTTGAAAGAAGTTTATTGGTCGGCATGGAAACTGGCATTAGAAAAAGCACAGAGACTGGGAGATATAGTCTTTTCATGTTCTTTGCCAGAAAATCTATACCCACAGCAAAATGTCCCGTGTGCAAGCCTGCAAGTGGTGGGCAGGGACTAGCTGAGTTCCTCATAGCCTTGATACCTGCGCTGTCAATAGGAGCAGGGGTCTTGGCATCTTTGAGGCTGTGTGATAATCAGAAGGTAATTTGGGTTCAGTTGGCCTGAATTCGGAATTCAGTCTGACGTAACCTCAATTTTGCCTTGCTTTCACCCTCAGTGGTAAATGTTATTCCCTTTTGCTGGACTAGTTGGAATTAGGTCTGGAGACAATGCAATCTTGTTCTCCAGGTGTTGGCTACCCTGCTGTTTGGCTGAGCTGGCTTTGATAGCTGTCTCTGGCTTCCTGCCTACAATGTTGTACTGCACGGAACCATCCATTGTGATGGGCTTTGTTTGGGTGTAATTGGGTTAGGCACTTAGCAGGTCTTAAGAGACCCCCACCACCTAAATTACTACCTAGGGCTCACTCCACTGGGGGCCAGGTTGACCTCTTGAGTAGGAACTGTCTTGTGATTTCAGTAGTTCCTTCCCTTTGGTATCACCTGTCCAGACCCCTTTCAGCCCCACTGATCATCTACCTTTATACAATCAGTCAAGAAACATTTATTAAGCACCTACCATGTACCAGGCACTGTGCTAAGTTCTGGGGATACAAAAAGACGCAAAGACAATCCCTGCCCTGGAGTTAACAATCTAATGAGGAAGACAACATTCAAACAAATATATACAAAGCAAGCTATATACAAAATAAATAGGAAATAACTAACAGAAAAGGCAGGGAAATTAAGAGAGATTGGGGAATGCTTCTTGTATAGAGTAGGATCTTAGTTGGGACTTAAAGGAAGCCAGGGAAATCTGTAGTTGGAACAGATACACTTGACATGTCCCCCAAATTTTCCAGCTGAGTTTTCTCTTGCCTCTCTTGGCCACATTTCCCCTGCTCAGTGATCTTTTTGATCTTGTCTTATCTGCTCTTCCTCCATCACAGAGGCTTCCTATCTCTCAGTCTCCAGATCTAAAGAGAGAGAACTAATGGGTCAAAGTTAACCTGAAAGTCTCTTAATGTCCCTGTGCTTCAGTTTCCTGATCTGCAGAATTGGGGAAAGGATTTAGACTCAATGGCCCCCCCAGTTCCATTTGAGCTCTAAATCCAGGATCCTATCATCCGAGGAACCTGGAAATGAGATGTTTAGTGGAATCCCAAGGGCTCTGTCCTTGGTCCTCTGCTCAACATTTTAAAAATCCCAAATCAGGAAGGAGGCTTAGATAGCATGCTTGTCAATCGTGTGTGAGGCAAAGCTAGGAGTAGGCATGTGAGAGTGTTTTAGCGGTGATGATGGTGGAGGAGTTTAAGGAGGTGTGGATTCCAGATTCAAGATATCATTTCATTGAATAACAGAATTAGGATCTAAAAAGCTCTCAACAGGCTAGTAGATGGGACAAATAAATCAGGTGATCTCTAACAAGAATGAGTGCACTGGGGATTTAATGAATCAACTTGTGCCCCATCTCTCTCATTCTCTCTCTCTCTCTCTCTCTCTCTCTCTCTCTCTCTCTGACACACACACCACACACACACACACACACACACACACACACTATGGAACTGTGGTAGAAAAAATATCTACCAGAGTCTTCAGCCATGTGAACTGGGTTAGTTTTTCCCAAGACTCTATCCTATGCAGGTTAGGTTAGTTTTTCCTTAAACAGTATTGAAACCTTCATCTAGACTGGAATGGCTCACAGACTAGTACCCAAGCCCTTGACATAACTTCCTAGTTACCTGAGCAGAAAAGCCAGTGCAGGAGGGGCCAGGCATTGCTACCTGGGACTTTAGACTGGCAGACCAGCAGCATGACCAAGACCGGGAAGCTGTGCTCAGCCAAATCAATGCTATATCCTTGATGGATAACCTTTCCATGTATTGAATGACCTTCCCCTGCTATAGCTGAGTAAATCTTTTATTCACTGTTAGACAAAATTCAAGCATATCATTTCATTTTATTCTCAAACTTGAGGCAGCGCTTCTCCTAAGGTAGGTGTGGTGTGGTATAACCAGGCCCAGGTGCTGTCCATTAACCTTCTGAAGAACCTGTCCTGTCTGTCTCTTCTCTCTGTTCCTGTTGGCACTGCTCTCGCTCAGCTCCTTATTAGTGCCCAACTGGACCATCATTTATTGATGACCTAATACACCTAATCCACCATGATTCATTGATTACCTAATCTACGTGATTCCAATTTGTCTCCTTTCTGTCCCACAAAGTGATGGTGGGCTCAGCTCAGGATAGGGTAGGCTAGGCCAGCCTAAAGCTAGATGGACAGAGCTGGGCTTTATGGCTTCCCTAGTACCCTGGTTAAAAGCAGGATGTATAATTTGCATGCCAGGAGTAGGAAGGAAGAAGGTCAGAGCAGAGTGGGAAGGGGCACCTGGGTTTTAATGGCAGAGGTAGCAGCACTTGGAATCCAGGCTCAGGAAGATTGTGATCCCAGTACTTGGGGCTTGGACAGGGTAGGGTAGAGGGGCATTTGGTGTCATGGCAATGGCCAGAGTGCCTCTTTTCATCCTTCAGAGGAAGGACAGCCCTGAATCTGGAAGGGCCAGGGAGTCCAAGACAGATTGTTTTCCCTTGTTGGTACACCATGAGTTTATCTCCTGTTCTAAAACTAGTCATACATCCTTTTATCTACTAAAGAGAGTACAGATCCTGAGCCCCCACATCTCTGAGCTCTGGTTCTGCCCCCACCTTCTTCCTGGGGCCTGATTGTACTAAGTGATGCCTGGCAGTGTCTTCCTCAATGCTAAGTCACCCAGCATTTCCATTAACCTTTGGGGGCCCCCAGGAGACTGGCACAGGTTCATCATGCCCCTCTTAGAATTCCAGACACAGCCAGGCACTAATCTGCATGAAGATACAGTAATGAGGAGCCAGGCATGGGGAGGGTTAGACACTGGCCAATTTGTGCATGATTCCCCTTCTGTCTCCCTTCTTTTCATTCTTCACTTTGCCCCTCTGTTTGGTTCCTCTCAGGAGACTGAGTCTCCCCGGCCCTCTCCATCTCCCCCAGGTTGCAGAGGTCAGATCTCAGCTGCCCAGTTCCTTCCTCATTCTGCTGTTTGGGGTGGGGTGGGAGGGCTAAGCCAGGCTCTTCTGGCCTTCCAGTTCTTACCCCAAGACCTCAGGAAGTTTCATGTGTTTCCCTGCAACATCTGCACCTCCTCCATTTCCCTCTAAGGGGCCCAAAACCCCAGCCAGCCCCACACTTTCACTTCCCACATGGGCACTCCCAAGACAGGACACTTGGGAGGAATGGGGGAGATGGGATAGAGCAGGCCCTGACCCTTGGGGGCTCATAGGACACACCTCAGGGCTAGACCCCCTTTTTGTGGGAAGGTAGGGGAGGATCCTTAAATCTTCCATGTAAAGCGTTCTGTGGAGGAGAGGCCTCCTCTGACCCAACCAGATAATGGGAACATAGATTTAGAGTAGAATGTATAAAAGAAAAGCTGTTTGCACTCTCTCTCTCCCTCTCTCTTTCTCTCTCTCTCTCTCTTTCTCTCTCTCTCTGTCTGTCTCTCCTCCCCTTCTCTTCTACTCCCAACCAGCCCACTAGTCTGGGACTCAGACACACCTTTGACCAAAACCCCACCTGGCTTAACTCAAAGGAAGGAGACTACCTGTCTGAGACCTCTCTCCACAGCACAGCCCCAGTCAGGCCCAGCCAGCTCTGGGCACTGAGGAAGGAAGAGGAGAATCTGCCAGAAGATTCATCCTCCCTCAGAGGCCTGGCCTGGGACTGAATGGGGATGAGCCTTCAGGCCTTGGGCTGCTGGACTTTGTGATTTCCTCCCCATGGTCTTATTAGGCCAAGACTTAGACTAGAGGAAGAACAGGGCCAGGGGCATCAAGGCGAGGGTGCCTCCGGCCATGTTACCCATGGAGATCCAAACCGAGGGGCTTCAGGGGGTTCAGAATGAGAAACCCTTAGAGTCCATCCCCACTCAGAATAGGCAGAGACTCTTTGGTCTAATCCTCTCATTTAAAAAAAAAAATTTAAATTTCTCCCTTGTTTTCCCAGAGAAAGACAATGACTTGGCCAAGATCACAGTATCACTCAGTGGTAATACCAGGACCAGAATCCAGAATCTGAGGTCTGCTGACCACTGATATATGACTCTTTTTCATACACCAAGATTTCCCATAATTCTCCACTCCTGGTGAAATCAAATATGCTGCTTGGGCAGGATAGCTCACAAATCCGTGCTTTGCCATGGTCTTGTTAGCCTTAGGTGAGTTTATCTGCTGCTAGCCTTCAGCAGGCCCTGAGCAAAGGGTTAGCACAGGATAGGACAAGGGTGTTCTAATGGGGGGAGGAGAGATAATATGAGACCATGGTGATATTCCTCTACCCCAAAGGCCCTGTCCCAGGTTGCCTAGAAGGGCTCAAGCCTGGTTCTCACTTTTATCTCCACTGTCTTGAACTCACTATGACCTTTTAAAATAGGAAGACAGTGGGATGATACATTGGAAGGAACACTAAGCTGGGAGTCAAGAGAATTTTCTCTTGCTAGTCCTGGCTCTGCTGTGTGTCTTTAGGTAAGTCCATGGCCCTCCCTGGGCCCCAATTTCCTTGTTTCATAAATGAGGAGGCTGCACTTAATGACCTCAAAGACCCCATCCAGCTTTGATATTCTGGGTCAGCCTGGAAGACCAGACTGGCAGAGATCAGGCTCCAGGCCCAGGGTCAGGGGTTGCCTGTGCTGTATAGGAAGGAGCTTATTTCCTGAACTGTAAGGCTGGAAAGCTTATCCTAACAATGGAATCCAGGGCCCAGGTGTTTAGGCCCAGGCTCTGTCTCTGGGGTCCCCTATAGGTTAGGGGGCACAATGGGCATTGGTCTTCCCTGGGATGTCCAAGGTAGGGAGCAGAGAAGGGGGCACCTGGGCATGGTGGAAGAGAAGCTCAGCAGGACCAGGGCCATGGGTAGAACCCTGCAGGTTACAGGAGGAGGGGTGACATCTCCTAGGGCTTGAAATCTGCCTGCCATTGAGCTCAATAGCTGAGAGGAGAAAGAAGCCCTCCCCTCCCTGCAGCACCCAGCCTTTCCATTGCTGTTTCAAGGGCCTGGGGGGAGCTGGAAGGGGTTGGAGGGACCTTCCCTGAGTCCCTGGGGCTGTCCTGGTGGCCTGACTGCCTTCCCCTCTTTCTTATTTTCCTTCTAGGTGAGTGAAGCCCCTGGAGGCATTCTCCTCCACTTCCACTCCTTCCCCTTCCCCTCTAGCTACATCCCCTGCTGGCCCTGGCCATGCTGATGCACTCATTAGGCCCATGATTCCCTGCTGCATGTTAATGCCATGTTCCCAGGCCTCCCCAGTGGCCAGGGCTGGGGGCTGAGGGTTGGTGGGTCAGCAAAGCTGTCAGCTCAAGGGACTCCCTCTCATCTCCCTCCCCACAAAGTCACTCCCCACCTCCCCTTCCTCTCCTGACTCTCTCTCTTCTCTTTTACACACTGGGAAAAAAATGTAAATGGAGGTGATGGGGAAGAAAATGGTTGCTCAGACTGCTTATGGAACATCTCCACTTGAATATCCCACCAGCACATTGAAGATGAACAAGACTGAGCCCATCTTGGAGTACCAATCTGGGAGAAGAACTGTCTCTGTTATGAATCAGAGACCTTGAAAATTGGAACCCATGTTACAAGCACAGTTTAATGGAATTGCAAAGAGGTGCCTTTGAGGAAAAATAGTTTAAAATGTAAAACCCAGAAGTCATGGAAATAGAATGACAGCATAAAAACCACAACATGGTTTAATATCCTTGACACTTTCCTGCTACTTCTTAAACTGTTTTCCCTTTACACCTATGAAAAAATGTCAGGCTATGCCATGGACAATGGGAGCTGTGCTCAACCTAATCTGACTCTAGTTAGCAAATAGATCGTTTGGCTTAAGTAACTGGTTTGCTCATCTGGTTCTTGGCAACAAACACAATAGAGCCTAAATCAGTTCTTTGCCTTTCTCTCTAAACCTGCTTCTCGTCTTCACTTCAGGATTTCTATCTGTGGCACAACCATCCACCAATCTCCTACTTTTAAGACCTTCCTTCTAGTTTCTAACCTCTATCTCTTCCACTGCTGTCTACAAAGATGGCCAACTTCTCCCATCCTTAAGAAGCTTTCATTGGACCTTACCACCCCCTCAAGCTATTGTCCTGTATCTCTTGTTTACTTTTCAAAAGCTCCAAGGAAAAGTTGTGTAAACTCACGTATCCACTTTCTTTCCTTTCACTTCTCAATCCCTGGCAATCTGGCTTCTGATCTCAGTCACTCAACTGAGCTGCTCTCTCCAAAGTTGTCAATGACCTCCCAATGGCCAAGTGTTTTTTTTTTGTTTTTACTCATTCACGATCCTCCTGGACTTCTCTGCATGGTTTGAAACTACTGACTGCTCCCATATCCAATATTCCCTTTCCTTCCTTGTTTCTTGTGAAGCTTCTTTGCCACGGTCACCTTCTTATGTGTCTAACTGCCCCTTCCCAGGCTCCTTTACCAGCTCCTCATCCATATCAACTTTCCTAAATGGGGTTGGGCCGCAGGGCTCTATTCTGGGCTCTCTTCTCTATTTTCTCCTATCCTCACACATCATCACCTTGCCCCCTCTTATAAATTCAACTCTCATCTATGCAGATGACTCCTAGAGCTATGTATTCAGTCCTAATCTTTCCCTTAAGCTCTAGCCTCTCAACTCTATTATGCATTTTTAATTGGATGTCCCACAGATATTGCAAACTCAACAGGTCCAAAACAGAACTCATCCTTTTGTTTTGTTTTGCCCCAAATTCTACCATCCACTGAATTTTCCAATTTTGTGAAGGGCAACCCCACACTTTCATTCACCTAGGCTGGCAACCTTGACTTCTACCTCTCTCTCACTACATCTATCCAATCAGTTGCCAAATCTTGTTTTTATTGCCACTCACATGGCCAATCATCTCATATCTCGTGAACTATTGAAATAATCTTCCTAACTGTTTTTCAAATCCATCCTACGCATAGTTACTGAAGTGTTATTTCTAAAATGCATGTCTCAGCATGTCACCCCTCCACTCAACAAACTATTGGCTTCTAGTATTTCTAGGGTCAAACATAAACTCTGCTGTTTGTCGATTTAAACTCACAAAATGTGGCCCCTTCCTTTATCACCTTATTACACATTACTCTTCTCCACATTCTCAGCAGTCCAGTCCAACTGCCTTGCTTCCTGTTCCTGTTCCATTACATCTCCCACCTCCTTGCCTTTGCATTGGCTGTCCCTGATGCCAGGAGTACTCTTCTTTTTTAAAAAATTATTTAAATTTGTTTTAACATTCTGGAAAGTTTTCTCTTTCTTTCCACCTCTGCTTTTAAAAATATCCCATTTTCTTTCAAGACTCTGTTGAAGTCTTAACTTCTTCATGAAAGTTTTTGGGGTCCTTTTGCTGCTATTGTCTCCCCTCCCCAGTATAATTTCTTTCTGCTTCATATGTGCTGTATATATGCTCAGCTGTGTACATGGTGCCTTTCCACTAGAATGTAAGCTCTTTGAGGGCAGGGACTACTTCACTTTTGTCTTTGTATGCTAACACCTGTCACAGAACCTGGCACATAGTGGTGGTGGGGCAGGTACAGTGGGAAAAGCACTGGCTGTGGAGTCAGAAGTCCTGAATTCAAATCCTGCCTCTGACACTCACCACCTGTGTACCCTTGGGCAAGACACTTAACCTCTCTTGGCCTCAGTTTCCTCACCTATAAAAGCAGAAGGTTGGACAAGATGCCCACCAACTCTAAATCTATAATCCTCTAAATAAATGCTTGTTGATTGATTATTCAATTATTTAAATTTCTATTCCTGGCATGGAAGTTCTGCCATCTTGTTCCAGTCAGTCTTACTTGACTTCTCACTATGCCTATTCTACTCTAGCCAAATTGAACTACAGCTGCACCCTGACCATTCCCTGTGATGTCCTGCCTCCCTGCCTTTGCTCATGCTGTTCCTTATGCTTAATTGAGCACCCCTCTTTGCCTCAAATTTCTTTCAAAAATATGTTCTATTGGTGCCCTGTGCCATTATATTACGGTAATTGAATAGGAGGTATGGAACATCCCCTTCACCCAGACTGAACATACTATTGTCTTAAAAAAAAACCAAACCCAAATTTTAAAAGTCCACTAGAATGATCACATCTGATGTATACAATATTCTGCCTTGCCAGATCCCTGCCTTTCTGGCACAAGGAGGAAATCCTCCTTCGTTCTCTCTTCTCCAGGTCAGATTCTCATTTTCAGTTAGTCAGAATCCAGTTTCCTTTTAGCGATCATTTAATTCACATCATTGTAGTCATTGTGTATAATGTCCCTTTGGCTTATCTTATTTGACTCACCATCTGCTCATGCAAATATTCCCAATTTCTCTGAATACTTGTATCTGTCAATCTCCTTTAATGTTTTTTAATGCTCTGATCTTTTGCATTCAAGCCAAATATCCATTAGAAACTTAAGGCAATTGATTTAAATCTAATTTCTCTCAAATTGCTTTCAAGTCTTCCCAGTGGTTTTTGTCAAAGGTCCTTATCCCTTAGCCAAGTCATGTATGTTTTGGCCTTCCCTTGAATTCCCTTTAAAATTCCTCTTCCTTTAAAGTCCAGCTTTTCAATGACACTTTCCCTGAATCTTCCCCCTCAGACCTCACATAACACTTTGCACTAATTTGGTATATTGTCTCGTAGTCTTTGGTTAGTTTTGTTTTGGTTTTTTTTTGCATGTATGTGCCATTTCCCAACACTAGACTATAAACTCCATATGCTTTTTCTTCTCCTCAGCACCCAGGGTTTGGAACAGAGTGGGTGAAGAATATTTGGTTTTGGAATTAAGTTGAATTAAAGCAGAAGAAGGAAGAACGTGGAAGCAAATCCTGAAGAGAAAGTGAAAGAGAAACAATGGAGAATCCATTGAGCCCAGCAAATTAGAGGGTTAGTCTAAGAACCAGAGTAATAGCCACAGGAAGTTTGAAAGTGACTCTAAGTATCTGACCTAGGGGCCCTCATCTCTCAGCCTGGTTGGGAACAGAGAAGCTGGGTCTGTCCCTCCATCCTCATCACCTTTCCTGAAACCAAAAGAGGAGGAAAGAGGTGCAAGTGAGATCTGGGGAAAGCTTTCTTAGAAGCACACCCTGGAATTAGGGGCTCATTAAGCATATTCTTATTATGATTTTTGTATATGAAGAAGAGAATACGCATACATGTCCCAGCAGGGTAGAGCATCCTGGGCTCCTAGAATAGAGACTGAGGGTCTTCTTAGACCTGTTTCCCACTCCCAAAGCGTGGACATGGAGTACAGTATGTGGCTGTCACCTTTGGTACTGGTTGCTTCTTCCTGTGACCTATAAGCCTCAGCCAATAGTTTGTACTCTTTCCCAACCACCCCCATAATGCCTCTGGACATTGGGAATGCTCTTTCAGAGCCCCCTCCCCTCAGGGGCTTGAGTCTGTGACAAGGAGAAAGCTTTGTACTCTCTGTACTCTTTAACCCTTGGGGTGGAGAATCAAAATCATGAAGGCTGAACAGGAAATGCAGAGAATGCTCCTCAATCAATCAGGTTCAGGCCCAGCCATTCCCCCTTGGAGAGACAGCTCCAGGAACACAGACACTTCTGCCAAATGCATAGTCAGAGATGCAATGACAGGGAGATCTGGATACACACCTGGCACATCCAAAGTTTTCTGTCACAGTTCACAAGTAGTAAATGACAACATGTCACTTAGACACATGTATACACGCCACAAAGAGCTGAGCCATCAGAGGTTTCATGTCCAGTCCATGTAAGCAGAAGCTCAGACATCAGCACACACCTAGATGTCCATACAGACATGCATATACAGGTGCTTTCACGTGCACTGGCCCGCGCACCAGCAGGCACCAAAGCAGGCTCTGAGCTGAGCCTGAATCACCAGACGGAACTCTCTGCTTGCTTGCCTGCCTGGGGTTCCTGGAGAGGCACTTGGGAGTACAGGAGGGGAATAGAGAGGGGGAAATCGGGGAGGGGGGAGCCAGGGGAGGCTGCGTGTGTCAAGGCGGTCTCAGAGGGGAACACTGGTGTATAAATAAGCAGCGGAAAGCCCTGAAACCAGAACCAGAGACAGCTCCGTGAAGCCCAGCGGCCACAGAGAGAGCCAGCTGCCAAGATGCCAGACCCACTCTGCCTGCCTGCTTCTTCTGCTCCTTGCTTTCACCTCTGCCTGCTACTTCCAGAACTGTCCAAGAGGAGGCAAGCGTGGCCTGCCCGACACAGAGCTAAGACAGGTATGGCCAGCCAGACCAGGCCCTGTGAATGGGAGGGTGTGTCAGCACTGGGACTTCCTTGAGTCTAAGGAGACTTTGTGGAGGGGCCTGGCCAGCCCCTCAGGGGTTCTGAAGGCAGTGCCCTGCAAAGGTGGGAGCAAGGACTAGAGGGACCCCATAACAAGAAGGGTGCACAATGAAGCAAGAATGGGGTGGAGGAGACTCAGAAATTCAGAGTGAGGAGCCTCAGGTGAAGAGACTGGAGAGAAAATATAAGGAAGAAAAAGGAAAAAGGGGAGAAAAAGAGACATAAGATGAGAAGAAGATTAGAGAAGCGGCAGCAGAAAAGGAATGGGAGCAGAGAGAGGAAAAGAGGCAGAATGAGGCTGCAGAGAAGCAAATGGGGCAGAGAAAGGGACAGCTGGCAGGGAAAGGAAGAAAGGGCAGAAGGAGGGAAGCAAAAAGATAGTGTGAGATAGGCAGAAAAGGCAAAGGAGAAATGGGAGACAGAGAAAGGAGCCAATGAGAGACAGACAGGCAGACAGACAAAGACAGAGAGAGATGAAGACAGAGAAAGATAGAGACAGAGGCAGGTACAGAGAGGCAAGGAGAGAAGCCAGCAGAGAGAAGCAGAGATGGGTAAAAGGAAGCAGGGAAAGAATAAGAAGGATGCATCATAATATAATGAGGCATCAAAAGAAGGAAAGAAGTCCAAGGGTCAAAAGTGCTGAGGCAGGAGAAGGCAGAGAGGCTGCTTGGGGGTCTATGTTAGCCCTTGTCAAGGCAGAGCAGTAGAACTGGTTCCTGGGGCCCAGAAGATGTAATCTCAGAAGGACACTCTTCCCCAGGGTGGAAGCTCTTTGGGATGCCCAGGGTCTCTGCCTGCAAACTTTAACCTAGTGGGAGAAGGGGGTAGCTGGCCCTCAGAAACCCTGCATTCTCAGTGGATTGGGCTAAGAAGTCAGGGGTTGGCAGCCTCCTCCCATCGGGGCCCATAAGTCACTTTCTGGACAGCGCATAACTTCTAGTGTGGGCCAATCCGATGGGAAGAGAAGCAGTGCTGGTTCTCATTGTAATTTTGTTCTCTGTAAGGAAGCTTTGCTGGAATTCCTTCAAGGGATCTTTGATGTCCTTGGGGGATCTGGGACTCACTCTACAATGAATATCCTCTCCATGCATTTTCTATGTCCTCCCAATAGATCTTTCATAGGACTCCACCCAAAGTGCTGGGCTCTTTCTTTTAGGTCTTTTAGCATTATGTGGGTATCAGTGCAGACTGAGGGAAATCTTTCCCTACTCCCCTTTGCTCTAAGTAAAAGTCTGGTATACCTCCTTTCCTGATAGATATCTCACCTTATTATAACCTACTGCATTTTCCACCTCTTTCCTCGTTTTCAGGGGAATTGAAAAAAATTTTTTGATCTTATACCCTACCCTATTCCCCCCAAATTAGTGACCTCTCAGAATCTAGTAGGCATGTTCGGTCCCTTCAGGCAGCCTGGTGCCTCTGGCTTTCCCTGGTCCTTTCCAAATTGCTGTAGTGAGGAAGGACCTATTCCTTTGTTGTGTCCTCTAGGATATGAAGATTGTTTGCTTCAGAACCCTGGCCAGCAACCAAGCAAGGCAAGCTAAGCAGCTACCCTTGCCCTAATCCATCTTTGGGTGGGAAAGTCCGGGCTGAGGGGGTGGAGCGAGGCAGAAAAGCTAGGAGTGAGCAGTTTAGTCTTCGGCTGAGAAATAAAGCCAGAAGGCAGGTTTTTTTTTTTTTTTTTTTTTAGCAGAATGGAGGTAGGTGGACCACTAACCGAGTGAGTATAAGGTTCCCAAACCAGAGTCCAAGCAGCTGACAAGGACAGATGCAGAATCACTATAATTGGCAGAGCCCCTAGGAGAGCACAGAGGACAGGGGAAGACAGGGGGGAAAGGAAAGAATAAAGATGAGGGAGGAATGGGAAGAAAGGAGAAGGACAGAGAGGAAAGAGTGAGTTAAGTGAATAGAAGGGGAGGGCAGAAAGAAAACAAGAGGAAGGAGAACAAAGGCAAGAAGAAGGAATAGGGGAGGAGGCAGGCAAGGTGGGGGGCAAGGGAGATATACTCCTACAGGTTTAAGAATGTGTGCCTGGGATTGAGGGCATTGAAGGTCCAAGTTGTGAGTGGGGAGCAATTAGTTGGGGGACTCAGGTTGTTACTGCTAGCCCAGAGCAGACTTTAGGTTCCAGTCTCTTACTTTCTAGCCCTCAGAGCAGCAGCCAAGGGCTGCTCCTTATAGGAATTTTCTCATTCTAGCCCCTGTTCTCCCTGCCCTTAGAGCTACTCTGGATTTCTGAATTGTCAGAGTCTTGACCCCTGACACCTACCCCTATCTCCCCTCCCCTCAGTGCCTCCCCTGTGGTCCTGGGAGCAAAGGACGCTGCTTTGGACCCAACATCTGCTGTGGGGAAGAGCTTGGCTGCTACATGGGCACTGCTGAGAGTCTGAGGTGCCAGGAAGAGAGCTACCTGCCCTCCGCGTGTCAGTCTGGCCAGAAACCCTGCGGGAATGGAGGACGCTGTGCTGCTGCTGGAATCTGCTGCAATGATGGTAAGTAATTAGGACTTGGGGAGTAAGGATCTTGTGCAAGAAGCAGTGTGGGGCATCATGGGAGAGGGAGGCAGTGAATATGGAGGAACCAAGCAGTGTGTGAGGGAGGAGACAAATGTCTGTGTGACAAATGGAGAGAGGATTGGCCAGTGCTCATGGGGCAGAGTCTATGCAACAGCACAGAACAGGAAGGGAATTGGTAGCAGTGCTGGGTGGAAGCTGGATTTAAGGGGAGCAGCACATTTTCTCAACTATTCTCCTGGGCCAACTATAATCACACAACTTTCAGGGTGTTGGTTTTTGTTCTTTCTATTTCCAGTGTTGCAGTCATTATGTACATTGTTTTCCTAGTTATGCTTTCTTCATTCTGTATCAGTTCATATAAGTCATGCCTTATAAGCTTCTCTGAATTCTTCTTGTTTTTCATTTCTTATAGTCCAGTGACATTCCATTCCATTCATGTGCCTCAAATTTTTCTTTGGCTTTTCCTCTCACCTCCCACTTCTGCCCCATCTGGGGAGAATTAGAATTTAGAATTAGATTGAGAATTACAATTACAATTAGAATGTAACTTGCATGAAGTTGTTTTAAGTGAACTTTGTGTCTCCTCTGGTGGCCAGCACAGGACTCCACCGAGAAACAGTAATCAGTATCTGTCAAATGTGGAATAATGACCTGAAAGGGATTAGACAGCTTGAGAAGGTGGATAGGGCAAATGTTCTAAGCCTTGTACACCCAGAGCCCAGATAAGTCAATTCCCCTCACACTGGGGTTTGGGTGGGCACTGGGAGCCAGTGTCTTCTGGAACCTGGAGAAAGAACAAGGAGGAGATATGGATTCATTGGGTTCGGTGCCAGACCTGGGGCACTTGGTCCTAGGTATAGGTGACTGAGCCCTATTCAGACCTCCTTGGGCAGGGATGGGGAGGGGAGAGCCCTCTTCAGGCCACCTTCTCTGTCTTATTGATGTTGAGTACCATTTCCCTTCAATCATGCCATTCTAATTGATGTGACATTCCAGGATCTAAGCCAACCTACTTTCCCCATTTCTAATTGCACAGAGAGCTGTATGATGGAACCAGCCTGCCGAGAGGAGGCCGGCAGCCGGAGAAGGGTAAGGGCCAGTGAGAAAAGCAATGGAACCCAGCTGGATGGGCCAGCCAGTGCCTTCCTCCTTCGTCTGGTACAGTTGGCAGGCCAACAGATGGGTGAGCTGCAGCCACAACCTCAAGAGGAAGAAGTTGCCTATTGATGGTTCCCGCTCTCCAAATGACCTCCCCTGCTTCCTATCTTTACAGCAAATACAAATAAAGATCTTCAGTTGCACTGGGCTCCCTGGTTCTGTCTCTCATGGAGGGGTGGGGCAGGGCAGGGAAAGAGATCTGGGTGTCTTTACTGGGGTTCTTCAAGCAGAGGCTGAATGACTGATTCTCAAGAATATAGAGATTTCTGATATAGGTTGGATTAGATGGCTTTGCAGGTCCCTTCTAGCTCCATGAGACTGTGTTGCTTTGCAAGGTCACTTAACTCCTCCATCCTTCAAATTCCAACTCCATTTCTCAGAATTTATCTATTATCCAGAATCTGGAATCCATCATCCCTTCCTTCCAGTGGTCACAAATGGTCCTCACCAAGATTAATCCTTCTGCCATATCATTCCCTCCAGTCTCCTCTAGTAGGAGTTAACTCCCACACTCATCCCTGGTCTCTCATGCTTCTTTATCTCTACCACTAGCTCCATTCCTTCACTCTTCTAGCCTACCTAGCTACCTTCCTATTTATTGCTACTGCTTCAATGACAAACTTCTAGAAAAAGTAGCTTAGACCTCATCATCTACCTTCCTCAGTCCTCTGCAACCCACCTTTGATATCCACCACTCTGCTCCAAGGTCACCCATGACCTCTAAGTTGCCATATCTGATCATCTTTGCTGAGTGCTCATCCCCGTTGAGCTCCCTACAACATTTAATACTGTTGCCCATACCCCCTCCTCCTGGATGTTCTTAATCTCCCTCAGTATTAGACACCTAGCTCACTGCCTTGTCTCTAACCAGCAAGGCTTCTATTCCCACCTCATCCTTACCCGGACACCTTAAGGGGGTGTTCTTGAGGGGCTGGGGTCTACATCTTCCCCCTTGGCAATGACATTCACTCTCAAGGTTTTAGCTATGAGCTCTCTGCAGACGATTCACAAATCTTGGTCTCCAGCCCTGATCTCTCCTTAGAGGTCTTCAGCAGCATCTCCAACTGCCCTTTAACCTGCTCCTCCAGTCTGTTTCTCTACTATTTACCCTGTCTCTCATGTTTGTAATTGTAGGAGTCTTTTTGACTTTTCTCTATCCCTTATGTCTCACGTCCAGTTGTCTGGTCTAGCTGACTCCACTTCTGAAACAAATTTATCTCCAAAATTTATCTCCTCTCTATTCCCACTAATAGCACCTTACTACAAACTCTCATTCCCACCTTTTTGCCACAACCCTTACTAAGCCTTTCTGCCTATAGTTGTTCCTGCTGCAATTCACCCTTCACACTACTGCCAGAAAAATCTCTCATGTATATAAATCTGGCCCTGTCACTCCTCTCCTCAACATTATTTGATAAATAAAGCTCTAACTCTCTAACTAAAGCCTGACATTCCAAGCCCTCCATAACCTGGCACTTTTCCATCCTTTTCAACCATATTTCCTCCTACACTCCTACATAGACCTTATGCTCCAGGAAAAGTAAACTGATGTATTCTGCCTCCTCAGCTATATACTCCATAAAGGTAAAGATTTTGCCTTATCTAAATATTATCTCCCACAGCACTTTTGACAGTGCTCTGCACACAGTGGGCACTTAATAAATGTTTGTTGAATGAATCTAGCTTTTGCTTGAGATTTTTCTTAAGCCTAGAAATATCCTCCCCTCTCCATCTGCTCTATTCCCATCCATAATTTAAAACTCAAAAGCCACCACTTCCAGGAAGTCTTCTCTGACCTCCAGCTTCTGCCTCAGTCTTCATTTACAACCCTGATGCATTTTGGATTATTGTGTCTTATAATTTCATAATCACCCTCACTGAGTTGTGAATTCAGTTGGCCCAAACATCTTACTTTTCCTGCCCACCCCTACCTTCTCTTTGCCCAGTTCAGGGTTTTGCACAGAGGAGGCATTTATGCCTGTTGAATTGAGCTGAATTTTCCTCTCTAACCCAACCTGCTCAGTGCCTCCTGGTAATGATAAGAGAGTTAGGGACTGGCCTGTGCTTTCTTCATAGGGAGGCTCCAGGTGAGGAAACCCTCTACCAATGCAGATTGCCACTTTTTCTGAAAAAGCGTTTTAGAGAGTTTCTTAGAGACATTGAAAGGTTAAGGGATTTGCAGGGTTCACACATCTAGTAGAGGAAGACTTGAATTCAGGGCTTATTGCTCCAAAGTCAGCTCTCTATCCACTCAGCTACCCTGCAGCAGTAGCACTAGTAGCAGCATGCCAGTAGTCAGTATGTGAAACCATAAGAAAGAAAAAACAGAGAGAGAGAGAGAGGGACAACCGAGGAGATGGAGGGGAGAGAGAGATAAAGAGAGAGAGAGAGAGAGAGCGAGAGAGAGAGAGAGAGAGAGAGGAGAGGAGGAGGGATAGGGAGAGAGAGGGAGAGAGCAGGAGGAAATTAAACTTCTTTCCCCAAAGAGGAAGTTTCACATGGAGGTTTTTCTACATCACAGGCAGAGACGGTTGTCAGTTAACCATGATTTCCCACTTGCAGAGGGACTAAGTATCTTGAAAGGAAAGGAACACCATCAAAGAAGACCCTGCTCTCCTTGTGTCCTGGAACTATTTATGTTCTTTTTTTTTCTTCTTTTAAATCTTCAAGTCCATGAGAACCAAGAAGTCTCTTAAGCTTAAAATGAAGCTGGTTCCCAGGTCCAGCTGCGTCCCCGCAAGGTAAAGCTTCCTGTTCAATTAAGAATTGGCGCTTTCAGTGTCTCTCCCTCCCTCCCTGCACTCCCTGACCCTTTGCCTCCCTTCCTTCATCTCATTGTTCTTCTCTCTCCAGGTCCCTTAGTTCTCTCCACTAGTTTCCTCTTTTTGTACTGTGGCCCTCGGGCTCTGCACTCCTTGTGACTCTCCCCACCAATCCTCATTGTAGTACTTTCCTCCGTCTTTCCTCCTCCTCCTCTATCCCTTTTGTATCCCATCCCTTAGACGGGATTCTCAGTTTCTCTATTCCGCTGCCATGTGCCCCTGGGTGGTCCCTTCATCTCCCCTGTTCCTTGCTTCTCTGTCATTCTCTGTCCCCTCAATCCCCTTCCCCATCTCCTTCTATCTCCCCCATCCCTTCATTTTTTGTTCCCTCTTTTCCTCTCCAGTACCTCTGCTTCCTCTTTTCTTTTGTGCTTTCTGTCCCCCTATATCTACTGTCAATCTTTCCCCCCATTCCCTCTGTTCCACTCTTGCCCCTCCTCATGACTTTTTTTTCCTCTCCTGTTTTTTCTGTGTCTCTGAGGTCTCTTTATGGGTTTGAGGCTCAAACACTGCAGGTCTGGTTGGGTGGATGAAGGTAGGGAGGGCAGGAGGGAGTAAGGAAGGGGATGACTCCAGTGACTTTATAAAGGATTGACTGAGATGAGGGTGGAGCAGGAGTGTGAACAGAGTTGTGCCAGAGGACCAGCTTCAATCTGGCCCCATCAGTGCTGGCTCACTCCCAGTTCCCTCAAAGCCTGCTCCTAAAGGGCCGCCATCTCCTTCCTCCCTCCTCATTGTCTCCCAGGTCACAGTGACTGTCAGCAAGCAGGTAATTTTTTCTTTTTAAAAATACATTTCATTGGGGTAGCTAGGTGGTGCAGTGAGTAGAGCACCAGCCCTGGAGTCAGGAGGACCTGAGTTCAAATCCAGCCTCAGACACTTGACACACTTACTAGCTGTGTGACCTTGGGCAAGTCACTTAACCCCAATTGCCCTGCCTTCCTCCCTCTAAAAAAAAAAAAAGTTCTATTTATTTTGTTAAATATTTCCCAATTACATGTAAAAAATTTAACACTCATTTTTAAAAATTTTGAGTTCCAAATTCTCTTCCTCTTTCCCACCCCTCCCCCATCCCTTGAGTAGGCAAGCAATATGATATGATTATATATGTGAAGTCATGCAAAAGATACTTCCTTAATGGCCATGTTGCAAAATAAAACACATACACAACCAAGAAGAATAAAGAATATGCTTCCATCAGCACGAAGTCTATCAATTTTCTCTCTGGAGGAAATCACATTTTTCATCACAAGTCCTTTGGAACTGTCTTGGATCCTTGTCTTGATCAGAGTAGCTAAGTCACTCCTAGTTGATCATTGCACAATTATTGTTGTACAGTGTTCTTCTGGTTCTACTCACTCCATTTTGCGTCAGTTCATGTAAGTCTTCTTGGGTTTTCCTGAAACCATCCTGCTCAACATTTCTTATAGCACAATAGTCTTCCATTACAATCATATACCACAACTTATTCAGTCTTTCCCCAATTGATGGGCATCCCCTCAATTTCCAAATCTTTGCCACCACAAAGAAGAGCTACTATAATTATTTTTGTACATATAGGTTCTATTCTTTTCCTTTGATCTCTTTGGAATACAGACCTAGTAGTGGTACTGCTGGGTCAAAGAGTATGGACAGTTTTATAGCCCTTTGGCTCTAGTTCCAAATTGTTCTCCTGACTGTTGAATCAGTTCACAACTCAACCAACAGTGCATTAGTATCCCAATTTTTTCACATCCCCTCCAACATTTATCATTTTTCTTTTTGTCATGTTAGCCAATCTGATAGATGTGAGGTGGTACCTCAGAGTTCTTTTAATTTGCATTTCTCTAATCAATAATGACTTAGAGTATTTTTCATGTGATTATTGACAGCTTTGATTTCTTCTGAAAACAGCCTATTTATATTGTTTGACCACTCCTCAGTTGGGGAGTGGCTCACATTTTTACAAATTTGACTCAGTTCTCTGTATATTTGAGAAATGAGGCTTTTATCAGAGAACTTTTTGTAAAAAGTTTTTTCCCAGGTTCCTTATCAGAGAAACTTGGCTGTAAATTTTTCTCCCAGTTTCCCAGCAGGTATTTATTTATTTAAATAAATTTATTTTTTATTTTTAGTTTACAACACTAAATTCCACAAGTTTTTGGGTTCCAAATTTTCTCTCCCTCCCTCTCCTCCCCCCCCAAAACAGCATGTAATCCAGTATATGTTCAACATATATCTTCACATTCAACTTATCTACATAATAGTCCAGTTGTAAAGAAGAATTATAGCCAATGGAATGAATCATGAAAAAGAAGAAATGAAACCAAAAAAAAAGGGAAAAAAAGAGAGCCAATAATTTGCCTCAATCTGCATTCAGACTCCATAATTCTTTCTCTGGATGTACATAGCTTTTTCCATCATGAGTCTTTTGGACCCAGCAGGTATTTATTAAGCAGCTATTATGTGGCAGGCACTATACTAAGTCTGGGGGCACAAAAAAGGTAATCCCTTCCCAAAACAAAGCCAAATTCCTTGCTCTCAAGGAGCTCACAGTTTAATGGGAAAGACAATGTGAAAATAATAAGGTATAAAAAAGACATAATCAGAATAAATTGGAAAAAATCAACAAAGGGAAGGCATTAGTACCAAGGCGAAGTGGGCTTCCCTTTCTTGCAGAAGGTGGGACTTTAGCTGAGAATTGAAGGAAGCCAGGAGGCAGAGTTGAGTGGTGAGAGAGTTCTAGGTAAAGGGGCACAGGTAGAAAAAGAGCCCAGAGCCAGCAGGTGGAGTATTGGGTTCAAGAAATTGCAAGGATGCCATTGTAACCGGAACTCAGAGCATAATTGGTTTGAGGGAGGAGGATAAGGCATAAGAAGACTGGAAAGGTAGGGAAGGGACATTTTATGAAGGGCTTTAAAGGCTGAACAGAGAACTTTATATTTGATCCTGGAGGTATTAGGCAGTCACTTAAATTTATCAATTTCAATTTAGCAAAATGGTGGTGGCAGTGTTATGGTCAGACCTTTACTTCAGGAAGATGAACTGGAGGATGGACTGAGGAGGTGAGAGCAAGGGAGAAAGGGCTTGTTCATGGGCACTGAGTAAGTGGTTGATAGGGCTGGGAATGGATAGCACCTGTCCCCTGTCCGCACTCCTGCTCCAATGTTTTCTCTCTCTGTTTCTCTGTCTCTGTCTCTGTCTCTCTCTATCTCTCTCTCTCTCTCACACACACACACACAAAATTGGGGTTAAGTAACTTGCCCAGGATCACACAGCTAAGTAAGTTTCTTAGGCTGGATTTGAACTCAGGTCCTCCAGACTTCAGGGCCCATGCTCGATCCACTACATTACCTAGCTGCCCCTGGTCCAATGCTCTGGGCAAACATCATACCTCCTTCACTGTGGGGCTCCTTGAATTGTTAAGGTCTTCCTTTTATCACTCTGAAATCATCATCTGCTCCTTGCACCTCTAGTTCCTGGTTCTGCCCTCTGGGGCCAAGCAGAACAAAATGAATCCTTCTTCTCCAAGATAGCCCATTATGTACTTACAGGTAGTGAATATCCCTTCCCCCACCTCCTCCCAAAACTTCTTTTCCTTAAACCAGTAAATGAACTGAGGTCCTTCATGGATCCTAGCTCTGCAGTCTTCTCAGTTCCCTGATTGCCCTCACAGCACCCCAGGTGTGCTGCAGAAGACAGCATGGCCATGACCCTTCTGTTCTGGATGCTATGCCTGTATCGATGTGGCTATAAACCCTGTTAGTTTTCATAGTTTATTCACTTATCCACTCAACCACCTTTATGCATCTACTATGTATGAGGCACTGAGAAAGATAGCAGTTCTCCTTTTCCACTGTTCTTCTTTCCTGGAGTCTCGGGAGATAGCTCAGAGCCAAATGTTCTCTCACTAGGAATGACCCAGGTCCAGCTGTATCCAGATCCTTGGCAGACAGACACTTCTCCTGGGGTCAGTCCCTTCCCTGACTTGAGTCTAGCTCTTCCTGTTGTCCCTCAGTCTGTGCTTCTCTTGCTGTTGGGCCTGTGTCCAGGCCCAAGCCCAAAGTTCTGCTGCACCTCGATTTCCCAATCCCTGGGCACCCCATCTCCTGGGGAAGGCAGCCTTTGATAAAAGGGAGGGAGCTAAGGACTGGGACTCCGGGGTCCACTCTCTTCAAGCCCCTTCCCTCTCTGGACCTTGGTTTCTGCCTTCCTAGGAGGAGACAGATGGAGCAGGTTGTCTCTTACTCTGAGAAAGAAAGGTCCCTGGGACCAGCTCCTCTGGATCTGGAAACAGACCAATAGAAGAGGAGGGATGGAGGTGGGGGAGTAAATGAGGAAGGGCTGCAGGCCCAGAGCTTAGTCAAGAATTAATTGGAAGGTCATTGAAGGCAACACTTCTAGCTGTTCTCTGACACTAAGGACAGTCCCAGCTTAATGAGGGCAGTGCCCCAGTTCTGCCCCCAAGCACGGCCCTGACCAGACAACCTGACCCGATGCCCCAGTACGACCCGGCTAAGTGAGGGGGCACTGGTGGCACTCACTTCCGGCTGAGCAGGCGTGAGCTTCCAAGCGGTTGCCCCCTTAGGCCTCTGGCTCCAGGGCATAAATAGACCCAGCTCAGGGCATGGAGCTCAGAGCCCCAGGAAGGAAGATCAGCCTCTGGGATCCAGCCCTCAGCCTACCCAATCCAGCCTCTGAGGCAGCCAGCTTCACCATGGGCAGCCCTGGTTCCGGACCTGGCCTCACTCCCCGGTCCCGTCCCGGTTACGCCTGCTGCTATCTCCTGGCTCTCTTGGCTCTGGCCTCTGCCTGTTACATCCAGAACTGCCCCATCGGCGGGAAGCGCTCGGCGCTGGACATGGACGTGCGCAAGGTGAGGCTCGGCTAGGGTGGGACCACGAGAGGAGGCCCCTCTTCGCTCCCCCGGCGCCACATGGGCCGGCCTTAGGGTGTGGGGACGCTACGGTCAAAGGCCACCCCAGGACCCGCGGGTCCCAGAGCTGCCCCAGACTCCCCGACGCTTGCGTCCCTGTTGTACTGTCTCCCAAGGCTGCTCAAGATCCCCTTTTCCATCCTAGCCCCATTTCCAGCACCCTATCCATGCTCCCTCCTCCTGACAGTAAGACAGAGCGGGAGAGGGCAGGGGACAGCCCCAGGCTTGGACTTGGCCCTAGCTTCTCCCCTGCGCCTCCGCGCAGCCTTCCTGCCTGAGTAGAGTCCCTTCTGTTTTCCCGGCTCCCAAATCAGAAGCTAGTAAATGGGAGGCACTCAGAGACGCTGTCCAGAGTCCTGACCCTTGACGCTCATCCTTATTCTCCCCACCTTGCAGTGCCTGCCCTGCGGTCCAGGAAGCAAAGGGCGCTGCTTCGGACCCAACATCTGCTGCGGGGAAGAGCTAGGCTGCTACATGGGCACCGCCGAGAGCCTGAGGTGCCAGGAAGAGAGCTACCTGCCTTCCCCGTGCCAATCTGGCCAGAAACCCTGCGGGAGTGGAGGGCGCTGTGCTGCCAGCGGGATCTGCTGCAGCAGCGGTGAGAGGCTTGGCACTCCTGGGCCCCCGCACCTGTGCCAGATAGTGCAGGCTCCTTCCCCCAAAGTCCCTCTCCTTCCCTGCCGCCTTCCCTCTCCGTTCCCACCCTCTGGCAGCTTCCCCTTTCTCTCCAGGGTTAGGAGCAGAAAGCAGAGTCCAAGGCTGCTCCCACCCGACTCAAACACCTTCCCTTTCTCTTGCAGACGGCTGTGGACTAGACCCTGTCTGTGACCAAGAAGCCACATTCTCCTAGACCTGGACAGATCCAGTCAGATGAAGCTGATCATTTCCTAGCCCTTCCCCTTCAATAAAGCTGAATCTCTGCGACATTAGTTGTCCATTTACTTTTTACGGTGTGCGTGCATTATAGGTAAAGGTCAGATGATGGAGCCCCAGAGTTTGTGGTCTGTGTATCAGGAAGAGCTTTGAATTCCAAGGCACAGAACCTCTGCTCTCACCCCATCTTTGCTTTTAATATGGGGAGGGCAAGATGTGGAGTAATTACTTCCCTTCCCTAAGGCTGTTACCCACACAGTGAAGTGGGGGAAGGGGCTACCTGCTCACAGACCACAGCCAGTGCTGGGGAAGCTCTAAAGCTGTCTTCCCCCTGCTCAAACTCTCAAGGTTGCTAGGGTCACAGTTACTGGAAGCAGGGGTTGCCCACTGGGTTGGGATTTCCCAGCTCTGATTTCACAAAGGTGCCTTGTCAGTGCCAGGCTATTGTGGGTTCATGTTAGTGACTGCTTATGGGCATGAGCAGATATTGGTAGAACCATGAGACTCCCCCCTCTTCCTGAGAGAGGCTGGGGAAGGACAAGTGAGTCTCTGCTTGCACGGTCCACTCCTGCTTCTTCCAGGCCGAGTCAGCTGCCATCCCCTTGTGGAAGTCTTCCTTGGTCTCTGGTCCAAACAGCTGATGACATGGTAGAGTCAGAGGCAATAGAGGCTTGGTCAGTTTAGGAACTGGGAGTCTGACCAATCTCCAAAGGATGGGGGCTGTCCGTGGCCACAGACCAAGGACCCTGCCCATCTCTGGCATTAGTTTGGCCAAGTGTTATGCCCGCTTTTGTACCAAAGTCTTCCCATCTGCATAAGGAAGGGGTTAGGTTTGATGGTCTATACCTTCGTGATTAATCCTGGCACTGAAGACAAGGATCTATGCTAAGGAGAGTGAGGGAAATGTGGGGCCAGCAGGAAGTGTTGGGGGACTAGGCTCAGGAAGAAACCCCTGTCCCCAGCCCTGAAAAGCTGAGAAAGGAAAAGCTCAGGAGGCTCACAAAAGAGGCATCATCCCTTTATTCTATACCTGCTTCTTCCTTATTTATCAATAAGGAGCAAGGAGGCCAGATAAAACCTGGAAGCGGTGGTGGGACGGAGGAGACAGGGGCCCTGGCAGTGGCTGCTCCTGGCAGCCCTAAGTCTCGCCAGGTGGTCGAATCACGCGGCCCTCCTTGGTAAGGGCCCAGTTGTAGTTTTGAGGATTGTTGAGGGCAGCTTCAATCTTCTCCTCTAAGTTATCCTGAGTAATGAATGTTTTCACATCTTCCTGTTGGGGACAAAGTGGAAATCAGAGGGTGAGAATCACAAGGGAGAACTGAACCTAGAGGGCAGGTGCTAAGCCCAGCCTTCCCCCGGTAGGAACCCTGGCCACAGCTTCCCTTACTGGGGCCTGCCAGTCTTCAGTTGGATACCTCAAGCAATGGAGAGCTCACTGCCTAGCAGGACAGCTAGTTCCATCAGTGGATGGCTCTGAACGTTCTTCTGAATGTCCAACAATGTCCAGTTTCTCTCACTACTCCTGTTCTCTGGGGCCAAGAGCAATGGGTCTAAGGATTCTTCTCCCAAATAACCCCTGGAGGGCAGCCCTCCCTTCCCACCTCAGTCTTCTCTCCTTCAGCTAACTGGCTTCAGACGTAACACTGAAGAGTCAGACACCTGGGTACTCCTCACAGCACACCTGAGGGCCCTCTATGGGAGGAGGGGCAGTAAAGCCAGAACCCCCCGAAATGGGCAGAGGAATGCCATGTCCTCAGCTCCAAGCCCTCTGAAAGGCCTGGGGAAAGCAGACGAGATTCCTCCAGGAAGCTGCCAGCATTAACCCAGAGGCAGTAGTGCCTTCTTGAGCTCTGGCCCACCTGCAACTGTAGAACTTCTCTCTCCTTCTCTTGGACAAAAGCTTCCATTTCCTGGGCCTTCTGCATCTCCTCCAGCTCCCGGAGCCGCTTCTGCTCCTGCTCTTGCCGCTGAAGCCTTGAGATCCTATGGTGAGGGGTCCATAAGGGCATGAGGTCCCTTCCAAACAGGGACTCCTGTTTCCTGACATGTCGAGACACACTCAGGCCAGGGCTTCCCTTGTCTTTAAGATCCGAGGCCCCCCCACCCTTGTGCCAAGGGGACCCTGGGCCACCTACAGAAAGGGCAGACCCAGCTCCTCACCTCAGTGCCTGCAGCCGAGCATTCTCTGCTTGGTTCCAGGCCATGAGCTGCTTGTGTTCCTCAGAATCCTGTATGGCTTTCAGTCTCCCAAACTTCTGGTCATACGCTTTTCTCCAAACCTCTTCCATGAACTCAAGCCTGGGATTCAGAAATTTGGCATCAAAAGCCAACTCTGGGGACCACCCTCTTTTGTCCCTGGTCCTCCCGAGCACTGATGTCAGACTCAAATAGAAATGGGGCCACTCAACCATACATAAGAATCCCTGCAAGCCACATACCAACTTAGAAAACTACACATTAACATTATCTATATTCTACTGCATTTTTATTAAATAAAAAATAAAATTTCATTATTTTATTAAATATTTCCCAAGGACATTTTAATCTGGATACCTCTGTTTAAGTGTGTCAGACACCTCCGCTCAGAAGACCTCTCGATTCTACTACACAAGACTAATATTTTCAGAGAAGTTGTCAGCACCCCATGTGCCCTCTATGCTCCAGTCAAACTGGGTGACTCTCCACCCTTTTTCATGTCCCACCCTCTTCTCCTGACCCTTTAATTGTCCCCCACCCCCCATACCACCATTCTCCCCACGGCTAGAATGGTCTCCCTGGTCCATCACTCTTTCTTAAAATCCAGGTGTCATCTTGCCCATGAAGCCTTGATCATGTGGTAGCAATGATGGAGCTAGATTTGGGGGTGCGGAAGACGTAGACTTTCATCTTCTCTCAGACACTTATCAGCTAAGACACTTAAGGTCCTGAGCAAATCACTTAAGTGGATAAATGGATGAAAATGTATTTATTAAATGTGCCCAGCCCCATGCTAAAGTGCTGGGGATACAGAGGAAAAATAAAATCAGTCTCTGCTCTCAAGGAATTCAAATAGGGAAAGATACGCACCCCTCTCGGCCTGTTTACTCCTCTGTAAAATGGGTCCATCACCTACCTACCTCAAAGCACCGTGGCGAACATCATATGACTTCATGCAAACCTTGTGGGACTGCTCTTATAATTACGAATTATCATTACTGTAGGCTCCTAGCTTTGTATCCCAAGCACTCAGCAAAATATCTTCCCAGGAAGAAGCTTAATGAAAGTTTGGTGAATTGAGTTACCCTCAATACCCATCTCCAAAGTCTCGGCCCCTTTCTTCTGCCGGGTGGGGTTGGGAAGACGAGGCCCCGCCCCCAGCTGCAGGCTCCTCCCCTGGATGACTCACTCGTGGCCCCGCCCCCAGATGCAGACTCCTCCCCTCCATACCTGAGTGCTCGCACAGTCTGTCTGTAACTCTTGTAACGCTCCATTAGCATGTACATCTCAGCGGGGTCCACGGGGGTCGGGGTTCGCAAGCGCCCGATCTTGGACTTGGAGGGCGGGTCATGGCGGCTCTTACGTCCCCGTGTGGGCGGCAGCAACAGCGGTAAAGATGGAGCAGCGACTGGAGGCCTGAACGAGCGGCCCAAGTGGCCCAAAGTGCGGAGCATGGCCGTAACCCCGAGGCATTCTGGGACAGCGAGTCTGTAACTCTATCTCGTGGCTCGGCGCATGCTCGAGACTTCTGCCAACCACTCACCGCTTTCCGCACGGTCTAGCCCCGCATCTCCCGCCAATCAGCACCCTGTCTCCATTCACCAATCATCACCGTCGATGTGCCTTTCCGCCCTCCCCTATCACCGTTCTGTGTCCCTCGCCAATTACTGCCCTGTCCGTCTAAAGACTCCACCTCCTTTGGCCAATCGCCTTATACGTCCCGCCGTGGCCCTCCCTTTTAACTTTGAGCAGACGCAGTTAGTCTCTCAGTCACCTCGGTAGAGGACAAAGTGTGCGTGTTCCCAGTCTTGGGGAAACGTCGATTTGTCTGTTTTCTCCTGTACTCAATCAACTCCGTGGCTCCCTGTCACTTCTGAGATCAAATATAAAATCCTCTCTAAAGTCCTTTATATCCTAGTCCTCGCCTCCAGTCTTATTCCGCCTACAGCGTGTTCTGCGATCCAGTGACACCGGCCTCCTCGCAGTTCCTAGAACAAGACACTCAATCTCCCGGCTCCAGACCGTCTCCTGTGCCTGGAACTCCCTCCATCCTCATGTCTACCTCCTGGTTTCCTTCAAGTCTCAGCTAAAATTCCACCTTCTATAGGAAGCCTTCCCCGCTCAATGCGCATGCCTTCCCTCTAAGATTCCTTCCCCTTTAGACTGTATAACAGGTTTTCCCGAAATTGAGATTTAAAGTTTTAATAGCTTAAAACTGCACAAAGACTTTTGGGACACCCTTTATGTCTCCTATCCACGTAGATATGCGTTGTCTTCCCCATTAGGTTCTGAACTCCCTGAGAAAAAGGACTGTTTTCTCCTATTCTTTGTTTGCCCTGCGTATCTTAGCACAGTACTCGGCACATAGTAAATGCTTAGTGTTGACTGATTCATAGCATGTTCCTGCATGTATTTTGTACACAAGTCATTGCTGGCAACACATCTCAATCTGTTTATGGCTACCATATATCTCTTCATTGCATTTTGGATCATGGGTAATTTTGATTTTCTGAGGATTGTATTGTTTCATTTTTTGCAGCTATATCTCCTCATAGAAGAATATTAGTGTTTGAAAAAAGAGAGCTTTGTGTCAGAGAACATCTCGTGGTCACTGAAAGTGCTGTCCAGTTTCTCAAATACAACCTTGCTAATTGTCCTTCTATTCTGGCCCCAGTTTATTGCCTGTCCAAGATATGAGTATTTATGCTGGACTGCCCCATGTGGCTGGACACTGAAGTCCAAGCATGCTTAATCCCTTGGTTTTTCCAGGGTAGACTGTTAGGCCCATCTCTTCTGAGTGTTCACAGATCTCATTGAGAAGGCTCTGGACTTTTCTGGAGCTTGGTACAATCAGTGAAATGCCGGCCACAAACAGGAGAATCTGGAGGACCTTACCACCAATAGACACCCTCCCTTCAGCATAAGATATTCTCCATGACTGTGTAATACTTGTATCAAGTATACAATTCCCTGTTGTAAGCTTCCCTTGATACTGACAGTCTAAAGATTCTTTGAATAAAAGTGTTCCTGTAGTTGGTTGCATTCATTGAGGAATCTTGTGAGATGTTGCTGAAGGACAGCCTTTGAGGATTGATGGATGGGTTGGACTAAATGTTGACTCCTTTCCAAATCTCAGGTTCTGTGAAGGCTGTTTTTCTTTATTCAGCCAAGGGCTTTCTTAATTCAGCCAAGGGCTTTCTTATAAATCAGCCAACAGCTGCTGCCTGGAAATCCTTAAGGACCATGGAGAGTGCCAGTGGCCTTTGTTGGGGCTTCTTTCCAATTCCTTGGAGCAATTAATTCCTTAAAACACACACACGCACATTCCTCCTAGCTTTACCAAATATGTCTTTCTCACAACTGCCCTAGGTGTTGGGTAGCAGTCACAATTTCAAACCATGCAGCAATCTTTGAAGGGAACCCTGTAACTACTACCTCTAGATGCTCCAAAACCAGCCTGGCTTCAGCAGAAATCGCTCCCATTGGGTCAGCAGGTGGCTCCACTTAGGCAGCGTGGAACAATGGAAAGAGCACTGGCTCTGGAGTAGGGAGACCTGGTTTCAAATCCTACCTTTGTGGCCTTGGGCAAGTCATTTAACTTCTATAGGCCTCAGTTCCTTCATCAGCAAAATGAAGGGGTTGGCTGTTAAGGTCTCTTCCAGCTAGAATTTATGAGCCTATGATCCAGAATCACACAGTCTGGAAAGCACCAGATGCCACAGAGGCAGCAATGACATAATTTAATTGGGAACAATAGGTGGGAAGTTACAAGAAAAAGATTTTATTTCAATATAAGGAAAAACTCCATAGCAATCATCTGAGGGGGTTGCTGAGCCCTGTCTATGATGTGTTGATGTGTCACCCCTGTGTATGATGAGTCACCCCATCTACTGCCTGTGATTGACTGCCTGTGAAAGCTAGCGCAGTGGGCTACCTCCTGAGAAGAGAGAGGAGGCCTTTTCACTAGGACAGAGCACAAATGGAGGTGGTGGCAGAGGAAGAGCCCTCAGTCAGTCAGTTAGCATTTATCTGTGCCAGGTACTGTGCTAAGCTTTGGGGATCCAAAAAAAGGCTACCAATAGTCCCTTTTCTCAAGGAGCTCTCAGTCCAACGGGGAAGAGAGAATGCAAACAATGAGGTGCAGAAAAAAATAAAGACAGGATAAATTGGAAATAATCACAGATTATGCAAATAATTGCATTAAGTGGGTTTGAGAAAGGTTTTCTATAGAATGTAGGATTTTAGCTGGGACTTGAAGGAAGCTGGGAGGTAGAGAAGAGGAGGGATAGAGTGATAGGTAGGGCAGACAGTGAGAGAAAATGCTTGGGGTTGGGAAATGGTGTGTCCTGTTGGAGGAACAACATGGAGGCCAATGTCACTAGATGGCAGATTACACCGCAGGATGTAAGGCATAGAAAGACTATAAAGGTAGGAAGCACCAGTTGTGAAGGGCTTTAAGAGACAATCAGAGAATTTGCTATTTGATCTTGGAGGTGGTAGAGAGCCATTGGAGTGGGTAGGGAGGTGGCATGGTCAGACCTGTGCTTTAGGTAAATCACTTTGGGAGTTAGTGGAGGATGGTCTGGAGTTGAGAAGGTCTTTGGCAGGAAGACCACACAGAAAGCTATAGCAATAGTGCGGGTGTGAGGAGAGGAGGGCCTGTACCAGGATGGTGGCAGTGTCAGAGGAGAGAAGGGGAGAAATATTGCAAAGATGGAAATGACAGGGCCTGCCCACTGATTAGACAGGAGGGTGTGGCAGAGCCTGGGGGTGAGAGAGTGAGAAGCTGAGGGTGACAGCTACGTTTTGAGCCTGGGGGGCTGGGATGATGGTGGTACCCTCAATAGTAATAGGGAAGTTAAGGAAAGAGGTAAGTTTTTGGAGAAAGATAATGAATCCCATTTTGGACATGTTGAATTTAAGACATCTAGAGGACACGCAGTATGAAATCTCTAATAGGCAATTGGAAATGGGACAGTGAGGAAATGGGAAGTTGAGAGACAGGTTAGGGCTGGACGAGTAGGTCTGACAGCCAACTTCAGAGGGATAATCATTGAAACAACAGGAATCACCAATGAAACAATATAGAATATGGATAACGGAACACATTTATTAATTACCTACTTGGAGCAATGCCCTGGGGCTGCTAAGTTTGACCCGGCAAACCCCATCTTCCGGGGCTTACTAGGAGAGAGGATAGACATCGATAATAAACAAGGAAAGGTCAGTGAGAAGTCCCAGGAGCTGAGAGCAAGGTGTCTGCTGACACCGTGGGGGAAGGGTGTTGGGCCCAGTCACTTCTTCTGTTGTTGCTGGGCCAGAACTTCAGTCTGCAGAGAAGAGAGAGAGAGAGAGAGCAGTGCTAATGATGTTAATGAAAGCAGGGTGTTGGTGTGTTGTGTGGATGGAGCGCTAGGTGGGCTGGGTTCAAGTGCTGCGTCTGAAGCCTCTCGGCTGCCTGACCCTGCACATGTCACAACCTTCCCCTGCCCACAGGCTTCCCCTAAGGAGGTCCCTTGCAGAGGGCTGGGCGAGGATGGAGTTTCCTCACCTGCAAGTTCACTCAACTAATGAAAACGTGGTGGCAAAAAATGAAACCTGTCTTTGATTCTTGTAGTGTTTCACAATGTACAAAGGGCTCTACTGTTTTCAAAGTACTTTCACATTTAAAATAATCATCTTTAGGGGCTGTCATGGGTAAAGCCATTCTAGGGGAACAGATTCCTTCTACCAATGTGACCCTGGGCAAGTCATTTAACTGCTCTCAGCCTCAGTTTCCTTATCTATAAAATGACAATAACCAAAGCTCCTGCAGGAAAAAAAGGAAAAGAAGCTACATGTTCAAAAATATTTCCAGCAGCTCCTTTTGTGGTGGCTAAGACTTGGAAATGGAGCCGATGCCCGTCAGGCGGGGAGTGGCTGAATGAGCTGCGGTGCACGGATGCGAAGGAATAGCACTGTGCCGGGAGAAATGGTGAGCAGGCTGATTTCAGAAAAACACGGAAAGACTCGTATGAAATAATGAAGAACGAAACGAGCAGAACCAAGAGAGCATCGCACACGTGAACAGCGATCCGGCTCACAAAGGAAATGTGAACAAGGAAGTTACTCTGAGTATGACAAGTATTCAAATCAACTAACAAAGGACCTATGAAGGAAGGTGCTATCCTCCTCCAGAGAAAGAATCAGTAAATAGAAGAGCGCATAGTACAGTTTTACATACACACATACACACACACACATATACACACATGTATATATACACACACATATGTATATATAGATACACACTATATATGTATGTAGTATATACACATACACACATACACACACATATATGTCAAATGGTGGCCTTCTCTAGTGCAGAGTGGAGAAGACTTAAAATGTAACAAAAATAAATTCATTAAAATTTTTAAAATAGCGCTGGCCTCACAGGACTGTCCAGAGGATCACACGAGATAACATGTTAGAGAACCCAGCCTCCTTATTTTTACAGATGAGGAAACTGAGGTCCAGAGAAGTCAAGCAAGTTGACTAAGGTCACACAGGTGACTGCTGAGCCCAGATTCTCCTTGGCTGCCTGAGGTCTCTTTCTCTCATCTGGGCAGGGGTGACCCCATTTCTTCACTTAGAAAAAAGAGGTTAGGAGGGATGGGGCTAGATAAGGAATGGATAAGCCAGTAGGAGAAGGGCAGAGTCTATTCCCTTTGTCTCCAAGGGCCCAGGGTCGAGAAATGGTGGTCAGGGTAGGGCTGGGAGGACTCAGGGTTTGCTCTCACCAGCAGCGTCTTCAGCAGGGACATCTCACCACCATCCCACGGTTTCCCTTCTTCAGAAGGCTGAGCAGAGAATGGAAAACAGAGACGAATGAGGTCTTTTCTCCTTTCTTGTTGAAGGGAAGAGAAATAATGATCCTAGGTCCCCTTCAAAGCTTTAGAGATAGAAGGGGTGGGAGAAGGGCTGCCCATATCCATGGTTCTGGCCTCCCCAGGAAGATGAAGGTGTTTGAGGGGCCCAGGCTCCCATGGGTGAGGTTTGGGTCAAGGTCTCTGGCCTTTGAACATCATCTCTAGCACCAGACCCTTTACTAGCGGAGAGTGGCCCTGTGCATCCTGGAGAACTGCGCAGGAGAGGAGGCAGAGATAATAAAGGAGGGAGAATGAAGAAGAAGGAATAGACATACATTTCACTTACCTCTAGGCCTGGGATCCCATCTAAGTCCCTCTTTCCCCCAGGATACCAGCCATGGGACCAGTGTTGAGCATAAGAAATCTGGGTCCCTAGAACCAGCAGCACTAAGAGCAAGAGGGGCCGTAGAGGAGACATGGCAGAGAGGTTATCCAGGTGGCCTGGAGGATGGAACAGAGGGGCAGAAGAGTCACCAGGGCTGCTTCAGCACACTATAGAACCTGGCTACAAGGTTGTTGTTGGGGACAATAATACACTTCATTCTCTGTGTCACAGGGTTTTGCGGCAAAAGCAATTTGCAAACCTTGATGCACTATAATAATCTCAGCCCTCTGCAGGGGCACTTACATGCCCCTTTCTCCTAGTCAGCTTCTCATCCCCAGGGAAGACAGCTCAGACCCCACTTCGTTACCCCCCTCACTCTAAATTCTGCTTACTGTCCCAGGGGTCATCTTCCTTCCCCACTTCTTGGGGTAATCTAAATATCAAGTAGAACTAGAGACAGTACAGAGCATCAGATAGAACAGTGGCCTTGGAGTCAGGAAGACATGGTTCAAATTCCACCTCAGACATTTACTAGCTGTGTGACCCTAAGCTAGTCACTTAACCACTGTTTGCCTTAGTTTTCTCATCTGTACAATGAGGATTATAATAGCACTTACCTCTTAGGGTAGTTGTGAGGACCAAATGAGATAATTGTAAAGCACCTACCACAGTCCTGACACATAGTAGGCGCTGTGTACATATTAGCTGTTTATTACTATTACTTCGTTTTCCTCCTATCCTCAGCTTCCTCATCCCTTATATAGGGGAGTTTGGGAGATCCTTTCCAGCTCTAGGTATGTGATCTTACAAAACCCCCCCAGGGGTAAAGGGGGTAAGCTTGTCTTGCTTTTAGAAGGGAAGGTGGAGGGAGGTACTGGCTTCATTGAAGAGTGGGGGATCTAGGAGTAAGTAAAGGGAAACTGAATTAGCTTTCTGGTTGGTCTTCCTGCCCAAGTTTCCAATCCATCCTTCTATCAGTAGCAAAGTGATTTTTTTTCTAAAGCACAGGTTTGACCATGTCTTGCTCCTGCTCTATGAGCCTCAGCGGCTCCCTATTAATTCCTGGATCAAATATAAAACCCTCTGTTTGGCACTTAAGACTCTTCATAATATGGCTCCTACTTTTCCAGTCTTCTTTTGAAAAAAAAAAAAGCTTTTATTGATATTTTTTTTACTTCACCATAGTTTTCCTCTTTGCCCTTTCTTCCCCAGCCCAGAGAGTCATCCCATAAAACAAGTAGTATTTTTAAAGACAAAAAATGAAAAAGAAGGAAAAACTAGCATAACTGATTAATAAATCAAAAGAGTCAGAACCTTTTGGCTTTTTTATGCTTTAGTCCCCTCCTAGCCATCTATGATCCAGTGATGCTGGCCTCGGTGCTGGTCCTTGAACACAACATCCCATCTCCCTTTGCACTGGCTGCTCCCATCCCTGGAATGCGTTACCTTCCCCCCTCCTCTTCCTTCAAGATTCAGTTCTTGTCTTCTGAAGGGGGTCTTTCCCAACTCCCTCAGCTACTGGTCTCTTTGCCTCTGATTTTACCTTTTCAATTACTCTCTCTCTCTGTCTCTCTCTCTCTCTGTCTCTCTCTCTCTCTCTCTCTCTCTCTCTATATATATATATATATATATATATATATAGATAGATAGATATGTATGTATATATATATGCATGTGTATATACACACACAGGTATATATATGTATATATACATATATATATCTATACATATATACACACACACACACACACACACACACACACACACACATATATATATATATATATATATATATATATATATATATATATATATATAGCTATTTACATGTCCGCCCCTTTAGAATGTAAGTTCCTGGAGGCCAGGGACTATTTTTTTTGCCTTTCTTTGGATCTCCAATGCAGCCACAGTGCCTGCCATATGGTAAATGTTTAATAGATGCTTGTTGACTGTCTGACTGACCTCCAGGGAGGGAGGACCAACTCTCTCCTTTGAAGCCTATTCTCCTTTTGAAGAGCTCTGATTTCTTAGGAAGTTTTCTTTGCATTAATCCTTTGTTTGTCCCCCCCCAACCCCACATTGATTTCCAAGTTCCTTTAACTTGTTCTGCCTTCAGGGGCCAAGCTGAACAAATCCAACCCTTCCACACCATGGCTCTTTGAATACATTAAGAAAGTTATGATCTCTCCCCTAAATGTTCTGTTCCCCAAGGCTTTATATGCCATGGTCTCCAGTTCTTTCCCTATTCTCATTACGCTCTTCTGAATGTTCTCTGGTTTATTTATCAGTAGTCTTCCTCAAAGTAGAACCCAGAACTGAGCCCAGTACATACCAGATATGGCCTGACAAGGACAGGGTACGGCTATACTATACATCAGAGCTCTCAATTCAGTCTAAGATTGCGTTGGTATTTCTGACTGCTGTATCCTAAGATGCAGCTTCTTAAGGCACAAAGTGAAATTGAAACCTGAGAATGTTAAGGCTGAGGACATCAGCCCCAGTGTCTTTTACTCTGGAAGCAGGAGGGCAGGGAGTTCCTTCCACCAGTCAACTATTCATTCCTAGTTAAATGGGCTCAGGAGTAGGGAAAAGGAACAGTGGGAAAGAAAGCCCTGTCCCCCAGTCCCAAAGACAGCATGTAAAGTGATATATCAGGGTAAGGAGTCAAGATGAAAAGCAGTGGCTCAGTCATTTCTCCAGGGCAAGTTTGTGGAAGACAAAAAGTAAAGAGAACAAAGGTAGCAGGGAAGGGGAATGGACAATCGAGAGGAGAGAAAGTATGTTTCTCCACATCTTTCTGTCTCTGGAGAAGCTGCTTCCCCCTCCCTCTCATTTGACTTTCTTCCAATTAATGAAGGAGAGAAGGGGCAAAGCATTGAAATCAAGAGAAGAGGCCGGTACCAGGAACACTGGAGAGAAGGGGAGGATGTTTGGGGGGAGCGCAGGGGTGAATGAGAGGGGACAAGGAAAGCTCTGGAGCAAGGGAAGAGGGGAACTGGAGGAGCTCAAAGGAAAGGGGAGGTTTGCAGATGAGGGAGAAAGGATGGGCTAAGTCTGGGACAAGGGGCATGGGAAGAACTTAGGTGAGGAGAGCAAGGAAGGGGAAGTCCTAGATCAAGGGGAGAAGGGACAGGAAACAGGAGGAGCCCTGTGGAGCAAGGGGAGAAGGAGCTTGGGGTAAATGGGAAAGGTATAGAGGGAAGCACAACTTTGAAAGAAGACAGAAGAGCCAAGGAAGTGGTGGCAGGGCTGAGTCTTCCCTTCTTTAGGAAGGAATAGGAAAATCAAGGAATCCAAGGACCTGGGCAAGGAGAGGAAGGCAGCAGATTTACTTACCTGAAAGTGGGCTCAGACTCGTGGCTTTGGTGATAGCAGCAGAGACTCAGAATCCAAGACTGGCCACTGAGAGTATTTATCCAGGACTGGCTCCACCCCAATTTTCCTTCTCCCTCTCCCTCCTCCCTCCAGTTGCTGGGCAAAGGAGAGGGCAGGGTAGACAAACAGTCTCCAGACTTTAGAGAGGGGAGGACCTTACACATACACCTATGGGGAGGGATGGGGAGAGGGATGAAGTAGAGAACATGAGCCATGGGTCATGGGGGTCAGGTAACTTACTCACAAACTGTCAGAGCTGGAAAGGTCCCTATCTGGACTAACGCTATGAATCACTCACTAACAAGAATTTATCAAGTGTGCCTAATATGCATTCTGCACTGTCATTATACAAATGGGGAAACTGAGCCCCAGAGAGAGGAAAATGGGAAAATGCAGTTTCTCATGTATGAAACCTGGGATTTGATGCTTCTCTCCTCGGGATACTACCACTCTTCATCACCACCAGTCTGGATTATTGAAGTGGCCTCCCAGTGCACCTTTCTGTATTCACTCTTTCCACTCTGTTAAACTATCCTTTGTAAACACTCTCAGAACAATCTTTCTTGGGTGGTTTTATCATTTCTCTGCTCAAAAATCTTCCATGGCTCCCTTTCTCCTATAAAGCAGGGCTTGAACTCCTTGGCTTGGCATGCAGACTATGGGGAACTCGACACCCCACAAACATTTCAGTCTTATCTCATATTACTGTCCTCTTTAAAATCTTCTCTAGAATATGCTTCTCCCCCTTACACAACCTGCATTCTCTCTTACCACCTACGGTGTTCCCTAGGAATGGAATATCTTTCCTTCCTTTTTCTGCTCCTATCAAATATCACCTCCAAATGATGCATTCTTTGAATTTTATCTCCTCAGTAAGGACTCTTCTTCTCTGAAATAACACTTTATTTTGTAATACTTGAGTGTATTTACCATATATTATTGCATATTATCGATGTTTAGGTTTTATTCCCTTACTAGACTATGGGTTCCATGAAAGAAGAGTTATATATTATTTGTGTTGTAAATGATATATAGTTCTTCTTATTTCTCTGGCATGTAAAGGTTAAAAAGTGCTTTTCTCATAACAACCTAATAAGATATTTTAAGTATTACTTTATTTCACAATGAGGAAACAGAGACTTGGGGGGGAAGTGACCTACCCAAGGTCACACAGCTAATCAATATTGGCCGTAGGACTCGAACCTGGATCCATTTACTCCAAGGCCAGCAGACTCTTATGACTAAAGTGTGCATTTCTCCCAGGACTAAGCGTAGAACTCTTCACATAATAGGTGTTTAATAAATGTTTATTGAATTTAATTCAACTCATTCATGCTCGGTTATCTTTAGTTCCTCAGTGGGCAGTTATCCTCGTTGTGAGCATGGGTAATTTTCAGCCTTTTTCTCTTAGGAGGTATTTTGCTATCTGTGAAATGGGCAAAGGAGCAGCATAAGGCAGTTCACTCCAAAGCCAGAACCTGTCCACAAACATTCCCTTCTCCACTCACCCGTGCAGAGAGCCAGGACTGGGAGGGGGGAGGGTTATGAGTTTAGCATCCCTGGGATGGGTTAGCCCCTGCTTTCTCCTTTTCAGGATAGAGGACCAGGGCCCATTGGGACAAGCAGGGGACTTTTATCTCTGTTCCTGCAGTACGTCTGTGGGGCCAGAGGGAGATTCCCCAACCCATCAAGACTTCAATTTAGTTCAACAAATATTTATTTAATATGTGTAAGGCTCAGTGTTGGAATCCAGGGAAGATGCAAGGAAAAATGCAACACAGTCCTGCTCTAATATATTAGGGGAGAGGACATATACACAACTAAGTATGGTGTGAGGCATATTGTGATTGGAATGAATGAGGAATCCAGGCAGAGCACTCTAGGAAAATTTGTGGAGGGAGAGTCCCTCTTAGCTGGGAGGATCAGGGAAGGCTTTGTGGGGGTGTTAGGCATTGAAAGTAGGGAGAGACTTCAATATGTAGCAGGTGTGTGAATACACCCAAGCAGGCAGGAGAGGGTAGGATAAGATCAGGAAATAGCTAGCGGTCCTGTTGGTTGACATGCAATTTTTGAATGAGAACAGAAAAAACTATAGGTTAGAGCCCAACTGTAGAAGGCTCCGGTGGCTAAAACAAGAAGCTTGCCATTTACCCTTGAGCTGATGGAGAGCCACTGAAGACTGTTGAGCAGGGCAGGGATGAGGGCCTGATTTACTCCGCTCTGGACAGACTATTTGAAAGCAAATGAAGGAGGGATTAGGGATGAATCAGGGATGTCATTTGGGAGGCTATGACAGTGATCTAGGGGGTGATAAGGTGAACCTGCACTTAGGCAGAGATTACTAATAATTAGTAATTAATTAATACAGAGGAAGTGAAAGTTATGGGAGATTTTGGAGAGACTGAGCAGGTTTGGTAACTGGATTTCAAAGTTTGTTTTTAAAATCTCATTTGGTTCTTTCACCTCTGGGAGGAAAGTGCTATGTTGTCCTCAGTTTACAGGTGAGGAAACTGAGTCACGTTAGGGGACTCACAGCTAGGCCATACAACTAACAAGCCTCAGAGGGGGAATTTGAACCCGGGTCTTCTCTGACTTTAGGTTCAGTGTTTTCTTCCCTCTACCACAGTCTCCCCACAGTTCTTCATGCCAAGGCTTGAACATGAGAGATTGGCAAATGGTGGTACCATTGACAACTCAATTCAATGAGCATTTATGAAGCAATGAGGCTTAGTTGAGAAAGAGCCCGCCTGAAACCAGGAAGAGTTGGGTTCAAGTCCTGCCTCCGACACAATGGCTGTGTGACTCAGGGCAAGAATACAAATTGCAGAGGGGGTACTGATATGCACTAAAGAAAGGACTTTACCCACTGAGAGTACCTTATATCGAAGAAATAATAGGTTTAATTTTTAAAATGTGGAAGGCACAATGGGCTAGACATTGGGAATACAAAGCTTATATTCTATGGGGAGATACACATGTAACCACATAAGTGAATACAAGATAATTGGAGCAGTGAGTCCTAAAACTAGGGAATCAGGAAAGTCTCCGTCCTGTAGGCAGACCTGAGTTGAACCTTGAAACATGCTAAAAGATTCTAATAAGCAGAAGGTCCAGAAATTCCAACATGGGCAAAGATATGAAGGTAGAAGATGGTGTGAGTTGAGGAAATAGAAAATGGGTCAGTTTAGCCGGATTGTAGAGTTTGTGAGAGGGAATAACATAAAACAAGTTCAGAAAGGTAGGATGGAGTCAAACTTTAAATGTCAAGCTCAGGAGTTTGTATTTCATCTTGGAGGCAATAGAATCAGTGAAGACTCTTGAGCAGGGGAGCAATATGGTAAGACCTATGCTTTACGAATATTATTTTGGCAATTCTGTGTAGGATGGACTGGAGAGACTTGAAGCAAAAAAGCCAATTAGGAGGTAACTGCAATAGCCCAGCGAAAATGAAGAGGACTGGGATGGTGGCTGTGAATGGAGAAAAGGGGATGGAGGTGAGAAATGTTTTAGATAAAGGATCAACAATACTTGGCAACTGATTGGGGATGGAGATGTTGAGTGAAGATGAAGAGTTGAAGATGACTCCATGAATATGATCCCGGGAGACTGGAAGGATAGTAATGTTCTCAAAAGAAATAGGGGTGATTAGAGCAGAGATGGATTTAGAAAGAAAGAGAATGAATTCTGTTTTGGGGATATAACTCAGAGATGTCTGAGGGGCATCTAGTGAAGCTGCTTGGGCCAAGAGCTCTGGAATGTTGTGAACGCTAGATATGTAGACTAAGTCTGAATAGACAGATAATGGGTTCCATTTCAAAGGAAATCTTCCAGTGGAGGCTGGATGACCACTTGTCAGGGACTTATTAGAGGGGCAACTTATTCAGGCACTGGCTGGACTAGGTACATTCTGAGGTCCCTTCCACCTCTGATTCTGTGACTGTCCCCTCCCTTGTTGGGAACATGTTCATTTTGATGCAGTTGAATTAGCTTCTTGGGTTATCATGTGATCCCAAGATTAGTGAACTAAAAAGGGAATTGTAGATAGAAAAGAGAAGACCTATGATAGAGTCTTAAGTTTGGAGGGCCATCCACAGTTAGGGAGCAGGATATAGATGATGGTGCAGAAAAGACTGAAACTGTGACAAATGATGGTCAGAAGAATCTGGCTCAGGGTGAGGGCAGATCCTTTCCTTCTCTGTGCCTATTTCCTTGTCTGTAAAACGAGAGTTGGACTAGATGAACTGTAAGTCCTTTTAGCTCTGACAAAGTTCCTGCTTCCTGGGGGGTTCTGTTCAGAAGATACAGGAAATGGAAGACAGGACAAGTGAATCCCTGTATTCTTCCGCTTCTCTCTACTGATGTGTGAGGTGGGGTGAGGGGTCAAAGACAAAGGAATGGTTAGGACTCTGAGCAGACAAAGTCACATCAAGGATCACAGATCAGTCCTTTTTTAGAGGCAATCCATGGAAGTAGGACAACCCCGGAGACCCCATTTAGGCTCTGCCTGAAAACAAGACATTCATTAAATGTTAAATGGAGCCTGTCTCCCCTTCTCCCATTGGGAGTTAAGCAGATGTTTGCGAGGTTAATAGCCATGGCCTAGACTGTTTGTAGAACCGGAGGAGATGGGGAATTAGCTTTTCAATGTCCTAGGAAACAAAATGCTCCCCAGTGGAGAGAGGGGAAGCAGTCAGATAGGGAAAGAGTTTGTCTTCATTTCCTAGCTTAGGAAAGAATCTTCATCTGTTGATCTAACAACTCTAGATAGGCAGTCGCTGCTCCTTCCTCTACCCCTCCCAAAGCCCTGACGTGTGGGGTTGAAGGGTGGAAGGAGGAGAGGAGAGGCCCAAGTGTTTTGAAGGAGGAGGTATAGAAGCTTATGTCTAGGGTTTGAAGAGCCCAAGTCTGCAATGTTTTCCAGGATATTTGAAAGGGACCAGATATTTAGTGGGTTGTTTTCTTCATAGGGGGAGATGAAAAGGAGGTAAAGCCTAGGCTTGTGTATTTAGAAGGTAGATCTTTGGTATTGGGGATGAGGTGGAGCAGAAGCCCAGGTCTGTCTTATTTGGTAGGCAATATTTTGGTAGGGCAGAAACTGGGTCTGTAGTGTTTGGGGCCACAGATCTGGGAACCATACAGGTTCCTAAAGAGTGGATGGCTCTCCCCCGAGGTTGAGGAGTCCTCTATGAGCCTTGGTGTTTTCTTTCTTGGAGAAACTAGCATTTATTTAGCACCTACTATGTGTGGGTACAGGGTAACACTGAACTCAGAGAACTGAAGGTGGGATTTTCCATTAGACAGAAGGAAAGTTGTCCAGACTGTTTAGGCTCTTGCTCCTGGGGGTCCATTTTGTGTCTTCCATTTTCTGTTGGGTGAAATAAAAGATGGCTTGCATCTGATTTTATCCATATTAAGAGAAGCCCAAACAAGCAATATTCAGATCTTCCCAGTGGAAAAAAAAATGAGTAGGTGGGGCCAAAGAGAGCTCTTTTTTTTTTTTTTTGAGGAAGCCCTAAGATGAGATCCTATCTATGTAAAGTTCAAGGCTGTGGTTCTGAGCCATGGGTTACAACCACAAAAGAAGGGATAGGACCCATCAATGCGGTTTCATTGTTTTGCTTTGAATTAATTTGAATAAGTATTTGGATAGTTTGAAAGTCTCTTACATATGGAACTTTAACTATAGCTACAGATTCATTGAATCATAAAGAATTTCTAGTGTCATTAGCGATCTTCTTTGCTGGCTTATCATCCACATCATGCCACTGAACTGTGGGTGTTTGCCAAGGTTCTGTCCTGGGCACCCCTCCCCCTTCTCTATCTATACTTTCCCTCCGTAACCTCACCAGCTGCCAGGAATGTAATGATTATCTCCATGAAAATGATTGACAGATCAATATATTTAGCCCCAGTCTCTCTTCTGAGCTAGAATACTGCATCACCTTAGACAAACTATATGCCTCAGAGATATCATAAACCCAACATGTCTAAAACTGAACCCACTGTCTTTTCTCTTGAACCCTATCCTAAATTTCCTTATTTCTGTAGAAGGTACCAACATCCTCCCAGTGTCTCAACTTCAGTCTTGGCACTATCCTGGCCTCCTTAGTTCCCCTCACCCTACATATCCCATCAGTTGCCAAATCTTGACATGTCTACATGTGTAACACTTCTCCCATCGACCCTATCTCTCCACTCATCCTCATTCATACTCTCACCACTTATTGCCACAGCCTTCTAGTTGGCCTCCCCAACTCAAATCTCTCCCCACTCCAGTCCATCCTACACACTGAGGTACATAATCATTTTAAGTGTGGATCTGACTCTGTCGCTCCCTTACTCAATTATGTTGCTTTCCTATTTAGAACTAGATATGAATTCTACTTAGCTTTTAAAGCTGTATATAATCTGACCCCAACATATCTATCTCTGGACATTACTTTCTCACGCTCTGTGATCTAGCCAAACTGACCATTTCCTATGTTGGTGCCTTTGCACTGGCCATCATCCCCCACACTCCCTCCTCCTTACCTCTGCCTCAGTCTTTTTCCTTAAGATGCAGCTCAAGTACTATCTTCTGCATGAAGTCTTTCCTGGATCCAATGCTAGTATTACCCCTCCCAAGCTTCCTTGTATTGAACTTTGTATGTTTGTATTTACTCACTTCCTATTTATACTGTACTTTTATATGCAGTTGTTTGCTCCATTAGAATAGAAACTCCTTGTGAGCAGGCGTTGTTCCATTCTTTGTACTTGTATTTTCAGGGTCTATGACCTGTGCCTGAGACATAGTAGGTGCTTGAAAAATACTTGTTGACTCATCTCAGCGGCCATGTATTCCAACCTCTACCTGAACAAGGGTCTCTTCTGTAACATCCACAAGTGGTCATCCAGTCTTGGTTTTGAAGACCTCTCATAAGAGGAAACCTATTACCACTCCAAGCGCCTATTCAATTTTTTTAGATAGCTCAGTTAAGAAGTGTTCTCTTCTACTGAATTGAAATTTGCACTCCTCAACCTTCTTCCCATGCTCTTATTTCTGCCCCCTAGGGGTAAGCAGAAGAGTCTAAGCTCTCCTTCGAATGATAGCCCTTTATATGTTGGATAGAAGCTCTCACGTCATCCTTTAAGACTTTCTTTTTCCAGATCAAACCTCCTTAGATCCTTCTCCGGGTCTTCGTATGGGATGATCTCAGTCAGCATCCTAATTATCCTCCAACTTTCAAGATTCCTCCGAGAATGTGATACCAAGAACTAACCCCAATACTCTAGGTATGGTCAGACTAGGGCAGAGTGTAGACTGGGGGTGGGGACCCTGTGGCCTCGAGGCTACATGTGGCCTTCTAGGTCCTCAGGTGCGGCCCTCTGAGTCCAAGTTTTACAGGTTAAATCTTTTTATTAAGGGGATTTGTTCTGTGAAGTTTGGATTCAGTCAGAGGGCTGCACCTGAGGACCTAGAAGGCCACATATGGCCTTGAAGCCAAAGGTTCCCCACCCCTGGCATACATCATTGCCTCCTTATTCTAGGAAACTATGCCTCTTTTAATGTAGCTCCAGGTCACATTCTTTTTTGTGGGGCAGGGGGGATGCCATTCACACTGTTGACTCATAAAAAGCTTGAAGTATACTAAAACTCTCAAATCATTTTCAGATAAGCTGCTGCCTAGTTACAACTCCTTAATCTTGTACTTGTGAACTTTACTTTAATTCTTATTCAATTTCGTGCTGTTAGGTTTTGTCTGATGTTCTAGCCCAAGATCTTTTTGGATCCTAATTTTGCCTTCTAGTGTGTCCTCTAGAAATCCGCTGAGCATGCCTGCTAGGACTCTATCCAAGTCATTGATAACAGTGTAATTTAAATTAGTTAAATTTAGTTAATTTTAGTTAAAAATTAGTTAAATTTAAACAGTGTAATTTAAATAGTACAAGGCCCAAAATGGGACATTTTACTGAAGACCTCCTTCCAAGCTGACACCAACCCACATGTGACGGAATCAGTGTGGCCGGGGATCATGTAGATGTCAGGAGGTGTTCTGAGGCAATCCAACAGACCCTATGGCCATTGTCCTGCTTGGGTGTCAGTGTCTCCCAGCTTGGGTAAAGAGGAAAAACGGGCCCACAAGGTAGATGTGACGTAAGTATAAACTCGATTCCCTTGGCCCTATGAGGTGAAAAGAGGGAGAGGAATAAGAGGAAGGGAAAAAGGTGGAAGAGAGAACAAGGTGATAAGGTGATGATGACGAGAAGGGAAGAGGAGGGAAAGGAAAAAGAAGAAGAGGAGAGAAGACAGGGGAAGAAGGGGAGAGGGAGAGAGCCATACAGACAGTGAAAGAGCAAGAGAGAGAGTAAGAGGGAGAGAGAGGGCGGCAGGAAGGGAAGGGGGGGGAGAGAGAGAGGGAGAGAGGGAAAGTGAGAGAAGGAGAGGGAGAGGGAGGGAGAGAGAGAGAGAGAGAGAGAGAGAGAGAGAGAGAGAGACAGAGACAGAGAGAGACAGAGAGGGAGGGAGGGAAGGGAGGAGAAAATGAGGAGATAGGGGAGGAGTGAAGCAGATGGGAGGTCAGGCACTTCTCTACAGACATCCAGACAACTGGGAGAGGGCTGTTTGTTCTCTTCCAGGAGTGCGGGGCAGGTTCAGGTCTCCCCCATTTGGGAACCCCTCCCCAAAAAACACACACACCACATCATTCCATACATATGCAACAGGCATTAAAGAGAAGAGACCACTTTACACCTTAGGAGAATCCACAGCATCATTGAAATGGCCACACACAAGCTGATTTTGAATAAAGGGCAATGACTCCTTCAATGGCCCTGCAGGATCACGATGTGCTCAAGGTTCATATAATCCAGCCCAGCCCCCCTCCTCCTCAGTGGCAGGAATCCAACATCTTGCAGCTGGGTCCTCTTTCTCCTCAAGTCCTGATGTTGGATGGGGAAAGGCGGCCTCCTGGACTCTGGTAGATGGTGGACACTCTGGAAATGTCAGGGTCACAGAGAGGGAAGTGGCTGGTAGAAGTTGTTGGGGCCAGTCTCAGCCTCCTCTCCCCAAGATGAGAGGTATGCCTAGCATCCATCTTTCTCAGCATGGAATCCCCACCCACTTGCATCTGGCCCTCCCCCAGATAGGACAGATGGACAGACATGTCATGGGTCTGCAGGAAGACAAAGCCTTTTTATTACCTAATGGGCCCTGGTGGGACGGCAGCAAGGACCCTTGGGCTGCAGTCCTGGTCCCTTCATTCCCCAGGGGAGAGTTTTCTCTGGTACAAAAGGGGGGTATTTACAATGGCAAGGGTGAGTCAGGATGTGTGGGAGGGGCCTTGGAGGGGAAAATGTGCAACCATTTTCCATGTGAAATAAGAATTTTGTGCTTCATCTTGTATGGATTTGCTTGGAATGAGTATTGTTAAAAAGGCTTTTCTTCCTCAGGAAAAGATTTACAAAACAAACACCAGCTGGGCCCACTCTCCAGCAAAGGGTGTCCCGATATGAATCCAAACAGCACGCTATTTAATTCCCCAATCAAACATTGGAAAAAAGACTATCAGCGCTAACACAGCTACATATAAAATCTCCAGCTAATGGGAAGCCTATGTACCAACCTCTCAAACAGGTAAGATATATACACAGAGCTGGGCGTATTAACAAACAGAATGGTACAAAATAGTAAAGAAGGCAACTCTTCTGTGCACAGGCCCTCGGCGTCTCTCATTTGAAGTTGGCATAATCTGAGAAGGCGTCGATGTACTCCTGCACCACCTTGTAGCAGAACTCGTACTGTTCCTGGAGAGAAGGAGAAGCAAACACAAAGGTAACCTCAGAGGAAATGAAGAGAAGACATCAGACTCCTCTCTTGGCCCATCTCTTCCCATCAAGCAGAGGCAATCTTCAAAGGTAAATAGCTAGGAGGAAAGAGAAACACTGGCCTGGCCCTTTCAAAGGCCAGACAGCAAAGGCGTGTGTAGACTGGGGACTGATCAGGGAGACAGCTGAGATGAGTCAGCTTGATTAGAATAATGAGGAGCCAGCACAAGGGCCCAGAGCTCACAGCCTCAGCAACTAGGGTCCACCAGAGCCTGAACTTTAAAAAAAAAAAACCCTCATTTCCCTTTTTCCAGCCTCATTGGATTTAGCAAAATCTGTTTCGTATACCAGGGATATGAACAGTGTCTTTTCCCCCAGAGACTCTGGAGGGTCTAGATTTTGAGAACAAAAAACCCTCCTTATAAGGTGGTCAGGCTGGCAGGACAAGGAGTCTGAGGTGATTGGGAAGGAAGAATTGGAGCCACAGGAATACATTTTCAGCTCCTCTGGGCCAGCCCGGATCTGCTGGGTTTCAGAAACATATCAGAGGGAACTGAGAGGCCACACTATCTGAAGTGAGCTTCAGAACAAGAGATAATATAATCAATTCCTGAAAATAATGGATTCTTTTGCTGCTGATCAACCCAGTCTGTGGCTGGGCCTGGGGCCTGGGGCCTGGAGGCTGGGGATGGAGAAACACATACTCTGTACAGACATGTTGCACACTAGTTTTTTCCCACTGGCCACGATACTGCTCTGTTCTCCTGACTTGAGGTGGTCAGTGATTGTTCCCCTGCACTCTCCCAGGGATGCTGGGTGCAGAGATACAGTCTGGACATACCAGTGTCTGGACCATGTGTGGCCTCTGTAACCTTAGGCTCTTCACTGTCTGGAAGACGTCCAAGATGCCCTCGGCTTTCACCCTCTCCAGGACTGTGCTCAGAGCACAGAACGTGCCTGTTCTTCCTGCACCGGCGCTGGGAGGGACAAACAAAGAGACAGCAGAAATGATTAAGATTCCCACAACACCCGGGGCTAGGAGCAGAGTCCTCAGAAATTCTGGTGTTCTAATGAAATCTGAGGGGACAGGGCTGAGTACCTCAGTCCCTGTGCTGGACTTTGCTGGCAAGCCCTCCAGTTCCAGATCATCTCTCTCCTGGGGGAAGGAATCCCTGGGCCTTCCCAGCACTAGCTGTGCTGCTGACGGGGACAGGACTGGGAACTAAATGGGCTGCAGGAGAGTGGTAATGGACGTGGTCATCCTAGTGACTAGGACCTAGTCCTGTCTCTCTCTGACCACTAGGTGCCATATATTAGAAGGGACACCGACAAGCTGAGGAGGTGACCATAAAGAGGAGGGGGCTGGAGAATATGCCATATGAGGAGATGATGAAGGAACTGGGATGTTTAGGCTGGAAAAGAGAAAACTTGGAGGGACACACTCACTGTCTTTGAGAATCACAAGGGCTCTCTTGTGGAACAGGGTTAGACTGGTTCTCTGGCTTCGGAATGGGTGAATGGTATCACAAGTCAGAGTTAGACTCAACGCAAAGAAAAACTTTCTAAAAATTAGAGCCATCCAAAAGAGGAAGGGGCGGCCTCATGAGACAGCGAGGCCCCATCCCCCGAGGGGTTTAAGTGGAGGATGGATGGGCACTTCCTCGGTATACTGTAAAGGGGGTCACTGTTTAGGCAGAGGCTAAACTGGATGACTGGGGAAGTCACCTCCAAAACATCATGTGACTTGCTGGCTTCGATCCCCTCAACCTTACCCACCCATTTAGCTCTTTCTCATCACAAAAGGCAATGAATGGGAAATGCACATACCTGTGAGACATTAGTGATATTATCAAAGGACCATCACCCCTTAAACTGAACTTGGGCAGAGCTTCACTGATCATCTGCCCCAAGCCAAGACTTCTCCCATCAGCCAGGCTCAAAACCTTCAAGTCGTCCATGATAATAATTCCTTTCTCTAACCAAGTCCTGTCCATTTTTTTCTTCAAAATCTATATTGATTCTGCCCATTACTTTCTCTATCCTTCCTATTATTCCCTAGGCCAGGGGTGGGGAACCTTCGGCCTCGAGGCCACACATGGCCCTCTAAGTCCTCAAGTGTGGCCCTTTGACTAAATCCAAACTTTACAGAACAATTCCCCCTCATAAAAGGATTTGTTCTGTAAAACTTGGACTTAGTCAAGGACCTAGAAGGCCATGTGTGGCCACAAGGCCTCAGGTTCCCCACCTCTGGCCTACTGTCTGCCCTGGTTCTTGTGAGAGCCCCAGGTGGGCCTTCTCACTCCCAAGTCCTGGCCTATGATCAATGCTGTGTCCCCATCACATGACCTCCAGTGCAACAACGCTGAAAGGTTCACAATCTGGGCCTGCTGTCACCTCGCTGGACAGAAGACCTGAGGCTACCTCCTGCCTCAGACCCATCTCCGAGCCTCATTTTCCTCCTCATGGCACTACCCTCACAGGGCTGCTGTGAGGAGCATGAGATGATGCAGGTAAAGCCTCCTCTCTCCTCTGATCCCTCTGGCTCCCTGTCCTTGGGTGTGGAGGTGGGAAGGAGTGGGGCTGGCAGTACCTGCAGTGGACTGTGATTGGGTGGTTCCCCGACTGTTGCTGCTGCTTCTGCACAGCCGCGATGATGTTGATCATGCCCTTGCCGTCACTGGGGATCCCCACCTCGGGCCAGCCGTGGAAGTGGAACTGTCGAATCTGCCGGGTCTTGTTTTCCTTTGGGAAGAGCACAAGCTGGGTAAGAGGAGTGGCTTCCCCCTGCTTTGGTGACACTTCTGTCCCTTCCTGTCCCTCCGATTGCCCTCTCCCGCTGCCCGCCCCTTACCCTCGTGTTGGCCACAAGCAGGTCTCGGACGGTGTAGCTCTCACACTCCTCTTCCTTTTTGAGCTCCACGGTGATGTCCCCATAGGACACGGAGCCGTCGGATGGCCAGTACTGGGCACACTTCTCCTGGGGACACAAGGCACATCAGCACAGAGAAGGGAAACAGTCTGGCTTCCAGAGTGTCTGCACTGGCGTTTCTGAAGACTGGGCTCTTATCCTGGCCCTGCTATGTGACCCTGGGCAAGGCTCTGGCCCTCGCTGTGCTTTAGCTTCCTCCTCAGCAAAATAATTGAATCATATTAAACAATTATTTAGTTCCCTTCTCTTATCGTAGTGGAAACTCAATGTGGTTATTACTGTTTGTTTGAAGTTGGGTGATTAGAGACAGTGTGAAGTAGTAGGAAAAGCATGAGGGATCGGAGTGTGCAGACAGCACAGGCTCAGAAGTTAGCTGTAGGACCTGGGTAAGTCATTTAAACTCAGAGCTTCAGTTTCCTCACCTGTAAAGGGAGAACAGTGTTTCCTACTCAAATCACAGGGCTCCTATGAGCAAAGCTCTTGGTGACCCTTCAAGTATGATAGCAAGGTAAGCTATTATTATTTTAAAACTATTCTAGCAAAGTTCCTCCTCTGGAGGTGAAGACCAACCTGTAAGAAGCCTTGACAATCCAAACATGGTAAAGCTGGTAGTTGGACTAGGCCAAGTGAAACTGTTTTGAAACTGTTTTGAACTGAGTTTGAAAGGGCGGAGGGGCTGAGTGTCCTGAGTGCTGTGCTGAGGATACCCAGGAGGGCTGGGTCCCAGCTGTGCTAGATCTGCTTTGTTTAGCCTGAGACATGTGAGGAATGAGACTATGCAAGGCTGGCTACCACGCTGGCCCCTGGGAATTCTACAGATATGATCAAGCAAGCTCAGATTGGGGTGTGTGATGCGTGATGTGTGATGTGAGTGTGTGTGTGTGTGTGTTTGTAATGTGTCCTCAAGCAACCAGAGCAGCACATTTCTCTTCTACCCCTTCTCAGTACTTCCTTAAGGACATCTGGGCTGTCCTACATCAGCTCCCTTTTCTTTCTTTTTTCTTAAGATTTTATTGTTGTCTTTTTACTTTTCTAAAAACAAACATTTTCAGATACACTGCCCCTCCTTCTCTCTTACCTAATGAATCTTCCCCATTTACAAAGAAAAAAATTAGGTACAATCCATGACTGTGTCTGATACTACACAACATTCTGCACAGAAAGAAGGAACATTTTCTTATCTCTTTTCCAGGGCCAAGATTAGTCATGACACAGCTGCATTTTAGTGTTCTTTTCATTGTGTACTGTTTGCCTGTACCTTCTCTACTCTTTCATCTCAACATAATCAAATCTTTGCTTCCTTTCGCCTAGTGTCCCTTCTCCTGGCTAAGATCAATCCCCTACTTGTGCCTTTGATCTTATCTCCCACCTCCCACTTCCTCTTCTAGGACTTATAACCAGCAATTGCCTGCCTCTTTCTTGTGTGCCTTCCACAATTTCTTCTTTTCTACAAGCTACTTTCTCCTTATAAACATGCTCGATCAAATCTCCCCAATTCTAAAAAGTCTTCTCCTTCATCCTTCTAACCCATGTAGTTACTATCTCATCTACCCTCCTCCTCTTTCACTGTTAACCTTCTGAGAAAGTTGTCTATACCCAATGTGTCTACTGCCTTTCCATTCACTCTCTCTTTAATCTCTTGAAATCCATTTTCCGCCTTTCTCTCCAGGGTCCCTAACGATCTCCTAATTGCCCAACTCAGTGGCCTTCTAAAGATCTTGAATCTCCCAGACCTTGGACACTGCTGGCCACTTCTTTCCCACTGTGGGGACTAGCTCCTCACGGCTTTATGGATGCCACGTTCCCACCTCTCCTCCGATTTCTCCCACAGCTCCTGTTCCATCTCTTCATCCTCTTCCCGACCCTCTAGAATAGAGTTTCCCCAGGTTCTGTCCAAGAGTCTCTTCTCCCTCTCTATTTTTTATTAAGCATATCTTTAGTTACTATTCATTGTCCTTTCCAATTTATCTTTCCCCACTGAATAATCATACTAATTTGGTAATAGTTGACATTAATATGTAGCACTTAAAATGTTGCGAAGTGCTTTGCATATAATAACTCATTTAAGCCTTGCAACAACCTTGGAATAAATGTTTTAGGTGTCCTCGATCTCATTTTCCAGATGAGAAGATGAGGCCCAAGTGGCTTGCCCAGGGTCTTCCTGAATTCAAGCCCAGCAGACTCTCTATTATGTCCTGAATCAAATCTATCAGTACACATATATGTGCCAGAAAGAAACAGAACTGTCCCTGCCCTCAATGAACTTATATTCTAATGGGGAAAACAATGGGTACTGACACGAGTATATACAAAACACACAAAGAAGACACAGTCTTCTAAGGTATCCAACATTAGATTTCAAGCTCCTTGAGAGCAGGGACTGTCTTTTCCTTTCTTTGTACCTGCAGGGCTCAGCACAGAACCTGGCCCACAAAGTGGCCATCATCTACTCTGTGCCAAACACAATGCTAAGGGCTTATTGACTGAGTGACCTTGGATAGACTGTACATTGAGTGGGTGGAGGGACAGAAGGTCCCTATTCAGGGTCCTCAAAGTCTGAATTCAGGTTTTAAGCTATTTAAGCTTAAAAACTTTTGGTAATACTTTGTATTGTAGAAAAGCCAGCAGAATTTATTGAGTAGTGGAGAAACATGGTCAGGAGAAACCTGTATTTTAGGAAAATCATTTCAGCCACTCTGTGGAGAAGAGATTAGAGTGGAGAGAGGCTTGAGGCAGGGAGACCAATGAGGAAGCTCTTGTGGCAGTTCAGTAGGGAGCACCCCTTTATTTCAATGAGTCCAATCCGACTCCTGCCTGGCCTTTCGGGTCTCCTTTTCGAGCCTTATTAGGATGATCCCTCTACACACCCTTCAGGTTTTACCCAAACAGGGCTATCTTGTGTTTCTCAAATGCGTCCTGTACTCTTCCATCTCTTTGTAATGTCCAACCTTTTCTTCTTTGCCCAATGAACTCCCACCCATCTTCAAAAATCCTAATGCCCTTCCCCCATGAAGCCCTCTCAGATTCTAGGCCTGTAGTGTCCAGACCCTAGGAAAGGTCAGAGGGCTGCCAACAGGACTTCACAGAGTCCTCGGTGTATGCCTCTTTCTGAAGCTCTCACCACATGATGTTGCACATTGCAGTTGTCTGCGTTTGTGTCTCATCCACCTACTAAATAGTAAGGTCCATGAAAGGAGGAACTGTCTTTTTTAAACTTCACATTTCTTTCCGGGTTTAGACAGGGGTCTACAGAGAACAGTTCTAAAGTAGCTCATTTGTATGGCTCACAAAAAGACAGGGAATAGGGAGGAAAGAGGAAAGGGATGCAAGAAGGTGAACAAATGGGAAGCATCCCACTTGAGAGCTAGGAAAAAAGGGGTGTATTGGAAAATTCATCCTAGCTCATCCACAAGGAGTGCAAAATGGAGACTGAGCTGAGTAGGACACCCAAGCAGAATGGAGCTCATGCGGCACCAGCAGAGTCCCTTTGTTTTTGGAGACTCTTGGGACCCAGTGCAGTATTAAAAAAAAACAGAAGGAATGAAAAGTCCCAAGCCTCTTTGATACTGGTACTGGAGGCATTATGTTCAGGCCCCTTGTCTGGCTCAGCTGCTAGGGCAGCTGGAGCTTCATCTTCTGGGGAGAAGTTAGAGTGCCTAGTCTAGAAACATCCTGGCCCTGAAGGTAAAGAAGCTGCAACACTGGCAGCCTCTCTCCAAGTCCTGATGCTCAAGAACTCTGATTTTCTCCTGCCTTGTGGACTGAACTGAGGAGAAGCAAAGGCAGAGCCCTAGCTGTGAATAAATGGGAAGGGCAACAATCAATGGAAGGAGGAGTCACAGTGGTGACGCCCCCTGACCTTGTCACCCCTAAAGTCTCAGGACTATGAGTCACAAAATGGTGCAGTCTCCCCTGGAATGAGGTGGGGGTGGAGGCAGAAGCGAGTCTACCAGAAAGGGACTTCTAAAATTTCCAGTGGGCTTTAAGTGTTCTGTTTGTATCCTTCATAGTGTTAGATAAGCCTTCTCTATCCTGGATGCCCTGTCACACTAACCAACCCTAAGGAAAGCTGACAGTCACCCTTAGGGCAAGTGGCAGATACTGTAGTTTCATGTGATCTGGGTCGGGGCAGATGAGTCAGATAAAACTGAGGTGGTCTCCAAAGTGACCCAAACCCTTGTACTGGGAGAGAGCCTTGGATACAAAAGTCACATGTCAAATTGTTTCTTGTTCCCATATAGTGGTGGGCTGTGGATGGTATGTTGGTAAGCAAAATGGGCTCTTAGCACTTAGTTCAACCAAGTGCCCTTGAAGAGTTTGGCTTTTGTTTCCTTTGAGTAATTCAGTGTATTTCATTGAGTCTTACTAGGTGCCAGGCCCAAACCCCTATTAGGTGTAAAACCTATGTGGGTGTGGATTGATAACTAAGGTGGGGCCCAAGGTGGGGCTAACTCCGGAGCCAATCATAGGAGCCTAAGTTCTGGTCATTCAGATGACGTTTAATGACGTCTGAAATGCTTTAAGAAGAGAACACAGAGACATTTGCACAGGGCTCTCACTCTTGGTGGCCTGTGGAGACTCTGGGCAGCTGTAGCTAAGAAGCCCTCCAGCTCATTAACCCAGATGCTGAGACTTTGTTAAACTCTGGTAACTATGTATTGGGATTTGAATCAGACAAGGTCTGTCTGTCGATGTTTGTACTTTGTTTGTATTTTGCTCTGAAGGTCAGGGTGCTGGTTTTTTCCCCTGAACTAAGTGAATGATATTTGTATGCTGAATTAAAGTAAGCTTGTCAACCCCTTAATGTTGCTTTCCTTACTAAAGCAGATCAAAAGAACCTGTGCTTTTGCAGCATGCTGGTAGCGTTCTTGTTGCTGAGCTTGTGTTGGTCTTTCACCCCCCACAACAGCTGCTAGCTGGATTGTTAAAACAGATGGGCCACGAATAAGTCAGTTTAAAGACAAATAAGCAGGGGAGGCCAGTTTAGTAACTTCATGCTGGTGGCCAGGTGGGACTAATGCCACTGCAAACCCTGTGCCTGGATCTGGGGGTCCTCTCTTCCACTCTGGGAGATGCTGCTATTCTCCCAGATGTCAGCAGGGCAAGTTGTATAGATGGAAAGGTGCTTAATTATTGAATCAGGTTAAAGCAGAGGAGAAATGGACCCATTCTTCCAGACTGCCTCTGTCCTTTCATCTCTAGGGTGTTCTGCTGCCTGACCCTCTCCAACTTACCTGACCTCTCTCCTCCAGCTCAGTCAGCATTACAATAGAACACGATTTCCACTCCCAGATCATGCGCCAGAAATCTTCAATGGTGTGCATGAGAGGACCTTGGCTGGCGATGTAAGAGTCCTTTTGTCTGTAGCCCTGTGAGGGTCAGGTGGGGGAGAGGAGATGAGCCATTTAGGGGTGGAAAATGTGGGGCTATCTGGGGTAAAGGCTGCTGGTTAATGGTGAGGTGTGTGGGAGTGCACGCTGGTGTTTCCTGAAGAGGTTCTCCCTCGAATGACACTCAAAGACTCTGATCTAGACAACAACCTGACGAGTAAGACCTGGGGAAACAGTGCCCATAGCCTAGGGGGTTTGGGGAGCGGGGAGTTCCTTCCTTACGTTTTTAGTTGCCTGACCTGAGTGCATACCCAATACTTCCCTACCCCAAGTCGGGATACGCTTCTATTGCTCTCCTTTCTGAAGGGGCCTGATAGGGGACAGATGAAGGGGAAGGGTGCCTGTGGCTGTATCCACAGAAGTGACTAAAGCTGGGGCACTGTAGAGTTCAGGTTACTCCACTGCCCGTAGGAGATAAAGCCACACTGCTTACATCAATGAAGGAAGCATTCACATAGTCAGTGTTCTCCTCGCCCCTCTTGACAGGGATGATGACTCTGTTGAATTCATCTGTAACAGAGAACACAGAGTCATCACTGAGCCAGGCACAGCATTACTTCGGCACCTCACCTGGTGGTGGGGCAGAGGACTGGAAGGAAGAGATGAGGGGAGTGAGAGGAAGAAGCTTTTGGCTTTACAAGCTCTTTCTTTTTAGAACTTGGGGAGGGGAGGTGAACACAAGGCCATCTGGCCTAGTCCACTCAACTTCTCATCAGTGAGGGTCTGGATTAGGGAGGACTCTGGCAGGGGAACAGTGCTGCTCTTACATGGAATGATCTGCAGGACTCGGTTCTTCTTCATGTTGGCAGGCAGGTTTCCTGTCCTCATCTTGTCATTCTGGATTTTGATTGATGTTAACTTCTATATTGGGCAGGGGATGGGAGAGTCTTTGGCTCAAGTAGTTCATAGGTTACCCAGTTTCTAGGATTCTCCTCCAGAAGCCAATATTTCTGCTTACTTGTTTGGGCTCAGCTATTTCTCCCTTTGGTCCCTTTCTCCCACCTCTAGTCAAAAAAGTTGATGGAAAATAGTGTGTGTGCAGGCCCAAGAAAAAAAAAGAAATTAGGGAGTTCCCAGCTCTAAATTCTATTATTGTGGTTTAATTCTTGGCTCTGACCCTCCCTGTGGATTATGGGCCTTAGCATCTTTATCTATAAAACAAAGGGACTGGACTAGATTAGACTAGATGATTTCTAAAATCCCTTTTCAGCTTCAAACTGATGGTTTGAAGAATCATGGCTTCCTCATCAGAAGGTGCCTCTAGTGTGCAGGGTCTCTGGGCCCTGACACACCTTTCTCTGATTCTCATGAGGCAGGAAAGCCTGTGCTCTGTCTCTGCACCTCTCCCACTACCACCCTTTCTTCTCTCCACCTCCCTGCCCTCTCCCTCATTCCCCAGCTCACAGTTCTCCAAACCTAAGGAAGACACTGGCTGGCAAGGGGCCTGGAGCCCAGATGTCAGCCCAGACTCACTTTAAATTCCTCCTCCAGTCCATTGCTGCTGCTTCCTGGGATTCTGTTGTAGATTTTCTGCAGGTGGGTTTCCAGAGACGTCACTTCCAGCTCCGTGTCTCCATAGAGATAGTGTTCTAGCAATGCTTGATAAATGAAGACGTATTGCATCTAAAGGAACAAGAGAGGTGCCCCTCATGGGTTGATGTCATATGTCCCTCATGGGTGCTGTCCATTACCCAAATCTGGATTTATAAGCCACTTGCTGGGATGACACCATCAGGAGCTAGTCTATTTGGGGCTCCTGACACAGATCCCTTAGCCTAGCTAGAGTGGAGTGGATACTATCACCAGCCTGAGGTCTGAGAAGGAAGTCACAGACACATCACTGGGGAATCTCTGGTCTAAGTCAAACATACAAATAGCCATAATAAGTGTGGGCAAATATGACCATAAGAAGGAGGAGCTAATCTGGATTAGAGAATAGGTGGTATTAATCTGAAAGAACTTTCTTGAGGCAGCTGGTGGCTCAGTGGATAGAGCACTGGACCTGAAGTCTGGAGGACCTGAGTTCAAATCCAGTCCCCAGCACCTAGCTGTGTGACCCTGGGCTGGTCACTTCTGTCTGCCTGTTTCCTCAACTGTAAAATGGGATAGCAATAGCACCTTCCTCCCAGGCTGGTTGTGAGGATGCTTTGTAAACCTTAAAGTACTACATAAATGCTAGTTGTTGCTGCTATTATTGTGGAGGTGATGGTTTTAGACTTCAGAAAAAGTTCCTACGTCAAAGGTTATAGACTTAGAGCTGGATGGGACCTTAGAGGCTATCTGGTCTGACTTCCTCATTTTAGAAACGAGGTCCAGGCCACACAGATACAGCAGAAAGGCAGCATGGTATGCTGAGATGCTACAGGACTGAGAGTCAGAGGACGGGACTGAGTGCCAGCTCTGCTCCTGACTTGATTGGGGGGGCTTTGGGCAAGTCCTCCCCCAGCCTCCATTCCCTCATCTAGAGGCCTAGATGAGCCCAAGTCCCCCGACTCCAAAGGTCTCCAGCTCTACAATTCTCTGCAGGAGAGGCTCGGGCTGGGTCACAGAGCTGGGGGAGGACTTCTGCCTCCCAGACTCAGCTTCTCAGGAGAGGAAAGGGCTGCTGAGTGACAGATGTTAACTCATAATGATCACAGCTTAATGTTTAAAGAAGCCTCACAGGACACCTAGTCAAACACCGCTCCCCCCTACCTCCCTCCATTTAACAGATGAGGAAGTTGAAGTCCAGCAAGGATTAGTGACTTGTCTAAGGTCACAAATGTAGTCAGAAACAGAGGTGAGATTTGAACCCAGGTCCTCTGACTTCAGAGTCCATGCTCTTTCCCTTGTGCCATTTCTCTGGCCCCTTCTTCTCTCTTAGGTTGTACTAGTATCACAGTGGAAGGACACATAGGGAGAGATGATGGGGCCCGTAGCTTAAAGCTGGCCATCTCAGTCCACCTAGACACCTTTTTCCTTGGGCGCTGTGTAGTCTTAATGTCTGTCCCCTTTCCCACCAGCAGAGAAGTGCCTTACATCGGTTTGCACCATCTGGCAGCGCTGGGCACGGATCCGGCTCACGAAGCCATAGACATCCACCTTCCTCTCAGCATGCATCATGTCCAGCATGGCATCGATGACGACAAAGGTGCCTGTGCGCCCCACGCCCGCGCTGAGACCAGACAGGAATGTTATGGGTTAGGAAGCAGCCCTGGGCTGAGTCCGGTAAGGCATCTGAAGGGTGGTTCAGAGCAGGCTAAGCCTAGGGCATGGAGCCATAGCCTGCTCTGCTTTTCCCAACTCTGAGAAAGGTCCACAGGCTGCAAATATTTGGCCAAGACCAGGCAGGGCTCTATGGCCACCAGAGCCGACAGCTTAAATGATAAAGGACCCTCCATCTCCCCTCCTCCTTACTCCATGATTCCCCATGATGGCCTCCTACTCACCTCCCCATCAAGGGGGTAGAATGGGGGTGGGGGTAGGGCTTTGTTTGAGGTAGCAGCAGAATGGACTGTGAGAGAGGCCAGGACTGACCTGCAGTGCACCACAATAGCTCCTGAATATTGAGGATTACATGTCTTCACCTTCTTCAGGAACTTGAGCATTCCAATGGGGGTGAACGGTACTCCAAAGTCTGGCCAACTAGTGAAGTGGAACTGAGTGACAAGGCGCTGGGGCTTTTTGTTGGTCACATCTCCAACCTGGGGATGGAGAAGATACAATGCACTTAGATACTTCTGGGAACTCTGTGTAGGAGCTTGGGTTTGGGGTTCTGGTACGGCAGGACCAAGCAGAAAGAGAACTGTGGGAGCTTAGGGTGCCAAACAGGACCGATTCCAATGACAATCAGAAAAAGAGGAAGGACATGGTGGGGCCAGGAGTTTGGGGATCAGGGAGTAGCTGGAAACACTACAGTCCACTCAAAGAACCTCATTAATTCAGGGTTATTAAAGGAAAATGGCTGATTAATTCTGGCTGACCACACTTTGTGGTAGTAAAAGATTGGTTTTAACTTCTAGACAGCTGCTGCCTTGGCCTGGCACACTCATATCCTGGACGTACAAGGACAGAAAGGGGTGTCATGGTCATCAGTTTAAAAGCAAGCCTTTTCCAAACAGAGAATTATCTTGGGGAAGCTCTCAAAAATGCCTTTTTCCAGATTCATGATGGAAAATGCCATCCACATTCAGAGAAAGAACTATGAAGTCAGAATGTGGAGCAAAGCATACTATTTTCTTTTTTGTTTTGTTTTGTTTTTCTTTTTCATGGTTTCTCCCATTCATTATAATTCTGCTATGCAACATGACTAATGCGAAAATGTGTTTAATAGGAATGTATGTGTAGAGCCCATATCAGATTGCATGCCATCTTGGGGAGGGAGGGGGAGAAAATTTAAAACTTACGGAAGTGAATGTTAAAAACTAAAAATAAATAAATTTATAAAAAAATAAACAAATACAAAAATGTCCCTCTCCTTCTGGGGATTACCAAGTCACTGACAAAACCAGATAAGGGAAAGGAGTCTGTACCTGCTGAATGCAGAATTTCCGGACTGTGTAATCCACCAAAACAGTCACATCTTCCACAGACACCCGGATATTCCCATATGTCCAGCAGCCCTGGTCCGGCCAGTACTGGGCACATTTACACTAGAGAGGAAGACAGATGTAACCCAGCTGACCACAGAGGTGCCTCCCTCACAAATATTGGAGAAAGGGCAAAGGACAAAGGAAAGGAAGCCTTTCTCCCACATTACTCAGTAGTACTTGAAAGTTAAGAATTAACCTTCAGCTGACACCTCCTTCTCTTAGATACCTCTCCTCACCTGGTTTCCATTGCATTGTTATCTCCTTGCTCTCTTCCTACCAATCTGACCATGCTTCTTGGTATTTTGAGGAGTATTTTTGCATCTATTTCCCACACTTACAGTGTGCTTTTATTAATGTATGATGATGTAATGTCTTCATCTTCCAAATTTTTTTGTGTGTTACTCATGTGCTCTGGGCAATACGTCTTCATTTATCTCTACCATCTCGTCAGGTTGGAGGCTGTCAGTAGATTTCTAGGGCACTTGTTCCTTCTCCTTAACTCCTAATATGAACCCTTGAGTGGCTCCAAAACAGGAAAGGAGGTTATTCAGTTCCTCCCATTCAGTGGAGTCCTAGCCCAGAGCAAAGCCGGAGAACTCTCTATTCTCAAGGCTCAATGGCTCCAAAGAACCCTCTGCTGGACTGTCTGTGAAAGGCCCAGTATCAGAGGAAGTATCCTAACAGGAAGACTGAAGAGTCAGACCTGAGTCAGATATCTGGAGAAGTCTTGGCTCAGACACTAACTGTGACACTGGTGGAGTCATTTCCTTTCTTTGAGCCTTAGTTATTCATCTATAAGATGGAGATAATACCTACACTACCTCTCTCACAGGGTAGTTGTGAGGGAGGTAGGAAGTGCTGCATGAATGCACGATTCATGGTTTCTCCACAAGTCTCATACTGGGGCAATGGGCCCAATGCCCTGGTACCAGAGCCCAAGAATCCTCTGACCCACTAAGAGGCCCCAGAGCACAGGAATGTGCCCCCAGGCACAGCTGCTGGACAGCACCAGAAGCCAGCACCTGGGAAGGCAAGCCCTGACTTCTTTTTCAGTTGGGAAAGAAGCTTGACCTCATGGACAAGTTACTTAACTCTCTGTGCCAAAGCTGGAATGGTTCCCAGCAGCCTGAAGAGAGTATGGGCTCTCTGGAACTGGGGTCAGGCTCCCACATATTCACAGACATAGCCCCCTACCTCCCTCCCAAGGTTCCTCGGTCTAGTCACTGCTCCTGCTATGGCTCAGGGAAGGAAGTAAACTCATCACTCCTCTGTACCTACCTCCTTCCTCTCCTTCAAGTTGGTCACCATGACAATAGTGGCTGTATTTTGTTCCCAGATCATCCTCCAGAAATCATTCACTGTTTCTTCTTTTGGTCCTAAAAACAGCCAATACCAAAGAGGAATGAGAAACAGACACTACAGTGTGTTCACATAATACACAGAGAGCAAGAAAACCAAAAGCATAAGGGAGCTTTAGACTTTGCTTTAGACTGTTTAGAAATCTCTACATGTCCCAGGGAGGCCTTTAACTCCCTCTGAAAGAAAGCAACAGAGGCTACTTGTCCAGAGCAAGTCCCAAGGGCTTCTTCTGACTTGGTGGCTACATCCAGATTCTCTTCCTTTCAGTGGCTTATTGTCTGGACTATGCTGTGCACAGGTTTGCTATAATGACTTTGGTCAGAGGTCACCATATGCTCAATTTCTCTATCCTTTCTTGGCTCTCATTGCTATGGTCACCATGATCCCACTAGGACAAAGACAGTGCCAGAAATATGGGCAGCAAGGGACTGAGCATGTTCTGGAGTGCTCCAGAAACTTTCAGATCCCTAAATGTTTGTGAGTGTGAATCTGGAGACTTAAGGCTTGGTATGGAGCTGGACCACTTTAGGAACTCAGATTGGGCCACGAAGCCCTGAACTCTGAAGGTTTCTGAGAGAGTTGGCCATAACCAAAAGTAGCTAACCTTTTCTATCAGGGGCATAGTCCTGAAGGTATTCAAACTGAGGATGTTCAGGAGCTGATTGGACTAGGTGCCTTTTAGGACTCCTTCCAGCTTTCAGATCCTTTACTTCTATGAAAGTCCTATAAAGGGTCTCCAGACATCATATCACTGGTACTCCCTCTCTCCTTGAATCTCATAGGACTTTTTTTTATCCTCTCTCCTGTACATGGCTTCCTCTCATATTTATTTTGGTTATTTTTGCACTACTAGACAATATTTTGCATCCCTCACAAGATCTAGCAAAGGACTTTGCAAATTTTGGCAGGAACAGATGAATAAATTGGCCTTCTCTGCAAGGTAGGAGGCAGATTTCAGGCATTTTAAACCTTCCTCGGTAGTGAACAAAGAGGCACTCTAGGCAGAATGAGTCCCATGTGACCAACTTGAAACCTGAAAAGCTGGTTGACCCTTCCCATTAGAGGTTCTGAGGCCCAATGACCTGAGGATAAGCCCAATGGCATGAAGAGAACATAAATTCACCTTGTGCAGCAATAAACTTGTTCTTCTCTTGGTAGCCCTGCAGGAGAGGAGGAGGAGGGGAAAAAAAAAAGGAAATGACAATTAGCAATGGAGAGAAGGGAAAACTTTACCTTATTTAGCTTGGGAGCCTCTAAACCACATTGATTCTGGTATAAGGATCTTTATTTGGTATCAGAAAGGGTCCTGTTTCCCAGAATCTGTTTCCTGGGATTCTAGCCTAGAGAGCTCCCAAAAGTGGGTTTAACTAAGGCATGGGGGAAACAAAGAGTAAAGAATACCAAGAGACTGGGTTGGTTTCCTCAGCCACATAGTTACTTTATGAATATTGGTGAGGAACGCCTAAATAAGACCAACCAAATGAGGGCATTATCTTCCCAGTGTAGATTAGATTCCCAACTGAAACTCATTGGCAACTGACGATGAGGACCATAACCACAGTGGAAGGCAGATAAGATAGACCTTCATGTTTCCAAAGAATCTGTCTGGTTGGGTGGCCATCTCCAGCCAAGAATATGGACTTGTGAAACTATTAGATGTCTCTCCTGGAGACTTTGACATGCCCTCCTATCCCAAGAACAATTTTCCTTTGGACTACACTAGGTTTAGCAGACATACCCATCTGAATGTGTACAGGAGCACTAAAGGCACTGCCTTCCTACACATCTGTTGTCGTTCAGCAATGATGCCCATGTGTATAAACTACCAGAGACAAAGAGCCTCTGGGTTAGAGGGGATGGGGATGAAATAGAACCCCTCCATTCATCTGAGGGGACACTTTAAATGGTCAAATCAGAACCTTGTTGGATGAGAATAGGAGGAACTGAGGTTACAAAGACTTTAGGAGCCACTGGTTAGATCCTAACTTTGGAGCCATTTGCTTAGGCCCACATGGTATGTTAGGGGTCAACCAAAACACACAACCCTGCTTCTATAATAAAGGAAAGCAGAATAAACAAGGTCTCCCTAAATCTGTGACCCAGATGATTGGGGAAGAGGGACAGCACCGTCAAATGAAACCTACAGCTTAACTTGTCCTCCTCCTAACTTATACAAATCTACTAACAAGTAGCTTCACAGACTTGAGTTTTTTGCATTATAATGCTATGGGGGATGAGAAGCGGACAGCAGAAAAGAGGGAAAGCAAAAGTCTTGATTACCCGCACTGGATAACAATTAAAAACTGTTTCCTCTCTAGGTTGACTTAATGAATATAGTTTTTTTTTCTTAGTGTAGAAAGGTATGTTTGGGGGAGAGTAGCAAGTTGAGTGTCTCCATGAAGGCAAAGGGAGTTTTTCACTGAGGAAAGAGCAGATGACGCCATGAGGAAGGGTGGGTATGAAACAGTTGAGTTCAAGTGGCACTTCAGTCACTGAGGAATGAAGGGGACAAAAAATGTCCAATTGACATCAAATTAAACATTTGTGAGGGAAGATGTGAACAAAGAAATCTCAGAGGTATCAGGTCAGAGAAAGAGAAGAGAAAATGACGAAGGAAAGCAAGAGGAAGGCAGGGTGACAAGTGGGAGAGTAAGGGAGGCAGAGTTTGTTCCACAACCATCTCCTCAAAAGATTTAGGTGAGAATTTTAAATTACTGGACAGTAATGACTGGTAGCACAACCACTCTAATAAGGAAGATTACAGTCAGTAATATATATGTGTGTGTGTATATATATATCTTGTTTGTAGTTATTTACATGGTGTCTCCCCATCAGACTGTGCACTCCACTTTAAAGTAGGGACTGTTTTTTTGTCATTCTTTGTATCCCCAAAGCTTAGTACAGTGCTTGGCACATAGGAGGTGCTTAATAAATGCTTATTGACTGATTGACCACTGAGAAGGGGGTATCTTATCAGAGGCAAGGTCACCTGCTGCCATCAACTCCCATATCCTCCTGTCTTGATGAACAGTCACTCTTTTGTTCAGACTCATCAAGGAAAAGGGACAGGGCCCAGATTGATATAGATACAGGGTGGTTAGTGGAGCGGGGGAAGAACAAGACCCCATATGACAATGCACTTCTTTCTTCCATGTGGTAGCGAAGACAATGTCCTTCTGCATTCATCTCCTCTGGGTCAGGTCATTAGGTAATCTGCTGCTCAAGGCCCGGACTTACTACTAGCTCAAATAAGATGAAAAAGGTGCTTGGGCTCTGTCTACATGCAGAGAGGGATTTTGGTGTTGGAGAGTGAGGTCGATAGGGAAGCCTTCCCTCCTCTTAAACCTGTTATTCTGGACCATTGCACTTAGCAAGAGTGATCTTAAATAGGAGGCTGCCTTCCTGTCTTCTCCCTCCCTTTCACAGTCAAACTCCTACTATCCCCTGGTTTTCTTCCTTCTCAGTCTCATTTGTTAGAACATTGCTCATGCCCCCAAGGCTCTGTCCTGGCTCCTCTTTTCTCTTTCTATACCAAGAGGAGTGATCTTGTTGAACCAGCCTAAATAAACAGGGGAGTGACTTATCCATCCCAGTGATACATCTAAAGATGTGATACTATACCCAGAACTGAACTTAATGGGCACTTCATGAAAGGAGAAAAGGAATCTGAGGGCCAGGAAGGACCTTCCCCTCTTCAAAATGGTTATGTAGCAACCACTTTAAATTTTATTCTGATCTTCCCAGGGATTAAATGAGTGTATAGAGGACAGAGCGTGTCTCCTGCTAGGGGAAATGTTGCTATACTTCTATCATTACTACAACTTCTCAGTAAACATCCCTTTGCAAAGTCTAATTGGTGTAAAACTGGTCATTTGATACTATGGAGATGTCACTGATTGATCTATAATGGGAGAGAGAACATTGGATGGGGTTCATTAGTGACAGTACTGAAATCCTCAACACACTGGGGTTATCCCTAGATAAACAGTCAGCTGCCCTCTGGGGACCTAATCTGTCAGGGTGAGTGGAAACTAAAAGAATGAGCCTAGGGTGCTAATGGCTCTGGAATTGGAGTCAGGAAAACCTGAGGTCAAACTCTACCTCACATATTTGCTAGTTGTGTAATACTGGGCAAATCACTTAACCTCTAAGCCTTAGTTGCTTTATCTATAAAATGAGGGAGCTGTACTGGATGACTTTTAAGGCCTTTTCCAATTCTAAATCTATGTTCCTATGACCACCTCTCTTGATGATCTCACATGCTTCCACTGGTTCATTTTTGCAGATGGTACCTAAAATTAGATATATAGCCCTAATGTCACTCAAACTCCAAGCTTGCATCAATTCTTTATCTATTAGATATCTTCAACTGAATCATCCTATCATCTCAAACTCAGTAGATCCAAAATGGAACTCTTTCCCCACTAAACCAACTCCCTTCTACAAACTTTACAGATATAGGACTTGGCGCTGGAAGTAAATTCAGAGGCTTTTTCATCTAATCCTCTTGTTTTCTAAATGAGAAAACTGAGATGAAGGGAGGCTGAGTAACTTTCAAGATTGCTGTAGTAGTAAGCATCACAAGTGGGATTTGAACCTACATCCTCTGACCCCAGGGTCTCGACTCTTCCCACTGAACTACAGTTATTTAGTTCCATTGCCTCAGACCACTTGTCATATACTGGACCCACTACATTTCAGCCCCTGTCACTGAAAGAGACCAGTGCCTCTTCAGCTTTACAGGTCCAACTCAGGTAGCACTTCAGCTACATTCCTGGGGACTGCTGCCTCTTTAAATTTGGTGGTTCTGGCTTTAAAGCTGGGGCATGATGGGTAAACAGCAGGGCATGTAGCATCTGTCCTTAAAAATATATAAAGACATTCCTCAGAACCGTGCCCCAGTTTGTCTGCTTCTTAAGACTTCGGCATTCATACTTTCATTCCCAGTGGTTCATAGATTGAGAGATTGGAGAAGCCATCCAGAGCACATAAGACAGATACTTCTGCCTTCACCTAGAGGGACATTCCCAGTGGTTCATAGATTGAGAGATTGGAGAAGCCATCCAGAGCACATAAGACAGATACTTCTGCCTTCACCTAGAGGGACAATAGCAATGACTTTCTTAAAAGGTATGGGCAATACCTCAATCAGGAAGGCGTGGTAGAGTCACCTCTACCTCAGTTTCCTCATCTGTAAATTGAAGAGGTTGAACTAGATGGCTTTGAAGAGTTTTGGTTTTTTAGCTCTAAAGTAATACTATGATGTTGTTGATGGCAGAAATGATGGCTACAGAAGTTCATTCTTGGCTCTTCTGCTCCCTAGAAAAGTACCATAAAAATAGAGAAGGAAATTCTTGTTGGGGTGATGGCAGGGAGCACACACTGCCTGTGGATGCAATTTCTCTAAAAGCTGCCAGGCCTGGGGAAAAGGTTCCTGCCAGGCAAGCTTCTATGACTAAGCCAACATCCAGGGTAAAAATCAAAGCTTGGGAATGAAATTCAATACAGCTTCCTCCTTCTAAGGCAGTTCTATGACTGCAATTTCTCAAGCATTAGCATCTGTTATGGCTCCCTGAGCAGGCATAACTCAAGGTATGTAGAGATAAAATTGCTCATGAGCTATAAGACAGAGCACCACCTCCTGTGTGGTCTGATATATAGCTGCCATGGGAAGTCTAAATTGCAATTCCCAAGGCTCCGGCCTCAGGTTGCATTTGCTGAGGGAAGTTTGTTTTCTTAAACACTCTATTCTTCTCATCCTACATAGAAGTTGGTTGTACCATCTACCACCCTCCTACTAGGAGAGTTTGCTGCTTCCTCTGGTGTGATATAAATTTGTTTGGCTAAGCTCCAGGATAGATGCATAGAAGTTACTGGGGTAGGAAACGTCAGAAGGCAGGTCATTCCCAGGGGACTACACCAGGAATCTGTCCTAGGCACTACACTATTGAACACTTTTATCAACGTCTTGGATAAATAGATGTTTTACTTCATTAAATTTACAGATGAAATCAGCTAACACAATGGATGCCATGATTCAAAATTATCTTAAGTAGGAACATTAAGCAAAGTCTTACATTTGGGTTAAGAAAAGTCAATTTCACAAGTACAAGATTAGAGAGACATAGCTAGAGAGAATTTTATTTGAAAAAGATCTAGGGATTTAAGTGTGGTGCTGCAACATGAATGGACAGTATGACAGGGCAGCCAAAATAGCTAATGCAATGTCAGGCTCTCAGAAGAGAGGCAGTGTCCAGGTCTAGAAAAGCGATATTCTCACTATACTCTACTCTGGTTAGGCCACACCTGGGGTATCGGGTTTAATTCTGGGCCCCATATGGAGGTTCACAGATTTATAGCTAGAAGGGATCCCAGAAGCCACTTAGTCCAATCTCATTTTACAGATGAGAAAATTGAGATCCAGAGAATTCATATGACTTGCCCATGGTTACATAAAGGGCCCCAAATTTATCCTACATGAGGACCAATTCTGAAGGAAATGGGAATATTGGGCTTATAGGGAAAGTTTAGAGGAGCCTCCCTCAGAGAGGAACTGTCTTCAAGTATTTGAGAAGTTTTCACATAAAAATATAGTACGCTTTTTTTTTTCCCAATTGACCTCAGAAGGCATAACTGGAAGCAGTGGGTGGAAGCTGCATAGAGAAATTTAGACTCAATACAAAGAAAAACTTCCTCACAAGTTATTAAAAAATAGAATGGGCTGCCTGGGAAAGCAGTAGATTTTCCGTCCCCTAGTAGTTTTCAAGAAAAGGCTGATGACCGTTTGTTAGGTGGCACGTAGAAGAGGTGGATAAAATTATGTCTGAGGCCCTTCCAACTCATCAAAGTCATTGTTTAGCTTTTTCATGAGGCATGCAAAGTCTGAAACCAAAGAATGATGGGTTTGAGCTGCTGTTGCTTTGCAGATAGAGCCACCAAAGCACTGCTCTTTAAATCATCCCTCAGGAGCAGGGTCTGTAGGTGGCCCAGGAATACTACGGCTGGGCTCCCTCCTTAGGATTATTAAGTACATGTATGTGGGTGCCTATGTGTGCATGTGCATCCACATGTAGTCACTGTTTAATCAAACAAGGTGTGAGGAAGTAATAAGGCCAGATTTGGTTTTCCTGATGACTTTACTGTTAATAGTGAGAAGGATGGAATCTAGCTTTGCTGGCTTCTAGGTAATAAACTCTGACTGATTCTAAACATACTATAGATCAACTTAAGGGTTCTGGAGCCAGTCCAGGGGAAAAAAAATACGCAAAGAGTCCCTTAGCTTTGGATAGCACTGACGACAAGAAGAATGCAGAATATTTCTGACACCCTTGAATACAGAACTCTTTCATTTTACAGATAGAGGTGACTCTATTTAGGCCTCTCCTGGTGGAAGTAATTTTCATGCTCATTAGGAAGGTCAATATTAATGTCCCTTGAGGTGAGGATAGAGGATAGAGTTATTCCCCTCCTCAGTGGCTCATTAAATGGACTCAAAACCAGTTCAATGACTAGAGTTGAAGAATAATGACAATGAGTTGACATCAACCTGGAAGAAGGTTCTGGTAGCAGCTGCAAGGCTCTATCTTTTGCTCTGTTCAACATTTTTATCAGAGGTAGACTGGTCAGATTAGACCAGGAAAGAGGGACATACAGACAGAAATAGTAACTGATGAATACATAGATGTAATGTAATCACTGTGCATCAAAGGAATGATAACACAGAGGTTACTCTGTGTGCATTCTTCTTTGCCCTACTCATGGCTGGTGTAATCAAGTGTGCCTGAGTTGATCCTAGATATGTGCATTTATAAAGTGCAACAGTTTCCTTTGTTTATTATTCACAAGTGTAAAACCATGCAAGCCCCAGTGGTGAGAAGATCAGTCTGTAGCCTCAGTAGATCTGACTAGAAGTGACCAGGCAAAAAGTAACCCAAGGTGCCATAACCTCAGTGCATACTCTGTGCCTTGACAGCAATAAATTGTGACTTGGTAAGTTTATTGTGAGTTTGAGTTGTGTCTCTTCCTTAAACCCAGAAACAGACTGTGATAACTTATACAAATGGACAGAGGATATGCTTATCAAATTTGCAAAGAACATAATGTTGGGATAAATGTAAAGTTAATTCAGGTTTAAAATAATCTGCTACACACAGGATAGAGGAGCCACAAGTGAGGCAGGATGGCCTAGTGGAAAGAGCACTAGACTTAGAGTCAGAAGAGCCTTGTTTCAAATCCTAGCTCCTATACGTTTTAGCTGTGAGAGTGGGGGACTACTTCTCTGCTCAAGGTTTTAGGGGGTAATCCTGAGGTACTAGGAATTCTATTCCTGTTGCTCAGAAGCTCTCATCTACTGCATTTCCAACTCCTCCCCACATCAATCAATTGCTTTCTTATTGTTTTGGGCACCATTTCATTTTGTTGAGGTCTTTTTAGAAACCAATCCTTATCCAGAGTCTCTATTTACATAGAAACAGTGACTTCCCTGCTGGCCACAGTAGCATTGCAAAGATACCACAAGTAAGAGACAGGCAGGCAAGCTGGGCAGGGGCAGGCAGGCTGTGGTGACATGCAGCCATTCAGGGGAGTGATGAAGGGAGCTGAAGCTCTTACATTAATGAATGAGGCATTGATGTAGTCGGAATCTGGAACCCCTTCAACCGGTGTCAGGTGTACCCTGGAATGGTCATCTAGAAGAAAGAGCAACAGCCATGAATTTTCCCTTTGAAACTCACAGTCAATGTTCTCTGTCCTATGTCCCCTTCAGATTCTTGAAGGGTGGTTTTCCACTACCACCCCTCGGTCAGGCTCACCTACTCACTAGGGCCCCATCTCCTACTTTCCTTGACTTCTCCTTCCTGATTTATCAGTAAAAGATACTCATCTGAAGCAAATCCAAGAAGGGGACAGCCTAGCAAAGTAAGAATCCTTACATGTGACACACGGGTCTATGGATCTTTGGGACCTGGGGCAGGGCGACGTAAGAAGGACACAATGAAATGTCACAGTATTGACACCAAGTACTCTGCTGGGCCCAGGAGTCATTAAGTCTGTTAAGCTCTTACTGTGGTTCTGTCTCCTGGCCTTGCCAGCCTCTTTCCTTGCATTAGAGCTGCAAGGCACCTGTCTCTATCCCTTTATGCTCGGCTCTGGGGAATCTGCTTGGAACAAATATTCACAATCAAGCAAAACAAACAGGAGCATGCTCTCTGTGGAAGCCTTTTGAGTCTCATGAGGAGGTTTGTCAGCCATTGTAGTTTAGCACCCATGTACAGGAGTGTGATTATTGTCATCTACTTTTACTAAAAGCTCCTCATGAGCTTGAAGTAAATGATCTTGGAATCACTGGTATTCTCTTCTCAGAGCCAAGCACAGGTCCTTGCACAGAGCAGAAGCTCAGGAAATGTTTGTTAAGTGAATGAGTCTTGAGTGGGGAAGCAAGCACTGAGTGATGCTGGGCCTAAGAAGGTCCTCTGGAAGCTCTACAGCAGACCTCTACCCTTACTCAATACTGTTCTCCTTTTAACCCTCCAAATTTTGACTCAGAAGGCCCTGTAACTTCTCAACTAGAGAGAGTTTCATGAGACATCCCAGAAGCACGTACAAGGCAAGATGTTCACATATCTGTTTTTCTCCTTGTTTTCTTCCTTGGAAGCAGCTTCACAGGTGGCCTGGATAGGACAGGCTGGGAGAGCCTGGGGACGTAAGAAAAATAAGATAAGTTACTAAAAATGATGACTGACAATCAGTGAGCATCCCTGCAATGCAAACTTCTGTTGCCTATGCTGGATGATAAATGGGTACTTTCCTTTCTTGTGAGAGAAGCTAGATAGGTCTATGACCACAGCAACTCTTATTGTCTAGCACTAACTGGTCCCCTCCCCCCCCAAAAAAAATCCAAGTTGTTTCTAAAGGTCTAAAACATTGCATCATCTGTACTGTCACTGTGGGGAGAAAGTTCTTTCTTGGCCTAATACACAGAGATTGGCTGCATGGTAGACACAGCAGAAGGGCAGATGCTTTTTCAGCAAGACACCAGGACTCCTTCCTTTGCCATCCAGTTCTATGGTTCCTTTATCACAGTCCCTATCTAATTGAAAGGGAAACAGGTTTAGAAAAATATGAGTAGAGACTTGGGCTGTGGGGAATAGGAACTGCTTCCATGAAGCCTTCCCCAATGACCCTCCTCATCCAGGCCCTGCCCTTTCTCTGTTAGTGTTCTCTCCTGCCTCAATTTTCCTTGTATCAGACTTGTTTGTGTACCTGGCAGTGTCCCTACAGTAGAATGTAGGCTCCATGAAGACAGGGCCTGTTTTGTTAATGTTTGTGTTACCAGCACCTGGCATGTGCCCTGCAAAAGCTGGCACTTAAGAGACCTCTTTGACTTTAGAAGTTTACTCTACCCCTGGACTTTGCCACACTGGAAGAACTCTCAGGCTCTACAGCATCTGACTTCTTCCAGACCCTCCCTCCACGTCTTCATTCCTCTCCAGGCTACTCTCCTGACTCTTCACCTCCACAGCCCTGCTCCCATGCTGTCCTCTCACCTCCACCGCAGCTTTCTTCCTCCATTAGAATCGAAGCTATGGGAGGGCAGGGACTATTTTTCTGCTTGTATTTGTACTCTCAGCACTTAACACAGTGCCTGGTACATCATGGTAAGCATTTAATAAATGCTGGCTGATTTCTGATTTGATTTCTTGCATTGAATCCAAACTACGCCTTCACAAAGGTCTAGATTTGGGCCACAGGAAAACTTGGGAAAATAGGGCAACCAGTGCCAAGGAAAGTGGGATACTTGTGTTCCCACAAAATATGTGGAACTGATCCTTAAAAATGGGGCCTTGGATAGGAAGGATCAGACTGAACAGCCAAAGCTCAACAGAAAGGAGATAAAGGAGACTCTTCTCTCTCCACATTCAAGAGTCGAACATGAAAATCTCCCTCACTGACTAAGGGCAATAATAGGATGCATGAGTCATCTTTGGGTATTTAAAGGGCTACATGTACAATAAAAAAAGTATTGAATTTGTTCTTCTTGTCCACAGAAAGCAGAAGAATAAAGTTGGGAGATTGGGGTATGCGAGAAGGCAGATTCTGGCTTGGGAAAACTTTCTAACAATGAAAATTGTCCAAAACTAGGATGGGTTGCATTGGAAAACAGTAGAGCTTCTGCTGCTAGAGATGGAGAATAGAAGTTGTATAGACTCTTAGAGGGGGTCTTGTGGAGGGGATTCTTCACTGGACATAGGCCAGACAACTTATTTTTAAGGCCTTTTCTAGTTTGCGATTCTATGATTCCAACCATAATTGTGGTGCATACTTCCTCCTGAGTTCAGGGCCAACGATACTTCTAAACCAGCTATAAACACAAGATGGCAGCAAAGTTCCTTTTAGACCAGGCCCGGATGTAGCTCCAACCTCAGACTTGCTTGGGAGCCTGGCTTGCCATTTAACTCATTTTCGACTAGGAACTCTCTTAGTGTTTGGCCCTGAATACACCTAGCACTCTGCATTCACCTAACAGTTCTTGCCTAGGCTGTCAAGTGTCCTGAATTATGAGCCCACAGCTAGCTCAATGAAAGAAGGTGAGTGAGGGCAAGAAGCCAACTCTTTCTCTGCCCAGTAGAATCAGCTGAGGCTACAGCCAAATGTCTCACCCACAGCACATTAGAAACTTCTCTTAGCAAACAAACAGGTGGCCAATGATCAGGTCCCTCATCCTTAGACTAGCCTGATTCCCAAATAACTTCCTAGAACCACACTGCCCAAACTGGTTTTGCCCTGCCCACCCAGTCACAGGGGAAACAAATGGCTCACATTGAATTCTTCTCGGAAGAGCTTATTATCATCAGCCATGCGTCGGTTAATCTCCTCTTCCAGCTTGTCCACTGGCAGCGGGGGATACTTCCTATTGGTGCTTGGAGACCTGGCCAGAAGTGGCATGCTTTGAGGTTCTGCAGCAGCACAAGGGGGAAGTGGTCAGTCACTCAAGGCCTAGAAAAAGGCCAGCCCCCTGCCTGATAACTCGCTGCTTGCTGCCATTGGCCAAGACAGCCCCAATATCAACATAAAGGAACAGGGTTGCTGTCTTTGGTCAGTCTCAGGTACTGAGGTTATATGTGGGGGCATTCTGATGCTATCATTTACCCATAGGGGTACTACTAGATCCCCATTTTCCTTGTCCATTGAATCTCATGCAGAGACAGGCCCACTGCCAGCTGTCTTACCCATGTCATCAGTGCGTCCATTGGACAAGCGAAAGGAATTGGAATGGCTCCCAGCCTGCTTGTACTTCTTGAACCTAATGGGAAAGCATATAAAAATGGGCACCTGGAGCCCAAGAATAGAAATGGTGTTTTTTGGAAGAAGGCTGAATGTGTCACTGTGATTGAGGCCATCTTCTACATAGTTCATTTCAACCTTTCCAGGAAAAGATGAATAGAGAAGAGCCCCTGCTCAGTGAGAACAGGGAATCAACTCCCTTTTTAGACATCACACAGCCTCCCCCCACCCCCGCCCCCCCATTACAATACTACACCCTTTGGAGATAAAATTATAGGATCTTGTACTTATCACAAACCACACTGCATGTCCACTGGGACACATGGCCCCCAGGAAAAGCCTCCACACCAAAATTGTCCATTTATACCCGTCATAACTTCTTGGGGTAAAGGAAGGAGAATGAGAGAGATCCGTCCTGTGTCAGAGCCAGGAGATTTACTCTGGCCTTTAGAAATCATAGGTAGAAAAGCTGCTTCTGTGTCAGGATATTTAATACCAGGACCCCTCCAAATGTCTGTACCTCCACTGGGCAGAGGGGGAAGTCCTAATACCTAAGCAAAGTAGTTTGAGGCCTTGAAAGGGTCTTGTAATTTCTCTGTCTCCCTAGAGGGTTCCAAACTAGATGCTAGCCTAGCCAAAGGATCTGTCTCATCTCCTCAGCAAGATATCTTGGATACAGACCTACCATCTGGAGCCGTAGGACAGGGGCTGGGACTCTCTATAGCACTACAGCTCTGTGAAAGCTAGTTCTTTGAGGAGACGAAGGGATGCAAAGCTGTATGTTGTATATCTCAGGATGTTGCATATCATCCTTTACCCAAGAGTTAAAAATTCCACAATCCCATGCCTACCCCCAATGCCACTAGTAATCATGGTGATACTGATAATAATCTCATATAGTCCCTCTATTGCTATGTTGCTTTTTAAGATTCATAATATTTCATAGCTACAAAGCCTTTAACATCTTACAGGAGTAGGTAAGGAGGCCAGTTCCATCATTAGCTTGGTGGGGCCCAGAAGCTGGGCACAAAGGCAAGGCTAATCCCTGTTCCAGCTTTCTCACCCACTCATCGGGACCTTATTCTTAATGACAACACTCAACGTTCACCATCCTTAAAACCCACCAAACTTCTCCCAATGTTCAGAGGCTTAGGCCAAGGACATTTTTTCTTCTTTGGCAGAGGGAACAACATGTTTTTAAAAACAACAAACTCAGATAGAGGAAAAAATCCTACCACTTTTAGAGATGAAGTCTATACTTGCAGGCTGAATTCTATCTCATCAGGCCTGCATGCTCCCCTCCCCAGGACGCCTGGACCACAGATGGGCACTCTATCCCCTCCCACCAGTGTCACCACAGTAGTGATTGTATTCAGCATCTTGATGAGAGTTGCTTTATTTCTCAAAGAAATTGTTTGCCAAAGAGCACTTTTACTGCTGAAGCCCCAGGTGGTGTATCAGCCACCACATCCCTCTTTTCCCCATACAAGTTCTGCGGAGCAAAAGGCACCCTCTTCTATTACATCAGATGAAGAGGGCTTACTTAAGGCTAAAGCTGGAAAATGAAGTCACCCATCCTGTCTGATCTCTCCTACACACCTACCTCATTCTAACTTGTAATATCATGATATAACTATATTTCTTACCCTCCTACTAGATTGTAAGGGCAGGAGCACAGGGAACTTTGCTCTCCATCCTGGCATGCTCACCCTCCCCTACTCCCCAAGGGCCAAACACACATAGCCTTGTATATCGTGGACAAGGAAGACGTGTGTTGAAGTGAAATGGATTAAGCCAGAATGGAGAGACTGAAGTTTCTTACCTTAACATGTACAGAACAATGATAATAAACACTATCACTAGAAGAGAGGACAGGGCCACCATCACTGCAATGATAGGTGTCTCATCTGCAACCAAGAACACACACACATACAATCAGGTTAGAAGATGAACACTGCTTATAAGGGTAGGCTTGGGCAGCCACTAAAACAAGCTAATGATAGCTCCTTACCCTAATGCTTCTATCATTGAGAGAGAAAATGGAAGAGGAAAGGAGACAGGAAGGGAGAAGAGAAGAGGGAAAGAGAAAGGAGAAGAGAAGGGGAAAGAGAGGAGGGGAAGAAGAAATGGAGAAGGGGAAGGGAGGAGAAGGAAGAAGGGGAAGGAAGAGGGAGGAGGGGAAGGGAGAAGGGGAAGGAGATAGGGAGGAACCAAGAGACCTAGCTTCCAGTATTGGTTTTGCCACTAACTTACTGCAGTCCTGAGCAACTCATTTAACCTCTCTGGGTCTCATTTTCCTCTTATATAAAATATCAGGGGACTTGGCCTAGATGGTCTCTATGATCTTTTATAGCTCTAACATCCTATGGGTATACTAATGAGTCTGATAGGAGTGTTCCTTACCCTTTTTCACTATGTTATTTAAAACATTTATTCATTTTTGTAGCACGGTAATATTCTGTCACATTCAAGTATCATAATTTGTTCAACCATTCCCCAATCAGGCACGCCTACTTCGTTTCTAGTACTTTGCTACTACAAAAAGTGCTGCTATAAATATTTTGCTACATATACACATGGAAAAGAGAGAAAACAAAACACTATAAGAAAGGCCACTGGCTTTGACATTTATTTGACAGAAATGCTTCCAACTAGGCATAAATCCACAAACCTCAACAACGTAAAGGCCAAATCCACTTCATTGCTCTTACCAAACAGTTCAAAATGCCATGGTACTCACTAGTAAAGAACTAAAGGGAAAATAAGGGAGTTGGAGAATGTTCAAGTACCATGATTTGAATGTTTATAAATTCAACATATATGGGAATATTAGAATTCCTTCCAAGGCAACCAAAAACTACCCTGGAATTTGAGAAACTGGGAGTTTATGGATCTAGGTATCCAAAAGACTTCTGCCTAAATTAACTGATTGCTTGGAATTCATGAAAACAGAGGAAGTTTAACAAACATATACCAAAAAAGAGGAGCAAGACACTGATGACACACTAGATGAAGACTGCTTACACTTGTTTGATTTCCTACTCTCATTTGTCTTTAAACATAAAACATTCATTTTTATATTGCTGGTCCTATTACACATGTCATAGGACCTACCTGAAGAAGTTATGGGCAAAAATATTCCTTTTCATCTATTTGGTGATTATGATCTTAAATAACGAAATTTTTTGGACAGAGAACATCAGCCTATAACCTCCTTTTCTTGGGCTAGCCTTGTCTCAGACCAGTACTACAAAATGTGATGAGCAAAGACTATTTTTATTACTTTTCTCTAAATAGCTGCAAATTTCTGCAGAACTGAACAATGAAGACAGAAGTATCCATCCATAACCAATACCCGGTTTAATAAGATATGCGAGATTATAGCACAAGACTGCCATCACAAACTAAGTATTGTTGCACCCCCCAAGTAAGAAGGAAATTTAAAATTTCTCAAGAAGGAAAAAAATGCTTCATAGGACCAAATCACTGAGAGTTATGAAATCTACAGGCTGAGTAGCTACACAGAAGAGTGGTTCTGATTCTTGCTTCCATAATTTACTAGCTGGCAAGTTGCTTCTCCGCTGAGCTTCAGTTTTCTCAACTATAAATAAAATGGGAGGTAATTGTAGTTATGTTACCTCTCTCACAGGATTGGCTCTAAGAAATTGCAATTCATAAGTCGTTATAGTAGCTATCACGGTGCAAACAAAATGATGACATAAAATAAGTTGTAATCATTTGTAAATATTACTGTCTTCAGTAAATATATTATGATATATGATAGCTACTAGAATCTCTTATGATATGAAAAGTAGCTTCTTGTAGTTGATTTGTAAGTTATGATACATAATAGCTACTAGAGTCTCTAAGGTACGAAAAGTAGTCTTTTGTAATAGTAGATTTTGTTTCTATTCCTATTTCCTGTTAAGTCAATATAAAAATATAAATTAAAAGTTAACAATGTCACAACCACACATGCATATGGTCACCACAGATTGACAGGGAGTAGGAGAAGGGGGTAGGAAAGGACAACGAGAGGTCACTGCACAATGAAATGGCTTCTTAAATGAAGTGACAATAAACAACAAGGTGAGTTTCTCACCTCTTCTCTCCGAGTCAGAATTACCTGTATAATAAGTGAAAAATAGAAACATTTATTAAGATGAAAATAGATAACTAGTAGTACTTCTACAGTCTCCCTAACAATTTAATATTTGATCTAGTGCCTCAGATAGTGAGAAAGAACCCGTCAAAACAAAACCGGCACTGAAGAAAGCTGCCCTTTGTTTTTTTTGTACCCTCCACCCCACCTCCTAGTGTCATTAACAATAATCCCTTACATGTGCACGAGGCTTTTCAAGTTTACCAGGTTCTTTCACACGCATTATCTCATGTGATCCATCATGTGATCCTGGGAGACAGGGAAAGAGGGAAGAAGGGCTCTCCTCTAACAAGAGTGCAGACCCAGCAAATTCAACAATGACAAGCTTGTGCCTGCTGACCATTTGTTGGACCTTTCTCGCTCTTCGGTTTTTAATGACCTCTAGCTTGTGGCAGAACATTCAGGGTGCTGGTCCTTGCTAATCCTTTATGACGCTGCTGATCAGCGCTCTCAGATCATCTATCCTCCGGTTCCGTTCCTTAGAAGGCATTCATAACAAGAAGTACAGCTATTTCCATTAGCATGGGGTATTACTACTCCCATCTGAGGGCTGGAGAGACTAAGGCTCCACAGAGGGCGGTGACTTCTCTCAGGTGACAAGGAATTAGCAGCATAGCTGGGTCATATGACTCCAAATCTACTTCCTGCTCTTTCCACTAGACTAGGCTTCTTCTCATTCTGAACTGAGGAGAAATAAAGGGCAGTGGAATGTCATCCTCTGAATCACCCTTCTGCACCCTTGAATCATTTTTATAGCTTTTCTCTGAGCTCCTTCTGTCTTTCTACTTTCTCCTACAAAACAAACATTCCAGGAAGGGTCTTATCAGGGCTAGGCATAAGGAGAAGATGAACTCTTGGCTCTCTCTTAGCAGCCTCCTTGGCTTTCCCCACAATACAGTGAGCATGCTCAGGACTTTCTCAGCTACACTTGTCCTTAGCCAGTCTTCCAAAAGTGACTACAAATGGAGTTTCCCTCTTTTTTGGGAGCTTAAGGACAGGGGCTGTTTTTACCCCTTTTTTGTATCCCAACACATGTTATTCAATAATTTTTCTTCAGTTGTGTCCAACTCTTTGAGATCCCATTTGGGGATTCTGGAGTAGTTTTCCACTTCCTTCTCCAGATCATTTTACAGAGGAGGAAACTAAGGCAATTCCTAACCCTAAGTTAGGGTTAAGTGACTTGCCCAAGGTCACATAGCTAGTAAGAGTCTGAAGCCAGATTTGAACTCAGGAAGATGAGTGTTCCTGACTCCAGGCCTGGCACTCTATCCACTGTGCTACCTAGCTTCCCCCTGATGCATAGTAGGCATTTAATAAATGCTCTGACTAGACAGCATGGAAAAACCAATCAAGACTTGTAACTCTGCACACAAGGTTGCCTCTGTCTCATGAGGTAGTGTCAAAATTCTTCAAACAGTCTCAAAATAAAATTCATTTAAAAACAAATACATACTGGATAGCCTTTTTTAGTAGTGGGTTATAGGTAAAGTCTAATACTATGGCTGCCAGTGAATAGTAACTTGGGAATCAATGGCCTGAGTACTGGAGCAGATGTTTCTGAAAGAGAAGGAGGAAGTCAAACCAAAGTAGAAGGACAGTGGGGGATGATGGAAAGTTTTAGTATTAGCCATGATTTCTATTACCGAAAAAGTAGAAAGTCTGGGAGATGTGATTGCTCTCTCTATCCAAGCACGTGAAAGGCTGTCATATGGGAAAGGGATTAAACTTGCTCTGTTTGATTCTAGAGGGAAGGAACAGGAGTAATTTGCAAAGAGGCAAATTTAGGCTTAATAAAAGGAAAATGTTTCTAACAATTAGAGATGTCTCAAAGTAGAATAGACAGCCTTGAGAGGCAGTGGTTTCCCCTTATGGGGAGGTCTTCAAGCAGAAGCTGGATGCCCATTTGTTAAGTATGCTACAGTAGGGAATGCTTTTGAGCCTGAATTTGATCAGGTAACTACTGAAGTTCCTTCCAACTCTCAAAATCTAATTCTGTGATCTGTCAACGTTATTGAAGATGAATACCCACTGATTGTAGTAGAAATTTTCCAGGGAAATATAATCGTTGAGACTTTGTGGGATGGTTCACATGGACACTCTAGAACTAGATGTGTTTGTCAAAAGGAATGGAACAGATTAAAGGGATGGTGTATTAGTACTGTATAATAATAAGATATACTAATGAGTAAATCTAGGAACCAGAGAAGGGAAACTTTGATGGAGAGCATTTGAGTCATGATCAATGGAAGCAGAAACAGAAGAAATACTATAATTAAGATATACTATAGACTATCCTTGACAGAATGAAGAAAAAGATAAAGAATTCAGAAAAGAGATAAGCCTGGAACAAAGGCATGTTATAGCACTGAAAAATAAATGAATAAAGAAGAATTCATCACATGCTTACTATGTTCAAAGCACTGTGCACACAAATAGAAAAGCAAAACAGTCCCTGCTCTCAAGAAGCGCGCATTTTAACAGGAGGAGACAACATATGTTGGAGATTTCAACTGCAAGTCAGGTAGAAAGGCTCCATGGTCTTTAGGGTATAGCGGCAAAGCACATAGTCAAGCATCTTCTTTTATGTTTTGTTCTTTAATGTCATTTCAATGATAAAATCATATGCATTTATGAAACAGAATCATTTGACAGTGACAATGGCTTTGTAGCTAGAACTTCGTCTTCTAGATGTTCCATAGCTGTGGCTGCTGAGGAGGCAGAGGCCACAATAACTGTAGAAGAAGTGGCTGGGGGTGCAAAGCCAGGATAGCAGAGTATAGGCAGTAACCCAGCTGACCTCTCCCAACATTCTTCTCTAAACAACTTTAAAATAGCTCCTCAAATCAAATTTTGGAGTGGCAGAGCCAACGAAAAGTCAGAATGAGACATTTTTCTAGCCTAAGACAACCTAAGAGGTTATCAGGAAAGATCTATGACACCAGGGTAGGGGCTGGTCCAGAGCACAACAGTAGCGCTAGGCCTTGGAGGTGGCTACAATGGTGGCAGTGGGAGCAGCTTTGGGATCTCTCAGTCAAGACAAGGCAAGGGGGTCAGACAACTGATCAGAAAGAGATTTTGCTGGCACTGGGTACAGCTGGTGCTGATTGGCAACTCTACCATCCATATGCAGTTCTGGGTCACAGTTCAGAGGGGAGCAAAAAACTGATGAGCAAGGTGCTCTCAGAAAAACTTGGAAAGACTTACATGAGCTGATGCAAAGTGAAATGTACTGTCTACAAAGTAACAGCAACATTGTAAGGTGATCAGCTGTGAATGACTTAGCTGTTGTCAGCAATACAATAATCCAAGACAACTCTGAAGGACTTATGATGAAAAATGCTATGTATCTCCAGAGAAAGAAATGATGGTGTCAGAATACAGATTGAAGCGTACTTTTTTTTTTACTTTATTTTTCCTCAGGCTTTTTTTGTCTGTGTTTTCTTTCACAACATGACTATTATGGATATGTTTTGCATGATTACACATGTATAACCCATATCAAATTGCTTGCCTTCTCAATGAAGGAGGGTGGGGAGGGAGGAAGGGAAAGAATTTGGAACTCAAAGTTTTAAAAACGAATGTTAAAAATTGTTTTTATACGTAACTGGGGAAAAATGATATACTAAATAAATACCAAAAGATTAAAAAAGAAAAAGAAGTAACAAGGGGCGGGGTGGTTGTTTCAAAAAAACATGGTAAGACCTATATGAACTGAAAGTGGAGTAAGAGGAAGTGGGAGATTATTGTACACAGTGACAGCAAGGTTGTAATGACGATCAACTGTGAAAGACTTGGTTGCTCTGATCAATATAATGATCCAAGACAATTCCAAAAGACACATAATGAAAAAACGCTACCCACCTCCAGAGAGAGAACCAACGAACCCTGAGTACAAAGTGAAGTATAATTTTTTTGCTTTCTTTATTTTTTCTTTTATTTCTTTATATCTTGTGATATGGCTAATGTGGAAATAGGTTTGCATGATTTCACATATATAATTGATATCATATTGCTTGTCTTCTCAATGGGTGTGGGGGTGAGACAATTTGGAATTCAAAATTTTAAAAGAAAAGAATGTTAAAAATAAATAATGATTTTTTTTTAAAAAAAGAGTAGTGACCGGCTCATATCTCCACAAGGGTTTATTACCTGGATGATAGGGAAATTTCAATTATTTGGACACTGACTGCAGCTCTCTTTTTGCAAAATTATAATTATAGCCTTTTAAAGGAAAAGGAAGTGACATTATTCTGGACCTGACTTTCACTACAAGGAGGAATATGGCTGCTGAAACAGAAATGATGACAACCTGGGGAAGACTTCATGAACGATGGGAATTGAGAATAGTGCCCAGGGGGTGATGATTGTGAGTTGAACCACATACGTGACATTCTGTAGGTTAAATCTAGTCTCTCTCTTTCCCTTAGGAGACAGAGAGATATGGGAACTTCCCTCACTAGCCATTTCTGAAAAGACAATAAGCTTTTGGACCTTTTACATAAGACACAGATGAAACACTTCAAAATCAGAGTACGTGCTAACTTTCTACCAGAGATCCTCGAGAATTCCCTCACTTATTTCAGAAGGAATATCCAGGGACTAATTCTAGCAGGCAACTCTTTCCCAATGAATTCTGCAAATATTTACTAAGCACTTACTACGTGATTAGCACTGGAAATACAAAAATAGACATAACAGACCCTGCTCTTTAAGCAATATGTAACATAATTTTAGGGTGGGGAAGACAAAGGCACACATAACTTTGCTCTCTGGCTTCCAACCCTATACTTAACTGAAATTGCTTTCTCCAAAGTTGCTAGTAACCTCTTAATTGTCAAATTTAATGATATTTTCCCAGTTCTTATTCTTCTGAACATCTCTGCAGTATTTGACATTGCTGCCTACCCTCTCCTTTCAGATACTCACTGTGGGCACACCAATACTCTCTCTTCCTATATGTTTGACAGTTTCTTCTTTGTTTCCTTTGTAAGCTCACCATCCCTATCACAATGCCTAATGGTGGGTGTTTCCTAAGCCTCTGATCTGACGTTCTCCTATTCTCTCTCTCTCTCACTCATTTGATGACTTCCCTAGCTCCTGTAATTCTATCATCTCTATGCAAATGACTCCCAAATCTATAAATCTAGCCCTAGAGTCTTTCCTGAGAGCCTGTAGCACACCTCCAGCTACCTGATATTTCAAATTGGACGTCTGATAGGCATTTCACACTCAACATGTCCAAAACAGAACTGATGATCTTTTTCTCTCCCCACCCCAAACTCACCCCTTTTGCAACCTTCCTTATTCTTATCAAAGAGTATTGCCTTTCTTCTAGTCACCCAGGTAAGCAACCTTAGTATTATACTTGACTCCTCACTCTCCTTCACCTCAAATGTCAAACCAGTTGCCAAATCTCGCCATTTCTACCTCTGCAACATTTTTCACATCTGTCCCCTTCTCTCTACTCACATAGCTATCACCCTAATTCAGGCCCTCACACCTCCAAATTAATTTCTCTGCCTTAAGTATCTTTCCTCTTCAAATTATACATACACACGTCACTTTTAGGAAAAGTGATTCTCCCTACCTTTCCTACTTTATCATTCAACATTCCATTCTTTTACTCTCCTGTCCAACCAACCAGCCCTTGTTATTCCTTCTCCATGACAGTCCAGAAGATGGATACTCATTTCCAGTCTCTACACCTAGAATTTACTTCTCCTTACAACTAACTACCTCTTAGAATCCCTCGTTTCCTTCAAAACTCTGTTCAAGCACTTTCCACAAGAACCACTTCTAGACTCCACCCCCAGCAGTGGCTAGTGCCCCACCCCAATTTACACAGTACTTACCTTCTATATATTCATTTGTATGCGTATTGTCTCCCCCAGCAGAATACAAGCTCCTCCTTGGGGGAGACTTTCATCTTCATCTACCTATTCCTAGTACTTAGCACAGTGCCTGGCACATAGCAGATGCTTAATAATTGCTTATGGATTGATTGATAATATGAGGAAGAATGATAAATATAAAGGAAAAGAAAGACAAAGTGCCTGGAGGAGGTGCTTTGAGGAAGGAAAAACACTTTCACTTCTGTGTTTGTATGTGGGGAGATGGTAAGGAGGTTAGAATTCAGAGAAGAATTACATAATAGGTAGGCTTTGCAAGTGAGAAAGTACAGAGACAGAAGAAAAGGCAGCTGAGCAAAGAACCAAGAGAAGTTTATACCTCTAGGAGGGGTGGGGAACCTGCGGCCTCAAGACCACATGTGGCCTTCTAGGTCCTTGGGTGGGGCCTTTTGACTGAGTCCAAGTTTTACAGAACAAATTCTTTTATTGAGAGGATTTGTTCTGTGAAATTTGGATTCAGTCAAAGAGCACATTAAGGTTCTTTTATTGAGAGGATTTGTTCTGTGAAGTTTGGATTCAGGCAAAGAGCCGCACTTGAGGACCTAGAGGGCCACAAAAAGGTTCCCCACCCCTGCGTGGGGTAGAAAGAGGATGAAGAGCCAGCAACGGAGATAAGGCTGGTTGGAAGGAAAGGTAGAAGGAGCAGCACTGGCAATGGAGTGTCACAAAAGCCATGACATCAAGGATAGATCAAGAGAGGCCATGAAGGATAAGTGAACAATCCACAATGCCTAGGATTGTAGAGAGGTCAAGGAGGATGAGGATAGAAAAGTCCATTGTATTTAGGGACACATGTATGAATACTGAAGTCTCCGAGGATGATGGAAGGGGAAGGGATAACGAATAAGACTTAGCCAGGGATCACAGAGGAGTGACTAGGTGGTCACTACATGACAGCAAAAGATCAATAAAGGGTGGTATAGTTGAATGGCATGGAGTTCAAAAGAAGAGAGGTTGCTGAGTGATGATGGCAGAGCAAAGGCCTGCAGCTGCAATGGGAAGCAGTGAAATACAATGACTAGAAATGTAGCAGATCCAACATTGAGAAACAGCTTGGGGGACAGAAGATGTTAGGAAATGCTGCTTGATTAGCTAGAACCTTGTTCTGAAGGGTGGTTCTAGGAAGAAGGAGAAGGGAAGGGAATAAGTACATATGAAGTACCTACTTAATATGGTCCAGGCACTGTGTAAGCACTTTACAAATATTATTTCATTTGATCTTTAAAACAACCCTGGGAGGTACATGCTATTGTTATCCCCATGTTGCAGATGAGGAAACTGAGGCAGACAGAACTTAAGTGACTTGCCCAGGATCACACTCAGTAAGTGTCTGAGGGAGAATTTGGATTCAGGTCTGTCTAAACTCTAGGCCCAGTGCTTTCTCTATCACTGGTACTGTTTTTAGCGAACTAACAGATCTGTCAGAGGAAATGCAAACTGCTTTTTCATGATAGCAGTGCTCTAAGGTCTCGGGAATAGGAAATGAGAGTTTCTGTGGGGCCCTTGGTCTAGGAAACATAAAAAACATTCCTAAGAAACATTGGGCACATCCTTAGTGAACTGAAAATACAAACCTGAAGTATTTAGAGCATGGGGAAGATCATTTGTACAGTGAGAGAAGTTACGCACTATACAGAATGGGTGACCAAGGTAATTGTGAAATCATCATCTCTGGAAATCTTTTTAAAAAAAGAGTTACAATTCTCACTGGTTGAGGCTGCCCAAAGTGAAAGGATGAACGAGATGACCTTCAGGATCCCCTTTCTTTACCCCTCTCATGACTCTATGCTGAGCAGACATTCTGAATATTCCCTAATTTGGTCTTCATTAAATTGTCTTACGCAGTTTGATTTTAATGCCAGAATATCTGCGGTGAGAAAACACAAGGAAGAGGTTTACCTAAAGAGTAAATAAATCCCCAAACATGAAAGAAAACAAAGACCTTTTCCAGTACCTGAAGGGGTGAAGGTGTCTGGTGTTGTTACTGCAGTGCTAAAATTGTGGTCCCAGGCTTCTGTCTTGGCATCTGTAAACCCAGGATCAGGAAGCCAAGTAGCATTTGGAGAAGGTGAGGTCACATTAGACTCTGCCACCTCTGTCCTTGTAGTCACATTGATAATAGAGCTTGATGAGTTGACAGTTGTTATATAAGTAGGTTCCAGGATTACAGGTGGACTGAGTGTTGGTGTTGTAGAAAGAGAAGTCAGTGAAGAGTTTGGACTGAGATCCTTGGAGCTCATGGTTTCCCCTTTATTAGGCTCTGTGGTTGATGCTTTAACTGATCTTGTGGATGAGGTAACTCCTACTGAAGGTGACACTGCAAACACTAAAGCACAAGAAAATATCACATCAAGGTACAACACAGCCCCCAAAAGCTAGGCAAAAAGGAGTGGTTGCTATGGCATATCCTCAAAAATTGTTGTAACCCCAGCAGAGACCAGCTGCACAGTTTTTCATTCTTTAATTGAGGTGGTCTTTCCTACAGGGGAACATTAGCTGAAGAAAGTAGGAAATATCCTTTTTATTTAGCCCCTAAAATGAATATTTTGGGGGTACGGTTCTTAGCTACATCTTTACTTTAGGGATGAAAGCAAGAGTGCAAGATTTACTCAGAAATAAGGGAAGCCTTACCTGTTGTGGCATTGCTGGCACTGAGGCATGTCAGGCCACTGCTGAGCAAAATTAGAAAGAACCAGGAATCCATGTTGATCTGAAAAAAACAATAAGCCACCTTAGAAGATGTCTCAGGCTAATGCTAATGTCTCTACATCCAAGTTAACCATCCACAAAGATGAACTTGAAGTTTACAAACTGGAGGTTACAAATCTTCAAATAAACGGAAGCCTCAGAGTCTAGAGGCAAGACCAGAAAATGGTGGCTACTCTCTAAACCAGAGCCAATAAGATAACCATGGAATGGGTAAAATTGTTGCAGCAGTTGTTCTTCCAATGGATAGAATATGTGTTGCTAATGAGACTATGGTACTTCCCAAACCTCAGACAGGGATCTTGAATCTTTAATCACCTTATAATATCACTGATTATACATATATACATACATGTATACACATATAAACATATACATAATTCTATCTATCTATCTATATCTAGGATCACTCCTATCATTCGTTGTCTTTACCCCCACTCCTACACATGTGCTGCTGAATGAAGGTGGAGAAAATCATGCAACCTTTCTGAGTAGGTCACTAACATTTATGTTACATAATCTCAACTGGGCCCTAACTGCTTCTAGGCAATCCTAGTATACCTCCCTTACTGACTCACCATCCCACTCCCTACAGCAGCTCTTCCAAACCTTTTTATCCTTCCTCAAATCTCTCACTCTCTCAGCTGTGAACCTTGTCTCATATTTTACAGAAAGAACTGAGGCTATGAACTCCCTCTTTTCCCCTCTTCCTCATCTCCTATCACTCAAGTGCCTTCTTCTACTCTCTCCTCCTTCACCATTTCTCACATGAAGTGGCCTTACTCTTTACCAAGGCCCAGCCTTCTATTTGTTCAAGTGATCTCATTCCATCCATCTTCTCCATCAGATTGCCCCCTGTTACCCCTCTTCCTTTCTACTGGCTCATTTTCTATTGCCTACAGTCTCCTGTTTCCTGAAAAACAAAACAAAACTCTCACTTCACTCTTCCATCCCTATTAATTATTGTCCAACCTCTTCTGCCCTTCGTAGGTAAACTCTTTAAAAAGGCTATTTACAATAGATGCCTCCACTTTCTCTCCTCCCATTTTTTTCTTAACCCCTTCTGACCTTAACATTCCACTGAACTGCTCTCTCCAAAGTCACTACTGATCTCTTCGTTGCCAAATCCAATGATCTTTTCTCAATCCTCATTCTCCTTGACCTCTTTGCACCCTCTGACACTGTTGAGCACTCTCTACCCCTTGATACTCTCTTTTCTTTTGGGACACTACTCTTTCCTGGTTCTCCTACCTATCTGAGGTGTCCCTCAGGGTTCTGTCCTGGGTCCTCTTCTCCCTCTATACTACTTCACTTGGTGATCTCATCAGCTCCCATGGATTTAATTACCATCTCTAAACTGATGATTCTCAAATCTACCTTTCCTGCTATCTCACATCTCCAACTGTCTTTCTCACACATCTCAAATTCGATGTACAGTAGACATCTTAAACAGTATGTCCAAAAGAGAACTCATTATTTTCCCCTCTAAATCCTCCCCCACTCTTATCTTCCCTATTACTATAGAGGAAAATATCCTCCCAGTCCCCCAAGCTTGCAACCTAGGAGTTATCCTGGATTCCTCACTATCTTTCACATCCCACCCCTTTTCCCCCGATATCCAAGCTGTTGTTAAGGATCTGCTGATTTCACCTTTGCAACATCTCAAATACTGCTCCCCCCATCCCCTGCCTTCTTTCCTCTAACACAGTTACAACTCTAGTGAAGGCCCTCATCATCTCATGCCTGAACTACTGCAACAGCCTGCTGGTGAGTCCTCATGCCATAAGTCTTCACCCATCATAGTCCATCCAAAATCCTCTGGTGTTCAAAGTTCTTCACTTTCCCCAAAGTTCTTTCACTTCTCCCCAACTTTCCAGTCTTCTTACACCTTACATCACTCTTCACTCACATACTCTGCAATCCATTAGCTTCCTTGCCCTTCTTAGAATAAGATACTCCACTCCCACCTCCAGGCATTTTCACTGGCTGTTCCCCATGCCTGGAGGGCTTTGTCACCTTATCTCTGCTTCCCGGCTTCCTAGAAGCCCCAGCTAAAATCCCATCTTCGATAGGAAGCCTTTCCCAATCCCTCTTAATTCTAGTGCCTTCCCTCTGTTAATTTTTCCAATTCATCTTGTTGTAGCTTGTTGGTACATAGGTGTTTGCATGTTGTTACATGTTTCCATTAGAAAGTGAGCTCCTTGAGAGCAGGGGATGTCTTTTACCTTTCTTTATATCCTCAGTGCTTAGCATAGTATCTGGCAAATAGAAGGCACTTAAAAAATGTTTAATGTGTGACCCAGGTTCAGATCTGACCATAGACACTTACTAGCTGTGTGACCCTGGGAAGTCTCTTAACCCCATTTGCCTCAGTTTCCTCATCTATAAAACAAGCTAGAGAAGGAAATGGCAAACCACTCCAGTATCTTTGCCAAGAAAACCCCAAAAAGGATCACAAAGAGTCAGACACAACCAAAAATGACTCAACAACATGCCTGTTCTAATAAAGTTCAAGACCGCATTAGCAATATCACATTGCTGACTCAGTTTAAGCCAGTAGTCCACTTAAACCTCCAGATCTTTTCCACAACAACTAATATCCAACTATGCTTCTTCATCTTGTATTTGTGAAGTGGATTTTTTTGTACCTAAGTGTAAGACTGTGTATTTACCCTTATCGAATTTCATTTTAGTAGATTTAACCCAATGCTCTAGGCCAGTGGTGTCAAACTCAAATAGAAATGGGGCCTCTAGATAATACATAAGGATCCCTGTGGCTTGCATGTTGACTTAGAAAATGATATATTAATGTTATCTATGTTCTATTGTGCTTTTGTTTATTTTGTTACATATTTCCCAATTATATTCTAATCTGGTTTGGGCCATGTTTGGGACAGATTAACACCTCTTCTCTAGCCTACTGAGGTCTTTTAGGATCTTAACTGTCATCCAATGTGCTACTAATCCCTCCCATATTGTCATCATCTGCAAATTTGATTAGCATCCCTTGCTCTATTGATATTGAACCATAATAACTAGGTCTTTGATTAGGACCAATTCTGAATCCATCTAAACCATATTTCTCCATCTTTTCCACGACAATTGCATGAGATATTTTATCAAAAGCTTTGCCAAAATCGAGGTAAACTGTATCAATTCCCCTCATTTATAAGTTTAATAATCCTGTCAAAAAAGGAAATGAGGTTAGTAGGTCCTGACCAATTCTTAAAGTCATGTTGGCTATCTTTTATAGATGTTTATCTAACCATCTCTTCAAGGATCATTTTAATAAAGCTTAAAGGAATAGAGGGGCAGCTAGGTAGGACAGTACATACATAGAGTGCTAAGCCAACAGTCAGGAAGACTCATCTTCATGAGTTCAAATCTGGCCTCAGATGCTTACTAGCTATGTGACCCTGGGCAAGTCACTTAACCTTGTTTGCCTCAGTTTCCTCATCCGCAAAATGAGCTAGAGAAGAAAATGGCAAACTACTCCAGTATCACTGCCAAGAAAACCCCAAATGCAGTCATGAAGAGTCAGACACGACTGAAAATGACTGAATAACAATAAAGGGACAAAGATAAGACCTGATTTCATTGGTACGGAGAACCTCTGGGAAAGGTAACTTCCTCTACTACTGCAGATTGATGCCTTTTCTGCAATTTATAGTGTTAGGGAGTAGAATGGAACACCAAGAAGTTAAATGACTTGCCAATCATATAGCCAATATACACCAGCCAAGTCTCCCTAGCTTCAAGGCTAGCTCTCTCTGTCCTCTATGCTAATATAGTCCAAGGGAAAGGGTTTCCTGATTGACAGTATTCTGGTCTGGCAATAGTGCAGAGTCTCAGATTTGGACTTAGAAGGGCTGTGCTCAAATGCTGGCAAATGGGGGCAAGTCACCTAATCTCTTTGAGCCTTGGTATCCCCCTCTGTAATGTGTGGATCATAATACTGGTGCTATCACTACCTCAAAGGGTTGTTGTAAGGATCAAATGAGATAATGCATGAAAAGTGCTTTCTAAACCATTAAGTTCTCGATATAAGCTCCTCTATTAGAATAAAGAATTCTTCATTCTTTCTTCTGGGCTATATCTATTGCATTTATATCCCCCACCTAGCGGTACAGTATGAACTTTCAATACAATAAATTGGAAGCTAGTCATGGTGGCTGTGAGTTTATCTCCACCCCCAACCTCCTTCAGGATCAGAGGCAACAGAAAACAAACTCTTAGTGACAAATGACATCCATACTAATCTATCCTAATATATGAGTTAGGAGGTATCTTGTATTAAGAGTTACATGGCTGAGTGGTTATACAGTGTTGGATTTGGAGTCAAAGAGATATGGGTTCAAGCCCTGCCTCTGACACATGAGCTGTGTAACACTTAATCTCTCAGTGTCCCAGGCTGTAGAAGGCTGCAAGTTACAAAAACATGGAAGGTTTGCATTGGTGAAGGAAGCTTCCACAGAGGGGAGTACCCCACACTGATGAAATCATAGGTTTGTTTAGGGGAAAGAAGGCATCTTGCATCATGGCTATTGATGGATATGCCCAGTTTTCCACTTATTTATAAACTCCATGTAGGCAGGAACCCTGTTAATAGCTAAGTTTTGTATCCATACACAGTGGGTACTTAAATCATAATTTCTTAATTTGAATAAGAGTATGTCAAATGTTGTAGGCATTCATTTGAAACAAAATATTGGCTTTTTGGGGAATATGGAAATTAGTTACATAACAATGATCTTTTTCCTTCCTCTCTCCAATGTGATGCTCCTGAGGTTATAATATTTGGGTCTAATTCTAAGCTATTTTTGTTTCTGCTTAAGCCTCAAAAGATCCTTTTTCTCTCATTCTTCCTTCTCTATTCCGCCCACCCCTGACCCTCCCTCAATCTTCGGGGCACTAGATGCTAGAGGTGATTTTTCTGGATTGGGTGTACCTCTTTCCTCCTGTACTAAGAAATGAGAATTAACTATGTAGTCATTCTGCCACTTCTTTAAGCAGCAATGGACTGATCAATGATTGATGTAGTTCTACATTTCAGGAGAACCTAAGTGAAGATGGATATTCAAGTACACAGGCTTTTCATTTAGGAGAAAAAAAACCTTTTGTAATTCACAAACCTGTGGCAATATTGGCTGTAGAAGAGTACATCTGCGGCAAGAAATGAGAGATGAGTCATGCAATGTGGGAAGTTCCCTGCTTTGTGTGACACAATGGAAATCACATATTGTACCCCACCCTACCTCCACAGCTTGAGTCTCAGTATGGCAAAGTTTTCCAAACTGCAGGGCAGCCTCCCTTGCTCTCCACCACTCTCTCCACCCTCCCTCACAGTCAGGGGGAAAAGAGAAGTGGAGGCACATGAAGCAAATGCCAAAATTATTGGATATTTTCTAGTACAAAGCCCACAAAATATACCCATTTTATTTTTAACTGTGAAAACAAAGTTAAAGTCAAAAAAATCAGGACTAATATGGAGAACTCTTTCCAACTAATAGGGAATACAGTACAGAGATTATTTAATAGAAATGTTTAAGCCTAAAAAATGTATTTCATTCTGGCTATGGGTGAATAAAGAATTCTATTCTTTGTCAAACAAAGGATACAAATGTTATTACTTATTTGTAACATTTTATTTGTGTAAAACAGAGTTTTTTGCTATGATTGTTTTAAAGAAAAAAATACTGGATTAGTAATTGAAAAAGAGAGACAGCTAGGTGGCACAGTGAATAGATGACCTGGCTTGGAGTCAGGAAGACCTGAGTTCAAATCCAGCCTGTGTGATCCTGGGCTCATCACTCAATCCTGTTTGCCTTAGTTTCCTCATCTATAAAATGAGCTGGAAAAGGAAATAGCATACCACTCCAGTATCTTAGCCAAGAAAACCCCACATAGGGTTATTAAGAGTTGGACATGACTGAAACAACTAACCAACAACAGTGACTGAAAAAGAATTATAAAAGCAGCACTATCATCAATGATACCATGTTTTGAGAAACTCTGCACTTGAAAAAAAAATCCACTCCTGCAATCATATTAACGGTATTATTTTTAACATTTTTTTTATATTAACAGTATTATTATGGTCACTATTTTTATAAGTTGTAAATATGAAAATCATAAAACATTTTAAATCAGCAAATAGCTGTGTGTATTTTTACTGTATGTTTAAATTTTCATGTTATACGGTTAAAATAAATTCTTAATTTTATATGAAAACAATGTAAGGTTAAGAAAATCGTTTGCATAGTTTTATGAAAAGCATGGAGCAGGGCCTCCACTCACCTCGTATATTTAATCAGCTGCCAAATTTTTCTACCTCCATTGTGTCTCTTGCCTTCTTACCAGTCATACAGATGTCTCTACCCCTTAATGACCCCAGGGTAGCTCTCAACCACACCATCCCTTAACTTTCTGCCACTTAATAATCTTCAAATCTGGGTAATCTCGAACTCTAATTTATCTACTCGGACTCCTGGACTCCTGAACATCATTGGAGGAAATAATGTAATTGTACTGACTTCATTCATAAGTTTTACGCTACATAATTCAATTCAATGATGTATGACAATTCTTCTATTCAACAAAACTCATCTATCACATTTCCCCAGTGACTCCTGAGCTTCTTCCTTGTAAGTGTCTTGCCACAATTATTTCATTAAAAATAAATTTGTATTGATATTTTGTTTTATATGATCTACATTTCCCAATACAGCCCTCTGCCACCCTCTTCCAAAGAGCCATTCTTAATTTTTCTTTTATACAACTATAGATTTTTCAATGATTTTTTTTTGTTTTTACATCACCTTGATTTCCCCCATTTTCTTCCCTCTACCCCCTTCCCACAGAGTCATGCCACATAATTTTTTTTAAAGAAAAAATATAAAGAGGAAGAGAAAAAAAATCTAGCAATACATCAAAAAGAAATCTGATATTTGCAGTGGTCCACATCCATGGGTTCCCTTCCCTGACCTCTTCAAAAGAATGGAGAAAAGTATCTTCTCATATCTCTATGGAATTAACCTTGGTCTTTGTAATTTTGCAACATCCATTTTCAATTTTTTTTTAAAAAGACTGATACTCCTATCTTGCCCAAGCTGGAAGTGAAGGAGTATTACCATACCTGATCCCATTACTGATCGGCAGAGGAGCTTCAACCTGCTCCATATCCAATCTGGGCCACTTTGCTGCCCCTTAGGCAACCTGATAGCTATTTTTGAGGGCTCACCATATTGATGCTAGACATAGTTGGACACCTGATCAGCTGAGTCCACTGCAGCTCAGAACTCTCAAACTCAAGAGATATATCAGCCTCAGTTGCCAAGTAGTCTGGACTATAGCTATGTGCTACCATGTCTGACTCATTTTAAATTATTCTGTGGTTCTTGTTGCATTAATTCATAAGTCTTTCTATCTGTATTTATCATATTTGTTGTTTCTTACTGCACAATAATATTCTATTATGTTTTGCCACAATTTTTTGAGCCAATCCTCAAATCAAAAGTCACCTACTTTGTTTCTAATTCCTTGTTACCAGTAAAAATGCTGCTATAAATACTTTGGTGTATATCAAAATTTTCTTTTTGTCAGTGACCTCCTTGTGCTACCTAGCAATGGAATCTCTAGTCATTTTATTTGCCTAACTCCAAATTGTTTTCCTGTATTATTATACTAATTAACAGTTTCCCCAACAATGCATTAGAATGCCCGTCTTTCCACAACCTCCAACACAGAATACTCTCATCTTTTGCTATCTGTGCAAAATTGCTCTGTGTGAACCATAAAAGGGAAAAAAGGGGGAAAAAAACCTCAGCAAAACCAAACACAGGAAAATTCCCTCACCTCCACAATGAAGGGAGAGAAATGCCTTTTCAGCTCTTTCTTTGGAATCATGCTTGGTCATTACATACTTGGTCAGTTTTTAGTTTCAATTTTTTTTTCCCATTTACATTGTTGCAGACATTGTGTATATTGTTTTCCTGGGTTTGGGTCAGGGTTTTCCTGGGTTTGCATCAGTTCTTATATATCTTCCCATGCTTCTCTGCATTCATCACATACATTGTTTCTTATAGCATAGCAATATTCCACTATAATCATGTTAATATAGTTGTGTTATACTCTTGGGTACTATTGTCCCCTTAAAGCTGCTAGCTAGCTCTGGAAGCGAGCATCAGGGTTAATGGTTAAACAGCAAGGCATGTAGCACCTTTATTAAAAATGTCTCAAGGCACTCATGCCACAGTCTATCCCATCTTTTCAGGGTTAACACTATGATTACGAATCGTTCATAGATAGAGAGACAGAGAAGTCTTCCAGTACATGTAGAGAAGGAGGATGACTGGGCACCTCCATCTTCTCCTTAGGAGACATAAATGCCGATCTGCCTAAAACACACGAGGATTGCTTTAACCCAGAGAGGTCTGGTAGATTGGGAATGGATCCTTTGACTAGTGCTCACTTTCCTCAGGGAACTGGACTAGAGGGCCGCTAAGGTGCCTTCCAGCTCTTAATAAACAATTCTATGATCCTGTATGCAACAACTTATTTAGCCATTTCTCAGTCCATATCTTGCCCTACACTTCCAGTCCCCAGCATTCCTTTCATTTCCTTCCTACCTCTCATCTTGTGAATTACTCTCCCCCTTTGTTTCCATTCTTAAGATCAAGACATAATAGAACTGCTCACAGGTCTTGTCTAAATAGACTTCCTCTATGACTCCTGATGATGATGGGGTTCAGAGAGGTGACAAGTATTATCTCCTCATATTTGAATAAGTAGTTTATCCGTGTTTAATCAATTATCATTGTTCATTCGTGTTTACCATTTTAGGTTTCTCTTAATGCCTGTGTTTGAATGTCAAAGTTTCTATTTAGCTCTGGTCTTTTAATCAAGAATGTTTGGAAGTCCAACCACATTGGAGAGCAATTTGGAACTATACCCAAAGGGCTATAAAACCGTGCATACCCTTTGATCTAGGGTCTACTAGGTCTGTATTATGAAGAGATCATAAAAAAAAGAAAAGGACCCACATGTACAAAAATATTTATATTAGCTTTCTTTGTGGTGGCAAAGAATTGGAAATTGAAGGGATGCCCAATAATCGGGGAATGGCTGAACAAGCTGTGGTATATGAATGTAATGGAATACTATTGTGCTATAAGAAATAATGAGCAGGCAGACTTCAGAAAATCCTGGAAAGATTTGTATGAACTGATGCAAAGTAAAATGAGCAGAACCAAGAAAACATGTACACAGTATCAGCAACATCATGTGATGATCAACTAGGAATGACTCAGCTCTTCTCAATAACACAATGATCTAAGACAAGTGCAAAGGACTCATAAAGGTAAATGCTATCCATATCCAGGTAAAGAACTGATGGACTCTGAATGCAGATCAAGGCTTTTTTTTTTTCACTTACTTTATTCCTTCTTGTATGTTTTTTTAATGTCTCTTCTTTCACAACTGTGACTAATATGGAACTATTTTTTACATGACAGCACATGTATAAACTATACCAAACTTCCTAACATTTTCAGAAGAGGGGAGGGGGAGGGAGGGAGAAAAATTTGAAACTCAAAATTTTGCAAAAATGAATGCTAAAAATTTTCTTGACATGTAAATGGGGAAAAATACCATTACAAAAAAAGAATGTTTGGAAGTCTTCTGTTTCATTAAAGATCCATTTTTCCCCTTGTAGCATTATACTAAGTTTTGATAGATAAGTTATTCTTGGCTATAAGCCCACATCCTTTCAAGTTTTCCATTCCTTTAAAGTGGTGGCTACTAAATTATGTGTGATCATGACTATGGTTCTTCAATACTTGAATTCTTTCTTCCTGGCCACATTCAGTATTGTTCTTTAACATGGTAGTTTTCAATTTTGGCTATGATGTTCCTGGGAATTTTCATTTTGGTGTTTCTTTCAGGAGGTCACTGGTGGGTTCTTTCTACTTCTACTTTGCCCTCTGGTTCTAAGAGATCTGGGAAGTTTTTGTTGTTAATAGCATTTAAAATAGTCCGATGAATCTCAATTTTTTTCCCTTATGATCTATTTTCCAAGTCAGTTGTGATCTATTTTCCAAGTCAGTTGTTTTTGCTATGAGATACTTTTACATTTTCTGTCTTTATATTTCTCATTAGCTCATAGTATTATTGACTTCTACTTGGTCCACTCTGATGTTGCTTGAGAAGGTTTTGTACCTCTTGTGGCAAGCTGTTAATTCTCTTTCCATGTAACTGATATTGGAACAACCTTCTTTATATTTTGTTGGCAAGGATGACTACAAGTGTGGGATATTACATATTCTATCAATTAACATGCTGAATTAAGCATTTTGTTTAACTGTGGTTTTGATTTTTATAAATGAAAATACCATGAAAGGGCTATTGAGAAGCGATTATTGTTTAAAAAAATTAGTAAAACACACACACAAACACACAAACACACACACACACACACACAAAAGTAGACAGTGAGGTGGCTCTCTCTTTCCTGTCCATATCACATTTTAACTTCAATCATACTTATGCATACATGTCATGTCCAACTTATTAAATGGTAAAAAAAAAACCCACAACTTTCATATCTTTATCTCATCAATAGTAAACAAAGGGCCTTGAACATAGCAGCTTCTTAATAAATGTATTTTTATATTTAAATTTGAATTTGTGTGAAGGCTCTGAGATTGAAAAAAAAAACTTACTCCCAACTACACTAGCTACAAAAGAAATAGAGCATTGGACTTGGAGTCAGAAAGACTAATGTTCAAATCTTGCCCCAGATACTGACCAGTTGTGGGACTCTCAAGCAAGTCACTTAACCCCTTTGTGTCTGAGTTTCCTCATCTGTAAAACGAGGGGGTTGAGCTCAATGTAGTCTCTATGGTACTTCCTATCTCTAAATCTGGCCCCGTGAAACCTGAGATTCTGCATCACCTAAAATTCTACCTTTTTCCCCCTGGAAATTGATTATCCAACTTGGTTAGGGGTCCACCAAAGAGTTGTCCAGCTTTGGGCATATTCAGGAACTCTGCCTGTAGGGATGACAGACCAGATAATCATGCATTCATATACCTGGCATGTGGCACAATGGATAGAGGGCTAGACTTGGAGTCAGGAAGGCTTGAGCTCAAATCTAGCCTAAAATACCCATTTGCTTTATATGCTTCAATTTTGTCAACTGTAAAATGAGTTTAATAGTATTATCTACCTCCCAGAGTTGTCTGCAGGATAAAACAAGATAGTTATAGGAGTGCTTTGCAAACCTTAAAGTGTATTATCATCATCACATACAACTTTAGTATCCTATTAGCAGTGCTGACAGGATGTTGAGAAGCCTACTTCAAGCATACTAATCTGAGATTAGGGTCCACCAACAAAATACTCTTCTGCCAACTGACTGCTAAAAGCACACTGGTTACAGAATCTCAGACTGGAAAATGACCTCAGAGGCTATCTAATCCAACACATACATGAATAAGATTCTACAACACACGAGACAAGTAACCATCAAAACCTTGCTTGAAGATTTCAACAAAAGGGGGAACCACTATCTCTTGAAACAGTCCCCTTCTTCTTTTGAATACTGTTCTAATTGTGAGGAAACGTTTTTCCTAACATCAAACCTAAATTTGCTGCTCATAATGTCCAATCATTGTTCTTAGTTCTGTCCTTTTGGGCCAAGCAGAAAAAATCCAATGCCTTTCCCCCATGATAGCTCTTCAGGGATCATATGTCCCCTAAGTTTTTTTTCTTTTGTAGACTAAACATCAGGTATTTTTTAAATGGATACTCACAGCTACTGACATTAACAGGGCTTGTCACAGTACTATAAGCACACTGCTAGATGCCAATGCAACAATAGATCACTTGTGACTTTAATCCCACCACCTTCTAAAAGATAACCAGAGTTTGGAAGCAGAAAGGCAGGCAGAAAGGTCTGGGGATGGGAGAGACAGAAAACCAGTGTGACAGGAGACTTGTTACTTAATCTGATAGTAACATCAGCTTTCCTATCCTTATTTAACTCACCGCTTTTCCCAAGTCAAACAGATACTTGGAAGACACTGATTTCACACAGCAAGTTATCCTTATGTTCACACCATACAAATCCAGCATGATCTCTCACTCATTTCTCCTTTCTCAGAAGTAAACAGTCCTAAAGTTATTACCATCAATGAAGGATGTTGGTTATTCTAACAACGAACTGAGAAACACCAAGATGTCGTGTCCTTACAGTCACCAAGCGCAAGTTCCAGGCTGCAATTGAGGCAAGGATTACAGTTGATAGATTTAAAGTCAAATCTGAACCAGCTAATAAACTGAAACCTAGAAACGTGTTATAGGGAGAAGAAAAGGGTCATATTCCTAATTCTCTGATAAATTTAAGAAATAGTCTTGACAACATTTTCTTGCTTGAAAGACATTCTTCAGCTTCCAGAGGAAAATGTCTTTTTAAAAAAACCTGCTTTTATTTGTATCTTTGTCTTATACCTACACACCTACATTTCCAAATATATTCCTACTTAACGATCAATCATAGTAAACAAGAATAAAGGAGAGAAAAGAAATTAACAGAATGAAAGTATGTTATGATATGCAACATTCCACACTCACAATCTTGCACCTTTTCCAAAAAGGGAGAGAGGTACATTTTCAGATCTTCTCTTCAGGCTCAAGCTCGATCAATATAACTAAACAACATTCCATTTCAGGTTTTTGTTGTTTTTCCTATTTTCCTTTCGGACTGTGGCCATTATGTATATTGTTCTCTTGCTTCTGCTTACTTCACTGCATCAGTTCTTCTAGGGCTTCACAGAACTCCTTGTACCCAGCATTTCTTATGGCCCAATAAAACTCCTCACATTCATGTACCACAATTTGTTTAGCCACTCCCCAACTGAAGGTCTGTACTCTACAACCATAAAACTGCTACTGTAAATATTTTGGTTTATATATGGCACTTTTTTTCCTGCCTTTTGGCCTTCTTGGGGTATATGTCTACTAATGGGACTTCTGGATCCAAGGGTATGGGCGTTTTAGTTACTTTCACATCAAATTGCTAGAAAACAGCTCACTAGAGGACAGGAATCTAGTGTGCTTTGTATTTGAGATTTGTCCTGACCTCCTCCATCAAGAACACAGTGTACTACCTCAAAGCAGGGTTTCTGGTGCTGCAATCCCTCTCCTACTATATACAAGCACAATTCATGAGGAAATTCTAGAACGAAAGAATCACAAAAACTTGGATTTGGAAGAGATTTTAGAGATTATCTAGTCCAACACATACCCAAACAGGAATCTCTCCTACAACATCCCCAAAAGGTCATCCATCTCCCACTTGCAGACCTCCAGTGGCGGAAAACTCACCTTTTGTTAACAAAACATTTTATTTTTGGTCAGTTCTAAATGTTGTGAGATTTTTCCTTGCATTGAGTCTAAATATGTCTCTCTGTATTTTCCACTTATTACTTCTAGTTCTTCTTTCAGAGACAAAGTGGAATCTCAGTTGGAAGGAACCTCAAAGGTCATTTAGCCCAGCCAGTGCCTGAATAAGATCTCTAACAAATGGTGACCTAGCTTCTGCGCAAGGACCTAAAATTATAAAGACTGTACCCCCTCCTAAGATAGTCCATTTATATTTTCTTTTTTTCACCTCTTTTACATGTAAACTTTTATCTGGAATAATCTTAAGTCACTGTACAGGTAAATTTCCTTCCCATCCTTAAGTGTTGATATCAATCTCACTGAACTCCCAGGGAAGACTGTAAAAAACCTTCATTCACATCTATGTTAGAGGCAGAAAGGGAGGAAGAGGCCATTATAGCTCTGAGTTAAAAAAAAAAAAGAACAATATTAAGGTAGAAGACATGAAAAGGTGTTTTTTTTTTTTAAATTAAATAATTTACATGTGCTCAATACAAACAGTTTGTAAGTGAGGATAGTATGAAGGGATTATTGATAAGTGATTGTTATAGAAAAAACAATATGCATTAATAACTAAAAAAAAGTAAACATTGAGGCTGCCCTCTCCTTACTGCTTTCTGCCTATATCACATTCTAGCTTGAATCATACTTATATGTATATGTCTTCAAAATCCTTATCTGGATTTATGCAATTAGACCTTTTTGCAGAGCATGGCAACCTTCATTTGTTGTTCTTCCATCTGAGTCTTTGCAACCCCATTTGGGGTTTTCTCAGCAGAGATACTGGAATGGTTTGCCATTTCTTTCTCCAGCTCATTTTGCAGATGAGGAAACTGTGGCAAACAGGGTCACACAGCTAGTAAGCATCCGCAGACAGATTCAAACTCAGAAAGATGAGTCTTCCTGACTCCAGGCCCAGCACTCTCTCCACTGTACCACACCACCCGGCTGCCCTTGGCAACCTTCACAGAAACAAGTACCTCCTTGTAATAATGCATCATGCAATTTTTAGGATAATGATTTTTTAAAAAAGCAACTAATGCACAGTATATCCTGAAGGATCACTGTAGAAATTCAGGTATGTTTGTCTCTAACACACTAAGAATGCATACCATCTTTGCCATTCCAGTTTTTAAATCCTGAGTCAGGGTCAGCTAGGTGGTACAGTGAGTAGACACTGGCCCTGGAGTCAGGAGGACCTGAGTTCAAATCCAGCCTCAGACACTTGACACACTAGCTGTGTGATCTTGGGCAAGCCACTTAACCCCAACTGCCTGGCCTTCCCCCCTGCAAAAAAAAACAAAACAAAAAACCAAATCCTGAGTCAAGCGCAAAAATAAATAAATAATTTCATGCCAATTTCATCTATTTCCAGGGCAATTATTATGTCATAGCCTTTGATAAAAACCAAACCAAAATACACAAAATCAGATCGTTTATAGAAACATTTGCAGTGGATGGTGGAAGGCCCAGATTCATCGTACTTCTGCTTGCTGTTTCTTATCCTCTGGAAGGGATACCAGGATACTTGTACTTAGGTGGGGCAATGATCTTGATTTTCATTGAGCAGGGTGCTAGAGCTGTATTGTGTGTGTGTGTGTATGTGTGTGTGTGAGAGAGAGAGAGAGAGAGAGAGAGAGAGAGAGAGAGAGAGAGAGAGATCTCACGTTGTATCCTTTCAATAATGCCAGAGTACATGGTGGTACTGTTAAGTGATATGCTGTTGGTATAGAGATCCTTACGGATGTCAATTGTACATCATGAATAAGTTAGTTTCATGTGTATTACAGGATTCCAAAAGAAGGTTGGGAGAGTGTCTGAACCCCTGAATCTCTCATTGCCTCATGGTTATCACCGTGATAACCCAACTATCAGGAAATTTGTAGCTCCTCTTCCTCAGATGAGCTAGATGCAGCAGTGGCCACCTGAAACTTAGTCTAGTGACTAGACTCTAGTCTGTCAGTCACAGAAAGCCAAATCCAGATGTAGGCCAAGGTTCAGTAACCTGGCTGAAAGAGTGCTAGACTGGGATTCTGGGGGGAAACTGGGTTCTATTTCTTGCAGTGACACTTATTCTGGAGCCCTGTTTCCTCCTCTATTAAATAAAGGGAATGGACAAGATGGTCTCTGAGGTACTTTGTAGCTCTAAGTATTCATCTATGAGTTTTGGGGTCCATCTGGCCCCACTCTATCTCATCCTCATCTTCAGTTAAGATCTAAATACGTCTGCCTCTATAAACTTGGGCAAGTTACTTACCAACCTTTGGGGCCTCAGTTTCCTCTTCCATAACATGAAAGGTGAGACAACTCCCTAAAACCCCTTCTTGCTCAAACAAGAAATTGAGGTTTTTATAGGAGATAGCTTCAAACTCCTTTTAATTCCCTCCTCCAAAAGGATCTGTTTGCTGTTGGGGTTTCCATTCCATCCTCACTTTGCAGCAAGCAGGCTTCTTAGATGCTAAGTATAAAGAAACACTTGAGCTTAAAAGCTAGTTTTTTTTTTAAATTAGTTATACTAGGAAGCTACCAAATAGCCCACTTCCTCTGATGGGTGAAGTGGTAATTGGCAGCTTTCTCAGCAGCAACCTTGTGTTGTCCTGAGGTCTCTCTCCTCATCTCCTACACCCACTTCATCCTCAGCTAGGAGAGAATTTATTGCTTCTTTGCCCAGACATGGTTTGCGATAAGTTACAACTGTTCTGTAACTTAAAATCTTCAGATGGTTTTCTGGAAGTTAAGTGATATGCTTGGAGTCAGAGGCAGGATTTGAATCCAGGTTTCTAGGTACTATGCCACTGAACAATTCACATAGCACTTTCCTCACAAAAATCCTGGAGAGCAGAAAGGGCAAATATTATCTACATTTTATTAAGGGGTAAAGTAACTTTGTTTTGGTGACAACAAGGAAGGAGCAGAGCCAGGAATGGAACCCAAAGACTAAACAAATCCAGTGCTCTTTTTTCTCTCACTTAGAGATTTTTTTCACTTATTTTTTTCTCAATTACATGTAAAAATAATTTTTAACATTTGTTTTTTAAATTCTGGGTTCAAAATTCTTTCTCCTTCCTTCCCCTCTCCCCTCCTCGAGAAGGCAAGCAGTTTGATATAGATTATGCATGCATACTCATGCAAAACATATTTCCATATTAGCCATATTACAAAAGAAAATACAAATTTAAAAAAAGCCAAGAAAAATAAGGAAAGTAAAAAAAAAAGTATGCTTTGATCTGCATTCAGACTACAACAGTTCTTTCTCTGGAGGTGGATGGTATTTTTCATCCTAAGTCATTCTGAATTGTCTTGGATCATTATATTGCTGAGAATAGCTAAGTCATTCACAATTGATCAATTGTACAATATTTCCAGTGCTCTGTCCAATCTGCAAAACAACTCTAAGGCAGCTGATTTTTACCCTGAGGATGAAATGAATGTTAGAGAAAGGCTGGGAGATGGGACTGTGCTTACCCTTCTTTCTTGTCTATTCATATCCTACCTGTGCTTTAGGTCCAGTCAAAGCAGCAGAGGAAGGTGGATGGGGTGCTGAACTTGGAAGATGTGAGTTCAAATTCTGCCTCAGACATTTATTAGGTGTGTCTAACTCTGGGGAAGTCACTTAAACTATCTAAACTTTTGTTTCTCATATATAAAATGAGGACTAAATGGCCTCAAAAGTTTCTTCTAGCTCTAAATCTTTGTTCTTTTGATCCAGTTTGAATTCTCACATCTTCTAGGACATCACTGCGGACTGCACTAACCCCTCTCTTCTTTGAATAAATTTCTAAAGCACTTATTGGCCAAACTTTTCATTTTGAAACTTAATTATATATTGCCTTACATTGTTCTTAACTCTGTCATGTATGTTTGTCATGTCTCCCAAACAAGATGATAAAGTCCTTGAAGACAGTAGCCATGTCTTGTATTTCTCTTCTAATATCACTTTCCTCCACCCTTCCAGCTAGGTAGGTACAGTACTAAGTAGAAGTTCAATTATTGGGGCAGCTAGGTGGTGCAGTGAGTAGAGTACCGGCCCTGGAGTCAGGAGGACCTGAGTTCAAATCCGGCCTCAGACACTTGACACAGGTACTAGCTGCGTGACCTTGGGCAAGTCACTTAACCCCAACTGCCCTGCCAAAAAACAAAAAAGAAGTTCAATTATTAGAGAAATAAAAGTGATTAAAGACCATAACAGAATTGTGGTTATAGAAATGGGCAGAAAAGCAATGATTCAAATATTAGATCAATACAACATGACTTTATGGTCTGAAAAGAAAAGCATGGGAATTGTGCCACTAGGTTTACTGGGAAAATTGATCTGATTTGACATATTAATTTCTATCCCTCCCCCTTGGGATTTTATGAGAGGTTCCATAGAGGGTTTTAGAAAGGAAAAGTCTAAAAACCCAATAGTTCAGAGGCTGTGATTCATAAATAATTATTTTAAGAAAATGTAGCATACATCAGGAATATTATAGCCCCCCCAAAAAGACAGAAGACAAACTTTAATGTCATGACAATGCTGATGATAGACTCAATTGCTAATTAAGACTATATTACTTTTCTGAAGGCTTCTCATTAATTATATTCCAATTGCAAGTACAAGACATATGTCAGAAAATAACCTGCTGTGTTATTAGTGACAGCCTCCTAATCCCTTTCATTTACCAGGAAATATAGTATTAGCAACACAAAAGGGAAACGCATCTCCGCCTATGCACTTCAAGCTCTAATGGTTCCAAGAAAATGCTCTTGTCATTTGCTCTATTCATTATGGTTCACTTTAAAGCTGAACTCCAGATTCTCTCAAAGCCTAGAATTCTCAGCAGTGGCCTCCACGTGCTAAAACTAGAATATCTAGTAACATACCAAGACAAAAGACACATATCATTATAAACCAAGGTGTGCAAAATCTTCCACAGGTCTCTTTTTGGCAAAGGTCCATGGAAGTTTTGTAGCTCCCAAAGAGAGATGCTGGCCTGTTGTCGGATGAACCTGAAATTCCACTTCACACACATGTACTACTAAGACTTACTCTGAATTTCTAATACTAGATGTACAACAACTAAATAGGCTTGAGAGAACTTACTTGTAAATGAAGGTGTTGGATGAAATTATTTCTAAGGTCCTTCAGAGATCTAAATCTTAAGAGCCTAAGAATTTTTTGTCTATAAAGGTTGATTCAACTCAACCAGCATCTGCTTATTAAGTTAAACACCTCAAATCATTTGGGCTAAAAAAGTGCTAAAGTTGAAGTCCTAAAGGAGTTTATGATAGGTTGCTAATAATAACAATGCCAATACGTATATAGTACTAAGGTTTGCAATGTGCTTTACATATATTGCATTTGATGTGTGTGTGTGTGTGTGTGTGTGTGTGTGTGTGTGTGTGTGTGCATCCTAACTATAAGCTAAGTGCTATTATTATCCTCCTTTTATAAAAGAAGAAAATGAGGCTGAAAAAGGTTGTTGGTCAATCAGTCAATATACTTCCAAGTTCTCCTTTTACCACCATTACTTTAACCTCTCCTCCTCCTCTAAGATTCATTCAATTCATATCTACCATCCAATGAAAATTCTGGAAGCTATCTATCAACCTGCAGGACACTCCCTTTCTTTCCTTGAGTTCAGTGTGTGCCTCACAGTTTTTCTCTCCCCAACTTCTGCCCTCATCCTAGGAGATTTCAACATATGTGCTCAAAAATCCCACACACCTTAACCTGATAATTCCTCAACTTATTCATCTCTCATGATCTATTCCAAACCGCCTCAGTCAAACACAAAGATTGCTAACTCGACCTTGTCATCACCTATAAATTCACCACTTCCATGTTCATGAATTCTGAAACTCCCTTATCTGATCACAATCTATCATAATTCCATCTCTCCTGCCTTGCAACCCCAAATCCTATTCTTTGTCCATACAATGAATGCCTCAGTTCTTTCCCAGGCTACCACCTCTACAACAGCTACACTCTCCTCCATTCTTCATCTTGACCCTTTGGTGAACCAGTTCAATTCTATACTGTCCTCTTCTCGTGAATCCCTTGCCCCCTCATCATATTGCCAATGTTGCCCTGCCAAACCTCAGCCCTTGGTCACTCCCGCCATCTACTGCCTTCACTCCTATGTAAGTGCTGCTGAACGAAGCTGGAGAAAATCAAGAAATCATGCTGACTGGGTCCACTATAAATTTATATCATACAACCTCAACTGTGCCCTCATTATTTCAAGGCAATCCTTTTACACTCCTCTATCTTACTATTCCACCCATGAGAGCAGCCTTTCCAAATCTTTTTATCCCTCCTCAAACCTTCCATGGCTTCCCTGTCTTCCACCCTCTTAGCTGAGAACCCTGTCTCATATTTCACTGAAAAAAAAAAAAACCTGAAGTAATTCACCCAGAACTCCTTCTTCTCCCTTCCTCCTCACCTTACATCAGTCAGATACTTTCTGCCATTATCTCCTCCTTAGCCCTGTCTCATATATTGAAGTGGCCCTTCTCCTTGTTTGAAAGCAAACTCCTCTAGCTGCCTAAATGATTCCTTGTATGCCATCTTCCCCCAGTATACTGTCCCTTCTATCACTCTCTCACTGATCTTCAATCTCTCCCTGTCTATTGGCTGCTTCCCTACTGCCTACAAACATGCACACATCTCACCTATCCCCCCAGACTTGCTCTGTCTCATCCCTGCTATTTTGCCATATTTATCCTTCCTTTCATGGATAAACTCTTTGAGACGGCCAACTACCACAGGTGCCTCCACTTTCTTTCCTCTCACTCTCTTCTCTCCATTCTGGCTTCTAATCTCACTGTTCAACCAAAACTGCTGTCTTTAATGTTATTAACAATTTCTTAAGTGCCAAATATAGTGACCTTTTTTCAATCTTCATCCTTCTTGACCTCTCTGTAGCCTTTGACGCTACTGATCACCTCTTCTTCTTAATATACTATACTCTTGTCCCTAGGTTTTTCTGAACTCTTCTCTCTGGGTTCTTTTCCTACTTGTCTGACCACTCCTTTTCAGTCTCCTTTGCCTCATCTCCAAAGTTAGATGACATGTAGAAAGGAAGGCTATGTCCTTCCAGTTTGGGCATATGGTACTAACAATGACTGCTACTTTTGCATAGAGTTTTGTTGGCTTTGGATATTGACTAAATTGATTTATACTATTACAGTCATTGTACATGTTCAGTTTGGGGAGTTTTGTTTTTTTTTTTTTGCTCTGTGCATCACTTCATGCAAGTCTTACCATGTTTCTATGAATTCTTCATATTCGTAATTCTTTATGGCACAGTAATATCCATATATATAAACATGCATATGTATACAAGTATATATACACATACATATCTATCTATATTTCATACCAGAATTCTTCACCCATTCTCCACTCAATGGAAAATATTTACTTCTATCTTTTTGTTATAATAAATAATGCCATGAATATTTTTGTACAGATGAATCTTTCCTTGCTTTCAGTTTCCTTAGGATATAGTCATTAGTGGTAGGATCTCTGGATCAAACTACCATCTTTATGAAGAGAAGTCCTTAATTACTTTCAAATCAACTAACAAGCTTTTTAGATATTCCTTCAAAGCTCTGGCCCAGCTTTCTCAAAATGCTGTTTCCCTAAACAGTGTCTTGCAAAAGAGTGCACAATCATTTCATCACTGATCATTGTTATGCTTTGTTGAGTAAAATTAATAGTAATTCAAGGACATTTGCAGCCTTCCTCAATCTATAATCAGCTTTTAATCAAGACAGAAACAATCCATGAGTCAAACTACTATCTTGTGAGATCCTAAGCTATTAATGCTTCTTTAAATGTAACCTAATTATTTAGCAAAAAGTCTATATAACAATTAACAACAACAATAAGCCTTTATATAGTATCAACTATGCTACAAGCTTTACAAATATCTCATTCGTTCCTCACAACAAGCCTAGGAAGTAGGTGTTATTATTTTCTTTTTTGTTTTTGGCAGGGCAATTGGGGTTAAGTGACTTGTCCAAGGTCACACAGCTAGTACCTGTGTCAAGTGTCTGAGGCCAGATTTGAACTCAGGTCCTCCTGACTCCAGGGCCAGTGCTCTACTCACTGCGCTGGAGGTAGGTGTTACTATTATCTTCATTTTACAGTTGGGAAACAGACAGAAGTTAAGTGACATGCCCATGGTCTTACAGCCAGCATATGTCTGAGATGGGATCTAAACTTAGCTCTTGCTGACTCCAGGCCCAGCACTCTGGACAAACTTATCTCTGCTGAGATTTTATAAATGCTTATATCACTCAGAATATGGAGGGAAAGCTGCTCACAAATTCCCAGAATCTAAAGGGAAGTCCTTCTAACCAGAAAGAAGTGGAGTAAGCCATTAGAAGTATACAGAAGGCCATGAAGCTAAGATGGGCATATGCAGACATGGGGGGAGGGGATGGAGAGGAGGTGGGAGGAGAGGGACACGGCAATGCTTTGTTTTCCACAATGCCAGTGACAAGTCTAGCAGTCACGAGAAGCAAAAACAAAAACAAAACAAAACAATGCCCTCCCCCAAAAAATAAAAGGCCCTTTTATGATTAGGGTGAATGTGCAATACAAAAAGAAAGTCAGATGATCTAGTTAAAATACAGCTATTCCTGATGGGAACAAACTCTTAGCCCGGATTATCTTATTCCTGATGGAAAGAGAATTAATTAATTGGTGGGGAAAAGACTCTTGGGGACTTGGTTGTAACTACAACCCAGTCTGGGTCTACTCTTCTCCTGTAAATAACCACTCTAGCCCCAAGACCCCATGGAAACAGCCACATTGCTCCTTAGCAGTCAGTCTATATTATTTATTTCCTTGCTTCATTATTTCTCAGGGTAACCTGAGGACTCTTTGGCTAATGGACCAGTGGTAAATACCAGTACTTAGTCAATTATTTCTTTCTAGAACCTCTGTTCTTGTTCATTTATTTTTCAGTTATGTTTTATTCTTCATGACCCCATGTAGGGTTTTCTTGGCAAAGATGCTGGAGTGGTTTGCCATTTCCTTCTCCAGCTTATTTCGTAGACAAAGAAACTGAGGCAAACAGGGTTAAATGACTTGCCCAGTGTCATACATCTACTAAGTGCCGGAGGCCAGATAAGTCCTCAGACTCCAGGCCTGGCACTCTGTCTACTTGTCACCCAGTTGCCCTTAGGGCCTCCGTAATATGGCTTAAAACAAAACAAATAAATGAAAGCAAGTGATAGTTTATTCTCCTCTAGAACTCATGTAAAGGAATTGGGTCTCACATTTCTCACCCCACAAGAGTCAGTTTAGTTAGACTGAAGCCCCTTCAGGACAACTTAGACTGTAAACTCCTCCATGCTGTGCCACACAGGAGCTACAATTTGAACCAATGTGATTTTTCTTCATTTTCACTTACTTTCTTCTTTCCCCTTATTAACTTTTTTTAAAAACCTCATTCTCAACCTTTTCCCTCTGGTAGCTTCTTTTTCATTTTTTAGACAGTTTTTTATCTATTCTTTAGAATATTCTCATTCTTCCTGAGTCCCATCCCAGGCACTGAGACAAGCATAGGAGACATAGATCCTGACTTCATGTATCCCTTTTCAATCTTTCTTCACCTCTCTTCCCTATGCTGTTTCTATGTTATTTTATTTCTTCCCAATCACTAACATAAGAGTAAGCAGGAGTGTAAATCAAGCATCAGTAAATTAATTTACTAATTGATCTTCCATGTTCCAGAAGGAATAAAGGGAGTAAAGTTGATATTCCATCACATATTTTGTCAAATGGCACATGCTGAAAAAGTATCCATTTGACTCAAATGATCCAAATGCAAACAAATGATGTAGCCAAAATGTACTATTCCCTCAGTGTAGGTGCTAATTTGTACTTTGGCTGGGAAAGCATCCAAGACCACTATGAAAGTAAAAATCTACATGAAAATATCTGTTGTAGGTGGACATGTTTTATTATTCAGTTATTTTCAGAAAGTTATTTTTCTGTATGGAAGGACTTTTGTAAGAGAATAGACTGAAAAAACTGGCATTTTCAATCTGGAAATATGCAATCTCAAAAGAAGATAGGAGTAAAATGGAGGAAATCATGAAGAGTATAACTGGAAGTTAAGACTTGAAACTTAGAAAAAGAAACTAAGTTGCACTCTGAAAAGAAAGCTTCATGAAGCCTGGAACAATTGGAAATAAAAGATGACAAACATCAACTCTTCAAGGGACAGGTGACAGGACCCTCCCCTGAAAAATGTCTTCAAACCATAAACAAGGGCAAAGGGGTAGAGTACAAATGAAAATCAACTCCCAGAACCTTTGGTCCTTTGGGTTTTGTTCACAGTCCTGGACCCAAAGAGTAAGTACTAAATGACAGTCAGTTAACAAATATTTATTGAGTTCTTACTATGTGTCAGGAACTGTGTTAAACACTAAGGATGCAAAGAAAGGCAAAAACAGTAACTCTGCCTCAAGGGGCACCGAGAGTGGCAGACCTCCTAGACCACTGGCCCTGCTTCTAGTTCAGACCTCACAACCATTATCGGGGGAGACAACTCCTGTGTACTAGCCAGACATCTCCAAAAGACACACAGATGGAAGGCAAGCCAACTTAGATGAATTAACAAGGTACCCTGGGGGAGAGACCGGAGGCAGCAAGTACCAGGAAAGTCAAACCACCTCTATCACCTTGACCACCATCTCCCTTCAGATCCTCATATGGCCCATGACCCTGAACCCACGAACATTGGGAATAACAGTGCTTCCAGTCCTGTAGCCTCAGCCATCTTTCAAGAAAGCAACCCCTGTGGAGATGCAGCCTGGCAACTGCTCCTGCAAGGGCAACAGTCACAACTACTGAAGACCCAGAAAAGAAAGCATTCTTGCCACCAAGGTCCTTGTACTATCAAATCATTCAACACCAGAAAGTGACACCATTTCCCCAGTGGGAAAGACATTAAAGAAGAGGTATTACCATCTGTCTTGCACTGAACCCTAAGGACCATGGGACCTTCCATTTGACTTGTAGCTGAAACCTTCCACATGTTGTCTTGTACATTAGAATATTAGCTCCCTGAGAGCAGGGGCTGTCTTTTTGATTTGTATCCCCAACACTTAGCACTGTGCTTTGCACATAATAAGTTTAATAAATGATTCCTTCCGTCATTCATTCTTAGAGCTCCTATTCTGATAGAGGAGACAACACAAAAACAACTGCGTATATACAAGAGATACAAGGTTGTTGCTGTTGTCATGTTTGTCCTTCATTCTCAAAAAAGACCATGACATCGGGAAGATGATGGCATGACTTGCAGCTTACTTTGATTTGAGTGAGGGAGGGCTGTGCAAGGTCACCAACCTCACTTTCTCCTCCGGAGCCATCTGGGTCCAGTGGCCAGATATTCATCAGAACCACTGGAGATGGCCCAGGATACTTTGGGAGACCCTGGCCCTTTTAGGCTAAGGTCTTTTCAGGTTCTCACTTTGAGTGAGGAAACGCCCATTCAATGAAGAGGTCTGTTTAACAAGTGAGTCAAGGGATGAACCCTTTAATAAAAAACAAAAAATCAGACTGGGAGGGGAAGACACTCAGGTTGCTGGCCAAAAGAGAAACACTTACTATTTACATTCACTCTGAGTCTGGAGGGCCCAAAAAATAACCACTAAGTGGTGCTTGGGCATAATCTCCAAGGAAAAGCACTAGAAGGGATTGGGAGGTGGGGGTAAGAAGGGGGAGAGTAGACAGGAAAAGGTCTCCCTGGGAGGGTGGGTTTTGAGCTGAATTGTGAAAGAAGACAATGAAGCTAAGAGGTGGAGCTGAATGGGCAGACCACAGGAGTTTACTGAATTTGGGGAGTGAGAGGGTGACATGGTCAGACGTGAGCTTCAGGAAAAACATTTAGGCAGCTACGTGGAGAACAGATTGGGGTAGGGAGATAGTTGAGTCAGGAAAACTAAATTGGGGGCAACTGTAGTAATCTAGGTTATAGACAATAAGGTGATGAACTAGGGCACGAATGAGGAGACTGTTTGGATGGAAAGGAGACACATGTGAGAGTTGTTATGGAGATAGAAACAAGATTTAGCAATTGCTTGGATATGTAGAATGAGTGTGAAGAGTTGAATTCATACCTAGGCCTCCTGAGTCTAAGTTCAGTGCTTTTACTACTACAATATACAGTCCTCTAATATAAACAACGTTTCAGAAGGGAGGAGATAATTCTTCTATTTTCTGTCTTAGATCATAACTGTAGAAGCATGTTGAGTTTTGGGCAACACATTTTAGAGAGTCATTAAAAATTGGCTTAAGTCCAATTGAGGTTGAAGACCATCCAGAGATGATTACGTAAAGGGATTTATGCTTTAAGTGAAGGTTGAACTAGATACCCAATAAGATCCCTTCCAACTCAGAGATTCTAGGTACTAAGACTATGTAATAGGAATTATGCAAGGAAATTCAACAAAGGCATGTAATTTATAAAAGCAGCAGCAGCAGAAGGCAGAACAAAGAAAGGGGAAAAGACTTGTCAAAACTCCTATCCCATCCTCCTACTCACCCAGTCTTACTGAATGGGCTTTTCTATAGTTCCCTCAATGAGGGTGCTGATCTGTATGTAGACTTGGTAGTTTTTCTATTGAGCAAACTTGGCAAAAGAAGCTGCCAAACAGAAGGAAAGTACAGCAGGAAAAGCTGTAAGTCTTTTTTCTGAAAGCTGTTTAAAGAAAAGTTGTAGGGTCCTTCATAATCAGAACAATCCATCATTATTAAGCATTTATTAAATACCAATAGAGCAGCCTAACTTAATCTAAGCATTACCAAGATAAGGGAGAAATTCTGGAAGGGAAAAGGAGCTAGAGGAGAAGGAAAGAAAAGCTGGTGTGCAGGATTAGGGAAACGATCTAAAATATATCCATGAAATATCACTACAATTGAGTCCGTGATCTGTTATTTAATAGGTTCCTAAATTGGGAATTCAGCATTGCCAATGGGATTTAGTAGAACAGACACTTCAAGGTAAGGTGAAATCAAAAGGATCCAGTTATAGCTATATTCTCTCTTCCCAGTATTACACAAATTCCATCCATAGGTTACAACAATAACTTGGAAAAGCTTCTCTTGGCATAAAGGAAACCACCACTACTGTGTCCTTGGATTTTGAGAGTTCACTATCCCACAGGAACAGGACTTTGTTTTTTGGACATTAGCTCTGGGCACCACTTTTTGTGGCTATATGCGCTAACTAGGTTACATCTCATAAACTAGGTTTGGTTTAGTGACTCTAACAAACACTGCTGAGGTGCTAGGTCCAAGACACAACTTCTGTTAAGCTTTCTAGTCTTAAAGTCACAGATTCTAAAAAGATTAAGCAAAAGCTGAAAGAAGAATCAATCATGAGGCAGAAAAAGGAACAACTAGGTAATTTCCAATACCTAAAAAAAGTAATTCACTTAGCCTTGTTATCCCTCTGCAAAACAAACATTTTAACTTGTCCTTTTATAACTAAATTCTTCAAACAAGTGAGCTATGTTACACCATACATTTCTTTATACCACTTTCTTAGTTTCTGTGATTTGATTTCTACTCCTATCACTACTACCCTCCGAGATGAAATGTGATTTCTTTCTATACAATCCTAAAACCCCTTTCACAATGCTCATCGTTCTAGATTTCTCTACTTATGCCTGACCCATTATCTAATATATGAGGTTTTAATTTGGTTTTTGGATCATGAACCCCTTTGGAAGTCCGATGAAGCTTATGGGATCTTTTCTTAGAATGTTTTTAAAAGCATATGATAAACTATAGAGAGATTATAAAGGAAACCAATTATATTGAAACACAAAAATTTTTTTTTAAAGTATACAAACCCCAGGTTAAGAACTATTGATTTAGTCACAAAAAGTCATCTGATTCATCCTTCCTCATTCCTCTTAGAAATGCTCCTCCTCCAACATTTCTATAGCCAATGCCCTAATCCCACCTGAACATTACAATATTTTAGCTGGCCTCTCCCTCTATTTAGGCTCTTCCAAATTCAGCACACCCTACATAAATCTGCTGACTTGATCTCCCTAAAATAGAACTTGGCTACTGTGTGATTCCTAGTACCATTTATCCCTTTTTCCATCACAATCTCTGAAGAAAGTGTACAAGGTCACACGGGGCTGAACGCCATCATATATTTTTATTTATCTCACCAGTTTCTATGGCTGAAAAATTCACTACCTGGTGACCAGACAATACATAGGGAGCTTATCACCAGGCTCATATTCAAAGCTCAGGAGCTTGGTAGAACTTTTTAGAGCAGAAGTTCTTAACCTGAGGCCTATGAATTTGTGTTTTAAAATATTCTGATAAGTGAATTTCAATATAATTGCTTTCCTTTATATTTTAGGACTTTAATGACATTATTCTGAGATAGTATCATAGGCTCCACCAGACTGCCATAAGAGTCTATGGTACAAAACCCTCTGTTTTAGAGTCTATATTCTACTTACATGACCTTTGAGAAGCCGGGGTCAACCATATACTCTAGTGAGGCATTAGAAAAGAACTAGAGTAGAAAAATTAAAATTAAACAAGACAAAACCCAAAAGAAAAGTCATATGGTGAGTACAAGCATGACGCAGCATGTTACCAATGACAACCTGTATTCAAGAAGAGAGTGATCATAGTGACTGGGGAAAGAACACAGAACAAAAGCATTTTCTTTGCTTATTTACTGTTGGTTAATACCTTTGGTTCTACCTTATTAAATACTAATGGCCTTATGTAAGATCTTACTCCTGATTTTGTATAGCTAACTGAAACAAATAAAAATACAACATGGCTCTCCATCCTGTTTGGCCTACTTCTGCTTCTGTAGTGGCTATGGCAAAGTGGCAGAGGGTAAAGACTCACAACCCCTTTTAAAACACCTATAACCACTAATTTAACTATCAGTATTATAAATATTAGATCCTTGTTTAATGACCAATGAGTTAACATACTACTGGAAGAAGTGAATCATTATCAGTCTTAATATTATTGATATAAGTAAAACCAGGAGACAACAGGATCCATAGTAAAGGAAAGGATGGCTCAGATTCTCCTTAGAATAGCCAACAAAGGATACGATGGAGTTGATTTTACTGTTCATCTAAAGGCAAAAAGAACATCATTTCATGGGACACTTGATAACCTCAAGTTGTGGTGCTCATGATGAACATTTGCAAAAAGACCACCTTGAATCTTAGGTACCTATATCTATTGCAAAGGACAAAGAGGCAGAGAAGTTCTAGAAAGAACTCAGTAAGACCTTCCAAATAAAATCAATATATATACTCAGCAGTTTCAATGCAAAGGTAGGTATAGGAGAGAATGGTGAAATGTTGGAAAATATGGCTCAGGATTAATAAACCAAAAGGGGCCAAAGATTTGTAGATACACAGACATCACACACACACACACACACCCCAGGCACACCCTCGGGAGGGAAGTGCTAAAAATGATAAGCTCTCAATACTATTACAAACAATTAAACTGATCATATTTTAATGCCCAAGAAACAACTGGTTACTGATGTGGCAGTCATTTCCAAATTACACATCTGAGTACAGTTAGACAATCAATTTGTTAAAGCAATGATCAAAATCAAATCAAATAATAAAAATAAAAATGCTGCCCATGTATGGCCTATATCAGACAGCATGCCCCCTGGGAGAGGGGAGAGGGGAGGGAAAGGGAAAATTTAGAACTCAAAATCTTATAAAAGTGAATGTTGAAAACTAAAATTTTAAAAAAAGAAAAGAAAAAAGGCTGCCACCTTTTTTATATACATGACCTTTCCTCCTGTCTTCGACGTCCTTAGGGTATATGTTTAGTAATGATATCACTGGGTTCTGGAGTATGTATAGTTCAGTGACTTTTTAAAAGCATAATTTCAAATTCTTTTCCTACAATGGTTGGATCAGTTCAGCACCACCAGCAATATATTTCCCATCCATTCCACAACAAATGAGGGACAAAAGAGTTGAAGAACCAAACTTGCTGCCCCAAGCATGAAGAACCTCTTACTAATTCATGCCATACCACATGGAACCAGAAATTTTAGGTAGCCACAGGCAAAATCTCCAAGAGAACAAACCCTCCTTGATCCTCCTTTACTTTCCTCTCTGAAGCTAAGTTTGTGTACTTTACCAAGTGGCCTGGCACACAGCAGATACTCAATAAATGCTTGCTGACTTGACTTAGCTACTCATAACCCTCTTTGTACTGATTTAAAGAGAGGCATTTTTGTACCTTGCCGGAAGGCTTGCATTTCATTTTCTTTTTTTTTTCTGAGGGGGGAAGACAGAGCAATTGGGGTTAAGTGACTTGCCCAAGATCACACAGCTAGGAAGTGTCAAGTGTCTGATCCTGATTTGAACTCAGGTCCTGCTGACTCCAGAGCCAGTGCACTGCACCACCTAGCTGCCCCAAGGCTTGCATTTCAACACAACTTAACCTCTCCCCTCTCCCTCCTTTCCTTTTCCTTCCTTTCCCTTGAAAGTGGGAAAGATCAGACTCACAACTTTCTGTCCCAGTGGAAGTGGGAGTGGGAGGAGATTAGGCAGATTGCTTGGGTAATGAATGCTGATGATACTTGCTACTGATTTATCGCTATTACCATGCATTTATGGATTAAACTATTTTACTTTCACTACTCTAAGGGTCAAAAGTACTTATGAACAAATGAAATCTAAATGAAAGGAGAGGTTTACACGTAGAATGGGGACAAATGAACCAATGAGAGTATCTGGAGCCTGGAATTAATAGGGACTATAGCTCTGTTACATTGATGAGGGTCTATTGCTAAACTGATAAGAGTGAAAGCCTTAAAAATCATCCCTAAAGACCTTGGCCCCTGGCAACTTGCTTGTTTCCTCCAAGTAACAACCCCTTCCTCCTCCTTACCCTATCACCCCACCCCTGCTCCTGGACACCACAAGCAACTAGGCCCTGTCACTACCAGAGGATGAGGGATATATCCCTGATACTAGTGCTTAGCACAGTGCCTGGCACATAGTAATAAATGTTTGACTGATCCCAAAGCAGAGGTAGAAAAAGATAAGGCTCTGAGAGAAGAGAGCATTCCTCTAAACATCAGCAACTAAAAATGCCACAGAGCTTACAGGTAATAGTTGTACAGAAGAAATTGCAGGGTAGTAGCTGGCTCTTCTTCTGGTTCAGATATGCTTATGCCTGAAGAGACCCAGCTGCACAATATTCCCATGGATCAACTAAGGTTAGTGTTTTGATAAATTTTCAAAGACCAGCTGTGTCCCTAGAAGTAACCAGTCAATTAAGCATAAACTGTGAATTGATGGTGGGATAAACTAATTCTTTTTGGTTAAAATAAATGGCAGTACAGTGGAAATAATTCTGAATCTGGAGCCAGCAGACCTGTGTTCAAATCCTGACTCTGCCATTTATTAACCAAGCTCCCTCCCTAAGCATTTATTAACCATGTTGCTTTACTTCTCTGGGTCTCGTAAGATGACTGGTAAGATGAAGGAACTGGACCCAGTGATCTTGAAGCTCCACTGCAGTACTGAATCTAAGATCCTACTATCTTGAATGGAATAAAGTCAGCCTGATAGAGGTTCCTAGACTGGTAGAACAAGAAAATGCTATTAGACTAGAGGTTCTCAATCAGGGGCCAATAATCTTAAATTAAATAAATAATTTATATTAGATACATACACATGTACAATTATAAAATAAATAAAAACCCTAAACTAAACAATGATAAATCTTAATCAGGAGTCAATAAGCTTAATTTTTTTTATAATTGCATTTCAGTATAATTAGTTTTCTCTGTAAACCTATCTTATGCCTTTAAAAACATTCTGAGAAGGGGGTCCACAGGTTTCACCAGACTACCAAAGATGACATGACACAAAAACTATGAGTAGATGTCCTCTTCTCAGAAAAATAAAGAAGGTAGCAGTAGAGGACTTGAGAAGAGATTTTAAAAGTTTGGAATGGTTGCTGTCAGTAGTGTGCTATCACATCAATCAAGGAAGAGTAAAGGGATTAGCTTATAGCGTACAGGATTCAGGGGGGATTAAATACATAAATCTGTAATGCACCTGGTCAGCACAGTAGTGTGATTTCCTCCAGCAGCATTCAGTAATATGGTAAGAAAAGGTGGACAACAGGAGTAATCCAAGTTGCAGGGACATGGCTGTGGGTGTGTTGGGGAGGGGGATGGAGATGGAAAGAAATGAGTGTCAGAAAGAGAATAAGACAAGAGATTCAAGGATAGGAAAATATAAAGTTGAGCTGGTTTCTATTTTATAAAAGCATAGCTGAAGACAGCATCCTGCAGCGTTTGTCTTTAAGTTACATACAAATTCCTGCTTGGGTTTAGTAACAGATAAAATTGCTCTTCTCCAGATGAAATTGTAGGGCCTTTTTTTTAGAAAATCAAAGTTAACTTCTACAATGTTCCACTTTTTAACTTTCACTTCTAGAGAATGAAATGAAATGCAGTGCTTCTTTATAGTAACATGTTAGTATCTCTCAGATACTTAGCAGCATCTATTATATCTGCTTCCTTCAGGTAATTTCTGTTCCATTTTATCCTTCATAGTCTTATTATTTTGTTATATGTCTTAATCAGTAAGTCACCCCAACCTCAAATATGCAACAAACCAACAATGACCACACTGTGCAAAAAGAACCTTTGGTTTGCCAGGTCAGCCGCTGCCATTAGGATCCAGCACTATTTAAAATTTCCCTCAAAATCTGCTTGAAAATGGCTGGCTAAGCATCTCTCCATTCATGTGGCCAGGCCAGCCTGGCTGCCAGATTGGAAGCCCAGCAAGCCACTGCAATGCCCCAGTGCATTCGTAATACATTTCTCCTACTTCAGGCTCCTTACCACTGAACAGCTAATTCAAAACTTTGCTATTCTCTCCCTCTTCTAAAAGAATTATGTTATAATAAATTATACTTCAGTGTTGGGAGTTAATGCTATTTCTGGAGCATACTACTGTGGATCTCAGCTTATGATCATAGCTTTTTAGAATTGGACAGGAGTTCAGAAATTATCTAGACAAGTCTTCTCATTTTACAGATAGAGAAGCAAATGCCTGTGAAATTAAGTAACCAAGTCTCCCAGGTAATAGGTACCAGAATTGAGATGTGAACCCAGGTCCTTTTACTGAAAACTGAGTGTTCTTTCTACTATATGATGCCGCCTGATAGTCAATGTTAAATATGGCTTCGAGCAGACTGATCACAACCTAGTTGACTACAATGTTAGCCTTGCTCCTATTCATTGCTGCTTTTGAACACTTGAAGTTCTAGAGAGAGAGAAATGACAAGAGACTGCTTATTTATACAGGAAAGTTTGAGGAAAATGGAATCTCATACAGGCCCAAGTCTGACAGCAATGTAAAATCAGCTGCTATCCCATCTATTCTGCCCAGGCATCTGTATTTTGCAAGTATGCTGGGGCCATACCCTCACTTTCACTATACCATAGGACAGCAGGTCTTCTCATCTGAGGTTTCTACTCTATCAGTCAATATAACATCGGATAGAGTGTTTCATATGGAAAATTCAATTGCCATTAAACACTCACAGGTGTATGTGTTTTCCTAGTAAGGTTTGGTACATGATACTGCTGGTTCCCAGATTATGACCATAAACTAGACCATTATGATGATCTGGCAAAATAATATATACATTTTTTTAAAAATAAATCTTATCTCCCCAAATTTTGTCCCAGAAAAGAATTAAGAAAGTGGATCGCATTTTTGCAGAGGCGGGGTCTATACATGTGGACTACTGCATATACTGTCAGTTCTGGCTAATGTTTAGAATGATTTTGCTGAACTACTTTATTCTACTTTTTAAAAAATTTGTTGCAAGGGAAAGCTCACTGAATAGGGAACTGACCCTCTTTGGGCCTCAGTTTCCTCATCTGTATAATGAGAAGGTTGAACTAGATGGCCTTTATGGTTCCTTCCAGCTCTAGAGCTATCATCTTATGACACTTCTAGAAATAAGAGATAATAGAGGCAACTAGGTGGTGCAGTTGATAGATAGACCACCAGCCCTGGAGTCAGGAAGGCCAGAGTTCAAATCTGGTCTCAGACACTATTTGTGTGACCTTGAGCAAGTCATTTAACTCCAATTGCCAAGAAAGAAAGGAAGGGAAGATAATACAAATAATAATCAATAAAATAAATTTTAACAATTTTTAAAGAAAATAAATTGTATTCTCCAAATACAATAAGATTGAAAATTGAAATGAAAGTAGGTTTCACCACAACCATAAGTTCTTCTGATAAAAACCCATGGTTACAGTTGGGATAAATAAAGCAAAGACAAACCAGGTGACCTCTTTTTTGTTGTTGTAGGTATACAAAATCACTTAAGAACTGGCCAAAATGCTTATATTCATCAGTCATATTTCCATCTCCTTATGCTTTATCTATAATTTTACATGAATTTATGTTTTAGTTCACAAACATTTATTTATTAAGAGGCTGTATTACATGTCAGGCAGCAAGCTAGGTCCCCTGGGGATAGTCCCCACCCTCAGGAAACCTAAGGGGATACATGTACACCAATTAAGTATGATATGAAGTAGGGTATGATAAGAATAAAGGAGAGAAATAACAAAGCATCTCTAGGAATACTAGAGGTGGAAAACCACACTATCAGTTGGTTATGAAAAGATTTAAATGCTAAACAAAGAAAAGGTAAGCTTTCTCATGTTATCTTGTTGGAAATCAGGCCATTCTGCAACTTCCCAGTCATCTCCACACCTCAGTTATCAGGAGTGTATCTCACTCTTGTTTCCAGTTCCTCTTTATGGGGAGTCTTAACCCATTAAAATGTAAGTGCCTTGAGGGCAGGAACTGTTTAGCTTTTTAATATTTGTACCTCCAGCAATTAGATAGTGCTGACACGCAGTAAATGCCAAATGAATGCTAGCTTACTTTATCTAATCTCTAAGAAGGTTTTGTATTTGATTCTCAGATCCTTCCTTATAGGTGAGAGAGCCACTGAAGGTTGCAAAGCAAGGGAGCAACATAATCTGACCTGTATTTTAGGAATATCACTTCACCAGCTATGTAAGGGACATATCTAGGAGATGAAAGATTTGAGACAGGAAAATCATTTAGGAAATTATTGCAATAGTACAGGGAGAAGTGACCAGGGCTCAAACTGAGCTGGCGGTGTAGGAATGGAAAAAAGGAAAGGTATGTTAAAGGTGTTGCTGAAGTAGAATCAATATAATTTGGTTCCTAGATATGGAGTAAAGACTACGTGTGCAAGCTGAAGCAAAGTTGCAGATCACAGAAAAGTGGTTGTAGGGAAGGGGGTTTGGTGAAGTCCATAAATAGGAGCCACATTGAATTCAAGCAAATATTAAAAGCTGGAGTTAGTTAGCACACAGAAGTTTGTAAGCCCCAAAGAAGATTATCCCCAGAACATAGGGGAAAATTCACAAAAGGTGACCTGTCTTAAGATGATGATGATGAAGATGGCTGACAGAGTATTTTATATGCAGTATATCACACATGAAGTGTGGGATCTGTGGGATCTGATCCCAAGTCCCAGTATTATCAGTGTTTGACAGAGGAGGAGACTGGGGTACAGAGAAGTTAGGTGACCTGTCAGAGGCAAGACTGCAGCCGTACTCTATCCTTCCCTCAAGTTTAGCCTCACATCCACCACCCCTGGCTTAACTATCTGATATTTATTTGTATCAACACTCAGCAAACTGAATACAGATCTCAAAGTACAAAGGTTCCATATGAGTTTCAGCCAACCAGGCAGTCTTTCTCTGGACATGCTCCTGAGAGAGGAGCTAAAAAAAAGGGTTTGACTATGAGCTATTTCACCCTAATATCATCTTTTAACTGCAATATAAATAAAATAACACTTGACATTTCTCTTAAGAATAGACTATTGTGAAAGTCATTTACTAAATTATATCTAACAGATAGCTCTTCTCTGAAGCGGCCAACTAACCAGGAACTGGAAAAGTTAATGCTTGGGAAAGAATTTGGCTCAGGAAGGCTTTTCTCTCTTTGAACACCATCTCTGTCTTTTTTCAGATGGCTGCAACATGCCATTCTGGTACATGTTCTGGCATTTATAAACAGCACAGGACAGAATTTTTACTGAATCCTACACTCCAGATTAGGTAGGTGTAAGGCTAACGTAAATTATGAACCACCGATATTTGAAAATGTTTTAAGAATATAGAAACATGAAAAACTAGAACCTGAATTCCATAGTCAAGTTCTTAATTATCTGGCATACCCACAGCATTTTGAAATCTCTCTAGCTATGGCAATAACATTTTGAAAATACCACAGTAATTGAAAAAGGAGAAACTTATTTTTTCATTGTCTTTCACGTTGTGAAACTGTATTCAAATATTCTATTTTCGGGACAAAATACTTTGTTCTGGAAATTTTTTAAGCAAAATTTTGAAGTATTAAAAAGCTAGTAATAAAAACTGAGTTCTCTGCCACTGTTTCAATGCCCTTTTAGGCTTCTATCCATGGTTACTGGCTGGACAATATCATTTAATCTCAGAGTTATGCTGTTTGACTCTCATAGAAGAAAAATTTTTTTAAAACCCTAATACTTACAGCATTACATAGTATTTTAGATTTTGCAAAGAACTTTACATAATAAACATGACACATATATAAATACACACACAGTCAACTTTTAAAAGCTGACATTTAAATTGCATTTTAAGGTTTATAAACTTTTTTACTTATGTTACTTCATCTGATCCTCACAATAACCTCTTAAGCACTGAACTGATTCCAGATCACCTAGGCCTCACTATACACTGAGGTAGGTGCTACAGGTATCGTATTTTCATTTCATGAAAAGTTTTTTATAGGTCTTAGTTATCAGAAGTAGAAACAAAATTGAGGGTCATAGGTTTTTGCTTTGTTTGTAATGACATTAATTTGACTGACAATACTGCTTTTTCAAATTCCATTTTTAAAACAGCAAATACATTTCCCTTACCTTATTTATTGGAACAGCATCTTCCATTACTACCCATTGGGCTTCCATAAAGGTTTTCTAGCCACACCACCTGCAATCAATAAAACATCCTTTTAGAGATACAAAATAGTCTGGGTTAAAAGCACAAGTAGATTCTTTGGGTACTAAAAATTTTCCTGTAATGTGGTCTGCTATCATGGTCTTTCTTAGGCATTCAGAGAACATTCAGAGTCTTAGAAGAAACATTTCACTTCAATTTCATTAGAGATCTTGAGACCTTTTGACAGACACTGAATACCTAAATCTCTCTCCTCCTAAAATTTCTTTTGGAGCTTCAACATCATAAAGTATTCCTTCTTTTTTTTTAATTATCTTTTTTTATTTTTTTTTATTTTTAGTTTACAACACACGGTTCTACATAATTTTGAGTTCCAGATTTTCTCCCCTCCCTCCCCAAGACAGCATGGAATTTCATATAACTACCATGTATAACTTCGCATTGAATTAATTTATACACTAGTCAAGTTGTGGAGAAGAATTATGACCAATGGAATGAATCATGAGAAAGAAGAAACAGAACCCCCCCCCCAAAAAAAATCCAAAAACAAAAACAAAAGAGAAGAAAAAAAAAGGCGAGCATGAAGTGTGCCTCAATCTGCATTCATACTTCATAGTTCTTCCTCTGGATGTAGATAGCATTCTCCATCGTGAGTCCTTTGGAGTTGTCCTTGCACCTTGTGTTGCTGAAAAGAGCGAAGTCTGTCAGGGTTGGTCCTCACGGAATCCATATATCTGTGGTTGTGTACAATGTTCTCCTGGCTCTGCTCCGCTCACTCAGCATTATGTCGTATAGATTTTTCCAGGTTGTTATGAAGTCTGTATCATCCCCATTTCTTATGGCACAATAGTATTCCATTACCTTCATATACCACAGCTTGTTCAGCCATTCCCCAATTGATGGGCATCCCTTTGATTTCCAATTCTTGGCTACCACAAAAAGAGCCGCTATAAATATTTTTGTACATATGGGTCCCTTTCCCTCTTGTGTGATTTCTTTGGGATACAACCCTAGAAGTGGTATTGCTGGATCAAAGGGTATGAACATTCCAATGGCCCTTTGGGCATAGTTCCAAATTACTCTCCAAAATGGCTGGATCATCTCGCAACTCCACCAGCAATGTAACAATGTTCCAATTTTCCCACATCCTCTCCAGCATTTATCATCCTCCTGTTTTGTTATTTTAGCCAATCTGACAGGAGAGATGTGGTATCTAAGAGTTGTTTTGATTTGCATTTCTCTAATCAGTAGTGATCCAGAGCATTTTTTCATATGCCTATAGATAGCTTTAATTTCTTCCTCTGAAAACTGCCTGTTCATATCCTTTGACCATTTCTTAATTGGGGAATGACTTATATTCCTATATATTTGGCTCATTCCATTCAAAGTTACTGTAGACACTATAAAATATTTGGGAGTCTATTTGCCAAGACAAACCCAGGGCCTATATGAACATAACTATGAAACACTTTTCACGCAAATAAAGTCAGATCTAAATAAATGGAAAAATATCAGTTGCTCATGGTTAGGCCGAGCTAATATAATAAAAATGACAATTTTACCTAAACTAATCTATCTATTCAGTGCCATACCAATTGAACTACCAAAAAATTATTTTACTGAGCTGGACAAAATAATAAAATTCATCTGGAAAAACAAGAGGTCTAGAATATCTAGGGTATTAATGAAAAGAAATGCTAGAGAAGGTGGCCTAGCCATACTAGATATTAAACTGTACTACAGAGCAGCCATCATCAAAACTACCTGGTACTGGCTAAGAAACAGAGGTGTGGATCAGTGGAATAGGATAGGAATACAAGATGGAGAAGTCAACAACTATAGCAATCTACTCTTCGATAAACCCAAAGAGGCCAGCTTCTGGGCTAATAATTCACTATTTCACAAAAACTGTTGGGAAAATTGGAAAAGGTAGGGTAGAAACTGGGCATAGACCAATATCTTACACCATATACCAAAATAAAGTCAAAATGGGTTCATGACTTAGGAGTAAAGGCTGATACTATAAGTAATTTGGGAGAGCAAGGAATAGTTTACTTATCAGGTTTATGGAAAAGAAAAGAATTCATGACCCAACAAGAGATAGAGAGCATTACAAAATGCAAACTGGATAATTTTGATTATGTTAAATTGAAATGTTTTTGTACAAAAAAAGCCAATGCAACAAATATTAGGAGGGAAGCAGAAAATTGGGAGAAAATCTTTACAACTAGTATCTCTGATAAAGTATTCCTTCTTTACATCACTCTTGAACTGTTCTCCAGAATTACAGAGCTAGAGGGAACATCTAGTCCAACCCATACCTGATCAGCAATCTCCTCTATAACAAGTACTCAATCATTCTCCACTTACAATCTAAAGAAATGAAGATCTACTGAGGCTACTCATTCCACTTCTGATTGGCTTCACTTTTTAAAAAGATTTTAAAATTAAGCCCAAAATCTCTTTTTCACTCATTTTTCCTAGTGAATATACCAGAGGAAATCAATGAATTTGGAGTGGTAAGACCTGTATTAGAAAACTATTTCTCTAATTTGCTACATTGGTAACCTTAGGCAAGTTCCTTTTTCTCTCTCTGGGCCTCAGTTCTCTCATCCGTATGATGAGGTGGCTAGAAGAGATGACCTCTAAGTTTTCCTGCAGCTTAAAATCCTATGAATTCCAAGTGTACTTCATACTGCTAAATATCTAGGTTCTGCCCCTAAAAAGTCTTCTTGGTAGGCTAAATGAATCCCATGTACAGAATGGGCCTTATCTGAGAATAGAGAAAGAAATCAAGTGGTAGGCTTATAGAAGGTGTGGTAGCTCAGCCATGCAAGGAAAGCCCAAGCCCAAGTATCCAGGACCTAACAAATATCAAGTATTAACTTTTAAGGGCAGCTTTTCCTATTATGTTTTTATAATAGGGAATTTCAAGAATCAGACTTGTTTAGCTTTCCTCAGATGACAGGACAAGAAACAATACATGGGAGCTGTCAGCTGGAATCAGTGACATCTGAATTCGAGCTCTAATTCTGCTGCTTACTACTTGTACAATCTTGGAAAAATCAGTTAACATTTTTGGGCCTCAGTTTCCTTAACTGTAACATGGAAGGGGAGTTAGATTAGATCATTTCCAAGGTCCCTCACAACTCTTAAAATCCTGTGATCCTTTAAGCTGTAGAGGCAGATCTAGTAGCTCAATGAAAGGAAAACCTTCCTAAAAACTGGAGTTGTCCAAAAGGGAGATGGGCTTGCTCAGAAACAGCAGATTCTACCTCACTGGACGCCTTCAAACAAAGACTAGAACTGGATATTCGCACATTGTTCAGAGTCAACAAAGGTAAATCCAGAAGAAAGTTTCCCTGACCCTTCCCAATTTACAATCAAACACTGAGGGCAGATCTAGTCTCATCTAGTATTTACTCCCAGCTTTTTCACATGAGAACCAAATAGGCAAATCAAACAGAACCTAGCTATTCCTATTTTGAAACAGAAGCAATCTCTGGCAGCTCCTATTTAAAATGTAAATCAAAGGAAAAATTCAAACCAATTCAACAAACATTTATTAAGCACTTACTATATGGAGTCCCTTTTTTTAGGCACTCTGGGAAATACAAAGTTTATGTAAGGCATAATCCTTACCCTCACTGAGTTCAGTCTAGTAGGGGGGAAAACACAAAAACAACTGTTGCCAAAATTAGACATAATAAGTGCATTAAAAAAGATAGGTCCTTTGTGTAGTTCGAAGAGGGGAAGTTTGTTCCTGGTAGGAATATCGGTAAAGGCTTCATAGAGAAGTGGCATTTAAATTGGACTTTAAAGAATGGGTAGGAATTCAACAAGTGAAAGGAGACACAGTGTCCAGCATACATGCCCTTGGTTTTCCCAGTTTGGTGCATTCATTTACATGGCTTGCTAGTTTGGAATGTAGGAATACTGAGGTTATGAGAAGAAGAGGAACATGAGATAAACTGGAAAAGACAGCATGGCACCAGGTGGTTGGAGGACCTTTACTACAGAATTTGAGAGATCAGAATGGGTCTGTCAACAGCTTGACAGGAACCAGGGGATACAGAATAAGACTGAACCAGGTGCTGAATTCATTTTTATTTGGGCCCTGGGAGATAACTACAACAAGCATCTGAACATGGTAATGAAGACAGATCAAGAAGTGAACCTTAAAGGAGGAGAGATGGCTGAATGGCGGCAGCTGAAAGTGGGTCTGGAAGTGCCCTCCCTTGAGAAGCAAATAGTCTCCCTTCTCTCTCTGTCTGTCTCTGCTCCCCCCTCCCCACAATTATGTGTTTGTGGAAGTGAGAGAAAGCACAGCCAATCCAGGAGAAATGGCCAGGGATGCAGTTTCTTCCAGGGAGTGCCAGTTTTCTATGAATGTGAGAAGCTGGGAAAAGTGAAAGAAGTATAAGATGAAGTCTTAGATGAAGGAAGTTTGCTAATTATAGAATGAGGGTGGGTGGGGAGGACGTGGGGTGACAATGTTTAAATTACCAGTACCTCTTTAATTGTTCTAAAAGGAAAGTAATTTATAAAGCTTGTTTAATTTTAATGCAACAGAGTGTATCCTGACATGTTCCAGAGAGCCAGCTGCTTCTCCTTATGGTTTCTGTTTGTGAAATATGTACTATTTGCTTCTCATTAGTGCCTCAGTAACTGATTAGGACTAAATCTTTGGTTAGAATTTATTGATTAGTAGATTTCTAAAATAATCAGAACGGATTGCTTTCTTTCTCCCATATTTGAGAGAATATATTGACAACTGAGAGACCAGATTACCAGCTATGGTTTGGGGGAATATGATGTCTGCTTCTCATATTCTCTGCTGGAGCCATAGCTCTTTTTTGTCACTTGCTTTTCTTTCTTTCTCCCTCTTTTTTTAAAACCTGGAACCCGGTCTTTTTACCTCCTAATATAACCTCCTGGCCTTCTCACGATCTATGCACATCTATCATCCTTTCTCTTTTGAGAGGCCTTTCCCCTTCAAACCTCTCAAATCTTATTGCAAAAGCAAACCTCAAATGAACAAAGCATATACTACTTACTTCGTCGAGTAGAAATGTCAGAAAATCATTAAGACCTTAATGACTGGATCTGGTTCCCTGTCTTTTATATTTGACAAAATATGGTGTATGTTACTCAATTTGTTTTGCCCATCTTAGAAGGAGAGCTCCAGGAACACAAGAAACTCCACTTTCCTTGGCTTCACATTTTGTACAACCAAGCCCTTCTACAGGTTATATGTGTAGTAATTACTCAACTGGAGCAGGAGGGAAATAGGTAGAACCTGTATACTAGCCAGTGGGAGTGGGCAGAGGAGCACAAAACAGAACATAAATCCTCCACTCAGACACGGGCAAGAGCACTGGATAGTATTCTGGAAGGTCAGAGCTGGGGAATAGACCTCCTTTCCTCTCTGGGTCCTTACTCCCTCATTTCTCAAGTGAAGAGAGACTGAACTAATCTCCAAGCTCACCCTTTCTGTGAAATCCCCACGAGGGGTTTTATGTCAGGTCTGCGCTATGTCACACAGCACAGTGTGAAAGTTCATTAGGAGAGGACAATATTTTCTTATTGATGTGAGAACTCTGAAGCTTCTGACACTGTTGATCGCCTTCTGGATACTAACTTTCCTCCAGGTTATTTTTTGGTGACACAGCTCTATCTTACTTCTCTTTCTACTTGTCTGAACACTCCTTTTCAGTCTCTTGCTGGAGATCTTTAAAGGCAGTAAGTGGCACAGTAAATAGAGTGCTGGACCTGGAGTCGGGAAGATGGGAGTTCAAATCCAGCCTCAGACTTTGACTAGCTATGTCACCCTGGGCAAGTCATTAACCTGTTTTCTTCAGTTTACTCATCTGTAAAACGTGGATAACAGTACTATGTACCTCCCAGGGTGGCTGTGAGGATGAGATGAGATAACATGTGTAAAGCAATTTGCAAACCTTAAAGTACTTTGTAAACGTTAGCCGTTATTAGTGTTGTTTTCCATGTTACTAATCTTGGGTTGTGATGAATCATAATACAGCTGAAAGAGTGTTGGATCTGGAGTCAGGAGAAAACGGGGTTCAAATCCCACCTCTGACACTTAATACCTGTGTGACCCTAAGCAAGGTGCTCGGCCTTAGTTTCCTCATCTGTAAAATGGGAATAACAACACCAGTCATACTCACTCCACAGACTACTGGGAGGTAAGTGCTACAAGTTCTACTTAGGGCAGCAAGGTGGCATTGCAGAGAGAGCGCCAGGCTCAGAGTCAGGAGAACTCAGTGTCCTCATCAAATGAGCTGGAGAAGGAAATAGCCAACCACTTTGGTATTTTGCCAAGAAACCCCCAGATGGGGTCATGAAGAGTTGGACACGACCGAAATGCCTGGACGACAACAATACCCCACATCAACGTGTGCGCTCCTTAACAACGAACTGTTTCTTTTACTTTCTTTGTGTCCCTAGTGTTTACCACATTACCTGGCACATAATTAAGCGCTTAATAAATGTTTGTTAACTGACTGAATATGAAGTAACTTAAATTCTGAGGGTCCTCTTACCCGTTTTTCTTTCATATTTTATTTATAGAACGTATGGTGAACCCTCCATCTTTTCTCATTTGCAGGATTACCATAGAAGAGTGGGCACATTTCCAGGGTAGGAGTATTCCTTATGCTTTAGTATGGTGTAAATAAGTAATCCTTCATTTCTATCATCCCCAGAGGGCTGGGGCATATTGCAAACACAGCTTCACTGTCAGTATGTGTTTAAATTGACATCATAACTGTGCCGAGTTTGTATAAGTGTTAGTAAGCTTTATCGTCTTGCTTCAAATTTCCTTACTTGATCCTCTGGCACTGGAGAATTTTGAAACATATGAACAATAGCTATTGACTAACGGGAGAATGGAACAGGAAACCTTGGACCAAATCTGGGTCCCACAAAACAAAACAACTTGCCACAAAATACCCATTTTCTTTTGTAAAGAATATGCTCTTACTCCAGGCATAAGTTCTTTCATTAAATACTGCACTATAGGGTCTTGAAAATAACTTGTTCACGGAAATGTCAGAAGTTGGTATAATTGGATTCCTATTCAGAAATCTGCAAAGAAAGTAGAATTTTATTAATCTAATCCATCTACAAGCCTTCATTAAATACCTACTGTGTTCTAGGAGCAAGAGATACAAATATGAGAAACTAAAAAACCTTATTCACAAGGAGCTTATATTCTAATGGGAGAGACACTATATAAGTACGCAAAGTATATAAATATAAGCTCATATATAAATTAACTATAAATTTTTATATAAGGATATAAAGAATAAAAAGAAAATAAACACAAATTTTTTTTCTTTTTTTTTTTTTACATTTGTTTTTGAGGGGGGAAGGCAGGGCAATTGGGATTAAGTAACTTGCCCAAAGTCACACAGATAGTAATGTGTCAAGTGTCTGAGACCAGATTTGAACTCAGGTCCTCCTGACTCCAAGGCCGGTGCTCTACTCACTGCGCCACCTAGTTGCCCCCAAAGCAAAATTTTAGTAGTAGTTTACTAACTTGTTGCACCTTCACTTTAATTCAGCCACACATAGGAATGTTATACCTTTCACCATCACATGTAACTGTTCTACTTCCATGACCTAGAATCCTGAAATCCTTCTCTTGGATCACAGCCTCTAACCCAGCTCTTGCTCTGCCTCATTCTTCATAAATGTCAGCTCTTCTAGTCACTCTACCTCTCCCTGTTCTCCCAGGATATTAACCCTGTTCTGGTCTCACTTTCTACCCTTTACAATCCTGCCCCTAAGATTGACAAAGCCAACAATATACATTGCCATGTATCAAGTCTCTTGCCTCCTTCAACAAACCAATGAGCTGTGCTGGGCACTAAGTTAGGCATTGAGAATATATACATATAAATGAAACAGTCCCTATCCTTAAGGAACCTACATCCTATTGAAGGGAGAGACATACACATGTAAGTACATACAAAAAAAAAGTAATGAGGGAGCAACTGAGGAGATCAAGAAAGGGCTCATGTCAGAGGTGGCATTTGAGCTTTGAAGGAAAATAGGGACTCCAAGAAGTGAAGGTAAGGAAGGAGTCTATTAGGGCATGGAGACCAGTTGTGTTAAAGGCATTGACAAGGGAAGATTACAATGAGGGCAATTTGGCTAGAATATAAAGTGTGTGTAGAAGGGAATAATGTAGAATAAACTTTAAAAGGTAGAATGGCTTCAAATGCCTGAGTGCTTTGTAATCAGTGCTAGAGGTAATAAGAAGACATTGGGTTTATTAAGCAGAGAAAAGAAAGGGCCCCAACAGTGCCTTAGGAATACTTGGATCTGAAGGGAAAACTGAATAGCAGTCTGTCAGAAATTAGATTTAAGTCAGTATCTTACAACATGTACTATAAAAAACACAAAATGGATATATGATAATAATAACAATGAAGTTAATAACTACTATTCATACATTGCACTAGGGCTTGTAAAGCACTTTACAAATATTACCTCATTCACAAAAACCCTGGGAAGAAAATGTTATTAATATCCGCATTTTACAGATAAGGAAACTGAGCAGACAGAAGTTAAGAGCCTTGCCTAAGGTCGCAGAGCTAAAAATGTCTGACGCCAGATTTGAACTGAGTTCTTCCTAACTTCAGGTCCAACATTCTACCTACTGTGCCACCTACCTGCCTCTACGTACAGATCATGCCATAGACAAATTGAAAGAGAATAAGATAAAGTACTTTTTAGTTATGTCCAGGGGGTAAATTCTTAACCAAATAAAGGATAGAGGAAATCACAAAAGATAATTTCAATAACATGAAAATGAAAATGTTTAGCAACACAAAATTAATGCAACAAGAATAAAAGGGCACACAGTAGATAAGAAAATAAATCTTCATATGAAATATTAATGAAAAAGATCTAATATCCAAGATTCATAAACTAACCAAAAATAAATATGAGGACAAAAGCCATTCCTCAATGGACAAGTGATCAAAGGATATGAACAGTTTTCAAAAGATTTGTAAACTATCAGAAATCATATGAAATAATGTTCCAAATTACTAACAATGAGAAATGCAAATTAAAACAATCCTGAAATTTCATCTCACACCTAATAAGCTGGCAAAGATAACAAAAGGTGAGAATAGTCAATGCTGAAGGGGGTTATAGATAGTGGGTCACACTAATACATTGTTGGAACTGTGAACCAGTCCAACCATGTGCTAAGGAAAGCAATTTTGACCAAAAAGGTCAATGAACTACACACATTCTTTGATCCAGTGATACCACTGTTATACCACTCACATCCCTAAAGAAAAAGACAAAAAAGATTCCTACATACAAAAATATTTATAGAAGCACTTTTTGTTATAGTAAAGAACTGAAAACACAATGGATGGCCTTAAATTGGGAGAAAACTGAAGAAAATATGGCATGCGAATATAATGGCATATTTTTGCATCATGAAAAATGAACATAACTGATTCAGAAAAAAACTAGGGAAGACTTTGTATGAAATGATGCAGAACGAAATGAGGAGAAGAACAATTTATATGATGATCCAAAATATGTAAAGGAAAACTTTAAAAGACTTCAGAGAGACTTTAAAGACTCCACAAAGCCTAAAGGAAAGGAGACTAGCATCTAGCAGAGGCCAGTGAAAAGAGAATTTTTCAGCATGAAAGGAAGCTGAGAGAGCTTTGAGGCCTAGCTGTCAGGAATGTGAGGGTGGGGGTGAAGGACAGCAATCAAAGGAAGAGTCAAAAAATGAGTGATAAGAGGTAATAAAGAAAAAGGCTAATGTTACCAAAGATCTCAGAAGTAGGAAAACTCAGCTTAAAACCTTGAGCACAAGCAGATAGATCAAAAGAAATATTAAAAACAGAAGAGAATATGGCCTCCAGATCCGCTAAATGAGTCTAAGGATTTCTAAATAATGATAATAATAACTAACATTTATATAGTGTATATATAAATGCTAAGGCACTAAGTTAAATGCTTTACAATTATGATCTCATTTGATCCTCACAACAACCCTTGAGAGGGAGGTGCTTTTATTATCCACATTTTACAGATGAGGAAATTGAGGCAAACAGACATTGAGTGACTTGCCCAAGGTCACACAGTTAGCCAGTTTCTGAAGCTGGATTTGAACTTAGTCTTCCTGATTCCAGGCCTGGTACTCTTTTTCCATAGTACCATCTAGTAAGTGATATGCAAACACAAATACACTGATGCAAATACACAGAAGGACAATCTGGAAGAGAAGCAAAAAGCAATAATGTTAAGAGAAAATATGACCACTATATAAGCAAAACATGAAAAAAAGATGCATAAAGACAACTTACGGATTTTAGGGCTCCCAGAAGGGCACAAGTCAAAAACTTGAACATCATAATGCAAAAAACAATACAGGAAAATTGCCCAGAACTTCTAAACACAGAAAACAAATACCAATCAAAAGAATCCACAGGTCATAGGGGGGGAGGGGGGAAGGGTAAAAAAAAAAAACCTTATATTGCAAACTCCCAAAGACATAATGATTAATATTAGCAATTCCAATGACAAATAACAAATTCTGCAAGCAACCGGGAGAAAGATCTTCAAAGGAAAGGAAATTTGAATAATATAAGACTATTCTGCACCCAACAAAAACCAGAGAAGTAAATGGAATATGTTCAGAAGAGCAAAGAAGATCATGATACAATACAAGGTGATATACCCTGTCAACCTGAGTCTAATCATCAATGAAAAAAGATGGACCTTCAATAAATAAGCATTTGAAACATTCCTACAAAAAATTAAGATGTGAGATTTATAAACACCCCAGACAACAGAAATTCAAGAAAGGTAAATAAATATAACAGTTAAGGCATAAGTAAAATGAAAAAAATTATCCTGGGGGAAAAAGGGGAAAAAAAACTAAAAACAGAAAGACATCTATGGGGTTAAGAACAAGAACAACAAAATTACAACAGAGGCATAATAGAGATTTTTTTTTCCCTAAAAGTACACAAGAAATGATGAGAATGATGCTTTCTGAAAAACCTGGAAAGACTTCTATGAACTGATGCAAAGTGCAGTGAACAGAATCAGGAAAACATTGTACCCAGTAACAGCATTATTGTAGCTATTCTCAGCAATACAATGACCCAAGACAATTCTGGTGGACTTATGATGAAAAATGTTAACCAGTTCCAGAGAAAGAACTAGTGGAGTCCGAATGCAGATCAAAGCATATTTTTAAGCTTTATTTTTCTTAGGTTTTTTTTTGGGGGGGTGGGGGGTGGGTGAGAAGTGTTTTCTTTCACAACATGACTAATAAGGAAATAATGTTTTCAATGCCTGCACATATATGCATATATATCAAATGTACTATATTAAATTGTTTATCACCTCAGGGAGGAGAATAGAGAGGGAAGGAGAGAATTTGAAACTCAAAATTTTAAAAATTTTTAACAATGAATGTTAAAAATGTTTTTATATGCAATTGGGAAAACTAAAATATTATTAAAATAAATAAATAAAAGTACACAGGGAGACAAGAGTGAAAGAGGAACTTCAATGGAACAACTGATGACAAAGGAGCAGACTTGAAATACCACAGATTAAAGCTTGTAATACCCTGTCTGCAGATGAATCAATGTTTTGTGTGGGAATGTTTGTGTTTGTGTGCAGAACGAGAAGGCGCATAAAAGGGAAGAGGGAAGGAAGAAGTGAAAGGGTGATATGTGATATGCACTAATCAAGTCAATGATAAACAATGAAGGGAAAATAGCATCTGCAGTTTCTCAGGAATAAGAAAACCTTCAGAAGAATGAGTGAAGTATCAAAGGAAGGAATTTAAATAGGGGGAAAGAAGGGGAGGAAACTCAATTTAATGGTAGTAGGAGGGGGTCTCACGTAGTAGCTACCCATGGGAGGGGAAAGATATTCTATAATGGGAAATGAGGACTTTACAATGGGTATAATCCACAATGCTTAGAAAGACCACTAACTCTGAGAGAACATTGTGCTTCCATGAACACTAATCTTCCTCAAAAGAATCAGAGCTCCTGTTGGGGGATCAGGGAAGGGGAGGGAGTTAAAGGGAAGAGAGCCCATAACAAAAGTATTGCTTTAAAGAAGGTTAAGCACCCCCCCCACTCCCCGCCCCAAGGAAAATAAAAGAAACCAGAAGGGACAAACCACTGTCTTCACAGGGGAAGTGAAGCTTTAAAAATTCTAATTAAAAAAAATTTAGAGACAAATGAAGGAAAATATACATCAACTCTCATTAACTTTAAATGTGAATGGACTGAACTATCAGAAAACAAAGAAGAGTCACAGATTGGATAAGAAAACAAAGCCTCTGCAATCTGTTGCTAACAAGAAATACCTAAAAAGCAAAGACAAACACAGAATTAAAAAATGTGTGACTAGAACAAAACTGACTATGCATCAGGTGAATCTCAAAAAGTAGGAGTTGGAATAATGTTATCAGACAATGCAAAAACAAAAATTTACAACATAAAGAGATAAACATGAAACTATATAACACCGAAAGGAACCACAGGCAACAAACCAATACCAACATTAAACTTACATACTATCCAAATGCCTTAGCATCTAAATTCATAGAGGAAAAATTAAATGAATTACAAAAAGATATTAATAGCAGGAAACTAATGTTCCTCTCAGTTTGGGACAAATCTAACAAAGGCAAACAAGAGAAAATATAAAATTGAAGAAATCTCTGGAGAAACTAGAGCTAAACATGTTCTAAATGGGACTGCTAAGTAATATACATATTTCTCAGCACTATATGGAATTTTTTAAAAAAAACTGGCCATGTCTTAGAGCACAGACATACTGCAAATAATGGGAAAAGGCATAAACAGTAAATACATATTACCATAATGGGTAATATGAACTGATGTAAAGTGGGCAGAACCAGAGGAACAATTTATAAAAGAAGAACTCTAATCAATGCAATGACCTTAGATGAAGCATGTCAACCATCTCCTGAACAAAGAGGTCATAAGCTCCAAAGGCAGCTAGGTGGCACAATGGATAGAGTCAAGAAGACTCATCTTTGTGAGTTCAAATCTGGCCACAGACATTTACTAGCTGTGTGACTGAGCAAGTCATTTAACTCTCTTTGTCTCAACTCCTCAATTGTAAAATGAGCTGGAGAAGGAAATGGCAAACCACTCTAGTGTCTTGGGGAAAAAAAAAAAAACACCAAATGGGGTCATGAAGAGTGGGATATGATGGAAACAACTGAATGACAACAACAACAACACAGAGGCATACATTTTTGTATGTGGCCAGTATGGATCCATTTTGCTTGATAATGTATATTTGTTCAAGGTTGTTTTTTTTTAAACCTTCTTTAAAATTTCACTCAGTAAGGAAGAGAGAAATAGGGATGGAAATAGGTTAGCAATAGCAAAGAAAAAAAAGAGGGCAATTGGAACATTTAAAAAAAACACACAAGTAAGTTCGGAATGAAGCAGAAAAGTAAGAGTTTCGATTATAGTGTGTAGAATTTCTTGTAAACTTTTAAAAAAAGCAACCAGTGAAATGGAGAATCACCATTTCACATAGAATCTTCTTTTTGTATTCTGTTATATATATAGAAATGCCCTCCTCTCTTTTTGGTGTTTAAGTTCAAAATTAAAAATAATAATGATGAAGCATGGAAGAGAGCTGATGAATTAGAGGTACGTACAATTTCAGACCTGGCCAACATGTTTATATGTTTTGCTTGAGTTTATTTAACACAAGACAAAGCATCTATTGGTTGGAGCAGGGGGTGGGGACAATTATTGGATAGTGATAATGATATTTAATACATTTTAAAGAAAAGAGCATCAATAAAACATGTTTTAGGATATACAAATAAAACAAAATGTTCCAAAGGGAATAAAGAACAGTTTTATTAATACCTCATTAAATGTGACATAAACACTGAAAACAAACTGTAGTTGAAATAAATTTAAGATTTCATGTATAATCTCTTCTTGCTCTATTAAAATACTTTTTGTTACTTGAAGATTGTTAAGCTCATAATAAAAAAAATTTTTTTTTAAATGAAGGATGACCTGGTTTCAAGACCCTCATGATCCTTACTGTCTACATCTGGATGTACTTTCAGTTTTTCTAAAATGTGTCACCTGGAACTGAATACAAATATTCCAGATGTGACAGAAGCAGGGCAAAATACAGTACGATTATTTCTCCTGTTTGTCTTTACACTATGTTCTCATTAATGTAATATAAGTTCACATTACTCTCTCTACTAAAGTCCTATTCCAATGCTTCATGGTAGCATGGATAGGACCCTGTTTTAAAAGGCATCACCAGCAGAATAAGCTTTGGCAGTCCTAACTAGCTGAAAGTTTCAAAAATGGCCCAATAATAGACTGTCCATCATCTGAGGACCAGTTTAGTTAAGTCAAAGGAAGCTCATTATTATTAGATTGGCCATAAGTAAGAAATCTTTCATCCAGGGTAATCCTCTAAGACAATCTACTATGAATAGTCATAGTGAGAATACACACACTGACAAAATCACATATTCTTGAAACTCTAAAGTTTGGTCTGGCATTTTTAGTAGCCTTATCACACTTTGCATCATATACAGCATGTAGCCCACTAAAACCTCTATGTCTTTTTCACCTGAACTGCTACCTAGCTACATTTCCCCCATCCTGTTGCTTATATAGTTGATTTTTTAACACAAGTAACAGACTTCACATTTATTACTCTAAAATTTTATCTTAAGGATTTCAGTCAATCCTTCAATGTGCTAAAAGACTTTAAGATTTTGATGCTGTCATTCAAAATAACATTATTGCTTCTCCTACCTTTGTGTCATTCACAAACTTGATAAGCAATACCACCTATGTCTTCATTCAAATTCATTGGTAGATTTAAGGACCTCTGGGCTGATTTCTAATTCAAAGATTCTCTAATTCTAAATAGAAGCAGCACGACTGAGTGGATAAAGAGCAGACTCCAGAATCGAGATAAATTCTTAACTTTTTTTTCTTAACACAGACTTTTTGACAGCCTAATGAAGCCAAAGGATCTCTTTGCAGAACAATGCTTTTAAACATATAAAAATAAAATAAACAGATTTACAGAATCAATTATATTGAAATACGGTTGTCAGGAGAGCAGTGATCACACCTCTCATTAGAGCATACAACCTTGGAAATCCTAAAAACCTACAGATCCTCAGAGCTACTTCTGAAAACAGCAGCAAGAAAGAAATGAAGCTTGGGAGAGGGCCCTCTTTATCCTGGTAGCAGAGCCCAATTTTAACATAGAGTTAAAAGTCAGGGCTGGGGAAATGAGCAAACAACAACAAAAAAAGAGTCTGATCATAAAAAGTTATTGTAGTCACAAGGAAGAACAAATCACAAACGAAGACGACAATGAAGTCAAAACAGCTACATGCAAAACTTCAAAGAAAAATGTGAATTGGTCAAAGGCAAACACACACACACACACACACATCCTGGCAGAGGTAAAAAAGGATTTTAAAAAATCAAATTAGAGAGATAGAGGAAAAATTAGGGGGAAAATGAGAGTAAGGTAAGAAAATTATGAAAAGCGAGTTAAGATCTTGGGGAAAGAGGCACAAAAAATATTGAAGAAAAATAACATCTTAAAAGAACAGAATTCTCCAAATGGTAAAAGAGGCACCAAAAAAATCACTAAAGAAAAGAACTCATTTAAAAGCAGAATTGACCAGATGGAAAAAGAGGTATAAAAGCTCACTGAAGAAAATAATTCATTAAAAATTTTAAGTGGGCAAGTGGAAGCTAATAACAAAATCATAAGAATGAGAAAATAAAAGAAAATGTGAAATATGTCATCAGAAAAACAGCTGACCTGGAATATAGATCCAATGGAAAGAATTTAAGAATTACTAGACTACCTGAAAGCCACGAACAAAAAAAGAGCCTAGACACCATCTTTCAAGAAATTATGAAGGAAAAATGCCTTGACATTCTAGAACCAGAGAGTAAAACAGAAACTGAAAGAATCTACGAATCACCTCCCTTAAAAGAAATACCAAAATGAAAACTCCCAGGAATATCATAACCAAATTCCAGAGCTCCCAGGCCAAGGAGAAAAATATTGCAAACAGCCAGAAAGAAACAATTCAGATATGAAACTACAATCAGGATCACACAAGATTTAGCAGCTTCCACACATTAAAGGACTGGAGGGCTTGGAATATGATATTCCAAACGGCAACAGAGCTAGGATTACAATCAAGAACAATTTACCTGCAAAAAAGTATAATTCTTCAGGAGAAAGACTCTCAAGTACTTCTGATGAAAAGATCAGAGATGAATAAAAAATTTGACTTTCAAATACAAGACTCAAGAGAAGCATAAAAAGGTAAACATGAAAGAGAAATAATAAGGGAAACAATAATGTTAAAATGTTTACATTCCTATGTGGACAGATGATAATTTTAACTCCTAAGAACTTTGTCATTATTAGAGCACTGAGAAGAAGTATACATAAACAGAGAGCATGGGCGTGAAAAGACTATTATGAGATGATTTAAAAAAATAAAATTAAGGTTGTGAAAGAGGAATTCACTAGGAGAGGGGAGAAGATGAGATAAAATGAGGAAAATGACTTTACATAAAGGAAGGCATATAAGGAAAAGCTTCCAAAATAAAGGGAAAGAAAGGAAGTGGGTGATGGATGATGCTTAAATCTTACATTCATCAGAACTGGCTCAACTGACATATTGACATACACACTCAATTGGGTATAGAAATCTATCTTAACCTACAGGGAAGTTGGAGGGAGAGGGGATAAGAGAAGGGGAAAGAGACTGACAGAATAGATGACGAATTAAGGGAGGTAGTGGTCAGAAGCAAGACAGACTTTTAAGGAGGGACAGGTAAAAAGAGAGAGGAGAATAAACAGGGGAAAAAATAGGAGGAGGGAAATACACAGTTTATAATCATAACTGTGAATGTGACTGGATTGAGAACAGATTAAAAGCCAGACAATATGTTGTTTACAAGAAACACACCTAAAACAGAGAGACACATCCAGAGTGACAATAAGGGACTGGCGCAGAATCTATTATACTGCAGCTGAGGTTAAAAAAAAAAAAAGCTGGGGTAGCAATCATAATCTCTGAGAGAAAAAAAGCAAAATATACCCAATTAAAAGAGATAAGCAATTGCTCAGGAGATGGGGTGGGGGGAGGGGGGGGTGCGCGAGCCAAGATGGCGGCTGGAAAGAAGGGGCTTCCATAAGCTCCCCACCAGGTCCCTCCAAAAACCTGTGAAAAATGGCTCTGAACAAATTCTAGAACTGCAAAACCCACAAAATAGCAGAAGGAAGCAGGGATCCAGCCCAGGACAGGTGGATGGTCACTGGATGAGGTCTACCATACACGGAGAGGAGGGGAGCGGAGCCCAGCATGGGTGGTGGCAGGACCAACCAGACCAGGAAGAACAGGCCCTAGCACCCTGAATCAGTGAGCTGTGGCAGTTACCAGATTTCTCAACCCACAAACACCAAAGACAACAGAGAAGGTTAGTGGGAAAAGCTGCAGGAGAGAGAGTGAAAAGAGTTTGTGGTTTGGCCATCACCCCAGTGGCAGTGGGGGTGGTGCAGCTACAGAACTACAGCTGCAGATGCTTCTGTGGTGGGAGGAATTAAGTGGCAGATCAGAGCAGGAGTGAAGAGCCTGCTGAAGATTTTCATCAGGTCCGGGTTGGCGGTTCTTGGGGAAGGAGGAGTGCTGGTGTGGCAGAGCTGGCTGTATAGAAATAGCTCTGAAATCAATGGCGCATCCCCTCAAGCTTGGAACAAAGTACTCTTTACTCTACAAGCAGTCATACCTCGACAAAAAACTCAAGGGTCAAGTAAGTTGGTTGGGAACACGGCTGGGCAGCGAAAACGGACTCAGATTCAGTCTCAGACTTTGAAATCTTTCTTTGGTGACAAAGAAGACCAAAACATATAGACAGAAGAAGTCAACAAAGTCAAAGAGCCCACATCAAAAGCCTCCAAGAAAAACATGAACTGGTCTCAGGCCATGGAAGAGCTCAAAAAGGATTTGGAAAAGCAAGTTAGAGAAGTAGAGGAAAAATTGGGAAGAGAAATGAGAATGATGCAAGAAAACCATGAAAAACAAGTCAATGACTTGCTAAAGGAGACCCCCCAAAGAATACTGAAAAAAAAAATAGTGAAGAAAACAACACCTTAAAAAATAGACTAACTCAAATGGCAAAAGAGCTCCAAAAAGCCAATGAGGAGAAGAATGCCTTGAAAGGCAGAATTACCCAAATGGAAAAGGAGGTCCAAAACACCACTGAAGAAAATAGTACCTTAAAAATTAGATTGGAACAAGTGGAAGCTAGTGACTTGATGAGAAATCAAGATACTATAAAACAGAACCAAAGGAATGAAAAAATGGAAGATAATGTGAAATATCTCATTGGAAAAACCACTGACCTGGAAAATAGATCCAGGAGAGAGAATTTAAAAATTATTGGACTACCTGAAAGCCATGATCAAAAAAAAGAGCCTAAATATCATCTTTCAAGAAATTATCAAGGAGAACTGCCCTGTTATTCTAGAGCCAGAGGGTAAAATAGAAATTGAAGGAATCCACAGATTGCCTCCTGAAAAAGATCCCAAAAAGAAAACTCCTAGGAATATTGTTGCCAAATTCCAGAGCTCCCAGGTCAAGGAGAACATACTGCAAGCAGCCAGAAAGAAACAATTTGAGTATTGTGGAAAAACAATCAGAATAACACGGGATCTGGCAGCTTCCACATTAAGGGATTGAAGGGCTTGGAATATCATATTCCAGAGGTCAATGGAGCTAAGATTAAAACCAAGAATCACCTACCCAGCAAAACTGAGTATCATGCTCCAAGGCAAAATATGGACTTTCAATAAAATAGAGGACTTTCAAGCTTTCTCAGTGAAAAGACCAGAGCTGAATAGAAAATTTGACTGTCAAACACAAGAATCAAGAGAAGCATGAAAAAGTAAACAAGAAAGAGAAATCATAAGGGACTTACTAAAGTTGAAGTGTTTTGTTTACATTCCTACATGGAAAGATGATGTATATGATTCATGAGACCTCAGTATCATAGCAGCTGAAAGGAATATGCATATGTGTGTGTATATACGTGTGTGTGTATGTATACATATATATACATATATATATATATATATATGTGTGTGTGTGTGTGTGTGTGTGTGTGTGTGTCTATGCATGTATATGTGTAGGTAGGGATGATATCTAAAAAAAGGGATAAGAGGGAATATAAGGGATAAGAGAGGAATATATTGAGAGAGGGAGAAAGAGAGAGATAGAAAGAGGTAAATTATCTCTCACATAAAAGTGGCAAGAAAAAGCGGTTCTCTAGGAAGGGAAGAGGGGACAGGTGAGGAGGAATGAGTACATCTTTCTCTCATTGGATTTGACCTGAGGAGGGAATACCATACACACTCAATTGGGTATCTTACCCCACACGAAAGGAGGAGGAAGAAGTTAAAAAAGGGGGGACAATAGAAGGGAGGGCAGACAGGGGGAGGAGGTAATCAAAAATAAACACTTTCAAAAAGGGACAGGGTCAAGGAAGATAATTCAATAAAGGGGGATAGGTTAGGAAGGAGCAAAACATAGTTAATCTTTCACAACATGAGTATTGTGGAAGGGTTTTACATAATGATATGCATGTGTCCTATGTTGAATTGCTTGCCTTCTTAGGGAGGATGGGAGGGGAGGGAAGAGGGGAGAGAATCTGGAACTCAAAGTTTTAAAAACAGATGTTCAAAAACAAAAAAAAAAATTTTTGCATGCAACTAGGAAATAAGATACACAGGCAATGGGGCATAGAAATTTATCTTGCCCTACAAGAGAAGGGAAAGGGGGATGGGAGGGGAGTGGGGTGACAGAAGGGAGGGCTGACTGGGGAACGGGGCAACCAGAATATACGCCATCTTGCAGTGGGTGGGAGGGTAGAAATGGGGAGAAAATTTGTAATTCCAACTCTTGTGAAAATCAATGTTGAAAACTAAATATATTAAATAAATAAAATTAAAAAAAAAATAAATTCCCCCCCAAAAGAGAGATAAGCAATTAAACTACATTTTGCTAAAAGGTACCATAGATAATGAAGTAAGATAAATACTAAACATATATGTACCAAATGGTATAGCATCCAAATTCTTAAAGGAAAAGTTAAATGGGTTGCAGGATGAAATAGACAGTAAACTTATAGAGGGTGGGTGGGGGTGGGGCAACTTCTTCCTCTCAGAACAAGATGAATCTAGCCATAAAATAAACAAGAGAGAAGTTAAGAAGATGAATAGAATTTTAGGAAAGTTAGATATGACAGACCTCTGGAAAAAACTGAATAGGAACAGAAAAGAGTATATCTTTTTCTTAGCTCTAGTTGGCAATTTCACAAAAACTGACCATGTACTAGGGCATAAGAATCTTACAAAGAAATGCAGAAATATTAAATGCATTCTTTTAAGACCCACAATGCAATAAAATTATATTCAATAAATGGCCATAAAAGCATAGATTAAAAATTGGAAACTAAATAATCTAATCCTACAGAATGAGTGGGTCAAACAGTAAATCATAGAAACAATAAATAATTTCATTAAAGAGAATGAAAACAATGAGACAACACACCAAAATTTACGGGATGAACCAAAGCAGTAGTTTGGGGAAATTTTATATCTCTAAATGCTTACATCAATAAAAGAGAGAAAGAATAGATCAATAAATTGTGCATGAAAGTTAAAAAAAAAACCCTAGAAAAAGAACAAATTAAAAATCCCTGATTAAAGACCAAATTGGAAATTCTGAAAATTAAAGGAGATATTAATAAAATTGAAAGTAAGAAAACCATTGAAGTAATAAATAAAACTAAGAGCTGGTTTTATGAAAAAAAATAGATAAATCTTTGGTTAATTTGATTTAAAGAAGAAAAACAAATTACTAGCATCAAAAATGAAAAGGGTGAATTTACCACAAATGAAGATGAAATGAAAGCAATTATTAGGAGCTATTTTGCTCAGTTATATGCCAATCAATTTAACAATCTAAGTGAAATGGATGACTATTTACAAAAATATAAATTGACCAAATTAATAGAAGAGAAAATAAAATACTTAAATAACCCTGTCTTAGAAAAAGAAATTGAACAAACCATCAATGAACTCTCTAGGAAAAAATCTCCAGGGCCTGATGAATTTACAAGTGAATTATATCAAACATGTAAAGAACAATTAATTCCCAAACAATATAGACTGGGAAAATAGGCAAAGGAGTACTACCAAATTCCTTTTAAGATAAAAATATGGTACTGATACCTAAACCAGGAAAAGTTAAAGAGAAAGAAAATTAGAGACCAATTTCCCTAATGAATATAGATGCAAAAAATTTTAACTAAAATACTTGCAAAAAGATTGCAGCAACTTATCACGAGAATAATACAATATGATCAGGTAGGATTCATACCAGGAATGTAGGGTTGTGTGGTTCAATATTAAGAAAACTATCAATGTAATTGATCATATCAACAACAAAATTAACAGAAACCATATGATTATCTCAACAGATGCAGAAAAAACTTTTGACAAATACACCACCCATTCCTATTAAAACACTAGAGAGTATAGGAATAAATGGAGCCTTCCTTAAAATGATAAGTAGCATCTACATAAAACCATCAGCAAGCATTATATGCAATAGGGATAAGCTAGAAGCATTTCCAATAGTATTGGGGGTAAAATAAGGACATCCATTATCACCACTGTTATTCAATATGGCACTAGAAACATTAGCTTTAGCAATAAGAGAAGAAAAAGAAATTGAATGAATTAGAATAGGCAAAGAAAAAACTAAGCTACCACTCTTTGCAGACAAAATGATGGTATACTAAGAGAATCCTAGAGAATCAAGTAAAAAACTACTTGAAATAATAAACAATTTTAGCAAAGTTGCAGGATATGAAATAAACCCACATAAGTCATCAGCATTTCTATATATTACTAACAAGGCCCAACAGCAAGGGAAAGAAAGAGAAATTCCATTTAAAGTTACTGTAGACATTATAGAATATTTGGGAGTCTACCAGCCAAAAGAAACCCAGGAACTATATGAACACAATTACAAAACACTTTTTCACACAAATAATGTCAGATTTAAATAATTGGAAAAATATCAGTCACTTGTGGGTAGATCATGCTAATATAATTAAAATGACAATTCTACCCAAATTAATTTAATTGTTCAGTGCCATATCAAACTACCAAAAAATTCTCTTATAGAGCTAGAAAAATTAATAACAAAATTCATCTAGAAGAACAAAAGATCCAGAATGTCAAGGGAATTAATGAAAAGAAATGCTAGGAAAGGTGACCTAGCCATACCAGATCTTAAATTTTATTATAAAGCAGCAATCATCAAAACTACTTGGTACTGGCTAAGAAATAGAGTGGTGGATCAGTGGAACAGGTTAGGTACACAAGACACAGTAGTCAATGACTACAGTAATCTACTATTTGATGAACCCAAAGAGCCCAGCTTCCGGGATAAGAACTCACTATTTGACAAAAACTGCTGGGAAAACTGGAAAATAGTATGTCAGAAACTGGGCACAGACCAATATCTTACACCACATACCAAAATAAAGTCAAAATGGATACATGATTTAGATATAAAGGCTGATATGATAAGCAAATTAGGAGAGCAAGGAATAGTATACCTGTCACATTTATGGAGAATGGAGAAATTTATGACCAAACAAGAGTTAGAGAACATTATGAAATACAAAATGGATAATTTTGATTACATTAAATTGAAAAGTTTTTGCACAAACAAAGCCAATGCAACCAAGATTAAGCAGGAAGCAGAAAATTGGAAAATGATAGAGAACTGAGTCAAATTTATAAAAATATAAGTCATTCCCCAATTGACAAATGGTCAAAGGATATGAATAGGCAGTTTTCAAAGGAATAAAACTATCTATAGTCTTATGAAAAAATGCTCAAAATCACTATTGATTAGAGAAATGCAAATCAAAACCACTCTGAGGTACCACATCACACCTATCAGATTGGCTAACATGACAAGATAGAAGAATTATAAATGCTGGAAAAGATGTGGGAAAATTGGAACACTAATACATTTTTGGTGGAGTTATGAACTGATCTAACCATTCTGGAGAGCAATTTGGAACTATGCCCAAAGGGCTATAAAAATGTGCATACCCTTTGACCCAGCAATACCACTTGTAAGGCTGTATCCCAAAGACATCATAAAACTGTGGCAGCTCTTTTTGTGGTGGCCAAGAACTGGAAATTGAGGGGATGTCCATCAATTGGGGAATGGCTGAACAAGTTGTAGTATATGAATGTAATGGAATACTATTGTGCTATAAGAAATGATGAGCAGGCAGACTTCAGAAAAACCTGGAAATACTCATAAGAACTGATGCTGACTGAAGTGAACAGAAGCAGGAGAACACAGTACACAGTAACAGCCACACTGTGCAATGACTGACTTTGAGAGCCTTAGCTCCTCTCAGCAATGCAAAGACCTAAAACAACTCGAAAAGACTCATGATGGAAAACGCCATTCACATCCAGACAAAGACATATGGAGTCTGAATGTAGATCCAAGCATACTACTTGCTCTATTTTTTTTTTTTTGCTTATTTTGTTTTTTCTTTCTCATTGTTCCTCCTATATGTTCTAATTCTTCTATACACAACATGACTAATAGGAAAACATGTTTATTAAGAATGTATATGTAGAGCCTATATCAGATTGCACACCATCTTGGGGAGGGGGAAAGAGAGGAGGGGGAGAGGAGGGAGGCAGAGAAAATTTTAAACTTTTTAAAACTTATGAAAGTGAATGTAGCAAAATAAAAATAAATTAACTTAAAAAAATGAAAAGGGTAAATTTACTATAAATGAAGATGAAATTAAAGCAATTATTAGCAGCTACTTTGCTCAGTTATATGCCAATAAATCTGACAATTTATGTGAAATGGATGAATATTGACAAAAATATAAACTGCCTAAATTAACAAAAGAGAAAATAGAGGTGTCTAGGAGGGGGAGCAGCCAAGATTGCAGCTGGAAAGCAGGGACTTGCGTGAACTCCCCCCCAGGTCCCTCCAAAAACCTATAAAAATGGCTCTGAACAAATTCTAGAACTACAGAACCCACAAAATAGCAGAGGGAAGCAGGGCTCCAGCCCAGCAAGCTTGGATGGTTGCTGGGTAAGGTCTATCGCACAGAACTGGGAGCAGAGCCAAGCAGAGCCCAGCATGGGCAGCAGCAAGACCAACCAGAATGGGAGCCGGGCAGAACAGGCCCTAGCACCCTGAATCAGTGAGCTGTGGCAGTTACCAGACTTCTCAACCCACAAACACCAAAGACAACAGAGACGGTTAGTAGGAAAAGCTACGGGAGACAGAGTGAAAAGAGTTTGCGGTTTGGCCATCACCCCAGGGGCAGTGGGGGTGGTGCAGCTACAGAACTACAGCTGCAGTTACTTCCAGCCCCAGGCCTACCTGGTGGGAGGAATTAAGTGGCAGATCAGAGCAGGAGTGAAGAGCCTGCTGAAGATCTGAGTACAGTCCTGGTTGGCGGTTCTTGGGGGAGGAGAAGCACTGGTGTGGCAGGGCTTGCTGTATAGAAATAGCTCTGAAATCAACAGCGCAGCCCCTCAAGCTTGGAACAAAGTACTCTCTACTCTACGAGCAGTCATACCATGATGAAAAACTCAAGGGTCAAGTAGTTGGTTGGGAACATGGCCAGGCAGTGAAAACGGACTCAGATTCAGACTTTGGAATCTTTCTTTGGTGACAAAGAAGACCAAAACATACAGCCAGAAGAAGTCAACAAAGTCAAAGAGCCTACGTCAAAAGCCTCCAAGAAAAACATGAACTGGTCTCAGGCCATGGAAGAGCTCAAAAAGGATTTGGAAAAGCAAGTTAGAGAAGTAGAGGAAAAAGCAGTTCTGTAGGAAGGGAAGAGGGGGCAGGTGAGGGGGAATGAGTGAATCTTGCTCTCATCAAATTTGACCGGAGAAGGGAATAACATACACACTCAATTGGGTATCTTACCCCACAGGAAAGAAGGAGGAAGAAGATAAAAAAGGGGGGACAATAGAAGGGAGGGAAGATTGGGGTGGGGGGGGAAGGTAATCAAAAACAAACACTTTCAAAAAGGGACAGGGTCAAGAGAGTAAATTCAATAAAGGGGGATAGGTTAGGAAGGAGCAAAATATAGTTAGTCTTTCACAACATGTGTTGTGGAAGTGTTTTACACAATGATACATGTGTGCCCTATGTTGAATTGCTCACCTTCTTAAGGAGGGTGGGTGGGGAGGGAAGAGGGGAGAGAATTTGGAACTCAAAAGTTTTAAAAACAGATGTTCAAAAAAAAAAGTTTTTGCAGGCAACTAGGAAATAAGATACACAGGCAATGGGGCATAGAAATTTATCTTGCCCTACAAGAAAGTAAGGGAAAAGGGGATGGGAGGGGAGGGGGGTGACAGAAGGGAGGGCTGACTGGGGAACCAGAATATATGCCATCTTGGAGTGGGCAGGAGGGTAGAAATGAGGAGAAAATTTGTAATTCCAACTCTTGTGAAAATCAATGCTGAAAACTAAATATATTTAATAAATTAAATAAAGAAAAACAAAAGAGAAAATAAAATACTTAAATAACTCTATTTTAGAAAAAGAAATTGAACAAACCATATTGAGCTCCCTAAGAAAAAAAATCCCTAGGATCAAATGGATTTATAAGTGAATTCTACCAAGCATTTAAATAACAATTCAAATATTATGTAATCTATTTGGAAAAAGAGGAAAAGGAGTCCTACCAAATTCCTTTTGCGACACTAATATGGTGTTGATACCAGGAAGAGCCAAAACAGAAAAGGAAAACTATAGACCAATTTTTCTAATGAATATTGATGCAAATGTTTTGAATAAAATACTAGCAAGGAGCTTACAACAATATATCACAAAGATGATACATTATGACCAGGTGGGATTTATACCAGGAACGCAGGGCTGGTTCAATATTAGGAAAACTATCAGCATAACTGACCATTTCAATAATAAAACCAACAAAAATCATATGATTATCTTAATAGATGCAAAAAAAAACACTTTTGACAAAATACAACATTCATTCCTATTAAAAACACCAGAAAGCATAGGAATAAATGGACCTTTCCTTAAAATGATAAATAGTATTTATATAAAAGCATCAGCAAGCATTACCTGTAACGGGAATAAGTTTGAAGCTTTCCTATAAGATCAGAGGTTAAGCAAGAAAGTCCATTATTACCACTATAATATTGTTCTAGAAAAGCTAGCTATTGCAATAAGACAAGAAAATGAAATTGAAGGAATTAGAATAGGCAATAAGGAAACAAAACCATCACTTTTTGCAGATGATACGATGGTATACTTAGAAAATCCTAGAAAATTAACTAAAAAATTAGTTGAATAACTATCAACTTCAGCAAAGTTACAGGAAATAAAATGAACCCACATAAATCATCAGCATTTCTATGTATTACCAAGAAAATCCAGCAGGAAGAGATAGAAAAAATTCCATTTAAAATGACTGCAGCTAATATAAAAGTTTGGAATCCATCTGCCAAGACAAACTCAGGAACTATGTGAACACAATTACAAAATGCTTTTTGCACAAATAAAATCAGATCTAAACAACTGAAGAAATATTAATTGCTCATGGGTCAGCTGAGTCAATATAATAAAAATGACAATTCTACTAAATTAACTTACTTATTCAGTGCCATTCCAATCAAATTACCAAAAAACCATTTTATAGAGCTAGAAAAAATAATAACAAAATTCATCTAGAAGAACAAGAAGCCAAGGATATCAAGGGTATGAATGAAAAAAATTGTGAAGGATGGCAGCTTAACAGTACCAGATTTCAAACTAGATTACAAAGTAGTAATCATCAAAACAATCTGACACTGGCTAAGAAATAAAGTGGTGGATCAGTGGAATAGATTAGGTACACAATATGCAATAGTAAATGAACGCAGTAATTTAGTGTTTGACAAACCCAAAGATTCCAAATTTTGGGACAAGTGTCCAAAATTGCTGGGAAAACCTGATATCAGTTTTGCTGGAACTAGATATAGACCAACATCTTACACCATACGCCAAGATAAGGACAAAATGGGCACATGATTTAGACATAAAGAGTGATGTGATATAAGCAGATTCAAGGGTGCAGAGAATATTTTACCTGTCAGATTTATAGATAAGGGAAGAATTCATGAACAAATGAGACAGAGAGCATTACAAGTAGTAAAATGGATAAGTTTGATTACTTCAAATTAAAAAGGGTTTGCATTAACAAAACCAATGCAACCAAGATTAGAAGGGGAGCAGGAAACTGGGAAAAAATGATTACAGCAAGTTTCTCTGATGAAGGCCTTGTTTCTCAAATATATAGAGAACAGTATCAAATTTATAAGAATATGAGTCATTCCCAAATAAATGATCAAAGGAACAGGAAGTTTTCAGAAGAAGAAATCAAAGCTATTTGTAATCATAATGCTCTAAATCACTATTAATTAGAGAAATGCAAATTAAAACAACTCCAAGATACTATCTCATTAGATTGGCTAATATGACAGAAACAGAAAATGTCAAATGTTAGAAGGGATATGAAAAAAAAAAGGGCACTAATGTATTGTTGGTGGGATTATGAACTGATCTAACCATTTTGGAGAACAATTTGGAACTATGCCCAAAGGGCTATAAAACTGCATATCCTTTGACCCAGCAATACCACTACTAGGTCTGTACCCTAAAGAGATTTTTTTTAAAAAAGAAAAAAGGACCTATATGTACAAAAATGTTTATAGCAGCTCTTTTTGTGGTGTCAAAGAATTGGAAATCGAGGGGATGCCCATCAACTGGTGAATGAATGAACAAGTTGTAGTATATGATTGTGATGGAATACCATTGTACTATGAGAAAGGATGAACAGGATGCTTTCAGATAGACCTGGGAAGACTTACATGAACTGATGCAAAGTGAAATAGGCAGGCCCAGGAGAACTATACACAGTAGGAGCAATATTGTACAATGACTAAATGTAAATGTAAACCTATTCTTAGTAATACAGTGATCCAAGACAATTCTAATGGACTTGTGACAAAAAATGCTATCTACCTCCAGAGAAAGAACTGATGGAGTTTGAATGCAGATCAAAGCATACTTTTTAAAACTTTATTATTTTTTTTTAGTCTGCATTTTCTTTTGCAACATCACTAACATGGAAATGTTTTGCATGACTGCACATGTATAATCTAAATCAAATTGCTTGCCTTCTCAAGGAGAGGGAAAGAATTTGAAACTCAAAATTTTTTTAAAAAAATGTACATGTACATGTACATGTAATTGAAAAAATAAAGAAATATAGTAGTCAAAAGAAAAAAAAAGCCAAGTTCACAGACCCTAAGTTAAAAACCTTTGGGACAGAACAGGTAAAGGATTTATTAAGTATTTTTATTATGTGCCAGGCACTGTGCTAAGTTCTAGGGATACAAATATAAGCAAAGCAGCCCCTGCCTGAAAGGAACTTACACTCTAATAAGGATAAAACAACACATTAAAGGAAACTAGAAAGGGTCAGTATTGTATACATGTGGAGGCTGCATGGTTTGGAAATGGTGCCTCAGAAGTATGTGGATGTCTCATTATGGACAGCCTAAGGTAAAAAGTTCACCTATAAGATCCCAGAGTGGATCCATAGACAGAGTCTAAAGTTGGTAGTTAGGGACAGGAAGGGTGGAAGGAAAGGAGATAAATATAATGGGTTGATATATATATATAGGTTGTGTGGCTTAGAAAATTCATCGAGGGTGAGGTCCTTTCATATTTGACTTTGTATCCCTCACACTATAGTAAGTCCTCTGCAACCCTCAGCCACATCAAACCAGAAAGACATGGGTTCAAGTCCTACTTCTGACACATCCTGGCTATGTGACCCTTTATAAGTTTCTTAACCTTGCAGTATCTCTGGCAACTCTAATACTAGAAACTGCAGAATAGCTACTCTTCTATGTTGGGTAAAGGCAAAAGATAGAAATAGTCTTAAGAAACCGTAAGGCAGTTAGAAAGTACTTGACTATTGATAAAAAAATAAATTTCATTTTGCTTTTAAACAGTAAGCTGAATCCAGACAAAATTCCTTTTTTTCCATATATATTATCAAGCTTAATATCAGAAAGCATTACTTGGGAATTGATAGAGACATAGCTAAGCTTCCCCGACCTACACTCCCAGGTGGTAATAATGATAATGATTTTATTGTACCTGCAGGAAGATGATTTTTTGCTTTTTGTATTTCTATTCAAATGCAAACTTAAGACTTCACCCTGGGCAAGTCAGCTGACCTCTTCAAATCTCTTTCCTCATCTATCTCTTAGGATGTGGCTAGCAGCTTCTCTCTCAGAATCAAATGAGATAATTACAAAAAGCCCTTTGCAAATCTTAAAGTACTACATAACTGAAAACTATTGACGTTCTTATTCCTGTTTTTTTAACCTGTCAGAGGTTTACAAGGACATTTTATTTCTCCCTTAGAAGTTTACTTGACCTTGATCAGGTCTTTTCTAATGTATGCTGGCCTCTGTGGATGATGGTCCAGTTATGATTGTAGATTGATCATTAGAAGGGTGCTACACTTCTAAAAATATAGACTCAGAGAGATCTCTGCCATTCACTCTCTGTGTGACTTTGCAAAGGCCATTCAATCTCTCTGGGCCTATTTCCTCATCTAGAAAATGAGGAGTTGGACTTGATGACTACTAAGATATCTCTTCCAGCCCTAAATCTGCGGACTAGGATCCAATATAATTATACTTCCCTTACAAAGTCTCCTACAGTATAGAATCAGGTTGTCATAGTGAGGTATTAAAAGCATTTCTTTGGTTGTTTTTTTTTAAAGGAATATTACTGCCCAATCCTAGATAATTAAAGGCCCAAGAAGACAGATGTAGCACTTCTGAGTGAAAACTACTTAGGTCCTGGAATTGCTGTAAGGTCTTCCTTCAAGGAAGACACCCTGCTTCCTGACAGTCTAAAAGAACCCCAAACAATAAGGGTCAGACCAAGACCAGTTAAAGTCTCAGGCCAACCACAGAGGACTGCATTGCTTGCCAAGCTAATATTTAGGGGTCTTAGAAATTTGTTTGTGAAGGCATGTTCTCATCACTCATGTTGCTGTTTACTGTACACCTTCACTACCTTTTAAGGGATTCAATGTCAAAGTCATAGCCTAATGGGACTGAAAGGCAAAACCAATAGGGTAAAAAAAAAAAAAAGGCATTAATTTGTTTAGAAACATCTGGCCAATCTGGAGTCTCAGAAAGAAAATAGCTGTTTTTCTTTGTCTCTCAACCAAAGAAACAACCTTCTAGTGTGAAAAAGCAGGTTTTGTCAGATACAAAGGAAGTTATGCCTTGGAGATTTTTTTTTTTTTGTCTCTTAGCATTTCTATACGAATTCTAAAAACTAAAACCCTTTACTTAGGTGTAAAGCTAAATTTTTAATTAAAAACAAACACCACACGCAGCACAGTCAAAACAATTTACAGTATTCCTAAATCTAAATTTCCCTCTGAAAATCAAATGCAGAACAGAATCCCAAATGGTTATAGTTCATACCTAAGAAACTCAGCTGAACCCACTGTTAGGAATCACTCTGCTCAGAACTAACACTAAGCTTTAAATGGGAGACTCCCCAGCCCGTAACTTCAAAAAAGAGTCATCCCACCAAGGAAATCCTGCTGGGACAGTTTTCTGGACATCTTGTTAGTCCTGACTTTTGGTTCACCGGAAATGATGTAAATACTCAGTAAAATGGGGGCAGAGGAGTAGGGGACTATTTTTCAACTGTCCAAGGACATAAGGAAAGAGGTTCTTTATACCTTAAAAAGATTCTTTCACAGCTACTTTAGATCTGGACTAAATTAAGGTTTTATTTACAAAGCAAACTTACAATAACTTTATGAAAATCTTTTTTCTCTTTTAAGGAATAAAGAAGTCACAAAGTCAGTTGTATTTTGAATCTAGAACCAAGGAGCCTCCAGATATCATCGTGCTGGTGGCTTGGTCCCTTGGTGCCATGCTCACCTCAAAAGTCTTGTTAAAAACCCTAGGGGTACAGCATGTTTTGGGGGTGAATAGTTTGCAAAAGCAAGGCAAACAAGCAGTGAGTAACAGCATTTGAGACCTTCTGTTCTTAATAGCATCCAGTAACTCATCAGCAGATGATCTACAAACCCTTGGTTAAGGAGTGGAAAGAAAGACTGAAAGTTTCATTTGCGGACTTAACTTGACTACATTTTTAAAGACTTGTTTAAACAGTCTTAAATAAACTAATCTTTCCTGCAACGCTCTCTAGGTAGACAAGGCTTCTCAACGGTCATTCTGAACTTCTTCCTGTTGGCCAAGGCAGCTCTGAAGGCAAAGGAGGCAGAGCCCCAGCATCATAGGGTGAGCAGCATGCCCTGTGGCAAAGAAAACAGAAGTTGCTAGTGCCTGCTTCAGGGAATGCTAAAGAAATCAGAATGATCTCTTCTTTTTTCTAAAATTCAAGAAATGACAGAAAGGCCAAAGGATTTAACTAAGGAAATGAACATCAATAATTCATTTTTACTACTTAGCAACATCCTAAAACTGCCAAGGCTGTTACTAGGAAAAAGTCTTCACCATCTGGAATAAAATCTGTTCTGTCCTATCACATTGGTGGCAGCACAGTCATAGGCAATTTTATAATGATAGTGAACTTCAAAGGCTTAACTAAGAACTTTCAAAGAAACATTGTTTTTAGGAACGTGCAATTAAGCAACCAACCAAGAAACTAACAACCAGTACTTTAAGATATACAAAGTTCGTCAAACAAGTCACAAAGTGGGCTAATCTATTTCCTCTAGTGACTTCTATAATAAAAATTAAAGATATGCATCCACAATTTTTAGAGGATTTCCACTCAAAAAAACTGTGGCCAAGGGTGGAGCTAAGATGGCAGGGAAAAGGCAGCGACTCATCTGAGCTCTCCTCCAACCCCCTCTGAACACCTTTAAATAATGCCATAAAACAATTCCAGGAGCAACAGAACCCACAAAAGGACAAGGTGAAATAACTTTCCAGCCAAAGACAACTTAGAAGGTCAGCAGAAAAGGTCTGTCACACCTGGGTGAGAGTGGAGCACAGTCCATCACAGACAAAGAAAACCAGGAGTAGGCCTTGGGAGCCACTGAATCAGCCTGAAGCTCTCAGCCCACAGATGATAAAGGAGTCGAACAACTGGTCAGAAGGAGATTATAGGGGTCTCTCTGCTAGCACTGAGGCACGACTCTGTTGCTTTGCCCATACTTGGAGCCAGGTCACAGTCCTGGGTGGCAGTCCCAGGGCAAGGAGGAGCACTAGCACACAAGAGGTTGCAGCCACAATGGAGCAGGAACTCTCATCACAGTTCCAGGGCAGAAAAGAGTGCTTGTGGGATCTCACAGACCACAACATAGGCCGGATGAGTAGTAAACACCTCTCCTTAGATCATACCACCTTAGAAGAACTGAAAACTTACAGGTCTCTAGAAATATCTCTGAAAACAGCTGCACAAAACCCTGAAGCTTGGGACAGTGTGCTCTCTACCCTGGAAGCAGAGTTCTACTCTAACAAAGAGTTAAAACAGACTAGGCCAAATGGTAAAAGAGGTACAAAAGAAACAATGAGGGGAAGAATGTCTTGAGCATAACTGGCCAAATGGAAAAAAAAAAGGACAAAAATTCACTCAAGAAAAAAACTACTTAAAAAGTGGAATTGGCCAAATGGAAAGGGAGGTGGAAAAGCTCACTGAAGAAAATAATTCCTTAAAAATTAGAATTGAGCAAACAGAGGCTAGTGATTTTATGAAAAATCAAGAAACAATGAAATAAAACCAAAAGAATGAAAAAATAGAAGACAATGAGAAATATTTCATTGGAAACAACTGACCTGGAAAATAGATTCAGGAGAGAGAATTTAAAATTTTTTGGACTATCTGAAAGCCATGACCCAAAAAAGAGCCTAGACATCTTCTTTCAAGAAATTATCAAGGAAAACTGCCCTGATATTCTAGAACCAAAGGATAAAATAGAAATTGAAAGAATCTACCAATCACCTCCTGAAAGAGATCCCAAAATGAAAACTCCCAGGAATATTATAGCCAAATTCCAGAGGTCCGAGACCAAGGAGAAAATACCGCAAGCAGCCAAAAAGAAACAATTCAATTATCTTGGAGCCACAAGTCAGGATAACACAAGATTTAGCAGCTTCTACATTAAAGGATTGGAGGGCTTGGAATATGATATTCTGAAGGGCAAAAAAGCTAGGATTACAACCAAGAATCACTTACCCAGCAAAACTGACTATAATCCTTCAGGGGGAAAAATGGATATTCAATGGAATAGAGAATTTTCAAGCATTTTTGATAAAGACCAGAGTTGAATAGAAAATGTGACTTTGAAATACAAGACTCAAGAGAAGCATAAAAAGGTAAACAGGAAAGGGAAATAATAAAGGACTTAATAAGGTTAAACTGTTTACATTCCTACATGGGAAGATGATACTTGTAACTTATAAGAACTTTCTCATCATTAGGTCAGTTAGAAGAAGTATATATAGACAGAGGATATAGGTGTGAGTTGAATATGAAGGGATTTAAAAAAAATTAAATTAAGGGGTTAGAAAGGAATGTACCAGGAGAAAGGAGGAAGTAGAATGAAGTAAATTATCTCACAAAAAGAGACAAGAAAAAACTTTTACAGTGAAGGGGAAGAGGAGGGAGGTGAAAGGGTGAGTGAACCTTACTCTCATCACAATTGGCTCAGAGAGGGAATAACATACACACTCAATTGGGCATAGAAATTCTATCTTACCCTACAGGGAAGAGGATAAGAGAAGGGGGAGGGAGGATATGTTATAGAAGGGAGGGCAGATTGGGGGAGGGGGTAGTCAGAAGCAAAACACTTTTGAGGAGGGACAGGGTGAAAGGAGAGAGAATAAAATAGAATAAAAGGGGGGATAGGATGGAGGGAAATACAGTTAGCAAAAGTAACTGAAAAAAAATTTTGAAGCAAATTTCTCTGATAAAGGCCTCATTTCTCAAACAGAGAAAGAACTGAATCAAATTTATAAAAATAAGAACCATTCTCCAACTGATAAATGTTTAAAAGATATGATCGATTTTCAGATGAAATAACCAAAGCTATCTAGAACTATATGAAAAAATGTTTTAACTCTCTGCTGATTGGAGAAACGCAAATTAAAACAATTCTGAGGTACTACCTCATACCCATTAGATTGGCTAATAGGACAGAAAAGGAAAATGACAAATGTTGGAGATGATGTGGGAAAATGAGACATTAATGCACAGTTGGTGGAGTTGTGACTTGATTAAGACATTCTGTAGAACAATTTCTAACTATGCCCAAAGGGCCATAAAATCATGCATCCCCTTTGACCGAGCAATACCACTACTAGGTCTGTATTGCAAAGAGATAAAAACCAAAAAGGAAAAGGACCTATGTGTAAAAAAAATATTTATAGCAGCTCTTTTAGTGGTGGCAAAGAACTGGAAATTGAGGGGATGTCCATCAGTTGAGGAAAGACTGAACAAGCTGTATATGATTGTGAAAGAATACTATTGTGCTATAAGAAATGATGAGCAGGATGCTCTCAGAAAAACCTGGAAAGAGTTGCATGAACTGATGCAAAGTGAAATGTATTGCGTACAACAACTGTGTAACTGTGTATTCTGTAACAGCAATATTTTAAGATGATCATCTGTGAATGACTCAGCTATTCTCAGCAACACAATGATCCAAGACAACTCTGAAAGACTTATGATGAAAAATGCTGTCCATCCCCAGAGAAATAACTGATGATGTCTGAATACAGATTGATGCATACTTTTTTTACTTTATTTTTCTTGAGGTTTTTTTTTTTGGTCTATGTTTTCTTTCACAATGTGACTAATATGGAAATGTTTTGCATGACTACACATGTGTAAACTATATCAAATTGCTAGCCTTCCCAATCAGGGAAGGGGGTGGGGAGGGAGGAAGCGAGCGAATTTAGAACTCAAAGTTTTAAAAATGAATGTTAAGGGCGCAGAGCCAAGATGGCGGCTGGTAAGCAGGGACTAGAGTGAGCTCTGTACCCGAGTCCCTCCAAAAACATATAAAAAAATGGCTCTGAACCAATTCTAGAACGGCAGAACCCACAGAACAGCAAAGGGAAGCAGGGCTCCAGCCCAGGACAGCCTGGATGGTCTCTGGGTGAGGTCTATTCCACACGGAGCTGGAAGCTGGGAGCTGGGAGCTGGGAACGGGGTGGAGCAGAGCCCAGCCTGAGCGGTGTGGACCATCCAGACCAGAAACCGGGCGGAGCGTGCCCTAGCGCCCTGAATATGTGAGCTGCGGCAGTTAACAGACCCGTCGACCCACAAACACCAAAGACTGCGGAGAAGGTTAGTGGGAAAAGCTACAGGAGTGGAAGGAGTTCGCAATTCGGATTCCAGCCCCGGGGGCAGCGGAGGTGGGGCAGCTACAGCTGTTGTTACTTCCTGCTCCAGGCCCACCTGGTGGGAGGAATTAAGTGGCGGATCAGAGCAGGAGTGCAACAGCCTGCTGAAGATCTAAGCCCAGTCTGGACTGGGGGTTCTTGGGGAAGGAGTAGTGCGGGTCTGACAGAGCTGGCACCTCCCCCCCAAACGTGGAACATAGAACTCGTTAGTCTACAAGCAGTCATACCCCACTGAAAAACTCAAGGGTCAAGTTAGTTGTTTGGGAATATGGCCAGGCAGGGAAACGCACCCAGATTCAGTCTCAAACTTTGGATTCCTTCTTTGGTGACAAAGAAGACCAAAACATACAGCCTAAAGAAGACAACAAAGTCATAGAGCCTACAACAAAAGCCTCCAAGAAAAACATGAACTGGCCCCAGGCCATAGAAGAACTCAAAAAGGATTTGGAAAAGCAAGTTAGAGAAGTAGAGGAAAAATTGGGAAGAGAAATGAGAAGGATGCAAGAAAACCATGAAAAACAAGTCAATGACTTGCTAAAGGAGACCCCCAAAAATACTGAAAAATACACTGAAGAAAAACAGACTAACTCAAATGGCAAAAGAGCTCCAAAAAGCCAATGAGGAGAAGAATGCCTTGAAAGGCAGAATTAGCCAAATGGAAAAGGAGGTCCAAAACACCACTGAAGAAAATACTACTTCAAAAATTAGATTGGAGCAAGTGGAAGCTAGTGACTTTATGAGAAATCAAGATATTATAAAACAGAACCAAAGGAATGAAAAAATGGAAGACAATGTGAAATATCTCCTTGGAAAAACCACTGACCTGGAAAATAGATCCAGGAGAGATAATTTAAAAATTATTGGACTACCTGAAAGCCATGATCAAAAAAAGAGCCTAGATACCATCTTTCAAGAAATTATCAAGGAGAACTGCCCTGATATTCTAGAGCCACAGGGCAAAATAGAAATGGAAAGAATCCATCCATTGCCTCCTCAAATAGATCCCAAAAAGAAATCTCCTAGGAATATTGTTGCCAAATTCCAGAGCTCCCAGATCAAGGAGAAAATACTGCAAGCAGCCAGAAAGAAACAATTTGAGTATTGTGGAAACACAATCAGAATAATCCAAGATCTGGCAGCTTCTACATTAAGAGATCGAAGGGCTTGGTATACGATATTCCGGAGGTCAATGGAGCTAGGATTAAAACCTAGAATCACCTACCCAGCAAAACTGAGTATCAAGCTTCAAGGCAAAATACGGATTTTCAATAAAACTGAGGATTTTCAAGCTTTCTCAGTGAAAAGACCAGAACTGAATAGAAAATTTGACTTTCAAACACAAGAATCAAGAGAAGCATGAAAAGGTAGTCAAGAAATGGAAATTGCAAGGGACTTACTAAAGTTGAATTGTTTTGTTTACATTCCTACATGGAAAGATGAGGTGTATGATTCATGAGACCTCAGTATTAGGGTAGTTGAAGGGAATATGCATATATATATACATATATATATATATATATATACATATATATATATATACACATACATATGTGAATGTGTATGTATGTATATATCTATGTGTATGTGCATGTTTATGTATGTGTATATATGTGTATATATGTGTTTTTATATATATGTATATGTATATATATATGTGTATATATATGTGTTTTTATATATATGTATGTGTGTATATATATATATATGTGTAAAAGAGAGAGAGCACACACAGGGTGAGTTGAAGATGAAGGGAAGATATCTAAAAGAAATAAAATGAAATTAAGGGATGAGAGAGCAACATACTGAGAGAGGGAGATAGGGAGAGATAGAATGGGGTGGATTATCTCGCATAAAGGTGGCAAGAGGAAGCAGTTCTGTGGGAGGAGGGGAGAGGGCAGGTGAGGGGGGAATGAGTGAACCTTGCGCTCATCAGATTTGGCCTGAGGGGGAATACCATACATACTCAGTTGGGTATCTTACCCCACAGGAAAGAAGAGGGAGGAAGATAAAAAAAATAAAAGGGGGGGGATGATGGAGGGGAGGGCAGATGGCGGTGGAGGTAATCAAAACAAACACTTTGGAAAGGGGACAGGGTCAAGGGAGAAAATTCAATAAAGCAGGATGGGTTGGGAAGGAGCAAAACGTAGTTAGCCTTTCACAACATGAGTATTGTGGAAGGGTTATACATAATGATACATGTGTGGCCTAGGTTGAATTGCTCGACTTCTTAGGGAGGGTGGGTGGGAAGGGAAGAGGGGAGAGAATTTGGAACTCAAAGTTTTAAAATCAGATGTTCAAAAACAAAAAAAGTTTTTGCATGCAACTAAAAAATAAGATACACAGGCAATGGGGCGTAGAAATTTATCTTGCCCTACAAGAAAGGAAGGGAAAAGGGGATGAGAGGGGAGGGAGGTGATAGAGGGGAGGGCTGACTGGGGAACAAGGCAACCAGAATATAAGCCATCTTGGAGTGGGGGGGAGGGTAGAAATGGGGAGAAAATTTGTAATTCAAACTGTTGTGAAAATCAATGCTGAAAACCAAATATGTTAAATAAATAAATTTAAATTTAAAAAAAAAAATGAATGTTAAAATTGTTTTTACATGTACCTGGGAGGAAATAAAATATTAAACAAAATTTTTTAAAAAGAAGTTACTAAAAAAACAATTATGATCCCATAGCCAACATCAACATTTTATATAACAGCATCATACAATCAGAGATTGGTGCAAGACCATCTTGCCCAATATGCCCCTTTTCTTGATGAAGAAACTGAGGCTGGAAGAGGTGAAGAGATTTGCCTCAGGTCACTCAACTAGTGAAGTAGCTTCTAGAATCTAAGGTTCTGACTCCGTACTCAGTCATCTACTCTGCCATGCTACCTTTTCATGCCTGCTGTAAGAACCTTTACTTCTTGTTCTAGATTTTGAATTCTCAGTCCTTGAGTTTGAAATAGGCTTTCTACTTTCTTTCTAAAAATAATTTATTTATTTTTAATTTTCAACATTCACCTCCATAAGATTGAGTTCCAAATTTTCTCCCCATCTCTGCCCCTCCTCCACCCTAAGACAGCATAATTTGATATAGTTTCTACATATACACTCATATTGAACCTATTTTCACATTAGTCATGTGGTAAAGAAGAACTAGAACCAATGCGAGAAACCACAAGAAAGCAGAAACAAACAAAAAAAGAGAGAGAGCAAATAATATGCTTCAATCTACATTCAGATTGCATAGTTCTTTTTCTGGGTGTGGCCAGTATTTTCCATCATGAGTCCTTTGGAGTTGCCTTGGATCCTTGCATTACTAAGAAGAGATGTCTATCAAAGTCAGTCATCACACATTGTGGTTATTACTATGTACAAAGTTCTAATGGTTCTGCTCACTTCAGTCAGCATCAGTTCATTCAAGTCTTTCCAGGTTTTTCTGAAGTTTGCCTGCTCATCACTTCTTATAGCACAATAGTATTCCATTATATTCATATACCACAACAAGTTTAGCCATTCCCCAATCCCCTCAATTTCCAGTTCTTGATCACCACAAAAAGAGCTGCTATAAATATTTTTGTACATGTGGCTCTTTTTCCCATTTGTATGACCTCTTTGGGATACAGACCTAGAAGCAGTATTGCTGGGTCAAAGGGTATGCACATTTTTAGAGCCCTTTGGGAACAGTTCCAAATTGCTCTCCAGAGTGGTTGGATCAGTTCACAACTCCACCAACAGTGTATTAGTGTCCCAATTTGCCCACGCCCCCTCCAACAATTTATCATTTTCCCGTTTTGTCATGTTAACCAATCTGATAGGTGTGATGTGGTATCTCACAGTTGTTTTGATTTGCATTTCTCTAATCAACAGTATTTTGAGCATTTTTTTCATATGACTACAGATAGCTTTAATTTCTTCCTCTGAAAACTGCCTGCTCATATCCTTTGGCCATTTATCAATTGGGGAATGACTTATATTCTTATAAATTTGACTCAGTTCTATATATTTTAGAAATGAAGCCTTTATCAGAGACAGCGATTGTAGAAATTATTTCCCAGTTTTCTGCTTCCCTCTTAATCTTGGTTGCATTGGCTTTGTTTGTGCAAAAATTTTTCAATTTAATGTAATCAAAATTATCCATTTTGCCTTTCATGACATTCTCCAGATCTTGTTTGGTCATAAACCTGACAGGTAAACAATTCCTTGCTCTCCCAGTTTGCTTATTATATCAGCCTTTATAGCTAAATCATGCATCCATTTTGACTTTATTTTGGTATGTGGTATAAGATATTGGTCTATGCCCAGTTTCTGACATGTTATTTTCCAATTTTCCCAGCAGTTTTTGTCAAATAGTGAGTTCTTATCCCGGAAGCTGGGGTCTTTGGGTTTATCAAACAGTAGATTACTATAGTCATTGATTACTGTGTCTTGTGTACCTAACCTGTTCCACTGATCCACCACTCTATTTCTTAGCCAGTACCAAATAGTTTTGATGATTGCTGCTTTGTAATAAAATTTAAGCTCTGGTATGGCTAGGCCACCTTCCCTAGCATTTCTTTACATCAATTCCCTTGACATTCTGGACCTTTTGTTCTTCTAGATGAGTTTTGTTATTTTTTCTAGCTCTATAAAAGAATTTTTTGGTAGTTTGATTGGTATGGCACTGAATAATTAAATTAATTTAGGTAAAATTATCATTTTAATTATATTAGCTTGGTCCACCCAGAAGCTACTGATATTTTTCCAATTATTTAGATCTGACTTTATTTGTGTGAAAAGTGTTTTGTAAGAGGCTTTCCACTTCTTAATTACTCTCTAGTCAGGCTTCCAGAGGGGACACCAGAGAACACTTTTCCTTTGATTATGTCCTTCCCTTTCTCTCTTTCAGTGCAGTTAAAAAGTACGCTACCTCAAATACAAAAAAGATTCCAAATTTCCCAATAAGATTAGGAGTAAAAGAAGATGCTTACTGGCTTCACTATTATTTGACTTAGCAGTGTACTAGAAATTTGAACAAGAGTAAAGTAACAATCTCCCCTCAAAAACAAAACAGAACAGAACAAAACAAAAACCACTCCACATTTCTTTACTCTCCCAGTTATCAAGAAGCATGAAATGAAACACAAAAATAAAAACAGAAGAAGGACTTCAATGAGAAAACAAAGAAGAATGATGTGAAAAGGCAAAGGGGAACTCTGTCCTGTATCAGGAAGCTGAAGTATAGAGGAAAGTCACACAGACAGAAAAACAACTCTAATGGAGAGGAAAGGGCAAGTTGTCTAAAATGACTGATGTGAATGGACAAGGAACTTACCAACAACTTAGATTTTTAAAAACACACACACACACACACGCACACGCACACGCACACGCACACACACACACACGCACACACACACTCCTTTAATGGGAAGAGGAAGGTGGACAATGAGTGTGGAATACTGCATATATACCAGACTAAATTGATATACTTCTTAGTTTTGCTAAATTGATGTCTTTGTTTTGTCTATTTTATTTTCTGTTGCAACAGATGGCTTGTTAGCTAAAGGGTGAAGAGGGACATTGTGTATATATGGAGAGAGGGGGAGAAAAAGAAAATGTGAGAGAGAGAGAGAGAGAGAGAGAGAGAGAGAGAGACAGAGAGAGAAATTTAAATTTTATTTTCAAATAAAAATCTCCCTTTTCTCTCTCTCCCTCCTTCTATCCACCTCCCCTGCTTTGAGAAGAAAAACAAAATCCCTGTTACAAACATGTAGAGACAAGGAAAACAAATTTCCACATTAGTCATGTCACATATGTATATGTGTGTGTGTGTATCCTTCAATCTGCACTCTGAATCCATCAAGTCTTTATCAAGAAGTGAGTATGCTTTTTCATGAATACCCTAGAATTATGGTTCATCATTGTACTGATTAGCATTCCCAAGTCCTTCAAAGGCATTTGTCTTTACAATATTGTTGCTGTTCTCTTAGTTCTGCTTATCTTAGTCTTCATCAGTTCATATGAGTTTTCCCAAGTTTCTCTAAAATAGTCTAATATATTTGGATATATGAGGAAATAACTAGGTAAAAACAAAAGATAGGAATAAAACAAAAATAAAAAGAGATATAGAAAAGAAAAACAAAGACATATATTGCAGGATGAATACAAAATTAAGGTGTGGTTATGCAAGAGTATTGTGTCAAGATAAATTATCCAGGAAAGTGCTCCTCTTTTTGAAAAGAATTGACAAGGAAACCAGAAAGTGGTTTGGAGAAATTAAGTATAAAGCAACATTTTGGACTATACATATGTGCTCCTTGAGTGCAGAGACTATCTTGATGTTCTATTTGTATTTCGAGCGCTTAATAAATGCCATACCATTCCACATGCCACAATAAACTTAAAATGAATGTGACCTGAAAAGTAATGATGACATCATAAAAAAAATTAGAAGAGAATCAGATTAGATACCTTTCATATCTATGGCTGGTGAGTAAATTTTTAACCAAATAGATTACATAAAATTGAAAATCTTTTAAACACGTAAAATAAACACAACTAGGATAAGAATGAAAGTGATCAATCTGGAAAAATTTTTGTATCAAATATCTCTGAAAAGATAAATGATCTGATGTCCAAGGCATATAGAAAATTAACAAAAATATGTAAGGCCAAAAGTTATTCCCTGGTGGATAAATGTTCAGAAAACACCAACAATTCTCAGTAGAACTACACACCATAAAAAGCCATATAAAGGATTGCCCCAAGTCACTAATAACAATATAAATGTAAATCAAAATAATTCTGAGGTTTCACTTTACAACTAGCTAACTGGTAAAGATGACAAAAGATGGAAATAGTTAATGTTTAAGGAGCTACAGAAGGACAAGCATACAAATGCACTGTTGAAGCTGTAAACCAGTCCGAGCATTCTGGAACACAACTGAGAATTACGGAAGTAACATGACTAAACCGCTCACACCTTTTGACCCAGAAATTCCGTTGCTAGGCACATCCCAAAGAAGTCAATGACAAAAAAGGAAATACCCATATGCATCAAAATATTTGTAGCATCACTTTTTGTGGTAGCAAAGAATTAGAACCAAAATAGAAGCCCATTGATTGGGGAATGACAACAAATTGCAGTGCATGAATGTAAAAGAATTACTGTGTCTTCTTTACAACTTGACTATTGAGTAAATAAGTTCAATGCGAAGTTATATGTAGAAGATATATTGGATTCCATGATGTCTTGGGGAGGGAGGGGAGGAGGGAGAGGAGAAAATCTGGAACTCAAAATTATGTGAAACTGAGCATTGTAAACTAAAAATAAAAAATCTTAATTATTAAAAAAAAAGAATTATGCTGTAAGAAATGATGAACACAGAGAAACATGGAAAGACTGATACACTCTGACACTGAGTAAACAGAGCCAAGAAAATAATATATACAATGACTACAATAATGTAAATAGAAAAATAAAAAAAAAACAAGAAAACTGAAACTAAATGCTATGAAGTTAAGCTTGGCCCCCAAGAAGAGATATGAAAAAGTCTGTCCTATTCCCACCACCATTCTTTGCAGAGGTGGGAGACTATGGATGTGGTATACTGCATGTAACATCAGATACTGTTCAAGATATTGGCTAGTATTGCTGAACATTTTTTGCTTCTTTTTTTATCCTTTGTTATAAGAAATGGATCTCTGAGAGGGGTGTGAGGAAAGTTGGTGATGTAAAAAACAAAAGATATCAATAAATATTTTAAGAAAGAATAACTGCTGGAGTGCTAAAACTAAAATAATGAAAGGATTTAGTCAAGGAAAATGAAGAACAAGAAAAAGGGTTTTTTAAGCTAGCCATACTGGGGGAAAGAGGAGGTTCAAGGAAGGGATGAATCTGCTACTAACATCAAATGGGATGATAACGAAAGACAGAAAAAGAGCTGCTCTTCTCTTATAATAAATATGGAATTGATACTCAAAATAAGTAGGAAGGTAGTAGAAAACTGCAGAAGAAGCAATGAGATCTCTATTACATGGACTAAGCTAGCTTTTCCTAGGCCTTACTTCACTAGCTTTTCCTTAAAAGGTACTCTTAACTTGTCCAAGAGACTAAGGCTCAAACTACTGGTGTAGACCTGGTGACTTAAGTAAAAAAGCCATCACATGAGGAGTCAGTAGCTCCTCCTTCAGAATGTATCTAAGGTTATAGGCACCACAGAACCATGGCTAATTCTGAGGCGAAAAAGCTGTGCTCAACTGAATAAAATTCTATATCATTGCTGAATATGTTAATAAATGCTATGGCACAGAATCCAAGAAAGTTAATGCAAAGTTGGGGTGTATTAAGAGTGTTAAGTGTGGGGCAGCTAGGTGGCGCAGTGAGTAGAGCACTGGCTGTGGAGTCAGGAGGACCTGAGTTCAAATCCGGCCTCAGATACTTGACACTTGTACTAGCTGTGTGACCTTGGGCAAGTCACTTAACCCCAATTGCCCTGCCAAAAAAAAAAAAAGCAAAAAAAAAAAAAAGAGTGTTAAGTGTCTTGGTGTCCAAGACTAGGAAGGTAATAACCCTCTGTTCAAGTCTGTATGCCCCATTTTAAAGAAGATGCTAATAAGCTAGAGAGCATCTCAAGTAAGAAAATCAGGATATTCATGTAACAGCTATATCAAACTGCTTGCCATCTGAGAGAGAGGGGAGGGAAGAAAGAGAGGGAGAGAATTTGGAATAGTTTTTTTAAAGGATATTTAAAATTGTTTTTACATGTAACTGGGGAAAATATTGTTTAAGATACAAAAAAGGGGGAAGAAGAAAACCAGGATATTAAAAGCCATGGAATCATTAAGAAAAACAACTATAGAGGGGCAGCTAGGTGGTGCAGTGAGTAGAGCACCAGCCCTCAAGTCAGGAGGACCTGAGTTCAAATCCGGACTCAGACACTTGACACACTTACTAGCTGTGTGACCTTGGACAAATCACTTAACCCCAATTACCCTGCCTACTCCCCTGCAAAAAACAAAAAACAAAACAAAAAAGAAAAGAAAAACTATAGGAATCTGGATTGTTGTTTTTTTCCACCTGAAGAAGATACTTCGTTATTTGGGATATGAAGGATACTTTCAAGTTCTGAAAGGCTGTCATATGAAAGAGAAATTAGCTTCAGGAAGAATTGGGAACAATGGATAGAAATTGTAAAAAGGCAAATTTAGTCTTGATGTAAGAAAAAACTTCTTAATAGAGCTAAAAAAAAAATTTACAGCTAGCCAAAATTCCATTTCATCAGAAGATAACAGATTCCCCCCTCACTGGAGGTCTTCAAGAAAAGACTAACATAAAAGTTGAAGAAGGGATTCTTATTCAGTTGTAGATTAGAGCCAATAGCTTCTTAATTCCTTCCTAACACTGAGATTATGGGATTCTGAGAAATAAAAGATACATGCACAAGAAGTGAAGAGGCAAAAATTATGTGTTATGCGTATTTGTATACAATATGAAGGCTTAATTAGACAATTAAGAGTTTTAGGAACATAAAAGGATACAAAGCAAACCCACAAAAATTTCCAACATGTCTTCCTGTGACTAGCAAAAACCAGAAGGAACAGATTGTGAAATTCTATTTAAAACAACAGCAAATGTATTAAACACCTAGTATTTTATTAGTCAGTTGACAAGCAATTATTAAATCCATAGTATGTGCCAGGCGTGCAATGAAAGGCAAAAATCAAGTCCTGACCCCAAGGAGTTCATAATCTAATGGGGCTGACAACACATGAACAAATATGTATGTACAAGACATAGAATGCAAATGGAAGGAGATCCCAGAGGCAAGGCACCAGCCTTGGAGGGGAATGGCAAATGCCTCCTGAAAGTGGGATGTGAGCTAAATCTTGAAGGAAGCCAGGGAAGCCAAGACTCTGGAAAGGAAAGAGAGCATTCCCCCCATAGGGGACAGCCAATGAAAGGTAGAGTTGGGAAACAGAATATTATATTCAAGGGATTTCAAGAAGGTCAGTGTCACTATATCATAGATTACATAGATGGGAGTAAAATGAAAGAAGATTGGAAAGGGAGGAAGGGAAATAGGTGGTGATGGACTGTGAATGCCAAACAGATGATTTCATATTTGATCCTGCAGGTAAGAGGAAGCCAATGGAGTTTACCAAATGAGAGTGTGGAGGGTGTGATATGATCAGATATGTGCTTTAGGAAGTTCATTTAAATGGAAAGCATAACTTGCTGGGTGGGGTAGGATAAGGGATATATTCAGAAATTAAGGTGATACAAAAACAAAAGATACAATTAAAATTTTTAAATTAAGGTTTTAAAAGAGAAGAAAACAGGTTTAGATGAGCATTGAAAACCACATACCACAATAAATTTCAAATGGATAAATTATTTAAATCTAAAATTTTTTTACATACAAAATTGGGGAAGATGAGGGCAGGGGGGAATGTGGTTATATTTTTCTCTATTTTGAATGGGAGAAGAATTCATAACCACACAGACAAAGGGTGCATAGGATCACAAAAGACACAAATAAACTATTTCAATTATATAAAATGTTTTTAAATTATATAAAATTTTAAAGCTACTGTGCAAAGAAAATCAATGCAGTTAAAATCATAAAAGATACAGATTGCAGAAAAATATTTGTATTAACCACTCTGATAAAAAAAAATGTGTCATCAAAAACCTGTAGTAACGTGTTACAAATACATAAGATTAGGAGTTATTCTTCAGTAAAGAGGTGAAAGGATGCAAACAGTTTTCAAACAAAGAGAAAGAACTACTGTCTGAAAAATGTGTTCAAAATCACCAAAAATCAGAGGAAAATGAAAAGTTAATAAATTACTCATATCCTTTGATCCAGAGATCCCAGTGCTAGATCCATGCCAAAGAAATTAATGATAGGAAGAAAAGGCAAAACACAAAGACATACAAAAAAATATACACAGCAGCATTATTTGTAAAAAACAAAAATCTAGAAAAAATCTATGTGTTTAGCAATCAGTGAATGAGTGAATAAACTGGGGTATATGAATATAATGTATTAGTATACTACAAGAGATTTACTACACTATAAGAGATTATTATACTATGAGAAGTAATGAATACAAATCAATTAACTAGAATTTGTCTTTCTTAAAATGTGAGTTCACACTTGAATGCTCCAGACATGGCATTGAACAGTCAGGGTACAACAAGACTATCACCTTCCTACTTCTGGACACTATACCTCTCTTAACACAGTCTAAAATTCCACTTACTCTCTTGGCTGCCATATCACACTATTGTACCTTCACACTAACTTTACAAGCCACTACAGGGTTTTGGTTTCTTTTGCACGAACTGTCTTCGAGCCATGCCTCCCCCATCCTATATTAGTAAAACTGATTTTTCAAACCAAAGTATAACACTTTTTTATATTTATATATAATTATATGTATATAATTATATATAAGGATTATATATAATCTTTATTAAATTTCAACTTATTAGGAACTACTCTTTTCAAGATTATCAAAGATCTCTTCAATGTCAAATCCAATGGCCTTTTCTAAGTCCCTATCTAGTTGACTTTTCATTAGCTTTTTTCACTAGCTCCCTCCTTCCAGACATTCTCCTTAACTTGGTATCAATGACAATATTCTCTTGGCTACTCCTTAGTCTCCTTTGCAGGGTGATTATTAATTTCTCACCCCCCGAACATGAGTGCTCCCCTCAGTTTTTTCTGGGCCCTTTTCTCTTTCTACACTTTTTCCAGTTTGGTGACCTTATTTGCTCCCAAGGGCTTAGTGCACATAACTACGTGGACAACTCCCAATCTGTATTGCCAGTCCTGATCTTTCTCAAATTTTCTAGAAATTTCTCCCTGGATATCGCACCCTGAACCTAAAATTTAGCCTGACCCAAACAGAACTCATTATTTATACCCTCTCCCCACAAATCCTCCCATTTCTCTTGAAGGCAGCACTATCTTTGCAGTCACCTAGGCTGACAACACGGGAGTCATCTATGACTCTTCCCTCTCCATCACCACCCATAATCAATCTGTCATCAATGATACCTCCACAATATCTCTCATATCCATCATTTTGCACCACTCATATTACTACTAGCACTACCAGTCTAGTTCAGGTTCTTATCACCACTCGCTTGGACTACAATAGGCTAAATGGTCTCTCTGCTTCCAGTATTTCCCCTGTCCAATCCTTTCTATTCTCTACCCAGCTACTAAAATAAAATGATCTCCTAAAATCACAAGTCTGGCCACACTGAAAAATCTTCAGTGCGGTTTTAGACTCCACAATTTGGTTCCCACCTACTTTTCCCACCAATATCCTACTATTCTACTTCACAAACTCTACATTGCAGCAAACTGGACTAATGGACTACTAGCTGTTCCTTCAACTCCACACTCCATCCCTTGCCTCCAGACATTCTCATGTGCCACCTCCCATGCCTAAAATGCACACCCTTCTCATCTCAGAATTGCTGTTTTCCTTCGAGGCTTGCTTCAGATGTTACATTTCCCATGAAGCCTCTTCTGATCTCTCAACTCTAGTGTTCTTCCTCTTCTGAATTCTTCTACTATACTTATCTGTCTAGTAGAATACAAGCACGTACAGTTTGGATTCTGCCTTCAGAGCTAGGTACCTAAGGTAGGTAATTAATAAGTATATTTAATCGAATTAAATACATTTTATTAGAGCTGGACTACTATTCTAGCCTGCTAAGATCTTTTCAGATATTGACTCTGTAAGACAAAAAGCTATCCTTCCCAGATTCATGTTATCTATAAACCTAAAAGCTTCCCATCTATGCCTTTATCCAAATCATTGATAAAAATTTAAAACAGCAGCAGGCCAAGGGACAGATCCTTGGGGTAATCCATTTGAGACTTCAAAGCTAACTTCATGATACCCATTATGACTATCTTTGGTATAGCATTGTGTAGCCAGAATGGACTTTGTTTTCTTTGAATGACTCAGCTTGCCTCGTTGAGCTTCCCTGAACGCTGGGGCTTGCTCTTCCGGGGCAGGAAGCCCAGCGACCATGCCAGGGATCGGAGAGCTTCCTGTGTGATGAGTCGTGGGGCTTGCTGAGGGGAGGTGTGTTAACGTGGTCTACGCTAGGGGGAGGGGCCAAGTCAAGAACCAATCGGCCCTGGTCATTCAGGCGGCGCTTGATGATGTCAAAAACTCAGTAAGAGGGGAGAGGACAGCTTGAAGATCCTCCTTTCCTTTTCCGGTTGGAGCCAGAGACGCCTACAGCCGAAGCTGAGCTGCCGGTAGCAGAGCTGACTAGAGGCTAGTGGGTAATCTTCTTACCGTAGAGGGGAAGCATGTATACGATTTTGCCTTATACCATCTCGCTTCTCTGTGGCCTCTTGGTTACCCTTGTAAGGTGGACTTATTGGGCCTGGAAGCTTTTGATGAAAACATCAAAATGGGGACGCTGGTTTGCGGGCTTGTTATTGTGGAGTGTAAATACATGCTTTAGTTCTCCTGCCTTCTGCCTAGAGAATTCCTTATATCCTGCGGTTCCGGACCTTTTAGGCACACATGAGATTCTCTTTGAAATCATAAATTCTGCCTTCCTAATATACATTGCTTACCTTTTTTTGCATCAATTAGAGGTAGACTGTTTAATTTTAAGTAAAAGTTCTCTGAAGAATTGGAAGGGAGGAAAGCCACACCACTAGAGAAAGTACCTTTAAGACTACGGGCCCCAGTAAGGCAAGAATCAGATCCAATTTGTATCCCATGTCTGAATCCTGTAGGTATTCAGCAAATACTTGACAATATGAGATAAGTTATTTAATACTTTAACTTAACTAGTAATTGGAGAGTAGTTACCACTGGTCATCCAGTCAGGCAGGTAATGATCTACCTTAGGCAGGTATCAATACGTTACCATGTAAGTATGGGGCAAAGGGAAGGTCCTGGGAAGAAAGGAAGAAAAGGTCATTCGAGGTTACAAGGGTGGGAAAAGATCTAACTTTGGCAAAGTGTAACCAAACCCTTGAATGGGATCAAGGTGGGGGGTTGGCTGCTAAACTTCAGCTAGAGGCCTATATGGTAGAAAGGGGGTACCAACTCTGTGGCTAACTCTCAAGTCTTACTAGCTAAATGGACAAATGATAAAAGTGGGTATATTGCCATAGATGGCAAGGCATCACCCAAAGGTTGCCACAGACAGCTTCTCTAGCACAGACCATGGGACAAAAGAGGTTTCCTGGCAGACGAATACTATTCACTTACACACTTCACTCCAGTTGGATTCTTCAAGTCTAAGAGAATCCCTGGTTCCACCCATATCATCCTAAAGCTGTTATACAACTTTTAGAAGACATAGACAGCATGACTTCTAGTTTTCACACCCACACCTATCCCTACCTCAGAAGTTTCTGAACAAGTAAAACAAGCTACTTCACAGATTCCAGGACAACTGGAAACTGCAGCTAAAAGAGGTGGGGAAGGAAATGGAATGTGTGAAGTCAAGAAGGGTCCTTTGCATCATCCTTCAGAGTGTGCTGTGATAAGAAATACATATTGGTCTCTGTATATATGGATTCAATCTGTGGCCTTCATGCATTTACCATGAACAAACAGAATGTAGACAGTGGTAGTATCTGGGTTGTTTTTTTTTTGTTTTTTTTTTTTAAAGCAGAGAGCCCAACAGTGGTGACTACTGGCAGAAATGAAGGCAGTGAAACCTCAGGTTCCCAATTAATATCATTTAAGACATTTTTACTTAGCTCAGTACCTGGCATATAATAGGTACTTACTAAGGGTTCACTGAATTGAACTGAACTAGGGATGGCAGGCGCAAAACATACAAAGGTGAGACATGAAGTATGGTCAAAGGAAGGGGAAAAGCATCTATCAAGCACCTATGTGCTGTACTAAGCATTTTACAAATATTATCGCCTTTCATCCTCACAACAACCCTGAGAGATAGGTGCTATTATCCCCATTTTATAGTTGGGACAGGCAGTGGTTCAACAACTTGCCCAAAATCACAAATCTAGGAAATATCTCTTATCTCCTATCTAGGTCAAATCTGAACTCAGGTCTTTCTGACTCCAGGCCCAGTACTCTATTAACTGTCCCATCTAGTTGCCTCTTCACAGCGTTTAAGTCACAGGTAGTCAGGAGTATAGTTTGGCTGAAATGTGAAGCATGTGAAGGGAAGTAATATGAAAATTTGGAAATGTAAGTACAAGCTAGGATGTGGAGTTTGCATTTTACTCTAGAAGTAAAAGGAAGTCATTGATGGTTCCTGAGCAGAAAGTGACACAGTCATACCTAGGCATTAGGAAGATTATTTTGGCAGCTGCATGAAAGATATATTGAGAGGGAAAATCTGGAGGCAGGCAGATCAATTGGGAAGCTACTGCAATAGCCCAGGTGAGTAGTGATGAGGATGTGTAAGTTGAGCAAAGACAATGGATGCAAGAGATAAGGGGGTAGAATAAAGAAGACTTGACAACTGATTGGATTTGGGAAATGAGGGGAAGAGGAGAGTCAAACACGACTCAGAAACTAGAAACTGAGCAGAAAGAGAAGATGTGGGGACCTCAATAGAATCTGGGAAATTTGGAGAAGGAACAGATTCAGAGGAGATGAGTTGTTTTAGACATGAGGAGTTTGGGGTGCTGGCAAGGATATTCAGAGAGAGATTTCTCAGACAGTGCACTTACATACTTCACCCTAGTTGGAGTTTAAGACAAAGACCAGGGCAGATGAAATCACCAAGAAAGGGAATATGGAAAGAAAAGACAAAGTTCCAAGCCAGAGTTCTTGGGAAGACCCATGCTTAGAGAATATAGGAAGATGATGAGTTCTCTCATGGCCATATTGATCCTGGCATGTTGACAGGTCATTTAGATGGAGATATGGAGCAGACAGGTAGACACATAACACGTGAAGGAAAATAATTAGAGCTGGGAATACAGATTTCTGACTCATCTGTGTAGAAATGATCATTGGATTTGTGGAAATCATAGCCTAAATGCCTGAAGTGGAAGGAATAGAAAGTCTTATTCACCGAATTCAATGCCTTTTTCTTAGCCCTCAGTCTACTTGACCCCTCTTCAGCATTACATCCACAACCTTCTGGATAATCTCTCCTTCCTCGATTCCTGTGACATTGGTCTTTTCTCATTCTCCTAAAGGTCTGACATTTTTCCCCCATCCCTACTATTGGCTCAGTTCCTTACTCCTCCCCTCTAAGTAGTTCTATCCACCAAGTTTTTTGCCTTCAATCTTCTTTAACTTTTATCCCTTGGTGATATCAATTCCTCTTGTAACTTATATTACCTCTACGTAAATAATTCCCATTCACTCACTCATTCATTCAAGAAACATTAAATGCCTTTGGCATATACAGTACTATTAGATAGCAAAAATTGTATTAAGTCTAGGTAAGATACTATCCCTACCTTGACTGAACAAACACTCCAGTAGGGGAGTAAAACATAAACTTAGATAACTATAAAATACATTTTACACAATAAGTGCATTAGAGCATTGAAAATTATTTTTGTTATTTTTATCTTAATATCTATCCCCAAAGACTACTATGTGTGTCCCTGAAACACATCTGACTTTGTAAAAAGTGTATGGAAGGAGAGAAAAATCAATGTCACGTTTCTTCCTACTTTCTAAAAGTTCACATGCTGTGATAGGGACAAAAAACAAAGTATTAGAAAGGAACTATCTGAAAAATCAGCAATGACAATACCAAATTTTGATCTGGCCCCAAAGAAAAACACCTAACAATCATATTGTTAGTTTAGCATATGGTATGCTAATAGTTGTAGTATTTTTCCTCCTTGGCAACAGATGTACTAGGAGAGCAGTCAGTGAAGGGCAATAAAGGTTTTTTTCATTTCTACTATCCATCGTTCATGGTTCACAAAACCAATAGCAGCTTCATTTTCAAACAGGAAAGACAATGCTTTATTATTTGCACATAACTGAGGGCTTTTCATTCATAGAGAAAACAGACACATGCAGAAAGAAAAACAAAGCCACTTTCTTAAGGAGTCATGGCCAGAAACCAACCACATCAGACTCATTAAGTTATTTCTTCTTCTAATATAAATTACATCAAATTCCAAAGTATGTTTGACAAAGAAAGATGAAATTCATACAAAACTGAGGTGAATTTCAAGTAGGAAGGCCACAGCAACAACTATGTAATAGTAGGTACCATGTAGAAGGTTGCAGAAAATTTGATAAGTCTGTGAAGTAGCTCAGAAGGCCATAGTCTACAATCCCTAGTGTGGTAAGCATATACCATTTGTCTTCGGCTCTTAGAGTTCCCTCCGAAATATGTCATATACTTCATGTCACAAATTCCTACAAGCCACATTATCTACCTAAAAAGGCATGCATAAGAGACAAGTCATAAAGGCAGTGCTAGTATTTTTCTACCCAGTCCAACTTAAGGTATAAAAACCTCTCACTAAGGGGAGCTATAGGTTGGTTCTGTAATGGGACAATGTTCTGCAACTGTAAAAAGGGGATCTACTTCACAGGGTTGTTACAAGGATCAAATGAAATAAGATTTGTAAAGTGCCTAGCACAGCACCTGGCACACAGTAGGTGCTTAATATGTTTTTTTTTCCTTTCTTCACAGCACCATGCAAAATTTTTATCAGTGTTTCCCACAGCACACCTCAAAAGTTAAGAAATTTGAGACTTACAGCTAGTCATATTAAATTTGGCTACAATTTCAGGGTTAGTGGAAATGTACTATGGGTGTGCTGTTTTTCACCTGACCTTATCTATATGTTCCTCATTGAAAGCATAGCCTTTTAAGTCTCTTGGGTAAATCACTATTGGCATGTTAGAATTAGAACCTAAGCCTTGGTTGGTTGTTCCATCAGACAGATACATAACATTTTTAAAAATACCATCCTGAGAGGCCGCTAGGTGGCGCAGTGAGTGGAGCACCAGCCCTGGAGTCAGGAGAACCTGAGTTCAAATCTGACCTCACATACTTGACATGTACTAGCTGTGTGACTTTGGGCAAGTCACTTAACCCCAACTGCCCTGCCAAAAAACCAAAACAAAACAAAAAAATACCATCCTGAGATAAATGATTACAAACTACAGATAAACCACTGCAAAGTCACTTAAGAGTAATAAGAATTTTTATTGCAGTTGGTAAGTATTTATTTGGGGCAATTAGGTGGCACAGTAGGTAGAACACCAGGTCTGGAGTCAGAAAGACCTGAGTTCAAAGCTGGCCTCTGTGTGACCCTGTGCAAGTCACTTAATCCTGTTTGCCTCAGTTTCCTCATCTGTAAAATGAGAAGGAAATGACAAACCATTCCAGTATCTTTGCCAAGAAAACCCCAAATGAGGTCACAAAGACTCAGACATGACTGAAATGACTGAACAGCAGCAACAAAAGTATTTATTTGGAATGGAATGGAAAATGCTTCCTGGATGATTAAGGAAAGCTTCTAAAAGAAGTATTTTAGACTAAATTCTTTAGGGATCCAGTTTAGCAAAATGAACAACAGACTGTCAGAGTCTGAAGTGGCCTCAAATTATGTATTCCAATTACCTCATTTTTATAGATCAAGATGATGAGGTCTAAAGAGAAGCAAAGCAAGTTAGTAGTGAAGCTGGGCCTCTTTTTATTCATCTGCCTTTAAAAATAGGCATACTATGGTACATGAATGTAATGGAATATTACTGTGCTGTAATGATGGCTGTGATGAATGCAGAGAAGCCTAGAAAGATCTATATGAATTGATGCAAAGTGAAGTAAGCACAGATAAGAAAAAAATAAACACAATAACTAGAACGATATACATAGAAGAAACAACCACATGCAAAAATATCAAAAATAATTTTTTTTGAGATTTTTTATTTTTACTTTACAACATTCAGTTCCACATAATTTTGAGTTCCTGATTTTCTTCCCCCCCTCCCCTCCTCCCTCCCCAAGATGGCATGGAATCCGATATATCTTCTAAATATAACTTCGCACTGAACTTATTTACACAATAGTAAAGTTGTAAAGAAGAATTATGACCAATGGAATGGATCATGAGAAAGAAGAAACAAACCAAAAAAAAAATTTAAAAAAAAAAAAGAGAAAAAAAAAAACAAAGGAAAAAAAAGCAAGCATAACGTGTGCCTCAGTCTGCATTCAGAATCCATAGTTCCTTCCCTGGTTGTAGATAGCTCTCTCCATCATGAGTCCTTTGGAGTTGTCTTTGCACCATGTGTTGCTGAGAAGTCTATCAGGGTTAGTCATCACAGAATCCATACATCTGTGGTTGTGTATAATGTTTTCCTGGTTCTGCTCCACGCGTTCAGCATTATAATGTGTAGGTTTTTCCAGGTTATTATGAAGTCCGTATCATCCCCATTTCTTATAGCACAATAGTATTCCATTACCTTCATATACCACAACTTGTTCAGCCATTCCCCAATTGATGGGCATCCCCTTGATTTCCAATTCTTTGCTACTACAAAAAGAGCCGCAATAAATATTTTTGTACATATGAGTCCTTTTCCCACTTGTGTGATCTCTTTAGGATACAACCCTGGAAGTGGTATTGCTGGGTCAAAAGGTATGAACATTTTTATAGCCCTTTGGGCATAGTTCCAAATTGCTCTCCAGAATGGCTGGATCAGTTCACAACTGCACCAACAGTGTAACAATGTTCCAATTTTCCCACATCCTCTCCAGCATTTATCATTTTCCTGTTTTGTCATTTTAGCCAATCTGACAGGAGAGATGTGGTACCTAAGAGTTGTTTTGATTTGCATTTCTCTAATCAGTAGTGGTCTAGAGCATTTTTTCATATGCCTATAGATATCCTTAATTTCTTCCTCTGAAAACTCCTGTTGACCATTTCTCATTGGGGAATGACTTATATTCCTATAAATTTGGCTCAGTTCCCTGTATATTTTATAGATGAGGCCTTTATCAGAGACACTAAATGTAAAGATTTTCTCCCAATTTTCTGCTTCCCTCCTAATCTTTGTTGCATTGGCTTTTTTTTTACACAAAAACATTTCAATTTAATATAATCAAAATTATCTATTTTGTATTTTCTAATGCTATCTCTTGTTGGGTCATGAATTCTTTGCTTTTCCACAAATCTGATAGGTAAACTATTCCTTGCTCTCCCAAACTGCTTATAGTATCAGCCTTTATTCCTAAAACATGAACCCACTTTGACTTTATTTTGGTATATGGTGTAAGATATTGGTCTATGCCCAGTTTCTACCCTACCATTTTCCAATTTTCCCAGCAGTTTTTGTGAAATAGTGAATTCTTAGCCAGAAGCTGGATTCTTTGGGTTTATCAAAGACTAGATTGCTATAGTTGTTGACTTCTCCATCTTGTGTACCTCTCCTATTCCACTGATCCACAACTCTGTTTCTTAACGAGTGCCAGGTAGTTTTGATGACTGCTCCTTCATACTACAGTTTATTATCTGATATGGATAGGCCCCCCTTCCCTAGCATTTCTTTTCATCAATTCCCTAGATATTCTAGACCTCTTATTCTTCCAGATGAATTTTGTCATTATTTTATCCAGCTCTGTAAAATAATTTTTTGGTAGTTTGATTGGTATGGCACTGGAATAGATAAATTAATTTAGGTAAAATTGTCATTTTTATTATATTAGCTCAGCCTAACCATGAGCAACTGATATTTTTCCATTTTTTAGATCTGACTTTATTTGCATGAAAAGTGTTTCATAACTATGTTCATATAGGCCCTGGGTTTGTCTTGGCAGATAGACTCCCAAATATTTTATAGTGTCTACAGTAACTTTGAATGGAATTTCTCTTTCTACTTCTTGCTGTTGAGCTTTGTTAGTACTGTACAGGAATGCCAAGGATTTATGTGGGTTTATTTTATATCCTGCAACTTTACTAAAGTTGTTTATTATTTCAAGTAGTTTTTTACTTGATTCTCTAGAATTCTCTAAGTAAATCATCATATCATCTGCAAAAAGTGATAATTTAGTTTCTTCTTTGCCTGTTCCAATTCCTTCAATTTCTTTTTCTTCTCTTATTGCTACAGCTAACATTTCTAGTACCAAATTGAATAGTAGGGGTGATAATGGACAGCCTTGTCTCACCCCTGATCTTATTGGGAATGCATCTAGCTTATCCCCATTACAAATAATGCTTATTGATGGTTTTAGGTAGATGCTATTTATAATTTTAAGGAAGGCTCCATTTATTCCTATGCTTTCTGGTGTTTTTAATAGGAATGGGTGTTGTATTTTGTCAAAGGTTTCTTTTGCATCTATTGAGATGATCATATGGTTTCTGCTAGTTTTGTTGTTGATATGATCAATCATGCTGATAGTTTTCCTAATATTGAACCAGCCTTGCATTCCTGGAATAAATCCTACCTGGTCGTAGTGATGAGTTGCTGCAATCTTTTTGCTAATATTTTATTTAAAATTTTTGCATCAATATTCATTAGCAAAATTGGTCTATAATTTTCTTTCTCTGTTTTGACTCTTCCTGGTTTAGGTATTAGCACCATATTAGTGTCATAAAAAGAATTTGGTAAGACTCCTTCACCTATTTTCCCAAATAGTCTATAAAGTATAGGAATTAATTGTTTTTTAAATGTTTGATAAAATTCACATGTAAAACCATCTGGCCCTGGATATTTTTTCCTAGGGAGTTTGTTGATGGCTTGCTCAATTTCTTTTTCTGAGATGGGGTTATTTAGAAATTTTACTTCCTCTTCTGTTAACCTGGGCAATTTATATTTTTGTAGATATTCATCCATATCCCTAAGGTTATCAAATTTATGGGCATACAATTGGGCAAAATATTTCCTAATTATTGTTTTGATTTCCTCTTCATTGGAGGTGAGTTCACCCTTTTCATTTTTGAAACTAGTACTTTGATTTTCTTCTTTCTTTTTTTTAATCAAATTGACCAAAGGTTTATCGATTTTATTGGTTTTTTCCATAAAACCAGCTCTTTGTTTTATTTATTAATTCAAGTTTTCTTGGTTTCAATTTTATTAATCTCTCCTTTGATTTTCAGTATTTCTAATTTGGTATTTAGTTGGGGATTTTCAATTTGTTCTTTTTCTAGCTTTTTCAGTTGTGTGCCCAATTCATTGATCTATCTTGAATCTATTTTATTCATGTAAGCATTTAGAGATATAAAACTTCACCTTAGAACTGCTTTTGCTGCATCCCATAAGTTTTGGTATGTTGTCTCATTATTGTCATTCTCTTGAACGAAGTTATTAATTGTTTCTCTGATTTGTTCTTTGACCCACTCATTCTTTAGAATTAGATTATTTAGTTTCCAATTAATTTTTAGCTTATTTTTCCATGGTTCTTTATTACAAATAATTTTTATTGCATCATGATCTGAAAAGGATGCTTTGACTACTTCTGCCTTTCTGCACTGGACTGTGAGGTTTTTATGCCCTAGTACATGGTCAATTTTTGAGTATGTGCCATGTACCACTGAGAAAAAAGTATATTCCTTTTTATCCCCATTCAGTTTTCTCAAGAGTTCTGTCATATCTGCCTTTTCTAAAATTCTGCTCACCTCCTTGACTTCTTTCTTGTTTATTTTGAGGTTAGATTTATCAAGTTCAGAGAGGGGCAGGTTGAAGTCTCCCATTATTATAGTTTTGCTGTCTATTTCTTCCTGAAACTCCCTTAACCTCTCCTCTAAGAATCTGCATGCCATACCACCTGGTGCATCTATGTTAAACAATGATATTGCTTCATTGTTTATGGTGCCTTTTAGCAGGATGTAGTGTTTTTCCTTATCTCTTTTAATTAGATCTATCTTTACTTTTGCTTAGTCTGAGATTAGGATTGCTACCCCTGCTTTTTTTACTTTAGCTGAAGTGCAATATATTTTACTCCAGCCTTTTACCTTTACCCTGTGTGTATCCCCCCGTTTCAAATGTGTTTCTTGTAAACAGCCCATTGCAGGATTATGGTTTTTAGTCCATTCTACTATCTGCTTCTGTTTTATGGGAGAGTTCATCCCATTCACACTCACAGTTATGATTACTGTGTCTTTTTCTCCATCCTATTTCCCCCCATTTATGCTTTTATTTCTCCCTTTCCCCTTCCTCTCCTCAACAAAGTTTTGCTTTTGACTGCCACCTTCCTCAGTTTATCCTCCCTCTTGATTCCCCTCCCTTATCTCACAGTTTTCCACTTGCTACTTCTTCCCTCCCTTCTAACCACCCCCCTCCCTTTTTTTCCCCTTTCCCCTCCTACTGCCTATAGGACAAGTTAGATTTCTACACTTATCAGGGTATGTTATTCCCTTCTTGAACCAAATACAATGAAAGTAAAGCTCAAATACTGCTCTTCTCCCTCCCTTCTTTCTCTCTACTACAATATGTTTTTGTGCCTCTTCCCTTGATGTAATTTACCCTTTTCTACTACCTCCTTACCTCTTCTCCCAGAACCCTCCCTTTACATCTCTTATGTTTTTTTTTATATAGACATTCATGGTCTATGTGTATCCCTTTCAATTGTCATAATAACTGTGCTAGACTCAAGATTGACATATACACACACACACACACACACACACACACACATAAAATGATATAATCCTATATAAAGATGTAAATAATTTGCCCTTATTGATTAATAAGGTTTGTGGGGGGGGGTCTTCCCCATTTACCTTTTTATGTCTCTCTTGAGTTTTGTATTTGAAAGTCAAATTTTCCATTAAGTTCTAGCCTTTTCATCAGGAAGGTCTGGAATTCCCTTATTTCATTGAAAGTCCATCTCCTTGCCTGAAAAATTATGCTCAATTTTGCTGGGTAGTTGATCCTTGGTTGTAGTCCCAACTCCTTTGCCCTTCGGAATATCATATTCCAATTTCTCCTGTCATTTAATGTAGAAGCTGAAAGATCCTGCATGATCCTGACTATAGTTCCACGATATTTGAATTGTTTCTTTTTGGTTGCTCACAGTATTTTCTCCTTGACTTTGTAATTCTGAAATTTGGCTATAATATTTCTTGAAGTTTTCAATTTCGGATCTCTTTCACGGGGTGATTCTTTCAATGACTATTTTCCCCTCTGGTTCTAGGACCTCTGGGCAGTTATCTTTGTTAATTTCTTTGAAGATACTGTCAATGCTCTTTTTTTCATTGTGGACTTCCGGTAGACCGATAATTCTTAGATTATCTCTCCTAGATCTACTTTCCAGGTCAGTTGTTTTTCCAATCAGATATTTCACATTTTCTTCCATTTTTTATTCTTTACCTCTTGCTTTACTACTTCTTGATGCCTCATAGAGTAATTAGCTTCCTCTTGCTCAATTCTAATTTTTAATGAGTTGCTGTCTTCATTTTGCTTTTGAGTCTCCTTTTCCAATTAGTCGATTTTACCAATCAGGGTGTCATTTTCTCTATTTAGATTCTGAATCTCCATAGCCATTTCACTGATCTTTATTTTTTAAAGACTTGATTTTGTCAGTGGTTTGTTTTTCCATTTTTTCTTTTACCTCCCTAATTTGGTTTTTTAAAATCTTCCTTTAGCTCTTCCAGTAATGCTTTTTGGGCTTGAGACCAGTTCACATTCCCTTTTGAAGATGTGGGTATAGTATAAATGCTATCCTCTTCCAAATTGGTATTTTGATCATCCCTGTCTCCATAAAAAGAATCAATGGTCCTTGGTTTTTTCATGTTCTTCCTCATGTTGGTTAGCTTTTTCCTGGCTTTACCGTAGATTTCTGCTTTTGGGGCTCAGGTTTCTTGTTCTGGGGATTGTGAGTCTAGTTACTGGCTTTGTGTATTATACCCTTCAGTTTCCTGAGGTGTGGGGGAGGGGTCTGGCTGCCTGAATTCTCCTTTTCCCCTGGGGTTGCTCTCCAGCGCTGTTGCTCTTCAGCAATGGTCTCAGCTGTTTGTTGTCTGTGCTGGTTTCTGCCACTTCCCCTGGCTGTGCAAAGGTATGTCTGAGCTCCTGGTGTTGACCCCTGCTGGCTCTGCCCCTCTGGGACTCAGGAACTCCCATTGCTTGGCCACTGAAGCCCCACTTCTGTCTCCTCTAGTCCACTGTTTTTCCGGAGGAATTCTCTGGGTCAGAGAGGGAGGGATTAGAGCCGTTTACCTGGCCATTATGTCTTCCTGAAGTTCAAGCTGCAAGCCTCAGGAGTAGATGTCTCATGACCAGAGGCATTGCGCTGCTGCCTCTCGTTGCTTCAACAGACTCCTATCCTGTGTTGAGAGGCCCGCGGATCTCTGCTAGTTTCAGGCATCCAGCTTTCTCCCAGCCTGGATCGCTGGCTGGTTTCCACAGCTGCTTCTGCTTTGGTGCTGTCTGATGCAGCTCCGCACACGAGCGCTCTCCCAGCCTACAGATCCATCCTGTAGACCTTTCAGACTCTCCTGGCTTGGAAATTTGCCCCACTCAGACTGCTAGCAGCTTCTAACTCTCTCAAATCTGCTCAGATTCACTTTTTTAGAGGTATCTGACAGAACTTGTGAGAGAGCTCCAGTAAGACGCTGCTTTCACGTGGCCATCTTGTCTCCCCAATCAAAAATAAATTAACAAAATTATAAAGATCAAGTATGACTCAAATGAAGAGCTATGAAAGAACATCCCCAAGCCACCTCTTCGTGGAAGTGAGAGGTCCACAGGTGTTACACATTGCAAATATTTTTAGACTTTTTCAATTACTGATCAGAGTTCTGTTGATTTTTTTCTTGCCTTTAAAAAATACTATTTGTTATATGAGATGATTCTCTGTGAGGAAGAAGGATATTAGGGGAAACTATGATGTGTAAAAAACAGAAGACATCTATAAAAATTTATTTAAAAAAATAGGCACATTAATACTTGTCTTGTACGTGAAGTAATCTGCAAAGCACTATACAAATTTCAAGTGACATGGGAAAGTGAGAGTCCCAATGTACTCTGTTCTACTTGGCCTACATTTGGAGTATTATATTTATTTTAGCTCTAGTTGCCACATTTTAAGAAGAACATTGATGATAAGCAACCAGGCTGGTGAAGGGCTGAGACTAGAAAAGAGAATATTTAGGGAAGACATGATAGTTGTCTTCCAGGGACTTCATGTGGAAGACAGATGAGACCTGTTCTATTTGGCCCTTGGGGGAGGAAGTAAAAGCAGTAGGTAGGAGTTACAGAGAGGTATATTTAATATTCACATAATGAAAAACTTCCTAACAATTGAGCTACCCCAAAGTAGAAAGGGCTACCTGGGAAGGTAGTGGGTTCCCTCTTGATGGACTTCTTCAAGCAAAATCTGGATAATTATTTCTCAGGTCTACAACAGGATGGATTCTTGCTCAGGTAGGAGTTGGCCTAGATATCCTCTGATGTCTCTTCAACTTCTGAGATTCTGTAATTCTGTGAAAGGAAGAATCCAAGCAAAAAATGAGAAACTATGAGTATTTTACAAACTGAAGGAAACTGAGATAATGATAACAACAATTCACATTTCTACAGTATTGTGGATTACAAAGCACCTTCTTCCAACTCTGGGAGGTAGATGGAGTTTTAAGGGGATCATCAATAAGCTCCTCTCCTTCTTCTACACACATACACCCATTATAGAAGTGACAGAAATAAGTCCCTCTTCTCCTCCCCCCTGCCTCCCCAAAAAGCAAAACAACAACTTTAAAGATTCAACCAAGATCAGCTTCTTCTATTATTCTGTTATTCCTCTGGAATAATATCCCAATGGAAAACATCACCAAATAAAGCAAATGATCAACAAGCAGGAGATGAATAAGACGAGCAAACAGAAACTTTGATGAGTTTACCTCCACCAAAGGAGAAAAAAAGGACAGACCAACAAAAGATGATTCTATAGTTCTGAGTCTGAGTCTATGTTGGTGCTAATCCTCCTCTCTGCTGCCATTCTAGAACTGCAAGTCTCTTTCCTGGACCCTATTCCAGATAAGGCCAGGGTCTGTCCCTTCCTTGTCATTCTAGTCCTAAACTGTGGCAGGGATCTCAGAGGCGACAGTAATCTAAGCTAGACAGCCTCACTCAAGAGTAAAAGAAGGCTCAGGGAGTAGAGAATGTAATACCCATCTAAGCACCCTCTCCAGGACTAGAATGGGCAAATCTTGGCTATGGTTCAGCATCCTAATCCAGGACTGTGGCAGAGTCTAAACTCCCTCCAGATCTAGGACTGATAAAAGGGGCAGGAACCATGGATCCTCTCACCAACCATCCCTAGCTAGGAGACTCTAAATAATATGGATTAAAAGAACCCCCAAATTAAGTCTACAATAATTGCAATTAAACTCATAGAAAAACAAAGAATAGAATGGCCAAATAGACTCTAAAAATAAACAGAATGATCTTCCTAACACAATGGTTACCTGAAAGGGAGGGAAGCTGCCTAGATCACTCACTTCTACTCCAGGGAAAACTCAGAAATTCATACCAAACTGAATAATGATTAAGAAATCCAATGAGAAACTACAGTGAGTAACATCAACTACTCCAGAACTGCACAAAAAGTCAGGAAGAAGCACAGGAACTATTGAAAAGCGAAGATCCCAGCAAAGCCAACACCAGCCCATTTACAGACAGGACATATATAGCCTGCAAGGCTCTATTCAGAGGCAAAAAGAGCAGCATGTCAGAAAGCCAAAGAGTAGGGACCTTGGAAACCCAAGGAATAGCAGCAACCAGTGCAGTATGAACCATTGCATACCACAAGACAGCCTAGGCTTGGGAGCTCTAAGGCCTTAACACTGTCCTAAGGCATCAGAGAAAGCCCTGAAGACCCAATACTCTGAAGCTGAAAGATGGGGTGAAGGGAAACAATTTCTAGGTGGTGGAGGTCAGTGTAAGAACATAGTAGTCCCAAGGTAAACCAATCAGAGCTGGCCATGCCCTCCAAAAAGCAGCAAAAGGTCCTGGCACAAAGCCCCAGTTATAAAACTGATGAGATGAGGAAGGCAAAGAAAGTGTCCTCCAATATGAAAAATTATTACAAATCTAACTCAACTGTAAGCAGAGACTCAAAGGGGGAAAAAAATCAGATTTTTCCTACAAAGACTACATGAATAGACAGAAGAAATAAAGCAAGATAAAAAAAATTACAAAGGGAATAAATAGATACAAATAAAAAACAGTAAATCTTACTGAAGAAATGGCATACCTGAACACTAGAACACAGCAAACAGAAATCAATCAGGCAGCAATATTAGTACACAGGAGGCGACAAATTAATATTAGAATGCAAAAGATTAAAAAAAAAGAAAAAAATATAAGGTATCTTATATTAAGACAAAAACTGACCTGGAAAACTGGGCAAAGAGAGATAATTTAAACATTAGTAGATTCCATGGAAAAAAACCATAATCCAAAAAAAAAAAAGGCTTGAATACTATATTTCAAAAAACCATAAATGACAAATACTCATATACATCAGAACCAAAGGACATTTTTTTTTCCCATTTGAAATCATTTGTGACTGTTAAGTACTGGATCAAAAAATATTATTCTTTCCCAAGTAACAATACTGGTTTCCCAAAGTCATGTGTCTGCTTGAATATGCAATAATGTACATATACATGTATAATAATGATCATGTAATCACAATGGGCAATGAATAGTGCTGTCAGTTTTAACTAGGTCTGCATTTCACATCACTTTTCTTTCTTTTAAAAAATGTAATAGTGAAGCTTTGTGTTTTTAAATTACTATTACTTCCCAATATCCTTCTCCCCACAGGATTGCCTCTGTAACAAAGAAAACATAGACAGCCAAGTCCTGGGCCAGTCAATTCACTTCCTGAATCTAAAAGCCTAAGTCTAAGCACCAAATTCTTCTTTTAAAAAGCATCCTACTTAGAAACCCACTGCATGAAATGGAGTCTGTTTTAAAGAGGCAGTAGTACATCTAAATCATTAAATCATTCCAGAATATAGTAAGAGTACTGGATGAGGAGTCAGGGAACCTAGGTCTAAATCCCAGCTCTGCTACTATTCAGTCATATAACTTTGGATGTCATGTTACCTCAGAGCCTCAGTATCTCAACAGTAAATGAGATTGCTCCCAAATCCAACAATCTGTAGTCTAGAGCCCGATTTTAATAAGCTACCCCCCCCCATACTTTGTCAAGTAAGCCCCTCTATAAAAACCTTGGACAGACTGCCAACCTGGAAGCACCTTTTTCATCTGGCACTGCTCTTGTTTCTGAGCACAGTTAAGCTTTCTTTTCTTTTTTTTTTTTTTGACAGGTTTTCTTTTCCGGAACATCACTTTATCATTTTCCATATCAGTTGGCTTCCTCTTTCACTTATTCCTTTACCATCATACTCTGTGTCTGAGCACTGGACTGGGAATTTGGAGCAAACTTGCAATTTCCAATCCCTGCTTAAAGGACTTTTCAGTTGAATTGGGAAGAAAATGAGCATACATGGAGCAAGAACACAACAAAGAGAAGCACTCAAAACACCCAATTACTTGTTACTGAGGAGGCCAAAGCACTACAGAGCTGTAAGCAGAGGAATGGCTGCTGGGCTGAGTCAACAATGGCTTCCTTGGGATCATTCTGAACTGGGTTTTGAAAGCCATGATGAACAAATTATTTTCAGGCTCTATCTCATCACTTCTATGCTTTGTGAACTGTGTATGCTATTCTAAGTTGGTAACTGTATTAACCCACTCTGCAAGTATTTAAAAAGAACACATAATAAGAATTTCTCAGTCAAGTTATGCCTTTTTAATATTAGGTATAGACAACCTAACAAAAACTTTATCAGGTTATGGATAAATTACAAAGTCAAATACATTTTCTCTTACAACTCAGAAGTACCTTACTGTCACTCTAGTTTTTCTGGTTTCAATCAGGGAGTTTCCTCCCAAACCAGTTCTGCTTAGCTAGTTAAAGTGTTTTAGCAAACCACGCGAACACAGTTCACTTATTAGACTTTACTTGTGGGGAAAAAAAACCACTGACTTCTTTAAAATAATAAACTTATCCTTATAAAGAATACTTCCTATTGGTCAAAGACATCAAATCAATAGCACTAAGTGACTATTTATGAGAGGAAACATGCCAAGGGCCTTTATTTTCACTGGTTGTGTTTTGAGCCATATATTCTTGTTTTGTTTTCTGTCTTACTTGAACCAGAGTCCTCAGCCCTCCAGTCAAAGTATCACATGTATACACAACTTTCATATCAAGCCAATTGTAAGAAGTCAAGCTATCACTTTACCAAAAAGCAATCCCTGATTCAAATCTTAAGGAAACTTGTAGGAATTAAAGAGCAGTTGTAATTAAATGTCACATGATAAGCACTGATCAAAGATTACTATTAATCTCATTTCGTGCTACATTCTAATTCATGGTCAGACATAGCTACTACTAATTTGGAAGGGAAATGTGTGTTTGGGTATTTAACAAATGGGAAATATTTGGATTGCAGATGGAACATTAAAATCCCCTTTTAAAAAGCTGTATTTTCAAGAAGGTTTAATCCTCCATTTGCTGCTTCAGGAACAATTCAAGAGGAAATTTGAATGTGTAATTCAATGTAATTCCAAAAATATCTCTTAAGGGAAAAAGAAAGTTAAAATTATATAAGGTTAAACTAAATTGGATTAAAAATGTAGATGTATGATTGAATAGTGAATCTAGCAAGGCAAGTTCTACACACAGTTTACAAAAAGGTGATCTTTCTGAGGAAAACAGACCAAGATAATGAACCCAAAATATAGATTGTAAACTCCTTAAGGGCAAAGATACAATCTTTCTCTCCCCCTAATTCCTAGAATTCCCTGATCCTCGGTAAATACCTGTTGAATGAAACTAGATTTAAATGGAGGTACCCGAGTCCTTCCTTAGGTGAAACAATGCCTCAAATACAATCATGGGATCTAAACCCTAACGGAATTCTAAAGATCATCTTGTCTACTTCCCTAACTTTACAGATGAGAAACTAAGATCTAGTAAGGTGTAGCTTCATTTATTAGTTTAGGTTTTTTTATTCCTTACTATCACATATTTCGTTAGGGGTTACTCCCTCCAGCTCACATTCACACTAAAGGGTTGTGCCTCAAAGAGAAACTACTACTCTTGGTTTCTAGAAATTCTATGGGTTCACAGTCCTAAAACTATGGCTTATCAGCACCCACCAGTGAGCTTACTTGTTAGCCCCAGACATAGCCCAAAACAAAAGCATTTACCAAAATAGCATAGCAAAAACAATAGCTGCAAAACCTGAGGGGTGTATTTTCTGATAGATACAAGATAGATAGATACAAGAGCAACTAAGACTTCCAGTAATATAGGGCCTCAATGTCTTTTTCTTCTCCAGGTGTCTTCACTCTGCTACCCCTCCCAGATGCTCTCAGATGGCCAGGTTAATCAACTGGACTCCCTTGAGTCTGCTCTTCTCAGAAGCCCAATTCTCAACTACCAGAGCTAATCCTATTCTTCTTCTAAAGCCAACTCTCATCTCTGCGCCAGGGGTTGTACTCCTTGTCACTGCTTCTACTCACTCTTCCCCCCTTGACTGCTTCCTGCTGGATGTGGTATCTCCTATCAAAGACTAGCTCCACTGAAAGAAATGGCTTGGACAGTAAGAGTGGGTGAGACCCACTGCTCTCTGGGAGAAGTACAAATCACCCTCCACGAATTTGATTCTTGTCTTTTTCCCAAACAATGATAAGCCGCCCCTTTAACTCCATCAGGGAAAATTTCACACTTCCTAAAAGGGAAAAATGATTGTTTCAACTTAGTTTAACACATTCCTTATCTCTGCTCCTTCTGTGGATTTCACTAGGAGGATGGGGGGAGGGAAGGACCTCTTCCCCCATAAAAATAGTCAGCATGTCCTGTGGTAATAAGAAACACCAAACCACATTTGGAGGAATGGAACTTAATTTAGTCACCCAGAAGGCTGTGTACTATTTGAATTATTTCACAGGTCACATTATGACTTGATTTTTTTGACCAGGATCTGTAATTTTATCAGTGTGGACAGGTTTCATCATAAAAACTCCCTTCACCAATACTGATTAGGAACTCATGTGTAATTTACTGCTTTAGAGAGTTGTCCATGATGTTGAAAGGTTGAATGGTTTGCCTAAGGTCACATAGCTAGTGTGTGTCAGAGGACCAGAAACCAGATCTTCCTGACTCCAAGATCAGCCCCTCTGTCCACTATGCTTCTCTTGACCCAGTTATGGAAATGGTATGTCAGGAACTATAACAGACTCCTCCCACATCTATCTTTCACAATAACTGAGAACAATCCCCACTTCTGTTTCTGGTTTGCCATTTCTTTCTCCAGCTCATTTTATAGTTGAGGAACTGAGGCAAACAGGGTTAAGTGATTTGCCCAGGGTCACATAGCTAGGAAGTGTCTAAAGCTAAATTGGAACTCAGGTGCTCCTCACTCCACGACCAGTGCTCTATCCACTGAGTCACCTATCTGCCCCAGAAACCCATAACATTTTAAGGGTTCCGATAACCAGTCAGGGCATGGTTGAGCTCATATTGGGACACTCCAGTCTCAAGGATCCTGAAATGAGCCTCCATAGAGGCCTCTGAAGGTCTAGCACTCTGAACCTCAAAGTTCCAGGGAAGCCTAACCACAGGAGGTGGAAGTCAGTGTAGAAACCACCAAGGCCAAAAACAGACAAGGCCAACCATTTCACTCAAAAGGATAGCAGGAGGTAGAGCTTCACTCTGAATATAGAGCCTCAAATCAAAAACTAAGGCTAGAGGAGTGAGTAAACACCAGATGTAGGCCACTATAAAGAATATTAGATCCAAAGATACCCCAAAATTCAACCCAGAAAGAATAAATCCTTAGCAACTCCAAGCAAAGAATCAAAGGAAGAAATGGATTTTCCACAAGGACTATATGAATACCTAAAAGAAATGAAGCAAGAAGAAAAAAAATGAAATAAATCTGTGGAAGAATTAGAAGAACGAATAACTTAGAGTAAAAAGTGGTCACCTTTACCCAAGTAACAGACTCTTTGAAAATTTAAATAGACCAAACAAGAATCAATGATTCCATGAGCTAGTAAGAAATATTACAACAAAATTTAAAAGTTAAAAAATAGAAGAAAATAAAAGGTATCGTATTTCCAGATCAGTTATTTTTTGTTTATTTTCTGTTGTACTTTATTCATTTGCTTACACTCATGCCTAATATCCCCCATCCCTAAAAATTCTTTACTTGATCCTACCATTCCCTCAAGCTACCAACTTATATTTCTTTTTTTTAGACAAAGTTCTAGAAAAGGCTGTCTACCTATTTGCTTCCACTTACTTAACCTCATGATCACTTCTCAAATATTTGCAATCTCACTTTTGATCTCATTCAACTCAAACCACTCTCTCCAAGGTTACTGATGATGTATTAATTGCCAAATCCAACAGTATTCTCTCAGCCCTTATCCTTCTTGACCTCTGCAGAATTTGACGTGTTCTTTTCATGACACTGCTCTCTCCTGGTTCTCCTTTCTGTCTGGCTGCTCCCTCTGTCTCCTTTGCAGAACCATCATCCTTCCCCCCCCCCCCTTTTTTTTGCACCGTCCTTATTCAATATACCATGACTAAACATACCCTTAGCCCTCCTCTCTCTCTCTCTCTCTCCAGTCTCTCTCTCTGCAAAGTCATTAGCTCCCAAGGGTTTAACTATCACATCTATGAAGATGACTCCCAGATTTATTCATACAGCCCTAGTCTTCCTCCTGAAGCCCAATCCTGCCATCACCAGCTGCCTTATATCTCAAACCCATATGTTGAAAACTAATATCTTTCTTCCAAAACTCTTCCTTCTTTCTAAAATATCTATAACTGTTGAGAGTATCACCATCACTTCCAATCGCCTAGATTTGCCACTATGGAGTTATTCACAATTCTTCCCTCTCCCACATTTTTCACATATAATTGATTACAAATCTTCCATATCTCATGATTCTGTTCATTTCACTCTGCAACAGTTCATACGAATCACCTGTGAATTCTTCATATTTATAATTTCTTACATGACAATAATATCCCATTCTATACAACTTGTTCATCTAGGTACCCCACCCTCTGTTCCCAGTTCTTTGCTACCACAAAAAAAATTATAAATGCTCTTGTATATATGGGTCCTTTCCTTCTAACTTTGATTGTTTGGGGGCATATTCCTAGAAGTAGTATTGTACAGTTTAGCGACTTTTTTAGTATAAATTCCAAATTGTTTTCTAGAACAGTTAGACCAATTCGGTTCTACCAACAGTGTAATTAGTGCCTATCTTCCCATAACTCCTCCAATAGTTGCCATTTCCATCATTTGTCATCTTGCCAATCTGAATGGCATAAAGTAAAAATCTCAGTTATTCTGATTTGCATTTTCCTTACTAGTGAGTTGGAGCATGTTTTCACAGAGTTCTCAATAGCTTTTATTTCTTTTTTTTTAACCATCTGTTCACATTCTTTGAAAACATACCTATTAGAGAATGGTTCCTGCTACTGCATATTTATATCAATTCCTCATATATCTTAAATATCACACCTTTATCAGAGATATTTGCTATTTTCCCCCAATTAACTGCTGATCTAATTCAACCTTCATTGACTGTAAAAGTTTTTTGATTTATCTAAACCAAACTGTCCATTTTGCCCTTTATGATCACCTCTAGCCCTCATTAAGAAATCTTCCCTTGAAAAAAAAGAATTCTTCCCTTAAAGAGTTACCTACATCCCGAGAAAGAACTATGGAGTCGGAATGCAGATTGAGGCAAACAAACTATTTGCTCTCTTTTTTGGTTTTGTTTCTTCTTTCTCATGATTCATTCCATTGGTCATAATTCTTTACAACTTGACTATTGTGTAAATAAGTTTAATGCAAAGGTATATGTAGAACATATATTAGATCCCATACCATCATGGGGGGAGGGGAAGAAAATCTGGAACTCAAAAATTTGTGAACTGAGTGTTGTAAACTAAAGATAAAAAAAAATCTAACAAAAAACAGGGGGAAAAAAAAGAATTCTTCCTTTAGCCATAGTTGCAAAAAGTATTTCCTTCCATTTTCCTAATTTATTTTTACAATATGACATTTTATATTTAGATTATGTATCTCTTTCAAGTTTATTGTGGCATATAGTGTAATATGCTGGTATAGATCTAATTTTTATCAGACTGTTTTCCAACATGCCCAGCAATTATTGTCAAAAAGGGAATCCTTATTCTAGTGAGTTCCTTGAATTCACTGTACATCATATGCTACTAAATTTAATTGTTTCTGGGTCTTGTTTATCTGTCGTTCCATTAGTCAAATTTTCTATTTTTTAACCAGTGTAAATAGCCTTGATAATTATTGCTTTATAGTATAGTTTGAGATCTGTTAATGCTATATCTTTCCCTTTATTCCTACTTTTAAAAAATTATTTCCTTTGAGATTCTTGACCCTTTTTTTCTCCCAGATAAACTTCGTTATTTTCTTTGTCTCATGACATAAAGTAACCCCTTGGTATTTCAATTATTATGGCATGATCTATAAATTCATTTAGGTATCATCATCTTTCTTATATTAACACAGTCCAACCACAAACATTTCTTATCTTTACAATTACTTAAGTCTTATTTATTTCTATAAAATGTTTTGTAGTTGTATTCATTTAAGTCCTGAGTATGTCTTGGTCAGCTGAATCCCAGAATTTTACACATTTTGTAGTTGTTTTTAATGGAACTTTTTCTATCTTCTCCCACTGGGTTTTGTTAGTAATGGAAAAGTTTGTATGAACTGATGCAGAGTGATATAAGCTGAACCAGGAAAACAATTTATAAGATGACATCAGAATTCTGATCAATGCAGTGATAAATAATTACTTAAGAAAACTAATGATGGAATATACTTCCTGCCCTTTGGCAAGGAGACAATAAACTAGAGATGCAGAATGAGGCAAAAAATTTTCAGATGTGGCCAATATGCTGTTAAAAGACAAGATTTTATGAGAGAGAGAATGACTTAGTGAGAAAAGACAAATATGCAAAATAAAAAAGAAAGAAAAGAACATCAGTAAAATGAAAAATACATGGAAGGAAAAAAGTTCAGAAGGGAGACACAAACAAGCAAGGCAACTTCGTTATTATGTTAAAATATGCACTTTTTAAAAACTAAATTTTTATAATAAAAGATCATGAATTAATATATTATCTTTTGTTATTTTAATATTGGAATGTGATGATTAAATCAGTAATGAAAATAATTTTTAGAATTACTATATATACATGCATATGTCCATATGTCCATTTTTACATACGCATAAATATACACATACATCCGTCCACTTTCTTTTCAGTTATACATCTACTACCCTAGTTCAGATCCATATAACTCCTCACCTCAACTATTGCAATAACCTGTGGCGAGCACATAGTAAACACTAAATGCTTACTGATTGACTTACAACCCCAACTACTCTATTAACTCTTAAAAGAGGGCAACAACTGTGCCTTAGTCTTCTCCATATCCCTCCCCAGTTTAACTCCCACCATCCCCAGGTCACTAGTATACAATAGATGTTCCATAAGCAGTAGCTAGCTTCATTCCAGGTGGTTCTAGATGGCATATTGAAGAATGTACTGGACTTGGAATCAGGAAGACCTGAGTTCAAACCTGGTTTCTGATATTTACTAGATAGGCCTCAGTTTCTTTATCTGTAAAATGGAAATAATAATAACACTTCACAGGATTGTTGTGAGGATCAAATGTGATAATTATATATATAAAGTTCTTTGCAAACTTTAAAATAGCATATAAATGCTAGGAGGTACTGACTATGACATGACAACTAGCCTTTTATCCTTTCAGCCCAACTCCAGTCCATTCGTAAAGAAGGTAGTGGACAATAACAAATAAGTGGAGAGGCTAACCCTGCCTTCTTCATCACAAGGCCTGTCTAATATTTAGCACTGACCTTTCTGTCCCTTGCTATCAATCTATTCAAGGGGCTCCACCTTGCAGACAACATCAGCAGTTGCATATTCACACCAGATTTCTAATCTGAATCTTGGGACAAATTTAGTCTTCAAACTTCCCCACAAATGATAGCTCCCTAGGCCTATGACTAGCAAATCCCTACCTCCTGTCCTTTATCCTATGATTCAGCATTGCAGTCTGCTTAAATAAAAATTCTTTTCCCATTTTACCTATCCTCTCAGTCTTACTGAATTCCCCTCAGTCCTTCCTGTTCCCTCTCCCTCCACTGCCCTACCCTCTGAAAGCAAGTCCTGCACCTACCCACCGACCTCTTAACAAACTGCCTTTCATCACAAAAATCTTTTGCCTAAAAACACCATGCTCACCTACCATCCTTTCTAATGCTGATTGCTTCCTCTTTCAAGACCCAAAATACACTGAACTAGAAGTTAGTATACTCTTTGTTCTCCCACTCTCTCTACATCATTTAGGTTGAGATAAGGAGTAGAAAGAGGCAAGGCCCTGTCTAAGCTATGCCAGGCAAGTCAACCTGTGTCTAGAATGACATCATTTTAGTGTAAGATTTCTGTGTTCTGTATTCTAATTAAGTCTATGTTTTGTTATTGGTTTTTTTTTTTTGCATTTTCCCCCAATAGAATATAAATGCTATGATAGCAGGGACTGACTATGCCATCTTTCTTATATTCCTTGCCATCTAATACAGTGCCCTGCATATATTAGGCACCTGATAAAAGTTTATTGAATTCAAAAGCCTACTCTCTGCCTCTATGAAGTGTTCCCAAATGGGATAATAAACTCCATCCCAATTCTTACACAACTATTACTCAGCATTACCTAAATGATTAACATACGTACCCACACTCAGCTCTAGATTATTGGTAGAGGAGAAGAGAGGTAATGGATAATCCCAATTAGAAACAATTTATAATAGATCTAGAAATGCATTCTATGGCCTTGGAATAAGACCAAAGTGATGCAATAGAAAGGAGTCGGAAGAACGGCCCTGCTCTAGCTACTGACCAGCTCTAAGTCATTTCCTGTCTGGACTTCAGGATCCTCCTGGTAAAAAGAGGGAATTTTCTTAGAGGGTCTCTGAGGTTTTTCTCAACCTTAAAATTCTATGATTCTATACTAGTTAACAAAAGGATTGTACAATTCAGATGTGAATTTACATATAGAACAAAAGGTTTTTTTTTTCCTTCCACAAATCCCTAACACCCACAGACCATATGGAGAAAGTCATTTGCCAAGATTTTCCACAGATGAGCTTCTGCAGCTGCTTGAGATTAGAAAGTCTCCACTAAAATCTCTAAATCGATGAAGGACCTATTTTGAAGTCTCCCTAAGGCTTTAACCAAATCAAAATTGAAAATGTACTAATAACCAGTCCCTTGGTCTCACCCATTAACTCCTATGAGATATACCTATTCCTATGGGAAAAAATCAGTTCTGTTTTCTAAAGTTTTTTTTTTTTAATGTTCTATATATCCAAATGGAGCTACAGTGAAACACAAGATGTTTCAGAATGTATTCAACACAAACTTCCTATCCTTTCTTCTCTTCCTTTAACTTCTCTTCCTGGAAATATATGAATTCAAGGGTGGGGAACCTGCAGCATTGAGGCCACATGTAGCTTTCTAGGTCCTTGGGTGCAGCCATTTGTGGAAGAATATGGTGTCCCAATATGACAATAACCTCAAAAGACTAAATATGCATCCCCAAATTGCTAGCTTCTCCTTAATCCATTACTATGGATCTATGATCCAATCATTCATGAAAGTTCTGCTTCCCTTTCTGATGTCAGCACTTGTTTCTACTCAATGAGTAACATATATAAGAAATTAGAAATATATTTTAAGGGGTATTTCATGTATTTTTGTTTCAATAATGATTTGAATTCATGTCTCAAGCCTCTCTTTACTCTATCCTCCATTCAGTTACCAGAATGATTTTCCTGAAGTATCGATCTGACCACATCACTCCTCACAACCCTGCCCCCTACTCAGTAAACTCCAGTGGCTCCCTATTACCTCTAGAACCAAATATCAAATCCTCAGTTTAGCAATTAAGCCCTTTTGCAGCTTTGCCTCTTCCTCCCTCTCCAGTCTTCTTAAACTTTACTCCCCTCCACAAAATCTACAATCCAGTGGCATGGGCCTATCTCCCAACTCTGGTTTTTGTTGGCTGTTCCCCATGTCTGGAATGCTCTCTCTCCTCACCTCTGCCTACCTTCTCTGGTTTCTTTCAACACTCAGCTCAAGTCCTACCTTCTCCAGGAGGCCTTTCCCAGTCCTCCCTCTCTCTCCCTTCAGTGTCTTCCCTCTGAGACTGCCTTTCATTTACTCCATATATATTTTGTAGATAAATAGTTTTTTACATATTGTCTCCTCCATTAGAATGTAAGCTTCGTAAGGGAAGAGATAGCGTTTTGTTTTCCTTTATTTGTACCCCTAGCACTTACCACTGTGCCTGGCACAAGCTATTAAAAATTCCTAGGAATCAAAAATTGTTCAATAAATGTTTGCTAGCCCCAAGAGATTAAAAAAAAGAGAAAAAGGATCAATGTGTACAAAAATAAAGCAATTCTTGTTGTGGATGGTGAAGAACTGGAAACTACAAAAGTACCCATCAATTGGGAAATGGCTAAACAAATTATATAGCATGTGAATATAATGAAACGCTATTGTGCATAAGAAATTACACAAGGGAGAAACATGGAAAGACTTGCACGAAATGATGCAGCGGGAAGTGAACAATTTAGAACAATGAAGACACTGTAAAAAAACAAACAACTTCAAAAAACTGTAAAACTGACCAAAATGACCAACCATGATGCCAGAGGACCAATGATAAAGCATCCTACTCACTTCCTGACACAGAAGTGACTCAAGGTGCAGAATAAGACATACTTTTAGACATGGCCAACGTGGGAATTTGCTTTCCTTGACTAAGCCTATTTGTTATAAATATTTTGTTTCCTTTTTTCCCCTCAATGGGGCAATGTGGAAGAGAGAGAAATAGGTTGCTGGATTTTTTTTGGTTAATTGAAAAAAGTAATTTAATTTTTTTTTAAAATGCTTGCTAACTAAATTCAGTAATTCAGGTCAAAACTTTTATGCATCAAAGAAAGGCACACTGGTGACTCAAAAATTCTGGATCCACACAAAAATTAGACATGGGAAAATTTTCAAATTTTTATGAATAATCTTGTTAAGATTGTGAAAAAGGCTGAAAATTTGGATATCAATACCGAAGACAAGTTCTTCTTCACCCTGAAAGTGTTCATAATGGTGCTGAAACACTATTTAGCAACCTGTTGAGACTTTAAAATGGAATCACTTAAGCATTTTCAACAACATTCCCATTCCTCTCCAAGATGACCCTAACTTGCCAGGCACCAATCATTAAGCTATCAAAAAAGCCCTCATTTTTCAAACAGAAGAACAGCCAGGCCCTGGCAGCTGCCAGGTGTGGGCTCACAGCCTTGTTCTAGTGACTGCCTCAATCTGGCTTGAGCATGAGAGAGGAAGGTTAAGAGGAGATGGATCTCCTGGAAACAAATTCTTTGTTCTCATCTATTTCAGGAAAGGAGGGAGGCAAATAAAAGAAAAAAAGACCAGCTTCAGAATACTAAATGTCTATTTCAATGGGTCCAGTTACACGTGACATTTGTGGCATGGGCAAGAGATTTGAACGAGCTAAATTTGCTCAAACACAATCCTTAACTGCCTGGAACTCGATGGAAAACTTCACAAACCCTCTAAGCAAAATCCATTGGGTCTTCAGAGAATATTTCGATTCTTTCTTTTGAAAAAGATGCAAAGAGTTGTACCAGGAACTTTAAGGATTCAATCTAAGAAGGATCAACTCTTTTAAGTACAACATGTTTCTATCTATATTCAGTTTGTGTTCCTATCTTGGCAATTACATTTGGTCTCCCTAAATTCTCCTGATACACCCCTCATTTTTAAATGCACATAACACAAAAAAATTTTCAAAACCTAAAATATATTTTTTAAATTAGGGGATGAATTCAGCATCCATTCATGAATGGAAAATCATCGTCCAATTCTGAGATGTCATGTTACCTCCATTTTTGATGAAAAAACTTACTGTAAACATACTTTAATAAAATATAATCAGTTTGACTTCTCTAGGCTCCCCACACTATGGTAGTCCCTTTCCAGGGATAAAAATATACTTCCTGGCATTGCCTGTTAGGTAGCAGTATCCCCTCTTAACTCAGCAGAACTAAAAATACATTAGTATTCATTTCCGCCCTGCTGCTACCCAGTCATCCAGAAGGAGCTGTCCGAATATCACTGGAGCCTTACATATTAGGGGATTCCTTCCAGATCACTGCAAAGTACAAAACCTACTACATTGACTGCAGTACTGCCAGGTCAGGGAAGACACAAAGCAGTCCTACTGCCTTGGGGTCAAAGCACATTATAAAATCTTTGTGACAGCAAACCTTGGAATGCATAATGTATGTATTTTAGGCTCCACCCAACTATAATAAATGAAAGGAACTACTCAACAACCACCTCTTCCTGCATTCCAACTGAGAATAAGTTGAAATCAGTTAATTCACAGAAATCTCTGAACTGGGCTCTTGTAGACACAGTTGAAATTATTATATTTGTAATCTACATACTTTTATTTTATAGCCTATTCTAAATATTGCCAATATAGAAATTATTTTATATAATTTTCTACATAATATTTTCCCCATTAAATCGACTCTGTAATGTGGATAGAATACTAGACTGGAAGTCAGGAGGGCCTGGGTTCAAACCTTGCCTCAAACATTTTCTAGTCATATGTCTCTGAACTTCAGTTTCTTTATCAGTAAAATGAGGCAGTTGGACTAGTTTGCCTTTAAGTTCCCTTTCTGATCTAAATACATTTGATTTTATCTGACCTGTAAAGGTATACTGCATCGATGGACTAATGTTTGCTAAAGTTCATAGGAGAGAAAAGCAACTGGTGAATTAATGAACAACGGATGCTTATATTATCAAGATAAATTATTTAAGTTCCCCCTTAGTGTCAATTTTTTTCAATTCAAACCCATTTTAAAATTGCAAACCAAGTTACATTTATTTAATAGCCACTAATGACTGTAAATATAACAAAATTTCTTAAACAGAAAAATTATGCTTCAGTGGTGGTGTAATAAAGAAGAAAGAGTAGTATAACACAATTCACTTCAACAAATATTTATTAAGGGCTTACTGTGTGCAAGGTACTATGCTAGGTACTGGAGATGCTGTTTGTTCTTCATTTTCAAAGATAACCAATGACATATGGGGTAATATATTGACTTACTTGTGAACCGGATTTAAGTGAAGCAGACTTGTACAAAGTCAATCAGCCTCACTCTCTCTTCCAGAGCCATTAAAGTCTAGTGGCACAATAAAAGTCAGGATGACCACAATGGCCAGGGATGCAGTGGATGACCTTGGCATCTGATATCTGACCAAGCTCTAAGTGCTCCACAGAACTTGCTTCAGCTGCCTTCATGGCCACTGGAACAAACTGTTCTCATCCACCCATTCTGCTATGGAAGCCTTCACATGCTTGAGGTAGATATCCCCCTAACTCACCAACAGGTTTGAGGCCAGTCAGTTACCCTCAAGCCTGTCTGCCTAGACAGTTTTACTAGGGTGTGGCCACTTCACATGCTATAATTTCTTGAAGCCACAGATAAGAGTTAGGTGAAAGGTAGACACCAAAGGTGGATGAGCAGCCCTGAAAAGGGCTGGGCAAGCCCTCACACCACAGGCACTAGTCCTCCCTGAATACCCCCCATATACCCAGTACTGGAGATACAAAGACAAGAAACAAAGGGTCCCTGCCCTCAAGGAGCTTACAGTCCTAGGGAGGGAGGGAAGATTCAGGGACAAGGTACACCCTGGAGTTGGTACAAATTAAACTCAATCTCCCACACTAATAACTATCTATAGAACTGTAAAATGAAAAATGTATGTTCAAAATTACACACATTGTTAAGATCTCTGATCACAAAAAAGGACTAGCCTTATTAAGACAAAAAAGTCTGTAATATATTTTTAAAACCTTTCCAAAAGACACTGAAACCAAAAGATTTTCTGATTAACCCTCGGCTAACAAACACAAATAATCAAGAAATCCTCTTTCTAAGTATCGTTTAGGTGAACTTGCACTCTATGTACGCCTAGAGGTAGAGAGAGAGTCCTATTAGGGTAGAGAGAATATACCATTGACCAATGCTTGATGAAGTTAGTAGCAGAGAAAAACAATCAGGAAACCTGTGAACGATGACTGTTTATATTTCAAATCTCAAGGTTTATTGAATAGGTGGTGATATGGTCAGACCTTATAGTACCAGATTTTTAAAATTCAAGCCCATTTTGAATCTGTAATCTAAGTTTCATTTATTTAATAATTTATTAATGACTGTGAATACAATGAAATCACTTTCTTCAACCATTAATTTGGGGAGAAATTATGCTTGAGTGGTAGTGAAATAGTCTATCTTGATAAAACTCTAGTGGCTCCCTATTTTATCCAGGACAAAATAAATTATATAAAGCCATTCATAATCTGTCACTCTTCTACCTTTTTTGTCTTCTTACATCTTATTCCTCAATCCTCCGTACTTTGTGATCCAGTGACACTGGCCTCCTTGTTGTCCCCCATGCCTAGAATTCTCTCCCTCCTCTCCATCTTTGATTCTTGGCCCCCCTGACTTCCTTCAAGAACCAGATAAAATCCCACCTTCTACAAGAAGCCTTTCCAAATCTCCTCTTTAGTGCTAGTGCCTTCCTTCTGTGGCTTAATTCCCATTTTTCCTCATACACAGTTTATACACATTTCTAGTTTTCGTGTTGTCTTCCCCATTAGGCTGTGAGCTCCTTGAGAGCAGGGTCTGGTTTTTGCCTTTGTATCCCCAACTCCTAGCACATTGTAGGCTCTTAACAAATACCTGCTGAAGAGGGATAAAAGGAAAATAGCCCTTGCCCTTGAGGAGCCTAAAATGGAAGGTGGGGTGGGTTTTAACTAGAACAATCACAAAAGTAAACATAAAGTGTGTGTCTATATATGTACATGTGCACACATATTTCACTCTCTCCTTATACGTAGCAATAAAGATACATTCAAGATGGAAAGAGTGCTAAAATTGAGAGATTCAAGAAAATCTTCCTGTAGGAGGTGACATCTTAGCTATGCTTTGAAAGAAACGGGATTCCACAAGATGAAGGTGAGGAGGGAGTGTATTCTAGATACTTGCATAAAGGCATAAAGATAAGAGACTGTCATATACTAAGAATAACCAATAACCAGTTTGACTAAAAAGGAGAACACAGGAAAGGGGATAGATACTATGAAACAAAACTGGAAATGAAGACGGAAGCCAGGCTGTAGAAGGCTTTAAGTACCAGGGTGAGAATTTTGTATTCTATAAGCAACAGAAACACAAAACTCACAGGTACATGTAGTCAGAACCAGATTAGAATATAACTAGGAGGGGCAGCTAGGTGGCGCAGTGAGTAGCGCAGTGGCCCTGGAGTCAGGAGGACCCGAGTTCAAATTCGACCTCAGACACTTGACACACTTACTAGCTGTGTGACCTTGGGCAAGTCACTAAACCCCAATTGCCCTACCTTCCCCCTTCAAAAAAAAAAAAAAAACCAAAAAAAATGTAACTAGAAATGTTTAACAAAATAAATATAAATACAATAAAACACAGATAATGTTAATTTGTGGTTTTCTAAATCAATATGCAGCCCATAGGGATCTGTTTCTATTTGAGTTTGACACCTCTAGTGTATGCCAACTTGGCAGCTGTGTCAAAGACAAAGTGGATCTCAATTGAGAAGGCATGGGTTTGAGATCTCACTCTACCATTTACTACGTGTGTAACTTTGTCTAGTATGTGGCAACGAAAATTCTTTTTTGGGTTTAGGATGGACTAGATATCTGCTGAAGTCCTTTCCAACTATAAAATTCTGTGATTCCATGAACCTTTCTGAACTTCTGTTTCCTCATCTTTAAAACTAAAATTATACCATCTCAACAAATTTCATCATTTCTATCTTCACAACATTCTTCACATCTGCCCCCTTCTCTTTACTCACAAAGCCACCAATCCTAATGAACCCCTAACACTTGTCACCTGGACTATTATAACAGCCTCTTAATTGGCCTTCCTGCTGCAAGTCTTTCTCCTCTCCATTTCATCCTTCACACAGCTGCCAAAACTAATTTTCCTAAAGTTCAAATATAAACATGTCATTCCTCTCCTCAACACACTTAGGTCTTCCTACATTGTTGTTCAGTCATATCTGACTCTTAGTGATCCCATTTGGGGTTTTTTCAGCATAGATACAGGAGTGTTTTGCCACTTCTCCAGCTCATTTTGGAGATGAGGACCTGAAGCAAACAGTTAAGTGATTTGCCCAGGGACACCCAGCTATTAAGTGTCAGAGGCCAGATTTGAATTCAGGAAGCGGAGTCTTCTTGATTCCAAGCCCAGTACTCTATCCCCTGTAGAACCTAATGGCTCCCTATTACCTCAAGGATAAATTATAAACTCCACTGTTTGGTATTTTAATCCCTTTATAACCTGATCCCCAGTTAACTCTCTAGCTTTATTATACGTTATTCCCCTCTATCCACAATGCAGGACAGCCAACTCAACTTCCTTCTCATAAATGGCACTCTTTCTACCTCAGTGCCTTTGTACTAGCTGTCTCCCATGTCTGGAATGCACTCCCTCCTGGCCTCTCTCAGAATCCCTAGCTTTCCTTCAAGGCTTAGTTCAAGGTCCACCTTCCACACACAGCTTTTCCTGATCAGTCTTTCCCCTCCTCTTCAGCACAGTCTCCACCCCCCACAGTATAAGCACTTAACAAATATTTACAGACTGACTAAGATAGAAAGTAAAAAAGTTTCTTTCTAAGCTTTTCCCATTCTCTTCACATTCCCTCTCCCTTTTTATAAAGGCAATCTGATTTACTCACTTCCATTACAATATACCATGGTCTACTGACAGTGGCTATTCCCCTGCTGTAGCTTGGGGTTTCCCTCCTAATGACTGCTTCCTGAGATTGTTCCTCTACCTTTCCCAATTCTTGGGCACTAGATGGAGATGGCAAGACTGGAAGTAGAAGAGGATAAAAGGTAAGCCCTCATTGGCACTGCTTTTTCATCCTCCATATCAACCCAATTCTGCCATAACTGGTCCCCTCATCTAGATCTCAGCATCACCAGCCCCAATCCCATTCTTCATCTTCCCACCAAGAGGCCCATGCAGGTCAATCTAGAAGGGTCACATGGAATAATAATATCCAGCATTTATATAGTCCTTTAAGTTTTGCAAAGTCCTTTAATATGTTAACTCATCTGATCCTCATAACAACTTTGGGAGAGAAGTATTGTTATTATCTCGACTTTATAGATGAAGAAAATGAGGCACACAAAGGCCAAGTCATACAGCTAACTAATAAGTGTATAAGGCAGAATTTGAACTCAGGCCTTCCTATACTCTATCCACCACACATCCTAGCTGCCTTAAGAGAGACATGTGCACATGGCACATTTCTACTACACCACGCTGCCTTCTAAAGCGCTGGCCTAGAAGCCAGGAGACCTATGGGCTAGTCCTAATCCTGAAACTAACTCACTGTGAGGCTTTAGGCAGGGCACTTAACCTCTCTGGATCTCAGCTTCCTCAACTATAAAATAAAGATTGCACCAAATGATCTCTAGATTCCCTTCTACCTTTAAGCTTCTCTATCCATACCTATGACAAAAAGTATACATTTTCTTTGTCACCATAGTTAAAGAAAAACAGAACAGCACATTCAGTTTTTAAACTGAACTGGAGAAGTTTCCAGATGCCATATAATTTCTAAACACAGGAAGCTTATAAAGATTGCCAACAGAGGCCTAGAATTACTCTCCTAGATTCGATTTAGTGGTTTTCAAAATGACTAATTAGTAAGAATAAACAAAGCAAATGGGGGAAATGTGCCTGCTAAGAAGGCTCAAGGCCTGCTACAGTAAAAGCTAGAGAACTGCCCTTTTCTCTTGGTAAACACTAACAGCGCAGCTTACTATGGCAAGGGAAATAACATGAGCAACCCGAATTCAAAAGTGCAGCGCTTTTCACTCTGGGCCCTGCGTAAATAGAGTGGCATTGTGAAGTGTGTCACATCCAGGATGGGATCTGGGGTAAATGACAGCAGAGAAAGGGGAGCAACATAAACAGCTAAAAACATTTGAAGGATGCGGATGATCAAGGCTAAACCCATATACCACTTACTTAGTCAATAAGCACTGGGGAAAATGATTACAACATGTTTCTTTGATAAGGGTCTCATTTCTCAAGTATATGAAGAAATGAGCCAAATTTATAATAATAAGAACCATTCCCCAATTGATAAATAGTTGTGTGGCATGAAAGACCCTCACCAATTAAATTTATAATAAGGACCCATCTCAGGGTGGGAATAGAAAAAAAATTTTATTCAATTCTAGAGAACTGGGCATCCTCTGCCAGAACAGATCTAGCAAGGGAGGCACTTTACAAGAGGCAAAGCACCAATAATTATACCTAAGGCAAGAGAATTCCCGCCTACCTCTGACCCTGCTCACCATTGGCTGGGAGGCAGGTTTACAATCTGAGCACGATAAACTAGAAAAAGAACTGGGAAACTCCAATTCCCATTCCCTTACTTAATGATTACAACTGAGGTGACATCTATATAATCTGAAGAAGGAGAATGGGATAAGGGGAAGGGGAGACCCTCTCCATTCTTCCACAGTACTTTTACAGTAAAGGAAAGCAGGTCACAGTGACCTTATTCTTACTGAGCAAATCTTTAAACCAGAACCAGAAGAAAGAACAAAAAGTTTCAGGGTAAACTTTCCCAGAGGCTGAGCCATCAGACTCTCATGGCCTCAGAATTTTTCCACTTCCCTATTTCCCTATTCCTTGATTTTTAAACACTTCTTAGAATAGATATAGACATATATTTATACATATCTTCCCTGTAAGTCTCCACATATTATTTACCTTGCATAATGGTCAAAGGATATGAAGTTTTCAGATAAAGAAATTAAAGCTATTGAATCATATAAAATGCTCTAAATCATTAATCATTAGAGAACTACAAATTAAAACAACTCTGAATTACTACCTCACACCCATCAGATTGGCTAAAATGACAGAAAAGGAAAATAACAAATATTGGAGATGTGGAAAAATAGGTACATTAATGCACTATTGGCTGAACTGTGAACTGGTCCAACCATTCTGGAGAACAATTTGGAATTATGCCCAAAGAGCTATAAAACTGTGCATACCTCCCTTTACCCAGCAATACTGTTACCAAGTCTGTAAAGAGATCAAAGAAAAAGGAAAAGGACCTATATGTATAAGAACATTTATATCAGCTCTTTTTGTGGTGGCAAAGAATTAGAAACTGAGGGGATGCCCATCAACTGGGGAATGGATGAACAAGTCATAGTACATGATTGTGATGGAATGTTATTGTGCTTTAAGAAATGATGGAGGGGCAGCTAGGTGGCTCAGTAGTAGAGCACCGGCCCTGAAGTCAGGAGGACCTGAGTTCAAATCTGACCTCAGACACTTGACACACTTACTAGCTGTGTGACCTTGGGCAAGTCACTTAACCTCAATTGCCCTGCCTTCCCCCTCAAAAAAAGTATAATGATAATCAACTGTGAAAAACATAGGTACTTTGATCAATACAATGATCCACAACAATTTCAGTGGACTCATCATGAAAAATGGTATCTCTAAATAAAGAACTGATGGACACTGAGAGTGGACTGAAGTGTGTGTGTGTGTGTATACATAAATGATACACATTTTTCTCTATTTTTCTTCCCCCCACCCCCACAACCTGTGAAAATGTTTTGCATGATTTCTTATGTATAATAGGTATCATATTTCTTGCTTTCTTGGTGGGGAGGGAAGAAATGGAAGGAGGAAGAGAATCTGAAACTGAAAATAAAAATTTGAAAAATAAAAAAAATTAACAACAAGCATTTATTAAGCACCTACTATATGCCAGGCACTGTGCTTAGCTCTGGAAATACAAAGAAAGGCAAGGAACTCACATTTTGATGGTGAGAGGGCAATATGCCAACGATGAAGTACCTAAAATACATACAAAGTAAATGGAAGCTAATTTTAGAAGGAAGGTACTAGCAGGTGGAGGAACTGGGAAAGCTCTCCTACAGGTGGAATTTGAGCTGAGTCTTGAAGGAAGCCGGGGAAGGCAAAAGGCAGAGGTGAGGAATGAGAGCATTCCAGGCATGGTAGATAGTGGGTACAAAGGAACTGGAAGATTAGAGTGTCCTGTGCAAGAAATACAAGAAGGCCAGTTTAGAGAAGGAAAATAATATATAATGAGTTTGGAAAGACAGGTTGGAGCCAGGAGGTAACAAGGTTTATATTTTATCCTAAAAACAATAGAGAGCCACTGAAATTCTTCAAATAGAGGAGTGATATGGCAAAACCTATGTTTCCAAAAAATCACTTTGGCAAGAGCATGGAAAATAGACTACATCGATGAGAGACTTGACACTGGTAAGATCAATTAGGAAGCTGTTGCAATGATAATAGGTAAGAGGTGATAAGGGCCTAACCTAAAACGGTAGCCGTATGAGTGGACAGTAGGGGTCAGATTCGAGAGATGTTGTACATGTAGATGTTTCAAGATGTGTCTGCTGGTCACACGCATAGTGAGGAATCAAGGATAAGCCCAAGGGTTATGACCATAGCGTAGGACTAGAAGCTTCTTGAAAGCAGGGGGCTGGTTTCTGCCTTTGCATCTCTTCTTCGTAGAACTCTGCATACATAGTGCACAATGCCTAGCCCGTAGTAAGTACTTAATAAGTCTTTACTGACAGCTGGGGGACTTTGCCTTTGACAGAAATAGGGAAATTTGTAAGAGAGAAGGGTTTGAAAGGAAAGATAATAAGTTCAGTTTTGTACATGTTGCATTTGAGATGTTTTTGAGACATCTAGTTTGAAATATCCAATAAGCAATTGGTGATGCAGGGCTGAAACTCAGAGAGACTGGGGCTGGATGTATAGCTCTAGGGAGAGATCTGAATAGAGGTAACAGTCAAACCCATGTGAACTGATGAAGTTACCAAGAGAAAATGAGTGTAAGAGATGAGGGCCCAAGATAGAACTTAAGGGATCCCTCACAGCTAGGGGGAAATGATGTAGATGACAAGTCAGCAAAGAAGACTGAGAAGGAACAGTCAGGTGAGAGGGAAATATCACAAAAACCCAAATGTATCCAGGAGTATCCAGGAGGCGAGAGTAGTCAGCAGAGAGCGGTCAGCAGTGTCAAATGTATCAGAGAGGACAAGAAGGATAAGAACTTAGGAAAAACCATCAATTTGGCAATAAAAGAGATCACTGGTAAATCTGAAGTGGGTAGTTCCAGTTGAATGATAAGGTCAAAAGCCAAACTAGAGAAGGATGAAGCATGAGAGAGGAGGACATAGAGGCAGAGTAGAAGCAGCTTTTTCTGTGAGTTTTGCTGAGGGGAGGAGAAATATAGAACAGCTTGAAAGGGAAATAGGGTCTAGTAAATGTTTTTAAAAGATGAGGGAAACTTGAGAGCCTGTTTGATGGTAGTAGGGAGGGAAACAATAGTTAGGGTAAAGGTGAAAATTAATAGGGTAGAAGGGTGATTAAGGTTACAATCTTCTAGAGGAGATAGAAGGGAATATGATCAAGCACACAGAGGAGTTCATTTTAGAAAGAAGGGCCACCTCACTGTCAGAGACTAGGAGAAAGAAGAAAGAGGGACATCATTGTCCAAGACAAGGAGAAAAGACAAGAAGAAAAGAGTTAGTTCACTTTATATGGCCTAAATTTTCTCAATAAAGTAAAAGATGAAGTCCTCAACTGAGGCAGGAGGGTAGGTGGAGCTCTGAAAGAGTTATAAGGATAAAAGACAAGGTTTGGGATAATATCTGTTGGGAATGACATCTGGAATCAGTTAGGGAGGATTGCCTTGCTGTAGCAAGGGCCCAGTTCAAGTTGAATAGCATCAATCTACAATGCATCCAGTCAGCAAGGCTGTGTAACTTCTTCCATTTCCATTCAGCAAAACATGAGTTCAGAAGCTGAGGTGAAAAAATGTGGAATTAATCCAGGGCTGAGATGTAACAAGGCATGAGCAGCAACAAGACAAAGCAAGAGATCTGAAAATAGAAGACAGCTCTTGTCCAAACTCTGCAGTCCTTTCCTATCTCAGCAACTTTGTACAAGTTACCCCCAGCCTAAAATGCCCTTCTCACTTCTACCTCTTAGAATGACTAGTTTCCTTCAAGGCTCAGCTCATGTGCTGCTATTGGATTCCTCCAATAAGTAGCTCTTTCTGAGCTACTTAGTTGTTAGCACTAATTTTTTTTTTCAAATTACTTTTACAGTACCACAAAATCTCAGGTTTGAAAAGGACCTTAGAGGTCATCTAGATCAATTCATACCTAAAAAAAATAACTCCCTATACATCATATCCAACTAGCTTTTACTTGAAGACTTTTGAATGAGGAAGAGATCTACTACCCCCTGAAAAAAAACATTCCACTTTTAGATAATTCTGAAGTCTAAATTATCCCCTTCATAACTTTTACCCTCTGGAGCCAAGCAGAACAAGTCTAATTTATATTCCACATCACAGCCCTTCAGATTTTTTTTTTAATCAGCTATGCCCTCGCTAAGTATTCTTTTCTCAGGGTTAAACATACCCAGTTCCTTTAACTTCAATTCACAAGTTACCCTCCTTCATTCAACCATCAGTCAGGGGTAACAGACAAATATGGTAGTAGACGGGAAGAAAAATTCTGTTGTGCCACAAGTTCATTACCTGAGGAGAAAATACTTATGGTATTTTCAGAGCTAGAAGGAACTACAGACGCCACCTGCCCAACTCCCTAATTTTACAAATGAAGAAACTCAGAACTAGCCAAAGAACCCCTTCCCAAACACCTAGAGCTCCAAAGACCTCTCCTGCACAGTAGTAATGTCAATGTTAGTGGCACCTAGGAAGAAGACAAAAGTGGGAGTCAAACCCTTCTTCAGAAGTAATGAATGGTTTTTCTAGTTCTCAATCCATGAACCACCTGGGATCAGAGTATGAACCCTGTAGTCTAAAGAGCAGAGATGGACTGGAACATAATGGCAATACCTTGAAACATTTTTTATAATAGATGCTACATACATGCCATGCTATTTGCCCATTATCCCTGGTGTTAACTGCAAGAGTCACCGCTTTTAAGGGGATTACAATAAACAAGAGTGCCACATATCTACACCACAGTGTGCTGCATGGCAACTGTAGGGATAGAAAACATATTTGGCAGCCCCAATGGCAGTAATGAGCCCATAAGACCCCAGGATAAGGCTTTGAAGCTTGGCTACACACACACACTACCAACAATTAGGAGGATATAGATGTGTGCTAGTTATTGATAAGAGGGGATGGTGCATTTGTGGAGTCCTAACCTCAGCTGTGAAACCAGCAACTATCTTATCTGTATGAAGTAGGAGAGAAGCACAGGGAAGAAGAATGAGTATTCTGACAGTCACATTTAATCATCTCGAGTGGAATTTATATTCTTTGAGGTCAAGGAATGTTTCTTATTCCTATTTCTGTGATGAGAAGAAGAAGAGAAGCTGATAATGAGTATAGTCAGAAAACAATATTTATGTTGATTACCAGATAAAATGTCAAACTGTTGCCTAAGGAACTAACCTCACTGTGGGATTCTTGCTCTTTCATTTCTATCCCCAGCATTGAGGAAAGTGCTTTACCCATAGTATACACTGAATAAATTCTTTTCCACACACACAAAAAAGAAACTTCCCTGCATAAAGATCTTAAAGGCAGACAAAAGGCTGGGGAAAACTGTGGAAAGTAATCTCATTCTGGTCCTTAAACTAATTGAAGAAAATACTTTAACAAAGCACCAGCCTCAAATAAGAAGGGAAGCCATTGCATGTGTAATGACCAGCATTGCTCTGACCAACTTGGAAAGGGAAAAATGGGTTTGGCAAACAAACTAGGTATTGCAGACATCAAAATGTCACCAACTCTAACAAAGAACAAAGGATTCAACCATTCCCCTCTCTGCCTAGAAACCTCAGGACCATTCAGAGGGAAGATGAAGAGGGTAGTGTTTTAGGGTGTTTAGTATTAAAGCTTAGGAACTAATCAACAATTTCTCTAATTCTCTGCAAAGAGAGTATTTGATTATTATTATTTAGCATACTTTAAGCTTTTTGTGGTTTTTAAAGGCTTCAGTACTTCTGGCAGCACCTCTGGGAAGTCCATTATCACTTCTTTTAAAGATTAGGGAAGAAAGGTGGTTTTTGCTCTGAAATTGAAGTAGATTGACTACAAAAATCCTTCTCTGATGCTTCTTTATAGTGTGGAGGTGAACATGGGCTACTGAAGGCCAAGAGAGCAGGCCACAAGCTCTGGCAAGTGCTAGCAAGGGCAACAAGTTGAATCCTGGCTTCCATCCCAGCACCATACTAACTCAGTACTGAAGGCTCATTACCACTGGTAGCCTGGACACATGGTAATGAATTATTTGGCTTGGACAACCCAATAAACAACTAAAAAATAGTAATGGCCCTTATTCCTGTGCATGCTGCTTCTGTAGAGATAATGGCAGTGGTAAAAATGGGGACAAAGCATGCCAAGTTTTTAGACAATTCATAAATGTTAACTTTACTATTTCTACTCCAAATGTGAGTTGTATGCCCCAGGAACAAGTCAACACACTCCTGGAAGCCTAGAAGAAGACACTTTCCCATCCCAGTGTGTTGGGCAGAGCCCTAGAGATTAGTGATAGAATTTATAGAAGGACATGTACGAGAAATTCTCAAGATGAGGCGACTAAAAAGCACAACTAAAGGGAGTTCCCATATTGCTGAGATCACAGATCCACTGAATTATTATTTGAATGGATCCATGAGTTCCTAAGTGTGGGCACTATCTCCACTGCTTAGTATTGTAATCCATCCACACCTTATTATATGCAATTTTTATCAACATCTTTACAAAAATCCTAGAGGCCTTCCTCTGGTTGTTCTAGCATCTTGGGGGTACCAATCAATTATCCTTTACTCTAGTCACATGACTCACCCATCTTCTTTTCCAGGTATACATATCTGTGATTATACATTTATACCACTTTTGGTGCACAAAACATCACTAGTAAAATGCAAGAAGCTAATCACAACCATGATGCATTGAGTCACAGTGGCATTCAATTCAATGAACATATAGTAAGCTCCTACTGGGGCAAAGCGCTGTACTGAGTGCTGGAGGCACAAGACGGAAAGAAAACAATCCTCGCATTCAAGCAGTTTGAGGTCTAATGGGGAACCATGACATGGTATCTGCTGTGATGTTTGGTCAGCCTTAAAGTACAAAGAATCTCATTTCCCAGTAAGTTGGTCACTAAGTGAATTTTTCTAACGTGGCAAGCCAGGAAACCAAGAAAAATTAAAGATAGTCCTGGGTCCTGGGTAGCCTCCTACTTCTGCATTTATGGTGGCAGAAGGGCAGAAAAGGCAGCAGAAAATGGTTAAGACTCACACAGTGCATAAATAGTCATTCAAGTAGATCCTTTAAATGGGAGATTTTTGTCCAATGACCAATGTACTGACATTGGAGGACCAGGACCACATCAACGCTGACATTCTTATAAGGTGCAACTAACTGGAGAGGCAAATAAGGAAGTCAGTGGAACTGCTTTTATTGTGAACCAAAAGGCTTAAGAAATGTTCCTAAAAATTAAACATTTTGGTTAAATTTCATTCCTAGCCTCAAGTTAACTTCTAACTTTTATCTTTATATCCAAAGTAGTTCTTAGACCTTTTTCTTCTGTCATATACACTTGCTGGCCTCTTTCCATATATTTTTGTCCCAAATAATTGTATACTAATAATAATATCTATCATATGTTACAGTGTCCTTGGATAAAGGGGGAACAATTGCACAAAGTTAAGATTTCTTATTTAGCACTGGAGGCTTATTACCCCAATGTTTACAGGGAACTGTGGGTGATTACCAACTAATACCTGACAATAGTCAGTACATTCATAAAACCCTGCCTGTGATGACTATTCTATTTCACCTGACAGTTATTCTTATTAAGGCCTGCTGGTCAGCACATAAAAAGAGTGACTATTCAATCAATCTAATCATTAGTTGCTGTAGTTTAGCCATAACACAACACTGTGAAAAATCAGAAACAGGCAGTAAGAAATCCTAAATTATTATAATAAGTTTGGTGGCAGCGCTCCTTAGCGGGGATCTGATTTCTTCAAGTTTAAAATTCTCTACAATGAGGTATACTTATATAGCTATACTTCCATGCATGGAATATACTCCTAATGTTAGTTCTAAGGAAAAATTCCATATAACAAACCCTACTTTCCATTGAACTCCATTATAAAATTGGGACAGCACTCCAATTAAGTGAATACAACTGGAGGATGTAGGAGGTAGTCAGAAGGAAGTAACTGCAAAGAAAGGATGAGTCTGCTCTTTTACTACTACAGCTCCAAGAAAAGTAGCAACTGTAAGAAAATGCCCATAACCACCACCTCCCTGGTTTGCTTCAGGGAAGCTTCAAGAGTTAAAGACATGATTGTCCAAGAAGTAGGAAAGATAATTAGGTAACAAAGTAAAGCCCTATCCCATTTAATGTGAACAGAATTTTCTTATGTAATTTTACCATTCATAAAATCATAAAACATTAATAGAAAGAAAGAACAGTAGAGATCACCTAGTCCAACACCGTGTTTACAAAAGATGAGACCCAAAGAGGGGAATAACAATGAAACTGTTCTCTCCAAAATTACCAGTAATCTCTTAGTTGCCAAATCCAATAGCCTTTTCTCATTGCTCATTCTTCTTGACCTCTCTGCAGCCTCTGACACTGTTGATCACTCTCCTCCTTGATCATCTTTCTCCTCCATATCTTCTCTTTAGGTTTTCAGGACACCACTTTCTGCTGGTTTTCCTCCTATCTGATCACTCCTTCTCTGTCTCCTTTGATGCATCTTCCTCCAGATCACACTCTCTGACCAACAATGTCCCTCAGGGTTCTTCTCCCTTTGTACTACTTCACTTGGTGATCTCATCAGCTCCTATGGATTTAAATGTCATCTCCATGCTGATGATTCTCAAATCTACCTATCCTTCCCCAATTTCTCTGCTGACCTCCAATTTTGCATGTCCAACTACTTTTCAGACATTTCAGAATGGATGTCCAGTAGACATCAAAAAACCACTAAGTCCAAAACAGAGCTCATCTTTTCCCCTACACCGTCTCCTTCTCCCCTACATGCTCTCCTCTCCCTCCACCCCACCTCCCACTTGCCACTTTCCCTATTACAGTAGAGGACAATACCATCTTCCCAATTTCTCAGGCTCACAACCTAGGAGTCATCCTAGATTCCTCACTATCTCCCACTTCCCATATCCAAGCTGTCTCCAAGGCCAGTCAATTTCTTCATTTCAACATCTCTCTAATATGCCCCCTTCTCTTCTCTGACATTGACACCAATCTAATGCAGACCCTCATCACTTCATTCCTCTATTGCTTCAAAAGCCCGCTAGTGGGTCTGCCTGTCTCATGTCTCTCCGCCGCACCCCCCCACTCCAATCCATCCTCCATTCGGCTACCAAAGTGATTTTCTTAAAGCATAGATCCGATCATTTCACTCTCCTACTCAATAAACTCCAGTGGCTTCTTATTGCCTCCAAGGGCAAATACCAAATGCTCTACTTAGCATTCAAAGGCTTCATAACCTAGTCCCTTTCTGCTTTTCCCATCTTCTTATACCTTACATACTTTTCTATCCAGTAACAATAGCCTTCTGGCTGTGCCAAAAACAAGACACATCACCTCTTTGCTCCAGCAATTTCCTCTGACTGTCCCTTGTGCCTGAAATACTCTCCCTCCTCTGCTCTGACCACTGACCTCTCTTTAATTCTGAAGTAAAATCTCACGTTCTACAGGAAGCATTCCCTAACTCTTCTTAATTTCAATGCCTTCTATCTATTAATTATTTCCTATGTATACTATGTTTGTTCTGTATATATTTGTTTGCATGTTGACTACTTCATTAGATTGTAAGCTGGACAGCAGAGACTACCTTTTGCCTCTTTTTGCATCCCCAGCACTTAGCACAGTGTTTGGCACATAGTAGCAACTTTAAAAATGTTTACTGATTGGGAAAAAAAAAAACTAGGGTTGAGGCGAAATTTAGAACTAAAAGTCTTGTAAAAGTAAATGTTGAAAACTAAAAATAAAGAAAAATTTAAAAAGAAAAGGAAACAACCTAATAAAGGAATTGAAATTCTTTAATAAAAAAAGATGAAGAGAGAGAAGAATGAGAGCCTAGTGGATAGAATGCTGGCCTCAGAGTTAGGAAGATACCTGGGTTCAAGTCTCACCACTGAAACAGTGGTTGTGGGACCCCGGGCAAGTCAATTACCTTCAGTGTATCACAAAACTATGCTACATTTAATAGAGTGAGCTTTCCTACATACTGATGAAATTAACAGGTCCAGACCAAGAAAAAAAATAAATATGAAGAATTCAGAGAGAGTGAAAGAAGCAAAACCAATAAGACAATATACACAACATCTACAACAATGTTATTGGAAAGAATGATAAAACAAAACAGGATGATGCACAGCTAAAGTGACCAAGTTTGAGCACTGGAGAAGAGGTGAGAAAATATATCTTTCTTCTTTCTTACAAAGGTGGGAGAATATGGTTTTATTATTCATTACAAGGGATGTTTCACCAGATAGAGGGGAGGGTGTGCATATTTTTATATGTATATGTATATGTACACACACACATATACGTATATATGTACACACACACATATACGCATATATGTGTATGTATATATGCAAATGAAGGTAATATTAAAACCAAAGGCATCAATAAAATTAAGATTTAAAAAGAATTAAAAAACATTTAAATCTTATTGTATGCTAAGAACTTTGCTAAACATAGTAGAGTGTAACAAATTTACTTTGAACCCCAGACTGAGCCCCCAAGTTTAGGGGCCAGAAGTATTTTCCATTTTCAAAGAAAGCAAATCAGAAGGGAAATGGCAGAATGGTGCCAGATAGCACTGGTTGCCAACCTCAAGTCAAGACCCAAACCAGGATACAGAAAGGATATCAAAACTTCTGGAAAATGTCAAAGAAATGGCTTTCCCAGCAGCTCTTGCAAAGCTATTACTAAGACCATGTACAGAGGGATGGATGCCCAAGTGGGCCCTCCCTCATCTGTTCAATATCCCTACCCCTTCCCTCATGTGTTAAAGTGGGTAGAGGAAAGGAGGCCTCCTATTCATAGGTAAACAAGTAAAACAGGCTTTACAAAATTTCCCAACATCACCGTTCACTCTCCCTTCTCACCCTACAACTCTCCTGAAATCACTCTCTCAAAAGTACCCAAAGATCACCCACCCACTAAATCCAGTCCTTCTTAGGGATCATTCTCCTTGACCTTCCTTCAGCTCTAGACACAGTTCACCATCTCCCTCCCTCCAGGCTATTCTCTTCCTTTCTAAGTTCGCATAACACTGAACTTTCCTGGTTCTCCTATTACTTGTCTATCATAGTTATTCATCAACTTATTAATGTTCTTCCTAAAATATGGCATTCAGAATTAAACAAAATACTCCAAAAGAAGTCTGCCAGGAAGGACATAATGACAGTATGACAATCACCTCACTTGTTCTACACATATGCTGTGTGTGTGTGTGTGTGTGTGTGTGTGTGTGCAGCTAACCCAGAACAGAGATTCAAAATGACAAGAATCTGGAGTCGACATTAAGAATGCAGCTATTTTAACTCTCATTAATTCACATATTAATTTAGTAAGCACAGTGAAAAATTAAGCACATTATAGAGAAAAAAGGTGAGTTTTTAGGATTGATACATTAATAATTCCAAATGTATCACACAGAATACCTCCATCAGTGTTTTGGGTCTGCTGAATTTTCATTAGAAAAGTATTTAGACCTAGTAGAAACCTTTATGTGCTCACTCTCAGACTTCTGGATCACAATGACCTGCAAAAGGATGACTTTTCCATTCACAATGCCCTGCATCATGGCTTGATCTTTGGAGCTTTTGACTGATTTGGACTCTTCTGTTTTCCCTTTGCCCTCACCCTCCATGAGCAGGAAGTAGGTGACAATGTCATTCTCAAGGTGAGTCTTGATATCCAGCAAGATCTTGTACTTGTGATGCTCCAAGTCATGCAGCAACTGCATCTCCTCCAACTTTTAGTGGGAGACTCATCTGCTGTATATCCTCGGGAGCTGGAAGAAGCAGCAGCATTAACTACTTTCCAGAGGATATTTTTTTTACTGTCAGATCTGAAGGTCAATCTCCAGGAGTGCATCTAAGTTCCTTGCAGCTCTCTGTATGGCTACAAGTTGAATTGTAATTATAATGTCCAAACTTGGCATGAGAGGGGAAAATTAACCCCTCTCCCCTCTTTACAGAGGTAGGAGACTATGGGTGTGTAGTAATGTATATACTGTTAAGAGTTGGTTGATGTTTTGGTTGGTTTTGATGAACTTTTTTTCTTTCTTTTTTTATTCTTTGTTAGAAGGCATGGTTCACTGGGTAGAAGACAGGGAGAGACACAGATTCTGATTGCTCTTTGTACCAGGTATCTAAGTCTGGTTAGTTCTTCTTAATTATAAATTCATATTTCTATCTCATGTCCTCTGGGACTTTAATGAGATCTCCTGAGATTGACTTAACTTGCCCATTAGTTTTGATATCATCTGTCATATGTTGCTTACTCATTTCTTCTTTGGGGTGCTTCTTCATAAGGAAAAGCTCCTTCCTCATGCCTTCCATCTCCATTCTCAAGTCATACTGACAAACTGACAAACATATCCAGGATCTTCCAAAGTACCTCCATTTCAGTAATTTACCTTTTTCTTAATGGACAGTTAATTTTTAAACTTGAGAATGAAGCATATATCATTATATCTACATATTATCAATATGTAGTAGGAGCCTAACATTGGCAAGCTGGCACTCAAAATTTGTAACTGCAGATTGCTGAAATTTTGTTCATCTTGAGAATTATCTTACTTCTTCTCAGGCTCCCTCTTCTTATGCCATTCCATGATGTAACTTCTGAGTTTTATATCAGATGTATCCAGAGAGTGTATATCCTCTATGTAAGAAGCCAAGTGGTCATTAAGATTCTGCATGGTCTGCTTCCCATCCACGCCAACTAGGAAGCTGCCTCCATGGTTTCCACCAAAGGCTCCTTCAGATCCTCCAACTCCAGGGGTCAAGGAGAATGGCCTGGTGGAGGAAACAGAAACTCTGACACCTCTAGCACTTCCAGGTTCTATTTATTTTCTTAAGGAAGCCTAAGAACACATTAAATTTTTTTGATTGCCATAACACACAGTTGACATATACTGCAATTCACTAAAATTCCTAGGCCTTTTTTCAGATGAATTGCTCTATTTCTCCCATCTTATACTTGTAAAACTGGTTTTTGCTTTGCTAACTTACCATCTAACTCTCAGACCTAAATGTAGAAATCTCCCATGGCCTCTGTTCTGAGCCTTATCTCATCTCTCTATATTCTCTCATTTGGTAGTATCTTCTGCTCCTATAGTTTCAATTATCATCTCTGCACAGATGATTCTCAAATCTATATTATCTAGCCCTAAACTTTCTCTTGAATTCTAGTCCCACATCACCAATTGCCTTCTGGCCCAAAACTCCCTCACCCCGGCCCAGCACCTCAAACTCAACATGTACTAAATATAATTCATTATCTTCCACCCTAAGCATCTCCCCTACAAACTTCCTCATTAATCTTCCATCTAAAGCTGAGACTTCAGAAGCTATTTGTTTCATCCCTCTTGTTTTTACGGATGAGGAAACTTTAATCCAGAAAGGTTTGGTGATGTCCCAAAGTTACACAAATAGTAAATGTAAGAGGCAGGATTTCATCACAGACCCTCAATCCCAGAACCACTGCTCTTTCTACTGCACCATGCTGAGTGCCCCAGTTACCTAGGTCCAAAACAATAGAATCATCCTTGATTTTTCCCCCTTCTCTTACTCCCATAGGCAATCAGTCTAAACAATTTTACATCCACATTGTCTCTTGCCTATTTTTGTCATAACTATCTGTATGTTATAAAATTGCTCCAATTTACCTTTCCAGGCTTATCAGACAATATTCCCCTTATGCCCTTTATCCTGCAACCAAACTAGATTTCTCATTGTTCCCTGATGTTGTCTTATGGCCTCTTTATTTGCACATGACTGGAAGAGATTTCCCTCTAGATTGATGCCTGCTGAAATCTTTTTCATCTTTCAAGAGCCAGCACAGGTGCTATCTCCTCTATGAAGCCTTTCCTAAGAGCCCAACTGGAAGTGATCTCTCCCTTCTTCAATATCTCATTCCAACCATATGACCTTTTTTGTATTTCTAATGGTGTATTGTAGATCTCAAAGTAATAAAGATAAACATAGTAGTATATGGGTAAATATTTAACAGCCAGCTCTCTGAAAGTATAAGACACATAAGTTTAATTTGCATTATCTTCATTTTCCCCATCACTTTCTTAAGTTTAGACAATAAATCAATAATAAAAAAAAAAAGGTAATCCAGTGGACTCTCCTCCTCCAGTTCAACTTTGAACCCGGCTCACCATTCCACCATCTGTTCCAGATATACATCGTGTTGGAAAATTCCATAGGGTATCCAACTAAATATATGCTGAAATCTGGGTAATAGACACTCTTTATCCATTTGGTCTTTTCTATGTGAATGTAACGACCAAATTCCTTTGAATTATTACAGATCTCTTCCTAGAGATTCTGTAATGTTATAAAATTTGATGCAATCAACACTTCAGCAGCAAACTAGAGCATCTGGAGGACCTCCACATCCACAGTGAATTCCTCTTTGACCTAGACTCTACACTAAGTCTCCTCCAACACAGTTGCGAATATCTTTGTCAAGACTGCAGCTCAAAAAAAAAATTGCATCTCTCTTTTTAATGCCTCACATGATGTTTATTATCAGAATCACTGAACATTGTTATATCTGTCACTACCTATTCCAAAGAATCTTGAATGATACTGATGTACGGATGAGAGACCTTATTGTAAAGGAACATGCTTAATTATGGGATGGTAAAGATGTAGTCCATTATTAAATATCACTTGTGAAAGCTTCCTTTTTCCTCGCTAATATCCTTATTGAGTCCTTAGTTTGTGTACAGATGACTGATAAAGATTTTGTATGGCTGGGCAAGTGGGCATAAAGCTCAGTAGTTACTGATGTTCTGTTACTTTTTTCAGTATTAATAATTAATAATTTTTCACAAGTTTGGTATCTTCCCCTCCGTTAGACATCTTACATATCAGGCTATCAATGCCTTCACAATTATATCACCCCCAAGCCAGACCTCCTCTACATATACTTGGTCTAATTAAACTACTTTTCCTATCTTTGATATCTTTAGTTCTATCTCAATCTCCTTTTTTTTTTAATATCCTACACTGGAATGTTAGGGTCCAAGTATGGTGGTTCCACCATCTTGATCAAGAAAAGTTTAAGATGGTATTTGTAATAAAAAAAAAAATTCCACTTCTCTGTTGTCAAAACAAAATATATCAATTTTTAGGCCAGTCATATAAAATCCATAAATATGAATACCACAGTGAAATACAAATATCTAACCTAGCACTACTGAAGATGCTATACTCTCAACTGTCTGCTGCCTGCTAACAACTCAAGTCTAAGTGTAGTGAAATATATCAGGAGATACATACCAAACAAGGTGGAGCCTCCCCTTATAACTATAGTATTTAAGGTTAATTAGGTTGTGAAAAATATTCCTTTAGATGCAGGTAACGAGAATTTAGAATGCCTAAGAAACAATCTATGAAGAGTCAGTGATAATAACAGAGCAGTTATAATGATGTTTTGCCAATGGTGTATCAAATTTCAACAAATCTATTCTTTTACTTCAATTATTCAGTGTACCCTTTTTATACTTCCCATCTTTATCACTTCTCTTTAAAACTAAAACCCAAAACAACCAATCCTAACAACCATTTGACTTAAAAGACTGGAGAGGAAAAAAAAAAGTTTTCTCACCTAAGAGAAACATATGACATATTATCTGAAATCCATTTGTTTCACAAAATAAATTCATCTGTAATTTATATTACAAAGGAACTCTCCTTCCCTATTCAATACTTTAAAATACTGAATTCCTTTGGGATATTTATACTGATTCTTTTTTAAAAAACTGATTTATACAAAACTTTGTAAGAAACCATTTACTACCATAAAACACATAATTCTAATAGGACTCTTTGACCCTATATGAATAGCTATTGCCACTGGTCATTTACTCAGGTAGAGGTCCTATACCTATATTGCTTTTGTATTTGTATCTCCAGCCTAGTCTAGCCTAGCCTCACACATAGTAAGTATTTAAAATAAATGTTTTGCTTAAGTTTCTAAAATGTTAATAAATGTTTTGCTGATTGACTAATACTACAAGTATGACTATTTGCTTACATATTCGCCTATGGTGCAAATACAATTGCCTACCTAAAACAATCACATCATAATTTTCAAATAAAAACATAAAGGAAGTGTTAAAGATCATAGTAACCTTTCATCACTAACCCTCTTTTCCTTGTATTCCAGTGCTGAATGATGCAGTAGAAATGTTACAGGTACCTAATGATGGGGTAGATTGCTACGAGCAGGCTCTAACATGTCCTGTTACAATCAGTCAACAAGCATTTATTAAGTATTTACTATGTGCCAGAAATTGTGCCAAAACTAGAAAGGCTTTAAACATATTCTGTGTATCAGTCCCCCAAAGACCAGCATAGCTAAATTCAGGGATTTTCATAATCAGAACATTAGCCATCAACTGATGTCATAATTTTTCTCTTTCTCTGACCAATCTATGGGGGGGTGGGAGTGGGAGAAGGTTGGCCTATATCGATAGAGGGACTATCTCCAGTAATAAAATTACTTTTTAAATTTGATTATTTTGAATTGGGGGAATACCCATACCAACAAAATCAGTACTCAAGTGTTGAACATATTTTTTATATTTTTAACCTAGCATTAAGTCTTAAAATCTTAAAATCCATAAAAAGCCAAACTTGTTCAAACTTGTATTTTTATTTTTAAAAACTTTCCCCACACCAGCCTCTGCTAATATATTTAGCATTTCAAAAAAAGATAGAGTTCTTCAAATTTTCATTTAATAAGTAGGTTTTCCACACGATTATTTTTGGGGCTTACAATACCACATTTAACCAAATGAAACAACAAATTTCATTTTAAGTAATAGCAAAGCTCCTGGAAAACTCTTGCCCAAAAGAGCATTTGGAAAGCTATATCATGCTACACATGGAAAAATTGTTCAAGTGTGTCTAAGGGCCTTTCCAAAGCAAAAGAGAAGTTCAAAGAACACAGGCCAAATTGCACCATTTCCTTTTTATCCACATTCCTACTCAAACCCATTTTAAGAAATACAACTGGATCCAAAAAATGTACAAACATACCAATATCCATCTGTCTAATGCTTATCAACTATTCTCCTAGTTAAGGTACTGGAATCCATATTTAATCAAAGAAAAAGGAGGAAGCTCAACTGATTTCTTACACTTTGCCTGTTCTTGAGAGTAACCCCTAGATAATCATAATCAGATTTTCACCTAGGACAGAATTTTCCGCCAATAACCATGTAATAAAAGTAAAAGGTTAAATTTCTAAAATGTTAAGTGGCTAAAAGGAAACAGGCATGAGGTGGCTACTCAGGTTTGTTCTTAGCATAAAATGAGAGGACATAAAAATTTGAAACTGAGTAATTTAATTCAATTCAACCAAGTATATATTAAGTGCCTACTAAGTACCAGGTACTCTCCTAGGAACAGGAAAACAGAAACAAACCAAAAAAAGAGATAGTCCCTGCCCTCAAAGAGGTCAAATCCTACTGGATAATGTAAATGCAGGGTGACATTCGTATTCATTCATTCATTCTCTCTCCCTCCCCCCCCCCCATCTCTCTCTCTCTCTCTCTCTCTCTCTCTTTTCTTGCTTTTATCAGTGGAGCAGATTATCAGTTCATCTGCAGCTTAGAGTCTTACAGAAATGACTGCAGCAGTGAGAGGGTAAATGATTTGCCCATGGTTATACAGTTATTTATTATGTCAGAGACAAGATCTGATCCTAGGTTTTCCTGATTCCAAGTCCAGGCCACTCAATATCATTTTTATTATTCTTTTTAAGCTGATGTGAAATCTGCATGACCGCATGAAGACTGCCCTCCAAGTCAAGAGGCTTGTCTTTGGGCCTTCCAACTTATCACATCACTAAGCCTCACTGTGCTCATGTGTAAAAGGAGATGCCCAGCCTGTAGGGTCACCAAGATCCCACCTAGCCCTTCATACAATGATGAGCTACTCTAATTGTTCCCTAGGTTTTGTTCACTGACTCCTCTTTTTCTTCCAGACCTTTCAACATGAAGGGCGGACTCCCCAAAGATCTGTGCTCCATGCTCTCCTCTTTTCTCTCTTTATTTTCTCCCTTGAGGAGCTCATTCATAACCTCTATGCAGATGACCTCAAATGTGATTCTCCAAACCCAACTCTTTTGACCTGTAAACTAGAATTCCTAACTGCCCACTAGACGTTTCCATTTCAATGTCCTGCTGGCACCTTAATCTCTACCTGACTAGAACAGAACACATTACCTTTCTTCCAAAAATCTCTACATGATTAAAAAAAAAGTTATCACCTTTATTCCCAACTCTGTTAATTAGTATCACCATCATTCTCCCCCTTCTCTCACCAGCCACATTAATCAGTCCTTAAGTTTCATTAATTCTCTATATATATCTAGTCTATTAGTACTCCCTTTACCATTCCCACTCTTACAACCCTAGGGCAGGTCCACTTTACTGATTAACTGGACTACTGCATCTAGCTTCTAACCAGTCTCCCCCTGTCCATCTGGTTCCAACTCGGCATTTGAAAAGAAACAGGTACCACCAGGGTAGCCATAGTTTGCCTAGTTTTATAAGGCTAGAAAGAATTCATGTTTTGGATCTAATTCTCATGCCCTTAATATTATTTCTACCTCTGGAAAGATGTTTTTAACAACAAAGTGTGCTTCTGGCATGCATCCTCTTCACTGAAGTATTTATGTATGTATTTACGATATTTTGTCAATTCCTTTATCAGTTAACATTTGAGAGTTAACTGGTAATATATGATTTTAGCAACTTTACTACACCTGCTCTGCTAGACTGCAAGCACCATGAATGCAGAAACCATGTCATGGTGGACAGAGTAATGGATTTGGAGTCAAAAGGACCTGAATTTAAATCCTGCCTCAGAAATAAAAACAAGCTGTGTGATCCTAAGCAAGTCATTTAGCTTACCTCTGTCTCAGTTTTATAATCTTCAAAACAGCAATAATATAATGAAATAATATATGTAAAGCAATTTGCAAATGTTAAAACACTGTTAGCTATTATTACTATTACTGTATTTTCTGAGTGCTTTACACAAAATAGATACTTGGTAAATCATTCTTGAATAAATGTTAATAGCTCTGTGAGATAATATATTATCCCTGTTTTACAAGCGGTGGAACTGAGGTTCAAAGAGGTAAACTGACTTGCAAAGGCACTTAGCCAGTAAGTCGATTACGCTTTCCACCACACAATGCTACCTACCCATTCATAAAATTCACAGCAGTCAAGATGGGCATTTTTCTATTAAATGTTCAATTCTCCTAATAGTAATGTTTCCCATGCAACTTCTATAGCTATTTTGGGTCAAGTTTTCCTTTCTTCTGTACTTATAATAACTTCTTATTACAGTAAGTAGCCACAATAAACATTTCTGACTCACTAACTTGCTGAAGCCACAGGTATATAATCTTAGCTAAACTGACACATGGATATAACACCAAGCTGTTTTTGTTTCCACATATAAATTTGCTATTAAATTGTTTATACTTTTTGTCTGAATTACATATCAAGCTTTAGTGTTTTCAAATAATCTTTTTTCGCTATCTAATTAATAAGGGCTACAATCAGATGCTACCAAAGTATTCTATCAGTTTTGTAATCTGAAGGTTTTTATTGATGATTGTTACTTGGATGATAAAATGCTACTTTAAAATTTATTAACTGTTCAGTCCTCAAAGAAGTTACTCCATCTGTCTCACTTTCTTCTACAGTTGTCTGGAAATGACTGCAACAATGTTTACTAACTGCTTTTGACACAGTGTCATGAAAGTTACTAAATAAATACAAAGTAGCATTATCATTGCATATTACAAGAAAAAAAAATCTTAGCAAAATTATATAGCCTCTCTTATTTATTGAGAATTTCCTGTGTACAAGACCCAATGACTAAATTAATACACTGTTGGGAATAGCTGTGAATTGGTTCAACCATTTTGGAAAACAATTTGGAATTATGACAAGAAGACAACTAATATGTCCATATCCGTTGACACAAACATCCCTACAAGATTGACTACTAAGAAAATGTCCCCCAAAGTTCCACATATACCAAAATATTCAAAGCACCACTTTTTATAGTAGCAAAGAACTGAAAATAAAATAGATGCCCTTCAACTGGGGAATGGCCAAACAAACTATTGTACATGAATGCAACGGCAACCACCATAGGAAATGGTGAAAATGAAAAATACAGAGAAGTAGATGATGTAAAAACTGATGCCAAGGAAGCAGAACCAGCAAAGAAATATACACAATGCTTACAATGTAAATGGAAAGAACAGGAAAATGAAACTGAACACTGGCTAATTATAATAATTAAGCTTGGCTCCAAAGATGAGAAGAGAAAATGTGTCTCCCTCCTTCCTTTGCAAAGGCTGGAGGGCTACAGTACAGAACAGATAGTCAAACTCAGCTGACAAGCTGATTAGCTTTGCTGAATTTTTCTTCTTTATTATTTCTTGTTATAAGGTGTAGCTCCCTAGAAGAGGGAAGGGGGAGAGTTATTTTGAAAAATGAAGGTATGTACACAAACAAAATCAATGCAGCAAAAATTAGAAGGGAAACAGTTAACTGGAAAAAAATCTTTGTAGAAAGTTTCTTTGGTAAAGATCTCATTTACAAGTCATATAGATACAATTGATCCAAAAATGAGCCTTTCCCCAACTGATAAATGACCAAAGGTACTTCTCGAAGAAAGACATTCAAGCTATCAACATCCATATGGAAAAAATGCTCTGATTTACTAATAATTATGAGAAAAGCAAATTAAAGTAACTCTGAGGTTCTACCTCATACCCATCAGATTGGCAAAGTTGACAAAAAGGGAAAATGACAAATACAGGAGGGGCTGCAAGAAAACAGAGATATTAATGCATTGTTACTGTAAAATGGTACAGCCATTCTAGAAAGTAATTTGGAAAAAATCTCCAAAAGACACTGAGCTATAAATTTCCTTTGACCTAAAGATACCACTACTAGGGCCAATACCTCCAAAGAGATTAAAGAAAGAGAAAAAGGACTCATATGTACAAAAATAAATAATTATAGCAGCTCTTTTTCTGATGGTAAAGAACTGAAAACTGAGAAGGTAGTCATAAACTGGGGAATGCCTAAACAAATTATGGTTTATGGGTATAATAGAATAGTACTAAGAGATGATGGGGGAGAGATGTTAGAGAAACCCAGAAAACTTTTATGATGAAGAGTAAAATGAGCAAAATCAAGAGGACAATTTATGTATAACAACACTGTAAAGACAAATAAGTCTGAAAGACTTAGGAAATCTGATTAATGCAATGACCAACACTGATTCTAGAAATCTGATTACTATTACTAACTATGCTACTTTCTGCTTAACAGAAAAATGATGCAGAATGAGACATACATCTTTGGACATGGATAACCTAGAAACTTATGCACTAAACTATGCATATTTATTACAGAAGTTCTGTTTTTCTGTTCAATTGCAGGGTGGGAATAAGGGAAAATAAAGGCTTGTTAATTGAAAATTTTTAAAGGACATAAAATGATATAACAAAAAGATATCAATTTTAAATTTAAAAATTTGGCACCCTCGGCTGCCTCTCCTCTTAGATTGGAAGTACAAGGAGGGGAGTAATAAACTCTTCCTAAGGCTTCCCTTTACAGAGGACTCAGAATTTTGCAGGTTAACTCTCCATTTTCTATCAGCAGCTCTGCTTGTTCCACTCCACAGAACTTTATGCCCCCCACACTGGGTATCCTCAGGTGGTTCCTCCCAACACTTTTCAACTTCCTTTTGTGTGGAAACTGAGGCAGACATAGGTTAAGTAACTATTAGATTTTAAGTTCCTTGAGGGTAGGGACTGTCTTTCTTTTTCTTATTTGTATCCTAAGGACTTAACACAGTGCCTGGCACATAGTAGACACTTAATTAATTTTTACTGAATTGAAACATTGCATATACTATCAGATGCCAGTTAATTAGAACTGTACCATGACACCCACACAAAAACTGAATGCAAAGAACTTTCTAGTCACCAGCAGGGATGCTCTCCCATCTACTGCTACTCTGTCCAGACTCAACTCCTATGGCCAGCAAACTTCAACTCCCTCTCATTCTCCTAATTCCACTTCATCCCCAGCTGTCTAAGAGTAAACCACTGTTTCCATTCTCTCATCCATATAGACCTCAACCCAACTCTTCCAATGTCCCACTCAGAAAAATAATAGCTCACAATTATGTATAGCTTTAAGACTTGCAATGCAGTTTACAAATGTTGATCCTCACACCAACACAATGAGGTAGGAGTTATCCTCATTTTGCAGACAAGGAAACAGGCAAAGAGAATTTAAGTAATTTGCACAGGGTCACATGACTACTAAGTGAAGCAGGATTTGAAAGCATTTTCTTCTGATTTCTTCTGATTCCAACACTCTCCACTGTACACCTGGCTGCCTATGCCTTTTCACTGTATGCCCTCAAAGTGTGGTTCCATAATAAAAAAAACTTTCCTCTTTCTAAATCTCTTCCTCTCATCCTCCTTCCATTTTCTGGTACTAATGGCGACCTGGCTAGCCCTAGATGATACTACATTACTGCCCATCCTTTCCAGTACTGGGGAAACTGGGCAGCACAGTGGATGGAGTAACAGACCTGAAGGAAGATCTTAGTTCTAATTCAGCCTTAGACGCTTACCAACAGTGTGACCCTGGCTAAGTCACTTAATCTGTCTGCCTCAGCTTTCTCATCTGTTAAATGAGCATAACGATAGCACCTCCCTCCCAGGGCTGTTGTGAGAAGAAAATGAGGTATTTTTAAAGTGCTTTGCAAACCTCAAAGTGCTATGTGAATACTAGTTATTACTATTATCATTGTTATTCTTATTGTTACTATTATTCCCCTTGGTCCTGGAGGAATTAGAATACTCTTTGCTCCCCATTGCCTCTTCTAGCCTTTCTTCCTGCTGCCATCACTCAATAACCTTCCCTCCTTTGAGGTTCATCCTAACCAAATGCATCACACAATCCAGATGCTGTTGCTACTGCCTATTAGGCCCCAGGTCATTTTCCTCTTTTCTCAAGGGCTTCATACCTAGCTCACAATCTTCCTCTCCAAATTTATTGTCCCTACTTTAGGGGACATTATAACATGTTCATGTTCCTATAAATACCAGAACCTCCCAGTTACTCAATCTTACTTAACTCCTATGATCTCCTCCACTAAACCCAGTTACACAAAGGGATGGTCACACCCTGGATCTTGCCAGCACTCACAAGAGTTCTACTTCCACCATCAACAATTCTGAAATTCCTTTTGATCTTAATCTCCTATAAAGCCTCTAACTCTTCACCTCCTCAGTACTTTCTCAGACTATCACTCCTGCTCTGACTTCCCTCTTCCACCTTGGTAATCTTGATCCTTTAGTTAACCAGTTCAACTCTACATTACCCTCTGCTCTTGAATCCTTCCCTCCTCCCTTATCCTATCCCTGCCCAAGTCTGGCCAAATTCCAAACCATCTGCCTCCTCTACTCCTACTCATAAGCTGGTTAACAGAGCAAGATGTAGACACAACAGGATGGACTGGGTCCACTACAAATTTATGTTATCTAATCTCAACTGGGCTCTCCCTACAGGAAAGCTCTGTAGTTCTCCTAAATTGATTTTCTCACAGTAGCTGCTCCAAACCTCTTCAACAATGTAACACAGAAAGAAAAGTGCTGGATTTAGAGTTGTGAAGCTGGCTTTGAATCCTAGCTCTGCCACTGCTACCTGGGTAAACTTGAACAAGATACTTAACCCTTTGGGCCCCAGGTTCCTCATATGCAAAATGAGCAAGTTGGACTAGATGGTATCCAAAATTCCTTCTGCTTCTCGATCTATCAGTCGTTCATTCCAGCATTCCTTCTCTTGAGCTTCCCATTCTATTCCTCCAACCCAGCCCCTCAGCTAAAAACCTCACCTCCTGCTTTACTGAGAAAACAGAAGCCCTCTTTTCCCCTTTCTATACATCACACAATCTCCTGGCTTTCATTATTCCCCATTTCCTCCTCCTTTATTCCAGTCAGTCTGATGAGGCTGTCTCTCTCTTCAACAAAGCCAATCTTGTTATAGAGACTATTAACAGACTATTCCCTTCTCTAGCTTATATTCCCTCAATCATTCATCCCCTCTCAAATTTTCAAACTCTCCCTTTCCAAAAAATTCATTCCCTGCTATCTACAAACACACCTAAGTCCCTCCCATCCTTAAAAAATCTGGACCTATCATCCCTTGGTGCCCCCCCCCCCCACCTCCCGCTAAGGGATCAACTCTTATTTTCAATAATTCCTCTCCTCTCATTATTTTTAACCCTTTATAATCTGGCCTCTGGTTCAAGTGAAATTGCCTTCTCCAAAGTAACCAATGACCACTTATTGTCTGATATTTTGGTCTTTTCTCTTTATCCTTCTTGACTTTTACATCATTTGACTCCATTGACTACTTCCTCCTTCCGGATACTCTCATAACACTGTTCTTTTGGCTTCTTTTGGCTATCTATCTGACCACTCCTCAGTCTCCTTTACTGAATCATTATCCATATCACACCTCTTAACCACAGATATATCTCAAGACTATGTCCTGGGCCTCTTTCTCTTCTCCCTCTCTTTCATTTGGTTATCACATCATCTCCCATGGATTTAATTATGATCTTTATGCAGATGACTCACAGATTGACATATCCCACCTAAGCCTTTCTCCAGACCTCCAATTCAATATCATCAACTGGATGTGGATGCTATTACACAGTCTCATAGACATCTCAAATTCAACATGTCCAAAAGAGAATTTGATATATTTTTCCCAAACCCACCCTTCTTCCAATCCTCTATTTCTGTTCAGGGTACCATCATCCTTTCAAGCAATACAGGTTCAACGATGGAGCCATCGTTGACTCATCACCACTCCACACATCCAATCAGTTGCAAAATTTTGTTGTTTCCACCTTCACAACATCTATTGCTTTGGACCCCTTCTCACTACTCACACAGCCACCACAGTAGTTCAGACCCTCATCATCTCTTGCCTGGACTATTGCAATAGCATCATCATTGTTCTGCCTGCTTCAAGTCTCTCTTCCCCCTGCCCCATCAATCAATCCTCCACATCTGCCAAAGTGATTTTCCCAAAGCATGGGTCTGACCATATTAATTCCCTACTCACTAAATTCCTAAGGCTCTCTATTACCTTCAGGATAGGGATTCTTACCCTTTTTTGCATCACTGTGTCCTTTGGTAGTCTGGTGAAATCTGTGGACCCTTTCTCAGAATAATATTTGTTGCCCATATTCATAATTTAAGAAAATGTCAACTTTTAGGAGTTAGTAAAAATAAAGATATAACTGTTTTCCCAAGTTCAGAGAGCCCCTGAAATCTATTCATGAACCTATTGAGCAGTCTGTGGACCTTAGTTAAGAATCCTTGCCCCAGAAGCAAATATAAACTCTTTCTGGCATTTAAAGCGCTTCACAACTTGGCCCTGACTTACCTTTCCTTCTCCCTATGGGCCAGTCAAACAGATTCCTCACACACAGCATTCCATTTCTCATGTCCATGCCTCTGCATTGGCTGCTTCCCATGCCTATCATGTAGCTCCACTCAGCTCCACCACTTGAAATCCATGAGTCAGCTCAAGTGCTACTTTTTACATGAAGTCTTTCCTAATGTCTAGTGTGCTCATCAAAAAAATCACCTTCTATCTATTTTGTAAACAATGATATAGTCTTCCCCAACAGAATGTAAGCTTTCTGAAGGTAGGGCACTGTTAAAACTGTCTCACTTTTGTGACCCAAGTGCAGTTCCTGGTCCATAGCGGGTGTTTAATAAAGACTTGCTGGAATAGGATACACTTTTGGACACCAATATGGGAATTGGTTTTGCTTGGCTACACATATTTGTTTTGAAGCTTTTACTTTTTGGGGAGGGGAGGAAGAATTGAGTGAAATGGAGGGAAGGAGGAGGAAAAGAAGGGGAGAGAGAAAAAAAGAGAAAGAAGGAGAGGAGAAGAGAGAAAATGCACTAAGGACAGGGTCCCCCTCACCAAAAAAAAAAAAAAAAGAAAAAGAAAAGAAAGAAAAGAGCATCATTGAATCAATTTAACACACAAAAGAGAACAGAAGGAAGGCCAGAAGGAATCACAGACAAGCAAGACAGCTTTAAAAGTTACGTGATGAATTTATCATATACTTAAAAAGAAAGGCAAGCTGTACATAATAGAGATTCACTGTTTCATGTACAACCCTCTTTCCAGTTCTATGGCTACATGGAAATGTTCATTTTAGTGGTGTTTGTTAAGGTCAGAAAAAGAAATTAAAATAACGGTTTGCTACCTAATTCGTTTTGCTGAACTGCTCTTTTCCTCTCTTATTACACTTTGTACAAGGGTAGCTCACTGAGTAGGAGAAGACAGAAGGAGGAGGCACTCCAGCCATGAGCCTGGGTAGGAATAAAATCCATAGAGGCTTAGTGGGGAGCAAAGAAAAGGTAGACAGATAGGAAATGCTAACCTTTGCCTTTCTTTGTGTCTCTGCTCCTCCATCCCCAAAGCTATAAGGACTGGCATAGGGACAACAAGGAAGATAAAAGGAGCAATCAGGGGCACTCTTTAATATGACTTTAATGTACCTATTTTTAAGTCTGCCTTCCATGGCAGATAAGGATTTTATTTTGTGATAAGTCAAATCACATGTGTAAGCTCCTTTAGGACAGAGACAAGTTTCATTTTTTTAGTCCAAAGCACCTAACACAGTGTCTTACTCACACTAGGTGCTTAACAAATGTTTATTGAATTACTGATTACAGTGAAGGCACTAAGCCTCAGGGGGACAGTGAGAGAAATATTTAAGTTTCAAACCTTGCTTAGAGTACACAGATCCCTTATCCTGAGATTTGATCAGCAAATAACCAATGAAGAGAACGCCTGAAAAATGCAACCCTCCATTTGTTAGGAGGCAGCGTGGTATAATGGAAATAGCAGTAGATTTAAAGTCTAAAAACCTCAGTTCAAATGCCAAGACCTACTAGTTACTATGTGTGTGACCTTGAGCAAATTATTTAACTTCTGTGGGCCTCAGTTTACTCATCTGTAAAATGAGGTAGTTGGACCAGATGATTTCCAAGGGCCCTTCCACCCTAAATCCTATATCAGGAGGAGGTCCAGACAAAGGGGCAAAGATCTCTAACAATATTCATTATGGTAAGAGAGATTTAGCAAACTAGTGTATCCCCTGATCAGCAAATATTAGGAAAAGGAGCATGATAAATTGGAAAGAACACTGGATTTGGGATCCAAACATCTGCATTCGAGCCTCACCTCTAACTTGCTGTGAAGCTGAGGGCAAGTCACTCAACATCTCTGGGCCTGTTTCTCCATCTGTAAAATAAGGATAATATGTAGTACTTGTACTACCTATCTCAGAAGGGTGTTTTGTGAGGAAACCTCACTGTAACTATATAGATGTACAGAAATGTGAGTTGTAAATATAATTAGTATTAATTCAGCCACCCAGATTGTGCTGGAACTTTAATTTCCAAATAAGCAGAGCTTCCGATAAAATTCTCAACTTTCCTCGTTAAATGCTGCCTCTACCTGAAAACATGTGGGCAACTGGTTCTCTGGACCAGATTTTGATTTATAGGGAAAAACTGGTAAGGAAAAAAAGAAATGAAAGAAACCTTGGGAGGAAGTGACTATGTCCTCATAGAGTTTGTGACCCTTTATCTTAGAAAAGCATAATTTAAAAAAAAATCAAAGAAATTATTGGTTCAAGAACCCAGGCATTACTTGAGGTTCTCAAAGAGAAATTGGCTCAAAAGGGAGGAGATGCTGTCAAGAGCAGAATTTTGGCAATAAAATTGTAAATAATATTGAGTAAGAAAGGGGGAGTCGTGGCAACATAGCTACACAGAGAAGTCTCCCATGCACTCATATTTTAAAAAGGTATTTATAAAATATGTAAGCAAAAGCACATAACCCAGAAAGAATGAAGAGGGTTATGAGCCTATAAAAATGTTGTCAAAAAGGTTTAAGTCTAGAGTGAACTGAGGATTGAGAAACATGTTTAGGAAAATAAATAGGATTTTAGTCATGTTTAGGGCAAGAACAAAGAATGAACATACCCACTGTGTGAAACAGATGGTGCAATGGTAAAAGATGACATGATACTCAGCTACCACCAAGGAGTTCTCAAACACAAACATACATTTTTAAAAGGGAATTGAAGCCCAAGCTGGATGAACCAAAAAAGTACCTAAACCTCATTCAAGTGCGTACTACTCTAGAGAAAAATTAAAAAGTATAAATGCTATTAATGCATTGCCCATGGGCAAAGGATGATTAATATCAGATAAGTCTGGAAACAGCCTGGAGACCAAATGTGAAGGTCTTTAAATGCCAAACTGAAGGTTGTATGGTTTATCCCAGAGGCAAGAGGGAGCCACTGATGATTCTTGAACAGAGAGGTACCATGGTCAGATCTATGCTTTAGGAAGACTATTTGGCAACTGTGTCAACAATGGATTGGAGAAGGAAAAAAGACTGGAAGTAAGCAGAGAGATCAATTAAAAGATTGATGTAATAGATGAACTAGGGTGGTAGTCATGTGACTGTATAGAAGGAAAGAGATATACAGAAACACCTAGATGTTAAGGAGCATCACTAGATCAGGAAGTGTTATACGAGAGCATGGACAATATCCTATTTTTCTAAAAAGGGGAAACAGACTCCAGAAACCTCAAATCAATGGAATTAATGTTAATACCTAGCCGAATTCTGGAACAAGTTTATACCTAGATATTTTGTGAGCAATGACTTAAGGAAGTAGCTTCATGAAGAACATATCATACCAACCCAACTTTGTTTCTTTTTAGACAGTTATTAAAATTCATGAATTTGAAAGACCTGGACTTTAATGAGTCATCACGCAAAATGTGTCATGGAATTCTTGAAAACATTCATGAAAACATGAGCTGAATAATATAGTAAATTAATAACTGGTTGAAGAATTGTTACCCAAAGGAGGGTAGTGACTAATGAATTGATTTCTATCCTGGAGGTATGGTTTACCATGTCAGACTCAAAAAAAAAAAATCTCAATAAGCTAGAATTCAATTCAACAAACATAAGTCCTTCCTATGGACAAGTTATTGCACTAACACTAGGGCCACAGATGCAAATATGAAAAGCCCCTACCCTCAAGGAGTTTATGTTCTCCTGGGGCACATAACACACAGAACAGAAGAGTGAACGCAAGATAACATGATGTAATAGAGAGCACTGAGAACCAGCAAAGGTCAGAGAAGCACTATGGTAGAAGGAGGCACCTGAGCTGCATCTCAGAACACATTCCAGGCTCAGAAGTCAGCCTGTGCTAAAGCACAGAGGTGATAATGCTAAATTTAGAGAACAGGTGGTATAGTTCAATTTGGCAGAAAACTTCGAGCATAGGAAGAAGATTAATATCAGATAAGTCTAGAAACAGCCTGGAGACCAAATGTGAAGGTCTTTAAATGCCAAACTGAAGGTTGTATAGTTTATCCTAGAGGCAAGAGGGAGCCACTGATGATTCTTGAGCAGAGAAGTACCATGGTCAGATCTATGCTTTAGGAAGACTGTTTGGCAACTGTGTCAACAATGAATTGGAGAAGGAAAAAAGACTGGAAGTAAGCAGGGAGATCAATTGAAAGATTGATGTAATAGATGAACTAGGGTGGTAGTCATGTAACAGTATAGAAGGAAAGAGATATATAGAAACACCTAGATATAGCTATAAATAGATATATGTTTATGAGATATTGTAGAGGTAGAAGTGTTAAAACCGGGCAAATAATTATGTGGGGGTATGAAGGAAGAATCAAGAGTAACTGCAAAGTTAAAAGCCTGGTGACTCCAAGGACGGTGGTGCCCTACAGAGAAGTAGGAAAGTTTTCTAAAAAAGGCACATTTAAGGCTGGCAGGAACTCAGGTTTACAACCTTAGAGTTATCTTTGACTTTTCCTTCTTCCCTCCAAAATCAGTCACCATATTCTGTTTTGATAATTAGCATGAGTACTATCTTCAGACATGCTAAGTTTGAGATTTTTTATGGGACATCCAGTGATATTAGATTAGAGTTTAGAGGAGAGATCAGGGGCCAGATATATAGATTTGGAAATCATCTATGTAGAGATCATTGAAGCCATAAGGACCAAAGAGACAGGAGAGAAAAAAGAGGGCACAGGATAGAGCCTTATGAGATACCCACAGTTAAAGAGCAAGAGATAGATTGAGCTATCTTCAGCCAAGATAGAACAGTGAATTAAATCTAACAAAATAAAATTTTATATAAATATATGTAAAGTTCCCTCCTTAGGTTTTAAAAATCAACTCTGAATACAAGAGGGTAGAGGCATGGCTTATGCTGACATTCATTTTTAAAAAAACATAGTGGTTTTAGTTGACATTCAACTCTATCTTAGTCAACAGTGAGATGCTATCAATGAGCATTTATTAACAACAGCTAATGTTACCTGAAGCTGCATTAATAGAACTAAACTGCCCAGATCAAGGAAAACAATACTTCCAACTCAGTCCACCTTGGTCAGATCTGAAGTACTGAATCTGATTCTGGTCATTACATTTTAAGATGAACATTAACAAGCTACAGTGTGTCCAAAGGAAGGTCACCCAGAATTTTAAAGGATGTAGAAACCATGTTACGAGAAAAGATGAAAGAAACTGCTTAGTCTTGAGAAAGGATGATATAGACATCACAGCTAAATTTCTAAAGAGATATCATGTGGAAGAGAGAAAGCATGTCACAATGAATAAAGATCAAGCCTCTCTATCCAGGAAGACCTGTTCAAGTCTTACCTCTGACATATACTGGCTATGTGACCCTGAACAAGTCACTTAACATCTCAATGCTCTAGGCTACGGATTAGAAAACTAAGGCCTAAGGCTCAAAGGTCAAGTGAACCTGCAGCCTGTTTCTGTAGAAGCCCACAAATAAAACTTTATTTAAAAATGTAAAAACCATTCTTAGCTAAGGGGCATACAAAAACTGGCAACTACCTACCCACCTGCTATAAGCTTTCTATAAATGACAGAAAAGGCATAAACCTACCAAAGAAATCAAAGTCCCTATCCCATAGAACAAGAATTAGACTTACTCTGCTTAGTACCGATAGACAATTCAATTCAAACAGTTATTAAGTGTCTACTAAATACAAGACATAGGACACAAATTTAAAAATAATCCCTGCCCTGAAGGAATTTATAATATTATACAAGGGAATGAAAACATGAATTCAGATAAATACAATGCAGTTTAAGGAAGGAGAGAGTATTAAGGAGGAATAGGGCTAGGGTAGGCTTAGAATAAAACTTGGTAGCATATATAAGCATTAGCAAGACAATGAAGGTGTGAGGGTGTGAATTGTAGGCACAAGAGACAGGCAAGAGGAAGAATAGAAAGTTTGAGAATAGCCTAGCTGGGCTGAATATAAGGTGAATGATGTAAATGAGTTTGGACAGGTAAGTGAAAGTCACATGGTAGAGAGCCTTAAAAGCCAAATTAAGAAGTTATCATTCTAACTTAGAGGCAACAGGTTTTGGGGCAAGGGAATGATATGTTCAGACGAGAACTTTAGGAGATTACTTTGGAAGCTGTGTAGAAAACGGATTGAAGAGAGGAAGAAACGTGAAAGTAAAAAGCATAATTAGGGCATCATAATAGTCCTAGAGAGGTAATAAGGGCCTATATTATGTTGGATGGCCAAGCACCTGGAGAGGAGATGAATGCTATGAAGGACTTGGCAAATGATTAAAACAACTGAATGAAAAACAGAGAAGAGTCAAATGACTCCTGGTGTTAGGCTCTTGAGTGACTGGAAGCACTGTAGTTCTAGAAAAATCAGGAGGATGGTCAGGTTTAGGATGGAAGATAATGAGATCTATTTTGGAAGTGTTGAGCTTGAGTTGCTGACGAGACATCCAGGTAACTATGCAAAACTGATACTTGGGAGAAAGATTCCGACTTAATTTGGTATTTGAGAATCCTCAGCCTAGAGATAAGCATTGAAATCATGGACTCAGCTGAGATCACTGCAAGTACACAAAAAGAAAAGGAAAGATCCGAGACCGAGCCTTGGTCTTGCTTACAAGCATACTTACAGCATGGATGGTGGATTATGATCCAGCAAGAGTTAGATGAATGGTCAAAGGAGAACCAAAACAGAGCCATGCCAAAAAAATCAAGGGATGATAGGGTATCCAGGAGAAGATGATCAATAGTGCCATAAGCAGCAAAAAAATCAAGGAGAAAGAAAACTAAGAAAAGGCAAGGTCATCTTTCTAACAGTTAAGAAGTCTTTGATAAGCTTGGAAAGAAAAGCTGTTAGTAGACGGGTGACAGCATCAGAAGCAAAATTGAAAGTAAAAGAGAAATTCCTTAACAACAGGAACTTTCAATTCTGTCTTTTTATCACCAATGCCTTTCACATAATAGGTATTTAACAGATGCTAACAGCAAAGGAATTGAAATATGTGGATAGTAAGGAAGTAGAGACACTGAATGACAGCAGATAACTCTCTTTCTAGTGGCTGCTGACAATGAAAGGGAAAAGAGTTGATAGACAATGAAGATGATAAAGGCAAATAAAGATATAAAAGAACTAATAATGAAGCAAACTCCTGGAGAGCAGAGATTAAAGATAGCAGCTGAGGGGGTTGACCCTGGCAAGAAGGGCCATATCTTCATCAGAGACTGGAGAAAAGAAAAAGAGAATAGGTGAGGAATGTATCTGAGGTATAGGATATGGAGAAGAGTTCACTCATAACAGATGACCATAATTTTTCTCAATACCTTAGGAGATAAGATCATCTCCTGGGGGTGAAAAGGGGGCCTGGAGAGAACCTGAGGAGAGAAAAGGTTTAGAACAGGCACTTAGAGAACTGTGATAAAGGATCAAATGAGGAACCAGTTTGGATTAGGTAGTAGATTAGGGAGTGGAAAAAATTGACAGGAAAGTGATCTAAGGTTGGCAGGGTTGGATGAGGTTAGGACCAGAGACCAAGAAATTCAGGATAGAAGTCAGTATATAATTTAATTGATTAACAATGTTAAAGCCATAAAGGAAGTGGATGTTGGAACATGAGTGACAGAGTCAGAGAATAGGAAGGAGTGGAGGGCCTTCCTAGAGGTCACGATGAAGTCGGAGGTATAGGAGTGAGAAAGGGAGAAATTTAAGGACAAGGAGTTATCATCAGAGAGAAGTATTTCAAAGTTCTAGATCTTAAATATATATGATGATGAGATCTAAGACATGACTAGCTCTTTGGTTGAGATATAGTGAAGATATACTAAGGTAATTGAATATACTGATAAAGTGGGAAGCCAGGGTATTCAAAGGGACATACTGCTAATGCTACCAATAGGTGGCATTATGTAGCACTTTAAAATTGGCAAAGTGTTTTACAGAATGTTGAAAAAAAAAAACTTAGAGCAGTTTAATCACCCTGAATACATATAGGGACATCCTAAATATATCGTCTCAACATGTATTAAGCTATGATTGAGAAGCTTACATTAATCTGAAGAACGGGGACTAAAATGTAGATGTTACAGGTGTGTAGATTTCAGGAATTCATTTCATAGGAATTCATTTCATAGGAATTTCCCAACCAAAGTGACCGAACAACGGGTGAAGTCACTGGAGCAAAAGTTAGATGAACAATGGCCAGAGGATGGTCTTATACAGGGAATTTCTGTATCAAGCAGGAGGTTAGGATCTCTATGGTTAGCATCTATAAAACCTAAAATTTTGAGTTCAGAATCTCCAAAGAGAAAGGATCAACCCCCACCCCAAAGATTCTTACTTTACTTAGAGACAAATGAAAACTCAATTACTTCTAAATGAAGATGAACAAAAAGAGACCTGGTCTACATTCTCAAGTGTTTTGCTCTTTCCCCACCAGTCTCCACCCTTATACAACGAGTTTCTCGTGTTCACTGAACTCTTATTTGAAAGATTTTGCTTCTGGCTAAGAATAGTCTGACAGATTAGTAAAGAAAAATAACTGGAAAGAACTTAACAGGGAGACAAAGCAGGAAGAATTTAAAGTAGTAGTTAACAGTGATCACTACAAAGCTCTAATCCACCTACCCCAGAAACACCACTTTTTTTTCCTCAAATTTTCTTTCTTTTCTCAAGTTTGCTTTCTTCAAAGAAGGATACTTGGCTTTCTTCTTTTCCTTCAACAGTCCAATTAGGAAATCCTCCTACTATAACCTGGTTTCACCTTTCAGAGCGAACACTGAAGCGGGCAAGTCAGCTAGGAAGTGACACTGCCCTGACTAAGACAAACTTCCAAAGAAGACAACAGGGTTTTCCCCAAGAAATGGCCCCGGGATTTGTCCTCTTCGCGTATTTGTGCACAACACACAAAATGGTTGAGGCTCTAGCAAAAGTAAGCCGATTGTTTCTTCCCAGAAAAGAGAACGATCGGGGCTTCGGGGCCCTTTTTTCCCCCCAAGCGCCAAGCTCAGCACAGTTCGCAACTCTGTCCCTGCCTACACCGAGGCTCCCTCCCATTCCGGCTTTGGATGATGACGGATCATTTCCCCCGGCACCAGCTCACTCCCATCTCGGGGAAGAGAAACCCAGCCAAACGGGCCCGGGCTTTCACCGCTGCGCTTCCCTGGGGAAGCCGGCAGGGTAGCGGAGGCTGGCCCGGCCCGGCCCGGCCCGGCCCGGCCCGGCCGCGGGGGAAGAAGGCTCTGGGACGGGAGTCTCACGCACAGGCTTCCCGGGCTCCACGCGGGGACGGCGTGGGAGTGGGGATGGGGGTGGGAGGGAGCTCGGAGGATGGAGAGAGGGCGGCTCTTCCCACTTCCTCAGGGATCCAGCTGCTGCAGCCCCCGCCCAGACACCGATGTGATCACCACGATCCATCAGAGGATCCCAAATCCAGGGGAGCCTTAGGGGAAACGTCCCCGGGGTCCACGTTGGGCCTTCCTGGCCCGCACCCTCACCCCAGCAGGGGTCTCCACGGGGAGAGGAAGACCCTCATCCTAGGATACACCCGCCCGGCCAAGGCCCCCAGCCCCGCAGCCACGAGGGGGAGGAGGAGGGGGCGGGGGCAGCGGGGGGGGGGGCGCCCCGAGGCTACGCCTCCAGCTGGAGCTCCCTCTTTTTAGGAGAGGGGGACTCAGAGAAGGCCTTCCTCCCACCAGCCCGGGAGAAGGAGATGAAGTGGCCAGCCCCGCACCCGGCCAGCGCGCGGCCCCCAGGACCGCGACACCCCGGGGGTGGGCGGCCGAAGCTGAGGCCACGCCCCCGGATGGGCCCGCGCGCACCTGGGCCGCTGCCCCCCTGCCGCCCCCGCCCCCCCGACGACCTCCGCGCGCGGGGCGATCCCGCGTGGGGGAGAAGGGGCGCCGCGCGCCCGCGACTAAACGAGACTCACCGGGTCGGACGGCGGGGACGGCCACTCCTGCTCCGGCTCCTGCTCCGGTCCGGCCCGGAGGGAGGCGGCGGGGCTCGGCGGGGCTCCCGGGGGTGGCTTTCCTCCCCTCCGCCCGCCCGGCCGCCACTCAGTGCCGCCGCCCCACCCGCGGCACCCGGCCCCGCCGAAGCGGCCTCGCAGCCATGGCCCTGACAGGAAGGGACCGAGGAAGGGGCCGGGACCGGGGGTCAGAGGGAGAGAAGGGACAGCAGGCGGCGGCCACGGCCACGACTCGGGCTCCCTGCTCCGGGCACTGGGCTGTCAGTCAGCGCCGCTCGCAGCCAGGGCCGCCTAGCTCCCGTCAGCCGCCCGAGCTGTAAGGAGCCTCCTCATTGGCCCACTGAGAGCCCGACGCTGGTTGGCCCGGGCGCCCGCCAGGTTCCTGGGGGGAATCGCCTGAGAGACCAGGCCCCGTCGCTGGAGGGCGCTCGAAGCCACAGACACTGACGGGAGGGGTTTGGGCGTGGGCGCAGGCGCAGGCGCCGCGGCTGCTGTCCCGCGGAGGCGGGGATGGAAGTCTGGATTTAGAGTCAGAAAAGAAAGATCTTGTTCAAATCTCATCTCTGGCACATTCTAGCTGTGTGACCCCGGGCAAATCACTTAATCTCCCTGAGCCTCCGTCCCCGCGTTTGTAAAAAGGGGCTAGAAATACCTCATATGATTGTTGTGAGGATCAAACCAGAAAGCGTTTTGTAAACCTTGGCTATGCAAGGGGCTGCACTCATTACCTAGAAAGGGGAAGGGGGCACTGCCAGGGCTTGCCAGAGGGCATCTTGTCCATTCTTCCGCCTCCCAAGAGCTTTGCAGCCCCATAACATGGAAACGTCTACCTATTGTTATTAAAGACAATCAGCTTTTTTTTTAACTGAATCTATGATTCCAATGGTCTAAAGAGCTCCCAGTTGGGAAAATTCCTCTGCCAATGTAGACTGGCACCTGCTCTGCTTCACAATTTGTAGCCTGGCAGAGCCGTCTGGGGACATTTAAGGGGTTAAGTGACTTGCCCCATGTTACACAGCTTGCATGTGTCAGGGACAGGACTCAAACTCTAGCCTTCCTGACTTAAAGCTGTCTTTCTCTTTATTATACTTAGGCTGCCTCTCTTAGTAGTGTGTTATTAAATCATAAAGTCCTTAGGAACAGGCATTGTGTCGTATTTCACCTTTGAATCCTCAATGCCCATCATCCATGGTAATGAATAGTAAATCTAACTGATTTCTATATCCTCCCAAAGTGCTAGGGATCTTGCAGGTCCTGAAGAAATAAGAAATCAATTGATGGCAAAAAAAAAAAAAAGGCCTTTGGGGGAACCTCCATTGCTAGTTGCTCTCTGCCATTCTGTTCCAGCCCATTATTGACAGATGGAATGAGTGTTCCAGCAAACCACAGTCCTGGCAGCTTGAATGGTACCTCTCCTCTGACACTCCCAATGCCTGACTCTCACCACACACCACTGAGCTAGGGGCCAGGAGGGAAGTGGTCAGTGACAGCAACCTCATTTTCACAGTGAGGAGGCGAGGGGGAGGAAGTTGTGACCCCAAGAAATGACAAAGAACAACTCTGTGGTACCACCGCCACCACAACCTCCTCTCCTCCCCAGATTGCTGATCAAGTCAACTGGCCAAAGTCACCCTGTGGGTGAGATGGTGGGCTGAGGGGAGGCGGCTTACTTACATTATCCCCAAAGGGGCAAACATCCCTAATCCCGTTTATCCTTATGGGGAAGAAAGTTCCCCAATTAGAGTAGGCAGGATCTGTGTGTCTCTGGAGTTGGCTACAGAGCCCAGGCTCAGAGCCAGTACCAGAGCTCAAGCTCCCAGCAACAGAAGGTGTAAAAACAAGCAAGGATCAGGATCTCACTCCATGCCAGACTTATTGAAATGAGAACTGGTATTTCAGTGCTGGAGGCCACAGGGCCTGAGGGGAGTGTGATAACTGCTAAATGAGAGCTAGGTAATAATCAGGTAGGTGGTTCCCAGGTCTCAGAACTGAGACAGTGGGGGAGGATTGACACCAGCCCCACAGGCTCTCATGTCTAGCATCTGTGGTTCCCATGCCATTAGACTCAAATATACTAGATGAGACAAATGAGAGCAAAAAATAAAAAGCCCAAACAAAAAATCTGTATTCATCATAGAAGATGGTATTGTAATGTGTTATACGGTAATGTGAGTATGTGATGTGTGTTTATTGCATGGGAGGTATAGGATATGGAGAAGAGGGCACTCATAACAGATGACCATGATTTTTCTCAATCAAACCATCTGAACAGTACCTGATATATGCTGGAAATGCAGGATGTCCTCTGTCCAAGAGGAAGTGTTACCTAATTGAATGGAAGCCATCCTGAAAGTCAGGAAGACCTGAGTACAAATCCCACCTCTGACATACTATGTGACTACTCTTCCTCTCCAAGATCTAGAAAACAACTCTCCAAGATTTTCAAGTGTGTCTTACTTTCTAAACAGGGGCATGTGACATGAGTGAGGATATACACACAGAGTGTGTGCTCTCTGAAAAAAACTGTCACACCAACATTTTTTAGAGGGAACTAGGAGCTTTTCCATTAACCTCCTCTGCCTAAGCAACACTTCTCTTCCCCTGCAGCTAACACACCCTCCAGAATCTCCCAGCTTCCTGTTCCACTGTATCAACCAGTATTTATTAGGAGCTACTATGTTCTCAGAATACAAATACAAAAGCAAAACAATTGCTGCCCTCAAGAGCATGCTCTAGGAGGAGACAATATGTACATGTGTAAGAATATACAAAATAAAATAAGAACTGACATTTATAAAATGCTTTAAGGTTTACAAAGTATATTACGTAAATAGTTTCCTTTGATCCTCACAACAACTCTTTGAGGTAAAGGCAACAATTATCTCCATTTTTACAGATGAGGAACCTGAAACTGAGTTACTTGCCCAAGATCACAGTTAGTGGGTATCTGGCAGGGGATTTAAGCCCAGATCTTCCTGATTTCAAGAACAGCATTCAATCCACTATATTCCACGCCCACCTTAGACACAAACACCTTCTAACTCTTTCCCACCATACTCTGATCCCCTATTCATCTCAGCCCCTACTCCTTATCAGCCCCTATTCCCACAACCTTGGCTGAGTCATTTCTGTTAAAACTTCTCTTCATCTTTGATCTTTTCTTCCTATACTCCACCCACTTCCTGGAAGTAACTAAAACCTCTCTATCCTCTAGACTCTGTATTTCTAGCATTGTTCTATAATCTAATACAAAAAGCATTTTTTAATCCTTTATTCAATTCAATCCAATTCAACAAGCCTATTATACAAGGCCCTGTGCTATTTTATTTCTCTGTGAACTAGTAGAATGTGAGCTCCTTAAGGATAGGAAAATTCTCGCTTTTGTATTTGTCTCTCCAGTGTCTCGCACACGGTGGCGTTTAATAAATGCTTGCTGCTTGAATGATTCATTGATTTGATGTCATTCTCCTGCTCACAGTACTAGGTGCTGAGACCAATAAAATCCCCCAAAACAAAAATGAAATAGTCCTTGTCCTTGAAGAGCTCATATTATAACAAGGGGCTACTACACGTCCACAGGTAACTATAGAGTACATACAAAATATAATAAGGGTTGGAAGGGAACACTAATAACTGGGGGAATCAATAAAGAACTCTAAAAGAAAGTATCACTTGAAGTCAAGCAATAAACATTTATTAAGTGCCTACTATGTACCAGGTACTGTGTTAAGTACTGAGGTTACAGAAAGAAGCAAAAGGCAGTCCCTGTCCTCAAGAAACTTGCAATCTAATGGGGGAGACAATGCACAAATATGTACAAAGCAAGGATAAATAGGAAATAATTTAAAAAGGAAAAGCCTTAGAGTTAAGAGGGGTTAGGAAAGACTTCCTTTAGAAGGTGAGATTTTAGTTGGAAGCCAGGAACATCAGTAGTCAGAGTAGAAGATGGAGAATGTTCCAGGTCTGGAGAACAGACAGAGAAAATGCCTGGAGCCAAGAGATGGTGTGTCTTGTTTATGACACGGGCAGGAGGCCAGTGTCACTGAATGGAAGAATATTTGCCAGTGTAAGAATACTGAAAGGGCAGGAGGGGCCTAGGATATGAAAAGCTTTGAATGCCAAACAAAGCATTTTGCGTGCGTGCATGTGTGTGTGTGTGTGTGTGTGTGTGTGTGTGGTATATATGTATGTATGTGTATATATATATATATGCTCCTGGAGGCAATAAACACTGGAGTATATTAAATAGGACCTGCATTTTAGGAATTTCACTTTAGTGATTGAATGGGAAATGGATTGGAGTAGGGAGAGAAGCTCGTGGAAAGGCATACCCAGGTATGAGATGATGTGGGCCTGCACCAAGATGGTGGCACTGTCAGAGAAGAGAAGGGGCTGTATTGGAGATGTTGCAAATGTGAAATGGGCAGGCTTTGGCAACAGTTTGGATATGGGGGGCCGTGGAGGGGACAGGTGCAGATGAGAGATAGCTAGGAGTCCAGAATGACCCGTAGGTTTCGAGCCTGGGGCAATGGAAGGATGGAGTTGCCCTCTATAGTAACAGGGAAAGTAGAAGATGGAGAAAGTTTAGCAGGAAAGACAATGAGTTCTGTTTTGAACATATTGAGTTTAAGCTGTCTATTGGGTATCCAGTTTGAGATATCTGAAAGGTGCTAGAGATTCCAAAAGGCAAAGATGAGGAGAGAGAGCATTCCAGGCAGCCTATGCAAAAGCCTCAAAGTAAAAGGTGGAATGTTGTTTACAGAGAAAATTAAGTAAGTGAATTTTTCTACAGCACAGACTACATGATGGGAAATAAATGTGTAACTGGTCTGGAAAGATAGGCCAGAACCAGATTGTGAGATTCTTTAAGGAAGCAGATGGTGAAAGTGAATAAGCCAGGGTTGGAGCCTGGAAAGAGATAAGAACAATAGGACAAGGAATTCAAAGATCATCAGTGGTTTTAAATTGAACTGGGTTGAGATTTCCAAGGGACGAAGGTGATAGTGGAGCAGAGGTGATGGCCTGGGAATGAAGGGTGGGATGGAGTGTCTAGAAAGTGCAGTGAAATTAGAGAATGGGTTTAGGAGGAGTGAAGCACTGGAAGGGCAGGGAGGTCACAAGGTTATGGTCAGATACAACAATTACAGATTGTGGAGCTGGAAACAATAAAAAAATAGGATCATCCTTGTGTGCGGCCCATTTGGAGTGAAGGTGCAAAACATAGGAGTTAAGAAGGTGATTAAACCAGGAAGCAAGGGTCTTTGAGAGAACTTCATTGTGTAAATTGAGATTCCCAAGTATAAGGGCAGGGTTGGAAGTGGAGAGGAAGACAGTGAGTCAGCTTCTAAATTCTTTGAGGAAGAAAAAACAACCATAGGCTAATAGATAATCATCTTATCACCTTACTAGTCTGTGAACTTCCTCGGCTGAGAAATCATAATGTGTTTTAGGAAACTGCTTCGTAACCCTTCAAATTCCACATAATTGTATTATTATCATGATTTCTCTCCGTCTGTACTAAAGTGCACAATGTCTACTGAATGAATGAGTGAATGAATAGATGAATGAATGGATTTGAGTTGTATACAGAGCATGTGATGTTTGGGTACTACATCTACTATATTTGTTCAATATTGTCAATCAGCCGATTGCTCAAAGCACTGTGCTGAGTCTTAGAATGTGAAAATTTTAAAAAATTGAATAGAGAAGATACAATGTGTATGTAAATAAATATGATACAAGGTAGAATGTGAGAAATCAGAACAAAGGGAAAAAATCTAGGCCAAAGGATACAAAGACCAAGGGCTCCAAGAAAATTAAAAGAGTGCTCACTTACCCCCTTGCTGGTAATTGGAAAAGATTTGGGGGAAGGCGTGGCCCTCCTACCTTTCCAGCCTTTTTACACCTTACTCCCTAACAGGTATTCTTCCATCCAGGGACGTTGGTGGCCAGGCTGTCTCATAAACAAGACACTCCATCTCTTGGCTCCATGGTACTTTCTCTGGCTGCTCCCCATGCCTGGAACACTTTCCCTCTTCTACTCTGACTCCTGACCTCACTAGCTTTCTTTTAGCCCCAACTAAAACCCACCCTCTACAGAAAGCCTTCCCCAACTCTTCATAATTCTATTGCCTTCCTTCTGTTAATCATCTCCTATTTATCCTGTACATAGCTTGCTTTGTACATATATTTTTGTATATTGTATATTTGTATATTTTTGTATATATATATATTTTGCATGTTGTCTCCCCCATTAGATTGCCCCTGGAGGGCAGGGAATATCTTTTGCCTCTTTTTGCATCCCCAGCACTTAGTACAGTACCTGACACATAGTAGGCACTTACTAAATGTTTATTGGTTGATTGGTCCCTGAACTAGGCCTTCAAGGAGGAGGAGAATTTTTATAGCTAGAGATGAATAAATCAATCCATCAAAAAGCATTCTTAAAGTGCCTCCTATGTGCCAAGAATCATGCTAAGCACTAGATACAAGTCCAAAGAATGGAACAATTCTACTCACAGGGAGCTGACTTTTTAATGGAGAAGACAGTTTCTAGATAAATATATATATATATATATATATATATATATATAGCACAAATGATGCTCTCCATATATGGTTGAGGGGATGGCCTACATGCATACATTGAGGTGGGAACATGCAGGACAAGAGCAGCCCAGTTTGATTGGAAAGGACCTGGGTAAAAGAATGTAGTATGATATAATGTTGGCAAGGTAGATTAAAGCTGGGTTAGGGAGGATTGTGGATGCCAGCCTAAAGGTTTGTAGTTTATCCTATAAATAGCAGTAAGCCACTGAAGTGCTGTTTTTGAACAGGGGAATGACATGTTCTGACCTGTGCATTGGAAAGATCATTTTGGCAGCTATTAAAAGGACGGACTGGAAAGGATAAGAGGCAGGAAAATCAGTTCAAAGATTATTACAATAGTGCAGGTGAGAGGTGATAAGGACCTGAACTAGACTGAAGTAGAGAAGAGTAAAGAGATACTTTGGAGATAGAATTGATGAGATTTGGCAATTGATTGAATATTCATCTGCAAGAGAAAGGAAACAGTAGAAGGTCATGTCAAGGTTTGAGCCAAGATGCCTGTATGAGTGGCAAGTAGTGCTATCAACAGAATTAGGAACATTGAAAATAGAGGCAGGTTTGGGAAGGAAGCTGATGAGTTCCATTTTGCATATGTTAAAGTTAGATGCCTACTGGTTATCCAGTTGAAGATCCAGTTGAAGAAATTCAAGACTGGAACTCGAAGGAGAGAGTGGGGATGGATGTAAATTTTTGATTCATCTTCATAGAGAGGCTAATTAAAACCATGGGATTATACCTTTCCATTCTCTAGGTAGTCAGAGACAATAGCTTTCCTTAGAAGAACTTCATTGTGAGAACCAAGAAAAGAAAAGAAACTGAAGAAGCAGGTGGTTGGAGAGTAGAATCAAATCACACAGAGGCTAACGGAAAAGACCGCTGAATATTTGTAGCTAAGAAAAGAAATTTGAGATTGTTCTTGAAATGTGGGGTCTTGATTTTCTGACAAGGAAACCGTTAGTTACCTTCCAAGAAATGGAAGCCCCAGGAAATAGATTAAAGTGTGCTGCAGAAGCACAATATCAAAGTGACTGGAGACTTCAGGTATCCAGAAATCTGCTGGAGCCCTTCCCTGCCAAAAGCAGAGCAACTAATAATTTCTTGACTTGACAATCATTTCTTCCTTCAAAAGGTCTCGGAATCAACGAAGGGAAGTCTCTTCTGAATCTGATTTTGCCAATAAGGAGAAACTCATTGCCTGGGAGGAAGCAGAGCCATAACTGGGAATTTTTGCACCTGGGGCAAACATCACAAACCACACCAAGGGCACATGACATCAAAAGCACCTTCAGTTGGGTGGTGAGAGGGGTAAACACCCTACTCTATGGGAAAAGATACAGATACACCCACCCCCCAGTAGAAGAAGGCCATTAGATAGCTTCCTAGTTAAACTATTCTTAGCACTTAATTATCAAGAATAATTAGATGCTTCTTTATATTTTGTACCTAAGAATTCTGACTGCTGGGAATTAGGGGGGAATAGTTGATTTCTTTTGTAGACATAGGTGCTTTCTGGGAGGAGACTGAAAAGGGCTTGAAGCCAAGCCCATCCCTAAATTATGCTCTCTGAAAGGGGTCTTAAGAATCATTGTTTATCCATTTTTCTTTGGTGAAGCAAAGGTTCCATTTTGTGGTCCCTGATCTTAAAAAAAAAAAAAACCCAGTTCTTAGATAGCTAGGTGGCACAGTAGATAGAGTGCTGGGCCTGGAGTAAGGAAAACTCATCTTCCTCAGTTCAAATCTGGCCTCAGACACTTACTAGTTGTGTGACCCTGGGCAAGTCACTTAACCCCATTTGCCTCAGTTTCCTCCTCTGTAAAATGAGTGGAGAAGGAAATGACAAATCATTCGAGTGTCTCTGCCAAGAAAACCCCCAATGGGATCATGAAGAGTCAGACACGAATGAACAAGTTCTACCAAGGAGAAAAACCTGGAGATTTGAAAGAGCAGAGCAAATGTAACTGACAGGGACTCGACGATCCCCAAAATAAATAAGGAAATACTCCTTTCACTTTTCTGTGTCTCTATAACCCTGTTTCTTCTTGTTCTCTTCCTCTTAGTCTAGACATTCCTCCCTAATCTTCTTTGTTCAGTTATCATGCCCCCTAACAGTGTTCACCAAGACATTGGTGAACGTTCTCTCACTTAATGATCTCATCAGCTCTCATGGGCTGACTTGCCATCTCTATGTAGATAAATACTATATATATTCAGCCTCAGGGTCACTAGGATTGAAGAGGGCACGTATAAAAGTGGCCTTTTTGCTTCTGGCTGAGTCCATGTGCCTGACTGGGTGCCTGCCGGGGGAGCTTGGAACTTTAAATTGACAAGGCAGTCCCTTTGTTGGCCACTGAACGGGAAAAGCTGATGACTCAGTAGATAACTAAAAGGGAGTGACCTTAAGCCCAGTGCTCTCATTCCTCCCAGTGACATCTTGTCAGGATTGTTTTGAGTTGCTTTCCTAGAAGGGTAGGGAGAGGGGAGATTGCAAATTTGCCTACCCTGGATGCCATGTGGCCCTGAGTACATGGCAGCTAAAGCATATTTGTCTTGCCACAAGCCTGAGCCTGTGTTTTAGGCTGACTCTTTTGCATTTGTTCTTTTTTTTGTATGTAACAATATATTTATTTTTATAAATATATATTTTATAAATGTTTGTGTATTTTGTAAATACTTATAAAATGTATATAAATATATAGTTTATAAAAGTAGATTTATATATTTGTCTGGAGACAAATATGCCCAGACTTGAAGCTGACTTTGTAAACTCAAGAGGTTCAGAGGTCATGGGCGCTTTGGGTCAAAGGTGACTGTGGAAAGCTGTTTATAACCTAGGGAAGATCACCTGGCTACTATTCCCGCCCTCTAAAGAAGATGATCACCAACAAGAAGATGCCCAAAAACATGAACCAGGGGTTGTTTAAATGAAGAAAGATAATGTGTAAAATATCTAATTAGCAGCCCCAAAGATTGCCTTAGGCAATCTGATGTTTTTAGGTTTTGATGTGGTTTAACCATTAGCATCCCAAGGAGTATAACAGTAGATATAAATTAAGTTACTGAATTCTTTTTTAAGTTGTTCTGCAATGTGCTCTGCCTTTTGTGACCTTTAGCATTTCTTCTGTGTACAGAAAATAAATACCTGTCCCCATATCTGATTTATATTGTACACCGAGTAATTTTCTATTCCCTATTTTGAGGAGACCCCAGGCATGAGCCACAACCTAAGCTTTAAATAATTTGGCCCCACAGTGCTGGGGAGTGGGGGTGGCAGGGAGACTGAGAAGCTAAAGAATGTTAGAAAAAAAGAGCTTAACTTTTGGCTTGAGAGGTTGGGCTTCCCAAGGACTGAGCCTGGTCCACACCATGTACATAGGTCCAGAGCAGAGAGGCCCCTTTAGGAAAATTAAATGAGTACAGTACCTCGGACCCCTGGAGCCAACAATATTTCCTTATTGATGGATTAATCTTTCTCATGAGCTCTGGTCCTAAATCACCAAATGCACACAAAACGAATGGGTCAGGTGTCAGGAACACCTGAGTTCAAATTCATCCTCAGAGACTTAAAAGCTCTGTGACCCTGAGCAAGTCACTTAATCTCTGTCTATCTCAGTTTCCTCTATAAAATGGGGTTATAATCACAGCACCTACTTCCAAGGATTGTTAGAACGATAAAATAATATTTACAATCTGCTTTGTAAACCTTAAAGTTCTATATGGTTATTATAATTATTATTAATTATAATTATTGGTATTGCTAGTTATTATAATTGTTATCAGTATTACTAATAATAATAACTGTTTCCCTCAAAGCCTATCCCCCTCTTCCAAACCTCTATTTCTGTCAAGGGTACCACCATTTTTCCAGTCACCCAGATTCACAATCTTGGTGTCATCTTTTACTCCCCCTTCTCATTCATCTTCTGCATCCAATCATTTATCAAACCCTACTGCTTCTATCATGTCACACCTCTTACATCTGCTCCCTTATCTTCACCACCACCACCAACACCCCAGTCAGTCTGTCCCTTGCTTGGTTTATTGCAATAAACTCCTTTTAAGTCTCCCTGCCGTGAATATCTCCCCTCTTCAATTCAGCTTCCACATAGCTACCAAAGTGGTTTTTCTAAAGCCCATGTCTGACCATATCACTTCCCTATTACTCCCTATTACTTTAAAGCTCAGATATTAAAACCTCTATTTAGCATTTAAACTACTTCACTACCTGGCCACAACCTCCAAATAAAGCCCTATGCCCTGTAATCTCATGAGGCTGACCGGCAAACTCACCAGATTTACTAGGGACTCCTCTGATCAACTCTCTTACAAGAATCATCTGTATAGAGATGATAATGGGATCTTAGAGATCACCTAGGAAGAGAGTACAGAGACAGAAGAAAAGTGGGCCCAGGAGACAACAAAATAGAAAGTATAAAGAGAGGAGAAAAGAGAACTTTGGAGTTTGCCCCACTTCGTGGAAGCAGGACAATGATGCAACGAAGGAGAAGAGCAAGAATTGTCAGGTAGAAGAAATAAGAGACAGGAGTATTTCAGAAGATTCAAGAAAGTGAGAAAAAGCGGTCCCTCCTGGCTCTTGATCTATAATTTGATGCTCAATAAAAATATTTTAAAAATTAAAAAAAGTGAGAAAAGGCCCTCGGATTTAGTACTTGGCAACCTTTGAGAGAGCAGTTTGAGTTGAGTGGTGAGTCTGAAATCCAGATTGCAGGGGAATGAACAGTGAGTAGCAGGAGATGATATAAAATATGTCTACCGCTGGCCCAGTGCTTCTTAGAAAGGAGCGGGGCAGCCACATTAAAAAAGAGGATCACTCAGGACTGGAGAAGGATGACCAGGGATACAGTGGTGCTTGGGGTCTTGCCAGATATCTGTTAGATCAAGAAGATGGAAAGAGTGTGAAGAGATCCAAGAGAAAAAGCAATTTTGCAACAGGGACTCCAGAGGGTGCGATGGAATGAGAAGGCAGCAGAGGGTATGTGGATGGTTAGAGTTGAGAGCATGAAGGGGGGTGGGGGGGGTACCTCATTTGAATAAAAGGAATAACAGGACCCATTATTTTCCTTTTTTTTTTTTGGACTGGGTAATTAGACTGGTAGATCAAAGGAATGTAATAGATTCTGTTTATCTAGATCTCAGCAAAGCATCTGATACCATCTCTAGTTATATTTGCAGTAAAGATGGAGAGATGAGATATACAGGCAATGGGGTATAGAAATCTATCTTGCCCTACAAGAAAGTAAGGGGAAAGGGGATAAGGGGTGGGGGGTGGGAATGGGGTTGTCAGTGTTACTTGTTATTCATATTACTTTGTAGTAGGGAAGGCAGACTGGGGAAAGTGGCAATCAGAATTTATGCCATCTTAGGGTGGGGAAGAGTAGAAATGAGGAGAAAATTTGTAACTCAAAATCTTGCAGAAATCAATGTTGAAAACTAAAAATATTAAATAAAAAAATTAGATGGATGGAGAGATATGGGCTAGATTCAAAACTGGTTGAATGGCTGGACCCCAAGAGTAGTCATTAATAGTGTCAATTTGGAAGGAGACCTCTCACCAGTCTGTAGCTGGGAGACCACAAGCCAGGAGCTAATGGCAATGAGGAAGATAGGCAAGTGTAACCTGAAACTGTATTTTGTTATATCTGGAGGCCATGAACTTCAAAGGCAGAGAAGAGAGGTTGCTAAGTGATGGTGGCAGAGTAGGAGCTGGGAAGTGGCTATGGGAAGAAAGAAATATTCCAATTCCTCTTGATCCTAGGAGCTGGGGTGGGGTGGGGGTGGGAAGCATGGTAGAAGAAGCAGTGAGCACTGAACAGCATACTGAAGGATGTAACATCTCTAGAAGAATCGAGAATTTCAATTTATGCCAAAAGATAGGAAGGGTAATGAGAGAAAGAAATAGGATGGAGAGTTTATTAACCATAGAGCAGGGGTTCTAGTCAGAGCAATAACTAGAGTGAAGTGATTGGACGTTTGCCCGATGGCCCTGAAATCTGGGGGTCACCTCCTCCCTTCGGTGGTCCCCTAGCTCTCCAGCCCTTTGTGTCATGGTCCTCTGCTGGCCCAAGTATCTCCCAAATACAAGGTCCTCTGGGCTAAGGGCTTTACAAATATTATTGCAACAATCCTAGGAGATGGATGCTATTATCATCCCCATTTGACAGGGAGGAAACTAAGACAAACAGAAGTTAAATGACTTGGTAACAGCCTAAGGCCAAATTTGAACTCAAATGTTTCTGATTCCAAGCCCAATACTCTATGCCCCATGGGGCCTACCTGCCTCCATCAGCAAACAGTACCAATCCAAGCTTGATTTATTATTTGTGGAGTGTCTCTAGATAGACTTAAGAAAGCTATGGAGAAAATTTTAATCATGCAGACTAAACTTAAAAGCATGTCATGCTTACATTTTTTTTTCTTTGAGAGCCAGTTAAACATTTATCATTATGTCCTTGGGGCCACCTTCTCCCAAGGAAGATGAAATGTTTAGTAATCAGCAACCATGACAGAGAGGTACAGGTTATATTCCCTCAAGGACAGTGGTCAACTGTTGTGTATGGTGGATAGAGAGCAGGACCTGGAGTCAGGAAGACCAGAGTTCAAATCCAGCTCAGATATTTCCTAGCCATGTGACCTGGGCCAGTCATTTAATGTGTACCTCAGTTTCTTCAAAACGAGGATAATAGCACCTAACTCACAATGTTGTGTGGATCAAATGAAATCGTAGTTGGAAAGTGCCAGTGCCTGGCACACAGCAGGCACTTTATAAATGCTTATTCAGACCCACTCCCATCCCCAGCCGAATTCACCCCACGCATAAAGAAACTGGATTGCCTTGAGAGGTCATGAATTCCTCATCAGTGAAGGTCTTCAGGGAGCTTGGGAGGCCACTTGGCGATTCCAGCAAGGTTTTCCATGCAGGTATAGATTGGAATAGACACCCTGTAAAGACCCCTCTGAGATTTTATAATTTTATTACAGACACCAAGAGTCTTACACATTGAGACAAATCCACAAAGATAGGTATCAATACCCAGACAGACTGAAAGAGAAACACTGAGATAAATGCACACATAGAGACCCACCTAGAGAGATAAATATACATAACAAGGAGGCTGATGTGTACATTGGGTAAGGAAGGCAGCATGGAATAGAGGAAAGACCCCTGGATATGGAAGCAGGAGTAGTTCTGCTACTTACCACTTGGAAGTATGTGTCTTTGGGAAAGTCAGTCCACATGTGTAAAAGAAGAAAATTGGGCTAAATGACTCCGGGGGTCCCTTCTAGTGCTAAATTTATTTATACCAGGGAACAAAATAGAAACCTAAGTGAAGTCACAAAGAGAATTGAGCCCCAGCTGACTGGGCCATTCTCACCAAAGCCCTTCCCTAACTCTGTGCAGCAGAAAGTTGGAACCATCAGCCCAATGCCCAACCCAGACCCCTTCCCCACCAAGTGTGCCCTGAAGAACCAATCTGCCAGGAATAGAGGCACCACCATTCCCATTTCCTTCCTTATCCTCTTCAAGCTTCTGGATTGCCATTGGTCACCTTGCCTTGCCCTTTCTCTGCCCCCAAAGTCAGGAATTAAGCTCTGTCCTCCTCCATCTGAGAGTCCTCTGTTGCAGACCACAGTGGGGTGGGAGATGAGGCATTGAGTTGCTCTTGCTTCTCATCCTCTCATCTCCTTCCTTTTCCTTCCCCGCAGATATGAAAGCAAAGGTGAATGTCCTCAAGTAAGGAGCCAAGGATCACAGCAGAGTGGACCCCCAAAGTCAAAGACCCTCATATAGCCACCAACTTAGCTCAGGGCCTCATGACTATAGCTTCCTACTTGGGTCTCCCCGATTCCACTCTCCGCTTTCTAATCCATCACAGCAGCAGCATAGCTGCGAAATCTATATTCCCTAACACTCAGCTTTAATCATGTCATTCCCCTACTCAAGAAACTTCAATGGCTCTCCCTATTGTCTCTGGCAATTTAAAGCCCTTTACAATCTTGATCCAACTTCTTTCCAGAATGATTACACATTACTCCCCTTTACGGAACCCCACATTCCAGGCAAAGGGATCTCCTTGATGTTCCTTTTATTCCTTATACATTAAATCCCATCTCCCCTCTGCATGCTGCCAGAGCAGAGAATTCAAATGGTGGGAGTTACCCAGCACTGGCTGTTGCCTAGGGGAAGGGAGACTGATGCCAAGGACTTCCAGGGTGTTATGGAAGGCAGAGCTAATGGTTGGTGTTCTTAAGAGTACTTGGGTTCATATCCCAGCTCTACTAGTCACTTACTGTAGGATCACAGGTATAAATAGAAGAGACCACCCAGGTCATTGAGCCCAATCCTCTAATTTTACAATGGGGAAACCGAGGCACAGAAAGATGACCCAACTTGGCCAAGGTCACACAGTCATGAGGAACAAAGTACCCATTCTTCACTGGATCACACTGTTTTTCAGTCACTCAATCATGCCCTCAGCTGCAGCACTTCAGAACCATCACACAGAGACAAATGTACAGACATCCAGACACGCGCAGCACACATATCAATACGCAGAGACATAAACATACAGGAAAACATGCATGAACTCAGGCACTTGCAAGCATAAATGGGCACATGTGTACTTGCCAACACAGGCTTTTGCAGACATACATGTATAGCTGTCCCTGAAGATGCTTGCCATTTAGAATCTAACTCCAGCCTATGGGCACAGACCTGGAGTCCTAATTCCAAGGGGCCCTTGAAGGAGGTCTCCTGGGCACTTTCCTCACCACTCTGCTGGGAATGCATTTTTGCCATAAGCCCTGTTCATCCAGCCCTACAGACTTCCCAGAATGCCATTTTTATCACTTCACCCCTGGCCACCAAGAATCAACAGTGGTTTCCTGTTATCTCTCAAAGACTTTATTTAGTTTGACCTCCACCTCACCGACAAACTGATCTTATCTTTATCCCTTTCTTTATTTTCTTTCACTAAAAGACCAAGAAAACATGGCCTTCCAGGTCAAGAGGGCAGAATAAGCACAGACCAGTGTCTTCCAAAATGACTGGTTCTTGAAGTCGGGAGATCTGAGGGAATAGAAATGGTGTACATAAGGGGCAGAGTTCCTTGGGAAATGTTTCCAGTTCTTGGAGTGGGAGGGATAGAATTCCTAGGGGAAGAGCTCAAACAATAGGTAGCCTAATCCTTGCAATGAAGACATGAGTAAAGACCTCAGGACAGCAGTGCCATCTGCTGGGAGCATCAGGGATTGGCCTTCACTCTGGTGAGGAGAAACTTAGGTGGAGAGAACCTGAGGACCTTGGCTCCTGGTGTGGATACAGGTCTCCTTCATCGTTCATCCATCAGTCCTACCCAAGCTACAGCCGGGGACACTGCTCCCAAGGATTCCAGCCTAAAGACCTCCTTCCAAAGGTCATCCATTGTGCCCTAATCCCACTGCACCCACAAGGGAAATCAGGTTATAATGGATAGGACCAGGACAATAGCAAAGGAGGCAAAAGTAACAATAGGGCCGTCAGTCAGGAGCTTTGCCCTGTGACAGTTAAGGAAGTGCCCTGGCAAGCCTGGGCCTACATTCTGGTCCCTGCCTCAGACAGGAACTCCCAGAAATCAGACTAGCTTGGGGACAAACCCTGGTGGATTCCAGGAAATGAGCTCACTTTTATGTAAGATTTTGTGCTTTACATGTGTGACCTCATTCAGTTGTACAACAATTATCATGTTGGTACCACAGATATTGCTTTTTACAGATAAGGAAACTGAGGCTGAAAAGCAAATGTATCAAAGAGGGACGAAGAAAAGGCCGCAGGAATCCCAAACAATCTGGGAGCAGAGGGGACTGTGATGCATGTGGGGACTGGACCCCAGTTCCCTGATCTAGGAAGAAGCCAATGATTCTAGTCCCCTGAAGAGCTGCAGCTTGATCTTGACAGAGGCCAGAGCCCAGCAATCAGGACAGAAGCAAAGCAAGGAGGAGTGTGAAGTATTCAGACTTTATTTACAGCTTCAGCCACACCCTGCTCCCCCAGCCTTCAAAGCCACTTCTGAGAGAGGCTCACAGTGTGCCGGAGGGCTCCTCACTTCCTCTGGGCCAGGGCCCTGGCACGCTGAATTTTGTCAGCTGTGGCTCCATCAGAGGCCCCGGTGCAATGGGACAGGACGAGGCTCAGCTCCGCCTCATTGCGATGCTCAATGGCCACATCTGCAGCCTGTGCCACATCCCTGAAGTGGAGGGAGGGGAGTCAAGCCAGGGCTTTCCCCAGGCCTCTGACCCTCAGTCTCTCAGTCAGAGATAAACAAAGGCCTCCTCTCCCTTCTCCCTCTGTGCACAGACCCTGCCAACTCTTCCCCCCCTCCCACCCCAAAGATACCCGATAAGGAGGAAAGCCTTGACTTTCTGCTCAGGGCTCACTCGGGCAGCAAACTTCTTGGCCTCGAATTTGTTGCGTCGCTTCATGCACACTTCCACAAAGGGCTCAGGGAGAATGAAAGGGGAGGACTTAGCTTCAAGACCCAGCTTAGCCCTGCACTGCTCCAAGCCCCTTTCTCCAGGAGAGGGTCCTTTTGGCCACCCCCTCTCCCCTCCCCCCAACCCCTGGAGCTTTCCAAGGGCAGCCCTGAGTTGCAGTGGGTAAAGAAAGGATAAGTTTCTTCTGGGGTGGGGGGCAGAGGGGTAAGGACTGGGAGGCCCCTCCTCACCAGATACCCAATGGGTGATTTCTTGCTCTTGGAAAACTTTTCTAGTTCTTCCCAGTCCTCCCGATCAGCCAGCGCAGTCAGCTTTAACCACCAGAACCTGGGGGAAGAGGGAAGGGAAACAGACGGACATCACCGGCAGCCCTAAGGAGGTGAGGGTCAGAAGCAGGATTTGGAGGAGTGCCCCAGGATCCAGTCGTGCCTTTTGTCGGGGATTCGGAAGTCCCGGGCCAGCTGCTCAGCACGCTTGTTGTTCCCACTGAGGAGGAGGGAAGTCACTGTGTCATGCAAGGATAGGTCCAGGAAGTGGCCGCCCAGCTCATCCTCCAGGCGCCGCTGGAGCCGCAGGAGCCGCATCTGCTCCTCTGTGGCCTGGAAGGGCAGAGGGCAGTGAGACCCCCACAGGGAGGAGGAGAAAAAGTAAAGGGTTGTGTGTGGAGGAATGAGGGAAAAACTAACAAGCAGGGACGACCGGATGCCTCCCAGGGCAGGGACCACTCTGGGGGTCCCAGGATGTCAATGCCAAGTCCACCCCCCTCATGTTAAAGGAGGAAACTAGGCTGTGAAAGGGAGACTCGCCCATTCACACAGGAAGTCACACAGCCAAGACTGGAACACTACTTCCTGACAAAAGGGCTTCTGGGTTAGAGAAGGAGTGAGGGGCAAGGGGGCGGTGGGAGGAGGGTGAGACTGTCAACCTTAGCAGCAAACTCATTCTTGGCCTTGTAGTACTCATCAGCTGCAGTCTGAAGGGCTGCCACTCTTCCCTCGATCCGCTGTAGGAGGAAAGGGCAGGGCCTGATGATCTCAAAGCAGCTCCTCCTCCTCCAAATGGCCTCCATTCTCTGACCCTGCAGCCAGGTCCTCATTCCCCTCTTCAGCTTCTCTAGCACCTAGTGACTGCACCTCAACTCTTCTCTGGGTCACATGTGGGTGAAAGGGATCTCAACAGATCCTTGGTGGACTCTTGGGGCCTCATTTCTGGGAACTAAGGACTAACTATACTGGACAGCTGCCCACTGCCGCCCTGGACAGGACTCATGTCCCTTTTCCACAGGAGCAGCCCAAGGCCCCGACCTCCTCAGCAGCATAGCTAGCCCGGATGTGGAAGTTGCCAAGCTCTTGATGGTTGTCATCTTGGTTGTAAAGATCCTTCAGTGTCTCCAGCTCCTGGTGCTTACAGAACTGGGGAACCAATCAGGGTGAGGCTTGTCAGCCAGAACCAGTCAAGGTTTGCCATAAGCATCACACTCAAATGTTCCCCTTCCTCCCCTCACATACCTGTCGATACAGACTCAGGGCCACAGGCTGGTTCCTGAGGGTCATGAAGAAATCTCCACGATTCAGCTCATTCTTTAGGTGCAAGACAACTGTGAACACTGTGAGGCCAGGAAGAAGTCACTAGATGCTTCCTCCCAACCTGCCACCACTACAGGAGAGGCCCAGAGGTTGACAGATTGACATTTGCCTCTCCTGTGGACAGCAGGAGAACTGAGTCAAATGCCTAATGTGGGGCCCTGGTAATTTGGGAGAGGAAATGAACCCAAGGGCCCTAGGAATAAGAATTTGGGCTGCACTAGCTCCAGAGGCCAGAACCAAGAGTGGAGTTAGTGAAGACTTCCTGGTCATAACTATTTCCAACTTTTGTCCAAGTCACCAGCTACAAATCCTGAGGGAGCTAAGTCGAAGCTTGGCTCTCCAACTACCTCCCATGCCCAGGATTCCCTCCAGAGGTCTCACCTAGGTCTGTGTCACCACTCTCAATGGCTTTACTCAGGGCCAATTTGCTTCTCTTCATCTTCAGCAGAAGCGGCACCTGCTCCCCAGATCGCGGCTCGTACTCTAATAGCTGGGGAGACAGAGCAGAAGGAAGTGGGGAGAGGTCATAGGACGGCAGGTTCAGAGCTGAGGAACAGTGGCAAGGCAGCAGCCATCAAGGGCTTCCCCCAGTGACAAGGGAAGTAGAAGGCAGCTAGTACCATCCCCTCTCCTTACAGATAAGGAAACAGAGCCCCAAAGTCATGCAATCCAATACTTTCCTCCCCATGGTGAAGTAAGCATAAGAAGTAAAGCTTGAAAGGGAAACGAGCGTGGGGGGGGGGGGATGGGGAGTGAGAGACGAAGAGGAGGGTCCCCATTGACCTTGATGGCGAGCTCAGTACGGCCACAGCCATAGGCACGGGCAGCGATGTCTGAGTAGGAGACCCCCGGCGTATCCCCAAGCTTCTGGTTAATGGCACGAGCAACATCCTCATCGGACACATCCTTCTGCTGCACCTGGGGATGAGGAGAGGGGGTGGAGAGGAGTCATCAAGACCTCCCCTCGCCCCCAACAGATCCTGGGACTCTGCTTTCCTTCTCAAACTTCTCAGGACCTCCCACAGTACATTTGGCTTCCTTCTACCTACTGCCAAAGTGCTTCAGGACTCCCTGACATAGCCCGACTTCTTCTACCTTGTAACAGGCCCAGTGGGCCAGGATGCGACTGACGCCCTGAACCTCAGGAAGGCGAAGGTACTCGCAGATCTGGATGGCCAGAGGGTAGAGTCGTCGCAACACTAGCCTGGGGTGAGGAAGGAAGTGGGGAAAAAGGCATATGGGGAAGAGACTTCCCAGAAGCTAACAATCCATCCCCTAGAGTGGAAAATGCTCCCCAGAAGCCTGCCCCATCACCTACCTGTCCAGCAAAACTTCAACAGTGAGCTGCTTGTATCTGGGTAACAGGTAAGGAGCCAAACGAGAGACAACCCCTCCACCATTACCTCCCCTTTAATAGAGGGGGATCCCCATAGGACAATGTCAGCATCTCCCAGTCCCTGGGAGAGGAGGATATCAGAGACACATTCCTGGATACTGGGTGTAGGTGAGGGGAATTCCAATGGGATAGTCTCGCACAGCATTGAGCACCCTCAAGTCCTGACACATGCGCACGAAGGTGTCCGGCGGAAACTTGTCAATAAAACACTTTCCAAAGGAGGCTGCCTGGGATGGACAGGAGGTGCATGAGAGGGGCCGGGCTGGTGGAGTGAGCCAGCACCTCCCCATCCCCCTTCCTACTGACCCTGAGCAGGCTCTTCTGCATTTCAGGCTGGTGCTCGTGGCCAGCAGCCTCGATACACTGCCGAACGGCCTGGGGCAGCTGCTCCCGCTCCTGAATCTCCCGGAGGTACTCATCTGCCTTCTGGCTTTCCTTCTAAAGAGGGGCCAAGTGGTGACAGTGACTAGGAAGCAGGTATGATCACTGATCACAGCCCCCCAATGCCAGCGGGAGTCAGCAAGAGAACAAAGGGAGTGGGCAGCCATCCTAACATGTTAGGAATGAATGAAGCTATGTTCCCAAGTTCCCTAAAAAGGATCTGTCCAAACATTTCCATACTCAAGAACTCTTGTACCCTGAGCCTCTCCAGGGCCACAAGTCTCCTGCCTTCACATCCTTGCGATGGAGGTGAGGTGGGATGGCCTGGACATCAGCCTAAGACTTTCTCTGTCCAACTCCTAGAGAAACCCAGAGGAAAGTCTAGACCATGAGGAAATTTCTGTGACTTCTTCCTAGGTCTGCTCAGCCTTCATCTTATTGGATGGGAGAGACCTCATCCTCACAACCTGTCTCTAGAGTGCCTCCACTGCCTTCCAGTCCTACTCCCCCTCATCACTTTGAGTACAAGTATTTGTCCCCAGGTGCCTCCAGCCACACAACACGTATCAGGAGAAAGCTGCCCAGCCTGGCTATTGTATACTAGAGACAAGTCCTAGTGCTAGATGGTGGGACTTAACATGGGAGGTTGGGGGAGGTCACAAGGGGTCAGAATTTCACCTCATATTCCTTCTGGGCTTCTAGCAGAAGGGCTCCTGGAGCCATAGAAGCAATCCTGAAGATCTCTTCACTGGCCACTGTGGATGTGGGAAAGGATGGTGAGTGTGCAGTGCCTAGGGCCTCAGATAGAGACCCAGCTCTGTTCTCTCCTCAGCATGCAGCAAGTACTCCCAAACCAGACTGTGCCTTTCCCCCTATAATCAGAGGCTACCTTCCCCTCACCCTGTCAAGTCAAGAATCATTTATTAAGCACCACATGGGCAGCACAGGGCTCCAAGCTGGATGTAGTTTTGTAACTGCCCCCTGGAGAATGGTTTTTCTCCTGGTGCTCTCAGTCTACAGTCTAGGCCTGGTTTCTCACAGAAGCCCCAGGACACACTCTACAGTCTGGGGCTTTCTCCCCATGAAGAGCCAGGATGTTTCCCTCCCACCTAGGCACAGCCCTCACCTGGAACTTCATGCAAAAACTCATGGACATTTCGTGAGAAGATCCGAACTCCGTCCAGCTCAGGCACTAGGTATGAATCCTCTTCTAGTACAAACCTTCAGTATGTCAAGGAAGGCTCAAAAGGGAAACAGGGCAGGAAAGGAAGGGGGCAGGGTCCTCCACAAAACTCAGGGGATCAAGGAAGGGAAATGTGTTCTCAACCACCCTCAACCTTCCAGGATCCTCCCACAATAAATGCCGAGAAGATGAGCCCTGAGGATACTGGATGCTTTCGGGTGCATCACCAGCCACCAGAAGCCGCCGCTCCCAGGCCACCACAACAGCCTTTTGCTTGCCCTTTGGACGACTACACCTGCCATGGGGGACATATCTTGTCAGAGGTCACACAATTCATGCTACCCCTGCTGCACTAGGACCCAAGGTAAGCAACCAGCCTCCCTCTAGGTGCCATCTCAGCCCCTCTCCTCCTCCCCCTTACCAGGCCATCTGCTTTGGCGGGGCTCGAATGCTGCAGTTGAACTCGTACAGCTTCTCCTGGGATAGGTCATGGATGACATTAGTGTTCCTCACCTCCTAGTAGTCCCTCCCCCCTCAGCGCCCCAGAGATGGCTCCTAAAGAGTGGTCTAGAGAGCCCTGGGGTAGGGATGACCAGAAATTAGGGTGTCCCTGTGGCTCACCTTAAGTGAAGCCAGGCCCATCCAAATGTGGCCCGTGTCAGTGAATAATGCCAGGTACCGATAATTGAAGGACACAGCCATCTGGAGGAAGCCACCTACTCCTGGAGCCAAACCAGGGGGTACCTGGAAGCATAGCACAAGGGCCCCAGCCCCAAGTGAGGAGGTGCCAGCTTTTAACTGTCCCTTGAATACCACCAATCCTCCCGATCTCATGAGGACACAGGGTGCCAATGTGCTTGTGTGCAGTCATTTACTCTGGCCCTCCCCACCACGTACTTGCAGCCTCTGAAAGGGACATAAAGTACATTCTATTTACTCACCACCCCTGAGCAAGCTGTGTTGTCTAACAGGTAGAGGTCAGGACCAATGGCTAAAAGCACAAGGGTCACTCGGTCTTGGAACAAAACTGTCCAGCATGAGGGTAGAGCCTGGAGCCCTAGAAAGAGAAATTAGCATTGGGGAGACTGAGTTTCCAGGGGCCAAAGTGAGGGTAAAGGGGCAGGGCCTCATACCCTAGCATCCATTCCCATAAGTTTCTCATCAAATACATCGGCCTATCAGGAGCAGACACGTCTGCCTCCCCCTTGTCCCAGACTGCCCACACATCCAGGCTGGACACAGTGGAAAGCACCCAACATCTGAAGAGGAGGTACCTGGAACCTCAGGCATCCTACGAAGCTTGAGGTCACCTACATTGGCAGTGAGTGTAAAGCGATAGGCACCAGTGAGGATGGCGATCCCTGACCCAAACTCCGTGTGGAACACCCGGGCATCCAGAACCCGGTTCTGGAGTACCTCCTGGACAGGCCAAGGGGAGGGAGACAGGGAGAAGCAGTTACTTGGCTAATAGTGTCTCTGGGATGTCTTGGAAGACTCACCCAATCTAGTAGTTGTAGTAACGAGGACTCAAGCCTATCTCTGCCCCAGCCAACACCCCTCCACCCACACCCCTCCCCCTAAGCCCGAATCTGGCCAACACCTCCCCCACCCCAGCCATTACCAGCCCCAGCCTGTTCCTGCCCCCGCCACAAGTCTCAGTGTTTCACACCTACGTTGCCCATGCTGAAGTGTCTTCGGAAGTCACCATGCAGCCCATAGACCAGCACAGAGCCATCTTCTTGTACACACAGCAGCTCCTCCTCTGCCGACCAGCCCAGTAACACCACTGGCCCACTCTTCCACTGGGTTGGGGGGGCAACCAAGAATGTGAACATGGCTGATGGGGAGCTCTCTGGGAACAGGTACAGGAGGGGGAGAAATCCTGGGGAACCCAAGGGAGGTGGGAGGGGATGGTCATATACCCTAGGCTAGGGTTGGCACAGGCTAGGGGTGGAACCAAAGAGATACACATGCATCGGGGAGGGAGGCAGGGTGCACGGGTCCCCATCTGCTGGAGCTGGACAACAAGAAAGTGAGCAAGGAGCACCCTGGGGATAAGAAGCATACCAACAAGCTAGCGAGAGCCACACCAGAGGAGGAATAAATCTGAAGCAATGGTCGAACGGCGGGTGACTTCTCTTTCTTCCAAGGGTTCCTCAACAGAGCTGGGGAAAGGGAGATATCACCCAGATGCACCCCCATGCCCTTGCCCTTGGACCTACCCCCTCCCACGACACAATCTCCCCAAGGCTGAAAAGTCAGAAAGGCTCTATGGGGTTCGGGATGGAGGAAAAAAAAAGACCCACAAAACCCAACGGGACAAGGGAGGCTCTGTAAGAGAATGGCCCATACCAATTGGGCCCCCATAAGGAGCGGCAGCCACCAGGCAGTCTCTGAGGGGCTCCTTCAGGTCCCAGTCCATGCTGTATAGCTCAAACTTCCTGCCATAAACAGAAAAGGGCCAAGATCAGTGTCAGGGCAGGAGGCTTGGGGGAGGAGACTCCCTGAGTCTACTAAGCTCAAAAGAGTTCATAAAAGAGACTCCAAAGGATACAAGATTCAGCAGGAGGAGCCTGGGTAAGCCTAGAGAACAGAAGGCTGAGAGACCCAGGTGAGAACAGATACCACCTAAGGAGAAAGGCAGAAGAGTCAATTCAGACCTGCCCTCCAAGGGGATTTCCCCTTCTCAGAGGGAAGAATTTGCCTGGGATAGAATGGCTCTTCATACATGGAAGAAAGCAACCAAAGAGACAGGAGAAAAAGCTACCCCAGATGTGGGGCAAGGGGAGGAAAAGAAGGGAATAAGCATTTCTATAGTACCTACTACATGCTAAGCACTCTTCTAAATGCTTCACAACTATTCTCTCCTATGATCTTCACAAGAACCCTGGGAGGCAGGTGTTAGTACTATCTCCAGTTTACAATTGAGAAAACTGAGGCAGACAAAGCTTCAGTGACTCACCCAGAATCACACAGCTAGAAAACGTCTGCAGTTGGATTTGAACTCAGGTCTTCCTGACTCCCAGCCCAGCACTCTAGCTACTATACTGCCCATTACTACTGGTGGTAATATTGAAGTTCTCAGCTCTCTGAATTATGCTCTGCCTGGCTCAAACAAGACCAACATGCCTCAAGGCTGCAAAAAAAAAAGCTCTTTAAAGCTAAAAAGAAAGGCACTATAAATGTAAAGAGTTATTTTAGGAAGTACCCCACCCAGAGCCAGAAGATCTGAGTTCAAATCCGGCCTCAGACATTTCCTAGCTATGTGACCTTGGGCAAGTCATTTTATCTGTTGGCCTCTGTTTCCTCAACTGTAAAATGAGGATAATCACGTCACCTACTTCACAGGAGTGTTGTGAGGAGTGAATGAAACAACAGTACAAAGTGCTGTGCAAATCTTAAATCACTATATACAGCTGGTAATCTGATGGTGAGGATGAGGATGATGATCTGTGTGATCTAGCTCAAGCCACGTCACCTCTCAGGCCTCACTTTTGATCTCCATCCTTTCACAGACAAATTCCTAGAAAAATCTGTCCCTATTTATTGCCTCCTTGTCCTCACTTCCCTTGACCCCTCCCTGCACTAAGATGACGGATGAGCTCTGAACTGTCCAGCAGACGTTGCTCAGCAGCTCCTTCTTCTCCTTCTTGACATCTGTGCAGTGCTGGGCCCTTCTGGGCAGTTTCTCTTTCTATATATTCTCCTTCTTGAATTTTCAGGGCAATTCTCATCCCTGGCTCTCTTCTTTTCTGCCATACTGCTTGCGCTCAGCCCCCTTTGCAAGATCACCCATCAGATTCCTGCCCTTCCATGTGAAGGTATACCCAGCATTCTGTCTTGGACCCTGGTGTCTTCTCTGTATCTTTTCCTTGGTATTCTCAGCTCCCAAGGGTTTGACCACCATCTCCACGCAGCTCATTCCTAAAACTATACAATCAACTCTCATCTTTCTCCTGAGTCCCAGGCCCACATCTCTATCTGCCAGTTTGATCTTTCCACCTGGGTGCCCCAGAAGCATCTCAAACTCAACAGGCTCAAAATCCCTATAAAATCCATGTCATTATCAAGCCTCCTTGTTTTGGTGGAGAACACTACTGTCCTTTGGTTTGCAAGCTCAGAATGATTGCTGATTTTTCCTTCTCCCTCCTTCCTTGCATTAAGTCAAGTGCCTAATCTTGATTATACCTCTCCTACCTTTCTCCTACCCCACAGAGCCACTCCCCTGCTTTAAGCCTTCTCCCCTGAACTACTGTACCACCTCTTAACTGGTCTCCCTATAGCCAGTCTCTCCAAAGCACTAACCACATCACATCCTGGCTCAAAAGGTTTCAGGGTCTCCCTATTACCTCTCAAATAAAACATGAAATATGAAATCCTCTCTCTGGCATTTGAAGTCCTTCCCAATCTGCCTCCAATCTACTTTCCCATACTGATTTCTCATCAGTTCCTTTCCCATAGTCTTCATTCTGGCCAAACTGGTCTATTGGCCATTGCCCAGAACTGCCAACTTTCTGCCATCTCTGTGTGAGCAGGGCCTCATGCCAAGAGGTTTTCCCCTCCTTGTCTCTGCCTCTTGGAACACCTCTCTTTCTTGAGGTTGAGCTCAAGTACTCACTCCAAAAAAGGGCCTTTCTTGATTCTTTGTGGTTTTATGTTCCCACCCCCCCCCAGCCCCAATACTTTGTATTTATTTGGACACACTTTATATTTGAAAGTTAGTGTGGCATAATAGAGATGGTTTTAGAGCCAGGAAGACTTGGATTTGAAGCCTACCTCTGAGACATTCCAGCTGTGTGACCATGGACAAACCACTTAAACTCTCAGGGGTCCACATGACTCTATTTTTAAAAATATATACTTACTTATTTTTAGTTTTCAACATTCACTTCCATATGATTGAGTTCCAAACTTTCTCCCCATTTCTCCCCTCCCCCTACCTCAAGACGGTGTGTACACTGATAAAGGCTCAACATATACGTTAATATTAAACCTATTTTCACATTAGTTATAAGGAAGAATTACAACCAATGGGAGAAATCACAAGAAAGAAAAAAAAGAGAGCAAATAATATGCTTCGATCTACATTCAGAATGCATAGTTCTTTTTTCTGGATGTGGATAGTATTTTCCATTGTGAGTCTTTTGGAGTTGTCTTAGATCCTTGCATTACTAAGAAGAGGTAAGTCTATCAACGTGGCTATTACTATGTATGATGTTCTCCTGGTTCTGCTCACTTTACTCAGCATCAGTTCATATATGCCTTCCCAGGTTTTTCAGAAGCCAGGCTGCTCATCATTTCTTATAGCACAACAGTATTCCATTACATTCATATACCACAACTTGTTCAGCCATTCTCCAATTTATGGGCATCTTCTTGATTTCCAATTCTTGGCCACCACAAAAAGAGCTGCTATAAACATTTTTGCAGGTCCACAGAACTCTAAAACTAAGTTGGCAGAATAGGTGCCAATCTGCTATCTACATGGTAGTTTCCTTATTGGAAGTACCAATGAAATCAGAGTTATCTTAAAAAAAAACTGCACTGACTTATCTGAGTACATGTTGTTTCTCTGTGGTAGTACGTAAGTTCCTCGAGGGCAGGGAGTGTTTTGCCTTTGCTATAGAAAAACACAATATATAAGAATATAATATATGCATATATAATATATAAGAAACATCCTTTCTTTTAAACTACCCTAGTGATGACACTCTTTTGTCTTTGGACCCCCCCGTGCCTAGCACGGAGCTCTACAGTAATAGGTACTTCATAAATGTTTGTTGAATGAATGGTGTCTAAGGTCCCTTCCAGCCCTGAATCCTAGGATCTCAAGAACCCCTCCTTTGCTTCTTCCTTCACATATAGACAAGCAGTAACACTACCAGTCCAACTGCCTCCTGAGAGGAGCCTACCTAGAGGATGGCATGGCAGGAATATGAAACTTGCCTCTCATGTGCAAAGTGCAGGATAATCTGCTATGGGTTTTCTTGCCTATTACTTTGTTGAGGTTTCTTGACACTCCTTTGGGGCAGGCAGGGATCATAGGATTTAAGAATCGAATGGAACCTGAAAGCCTGTCTAGTCCAATCTCCTTATTTTATAGATGAAAAAATTGAGACCTGGTGAAGGGAAGGGATTTGTGTAAAGTTTAAAGGTTGGGGCTGAGTTGTGCATGATGGGGTGATTTTAAAAAACAAAATTGGGCAGGAAAAGGTAAAAAGGAGCAATTATGGGGTGTGAAAAGAAAGAACTACTATAGAAGCAGCAGGTGGGAGTGAAGGGCCGGTAGTGCTGCAACTTTATTCTCATGGGATCTGGATTAAAGAAGGAACAACATATACATCTAAAAGAATATAAGTCTCAATTGATAAATGGTCAAAGGATATGAATAGGCAGTTTTCAGAGGAAGAAATTAAAGCTCATAGTAGTCACATGAAAAAATGCTCTAAATCACTATTGATTAGAGAAATGCAAATCAAAACAACTCTGAGGTACCATATCACACCTATCAGATTGGCTAGCATGACAAAACAGGAAAATGATAAATGCTGGAGAAGATGTGGGAAAATTGGAACACTAATGCATTGTTGGTGGAGTAGTGAACTAATCCAACCATTCTGGAGAGCAATTTGGAACTATGCCCAAAGGGCTATAAAAATGTGCAAACCCTTTGACACAGCAATACCACTTTTGGGGTTGTATCCCAAAGAGATCATAAAAATGGGAAAAAGACCTACATATACAAAAATATTTATAGTAGCTCTTTTTGTGGCAGCCAAGAACTGGAAATTGAGGGGATACCCAGCAATTGAGAAATAGCTGAACAAGTTGTGGTATATGAATATAATGGAATACTATTGTGCTGTAAGAAATGATAAACAGGCAGACTTCAGAAAAACCTGGAAAGACTTAAACGAACTGATGCTGAGTGAAGTGAGCAAAACCAAGAGAACACTGTATGCAGTAACAGTCACAGTGTGCAATGACTGACTTTGATAGACTTAGCCCTTCTCAGCAATGCACGGACCCAAAACAATTCCAAAAGACTCATGATGGAAAACGTCATCCACATCCAGAAAAAGAACTATGGAGTCTGAATGCAGAGCAAAGCAGACTATTTTCTTTTTTTGTTTTTTTCTTTCTCATGGTTCCTCCCATCTGTTCTAATTCTTCTATACAACATGACTAATGTGAAAATACATTTAATATGAATGTATATGTAAAACCTATATCAGACTGCATGCAGTCTTGGTGAGAGGGGAGGAGAGAAAATTTAAAAGTTATGAAAGTGAATGTTGAAAACTAAAAATAAGTAAATTAACTTATTAAAAAAAAGAGTATAAAAGTTTCCTAAACTTCTAAAGAAATAAGAGGACTGGGGGACAAGATAAGGGAGGGACTTTTTGAAGGGTATGTAGATTAAGATTTAGGAAGGTAGAGGGACAGCATAAGAAAGAGATTCTTAGAGGGGTAGGTAGAATAAGGAATAGGAAGGTAAGGGGGTGAGGATAAGGTAATAGGTATAGGGTAAAAAGAGGTTGAGAAGGACAATAGTCAATAATCAAGACAATAGTGAGTAAAAATAAGATGGAGGGAAATTCACAAATCGTAATTATAACTTTGAATGTGAATGGGATGAACTAATCCACAAAATGGAAACAGCAGAATGGATTAAAAATCAGAATCCAACAATATACTGTTTATAAGAAACACATTTAAGAATGAGACACACACAGAGTTAAAATGCAGGATTGGAGTAGAACTGATTATGTCTTGGCTGGTGCAAAAAAGACAGGGGCACAAATCATGATCTCAGACAAAGTTAAGGCTAAAATAGATTTAATTAGAAGAGATAAACAGGTTAACTACATTTTGATAAAAGGTACCATGGACAATGAAGCAATATCAATACTGTACCAATATGCACCAAATACTATAGCATTTACATTTTTAAAAGAAAAGTTAAATGAATTATAAGTGGAGATAAATAGTAGTGCTATAATAGTAGGGGACTTGAATCTTCGCCTCTCAGAACTAGGTAAATCTAACCAAAAATTAAATAAGACAGAAGTCAAGGAAGTGAATAGAATTTTGGATAAGCTAAATATGATCACTATCTGGAAAAAACTGAAAGGAAATAGAAAGGAACACATTTTTTTCTCAGTGGTTCATTGTACCTTTACAGAAACTGACCATATATTAGGACGTAAAACTTTTATAGGGAAAAGCAGAAATAATAAAAGTATCCTTTTTTCAGATCACAATGTAATAAAAATTACATCTAATCAGGAACCACAGAAATGCAGATTAAAAATTAATTGAAGATTAAACAATTTAAATTTAAAGACTGAATAGGTTAAAGAACAAATCCTAGACATAATAATTTCATTAAAGAGAACAACAAATATGAGACAAAGTATCAAAATCTACGGGATAAAGCAAAAGCAGTAAGTAATCAGAGGAAAATTTATATATCTAAATGCCTCAATAAAATAAAGAACAGACCAATGAATTGGCTATGCAAGGAAAAAAACCCTAGAAAATGAGCAAACTTAAAATCCCCAATTAAACACTAAATTGGAAATCCTAAAATTTAAAGGTGAGATTAATAAAACTGAGGATTAAAAACCATTGAATTAATAAATAAAACTAGGAGTTGGTTTTATTAAAAAAAAACCACAATAAAACAGATAAACCATTGTTTAATTTGATTTTTTTTTAAAAAGGGAAGAAAACCAAATCACTAGTATTAAAAATGAAAAGGGTGAAGATGAAATCAAAGCAACTGGAGTTATTTTGCTCCATTATATGCCAATAAATTTAACAATTTAAGTGAAATGGAAAAATATTTACGAAAATATAATTAGTAAAGATTAGTAAAGGAGTAAAAAGAATATCTAAGTAGGTCTAATTTAGAAAAAGAGATCCACAGGCCATGAATGAGCTTACTGAGAATAAAGCACCAGGTCCAGGTAGATTTACAAGTGAATTATATCAAACATTTAATTTCAACTAATTCCAACATTAAATAAATTATTTGGAATGGTAGGTAAAGAAGGGATTCTACCAATCTCCTTTTATGAAACAAATATGATAGTGATATGTAAACCAGGAAGAGTAAAAACAGAGAGAAAATTATAGACCAATTTCATTAATGAAAATGAAAGCAAAAATCCTAAATAAAATACCAGCTAAAAGATTACAACAATATATTACAAGGATTATATGTTATGACGAAGCAGGATTTATGCCAGGAATGTATATAAATGTATATACCAGGAATGTACATAAAGAAAACTATTAACATAATTATGTCAACAATAAGTGTATTAAAAACCATGTAATTATATCAACATGTGAAGAAAAAGCTTTTGGTAAAGCACAACACTCCATTTCTATTAAAAAACACTTGAAAATACAGGTATAAATGGATTTCTCCTTAAACTAATAAAAAGTATTTAGCTAAAACAATCAGCAAGAGATTATTTGTAATGGGGATAAACTAGAAGCTTTCCCAGCAAAATCAGGTGTGAAGGAAGGATGCCCACTGTCACCCATATTATTCAATATTGTATTGGAAATCCTAGCAATAGCAATAAGAAAAAGAAATAGAAGGAATCGGAATAGGGGATGATAATAAAACAATCTCTTTTTGCAGATGATATACTTGGAAAATCCCAAAGACTCAACTAAAAAGTTAGTTAAAACAATTAATAATTTTAGCAAAGTAACAGGATATAAAGTAAATCCACATAAATCATCAGCATTCCTATATATCACAAACAGAAGTCTGCAAGAAGAGAGTAAGAGATACCCCCTTTAAATTAACTCTAGACAGTATAAGATACCTGGGAGTACACCTGCCAAAACAAACCCAACCCAGGAACTATATAGACAAAACTATAAAAAAAGTTTTATATAAATAAAATCAGATTTAAATAACTGGAGAAATATTAATTGTTCATGGGTAGGCAGGGCCAATATAATAAAAATGATGATTTTATCCAAACTAATTTATATACTCAATGCCATCTCAATTAAATTAGCAAAAAATTACTTTACTGAATTAGAAAAAATAAGAAAATTCATTTGAATAACAAAATGTCTAGAATATAAAAGGAACTATTGTAAAGAAAGGAGGTTTAGTAGTGCCAGATCTTAAATTACATTATAAGGCAATAATTATCAAATTTTCAATAATTATCTGGTACTGGCTAAAAAATAAAAAGGGAGATCAATGGAACAGAGTAGATACACAATTTATAGCAGAAAATAAATATAGTAACCTTGTCTTTGACAAATATGAAAACTTTTGTTTTTAGGATGAGAATTCATTATTTTGTAAAATATGGGAGAACTGGAAAGCAGTATGGCAGAAACTGAGCATAGAACAATATCATATGCTATTTACCAAGATAAGATCAAAATGGATACATGACCTAAATGTAAACATATAAGAAAATCTGAAAAACATGGAATATACTACCTATCAGACACAGGGACAGGTGAACAATTTATGAATAAATAAGAGATAGCAGTGCAAGGTGTAAAATGGACAATTTTTGATTACATTAAATTAAAAATGATTTGTGCAAATTAAATAAATGTAGCCAAAATCAGAAGGAAAGCAAAAAATGTGGGGGGGGGGGATTTATAGATAGATTCTCAGATAAAAGTCTCATATCTCAACTACATAAAAATCTTTGTTAAATCTACAAGAATATGAATCATCCCCCAATTGATAAATGGTCAAAGGATATGAACAGGTTTTCCAATGAAGAAATCAAAACAATTTATAGTCATATGGAAAAATGCTCTAAATCATTACTGATGAGAGAAATACAAAACAAAACAACCTTGAAATATAACTTTACACCTATCAGACTGGCTAAAATGATTGAAGGGGAAAGCGACAAATGTTGGAGAGGATGTGGAAAAATCAGGACACTAATTTGCTGTTGGTGGAACTGTGAACTGATCCAACCATTCTGAAGAACAATCTGGAATTATGCCCAAAGAATTATTAAAATTGCCTATACCTTTTGACCCAGCAATACCACTACTAGGTCTGTTTCCCAAGCTGATTAGAGAAAAAGGAAAGGAACCTCTATGTTCTAAAATATTTACAGCAGCTCTATTCATAGTGACAAAGAACTGGAAATTGTGGGGATGCCCATCAACTGGGGAATGGTTAAACAAGTTGTGTTACGCTATTGTGATGGAATACTACTGTGCTACAAGAAGTGATGAGCTGGCTGATTTTAGAAAAACCTGGGAAGACTTGCAGGAAATAATGAAGAGTGAAATGAGAACACTGTATACGGTAATAACAATGTTATTTTAAGAACAACTTTGAATGACTAAGTCATTCTGACCATTATAAATACCCAGAATGTCTACACAGTACATATGAAGGAAGACACTATTTGCATCCAGAGAAAGAACTAAAAAATAATAGAAGTTTCATGGGTAGGCAGGTACTGGTACATAACAGAATGATTTTACACACACACACACACGTTTGTGTCTAATGGTAGACATTTCGGGAGGGGGGTAAGAGGTGAAGAAAAAAAGGGGGGAAAAGTTACATCCACAATAGATTTGCAGTTTCATGTACAATCATCTTTTTTTTCCTATTCAACTATGTTAAGGAATGCTTGTTTTATTTCTTAAATTCAGAATAAAAGAAATAAAATTAAAAAAACATAAGTTTGCATCAACGACTTTAAAAAAATCCTTGAAGATAAGAGATAATTTTGCTCACCAGCCTTCTCATCACTAATATCAAGTGAAGGATAAAAAGAGGTGTCCTATGCTTAGCAAACATGCCTATCGTTGTTACTGAGGATGTCTGGCTCAGAATCAAAAGGGAAGATGGATTCCCTATAACTGCCAAGGTCCTCCAGATGTCTCTAGATGTTGGCTGTCTTTGTTCATGAATTGTAGGGATGGCCTCAAATCCTTGGAATACTGCAGAACTCCCTAAATGAGTTCCATAATCCCTCAAAATTATTTGGCCCACCTATCTTCACAGGAAAAAACAGATGTATCAAGACTGAGATTGTCCAGATTCTGCCATGAAACTGATCAGATGACACATGGAGTTGGGCGCAAGTATGGTACACCTTGGATGGTCACTGCATACTTATAGTGTGCTAGGCCTGAAACTGAAAATTAGGAAATTTTGCAGAACTTACAATGATGCTAGGTCTTTTCTTGAATAAAATTCACCTTTTTAACAATGATTTTCTTTCGTACTGTAATGGGAGACATTTTGGGAAATGATAGAAGTGGTATATTTGGAATAGAGGACCTGATCTAGAATCTGGGCTCTGCCACTAATCACCTCGACCTCTCTGGGTCTGTTTCCTCATTTCTAAAATTGATCTTTGGTGTTTCTTCCAACTCTAAACCTACAATCTTGTGGCTATCAGTTATGGAATGTCAGTCTCCAAAGAACTCTTCAAGTAGAGAAGGATCCACAGGGCACCTAAAGGGTACATAGTGGGATTGAGTAGATGGCAACATATGACCAGCCAAGACTTGCACAAGGAGCAATATAAACCATGTCAGCAGAGAAATATATGATCTAAAAAAGAAGGCTGCCATATGGTAAGAAAGAGAGAAAGGACAGACACCCTGGGGTTGCTGTTGGTATACACGAAATTTCAAGCATATGGATTAGGGGATTCATAACAGGTAATGCATAAGAGTCATTGAGGATGAGAAGGCATGGATGAGGCACCTGTCGAAGAGCGTACTCAAATTGGCAATGTTACAGATCAAGGAAGTTTTATGTAGTTTCCCTAGATTGTGGCAAATCATTTGAAAAAATCGATTGTGTTCTTATGGACAAGAAAAAGACACAGACTAGAGGATAGAACAATTGGGTGGATTTAGAACTGGCAGAAAGGCTGAATGCAGAGCTGCCACTAATGGCTTCAAGTCAACTTGGAATGAAGTCTCCTGTGGAAAGTCCCAGGGATCTGTATTAACTGTAAACTTTTTAAACATTTTTAATCACTGACCTAGATAAAGGCAGGGATAGAAAGCTTATCATTTTTTTAACTGACACAAAGCTAGGCGGCATTACTAACACCAAGAACTTTAGAAGCAAAATCAGGAGTGTGCTGATTTCTGAGGTGTAAATGTTCACAATGAAAACTTAACAATCAGCTCTGGGCAGGATCCAAAAAGATTTCCAGAAATTAGAACTTAGGGCTCAAACTAATAAAATAATTTTTTATTGATGTATTTTGTTTTTATATCACATTCATTTAAAATATATATTCTCTTCCCTACCCACTGTTATGTGGTGGTTTTTTTTTTCTAATTGCCCAGCACAGCCATTTTATCTGAAGCCAGCTGAGGCTTTAGCACAATTTAGCACAAGGTGATTAAGTGTTTAGGGGTAAAAGCACTCTGGCTCTGTTTTAAGGTAACCATTTGCTAGACAAACCCCTGTATCAGTTTACCAGATTCGATTTTTCCCCTTCTGCTATCTGCGACATGTAAACCTCCATCCTCCTCATTTGCCTGCTATAAATTTTGCAAGCCTAATCTCTGAAATGTTAAATCCTAATTGTATTTTTTTTCTCTCATAAAACTATATAAGCCCTTGGAAAGACTTTGTCTATTGCCCAGAGGTAATTTAGGAACTCTTGAGCCTGTGCTCAAAGTATAATATAAAATGTCTGTGTGGATAAGCATGATTTGCAGCAATATCCATCAACAAATCACTGGCTGCTTTCATATCACCACCAAGGCATCCTTTGTAACAAAGCAAAAAGGTTTAGTAAAGCAAACTCAGACAGCAACTACAACCTCTCTACTGCTTGGGCTGTGTTTCCATCAAAGATGACTAGGCCAACTTGATCTGTTTCAGCTGAACTAACCTAAATGTCATGCTTGGAGAGCTGACATCACCAAGAAACCTGGAGGGGGATGAAGAGGCTTTGATTCTTACAACTAGTGTTGAATGGTTCTTCTCTTTCTGAGAATCACTGATTCCAGGCCCCCAAACAATAATCCTTGATTGCTACTTAATTCTGGGACAAGCAAAGGAGGCAGGTGTGGACCAACTTCAAGTGAGGGCTTAGTATGGTCTTGACAGCAAGAAGAATACTAGGGATCACTATTCCCTCCCCCCACCCCAAACCCTCCCAGCCTCCAAACTTCCCTAGTTCCCCTGAAGGCACCACCATCCTCATAGTTACCTAGGTTAATCTTGGAATCAATTTCCACTCTTCATTCTTCCTCACCCCACATCCAAAGAGTAGAGGAGTCTTTTCAATTCTACCCCTACAACATTTCCTATTTTTCCTTTACCACCATCCTCCACACCAACACCAAGCCTCCCAAACCAACAATTTGTCCTTCTCAAACACCTCCCCTCAAATACTAGTATAGCTTCGAGGCCACAGGTTCCCCACCCCGGGGTCGGCAGTCCATGGCCTTGCTCCCAGGAACAGCTGTGGCCCCTAGGGTAAGGGGCTCTGCTTCTAGCACAACCACAGAGCCAACATTCAGAGGAAAAATCTTGTAAAGCCCTGATCTTGGGGTCAGTTTGGGGATGTTTAGTGTTGGCTTCTACAGGTAATGCAGCTCTCACTCCCTCAGCAACTCAGCTACTGAAAATGCAGAAGATAAAGTCCTTGCCACCAAAGTCCCTGGCACCATCAAATGGGTCTACATCAGAAAAATATAGTTTTATCATTAGAAAAAACACTATAAAAAGATGCACTAACATATGCCTTGCCAGGACACCCTAAGGACCACTGGGCCTTTTCCATCTGCTCAGCAGTTGAGGCCTCCTACATGAGTTGTCTTTCCTTACTAGAACAGGACCTTCTTGAAAGCAGGGACTGTCTCTCATTATCTCCTTGTATCTCTAGCAATTAGCATAGTACATGGCACATACTTAGCATTTAACGAATGCTTTTTCATTCATTCATTTGAAAATACATGCAATATTATTCATAATCCCCAACATAATATGAAATTTAATAAGGATGAATGCAGAGCTTTACATCTGAGTTAAAAAAAAATTTCACAAGTACAAAATAGAGAAGGAATGGCTAGACAGCAGTTCACCTGAAAAAGATCTGGGAGTTATAACAGACTGTAAGCTCCATAAGTCAACACTGTCATACAGCAATCCTTCCCCTCCCCCCTCCCCATCCCCCAAACTCCAAACTATGTAAGGTAGACACAACAAATACTCTTATTCCCATTTTACAGAAAACTAACATTTGGAGCATTTACATGACTTGCCCATAGCTAGTGTCACAAGTGAGATTCAAACCCAGGTCCTGCTAAATCCAAATGGAGTATTTTGCAGTATTTTCTACCCCTCTGAGATTATCTCCAATTTATTTTGTTTGTTACTTGTTTGTACATAGTTATTCGCAAGTTGTCTCCCCCATCAGATTGTGAGCTGCAGAAAATTTTTGCCTTTCTTTGTAGCTCCAGCACTTGGCACAGTGCCTGGCACATAGGAGGTCCTCAATAAATACTGGTTGACTATACCTCACTGTGATATAAAACAAAGACTAAAGATTACTCTTGGCCCTAGAGAATAGAATCAGGAATAATAGGCAAACTTTGCAGAGGTTGATTTTATCTCAATTATAAGGAAAAACTTCCTCAAAATTAGCAATTATCCTTTAAAGTGGAATGAACTGCTTCTGAAGGTAGTGGTTGTCCCCTTACGGGAAATCTATAACCAAAAGCTATTGAACCAACCAACCACTCTCCAGATACAGATCAACAGGCATTTGTTTGATGGCTACTGTGTCAAGCACTGTGTTAGGTTCTAAAGATAAACAGACAAAAATGAAACAATTCTTGTTACATTCTATAGGAGAAGATAACATGTATGTAAATAAGTATCTACAAAACATAGAAAGATAAAATGGTGTGGGGGGGAGGGGAAGATAAGGAAAGGCTTCACAAAGAAGGTGGTGCTTGAGCAAAATTTTAAAGGAAACAAGAAATCTGGTAAGAGTGCATTGAAGCCAAGGGAGACAAGAGTCAGTGGAAGGCAGGAGGCAGGAGATGAATGAAGTGCCCTGGGTGAGAAACAGCAAGCAGGTCAGTTTACTTGCAACACAGAAAGTAGGAAAGGGGGTAATATATGAGGTGGGAAGATAGGTTTGAGGCCAGGTCGTGAAAGGTTTTAAAAGCCAAGAAGAAGAAATTGTATTTGGTTTTAGAGGCAATAAGGTATTTATGGAATAAGACTTTCTGGGTTATAGTGTAAAAGGAATTCATGTTCAGGTACTGGTTGGACAAGATAGTCTTTAATTCAGGAGTCGAATGAACTTCTTTTTATTTTTCTAATAGTTTGTATTTCAATATAATTGCTTTTCTTTGCATTCCTATCTTTAAAAAAAATTATGCACATGAAAACATGGTTCTTGAGAAGGGGTCCATTAAGAACCCCTGCCCCCTTTCCAACACAGCCTGGGAGTCTCCGCTTTGACGCTTCCTTGACAACCGCGTGATCTGTGGGCTGGAGGAATGGGGGAGGGGCGTTAACCAGGGGATTCAGAAAGAAGAGGACAGAACGGGGTGGGGAAGGTGCCGAGAGGTGGGTGGGTGTGGGGGAGGGGTAAGAGAAGGGGTGATGGAGTGAGGGGTGCATGCGGAGAGAGGAAGCCGGGGTTCTTGGCGGATCAGGGCGGGGGGAGGCCAGGGGCCCCTGCACGCGGATGGGAGGGGTCGCTCGAGAGTCGCCCAAGGGATGAGGAAGCGAGTCCTAAGTAGGCCCGGGGACCCGCGCTCACCGATAGAAGGCCGCTTCCCCAAGGGGGTTCCAGTCCGCAGTGTAACAATCCATGGCTGCACCCGGATCCCCCCCCCCCCCCACACTGGGGGGTCCAGTCAGCTCCGAACGGCCGACCCTTCCTCTTTTTCCTGCCGCTAAACTTCCGCTTCCGCCCGTAGCTGTCACGTGACGACGCCGAGGACGCCATCACCTGTGTGGGCATGGCTTTGGCCCCGCCTTCCTAATGGCCCCGCCTCCACCCGGCCTGGGCTACGCCCCCCCACCTACCCCCTCCCTGCGGAGCCCGCCTACCTCTGCACACCCAGCCCCAGACCCGCCCTCCATTCAATTCAGTTCAGCACCTGCTGTGTGCTGGCCCCCAAGGTAACGCGGAGGGAGACAATACTGCTAGCTCTGACCCTAGACTCTGCCTGCGGATAGCGGGGGACAAGTACACAAATGGCTATGATCGATATAAGGGAGAGTGAGATAAGAGCTATGAATCCGTCCAGGGGGTGCTATGGGGCATTTGAGGGAAAAATCAGGAGGGCTTCGTGGAAGAGGTGACCCCCAAGCTGGTCCTGGAAGAAATGAGTAGATAATGGTCCTGCCCTTTCCTGGGGGAATCAGAGGTGTCAGATCCCTGGGCGTGCATCAGCTTCCCCTCCCCCCAGCAGCTGAGGGCCCCAAGTTTGGAGTCTGGGGATTCCTGGGGTTGTGGGTGAGTGGGGCCAAAGGGGGAAGTCGCTTACAGGATGTGCTAATGTAGCCCAAAAAATCTAGTAGTTTATATTGTTTCATTTTTTAAAAAAATTAAGTTTCGTTTTCGGCTCTTTAGTGTGATGAATAAAAATAATGTCCTTTATGATTTAGCATCCAAAAATGTTCGTCTTAAATAAAATTTTCTGAGCGCACACCGTAATGAAATGTGCTGCGCACGACCATGGGGGGGCGGGATGACAAGTGAAGGGAATCTTGGAAATGAGGTTTACCGTAAGGAGGAGGGCAGCGACCAGGTGGGAAATCTAGGAGGGGAGGGGTAAAGAGCAGGGAGGGTGCGAGGTGGGGGGAGGGTAGAGCACTGCATCCAGCCCCAGTTATCTATCATGGATCGACCCTCTAAGATTCCCCAGATTTGGGAAGATGAAGTGAAGACGCGCCATCATAAAATTCTCCCAATTTTACTAACTACCAGGGACTAAGGCTGGATTCGAATCCAAGTCCTCTGACGGCAAAGCCTGGGCTGTCTCCATGGCACTAGGCAGCCTCGCTTCTCCACGAATAATCTCCCCAAGCAAATAATCTGCCCCGGAGAATGGTTAGTGATCAATTGAATAACTAGATTTCGATGAAAGTAAAAAGAGTGGAGAGCGGGAGGGGAACTGGGGGCAATAAAAAAAGCCCCTCCCCTCCCCTCCCCTTCCTTTCCTGCCGTCCTGTCTTCTCCTCCCCTCTTCCCTCCCCTCCCTCTTCTACCCCCTCCCCCTCCCCCTCCATCTCTGCTCCCTTCACTCACAGCTTCCTTCTTCTCCTCCACCTCCAGGCGGCCCTCCCGGATCTCCCCTCTCTTTCGCTCTGATGCTAGATAAGTAGGGGTGAGCAGCGGGCTGGGGCATCCCAAGCACGTGGGGCACGGACTCTTCCGAGGGCTACGGACCGAGTGAAGCAGGAGCTCCAAGTCGGTAAGTGCCAGGGGTGGTCAGAAAATCGAAACTGAGATCTTACCATGTATTGGTAATACCAAGTATTACAATGGTAAAGTCCCTTATACCGCAACCCACCCCCGGAAAGGGAAACTGAGCCCGCAATAAGGCAAGGGAGCTCAAAGCTGAACTTAGCCTCAAGGTCTAATTCTCTCTGGCACACCCCTACTCCCCCCCTCCATTCCCCTTGGGTCCTGAAGCAACTCCCCATCCCCCCTTCTCCCCTGGGAGGTGCAGAAGCTAAGACTCTACCCTTCCGCCCCACTGGTACCAGCCCCCCTTCCTCTTCTAGATCTGAGGAGCCTGCTCAGCCACTCCTCCCTCACCTCCTTCAAACCAGCTGAGCTCAGCCAATTGCCCCCAGCCCCTGCCAGCCTGGTTATCTGTCACTCTCAGGCACCATGGTTCATTTCTCGTCGTCAGAGGTCCGGCAGCTGCTGCACAACAAGTTTGTGGTTGTCCTGGGAGACTCCAGTGAGTTTGAGGACCTTTTCTCTGCCTCTCCACCTTCCCTCCGCCCCCATCTGCCCTTGGCTGCATCCCCAATACTCCTCCTAAGTCTATCTGCCAGCCTGTGCCCCGTACTTCTGGGCCTCCACTGTTCTCAGTGTATCTGCCCTTATCTGTGGCCTTCACTCCCCCAAGGAGAGGGGCTGGGGGAGGAAGGCTCTAGGGTGTGGGGCTCTGCCTCAGCCCCGCCTCCTCCGCCATGTCTCTCCCCAGTCCAGAGGGCTGTGTACAAGGACCTGGTACTTCTGTTGCAGAAAGACTCCCTACTGACAGAAGCCCAGCTCAAGGCCAAGGTGAAGGGTTATCCCCGGGGAAGGAAGGATTGACCCAAGGCCCCTGGATTTGGAGGGAACAGCCTGGGGAGAGGAAAATCCTGGGCAAGGGGTGTGTGTGTGTGGGGGAGTGGGGTGTGAAGTCTTTTCAAGGGGATCAATGGCCTTGTTTGTAGGGATATTGACCAGTGTGTCTCATATCCAAAGGAATTATGCCACTGTCTGCCCCGGGGCTGGCTGGTATGAGTGGGGGATCCTACAGGAGATAAGGGGAGAAAGGGTGACCAGGTGTGGTACGGCTGACGGATCTATGTCTGGATTAGGGCGAGCTGAGCTTCGAGCAGGACCGGCTGGTAGCAGGGGGACAGCTGGGTGAGCTACACAATGGGACTCATTATCGCGAGGTCCGCCAGTTCCTGTCCAGTTCAGGCCACCACCTCCTACGATTCTATTTTCTCACCCGTGTCTACTCAGCTTATGTGGAGGATGTCTTGGCCGAGTTAGAGCATGGGCCATCTCCTGATCTGGTTATCATAAACTCCTGCCTCTGGGACCTCTCCAGGTGAGAAGAGAAAGAGGTAGACAGGCACTGAGGCTGCCTTCTTCCCCTTTCCCATCCCCTGGTCTCTGGGATTCAAATACAAACCTCTTGACCTGTCATCTTTTTGTTTCTGTGACATTTGCAGATGTTGGGCAGATTTGGATAACTAAGTGTTCCCTATAGGGAGTGCCCTCCCATATACACCCTGATCCTTCCTAAAACTGAATCTTCCCATACACGTGTATCTTGGTCTCTAGGTATGGTGGTGATGCCATCAGAAGTTACCAGGAAAACTTGGAATGTTTATTTGAAAGAATGGAACAAGTGCTGCCTGCCTCCTGCCTTCTAGTCTGGACCCTGGCCATGCCACTGGGCGAACGCCTTACAGGAGGTTTTCTGCTGCCAGAGGTGAGATGGCAGAGATTCTCCTCACTCCTCCTCATATCCGTGTCTATGCCATGCCAGCCCTGCCTTTGGGGAGAAGAGGGACCTGAGTCTGTTGTGCATTCCTCAGCTGCAGTCAGCGACGGGCTCTCTGCGTGCGGATGTGTTGGAAGCAAACTTCTACTGTTCCATGCTGGCAGATGGGCACCGCTTCGATGTGCTCGACCTGCATTTCCACTTCCGACATGCAGTTCAGCATCGGCGTTTGGATGGCATCCACTGGGACCAGCATGCCCACCGCCACGTCTCACAGCTGTTGCTGGCCCATGTGGCTGAGGCCTGGGGGGTGGAGGCTCCCCGCCGGAGCATCCCTTTTGGTGAGCTACCTCCTCAGAATGGTGGGAGGGAGGGGAGGATTAAAGTGCCTCCAGAACAGAAGGAATGAGTCCATTTCTTCGTAAGAAATGAGATGTCATGAGACAATGTATCAACCTTGATGTGCGAGATCCAAAGATTTAGATTTAGAAGGGAAGGGATTTTTCTCAGTCACAAAGGTAGCAAATGGCAGAACCAGAATTCAGCCTTTCTTTCTAGCACACACCATGTCTCTACTGGATCCCTAATAGTACAGTTATCCTTTCCACATCAAGGGGGTCAGGGGTGCAACATCCCCACCATCCGAAAAATCTTCATAAAACTTTTTGGCCTTCCCTTTGTACCAGAGAAGATTAATTTTTTTCTTTTTCTTTTATGGGGTGTTTACAGTACCTTATTGTAAAATTTGCATTAAGTATTTGGTCATTGGCTGTGTCATCTGCTGACCCTCATGTGTCATCTGAGGCTTCCGCAAAATTCCCCTAGCAATTCCCATTTAATTTCTTATGCCAACCCACAATATATCAGAACTTCGATGGACAAAGTTGTGATGTGGAAGAGATAACTGTAGTCTGGGCTGGGCATTAAGAAGGATACCCTAGCCATGGAGAGTCAGACTCTACCCTCGTGAAGCTTCCAGTCAAGTGGGGATAGAAGACCTAGATACAGCTGTGTTAATACTTGTGCAAAAGATCTGTAAAGTCAAGGATGTCAGTTGTAATGTTATCCAGGTGAGAGGTGATGAGGGCCTGAAGTAGGACAGTAATTGTTAAATGGAGAGGAGAGGAGGGACTGGAAAGAGAAGTTACACGGAGGTTGAATTGACAGGATTTGACAGCTGATTGATTGTGAAGGAAAGAGAAGAGTGAAAGGTGGCTCCGAGGCTAGACTGAGAGGGGCATAGTGGTGAACTGTCGGGATAGAGGTGCCTACCAAGAAGTTGGGAATGTGGTGCTAGAATCTGGAGAGAGATTAGAGTGGGATATAATATAGATTTAGGACTATCCAGAAGGAGTGATCAACAGGGTCAAAAGCACATAGGTCAGAAAGGACTAAAATAAAGGCCATTGAATTTGACAGTTAAAATGAGGAGGTAACCTAAGACCCAAGATGTAGGTGGGGGGAGAGAAAGGCAAGTCAGTATGAAAAGCTAGGGGACTTGAGCCAAGTGAAGGAAGTTTGGAACAGAGATGGGGAGGAGGGGAATCCAGGGGATTTCTCTATCCCTGTCTGAACTGACTCCCCCATTTCAGGAGAGTGGAATGAGGAGCAGTCGTCCCTAGAATATCCAGGCCAAAGGTCCAAGGGAACTTCATTCTGGAGGCATCCAGCCCAGCCATCTGAGAGGACTTTGCCGCCCTGGAGACATCTACCTCCAGCAGCCGAGGAACCTCATTGTGGGAATCACCAGTCACTGGAGTGGTCCTTCTTAGAGCAGCCAGTGCATAGGGCTAAGGAGCCTGCATCCCGGAGATGTTCATCTCAGAGGACTAAGAGGCCTCCTTCCTTTGAGCCAGTAGCTGGAGAGACTGAAAGGCCTCTGACCTGGCTGGATAGGCAGCTCCAGCCCCAGTTCCAGCCTCCGGCCCAATTCCTGCCTTTGCCCCTACATTTACCCCTCCCTTCACCTCAAGTCCTTCCGCAAGACAGCTGCTTTTTCTCAGATAATCCTGTCCTGCCTGGCTACTCTCCCCTCAACTATATAGCCTTCGGTGATCCTTTACCTCCTCATGCCGGTAAGTGTGATTTCTTTCTCTCCCTCCCCAAGCCATGGAAACAGGGTCCCCATCTGGCCCCTGGAAGGTAGAAGAGTGACCTTCTCCTTTTCTTCCATGCAGAACTGGGCTCTGAAACAGTAACAGCCTTAATCTTCCTTTTCTGACCCACCTAACACCACTGGGAGGGGCCTGGGTAGCTAGGTGTGTCAGATCGATCCATTTTTTGTAGATAAGAAAAGGGCCCTACCCTGGCAGGGCCAAAAGACTTCTTGTCCAAGGTCTCAAAATGGAGGTAAGTGACCAAGCCAATGGCTTGTGACCCCTCATGCCTTTTTTTTATTTAATATAGCATTGGATTCCACACCTGGTCCCAGGCCTCTTGCCCAATCTCTTCCTCACTATGGACAGCGCCACAATCTGGTAATGCGACGTGTCCCGCGTCATGTGCCTAATGGTCCCTATAGCCGCTCAAGGCAGGGAGGCCCCAGTAGACAGTGGTCCAGACCTGGCCAAACACAATGAACGACCTCCTTCCTGCCCAAGGATATAGCTGGACATACTGACTTCATAGCCATGGGCAGATTGCCCTTCCTGTGGACATAGCCAGATGGATTGATTTTCACAAGTCTATCTCCTGTTTTTTACCAATAAAGATATGCCCTGCTGCTGGGGCAGAAGAACCTATTTCTGGCATGCGGCCCTCACTTCCTGCTACCGTGGCCTCCATTGTCCAGTGTTTCTAGTATCCTGCGCCAAATGACTTTTATAGCTAGGAGCAGCTAGATGGCACAGTGGATAGAGACAGGGCCAGGAATGAGGAAGTTCAAATCCAGCCTCAGACACTTACTAGTTGTGTGACCCTGGACAAGTCACTTAACCTCTGTTTGCTTTGGTTTCCCCACCTATAAAATGGATTTTTAGACCTACCTCGAAGTGTTATTGCAAGAATCAGATGAGATACTTGTGAAGTACTCAGCCTAGTGCCTGGCACATAGTAGGTACTATGTGAATGTTTATTCCTTTCTGTCTTCCTCTTTCCTTTCCTTTCCACTTCCCTGGTCCAGGGAAGGGGCATGGGTCTAAGCCACAGGCTGATCCTTGCTGTGCACATAGCATATGTCCTTTCATGGACATAACTGGAAAGACTGATACCAGTGGTAACCGGCACAGCTGGATAGACAAATCAGTTCTGGAGAACTGTTTATACCAAATTGTAGAGGAGTAACAGTCCGTCAATGGAAGGAGTACATGCATGAACAAAATCACAGCTCTTTGAAATATCTAATTGCAACAAATGTTAATTAAGTCCCTATGCTGTTCAAGAGCCTTTATTATGATTCTGGGAAGCACATTGCTAAAATGTGGAAGCTGGGAGGGAGATTAGAACAGGGAATGTCAACAGTCTCCTTCCCTCACCCAAGGTGATACCTCTTTGAACCTCTCTGATGCACTTATCCTATAAAAATTGTGTAAGGGGAATTCCCCAATCAATTTCATTTATGGGGTAGTGAGCCTTCTCTTCGCCTTCTGATTTTTGAAAGCCCAGCACAGAGGGCACAGATATGCTTAGTAGTACCTTGTAAAATCAAAGACAACTTCTGATTGCTGTTCATCCTTCATTCTCGAAGAGGACAGATGACATCACAAGTGTGAACACTTTGTGGATATGAGTGGGGCAGAGCCACCCAGCATCTTCAGCCTCACTCTCTCCTAGAGTCATCGAAGTCCATTGGCAAGACAAAGGTCAAGACCAATGGTGATAGACCAGGATGCAGTAGGTGACCTTGGCCTTTCTAAGTCTCAGTTTGTCTGCAATTTCTGCTTAGATCTCGGAATCTTCTGATTAGATCTCATTTGAGGGGCACTCGATGAATTGGTATGGGGCAGTTAGGTGGCATGGTAGATACAGTGCTGGGCCTGGAGTCTGGACCTGAGTTCAATTCCAATCTTAGACACCTAATAGCTGTGTGACCCTGGCCAAATCACTTAATACTGTTTTTGCCTTGCTTCTTCATCTATAAAATGAACTGGAGAAGGAAATGGCAAATGATTCCAGTATCTTTGCCAAGAAAATTCTGAACAGGGTCATGAAGAGTCAGATATGACTGAGTAAACAGCGACAAAGATGAATTAGGTTAGAGGCCCCTTGCCCTACCCAACTGATAGTGGGATAGGTGGCTAGGATTTGGTGACTAGGGCTATCCCCTAATGAATGGTTTGGCATGAACTTGAGAAGACAACCACCACTTTGCTTGGTACCCTGGCCCACCTGGCCCTTGTCCTTCAGCTCTCCCTCATGGCCTCAACCACTGGGCTTACTGACCTTGAGATTCTTTGAGTTTTGACTATTGTCAAATAGTCTATGCCTCCTTGAGGAGGCCTGACCCCCTCCCTCAATGGTAGACAGATTCTGATTCTTGACCAAGGCTATGCAGATGGGGTGGAAAGAGATCTGATTATGGAGTTAGGGGGACCTGGCTTCCTATGCAATTTCCAAATATGCCACACACTTGCCACACACACGTTACATGGTGAGACTTCCTTTCAGGGCCTCAGTTTCTCTATTGGTAAAGTGGACTGGCACTGGACCTGGAGTCCGGAAAGACCTGAGTTCAAATATGGCCTCAGACACTAGCTTTGTGACTCTGGGCAAGTCATTTAACCTTCATTTGCCTTAATCCACTAAAATGGCAAACCATTTTGCCAAGAAAACCCAGTGGACAGTATGGCCACAGTATGAAGGGGGGGGGGGTGTGGCGCGGGGTAGGGGGGCTCATAACATTCAATTAGCTATATACCTGATATATAGTTATCAACAGGACTGAACAACAAAACTAAAGTGGCTGGCCAAGTACAGCCCGAGGAACATCAAGTAAAAACAGTTTTGGGGGCCCATGAGTTAAGAATGGGTTTTACAGTTTTAAATACAGTAAAACTTTTAAAATGTAAAAAAACCTTAGTTGACTGGTCATAGACAAACAGGCCCCAAAAGACCATGGTTTGCTGACCCTTGAATGAGACAGTCACTAAGAACCATTGCAGCTCTAACAATCTGTGATTCAGTCTCCCCTGATTCATTGGGTAGGCCTTCCTTCTCCCCTAACTCCACAATCCTTTCCCATCTTCCCTTCTGCCCCCTGAGCAATTTTGGGAGGAGCAGACCTTTGAATTCCCTGAGAGGAACAGCCAGAAGAGCTGCCTAATGTAGGGATTGTGTCAAATGATTAACTTAATTCTTATTTTATTCCAATCTGCATTATTCAGTTTAGTGTGGTTCCATAATTAATAACAATACATATTTTATATATCTTATATTTAGGGCTAATTAGATATGGTTAGATAGATTCTTTCTTACATTAGGCCTCTAGGCCTTAGAACTTTAAACTACGTTATATGTTCATTTGCTTAACACAGAAAGCTAGCTAGAAGACCTCCACCCTTTCTTTTAGCCTGATGAGTAAATGACCAAGCCCATCTTAAAGGAGATGATCTAATGATATGGAAAATCCCCCAACTATTTTTGTTGCCTCACTGCCTTTTGTTATCCTCTATTGCTCATCACAGGGAAACAGCTATGAGTGTTTGGCCAACAGGTGACCCTTTGCCCTGCTCATTTTTTTGCTCATATAGATGATTTGTCCTTATGGGCATCAACCTTGCCCATCCTATGACCATTTTCTGCCCAAGGCTGTCATCAGCCTTTGATTGGATTGTGCTTTGTGTTCTCTTGAAGAGTCAAGGTACACATACATCTGGAGGGTCAATGTCAACCAAAGGTCTGTCAGTCAGTGAAATCCTGTATTTTATTTCGCATCATCTAGAATGTCTCTTTAACATCCTGTCAAACACTATAAAACTAAGGCCTTGGAGAAAGGAGGCATTTCATTCCAATCATGAGGAAGACTGAGTTCCTATTCATTAGAGAGGGCCAGGTCCCTTTAATAAATGGTTATTGGCTCAGAGCTCTGCCTCAGCATTTTTTCTTATGGATTGGACATTTTGGGGCCTATATAGGATTCCTCTTAATGTGCCTACCCAGAGTTACAGCATGGCAAGGGGAAAGAGGGATGCTTCTCTGGTTCCCTTCCCCTTGAGTCAGGAATTGCATGGGGCCACTCCTGGGATTGTTTGATCTGGGCTGAGTCCTTTTCCCTCCATTACTCAGTGTTTTCAACTAGTAGCTAAGTCCAAGGGATATGGAGTCGGAATTTTGCAGAATGATTTAATATTTTGTTTCTTCCCCATTTATACGTAAAAGCAATTTTAACATTCTTTTTTAAAAAATTTCGAATTCCAAATTGCCTCTGTCCCTCCCTCCCCTTCCCCCACATTGAGAAGGCAAGGAATTTGATATAGATTATACACGTGCAGTCACACAATACATTTCCGTGTTAGTCATGTTGTGAAAGAAAACACAGACTCCCACTCCCCCTTCTCCCCAAAAAACCAAAACCCAAGAAAAATAAAGTAAAGAAATAGTATGCTTGGATCTGCACTCAGACCCCATCAGTTCTTTCTGTGGAGATAGGTAGCATTTTTCCACCTAAGTCCTTCGGGATTGTCTTGCATCATTGTGTTGCTGAGAACAGCTAGGTCATTCACATTTGAAGGACTTGGGTTCTAATTCCAGCTCTGCTTCCTAGTACCTGAGCCACCTGGGGCAGATCTCTTTTCAGTGGGCCTTCTCCACAAAAGGGATAAATGAAAAAGCGTTTACTAAGTGCTTATGTGCTAAGCACTGGGGACAAAAAAGCACTATAATTCCTGCCCTCCAGGAGCTTACTGTGCAATTGGGGAGTTGTAGCCTGAAGGTCCAGATTTTGACCCCATAACCAGGACTGGGAATGGAACCTCCGGGCAGTCCACTGACATACCTTTTAAGGGACAAAATAAGGAAAGTTGGTTAAATGATCTCTGACATCCTGAAAGGACTACCATGATTGAAGCTACATACCCAAGCATTGGGGTCAGTCAACCATGTAGTAAGTATGTGCCAAGCCCTGAGCTAAGGGTGGGGAGAGGGGTAACAGAATAACAAAAATAGTCCCTGCCCTCAAGGAATTAACAATCTAATGGGGGGGAGGGGCTTGACAACAAGCAAATAACTATGTTTAGAATGTTTAGAATGCTATAACCTTGAATATGATTGTGATCGATTTATTACAGAACAAAACATGACCCCTCCACTCAAAGTAACTAATTTTAGGCTTCCAGACCAACATCGATTGGATGGAGAAGTTGACTAAAGCAGCCCATGGTGACACCCTGTACTTGTCAGCAGCAGATGTTGTACCTCCCAGCTGGTATGCAAATTTGCCAATCCTAAAATGTTTGCGGTATTCGAGTTTTATGCAAAGGAGTGAACCTTAAGCTGCAACACTATGATGAGATTCAGCCCGCTATTTCAGTGGCTATAAAATTCAGAGACTCCAGACCTCACCTCGAGCAGCATTTGAGCTCCCAGAGCACTCAGGTAAATTATGTGCCATGTCTGGGGGTCTCCATTTCTCTTGTACCCGCTGGACTCTTCTCTCAGTAAATGTTTTCCTGGTTTACTGTGAGTTGAGAATTGAGGCCCTTCATTTCCACATTGACATATATACCCAGATATATATTAGGTAAATTGGAGGTAATCTCAAAGGGAAGATTTTAGCATACAGCCCTAAATGAATAATAGTCAGCTGTGGGCACACTTCTGGCTCCTGCCCTCCCCTTGGAGCCCCAGGGGAGACAATCCTCAAGGCAGAATGTCAAAGAACTAGAGAGAACCCCTCAAATTCAGCATGTCCCAAACTGAGCTCATCATCTTCCAACCCAAGACTTAGCCCTCCCCCAAATTATTCTTGCTGTCATCTTTGAAAGTCATAGTGAAAAGAACATACACTATGACATGAGAAGTTAGTTTGAATTCTGGCTCTGCCACTGTTATTGGGCACTTATACTAAATTAGTCAGTAATGGCCCCAAGGCTTGTCATGTACATTTTATTGCTGCCCTGCCCATAACCAGTAAATGTTTAATTTGTCAAATGGGGAAATCCAACCTGAACTCTTAACATTCCTCTCCCTCCCTTTGAGAATCTTTCGCCATTTCCCCCTACCTAGACTGATCACCTAGAGTTCACTCTGTTGATTCAATAAGGTTCTTCTAGATGACCAAACTATGTCAAACAATCGGTAAGCTACAATGGACCATTTAGTGATGTCATAGACACAAGGAGAACTACAGATTTCAGGACCACAGTGACCTGGTTAAGTTGATGTTCAACTGCCTATGATAACTGACCAGAAGTCCTTATGGATGGGAAACTTACTGTACCTCCAGAGAGAAGGCCAGAGATAGACAGGAGCTATAGTTTCAGAGGGATATGCAGCAATTCTTAGGTAAGAAGAGTAGAAATGAAAGCAGAGGAGGGAGGAGAGAGAGAGAGAAAGAGAGAGAGGAGAAACAATGAAAGACCATCAGCAAAAAGTTTAGAGATACTACCCCCTTACAAAGCTCTATGAACAGTATTTCTCCCCCTCCAATACCACATGGACTGTATATTTTTTCCAATGTATTCTATATATATTTCTGAATGTATATGTCATTTTCTAGATAGAATGCATGCTTGACAGCACAAACCGTCATTTTTGTCTATCCCCAGCACCAAAATCCAGTGGTTGGCACATAAAAGGCACTTAATATTAGTACTAAACGATTGACCTCTTTGAAATGAAAACTTCTCAATATCAAGAAGGCTATACAGTTATGGTTTTACTCCCTGATTTGGCATTTGAAGCTGTTGTGGGGGAAATATCTCCTCTCTGAGTTCATGTGATAGACAATATAATACATGTGTGCGTGCGTGCGTGCGTGCGTGTGTGTGTGTGTGTGTATAACAATGCTGAAAGTTTAGTGGCAACAGCCTAGATTTTACTATCATGCTCAAGCATAGGTTCAGACCTCAGAGAAAACCTGAACAATCATGAGGATTCTGTCAAGGTTTCTTATAGGCAAAATTATATCATAGTGATAAATAATTCTTTTACGTATTGCAACCGTGTACATTTCTCCTAGGCCATAATAGTTAAAGAGAAGATAGATCTGTACTTCTGATAGGGTATAGGCTTTGGAACTCTCTTTGAATCTTCCCACTTGATCTGGCATTTGTGTGAGGCCATAAGCCTTCCATTATCACCGTGTCCTAATTTCTGTTATCCTTAACCTAGTCTAGCGCTCCATTGCCTGTTATCTTCAGGTAGCCTTTAGCTACTTCCCACTCTTGAGCCCATTCTCTTGGTTCCTGGAGTCTGACCTCTAGTCACCCCAGTCCCATCAAGATCCTCCCTAGACCCCTCCTCACATCACCCCAGACTACTTGGTCACGCCTAGATCCATCTTGCCTCTGTGAAGGTGCTCAGATTCATTCTGGCTGTCATCACAAGGGCTCTGATTCTGTTTGGCTCAGGAGCATCACAAATGCTCAGATTCCTTAAGTCTATCCAATGTAGCTAATTTTTGGTGAACGTTATTTTTCTTTGGCTTGGATCGAATTCATTCAAGTAGGACCCATGCTATTTGGGGGTTCCAGCACCCCTGAGCCTCAACACTTCTTCCAGTGTCATAAAAGTTGAACAAACTTGGTTAAACAGTGATAATCTCATATACCTTCTAAGGAAACAAATTTTCTCAAAATCTATTGGCAAACTAAGTCAGGTAACAGGTTAAACTACATTTACAGGGTTCACAAATAGATTAATTGGGGAGGAGGATTTATATGTCTCCAAGGAGTCAGGGATAGTTTAGATTCTTCTTCTAGCTTCTTATCTAAGGAATGTTTAAGACTCAAGTAAAATTTCATGTCCCATGGAATAGATTTTGGTCAAGTGAGGTTAATATTAAGACAGACTTTTAGTTAACCAAAATTTGTAGGAGATAGGACCCTGAGTTCTGAATACTAAAAGGAAATTTAAAATTTTCGTAATAGTCTCCAGGTTTTGATCATAGATAGATCCTTAATACCTCTCTTTGATCACTCATAAATTCTATCAGTCTCTGCCCTGGACATATTTTCAACTGGACTTATGCCTACATTTCTACAGGCAGACATAAACATCAGAAAACTATGATCATCAATATTGAATAAAACAAAGTCTCCTTGATCCAGCTTGTTCCTGGTGACCCATTCCAAATGTCCACATAATCAGATTATCTCATCTTGGTTCTTAGCTGTCCCATGTAGCAGTCTGCTCCTTGGAAACATTTTCCCTTGGAAATTCTGGAATAGACCTCATCCCCAAGATGGTTCTGGAGAGGTGTTCCTCCTAGTAAACTACTTCTCTGATTCTAAGTCACTTGCAGAAAGTCCCTAAGCAATGCTGAATAAGACTCAACACAATTTAGTTAGCCCTGACACAGCTTCTTAAATTTGATCTTCCAGTAACTAGTTCTGATTGGATATAGGCTCTGGGAACCCCCTTGAATTCTCCTTGAATCTTCCCACTTGATCTGGTGTCCCAAGCACCCCTAAACCCTAAAACCTCAACATATGGTTCCCTGACCTGGAATTGAACCCAGGTCAGGGCAGTGAAAATGCTCGGGATTCCAAAATACTGACATGCCAGGTCCTGCCAAATGAATTCAACCCAAGCCTTCTTACAGCCAAAGAGAAAAATAAAGTTTATTAAAGATTCACCATCTTGGGTAGAGTTTTGAGAAATCTCACCATTTGTGATGCTGGTATTGACAAGCGGGCCAGATTCAATCTGCTGAGCTAGATTGAATCTGAGCACCTTCATGGAGGCAAGATGGTCTTATATACAGAAAGACTGTGGGAGGGATCTAGGGGTGGCTCTGGGGCGATGGGAGGAGGGGTCTAGGGAGGATCTTGAGGAGGAGTTTAATGAGGATCTTGATGGGACTGGGGTGACTAGAGGTCAGACTCCAGGAACCAAGAAAATGTGATTTTGATGGGATCAAGGGTGGGAAGTTGCTCTGTAACAGACAATAGAGGGCTAGGCTAGTTTAAAGGTAACAGAGATTTGGGCCTAGTGGCTTATGGCCTAAGGTGAACACTAGATCAAGTGGGAAGGTTCAAGGAGAGTTCAAGGGGGTTCCCAGAGCCTGTACCCCCATCAGTTCATGTGGTAAAAACCAGTTCTACTATTATAGAATGTTATTAACAACGGTGTTGAATACAGTTGACTTTGAGATGACCTTGCCTGATCTCAGAGCTATAAATTGCCTGAGGGCAATCAAAACCAGTTAAAAGAGAACTATGGAAACCAGTTAAAAAAAGAGAAAAGAGAAAAAAGCTCACTACTCTAATCAGGAGTTACCACTCCCAAAGCCTCCCTTGCCTTCCCTATGGACTTTCAGTTGTCATACAAAACAACTTAACAGTTTCTTGAGGCTGTGCCTCCCATGAGACTCCCTCACTGTTGCCCCCCACCCCAACCCGTTGTGGACACTCTTGCACCTTGGTGCTTTGTGGTGACCCTGAATTTCATTTCCCTTACTTTATTTAAGAGACCCTAGTTTTTGCTGTTTGGGTTATTTCTTTATTTCAAATTAACAAGAGGTATAAGAAGAACATCAAATTAGGAACCCCAAATTCACCTGAAAGTTCAGAAAGTTTCAGTTTTTACATCTGTAAGTAAGGTGAATTTTAGTGTAAGTAAGGTAGATTTTAGTGTGTGTAAAGTGGATTTTTGTTATTATTTCTTAGAGTTCAGTTTCCCAGGATTCATGGCCATAACAATCTCTGTTTCCCAGGTATTAGATGTGAGTTCCCAGGCCCATGGTTTAAAACATCTCCACCATGCTTGCGCAGTATTATATAAGGATAAATAATATAAACATGTGTGCTGAAACTGTAAACATCCACTGCGACTGCGCAGTGAGATATAAGGATGAGGCGATGTAAACTTGTGAGGCTATTGCTGGCAATATCCCTTCTTTGTCTGATGCCCTATAAAACAGGTGGTCAGTGGTTAGTGAGTTGGGCAACCTTTATGGTTGAATGTACAAGCTGGGATGCTGTGTGCCTTGATCGACCCCCATCAAGGACTGGGAGGGGGGAATCTGTGTTTGCCTCAACTGGCCCCCACTGAGGCTTGAGGGGATTTACGGGAACCCTTTAGGGTTGAATGCTCAAGCTGTGCCTGTCTAGATTGTCCCCATTGAGACGTTCTTGCCAGCTACTACGAGAAGGGTGATTAGGGAATACTGTAGGAGTTTGTAGTGCTTCTGTTATCAGCAATACTGTTAGAGAAAACTAGACTAGAATAAAGCTTATTCTTAACCTCTTTGAATCTGTCTTTCCTGTCTGACCAAATCAAAAGCAAGCTTGTTAGAGGCTGGAGTCCAAACCTCCAGTGTCTCCTGTGTATTATCTGTCTAACAACATCTCACTTTACAATCTACACTACATCTATTTTGATTACAGGCTGAAGGAAGAATCTTAAAAAGGATCCATGAAGGCCTGACTTGGAAAATGAACCCTTCTGTCTCTTAAAATTAGCAGAAAGAGCCTTTATTATTGTTGTTTATCTTTCATTGTCCTTTGTATCTTTACTTGAACCCTATAACTGATATGGATAATTTCGTCTACAGGCTGAAGGAAGAATTTTAAAAAGGATCCATGAAGGCCTGATTTGGAAAATGAACCTTTCTGTCTCTTAATATTATCAGAAAGAGACTTTATTGTTGCTGTTTGTTCTTCATTCTCAAAGAGGACCATAACATCAGGAAGGTGATGCTGTGACTTTGGACTTTTAAGTAAGGCAGGGCTGTGCAAGGTCACCAGCCTCACTTTTTCCTCTGGAGCCATCTGGGTGCAGTGGCCAGATATAGATCAGGATGACTGGAGATGGCCCTCTTTGAAACAAGAAAGATTATTTTTAAATTTCTTCATAATTATTAATGCAATTTTATATGTAAAAACCTCAATCCAATTTTGAGAACTTGTTAGTAAAATATAACCAAAGCTTGTATATTGCAGAAAAAAAATAGAAGAAAAAAAATCATCTGTGTATATTCAATTGAACTTGAAGGATGTTTAGTACTTTGTTCTACCATTTCAGTCTTGTTCTTAATTGCCTTCAGGATCAAAAGAAATAGAAATGTGTGTGTGTGTGTGTGTGTGTGTGTGTGTGTATGTATATATACATATATATTTTCCAGGAATATCACATTTACTTGTACTTTTATTGTTGCTTTTAATAGAAATATTTGAGGGGCACAGTGGTGCAGTGAGTACAGCACTGGCCCTGGAGTCAGGAGTACCTGAGTTCAAATCCGGCCTCAGACACTTGACACATTTAGTACATTTACTAGCTGTGTGACCTTGGGCAAGTCACCCTGCCTTCCCCCCTGCCAAAAATAAATAAATAAAAAAATAGAAATATTTGGAAGCAAATATGTATGTATTACGTATATATTACCTAGTTCTTAGAGAGAGAATTCTAATCTTTCTTTTCTCAAAATGAAATTTATTACTCCATTAAAATTTAAAACTTATAAATAAAATTTGAAACAAAACTTGTCTGTCTTTATTACTGCACATTTTCAAAACTATTCTCCCTTTAAAAATCTATGTGTATATATCCATAACTATATCTATTTATTTATCTATCATCATATCATCTAGAAAAGAGGTGGCTGTGCAGACCTGATCCTATGCACTTAAGGAATGAAGCAATCACCAAACAATTTATCAAACAAAAATCCTTGATTATAAGTCAAACTTGTAAACCACCTTACTTCAGAGGTCCTAGTTTCTTGCTAAGTCACTTCATTACTTTATTATTTTACAACATGCCGCCAGCAAGGCTGATAAGATTTTATGATCCTTCCCAAGTAGAAGGTCCCAAGGAATCTGGTAAATCCCCAAAGAACTTCACAGTTAAGAGAAAAAAAAATTCATGGTCCTTTTTCCAATCAATAAGATATTATTATATATTTTAAAGCAAAATAACTGTTTTTAAACATTGTGACTCCATTCTCTAACAGTTCAATTCATAATCTAACAGTGTCCAGATTAAAAGAGAAGTTAATTTCTAAGGATACAATTATATCACTCTTCAGATAACAGTTTTCAAATTCACAGCATTTCTTATATAGATTTCCCCGTAATCACAACACAAGAAAAATAACAGAAATACAAGAGAAATAACAGAGACAATATCATGGAATTTCAAAACATAAAACAAAACTTATTGCCAGTCAAATAACTTCAATTCATTTGAATGCATTTCTGAATCATCTGACAAAGATTATCACTTCATCTATCAATTTAACATTCTATATTAATTGCATTCAAAAGACAGTACAATTACACTTTTAATTTTTATTCATGAAGTTTCTAAGCATATTGCCTTCATGCCACATATCAAGTGTATTTATCCCTAGAAGGTCAGATACCACAATTATCCAAATAGGAGGCTACGTCTCACTTTAAATAAGACCACATTATAATTTGGTTTTAGGATAAACTCAAATCAAATCTGGAGTTATAATCACAGATGATATTATTCAAAAAATCTCAGTTTTCCCCAAGGACTATTACCTGTGAGCACCCCAAATTATAAGGCCCCCCATTTTCCTTTCTTTGGTTATCAGGCTTTATCTCTATAATCCCAACAGGGCTAGGGCTAAAATGACAGAAAGTATCTTGATTTTTTAAAATTTTTTAACCTAATCTCCCACTGAAAGCCTAAAGCAGAAGTTAGTCCTGCTTGTGGGGACAGAGATTTTAGCATCAGATTACAGGAAGCTAGAACTGCTTCAAGTATGAAACTTCATTAATTTTCCTCAGCATACTAAATTCTTTGGCTGTAGCTTTTCAGCAGTCTTTCTAGCTGGCTGCATTTTCCTTAGAAATATTTCAAAGTGTCAGAATCTACAAACAATACTAAATGCAAAACAAGACAAAGATCTTTCTGACCATTTTACAAAAAAAAAAACCCAAAAAACAAAAACAAAACTGGACAAAATGATAAGAAAAACATACTTGCTAGACTACTTATCTCCTACTATTTGCCACCAAATTTGGGACCCATTTGGTTTTTATGTATTTTAGCATAATTTGAAAGCTCTTTCTTTTAGCCACCCTTCCCATTCCTATATGGGGAGTTTCAGGCCAATAAGAATTTTCCCAGGGGTCTGTCTATTTAACAGCATGCTCTTCTCCTGGTCTTATGCCAAAAGAAATTTTATCTAAGGAGGAATCCTATCACTCCCTTAACCCATCTCTTCTGTTAGAGTATCTCTTAACCCATCCTTCTGTCAAAGGGAGTATCTTTTCCCCAGCAGGGTCGGGGTAATGCATCCCCAGCAGTGTAAGGGTGAACCTTACCTTAGCTCAGAAGAATTTGAAATCCAGAGGACAGTCCACTCCCGGAGGCAGTCTTTCACAAAGAAGTCTCACAGAAAAAGTACAGAGTGCTCAAGGGGTTTTTTCTGAAAGGCTGTTGTCCAGGGGTTCAGCTGTCCTGATTTGACCTGGCTCGGTTCACCAAAAACTGTGAAAGGTGAAATCTGCACTGGACCCCAAATACAGGGGGAAAGAGATTTTTATACATTAAAAAAAATTAACAGGATATGAGCCAGGATGCAAGATTAGGTCATCTGATTTCTAAGTGGAAGAAAGACTAGGAGCTTTTCAAGTTGGAAGGGAGAGAGTGAACAGATGCAATCCCCTGAAATCAGAAAAAGAAGTATCCCACTCGTCCCCAGGAAGATAGGCTGAATAGTAGATAGAGAAGTGGGCCTGGAGTCAGGATGACTCATCTTCCTCAGTTAAAATTTGGCCTCAGACACCTAGCTGTGTGACCCTAGGCAAGTCACTTAACCCCGATTGCCCCAGTTTCCACATCTGTAAAATGAGCTAGAGAAGATAATGGCAAACTCTCCAGTATCTTTGCCAAGAAAACCCCAAATGATGTCATGAAGAGTTAGACATGACTGAAATGACTCAACAACAGCACCACCACCACCACCACTCTCTCTCTCTCTCTCTCTCTCTCTCTCTCTCTCTCTCTCTCTTTTTCCCCCCTCCCCACCAGTGTCTGTATTCAACTGAACAGAACAAGGAAACAGTAACTGACCAGTATAGAACCAGTTTTCAGATAAGACATATAGGTTGCTTGAAATGCATAATTGTGAGAAAACTCCTTGCATCAATCTTCAAATATGACTAGGTCAGCATAACCTAGGTCTTTAGTTAAGAGTCTCTAAGCAACACGCAGACTCAGTCCAGTTTCCCAGATACACAGGGCTAGGTTCAAACAATGCAAGAATGTTTTCTCACACTTCCTATATTGAATAAAGCTTTCCCACAAGGCAGAAATTGGACTAGATCCATAATTGAACAGAAAGGGAACTGAGCTAGTTCCAGAATTAAGTCACAAGATGGAGTCAGTATGGTTCACCAACATATCATAGGTACTTAACAAATGCTTATTTACTGCTTGACAATTTCTCCGGGCCTCAGTTTCCTCACCTGTAAAACTAAAGGGTTGAACCTGATGACCTCTAAGTTACATTCTACTAAATCTCTCATACTTTCAACCTGTAGTCTTGTCCATGAGGAAAAACACAGGCAGAGACCCAGGTAGGTGAACAAACCATGTGTTTATATGTATACATGTTTGGGAGTGGGGGATAACTCTTGGGTTGGATCAGAGACTCTGTTCTCCAGGAGATAAGTCAGCCAGGTCATCCATCGGTTAGAAAATCAGTCCCTTTAGCAGTCAGTTTTTAAAGAGTAGATGAGGGAAATGCCATAGCCTTAATATATATGGATTTCAACAAATCATTTGATAACATCTCCCATGCTACCCTTATGGACAAGATGAAGGCATGGATTTTATGATAGTAAGTTAGGTACTTTCAAAAATGGCCTAATGTCCAAATTCAAAACATAGTCAAGAATGGGTTCATGTCAATGTGGAAAAAAGTCCCTACTGATCCCCCAGGGATCTGTCCTTGGTCCTATCCTATGCAACAGATTTAGATAAATGCTTTGATGTCTTACTTATCCAATTTGCAGATGGTGCAAAGTTAGGAAAGATAGCCAACATGTTTGATAACATTGTCAGAATGTGAAAAGATCTGAAGAAACTAGAAGGTTGAGCTGAATCTGAGAAGATAAAATTTCATTGACATGAATATAAATGCAATTCTGTGCTATGAAACACTATGGGTCTCATGCAGTCAGGTTTTGTGTGAATGAGTGACAAGGTGATGCCCAAAGCTTGATCTGTGCCATATGGCTTCAAAGTGAACCTGCACAAAGTGAACCTGCCAGTTAACTACTAGCTGAGTATACAATATGTCCAAGCTTATCCTAGTGACCCAGGTTTTACTTTCAAAGTCTAAGGGAGAATCAAAGAGAAACAAGACAGCTTTGAAAGTTACATGTTAAATTTATTATATATTATATAATATATTTATAATATCTATTATATTATAATGTATTCTATAGCATATATATTTTCTTTTTTTAAAAATAAATTCATTTTTTATTTTTAGCTTACAGCACCCAGTTCCACAAGTTTTTGAGTTCTAAATTTTCTCTCCCTCCCTCTCCTCCCCCTTCCCCCCCAAGATGGCATATAATACAATGTAGGTTTTACATATACCTTCACATTGAAATTATTTACATAATAGTCCAGTTGTAAAAAAGAATTATAACCAATGGAATGAATCATGAGAAAGGAGAAATGAAACCAAAAAAGAAGGAAAAAAAAGAACAAAAAGATTGCCTCAATCTGCATTTAGATTCCATAATTCCTTTTCTGGATGTGCATAGCTTTTTCCATCATGAGTCTTTTGGAGCTGTCTTTGAACCTTGCATTGATGAGAGGAGTCAAGTCTATCAAAGTTAGTCCTTACAGATACCGTGTGTCTGTACTTGTGTATAATGATCTCCTGGTTCTGCTCCCCTCACTCAGCATCAGTTCATATAGGTCATTCCAGGTTGTAATGAAGTCTGTCTGCTCTTCATTTCTTATAGCACAACAGTATTCCATTACATTCATATACCACAATTTGTTCAGCCATTCCCCAATTGATGAGCATCCCCTTGATTTCCAATTCTTTGCCACCACAAAAAGAGCTGCTGTAAATATTTTTGTACATACAGGTCCCTTTCCCACTTGTATGATCTCTCTGGGATATAGCCTTAGAATTGGTATTGCTGGGTCAAAGGTTATGCACATTTCTATAGCCCTTTGGGCATAGTTCCAAATTGCTCTCCAGAATGGCTGGATCAGTTCACAACTGCACCAACAGTGTAACAATGTTCCAATTTTCTTCCTCTGAAAACTGCCTGTTCATATCCTTTGGCCATTTCTCAATTGGACAATGACTTGTATTCCTATAAATCTGGCTCAGTTCCCTACATATGTTGGATATGAGGCCTTTATCAGAGACACTGGTTGTAAAGATTTTCTCCCAATTTTCTGTTTCCCTCCTAATCTTTGTTGCATTGGCTTTGTCTATACAGAAACTTGTCAATTTAACATAATCAAAATTATCCATTTTGCATTTTGTAACACTATCTCTTGTTGAGTCATGCATTCTTTCCTTTCCCATAAATCTGACAGATAAACTATTCCTTGCTCTCCCAAATTGATTACAGAGCTAGCCTTTATTCCTAAATCATGAACCCATTTTGACTTTATTTTGGTATAGAGTGTAAGATACTGGTCTATGCCCCGCTTCTTTTTTTTTATATTTAATTTATTTAATATATTTAGTTTTCAGCATTGATTTTCACAAGAGTTTGAATTACGAATTTTCTCCCCATTTCTACCCTCCCACCCACTCCAAGATGGCTTATATTCTGGTTGCCTCGTTCCCCGGTCAGCCCTCCCATCTGTCACCCCACTCCCCTCGCATCCCCTTTTCCCTTCTGCTCTTGTAGGGCAAGATAAATTTCTATACCCCATTGCCTGTGTATCTTATTTCCTAGTTGCATGCAAAAACTTTTATTTTGTTATTGTTTTTGAATGTCTGTTTTTAACACTTTGAGTTCCAAATTCTCTCCCCTCTTCCCTCCCTACCAATCCTCCTCCCTAAGAAGGCAGGCAATTCAACATAGCCCACATGCGTGTCATTATGTAAAACCCTTCCACAATACTCATGTTGTGAAAGATTAACTATGTTTTGCTCCTTCCTAACCTATCCCCCTTTACTGAATTTTCTCCCTTGACCCTGTCCCTTTTCGAAAGTGTTTGTTTTTACCTCCTCCCCATCTGCCCTCCCTTCTATTGTTCCTCCTTTTTTATCTCCTTCCTCCTTCTTTCCTGTGGGGTAAGATACCCAATTGAGTGTGTATGGTATTCCCTCCTCAGGTCAAATCCAATGAGAGCAAGATTTAGTCATTCCTCCTCACCTGCCCTCTCTTCCCTTCCTAGAGTACCGCTTTTTCTTGCCACTTTTATGTGAGAGAGAATTTACCCCATTCTATCTCTCCCTTTCTCCCTCTCTCAATATATTCCTCTCTTATCCCTTAATTTGATTTTATTTTTTTAGATATCATCCCTTCATATTCAACTCACCCTGTGCCCTCTGTCTATATATACATGTATATATAATATATATATATATACCTACATATATATGCACACATAAACACATACATACATATATACATGCATACACATATATATGCATATTCCTTTCAGCTACTATGATACTGAGGTCTCATGAATCATACACATCATCTTTCCATGTAGGAATGTAAACAAAACAGTTGAACTTTAGTAAGTCCCTTATGATTTCTCTTTCTTGTTTACCTTTTCATGCTTCTCTTGATTCTTGTGTTTGAAAGTCAAATTTTCTGTTCAGCTCTGGTCTTTTCACTGAGAAAGCTTGAAAGTCTTCTATTTTATTGAAAATCCATATTTTTCCTTGGAGCATGATACTCAGTTTTGCTGGGTAGGTGATTCTTGGTTTTAATCCTGGCTCCATTGACCTCCGGAATATCATGTTCCAAGCCCTCTGGTCCCTTAATGTGGAAGCTGCCAGATCCCGTGTTATGCTGATTGTTTTTCCACAATACTCAAATTGTTTCTTTCTGGCTGCTTGCAATATTTCCTCCTTGACCTGGGAGCTCTGGAATTTGGTGACAATGTTCCTAGGAGTTTTCTTTTTGGGATCTTTTTGAGGAGGCAATCTGTGGATTCTAGAATATCAGGGCAGTTCTCCTTGATAATTTCTTGAAAAACGATATCTAGGCTCTTTTTTTGATCATGGCTTTCAGGTAGTCCAATAATTTTTAAATTATCTCTCCTGGATCTATTTTCCCAAAAGAGTTAGGCAAAAAACTGTTTTGGCCTTAAAAAGTACTTTTATAAAACATGATCAGAGTATTGCCATGGACAGCTGTCCTTTACATTCATGTCTACCTGAGTTTATTCCATTTCAATACTTCTGTTTCTCTTTACATTCTAAAATTCAGAGAAGGTTGCGAGGGTGGGGGAGGGGGGGAGACAAGTACAGACTGTAAAGCAGAAAGGTGATTCAGCAAGGATTGCATAATTTTATTTGTGTTAAAGAAACACAGCTTCATAAGTAAAAGATGGGGGAAATATGGCTAGATACTAATTTGCTTGAAAAAGATCTGAGGTTTTTAGTAGACTGCAAGTTTAGCATGAGTCAATAGTGTGATAACCCACCCCCCAAAAAACCAAACCCTCCCAATCTTAGATTGCATTAAGAAAAAAATCTCCAGAAAATGGAAGACTTACTCTTCTCTGGTATGGGCAGGCTCCATCAACAGTATTATGCATTGTTTTGGGTACCACATTTCCATTTATTTCTTTTTTTATCTCAAACTTTTTTTGTGTGTATGAAATGAAATTTTTTTCCAGTAGATAGCATTTTATTTTTTTCCAATTTCATGTAAAGACAATTTTTAACATTTTTTTTGTATTTAAATTAATTTATTTTGGTTTTCAACATTCACTTTCATAAGCTTATGAGTTTTAAATTTTCTCCACCTCCCTTCCCTCCCCCACTTCCCAAGATGGTGCGCAATCTGACAAAGGTTCTACATATACATTCTTATCAAACATATTTTTACACTAGTCATGTTGTAGAGAAGAATTAGAATGAATGGGAGAAACCAGAAGAAAGAAAAAACAAAACAACCACAACAAAAGAGAGACCAAATAGTATGCTTTGATCTGTATTTAGATTCCATAGTTCTTTCTCTGGATGTGGATAGCATTTTCTAACATAAGTCTTTCAGAGTTGAATTTCTGAGAAGAGCAAAGTCTATCAAAGTTAGTCATCACACAATGGGGCTGTTAAAGTGTACAATGTTCTCCTGGTTCTGCTAACTTCACTCAGCATCAGTTCACACAGGTCTTTCCAGGTTTTCCCAAAGTCTGCCTAGTTATCATTTCTTATAGCACAATAGTATTCCATTCATATACCACAACTTGTTCATCCATTCCTCAATTGATGGGCATCCCCTCAATTTCCAATTCTTTGCCACTGCAAAAAAAGTTGCCATAAATATTTTTGTACATGTGGGTCATTTTCCAATTTTTTGATCTCTTTGAGATACAGCTCTAGAAGCGGTATTGCTGTGTCAAAGGGTATGCACATTTTTATAGCCCTTTGGGCATAGTTCCAAATTGCTCTCCAGAATGGTTGGATCAGTTCACAACTCTACAAACAATGCATTAGTGTTCCAATTTTCCCATATCTTCTGCAGCATTTATCATTTTCCTGTTTTGTCCTTTTAGCCGATCTGATAGGTATGATGTGTTACCTAAGAGTTCTTTTGATTTGCATTTCTCAACATTCATTTTTTAATATAAAATTTAAAGTTCCAAAATTTTCTCCCTTCCTCCCCTCCCCTTTCCCTAAGATGGTAAGGAATTTGACATAGGTTATATATGTTGATGCTACATTTTAAAAAGGACATTAGCAAGTTGAAGCATTTCTACAGTATGGCAACCAGAATGGTGAAAGGATGAGATTCCATGACTTTTAAGGTTTGGTTGAAGGAAATGGGATTGTTTAACCTGCAGGAGAAAAGACTTGGGGACACACAATATATGCCTTTTTAAAAAATTATCATATTCAGTCTCCATTGACAAACACATTCAATTCTTCAAATGAGAACAAAAGGGAAAAATGATTTATTTGAAACCATAAGCTTCTGTTATTTATAGTTCACTTTTTAAAAATACACATATTAACAACATGGTAGCAAAATCAACCTATTTGTGTCTGTGTCCCCTTCTAAACTTTTTTCTGTGTATTTATCCTGGTTTTGTTATTGTGATTGTTATTCTCTGTTCTAGTTGATGAGTATGTTTGCTGTTCTATTTGTCCTGATTTTAGTGTTGAGGGGGAAAAAAACACAAGGATTCAGGGATCCCAAACCTAAGTTCCCAGGGCAAGGTCATCTGGAATGAATTCACAGACCCAAGCAATCTTTAAGTCAAGTTGGCAAAAGTTTATTGTTATGCTTTGCAGCAGGCAAGAGTTCTTAGGGAACCTGCAATCGAGAGGGGACACAATTATATCTTATACAGGGCATTTGGGGGGGAAACATGTGTCAAGTGTCTTGATTAGTTGTTTTGGGGTGGGATTAGGGAGTGGTCAAGGTGTGGTTAAGGAGTGGTTAGATCTTAAAGGAACATGCACTTTTAGTATCTACTGCGAAGGCCTATTACCCAGAGTTCACTGGGAAATAGCCCAAGGTGGGGAGGCTAGGAGGAGGTGTGGTTTTTGACTGTGAATCCTCACTAAGTCAGAAAGAGGTCAGGGCTAGCAGAAGATACCCAGCTCACTTCCATCAAGTGTCTTGTTAGTCAAGATTAATGTAAGGGAGTATACATTTGACTATGTCTAGGATACACATCAGTAAAGCCAGTAGGCAGTAAATATTGTTATGTCCCAGTGCACAGCCAATTAGCGATACATAGGGAGTCTAAACTAATAAATTCTATAGGTAGGCACAGCTGGCCATAGTATCAGGAGGAAAGATAAGTATTTTGCTAAGGAATGCTGCCCTTGAGTTGGAGAGAAACTGCTAGGGCCAATGCTTTGAATCAAGGGAGAGATGGATTTCAGAATGGGGATTCAGGCACAGGAACCCAAGAAGAGGCTGTCAGAATTAGGGTCTAAGCACAAGCACCCAAGAGCCCCATCATTAACACTCTACATCCACTCCCTTAATTCTTCCTACATTTACTTATATTCTTAGTATTTGCTACTTATGGCACAATCATGTTATATTATGTAGCATTTCTATATTAAATTCATTCAATCTTTGGACACATAGGTAGTTTTCAGTTCTTTCTATTATGAATAAGAAGGGTATATTAATAAGCATTTATATATCAACCCTTTACATGTGATCATTTGATCCTCACAACAACCCTGGAAGGTAAGTGCTGTTATTGTTCCCATTTTATAGCTGAGGAAACTGAGACAAACAAAGATTAAGTGATTTGCCCAGGGTTACATAGCTACTAAGTGTCTGAGACTGGATTTGAACTCAGGTCTTCTTGATTCCAGGCCTAGCACTCTATTCACTGGGCCTCCTAGCTGCCTCTAGGAATATTCTATATAGCTATGTCACCTGCTGGACAAAACTACTTCTCCGTTTTTTGCTCCCCTTCTAGTCTTTCCAGCTTTTCTAATGAGTAAACGCGTTGAAGCAGTGACAAGATCTTTTAGCACACAGCCAACCTTGGGAGAGTTCTGAGAAAGTGTTGCCCTCTTTCAGTAACATGCATTTTCCTTGAGCTAAGGAACTGCCAAGCTCTCTCAGATATGCTCTGAGGAATTTCTTCTTCTGAAGCTCTAAATGATGATAAGTCCATGCATCCTTTCCCTATAAAACTCTAAGTAGCATGAGGTTCTGTTTTACCCAGTCGACTGTCAGAAAATTCATGTCTTTTCTCTAAACAAAGCAGATATAAAGCTGGGAGCCATGGTTAGCACACTGGATGACTGAGTCAAGGTCCATGAGGATCTTGACAGTCTAGAGCCTACTGGGCTGAAATCTGGCATGATAAATTTCAGTAGGGATTAAAAAGTAGGGGTTAAAAAAAAAGTCAACTCTACTAATATAAACTCAGGAAGGTATGGATAGACCACATTTATTTTGAAAACCAGGATAATATGAAAACCAAAAAAGCTAATGTAGTCTTGGGTTACATTAAGAAGAGCATCATTTCCAGAAATAAAGAGGTGATAATTCCACTGTTCTCTTTCATTATCAGGCCTTATCTGGAGTATTGTGTTCAGGTCTGGGCACCATGATTTGAGAAAGTCATTGATAAGCTGGCAATTGTCCAGAGAAGGGCAACAAGGGTGGTAAAGGACCTTAAGTACATGACATGAAGACATGTTTAGCCTGGAGAAAAGACTCAAGGGTGACATGATAGCGTTTTCAAATATTTGAAGAGTTATCATGTGGGAGGGACTATATTTGTTCCATTTGGCTGTATAGATCAGGACTAGGAGCTATGTGTGAAAGTTCCAAAGAGATAAATTTAGGCTCAATGCTAGAAAAAATCCCTAACCATTTGAGCTGTCCAAAGGTGGAATGGCTTGCCTTGAGAAGTGATGGGTTCCCTCTGTCTGGTAATCTTCAAGTAAAGTCTGAACAACCATTTTCTGGGTATGTTATGGTAGGAATTCCTTTCCATATGGTTTGGACTGGATGGCAGTTGAGATCCCCTCTAAGTCTTGAATTCTGTGGTTCTGCCTGACTTTTTCCCTCACTAACCAGGGAGAGCAGTAAAGAGCCACAAAGGTAAACCTCTGAAAGGTTTACCCTCTCTTAGACTATAGATGGCGCTAGAGGGCAATCCTTTCTCCAGTCAATCCGCTCCCAGCAAAGCAATATTTTTCTTCCAAACAACTCAGATCCCAACAAAACACCTGTGTATCTTTCCTCTCACACCTCTGATCAGTGCTTGTCATCTTCCTGTATTCTGTCTTTTGTAAGCAAGTCTTCTTTTGGCCTCCTGTGCTTATCGTCCTTTCCTGCTTCTATCACCATCAGATATTTTCCTATACTTCCTATCTCTAACTTCTCTTATAATGTGAATCTCCAAAAATCCACTTTCCCCTTGGGGCTGAGCAGGCCTCATATAATGTTTCCACAGTTCCCAGTTATTTCATTCATAATTTATCATCTGTATATTTCATAATGCTGGAACAGTGACATGCAAATGAACTGATGGATCTAATATACTGCAGACGTCATTAACTCAGTCAGTGCTCTGCCTTTAAACAGTTCCTCTCAGGATTTACCTCAGGAGCAATTGTCTCTCAGTCCTCAAAACAGTCTATATCTTTTAACATTTTATCTGAGAAGCTGTGTTTCTTCTCAAGCTGGACTTTTCCTTATATAAATGTTCTTTTTCTGCACCATTCAGCAACCAAAATGTCCATGTTCTGAAGGGCTAGTACCTCTGATGAGGTTAGGGAACAATGATGAGGTCAGGGAGCCATAGGATAAGGTTTATGGGTACTCAGGACCCCAAAATACCAACATGCCAGGCAGGTCCTGCTCGAATGAATTTGACTCAAGCCTTCTCAGCCAAAGAAAAACAAAGTTTATTAAATATCATCCAAATGGTTTAGACTCTAAAGAGTCTGAGCTTCTGAGCTTTTGTGATGCTTATATTGAGAAGCAGCCAGATTGAATCTGAAGAAGATTGAATCTGAGAACTTTCATGGAGGCAAGATGAGCTTATATACAGAGGGACTGTGGGAGGGACCTAGGGGTGGTTCTGGGATGATGGGAGGAGGGGTTTAGGGCAGGTCTTGAGGAGGAGTCTAAGGAGGATCTTGATGGGGGGTGGGGAGTGAGATCAGATTTCAGGAACCAAGAGAATGGGATTAAGGGAGGGAAGTACCTGAAGGCTACCTGGAGATAAGAGGCAATGGAGGGCTAGGCTAGTTTAAAGGTAACAGATTTGGGCATAGACATTTTGATAGGATCAAGGGTGGGAAGTAGTTGACAATGGAGGGCTAGGCTAGGTTAACAGTAACAAGAGATTTGGGCCTAGCAATAATGAAAGGCTTATAGCCTCAGGCAAACTCCTCATCAAGTGGGAAGAATCCAGGAAAGTACAAGGGGGCTCCCAAACACTGTACCCCATCACCTCATGTCCATATTACCTGATATGGAAAATTTCTCCTGGGTCAGCAAACTCATCCAAGAGTTAATCTTGACAATCATGGCTATTTTAGGCTTCTTTTTTGTTCTACAGGCTTGGACAAAAATCATTTCACCTCCCTTGGCATGATCAAAGTTCCCTACTATGCCAGGGATATCACCAACCAGCTGCTTTCCCTAACTCCTGTTCTGAAGACCCTAAGCACTAATTGTGTTTTTAGAACTACTGGAGATGAATGGACATCTCTGAGTGAAGCTGATATGGCTTCAAAGGGGAATGTGTGAAGTTAAATGGAAAGGGGCCAGGTATACCCATATTCTCTTCTAACATAAGTGACTAAATCTTTTTCCCAATCAAAGAGAGAGGTTGAAAAGTCCCAAAACTCTTTTCCCTTGTGCTCAAGCACACCCCACCAATGTCTTTGCTGCTTAGATAAGAAACAGATAATCCTGTTGTAGGCTAAACAACCATGAAGCTCTGCAGCCAGACTAAGTGTAAATAAGCTTGCCTGCAAGGCTTATGCAGAGAGAAACAAGTGGATTTTTTTGAAAACATAAGAAGTCCCCTTCAAGCTCTATGCAGCAGGATATCTTTCATAAAGAGGCCTCCCATATCTATGTGTTTCTGTGTCCTTGAATTAAAGCTTTTCCTGACCTGACTCCAAATTGTAACTTATGGTTATTACCACCACAGTCTAGAATCCCATTGGTGAAATCACTGGATCAAAAGAGATGTGGCTCTTAATGAATAACGTCATATCGCTTTCCAAAATGATTGTACCAATTCATATCTCTACCAGCAGGGTAATAGTTTCTATACCCAGACCACTGGTCCTGTTGGTGAGAAACACCTTGCCCTAGAGGTGTTTCCCACCCCTACAGGCATCAAGCATTGTAGCAGGCAAAGAGAGACTAGATTGTTATCAGGGAGGTCATTCCCAGTCCCTACTTTCACTCATTCCCTAATAATCAGCAAACTTTCCTTCCAGTTACCCTCCTCATTCCTGAAATAATCTTTAAGAAGTTAATCCAGGGAAGGCCCCTTTAATCAAAACCTCAAAAAAAAATCTAATTGGGAGGGGAAGACCCTCAGGGTTCCTGGCCAAAAGAGAAACAGCTACCCTTTACTATTTACATTCATTCTGTGCTAGGAGGGCAGGGACCTATTGTCCAAACTAAGAGCTCCTGAATGAGTTGGGTTTAAGGTTTTGTTTTTGAGATAGGAATCTAGCCAGTAAACCCAAAGTTTTGGAGGTAGCCTTCTGTGGAGGAGAGGAGAGGGGAGGGGAGGGGAGGGGAGGTTGTGTTTGTCCCTGACATCAGGGAAAGGATGACATGACAGGACTTGCAAAGTGAGAACCTGAAAAGACCTTAGCCTAAAAGGGCCAGGGTCTCCCAAAGCATCTTGGGCCATCATCAGTGGTCCTGGTGAAGATCAGGCCACTGGACCCAGATGACTCTGGAGGAGAAAATGAGGCTGGTAACCTTGCACAGCCTTCCCTCACTCAAATCAAAGTCAACTGCAAGTCATGTAATCATTTCCCTGATGTCATGGTCTTTTTCGAGAACGAGGGACAAACACAACCTATGATACTAACTCCCAAACCAGTGAAGAAGAAACCTCCCTTTCTAAAACCTTGCCACCTGCTTTCTCATTCCAATCAAGCTCAGCTCTACCACATACCCCAATGTCCCACTCCAGATCTATCTACCCCTTCCACTGTGCTTTCTGAAACTCCCACACTTTAATTTGAAATTTTCCCCTCACTTTAGACCTCTTTCCTACTCCTTCCACCCTTTGGACCTCACCAAGATCTGATTCCTCCCAAAAGCCACTGACTCTTAGGTCTATTTTTCTTATGATATCTCCCTTTATATCTAGTCCATGTATCCATTTTGACCTATCTTGGTAAATGATGTAAGATATTGGTCTATGCCTAATTTCTGCCAGACTGCTTTCTAGATTTCCCAACAATTTTTTTTTTTACTAAATAATGAATTCTTATCCCCAAAACTTAAATCTTTACATTTGTCAAACACAAGATTACTATAATCATATACTACTATGTAGTGTATGTCTACTCTGTTCCACTGATCCCCACCTTTCTATTTCTTAGCCGGTACTGATGAGGGCACAGTCTCTGGGAACCCCTTGAACCCTTGAACTCTCCTTGAATCTTCCCACTCTACCTGGCCTTGGCCTGAGGCTATAACCATTAAGCCCAAATGCCTACCTTGCCCAGTCCTCTATTGTCTAGCTGTTTCCTACCCTTAATCTTGTCTTCCCAATGACCTCCCGCCCTTAATCCTGTTTCCCATCCTTAAACCTGATCAAAATATCTATACCCTAGCTCGCTACCCCAGCCCTTTATGGGTTGTCATTTCCATATAGCCTTCAGCTATTTCCCCCACCCGGGAGTCTGATCTGATCCCAGTCCTTTCAGGCTCCTCCTTAGACTCCTCCTTAAGTCCTTCCCTAGACCCCTCCTCTGGCCACCCCAGACCACCCCTCAATCCCTCCCACAACCTTTGTGTATATAATCTCCATCTTGCCTCCGTGAAGGTGGTCAGATCCAATCTAGCTCAGATTGGTCTGGCCCGCTTTCCTTACAGGCGTCGCAAGGGGTGGGATGTCTTGGGGGCAGGCCTGTGTGGCTAACTCTTAATAAACTTTATCCCTTCCCTTGGCTGAGAAGGCTTGAGTCGAATTCTTTCGGCAGGACCCGGCGAGTCGGTACTTTGGGGTGTCGAGCACCTCTCACCCCAAACCCTCATCAGTACCAGATAGTTTCGATATATAATACATGTTATAATATATATATAATATAATATAGTTTATAATATATAGCCTTATAGTATAGTTTAAAATTGAGTACAGCTAAACCTCCTTCCTTTACATTTCTTTTCATTAATTCCTTTGATATTCTTGACTTTTTGTTCTTCCAAATGAGTTTTGTTATTATTTTTGCCAGTTCAATAAAATAATATTTTGGTAATTTAGTTGGAATGACATTGAATAAGTAGATTAGTTTAGGTAGAATTGTAATCTTTATTATATTTGCTTTGCCTATCCATGAACAATTAATATTTCTCCAATTATTTGATCTGATTTTATATGTATAAAAAGTGTTTTATAATTATGCTCATGTAGTTCCTGGGTTTGTCTTGGCAGGCACACTCCCAGGTATTTCATGCTGTCTACAATTATTTTAAATGGAGTACCTCTTACTATCTATTCTTATGGGGTTTTATGGGTGAGTGGGTTTATTTTATATCCTGTTACTTTGCTAAAATTATTAATTGTTTCAAGAAACTTTTTAGTTGACTCTTTAGGATTTTCCAAGTATATCATCATATCTGCAAAAAGACATAGTTTCATTACCTCATTGGCCATTCTAATTCCCTTAATTTCTTTTTCTTCTCTTATTGTGATTGCTAGCATTTCTCATATAACGTTGAATAATATTGGTGTTAATGGTCATCTTTGTTTCATTCTTGATCTTATTGGGAAGGCTTCTAGTTTATTCCCACTACTAATAATGTTTGCTGATGGTTTTAAGTACTTCTATGTGATTTCACATGTATAATTGATATACTACTTGCCTTCTCAATGGATAGGGAAGGGGGTAACAAGGAAAGAGAGAATTTAGAATTCAAAATTTAAAAAGAAAAGAATGATAAAAATAATAATGAAAGTTAAAATTTTAGCACCTAATCCAGATTCTGGTGTATGTTATCTCCCAGCCAAACTTCCCCTCCTTTCTCATCTAGTTCAGTGCCTGGCTCCCAGTACACCCTCTCTAATCCAATGTTTGCCTTCATACTAAGGGATTTGGCATACATGCTGATGTTCCCTTAAATACTCTGACTTCAGTCTGCTCAGCTCTCATGACCTATATCTCCATTCAACTTAAGCACAACACAAAAGTGGTCACATCCTTAATCTTGCTTTCACCCACAAGCATTATTCTCCATGACCTCTCTGCTATATTAAACACTGTTGAGGATGTTCTCCTAGTTACTAACTTTTCTCTGTGGTTTTCCTTACTACTTATCTGACCATTCTTTCTCAGTTTCTTTTACTGATTCATCATCTGTATCATGCCAAGTAACTGGTTACATTATCATTACTTTCTTTGAGTAGGAATAAATCACCTATCTTATACCTGATCTATTTCTGTACCTTTTTTTGTTCCCCTTTTTGGAAAAAAACCTTTAGACTTTCAAGCCCATAACTATTTCTAAGATCAGCAACTCTATAGTTAACCATTTCCCTTGGAACACCAAGGTATAGGTGATGAAGCAATTAATGTGAAAAAGGGGACTCTGTTCCCTACTGAGGAGTCAGGCATTCCCAGAAATCAACCAAAGAAAACAATATGTCCAGGTAAAGGCAAGAAACTAACATAGGTCACTTCTTCTGGAGCCTCAACAACGTGGTTGGCTTTAGCCTCAGCACTAGACCTGATTTTCTTCAAGGCCCAACTCAAGTGGCACCTCTTCTTAGCAGCTTTTCTTGGTCCTTTCAGATGTTAGTGTTGAGGTTTAAGGGCGCAGGGACACCAAAATAGCACCATGCAAGTCCTGTCTGAATGAATTTGACTCAAGCTGATGGGGTATAGAATCTGGGAATCCCTTTGAATTTTCCTTGAATCTTCCTACTAGATCTGACCTTGACCTGAGGCCATAAGCCTTCCATTATCCCTAGGCCCAAATCTCTGTTACCTTGGAATTGCCTCAGACTACTTCCCACCCTTGATCCTACCAAAATTCTATTCTCTTGCTTCCCAGAGTCTGACTTCTAAGTCACCCTGATGAGGGCACAGTCTCTGGGAACCCCTTGCACCCTTGAACTCTCCTTGAATCTTCCCACTTGATCTGGCCTTGGCCTGAGGCTATAACCATTAAGCCCAAATGCCTACCTTGCCCAGTCCTCTATTGTCCAGCTGTTTCCCACCCTTAAATCCTATTTCCCATCCTTAGTCCTGATCAAAATATCTATACCCTAGCTCTGTTACCCCAGCCCTTTATGGTCTGTCATTTCCATATAGCCTTCAGCTATTTCCCCCACTCTGGAGTCTGACCCCGTCCCAATTCCTTCAAGCTCCTCCTTAGACTCCTCCTTAAGTCCCTCCCTAGACCCCTCCTCTGGTCACCTCAGACCATCCTCTGCCTAGATACTCTTAAGGCATCCCACAACCTTTGTGTATATAATCTCCATCTTGCCTCCATGAAGGTGGTCAGATCCAATCTAGCTCAGAGTGATCTGGCCCGCTTTCCTTACAGGCGTCACAAGGGGTGGGATCTCTTGGGGCAGGCCTGTTTGGCTAACTCTTAATAAACTTTATCTTTTCCCTTGGCTGAGAAAGCTTGAGTCGAATTCTTCGGCAGGACCCGACACACTTTGGGGTGTCGAGCACCCCTCACCCCAAACCCTCATCAACCCCAGTCCCATCAAGATCCTCCTTAGACTCCTTCTCAAGACCCTCCCGAAAACCCTACTCTGGTCACCCTAGACTACTTGACCACCCCTGGAACCTTCCCACAATCTTTCTGCATATAAAATCCATCTTGCTTGCCTCTCCATGAGGGCGCTCAGATTCAATCAAGCACAGTTTAGATTCAATCTGGCTGCTGGCATAAGAGTCTAGCCAATATGGGGAATCTTTAATAAACTTTGTTTTTTGTTCTCTGTAAGAAGTCTTGGGTAGAATTCATTCGGCAGGACCCAGTGTGTCAGTATTTTGGGGTCCCAAGTACCCTACTAAAACCTCAACATATGGTTCCTTGACCTCAACAAAGCCTTCTTTCAGCCAAAGAAAAACAAAGTTTATTAAAGATCTGCCATATTGGGTAGAGTCTTAGGGAATCTGAACATTTGTAATCTTAAAGTAGGTGGACCAGATTGAACTTGAACACTTTCATGGAAACGAGATGGATCTTATATACAGAAAGACTGTGGGAGGGATCTAGGGGTGGCCAAGTAGTCTGCGGTGACTGGAGGAGGGGTCCAGGACGGATCATGACGGGAGTGGCCAGTAGGCTGGGGTGACTAGAGGTTGGGAGGCCTGGAGCCTGGAGAATGGGATTGAGGGTGGGAAGTAGCAGACAATGGAGTGCTAGCCTCCTTTAAGGGTAACTGAGAATTGGGCATTGCAATAATGAAAGGCTTTTAGCCTCAGGCCGATGTCAGATCTAATGGGAAGGTGCAGGGAGAGTTCTAGTGGGTTCCCGTAGCCTGTACCCAGTCACTAGTATATTTTATGTATATATTTACATGCATGCATATTGTCTCTACTGTTAGAATGTAAGCTCCTCGGGGGTAGAGATTTTCATTTTTATCTTTTTATCCCTAGTACTTAGCACTGTACCTGGCACATAGTAAGGGATTAATAAATGCTTGTTGACTGACTCATAGCCCTCTCAGCATTTAATAACATCATTTTAAGCTATCTTTGCCAGTTTGGTGGGTGAAAGATAGTATGTCAAACTTGCTTTAGTTTATATTTTTTACTGATTAATAAGAGATATTGATGTTATATATAGTTATTATTTCTTCTATTCTATTATCTATTCTATTATCTGTTCATAGCCTTTGATCACTTATCTGTTGTGGAATGGATCTTACTTTTATTTTTAAAAAATGTGTCAAATCTATAGATTTTGGATGTTAGACTTTTATCTTTAGTGTTTATTGCAAATATTCTTCTCCAATCAATCTCTCTCTTATTCTGTATGTGTACTCTTAGCTTTGCAAAGACCATTATTTTTATTATTTAATCAAATTCATCTACTTTGTCATAATTCCTTCCCCTTGACAAATATCTAAAAATTTCCCACATTTTCACAGTTACTATAGAGGAAACATTCTAACATCCTCTGCCTAGATACTCTTAAGGCATCCTCATCCCAAGTCATGCTCATACTGGTAAGTCGGGTTCCCCAGAACAAGGCTAGCTGCATTTTCCTTTCATGATTCTAGAGGTTCTCCTGAGGGATTGGGAGCATCTTTCTCTAATGCTACCCTCCGGCCTTCATTCTGGTGTGTTATCCCCAAAGTTAATAGCCAGTGATTAGCACTCCAGTTCCATTAAGCCAATTAACACAAATTAGCTTTTACCAAAGGATATTTACTGCAGAGATTTAACAGGAACAGAAGTTACAAAGTATCTTTTCCCTACTTCCAAAATCTGGAGGCATACTCTTCTCTTATATCACTCCAGTCCTTGGGGAAACAGGACTTAAAGAAGTTTCTAACCAGCATTCACTCCATCAAGTTCACTTCTGCATTAAACACAACTGATAAATTGCTGTTGATATCCTCCTAGCTGCTTTCAATCTATTATGATGTTTAAAAAGTTCGAGAGACATAGTTTTTGGGTAATTTAATCATTTTATTAATAAGACTAGCATGATGTTAATAAAAGAGGTCAGTGGAACTCTCAAATGCCAAAGACTCCTCATGGTGGTGGGCTTACAGTTTATATGCCTTTGGAAGAGTGGGTGTTCCTAAGGGTGGCAATCAACTCTGATTGGTCAACAATTAAAGAGAGAATGAATATCATAAGGAGAGGTGAGTTATATTCCAATGAGGGTTTTGAGGTGAGTGATGCTAAGTCCCAAAACTTAGTCAAAGAGACTTATCACTTCCATATCACCTGTCTGACTAAAGTAAGAATAAACAACCCCATCCCCCACCCCACCCCCCAAACTGTCTGAGTAAACACAATGAGCAGGAATCTACGCATGAGCCTAAACTTAGAATTTCTTTTACTGTCTTTACTTAGATCTTAGCCATCCTGGCTGGGAAAATCCTTGAGAAGGATTTCCCACACTGGTTGATTTTTGGATAAGGAAGTGGAAAAGGGGGAAATCTTGGTCTTAATTCAATAATTAGTTATCAATACAAGAAAAAAAATAATAATTTCTCTCACTATGTTGGGTCAAACAGATCACTTAGAACTTTGCTTCCCAATCACAAGCATTATTAAGTACCTCCTACGTGGCAGTCACTGTGCTAAGTATTATCCAGCTTCCAACATGAATACCAGCTCTCAGACTTTAGTGACTCACTTTTTTGACCTTATAAAGCTCAGAATGTTATAGCTGTCCTCAGCACTCCATTTAAACCAGGAAAGAGGAAGCACTATAGAGCAGAAGCAACAGCAAGCTAACGTACTTACTGATCACTGTTAAAGCTGCCCTTATGAAGAAATAAAAGCCCAAGGGCCCTCTCCCCACTTAGAGACTTCTAGTGTTCCTTGTCTACCCATTTAGACTCTATGAGTCTAACAAAAGTGACAGAAATTTACTTTTGAATGGTTCCCTGGAGTCAATCAACAGTCTGCCTCTTCACCACATACCTTGCAGACCAGAACCGGTTCCTGAATTTCTCCACAGGCTCCAAATCTTGGAGCAGGCCCCTTCCATTGTACATAATTTTTCCTTCCCAGAAGCAACCTCCCCAATCTTTTCCACATGGGCTTGTAGTGAGCATTGCATGCATATGGCCTGAGAATGCAACCCCACTGTAAACAGGGTTCTAGTCTCTAATTTTGTTTTATGGGTATTTTTTTAATATTTGGATATATTAGCTATTATTAGAAGAGCCTTCATGTGGAAGAAGATTTCTGTTTGGCCTCAGAGGGAATAAGTTGTATCAATTAGGGGTGGCTCAGAGAGGGAAGTTTCAGTGTGATTGATTCATGTTTCAGGGCTGTAACTACAATGCCACTTGCCACTACTGTGGCTGTGTAAGACCGATAACACCAGCACACAGGAGGGCTGCTAGCGTGGGTTCTTTGATCTGCTTATCTAAGGAAAGCAACTTTAAGGGGTTTACAATCTCAATTTAATTAAACACACATATATCATTCTCTTAGTTCAGGGGAAAAAGTCAGCACCCTGAACTTCAGAGAAAATATAAACAGAAATTACAAGTAGAAATTATATAAACAGAGCAAATAAATACAAATCAACAGACAGGCTTCTAGCTGTCTGACTAAAACATTTCATAGATAGTTACCAGACAGAGAGCCAGCAACATTTGGGTTTTCAAAGCCAGGGGGCTCCTTAACAGCTACCCAGAGTCTTATCTGGTCCAATCACATGACACTCTTCCGGTGAGTAAGCCACAAACAAAATGCTAACCCCAGAGTACATATACACTTCTGCAGGTTCAAAGGGTATCACAACCATGTGACTGAAACCCATGTGACCTAAGCTTTCCTGTGACATAAGCAGGTCATGAAAGACTCCCAATTCAATCAAAGACTCTTGATTGAAACAAAGGCAAGACTCAAAGGCACTTGATTGCCTTAGTGCTGAGAAACACTCCAAAACAAAAGAAAACAAAGAAGTCCCACTTTGCTTGCCATTACAGGGGCATGATAGAAAGGACTGGAGTACAGCCTGCTGAGAAATGAAGAGAATCATTGTGTTAAACACTGAAGATACGAAAATAGAATCAAAGAAAGGGTCTGTCTTCAAGGAGCTTACATTTTAATAGGAGGAGACAACACATTCTCTCACACTGTTCTCCTCCAACACTATTCTCTTAAACATTCATATAGGGGAGTAAAAGCCAGCGAAAGGTATCTTGGTTTGGAAAGTTACAAGAATGATGAATAGAACCAGAAGAATGTAGATCATTCCACCCTTTTCAGGAAGAACTGCCTTTTCCAGGCACTACTGATTTAATGATGGCTTCAGAACTGAAAGGTGGAAGGTAGAGGTTGGGGATGGAGGCTGAGTATGTAGCAGCAAGCAAGAAGGTGGTGGGATTAAGTGAAACATGACTATAGATGACCTGATATCATGAGTCTCATGAAAGCTACACACCAATCAGGGCCCCCAGGGTAGAGTTCTAGAACCTAAAAGGTTAAATTGTTCAGGAAATGGATTCTGGTCCAGGTGACAAAGTGGCTAGTGAGAAGATGGTGGAGGAGTGAAAGAAAATTATAGATGTAATGCAAGTATTGGTACTGTCAACCAAACCCAAACAGTCTAACCTGTGATTGGCCAGAGCCAAATAAAGTAGGCTAGAGACAGGAGAGTCATGAATCAAACAGAAATGTAAGTTCAAAGTGATGGAAACAGCTCTCAGCAAAGTCTACCTTCTTAAGAAGGGGGGTGCACTCACTTATGGCAGGGGGAGGGTTTTTAAGTGTGAAAACCACAAAGAGCTGGACCACAACACAGGCACTCTTGGTTCTTCTGTGAACAGTCTCCAAGGCACCAGAGTCACTGAGCCTCATAATAGTTCAGCAGGGGCCAGAACCAGGGTTAGTGTGGCCAGGAGCAGAAGCAAGGCACCTGGTTCAGTTCACTTGGCGGTTGCAAGTTGGCAGTTACAAGCATGGGAATTGTTAGCGTATCAGGGCATCTGACTGATCACTTTGGCTGCAGCATGTCAGCTGTAAACTCAGCTTCCAAGTCAAGGTCACCTGGAAAGTAGGGAAGCTCCAACAAATCTAAATAGTAAGTATAATCATTATACATATCATATTGGTTAATATGAAAATTATAGATCTCATCAATGTCATTACAACAGTACAGTAAATCAAGCACAGTGGTTACATGCAATATGGAACTATAGGTTACATTCATTCCATCAGTGAGTGCCATCTGTTGGCATGTGTAACTTCTTCTGCCTTTACCATGGGAGCTTTAAATGACAACCTGGTTAACAGGTTATTAGTGTTCTGGCACCTCTGTGTTGGTCCCCTATCAGTTCTGTACCCTTGGTATCCACAGATGGCACAATCTGAAACCTGGGCTGATTATGACAACTCCAGACCCTGATGAGTCAGGCTTTGCAGGTGGCCTCTATTCTCTTGGTTTTCATAGCTACATTATGAGGAAGGAAAGTGGTTTCCCCTTCCTCATACCTAGACAGAGGCATCTCAGTCTTACCCAACCCAGAGGTGGGTAACCAACAAGACATTTTCTCTTCATGTGAAGTTTGATCTAGATGCTTCCATATGGACCATCATCTGGTACCAACAGTACATCTGGACCACAACACAGGCATTCTTGGTTCTTCTGTGAACTGTCTCCAAGGTACTAGAGTCATTGAGCCTCATAGTAGTTCAGCAGGGACACAGAACCAGGGTTAGCGTGGCCAGGAGCAGAAGTAAGGCACCTGGTTCAGTTCACTCGGCGGTTGCAAGTTGCAAGTTTTTAGTACGTCTGCATCTGATAGATTGGTCTTCCTTGGAGCCTACTTTTTTGACTTATATCCTCTTGGTTGACTCCAACCAAGCAGATGGTTGTAATGTATCACATTTGCTGGGCTTTAGCTTTTTTTTCTGGGGTTATTTCATTGCCCAGATGATTGCCAGATTCTTCAAAGAGTTTATATTTGAAGGCTCACTAGTGATCTACCATCTTCTGTTTTCCTTGGATGCTAAGATTTCTTAATAGGGCTCCCTCCCTGAGGTGAAGCTGCTGATAGTAAACTCCAGCATTGTACCACTGCTTTTCCCTCTATGAGATCTTCTGAACTGAGATTATAGCTAGGCTAGAGGCTTCGTTCAATTGATCTCAACTGAGAGATGTCTTGGTTGTGAGAACCCACATCATCGTCATCCTCCAAAAGGCCAAAATGTGAACCAATTGGCAAATGTGAATTTCTCCCAAACATTAGCAAGTACAAGGTAAAGCTATATTTGGACTCCACTGAGCCTTCTGATCAGACCTGAGAATTTCCAACATTCTCAACACTGTATGGTCAAAATGGTAGCAGCTGCCCACTCCTTTTCAGAAGTGAGGGTGGGCTCCTTGAGTAAGGAACGTTGCATATTGTGTCAGATTTTTTTTCTTAGTTTCACCAAATGTTTTAATCTTCTTTTTATAAAAAAATCTTTGTTAGATGGATTGGCTCTTCTGGAGGGGGAGGAAGAAGGATATGAGGGATATTTGGGCAATTTAGAAACAAAAGATAGCAATGGAATTTTATTTAAAAAACAAACAAACTATGATGGTAGGTCTCCTTGCAGATGACAAGGTGTGGTTCAAGGGTTCTTGATTCTTACCAAAGCCAGCATTTTTTTGAGTTGCTGCCTCTCCAAATCACCACCTTGGTCAGAACAGCTCCTGACAGGGAAGCCATACATGGTAAGATACTTCTCCTAAGAGGTAGCTATTGTAGAAGTCTTCTGGCTCCTGGTTGGATGTGCCTGTGCATGTCAGGGGATATGATCTTCCTCTGATTAGCAGACTGCTTGCTGGAGTTCTTATAAAAGACATACTCAAGCTATGATAGAGGTTTTGAACATTGGAGAGGCAGGGTTATACAGTGGATAGGATACTAGACTTGGAGTAAGGAAGACCTAGGTTCAAATTCCACTTCAGGCACTTAGTCACTATATGACCCTGGACAAGTTACTTAACTGCTTTGTGCCTCAGTTTCCTTATCTGAAAAACAAGAGAATTAGACCATGGGGTTGGCTTTAATGGCCTCTCAGAGCCTTTCCAGATCTAAATATATGATCTTATGGTTCTGTAAATCTATCTCAGCTGGGTACGTGGGAGTATTGAAAGGGAAGTGAAGCAAGCTCACTGTAGTGTGATTTTTCTGAAGACTTCATTTTTTCCCCCTCCCTTGAAAAGGCTAGCAGAAATTTGGTGCTCTATGGGCCCACTAAGGTATTCCCTTGTTTAGTATGAACTGATTGCATAAATGGACAGTTCTAAAATCAAACTTTACACAAGAATGAAGAAGCTAAGCCCAGAAAAACTATGCAAGGTCAGTCCATAGTTCCCAGACCAAAACTTGGCAGAGTGCAATCTACAGTAAGTTCTGCAGGTGTTCTGTCAACAAGCTCTCCCTTCCCCCAGGAAATCAGTCTGGTCCTTGAAGAAGATACCTAAGAGCCCTGTAATGATATTTTTACACATTTATCTAACTTGTCTGTGTAGAAAAGTAACAAATGTTTGCAAGGCCAGATGGACTGAAACAGAAAGAGATAGGCTCAAACAAAGCCTAGTTTTAAATCCATCCCTACCATGGGAAACTAAAGGGTATCTATGATAGTTATGTGTGTATTTTGCAGTTTGAGAAAAATACATCTGTACTGGAGAAGAGAGGCAGGGTTTGTTTGTTTTTTTAATGTCCTTTCTCTTGCTGCTTCTTGTTTTGAGAAAGATGGTTTTATATTGGAATTGTGCTTTTTCCTCCCCTTTCCCCTCTTGCTTTCTCATGCTTGACACATGAAGCCTTTAATAAATGTTTGTTAATTGATTGCTTCTGCTGCTTTTGAGAAGGGTAATTTTATGGAGTCATTTTTTCCCTTTATTTCCTCCATATTTCTGTCTTGGAAAGGCTCTCAAAAGACAATTGTCCATTTTCTCCAAGCTCTTTTACCTTTTTCTGAGGGTTGGGAGGCTAGGAAACTCTATTGATTGTTCTACCAAACTAGGATTTCCAACACTGTTCACCATCTCCCTTCCCGCTGAAAGAATAGTCCAAGAGGAGTCTGGGAAAGGTATTTCTAATGTGATCTCCTGTTTTCCCAGAGGTACTTTGATTGTAAGCTGCAGCCTCTCCATCTGTCTCTGATATTGTCTCTCTGAATGTGTCTTCCCACTCACATAAACCTTAGCCCTGTTCATCTTCTTGTGTCTTCTCAGCCTGCCTGGAATATGGGTGATTTACTATTTAGAAGTTGTTAAAGCTTAAGTTCCTAATGCAGAGTAGTTGATTGAGCTAATTTCCATTTAACGTACAGTGAGAGGAGCTTTCTGCAATATGACTAATATATATTTAAATTCTATATGCTGAAAAAAAATCTGTACTCCTGTTTTCAAAAAAAGACTAATGAAAATGTGACTCAATGGGTATAATCTGCCAAAAAGCAGTATTATCAAAATTAAAAGAACCCAAATTGAGGAGACTCTGGCAATGCATATAAAGAAATATACATCCTCAAGTCTTTCTAAGGCATGCCAGCCTTTCTAATGTTTACGTTCTCTGGATAAACAGTACAAGATAGTACTATATTCTCCTTTGAACGCACTGAAAACAGGTCTCAGACTTTTTTACATATATCCGTTGCAACCTTGGGCCAATAAAATCAGGTCTTTATCAGCTTCAGAGTTCTCTCTTGTCCCAATCATTCAAAATCTTTATGAATTGTTTTCATGGCCACTGTTGTTTATGTTGCTCACGTTGGATGGTAAAATCACCTACTGTACCTATACTTTATGTCAGATTAGTTATGGGCCAGTGGGACTTGGGTACCAAATGACTATAATAGGGGCAGCTAGGTGGCGCAGTGAGTAGAGCATCAGCCTTGGAGTCAGGAGGATCTGAGTGACCTTGGGCAAGTCACTTAACCCCAATTGCCCTGTCTTCCCCCCTCCAAAACAAACAAACAAACAAACAAAAAAAAAACCCGAAACAAAACAAATGACTGTAATTCCTTGCTACCCCAGGTCCGATGATGTGAGGTGTTTTGAGTAATCATGGTTATGTAAAGGGCATACATGTTGGGACTCTGTGTGGTACTTGGGTGTAGCCAGGTAACACTTGTGGCATTCTGTTCCCAGTCCCCAAGGCTTCCAAGCTAGGTGACACCTTCTGCTCTTCCTTTTTCATCTCTGAATCCAATCTGTTGCCAAGACCTGTTGATTTTACCTTAGAAACATTTTTCAAATATGTCCCCTTCTCTCTTCTGATCCTGCCACCACCCTTCCACCACATGACTGGACTATTACAATAGTTTGCTGGATGGCCTACCTGCCTCAAGTCTCCCCCCCCTCTATCTATCCTCTCTTCAGCTGTCAAAGTGATCTTCCTAAAGTGGAAGTATACTTGAGAGTACTGACCCTGCCACCCCTGTACTCCAAATAGCTCTCTACCACCTCTAGGATCTAATGTAAAATCCTCTATTTGGCATTCAAATCTCTTTATAACCTACTTATCCCAATCTGCCCCCCACCCACAGACCCTAACATTCTAGTCTTCTTATACCTTACTCATTCCCACCTTGTTGTTTTTCAAACAAGATACTCCACCTCTGAAACTCCAGGCCTTTTCACTAGAGAAAGCACCTGGCCATAATCAGAAGACCTGAGTTCAAATCCAGCCTCAGAGACTTCCTAGCTGTGTGACCCTGGGCAAGTCACTTAACCTCTGTATGCTTCAGCCTCTTAAACTATAAAATGGGGATAATAATAGCACCTACCTCCCAGGGCTGTTGTGAAGTTTTAATGAAGTAATATTGTAAAGTGCTTAGCACATTGCCTGGCACATAGTAGGTACTATATAAATGCTAAATCTTCCTTTTCCCTTTTCCTAGTTTCCTTTAAGTCTCAGTTAAAATCTTGCTTCGGGAAGACTTTCCTGATACCCCTTCATTTTAGTGCCTTTACTCCAATTTATTCTGTCGATATCTTATTTGTACATAGTCATTTGCTGGCTGTCTCCCCATCCATTTTTAACTCCTGTAGGCCTAGCACTTAGCACAGTGCCTGGCACATAGTAGGCCTTTAGTATGACCATTGACTGACTGACTGACTACAGTAGAGATCTACATTGGCTTACTGCTGCCTTCCTTATACCTGTAGTAAGACATTGGGTCATATGATTGGTAGACTGATTGACATAACTGAAGAAATACAGATTTGAGCTTCTGAGCATATTGATTAATTAAGCAATGCAGGCCAATTGCATTACCAATTAGGACCAGGCCTCTTCAGCTTGGTACTGGACCTTGAATACAGGGGAGATAGGTTTTTACGCATTAAAAGAAAATAATTAATAGGATATAAACCAGGATACAAGATTAGGTGATCTGATTTCTAATTGGAGGAGGATTAGGAGCTTTCCCAGTTGGGAGGGAAAGAGCAAGTAGGTACAGGTTCTAGAAATCAGAAAAGGAGTTGTTCTACTCTCCCCCAAGTGTCCATATTCAATCAAAAGAACAAGGAAAGAGTAACTGATTAACCAGTATGGAGCCAGTTTTCAGATAAGACATATGGACTGCTTGAGACAGAGAATTGTGAGAAAACTTCTTGTATCAATCTGACAAGGCTTCTGGTCAGCATAACCTAGGCTCTTAGTTAGGGGTCTCCAAGCAACAAGCAGGGATAGTCCAGCTTCCCAGCCAAGCAGGGCTAGGTTCAAACAATGCAACAAAGTTTTCTCACAATTCCCATAATTGAATAAAGTTTTTTTTCACAAGACAGAAATTAGACTAGACCTATAAATGAATAGAAAGGGAACTAAGCTAGCTCCAGAACTGAGTCACAAGATGGAGTCCCTGTGGTTCAGTCACTCCCTACAATTCCCCCTTTTGATTCATGGGGGAGGAGGCCAGCCCACTCCCTCCATGGATCACTTATCTGTAAGCCAAATTGATACAGATTTTAATGTGCTCATGTGCATCATCAACATTAGAAATCAAGAAGAGACCACTGGGAAGCATCCTTTCCCATGGCTTAGTACAACAGCTAACATAGAGTCTGAGAACAATAACAATGATTTACAAACCTCATTAAATAGATTCTACAGGTAAACTAAGTCAGGCTACATCTCAAACTACTTACAGAGCTCACAATGGACTAATTTTTAAAAAATTGATTCATTTGTTTTTAGTTTTCAACATTCACTTCTATAAGATTTTGAGTTCTAAATTTTCTCCCCCTCCCTTGGCCCCCCGCTCCCCAAGACAGCATGCAATCTTATATAGGCCATACACGTACAATCATATTAAACATATTTCCACATTAGTCATGTTGTAAAGAAGAATTAGAACAAAAAGGAAAAACCATGAGAAAGAAGAAACAAAATGAAAAAAAAAGAGAGAAAAAATAGTATGCTTCTATCTGCATTAAGACTCCATAGTTCTTTCTCTGCATGTGGATACATTTTCCATCATGAATCTTTTGGAATTGTCTTAGATCCTAGTATTGCTGAGAGGAGTTAAGTCTATCAAAGTCAGTCATTGCACAATGTTGCTGTTACTATATACAATGTTTTTCTGGTTCTGCTCACTTTGCTCAGTATCAGTTCATATAAGTCTTTGAAGGTTGTTCTAAAGTCCACCTGCTCACCATCTCTTACAGCACAATAGTATTCCATTACATTCATATACCACAACTTGTTCAGCCATTCCCCAATTGATGGACATCCCCTCAATTTCCAATTCTTGGCCACCACAAAAAGAGCTGCTATAAATATTTTTGTACATGTGGGTCCTTTTCTCACACAATGGATTGATTTTGAGAGGGGAGATTTACATGTCATCAAGGTACCAAGAAAACTCAGCAAATATAGACACCATGAAACAAAAGGCCAAAGCAATACAACGATCATCAATATTAAATAACATCAAGTCTCCATGTATCTTAGTAATGCACTCCCAATGTCAATTTAATCAGCACATTTTATCTTGAGTCCCGGATGTCTCATGTAGCCATTTGGTCCCGGGAAATATCTTCTCTTGGACATCCTGGAATGGGCCTCATTCTCAGATTAGCTCTAAAGAAAACTCTGTTTCTCCGCTTCCAAAATCACTTGTAGAGATTCCTAGATAATTCTGCTAAAATTTGCCAGTAACAAAACTTAATACAGTTTGGTACAAATTGGTTTTCCAATCTAAATTTGGTTTTCCAAAAACTAATTCATGGGGCAAAAACCACTTCAAGCCTTATGGAGCTAACACTTTTAACAGCAGAGCTATGAGAAGAATATCAAATTAGGAATCCATAATTCACCTGAGATTTTAGAGAATTTCAATTTTTATATACCACATGCTGTTTTTATCTTTACCTAAAAACCATACTTGGTATAAGAATCTTTAAAAAATTAATGAGGGTCTGACATGTAAAATGAACCCTTTTGTCTTTTAAAATGATCATATATACTTTAAAATGGGAAAATAATTTAACTTTCTTTACAACTATCAATACAACTTTATACACAAAATCCTTAATCCAATTTTGAGAGCTTACTACTAACACAAAGCCTGAATTTCCATACTAGATACATTTGGAAGTCAATTATACTCAGTTAAAGAAATAATAATAGTCAACATTTATCTAGTATTTACCATATGTCAGGCACTATGTTAAGCACTTCACAATCACTACATCATTTGATCCTCACAACAACCCTGGGAGGTGGGAACCATTCTTATTTACCTCTTTATAGATCAGAAAATTGAAATACAGAGATAAGATAACTTGCTAAAGAACACACAGCTAATACATTTCTGAGACCTGAGTGTAACCCAAGTTTCCCTGCATTTTCGCCCCCTTTTTTTCATTTGATACCACAATGAATAGGCACACCATGTCACCACATCATAATTTAATTGCAAGACAAATCTCAATCAAATCAAGTCTGGATTTACAACCACAGAACCATAATCTCAATTTTCCAGGGCTATTAGATATATATATATATATACTTTAAAATTTAGAGCCTGAAGTGAACAATTAGCTCATTTTTTTCCTTAATAGTATTTCCCCCCCAATTACACATAAAGATAGTTTTCAACATTCATTTTGGTAAAATTTTGAGTTCCAAATTTTTCTCCCCACTCCCTTCCCTCAGTATAGGCTATATATGTATCATATTAAACATATTTCCACATTAGTCATGTTGTGAAAGAAGAATCAGAACAAAAGGGGAAAACCATGAGAAAGAAAAAATGAAAAACAAAAAAAAGTGAAAATAGTATGCATTCAGATTCCATAGTTCTTTTTCTGGATGTGGACAGCATTTTCCATCATGAGTCTTTTGGAACTGTCTCTGATCACTGTATTGCTGAGAAGAGCCAAGTCTATCATAGTTAATCATCACACAATGTTGCTATTACTGTGTACAATGTTCTGGTTCTGCTCACTTCACTCAGCATCAGTTCATGTAAATCTTTCCAGGTTTTTCTGAAATATGCCTGCTAATCATTTCTTATACCACAATAGTATTCTATTACATTCATATACCACAGATTGTTCAGTTGTTCCGCAATTGATGGGCAGTGCCTCAATTTCCAGTTCTTTGCCACCACAAAAAGAAATTAGCTTGTTTTTAAAAGTTCCTGGTAGCTCTTTCACCTTTCCACAAACTTTTTATTAATTTTTTTCAAACATCACCCAAAGAGCCAAATCAATTCTTTTCATGTTCATAACCTAGCCCCACCCTCTATTTCCTTGAGGCTTTTCAATTTTAACTCCAGATCAAACGTAGGCAGCTGCTCCAAGTAGCAGCCTCCCATTCCCATCCTCTTGCTTTGGAGCTCCTGAGATTCTAAAGACTGGGGAATATGTTCCCCCTCCCACTCCCCCACCCCATGGTCATTCAGGGACAGGGTACTGTATTTCCTAATCATATCTCGAACTGGCTAAATCAGGGGTAGGGAACCTGCCACATGTTCCCCACCCCTGATCTAAATAATTAATCTTTATTCCATAGAGTTACTCTTTTGCAATTTAGCACAAAATATTATCTAACCCTGATTAATTATAATATTGTTTTTGGGTTCCTAAGAACTTACAAATGCAGTTCCTTTCTAAATTTTTTTTGGTGACCTTCTATTTTACCTAAACAATTAAGTTTGTTATATAAAGGTTTGGAAGTTCTACTTCAGTCTTACCAAAAGACATTTCTAGTTTCTTTTTCCCTCCCCTCCTCCCATCCCATCATCAGGAATATCTTTCTAGGGTATATGCCCAGGCAATATTGGGGGTAGGATAGGGGGGTCACTCCTCATGGGCTCCTTTTCAGTTTAAATCACTCTTCCCAATCCTTAATTAAATATTACTCCTTTTAAAGTCACTCCAATTTAAACAAGCTTTTCTCTCATGGTCAAGAAAGGGTTAACATGAGGCAGCTCTTTAAGTTTCCAATAAATTTAAAATGCAAACCACTTGCCTTTTTTTCTTCTTCACTCTGGGATTATTTTCAAAATACCTGCCTTCTTTCATTACACTAAAATAGTAGCTCTATCAATCTGGGAGAGGGGGCGTAGAGTGCTCTAAATGCTATTTACCCTAAAACTTTTGAAGAATTTAATTCTTATTTTTCTTTGCAAAAAATTCTACAGAGTGGTACCCCAAACTCACTAAGATATGCTAAGCTTCTGCTATGTTCCTTATCAGATAGGACTAAGAGAAGGGAGTGAGTTCCTGGAATTACACAAAGTCCCAGTAGTTCTCCCCTGCAATATTAAAATGATTAATCCTCAAATTCTTTAATGATTAATCTCCAATCTCCTTAAACTCCAAACCTCCAAAATCTACTAAGATTTTTTTAGCAGTTCAGTTTTTTTTTTAACCTAATCTCCTGCTGAAAGCCTGAAGTGGGAGTTAGTACCTGATTACTGGGACAGAGAGTTTGGCATGTTTCAAGAATGTAACTATGAAACTTCATTAATCTTCCCCAGCATTCTAAACTCTTTGGCTGCAGCATTTAGCAATCTTTCTGACTGGCTGCATATTCCCCTTAGAAATCTTTCAAGGTAGCAGAAGCTACAAACAACACTAAACAGGACTTAAGACAAAGATTTTTCTGATCATTTTACAAAGAAACAAAAACAAACAAACAAAAAAACAAAAATAAAAGCAGACCAAAATAAAAAAAAGGCAAATATATTTGCTAACCTCCTTATCTCCTACTGAAAGTCTAATCTCAAAGCCTTTAATTTGCCATGATTAAAAGTCCTTTCTTCAGGCCATTTTTGGGACCCATTTCTACTTTTTACGTATTTTACCATAATTTGAGAGCTCGATCTTTTAATTACCCCACCCCACAACTCCATATCCCCTTCTGGATCACTGCCTTGTCATGGTGGAGGGGCTTGTGTAGCTCAATGAAACTGTGAGCTGTGCCATGCAGTGTTACCCAAGATGGCAGGTCTTGTGGAGAGTTCTGACAAAAGGTGATTCACTGGAGAAGGAAATGGCAAACCTCTTCAGTATCTTTGCCAAGAAAACCCTACAGACAGTTTTAAAATGATAAAGGATGTGGCACTGGAAGATGAGCCCTTCAGGTCAGAAGGTGTCCAATATACGACGCAGGAAGAGTAAAGGACAACTACAAGCAGCTCCAGTATTAATGAAGCAGCCGGGCCAAAGTCAAAAGGAAGCTTAGTTGCAGACGTGTCTGGTGGCAAAAGGAAAGCCCTATGTTGTAGAGATCTAGAATGCATATGAACCTGTAATATAAGATTTATGAACCAAAGTAAGGTGGATATGGTCAAACACAAGATGGAATGATTAAACGTAGACATCTTGGATATCAACGAACTTAAATGGATAGGAATGAATGAATTTAATTCAAGTGATCAATGCATAAACTAACATGGGCAAGAACATCTTAGAAGAAATGGAGTAAGTAGCCTTCATAGTCAATAAAAGGGAGACAAAAGCAGTACTGGGGCATAATCTCAAAAATGACAAGAATGGTATCTGTTTGAATTCAAGGCAAACCTTTCAACATCGCAGTACACCAGTCTATGCTCCAACCACTGATGCTAATAAGGCCAAAGTTGATCAGTTCAATGAAGAACTACAAAATCTTCTAGAAATAACACCAAGAAAAAGTGTCACTTTTTTTTCATAGGGGATTGGAATGTTAAAGTAGGAAATCAAAAGATAATTGGAATAACAGGCAAGTTTGACCTTGGAATAAAAATGAAGCAAGGTAGAGATTAACAGAGTTTTGTCAAGATAACTCTCTGGTCATAGCAAGCACTCTTTTCAACAACCTGAAAGGCACCTCTACACATGGACATCATCAGATGGTCAATATCAAAATCAGATTGATTATATACTTTACAGCCAAAGGGGAAGATGTTCTACACAGTAAGTTAAAACAAGACCTGGAGTTGACTATGGCTCAGGTTATGAGCTTCTTATTGCAAAATTCAGACTTAAATTGAAGAAAGTAGGGAAAACCATCAGACCATGTATGACCTAAATAACATCCTTTACAAAATTGAAGTAGAAGTGATGAGAAGACTTGAGGAATTAGATCTGATAGGTAAAGTCCCTGAAGAACTAAGGACAGAGGTTATCATACAGGAGGCAGCAACAAAAAATATCCCAAAGAAAAAGAAGAGCAAGAAAGCAAAATGACTATCTGACTGAGACTTTACAAATAGCTGAGAAAAGAAGGGAAGCGAAAGAGGAAGGAGAAAGGGAAAGATATATCAAATTGAATGGAGAATTCCAGAGCAGCAAGGAAAGATAAGAAGTTTTTCTTAAATCAGCTATGCAAAGAAATAGAAGAAAATAATAGAGTGGGAAAGACAAAAGATTTATTCAAGAAAATTAGAGATATCAAGGGAACATTTCATACAAAAATGGGCATGATAAAAGACAAAAATGGTTGGGACTTGAAAGCAGAAGAGATTGAGAAGAAGTAGCAAGAATATACAGAAGAACTGTACAAGAAAGATCTCGACATCACCGATAATCATGATGATACGGTTACTGATCTAGAGCCAGACATCCTAGAGAATGAAAATAAGTGGGCCTTAGGAAGTATTGCTAACAATAAAACTAATGGGGGTGATAGAATTCCAGCTGAACTATTTAAAATCCTAAAAAACGATGCTGTTAAAGTGTTGCACTCAATATGCCGGAAAATTTGGAAAACTCAACAGTAGCCACTGGATTGAGAAAGATCAGTTTATGCCCCAATCTTAAAGAAAGACAATGCCAAGGAATCTTCAAATTGCTGAACAATTACACTCATTTCACATGCCAGCAAGTTTTGCAAACTAGCCTTCAGCAATATGTGAACCAAGAATTTTAAGAACAGGCTGGTTTTTGAAGAAGCAAAGGAATTAGAAACTAAATTGCTGATGTTTGCTGCATTATGAAGAAATCAAGGAAATTCCAGTGTGTCTTGTTTCCCTCCTCCAACAGAATAAAGAAGGCTTTTTGCCTATAATCTCTATGAGCTCTTTGGTATCTTATTTTACTTTTCAGAGTTGATAGTTGGTATGAAGCTTTTGCTATAATCTCTGTGATCTCCTTGGTATTTTCAGGGTTAACACATACCAGGTACCTTTCCATATGTATGGCTAGGGAGAGAATTCTTAATCAAATAAGGAATAAGAGATCTCAGAAGATTTTTTTTAAAGATAATTTTGATTATATGAAATTGAAAAACTTCTTTAAAAAAAGAAAAGTACTTGGTCTGGTTCTCATGTATTTTTATACTATGACCTTTAATATTAAAGTTATGGATCCAAATTGAGTAAGATACTGGTCTCAACCTAATTTCTATCTAACTACTTTTCAGTTTTCTTAGTAATTCTTTTTTTTTTTTTTGGTGAGGCAATTGGGTTAAGTGACTCACCCAGGGTCACACAGCTAGTAAGTGTCAAGTGTCTGAAACAACACTTGAACTCAGGTCCTCCTGATTCCAGGGCTGGTGCTTCATCTGCTGCGCCACGTACCTGCCCCTTTCCTAGCAATTCTTATCAAAGAAGAACTTCTGTCCTAAGCAATTTCTATTCTCAAGTTCATTGAACTCTGGTCTATTAAGTCCAACTGTAGCAATTAAACCACACCAATACAAGTAAAAAGAAGGTAGCAAGCAGTTAATTGGAGAAAAAAATCTTTACATCAAATATCTTTGACAAAGTTCAGATACCCAAGATATCCAGGAAACTAACACAAAGACTAAAAGTCATGGATAAACAGTTAAAACATATGAACAAACAGTTCTCAAAAGAAGCAGCAGCTACACAGCATCCTGTAGCATGCTGGTCTGGAACTCAGAGAGACCTGGGTGCAGATACCACTTCTGACATTTACTACTTGTCTTACCTTAGACAAATCACTTAACCTCACTGTGCATTAGTATATCAGTAAGGCAATAATAACAATGTAGATGATAATTATCAAAATACCTATGTGTTTCTGTATCACAAAGTATGAGAGACTTCATAAAGAAAGTGGAAGAAGTATAACATTTATTCAGACAACAGAGAATCATATCCCATAACCAAATGGTCAGCTCCCATAGCCAGTTAGCCTACTTTATCATAACAGCAAGGAACTTCAAACATCATATCACAGCCTGGAAACTCACCATCCCAAAACCTCTCAGACCCCCTGCTGTGGTCTTCCCAAAGACAAACTCACAGTACAGCTAAGTCAGTCTGTTAAGTTCTAACCATTATGAGGGTGGCCATTAGCAGCCATTAGCAGCCATACTGCATTTCCTGTGACATAACTTCTTTTTCCTGTCAGGAAGCTCCCCCCACCACATATGACTTCGGCTTTCTGTGACATACACAGGTCACATGGCCTATTAATGGGTGGGAAAGATCTTCAAATCTAAATTGCTACTACACTTAGTTCCATCATTTGTAAAATAAGGGAGTTGGACTCAATGACAGAGCTCTAAGGTCCCTTCCACCTCTAAATATATGATGCAATGACTAAGAATTATAAAATATTAATACCTATATGGAATATTTCTCAAAAATAATTATAATTAAAGCAGTGTGAATCAAATCAACTCTAAAGGTTTATCTCATAACCAACAAATTGACAAAAATGATAAATGATGGGAAAAGTTCATGTTGTATGGGTTGTGGAAAGATAAGCAAATCCTCTGTTAGAGAAGTTTTGAATTGGTTTAACCATTCTGGAAAGTAATTTAGAATTGTTCTTTTAAAATGACTAAATTTTCCATATTCTTTTGCCAAGAGATCCCATTTGTGATAGGAGCAATTGTCCTTCATTCTCGAAGAGAACCAAAACGGCATCACTATGCTTGAGTCAAGATTGAATGTATCTGATCAGGCTAATACGAGCTTGGAATGCTCTACCACAGGTTGGGCATGAATAGTCTGTGTGAACATTTGGGATGGATACTCTAAACTGGTGCATCTTGTGTTTCCTTTGAGCTGTTTCAGTTCTGCTTTGCTCATAGAGCACAGCACCTTCTCTGATGTGGGAATGCCCTGCTGAGCAGTCCTATGCCAATGTCTCCCATGTCACACAATCAATTCCAAGGTTCTTGAGAGAGACCTTGAGAGTATCCTTGTATTGCTTCTGACCACCATGTGAACACTTGTCCCGTGTGTGTTCTTCATAAAATACTCTTTTTGGCAAGCATATGTTTTGCATTCAACTTGGCCAGCCGATTGGAGTTGTGTTTTCTGAAGCAGAGTTTGAATGTTTGGCAGTTTAGTTTGAGTAAGGACCTCAGTGTCTGGTACCTTATCCTTCCAGGTGATCGGCTGAATCAATTTGAGGTATCTTGCCATCATAGAGACAATATACTTTCCTCTGTACCACTGCCTCACTAATTAAATAGTGATAAATGTAAATTCCTACATTTTGGTTCAAAAAAATTAACTTCACAAGTACAGGATGGGAGAGGCATGATTAGACAGCTGTTCTGAAAAATACATGAGACCTTTAGTGGACTACAAGCACAATATGAATCAGCAGTGTGAGGTGACAGCCAAAAAAACCTGATATGACCTTAGGCTTAGTCAAGAGAAGTATAGCTACCAAACAGATGAAGATAGTCCCTGTGAATTCTGCCCTGGCTAGACCACATCAGGAGCATTGTGTTGAATTTTGGGTACCAATATTTTTTCTACTTAAGAATATTTTAGTTTTCAGCATTTACTTTTATAAGATTTTGAGTTCCAAATTTTTTTCCCTCTCCTCCTCCCTCCCCAAGATGGCAAGCAATCAGGTATAGGCTATACGTGTACAATCTTATTAAGCATATTTTCACATTAGTCAGGGTTGTGGCTACATTTCCCAGCTGGAATGATCCACATAGGTGCAAGGTAGTTGTCAAATATTTAATCCTCAGGGCAGATGAATTTGCGAGGCAATCAGGAGGTCAGATGCACATTCTCAAATACAAATAATTGCAAGCAAAAGATTGAAAAACATAATGGCAGTTGAAGCTATATTTGTGTCTCCCCCCTCCCCCCATACACATGCACACAACTACTGTTAGCATTAGATTTGTAAGTTAGATGATGCCTAACTTACATGGGCATCCATCTCTAGGTGCACTTGGTCTGTACTCCATTTCAATTTGGTGGATCCAGGGATGGATTGAAGCCTAGCAAAGTTAAGGATATTGAGGAGTCATGTTCTTCAGACCCCAAAGCTGGCATTCTGTTGTGCTGCTCGCTTGTGAAACTCGGAGAATCACTGCAATTTCTACAGCACTTTTTCAACTAGTTGTAAATTAATTCCATATTTCTTCTTCCCTTCCACAGGGAGATGAGGAGAGAGAGAAAAAGAGAGGGAGAGAAGAAGAGAAAGAGAGAGAAAGGGTGAGGGGCAGTCCAGCCTAAAGGACAATCTGCCTTCAGAGGGATTGGGTCTAAGAATGCAATGGAATGTACATATATGTCACATGTGAGCATAGAGCCCTGTGTTTATACATGCACATCTTTCTTTCTATTGCTCTGGTTTCCACTTAGGTCAGAAAGGAGCAGAAAGATGCTGAAAGGAAGTAAGCAACACTATAAAGTGACAAGAATGTCATTAATTGTAGCATTGAGTGAGACTTTTAAAAAACAGATTGGACTGCTCGGCAACTGTACATCACATTATTCTATACCACTTGAGAGACTGCTAGGAGGGAGTCACTTGACTGTTGAGAGTGGAGTACTCTCTCTCTCACTTTCAGGCATCTGGAGATTGGAGGCTGAGGCTGCTGGGACACTGGAGACACCTGTTAGCAAGATGCTCACTGGAGATCAGGGGACTAGTAGGTGCTAGGTACAACACACTGTGTCCCTGGGGAAGGGAGGGCTTGAATCTTGAATTCTCTGATGAGTGCTTAATAAGCCACTCAGGATGCAGTGAAAGTATAGTCAATTATTCTATATCTATGATGCTGGGGGTGGGGGATGGACAGAAAGACTCTTCTTCTCCTTCCCCCTTGTCCATTTCCAGTCATCCTGGTGAATATCAGGCCACCGGACCCAGATGGCTCTGGAGGAGAAAGTGAGGCTGGTGACCTTGCACAGCCCTCCCTCACTCAAATCAAAGTCAACTGCAAGTCATGTCATCATTTCCCTGATGTCATGGTCCTCTTCAAAAATGAAGGACAAACACAACCTCCTCCTTCTACTCTATACACCTCCTCTCTCAACTGCTTTTTGGAGTCATTCCTTTGGGAAAAGCAAATCTTCAAACTTAGACATTAAAGCAGCATCAGCTGCTGCAGGCCTTGGAGATTCTGGCTAGCCAGAATTACCAGCATGCTGAGCCTCCCCTTACAGTTTCATTTTGCTATTGTAGTTTCTTGCAGTAAAGGTATTCTAAATTAGAATGGGAGTGTGTTTCCTTTTGAGTTATGAAAAGTGGGGAAGGAGATAAGAGTATTAATGGGAAATAAAGTATGAGTATGTTTTTGGAGATTTTCCCAGAGTCCTGGGTGGGGGCAAAGTAATGAGCCAATTTTGTGAAAAATTTATGAAATATTGTATGCAAATAAGACTTTTACATTTTAAATCCTAGACTGAGCCCTGAGGAACCAAGGCCAAGGAGGGGTGCAGGGAAGGTGTTTGCTCTGATTAACACAACTTCCTAAAGTGCTATCTGCTATCTGAAGCTACAGTATTAGTTGCTTACTGAGAGAGAATATCTAATCCACCCCCCTGTACTACTTATGGAGGCTTGGCTACCCCTTGGGTCACCCCCTCTATTTGACAGGTGGAGTATGTTCTACCCTCCTATCATCTCCACTTGGGGAGCTCCAGCATTGTTTCACAAGTAATACTTTTGCTTTTATTACCCTTCTAATTAAATTAAACTGCTAAAATACGTGTAGGCTTGGCTACACACTGTGAAGAAAGGGGAGCAGCCAATAAGTGGGGCCATGAACTGAGATATTTGATTGGTGGTGATCCTTACCTTTAGGCTGAGGTCAGAACCCACTGTAACCAGATGTAGTAGGCAGGACTCATGGGTGATTGACAACTAGCTACCTCTAGAGTCTTGATTGAGGGGACAGAGCCATTTAACTAACACTTATAGTGTTTCCTGATGATTTTCAAAAGATTCTGAAGTTCAGGCCCCAGGTGATTTGGGAGAATGGTTGAATCATCAACAAAAGTTGGGATCAACAAAAGTGAGTGGTATTTCAGTGAGGGAGGGCTGTGCAAAGTCACCAGTCTCACTTTCTTCTCCAGGGCCACATGGATCCAGAAGCAAGATATGGATCAGGATGACTGGAGATGGGCCTGGTTGCAGACCTCTGTAATACCAATGTTACTAGCAGCTGCTGTGGGGGTGTAAGACCAACAACACCAGCACACAGGAGGGCTGCTAGCACAGGTTTTTTTAATTTTATTTATTTATTTTTAGTTTACCACACATGGTTCTACATAATTTTGAGTTAAGATTTTCCTTCTCCCCTCCCTCCCCCCTCCCCTCCCCAAGACGGCATGGAATCTCATATAACTATCATGTATAACTTCGCATTGAATTAATTTATACACTAGTCAAGTTGTGGAGAAGAATTATGACCAATGGAATGAATCATGAGAATGAAGAAACAGAACCAAAAAAAAAACAACCCAAAAACAAAAACAAAAGAGAAGCCAAAAAAGGTGAGCATGTAGTGCGCCTCAATCTGTATTCAAACTTCACAGTTCTTTCTCTGGATGAGATAGCATTCTCCAAATCGTGAGTCCCCTGGAGTTGTCCCTGCACCTTAGGTTGCTGAGAAAGAGCGAAGTATGTCAGGGTTGGTCCTCACGGAATCTAGTATATCTGTGGCTGTGCACAACGTTTTCCTGGCTCTGCTCCACTCACTCATCATTATGTTGTGTAGGTTTTCCAGGTTGTTACGAAGTCTAGCACAGGTTTTTGATCTGCTTTCTGAAGGAAAGCAACTTAAAGGGTTTACAATCTCACTTTAATTAAGCATACATACATCATTTACTTAGTTCAGGGGGAAAGTCAGCACCCTGAATTTCAGAGAAAACACAAACAGATATTACAAGCAAGAATTACAAGCAGAAATTAACACAAATCAACAGACAGGGCTTCCAATTGTCTGACCAAAGCTATATACACATAGTCACCAGGAGAGAAGCACCGATATCTGAGTTTTTCAAGCTGTGGGGCTCCTTACAACGGCTACCCAGAATCTCATCTAGCTACATCCCATGAACACTCTTCCCATGAGTGAGCCCCCAAAGCAAAATTCCAACCTCAGAGAATATATACCCTTCTTCAGGGTCAGAGGGCATCACAACCCTCCAGCTCTAACTGCTCTAATTTTCTGCTCCACCCCCTCTTGTTCCACTCATTCAGCACGCTCCTCCCCGCCACAGGTTTCATGTAACTGAAGCTTCCATGTGATTTAAGCAGGTCATCTGGGCCTATTAATGGATGGGAATATCTTCAAATTAAACAAAAATACACTAACAATACAACCTTTCCTAGGCATGTGGTCTAAGAGTCAAGAGAAAAAGGTATGAGTCCTCATTCTGTCACTAAGTAGCTGCCCTCATTTAGGAAATCATTTCATCTCACTGAGCCCATTTATTAAAATGCCCTGTCTAACTCATAAGGTTCTCTATTCACTCCAGAGCTCTTTCCCTCATTTGTTTTGTTGTTATTCATTTGTGTCCAACTCTTTGTGATCCCATGTGGGGTTTTCTTGGCAAAGATACTGGAATGATTTGCCATTCCCTTCTCCAGCTCATTTTACAGATGAGGAAACTGAGGCAAACAGGGTTTATTGACTTGCCCAGGGTCACACAGCTATTAAATATTTGAGGATGGGAACTCAGGTCTTCCTGACTCCAGGCCTGGTACTCTAGCCACTGAGCAACCTAGTTGCCTCTCAAATTGGCAAAATGCCCTAACTCATAAGTTTCTCCATTAGCTCTAGAGTTCTCTCTCTCATTGGTAAAATGCACTATCACTTTAAAAGGAAAGTGCTTGAAGCAGAAGAGACAAGGACTCCAACCTTTCCCCACCCACACATTTAGGGATTTGCCTCCCTCCCCTTTCTCACCCAAGTTTATAAATCTATTCCACAATCCCAGGATCCTTCTTGGCCAAGCAGGATGTCTCCTGATAGGGTGATAGGAACTATGGTGCTCATATTACTAAGCCACCATCACTGGCATCTTTGGTGGAGAGAGCTCTGGACTCAGTCAGGAGTAGTGCTGACACTTGTTGTTGCTGGGACCCTAGACAAGTCACCGGTTTGAGCCATAATTTCCTCATCTGGAAATAATAATGCTTGTACTGCTTCCTTTGAAGAATAGTAAGGAAAATGCTAGGCAAGCATGAGATCCTCTTATTGTTAGCAGCAGTATAATAAATGCTGAATTAAATTCTGTTCTGGTTTTTGGCAATGATCCTCCCACATTCTCATTAATCACTAAGTAACTGCTGTACTTCTTTTCCCTCCCAAGGGGGAGAAGACTAAATGGTTCCCAGAAGAGAGCATCTCATAGTTTTTCCATGATCCAGAAAAAAAGAAAAAGAAAAATTCAACTCGATGCTGAAATCCCCTCCCTCACTTCCACCCACAAAAGTTCACGAAGCGATCACAGAATACAGATAGTGCTTAGTCAGCTGGATCAGGGCTGATGATGCTAGTGGGGTGGACTCCTGGCAAGGGGCCCATTGCCTTTGAAGAGATCCAGGAATAAGGCTTGGCAGGAAATTTGCTGGCCTGAGCCTCTGATCAGACCAGAGGAGGAGGGGGAAACCACTAAGATACTGGGCCAGAAGCACCAGGCAGCAGCCCAGGAAAGTCCAGGAGGATGTCACTCACTCACACGAGATGCTTAGCTTAGTCAAGGAGGGATTTTGGGGCTTGGGTGGAACCATCTTGAGACAACAGCAGGATAGGAGGGGGACCAATGATCATATAAGAGTTTTCCTCCCAATTCAGCTTGGGCCAGGCTCCAGCCCCTCATCCAGTTGGGTGTAGGTCCACTTGGGTTCTCCCTCCCTCTCCCTCCATGGTAGCTCTTTGATGTGCAAGGTGTTAAACCTGAAAATTTGGTTGAAGGAAACAACAGAGCTATTTGATAGAAAAATCCATATTGTTTATTATTTTCCCTTAAAGCATAGCTAGGCTAGCTTACTTGTACGTACAAGGAGTCAGAGCATAGGCTCTGGCTATCTGAACAAAGCAATGAGAAAACTTATATACGTTATTTTAGCAGAGCTAGCAAGCCTGTATTACCTCATTTTTTGTGACCCCCATGTAAGTTTAACCATGATACAACAAGAGGATTTTCCTTAATTGAACAGAGTTGTAAAGGATGTTGACAAAAGTCGGTTGAAACTACAGCCCAGCGTCTCTGTGTCTCATTACATTCCATAACATAGTATATACCTGTAGAATATTAAGCAAGGTGATCTCTCTTGGGATTAGGGTCTCATCCTTAATGACTAACAAGGGTCAGTCTAATCTGGCCATGTTGACAGAGGTAAGGGTATTTCCTGAGCAAACTTTTAGAGAGAACAAAGAAGCCCACGTCCTGGATCTTCATCCAGTTACTCATTAATTCAGGCTCTGGGTCTGGTTGAAATTAAAAATGATATAAAATAGTATAATATTTTCCACAAAGGGCAGGAGCTGATAGGCAGGAGCATGGTCTCCCTTAGGCTCATCTGATTAGTTATCTACTTCTGATGTCATATGCATAATAGTGCTAGGAAGCAAGGAAGATTCCTAATAAAGGAGAATTCCAAAGAAGGAGGACAAATGTGCCAGGCAAGAGGAAAGGGCATGTCCAGAGCAGAGACATCTGGTTGCAACAATGGCTAAGCCCCCAAATCCAGAGATTTTTCTGACTGCCACAGAAGATTTTTTCTTGCAGGCAATGGGACACCATGAAGGTTTTTGAGTGGGGGCTTCAATGGAGCTGTTATGCAATCACAGAGCTGGAGGGACCTTACTGAAGCAACCTCCGAGACCAATTAGTCCAACTCCCTCATTTTACAGATAAGGAAACTAATAATAGCAAGCATTTAAATAAGGCTTTAAAGATTGCAAAGCACTTTACAAATATTATCTCATTTGATCCTCACAACAGCCCTGGAGTTAGATGCTATTATTACAGATGAGGAAACTGAGGCTGAGAGAGTTAAAGTGACTCAGGCTTACACAGCAAGTAAATATTTGAATCAGGATTTGAACTCAGATCTTCCTGACTCCAAATTGGCCGCTCTATCCACTGTGATACCTCACTGCCTAAGGAAGTTAAATAACTTTTTCAAATTTGAACTCAGGTCCTCTATCAACATTAAATTCCTTTGTTTTCTTCTTCTGTTCTCTTTCTTTTGGCATCTGCATGGAAAATGGATTAGAGAGGAAAAGACCTGGAAGCAGGAAGACCAAGTAGGAGGCTAATGCAGAGGTGTACCTGAGAGATCATAAGAGCCTGGATTAAAATGGCAGTCTTGTAAGCATCCTTTGGACTTTTGAGCCAATAAGATGAAACAGAGAACTCTTGGTGGAGCCCAAATCCTGTTTACAGCTGTCACCATCACCGAAATGCTGCATGAGGAAGGCAGAGCAGGAACAGATTCAGGAGAGCAGAGATGACTGAGGCAGCTAGAGCCAAAGCATAAGACAAAAGGGTGGCAAGAGAGATTGCCAGCCTTAGTGGCAGAGACAAAACAGGTTGAACCAGCAGCTCCTAGGAAACCTTAACCACTGGGGCCAGGAGATTCGGCTCTCACATTCCATACCCCTTCCCTTGCTTTCTTCTCTGTTTGCAAAACTGTTTCTAGCAGGTTCCAAGCAGGCAATCACTTCTCTTATTCTTTCCCATTATCTACCAGCCTGAAGGAGGATTGGAGGAAGATGATCGGGCTTGTCTCTTTCTTGACCATTTTTTTTTTACTTTACTGGGTTTTAATAAGCCATGTGACCATTTAAAAGGCAATTGTCTGAGGCTTATGAATGAGGCTGGTTAGACAGAAAGGGAACTTTTCCAGACACTTGGGGATTGGAGCAGAGCCATATAGAGATTTCCATAATTCTCATAATTCACTGAGATATTTCGTTTTCATATGCCTAGATCAATACAGATTGGAGGCCAGGAGTCATAAAACATTATGAAAAGGAAGGAGTCTATGAGCTTGTAGGCAAATGCCCTCTGGTGAGTAATGGAGATATTACAGCCTTTGGGGAAGTCCCCACATGTTCACTGGATGCCTTCTGATGTGTCTGCTTGCCTGTGGTTTGACTGTAGCACAATCCAGTGGCCAAATTATATACTACACTCCCTCAAAGGTTAATTAATGAATTAAGTGACAGCCTGCTTTTCTATAGGCTTGTACAAATCAAAAAACGAGTCAGGTGTAGGTTACTGATACTGTAGCCCCTCAAATATCACCTGGGACACTCAGCAAGTTCATAAGTACCATTGTCACATGTAAAAAAGTTCAACATGAATCAACAGTGATGCCAGAAAAGGTTAATTGTGTGTGTGTGTGTGTGAGAGAGAGAGAGAGAGAGAGAGAGAAAGAGAGAGATTGTCTACATCAACAGAACTAGTATCTTGAACAAGGTTTGGGGTGGGAAGTGGAATACAGAACTTCTACCTCACTCGGTCCTGATCATGACACTTTTGGAATAGGGAGTTTGTCACTGAACACAACATTTTATTTTTTATTTTTAGTAGTATTTTATTTTTCCCCAGTTACACGGCAAGAAAATTTTTAGCATTCATTTTTACAAGATTTAGTTCTAAATTTTTCTCCCTCCCCTCCCCTCTTCTGAAAATGGTAGGCAGTTTGATATAGCTTATGCATGTGCTATCATGTGAAAAGTATTTCCATATTAGTCATAGTGACTTTTGTGTTGTTCATGACTTGGATTTTTTTTTGGGGGGTGGGGCAAGGCAATCAGGGTTAAGTGACTTGCCCAGGGTCACATAGTCTCAAGTTTCTGGGGTCAGATTTGAACTCAGGTCCTCCTGGTTCCAGGGCCAGTGCTCTATCTACTGTGCCACCTAACTGCCCCGCAGTGAACACATTTTATAAAGAACATTTTCAAGCTGTGGGGTACCCAGAGGAGAATAATGTGAAATTATGATGTCCACAAAGTTGAAGGACCTGAGGATGTTTAGCCACTTAGAGGAGATCGAATTGCTGTGATCAAATATCTGAAGGGTTGTCATAGGGAAACAGAATTGGACTCATTATGCTTGGCCCTATAAGGCACGACTAGGATCAATGGGAGGAAATTAAAGGGACGTGGAATTTGACTTATATGGAAAACTCCCTAATAATTAGGTCTGTTCACCAATGGAATGATCTAGGAGGGAGTGAATTCCCTGTCACTGGAGGCCTTTAAACTGAGTCTGAACCACCACTTTGGCCACATGTTAGAGAGGGAATTGATGCTTCAGGAGGGGATGATCTCTGATGTCTCTTCCAAATCTGATTTAATTAGCAATGGGTAAAAGAGGAAGACATATAGGAGCTTAAACTAAACATAAGAACAAACTTCCCAACAATCTACTTCAGAAGATAGCTCTCCACCACTAGAAATCCTCAACCAGGTACTGAATGACTTCTTGTCTGGGATATTGTAGATTCCCGATTGAGTAAAGGTTGGATGACCAGTGCTTTCTGAGGTCCCTTCCAGTTCTTAGATTCTATGATTTGGTGTCTCTATGACGTCCCCTCTTGGCTTCTGACAAAACTCTGGCACTATGCCCTGTTCTGTTCTGGACGCTCACTGGCTGCTACTCTACCCCATCTAAGGCCTATAGCCCAGTACCCTGTGTCTCCCACCTGCTGGGATACTTTGCTGTTTTCCTGTTACTAGACCTGATCCTCCACCCTGATTTCCCACTGGTGGCCTTTCCATAGCATTTCCCAGCATTCCCCCTCATGCTCTTGTCATTTAATATTGTGTATTATAATTTATAATTAAATTTGGTGTCATTCTCTCATTAGACTCGGTAGAAATGTTTTATCTAAACTTTGTATCACCCTCAGGGTCTAACATAGTCCTCTTCATAAAACAGGTGGTTAATAAGTATAAAGGAACCTGAAGCCACTTGCATGGACTTCGTTTTCTTTGACCAGGACCTAAAATGATTTCTTGCTGTGCACATCCTTCTGGTCCTTGGATCAGCCAGGTCTGCCCCATTCTACTGCCTACCAATAAAATCCAGAAGATAACATTCTCTGTACAGGACCAAACTCTTCTGTACCTCCCTGAAGAAATGTTGGAAGTTCAAAGTCCATGATGTCCATAGGTTCTATTCTGTCCCTGTGATCACTGATCCATCCCAAAGCTCTTATAGACCATGGAGAAATGCATTCTTGATTGAAACACATTGTTTACAATGTGGGAGACCATGGCATGACCCCAAGGGATGTGAGAGTAACCAATGGATAAGAAGATGGATTGCATCTCATCTTCCCCTCCACTTTGTCATGAGCTTGTCTCCAAACATAACTATAACAAACCATCACTCTTCTCAACACCGTTCCTTATTTGTTCCTCCAGGGCTTCCTGGGCTGTGTGGTTGGACTCCTCTCAGGGCAGTTATAACCTAACGGGGACCCAGGTGCCCACAGCAGCTATACACGCAAAATTCCCCATGCCCTCCCTCCCCAAACCTAGTTTCCTCACCCTGGGATCCCTAGATCATCTGTTGGCTGTGGCATGCTGGAGTCTTGAGATCCAGAACAGTAATGGCACTCTCTCTCTCTCTCTCTTTCTCTCTCTCTCTCTCTCTCTCTCACACACACACACACACACACACACACACACACACACACACACCCTTCCCTCTTCATTTTTGGGGACGATTCTGATCTGTGATCAAATAAGCTTGCAGATCACTGGTCTAGAGGACTGGACTGACACAAACCACAAAGACCTTTTGGAAGTCGCTTTGGACAGATTGTTTCTTGACTTGATGCCTCTCCACCCAAAGGCACAGATATGGCCAATTCCTAGGAATATACTTTAAGGTACTCTACCTGCACTTTACATTTCTAGAATTGTTTTGTGTTTGCACCCTCTTTCTGGTCCATATATGGTCCAGTGATGGTGGCAGTGTGTGTGTGTGTGTGTGTGTGTGTGTGTGTGTGTGTGTGTGCTTTGCAACTTAGCTGAAGGCTGTTAGCTCCTGTCCAAAGCAGAGGTTGTACCCTACAATATGCTTCAGTGTTTGAGAGTTCTAGGAACCAGGGGTGATTACAGACTGAGGTGTTTATAGTATTCTCTCCAATATGGATGCCTTCCTTGGCTCAAACCCAAATTAAAACACCAAGTAAGTCCTCAAAGGCCAATAAGCATCCTGCTCTATGGGACCATTTATTTCTATATTCACTGATCCTATATTTTATTATAGCTTCCAAGAGTTTAATCACACAGAGAAGTGGAACTTCTTTGTTCTCACATGGCCAAGGCCAACACCACATATTCTGGTAAGGGCTGGGCCTTGGAGTAATCATGACCTTGAAATTTCTAAGAAAATGTAAGGCACTAGGGGGAAAATACCTAGGGGTCTCCCTCCCTTTTCTTGCATGGGGGGAGTACCTCTTAGAGCTGCCTTTTTAAAATCAGTTTTCTGGGGCAACTCAGTGAAATCTGGTATATCCAGCCATTCTGTATGTATGTATCTTCCCCTCCTAGCCCCTCTCCTCACTGCCTGCCCCCCCATCCCCAGCTCAGGTTCACCCCTTTTCATCTTGTGTTTATCTTTGTTTCTGTTACCTCCATCTCCCCAGTAACCAACAGGAGAGCGAGCTCAGGTTTAAGCTTACATTGGAGTTGGTGTAGATAGGGCTGGGAATATGAGGGCAAAAGCTGGAATATCTATGGGATTGAAGACCATTGGGAATTAAGTTACGGAAGAGAGAGCCATGGAAAGGAAATAGAGGTGAGGATAACCTCAACCTGGAGGCTGGCAAAAGGAAACAGGAGGAGGACATGTTTCCACTTGGTTCTGCCAGTTCCTTAAATTTGGCTCCTCATGACCATTCCCATTGTATACAAACCCTCACACCTAATTCCTCATAAACAACATCCCCACCCCACCCAATGTATCCCCATCCCAGTCTATCTTACCCAGGCCATCACATTCCATTTCTCATACTAGCTATTATGCACAGCCCTTCACACTCAATTCTGCAGTGTTGGGTCCTAGACTGGGCTCTGGATTGGGCCCTGAAGGTGTTGCTGCCACTTCTCACTCTAAATGGGGAGGTCCTGTGCACACGATATGGCATGCCACAATTCTGTCCAGATTTCTTAGAGCCCCAGAATCTTGTCTATGCCTCCTTAAAGCTTCCCTTTCCCTCACTGTTGCCTCTGGGAAGAAGAAGGTGCCTTGGCAGCAATAGCTTTTCTCCCATCCAACCCAGAGCTCACTGGCCCCTCCAGGCTAAGGCTTCTGAGTATAGCTCAGATGGGAGGCCATGGACCATAAGCTGAGGGGTGTGAATTCCTGAATCGAATTGAGATGGGCTGAGACCATGGGAAAGGGAAAAGGTCATTGTGTCATACAACTTAAGAGTTGGAAGGGGTGTTAGAGATCACCTAGGCCAACCTTCTTATTTCACTGATAAGGTTGGCCTAGGGAGATATAGTGACCTGTCCAAAGTCACACAGGTAAGGAACAGAGGGTTTAAACCAAGGTGTTCTGACTTCAAATTCAGGGCTCTGGATTCCTGGGTTCAGTGAAAGTGCTATGGGGTTATTGGGTGGGAACTGAGGCAAGTCAAGACTTCTGAGACCCAAAAGACCAGGAAGACAGCATAGGTCCTGGGCTTAGAGGCTGGGCAGGGTGGGCATTCCTGGGTTTGATTGGGCCAGAGTAGGCAGGAAACTGAAGGAAAGGGAGCGACGGGACTCCTGAATCCAACCTAGACAGAGCAGACAGGTCAGGCCAGGGGCGGTGGCAGGGGGCAAAGCCCGACCCTTGTATTGGATGGGGTGGAGGACGGGTTCAAGGCCAAGGCTGGATTGGGGGCAGTTAGGGGGCAGATGGTGATCTCTTATCTTAGATGGGCCTGGTGCCAGGGTCGATGCTGGTATTGAGGCTGATGACAGGTCCAGGCCGGGACATGCCGATCAGCAGCCCCAGCAGGCTGAATAGGGTGGAGAGGAGCAGTAGGAAGGAAGCAGCAAAAAGCAGGGCGGGCAGCGCACTCAAGGCCATGAGCAGCAGGGCTGGCAGTAGATGCTTCCACATCGCGGCCACTACGGGCCAGAGTGAGCGCAGCAGGTGGCATCCTGTGGTAAAGAGAGCGTGGCACAGGCCCAGGGACAGCAGGAGGTAGAGGCCGGATTCAAGCAGCCACAGGCCCCGCTGCAAGGGCCCCCACCAGCAGGACGAAGAGCACCAGGATGACCAGCGTCGTCGAATTCCACCTGGGCCCTCCCACCACTGCTCCCAAGTTCGCCACAGGGCCCAGCTTCGCCAGTTATTCCTCAAGCCTTCTCCCGCCCCCGCCTCGTCCGTTGACGCCTCGGTTCTGGCCCGCTGCATCGACCTGGTGCACCTGCGGGGGAGGGGTAAAGGGAGGGGCTGTGATCCCCAAACTCCTAGAGTGGAAGACCGGTGTTCCGAAGGTATCTAAAGGAAGAGATCCCAAGGAGCGAGGAACTGAATGAAACTATGACGAGCAGGTTAGGAGGCCGAAGTACCGAGGGAGGAGGGATCCCAAAGCGTCTACCGGGAGGGAATGGTAAAGAACGAGGTGTGTCTGAAAGAACTTGAGGGAGAACTGAGTGATATCCGAGTCGCTAAATTCGAGGAGGGTTGATTCTAAAGCCTATGGGAATAAGGGGTGGAAAGGGCTGATTCTAAGTCATAGGGAATGATCCCCCTGGAGAGAGGTTTATGGTCCCAAAGTATCTGGGGAGCGACAGGAAGTGATTCCAAAGTAGTGAGGTTCCGGGAGAAGAAGAAGAGAGAGAAAGGAGAAGATAAGAAAGGGGAAGGGGAGAGAAGTTTCTGGTAATGAAATACCCTTGCTTACTTGAAGGAGTAGGAGGGGGAGCAGTTTCGTTAGTTTTTTGGACACACCATGGTAGAGGAGGCTGAGAGAGCCAGGACCCCTTGGGGCAGAGGTTCCAGTTGCCAAGCCCAGGTGTGAAGAGGAAGTCATGATTTGGCCTGCGGCTGGGAGCTTGGAGAAAGGGCCTGCATGTGTCCTCTTCTCAGGATCCTCGCCTGGGAACAGTTGGCATTAGAAGCCAGGAATGATAAATCCCAAAGGTCTTTCTGGGAGCCTTGCCTGCCTCCAACCACCCAGCCCTTAGTCCAAGATCTCTAACTTGGAGACCTTCAGGAACATCTGGTCAGTGGAGAGTCTTGGAGGCAAATCTAAAATGTAATCTGTAGTGTGAGTGAGTGTGTATGTGTGTGTCTGTGTGTACAGACGAGAATCAGAGTGCTTAGAGAGGATTAAGGCTCAGTGGGGTTTGAAAAGGAGGGAAAAGTGAAAGCTTTAGGGCCTAGGGCAAAGGTTCCCTGGTTCTTCCTCTGAGGCAGGAGCCTATGAAGCCTGAGAAGCCAAGGCTGAAGGCTGAGATTCTTCATCTTTTGTAGGCTTCTAACCTAGAACCACCACCCCAGATCCCTGTTGCTGCTGGGGTTAGTTGAGAGTTCAAAAGTTTTCCTCCAATGTCCCATCAGGGAGGGATAGCACAGAAGAAAGCAAGGCCTCCTTAGCAAACTGTGGAGAGGCTCATCACCTGAGAAGGTTGGCCAGTGCTTGAATGTTTGGGAACACAGCAGTCTAAAGGCACTAACTACTAAGGTATGGAAGGGTTGTGGTCTGTATCAGCTACATCAGCAGAGGAGGTAGCTACAGATGCTTAAAGCATTGGCAGAAGCTTGGAACCAGCTCCCAAGCAACTGGGAAAGTAGATAATGGGAAAGGAAGTCAGAGACAGAGGCTAGGGGGAGGAAGCAAGTGTAGACTAGACCTAATGTCTAGTCATTGACTTTGCTTCTCAATCTAGGTTTGCTCTGGTACATCTTTCCTTGAAGACTTGTCAGATTCTGACTGGGCTTTGTTCCCTGAAAGACCAGAATGTAGGGAAAATCCAAGGACCAGGAGAAGCCTCCCACTAGCTGTTCCTCCAGGGATTGTGGGGTGTTGGGCTCCTAGAAATTGACTAAACTGCTCAAAGAAAGCTGGTGGGTTCTGGATCCCAGCATTTCATTACAGAAGTTGAAACAGAAAAGAATAAGGAAGGAGACAAGGGAAAAGATGGGAGACAGGAGAGGGTGGACCAAATGAGGGACCAAAGACATAGAAGGGAAAGGGAGGAGTCAGGAGAGTAGAGAAGTGGGCCCAGGAGGGGATAGCAGAGATAGATATCAGGGGAGTGAGCAAGAGAAGGGAGAGGAGAAGAAGGGAGATGAATCAAGAGAAAAGAAGCATGAACCTGAGAAGGAGACAGAAGATGAGGTTGGAGAAAGGACAGGATCATAGACTATAAGAGTTAAAAGGGGCTTCAATGGGCCTAATCCAAACTGTACCTGAATGGTAATTCTCTCTACAACACCTCTGACAAGTGGCCATCCATTCAAACTTTGCTTGAAGACTTCAGATTAGAACTCACTACCTCCAGAGGCAGTCAATGCCACATTTGGATAGCCCTGATTTTAGGAAGTCTTTAACAAATCTAATGCTAACTCTACATGACCGCATTGCAAATTCAAAGACAAAGGCAGCTATTACATTCTCCCTAGGTCCTGGCTTCTTCTGTCTTCCCCATTTCCTTCAACCAGTTTCGTATGGTTTGGTTTAAGAGGCTTTATCATACCAGTCACCCTCAACTGCATACTCTCTAAACTTGTCCATATTGGATGGATCTCTGATCACTTTGATGTAGTCCTCCCTCCAATTGTCCATATTGCAATCTATCTACATCTTTTTACCCTATGTGACTTGTGTGTGCCTTCCCAATAGTTCTTCCCAGGAGGTCCACTCAATATATTGGGCGGGGGCCTTCCTTTAGCTATTGTGACATTGTGCGCATAGCAATGGAGTATATAGACTACCCATTTTCACTATAGGACCAGCCCACCTCCCTTTCCATTCATACATCTCTCTTATGATATCCTTTATATCACTTCTCATTTTTAATTGTTTTTTAAACTTTTATTGATGCACTTTTTCCTTCTTTTTATCCCTATTACTTCTTAATGACTCTACCTCCCCCACAGAAACCTCTGTTGTAAAAAAAGAATTTACAATCATGCAAAAGAAATCAATGCATTGGCAATGTCTGGAAATGTGGATGTCCTGGACCTATATTATCTTTCTTTTGTCCATTGGGAGACAGGTGGCATACTTTGCAGTCAGTCATCTAAAGTCACAATTGGCCACTTCATTGATCATTGTTCTGAAGTCTCTTGATGTTGTTTTCCATTACATTATTCTGATGATCATGTACATTGTTTTCCTAGTTCTATTTACTTTGCTCCGAATTATGCCAATCTTCATATCATGTTTGATGGCACAATCATACTGATGGATATGAGGTGAAAACTCAAGAGTTGTGTTTTTATTTTCTGCCACTTCTAAGCAATATCCCATTGGTAATAATATATATTGTAAATTATTGCTCAAAACCACATTGTTCGTCAATACAATTCATATGATGTGGTACCCAGAACTGAATGCGGCATCACAGAGGTGGTCTGACTGTGATGAATGAAAACAGGAATAACTCATTCCTCCCTTCTCTAAATGCAGTCTGGGGCAGCCTAACTGTTCTCTGATCTATCTCCTTCCTCTGGGCCCTTTGTCACTCATGGATTGTCATTCATGTCTAGAATACACTCCCTCCTCATCACCATCTCTTAGAATCCTTAGCTTCCTCTTCAAAGGAAGATTCATTTCAGGAGCCACATGCTACATATAACCTTGGCTGCTTCTTCAGGCTATGAGTGCTCTCTTTCTCTTCGTTCTTTGCATTAACATACTGTATCCACCCCTTACCCCACGGTAGTAACAACTATTTGATTTCTGGCTAGGTTTCCCCATCACTTTGCACAATGCCTTGGCACATAGTAGGCACTTAATATAAGTATTTGTTGGTTGAATTGAACATTAAGGTATTCATATGTTTTGTTTTGTTGCCATATCACACTTCTGACACACTTTTGATTGTGAAGCCACTAAGGGATTTTCCACACAAGGGGCTATCCAGTCTTTGGAGTACATGGTTGGCACAAACAAGGTGACATGCCATTACAAAAGAGAAGCTGCATTAAAGATGTCATAAGAGGGGCAGCTAGGTGGTGCAGTGAGTAGAGCACCAGCCTTGGAGTCAGGAGGACCTGAGTTCAAATCCCGCCTCAAACACTTGAAACACTTACTAACTGTGTGACCTTGGGCAAGTCACTTAACCCCAATTGTCCTGCCTTCCCCCCTGCAATAAAAAAAAAAAGATGTCATAAGAGAAATGTGCAATTAGACGTGGAGCCTGGAGAGGTCTGTTGGAGACAGGACTCCAAGAATATCAAAATGCCTGCAAGGCCGTGGCCTAAGGCCATTTTTGCAGACTGATATGTATCAGCTGTTTTGAAGAGTGGACTTTAGGCTTGGGGGTGAGCCTGGAGGCCATTTTGGTGAGAGATGGGCCCAATCACAGGGCAGAGAACAACATAGTCATCACCTTCTTCTCTTCTCTGACATTGCCACCACCCTGGTGCAGGCCCTCATCACCTCATGCCTGGATTTTTGCAATAACCTGCCAGTTGGTCTGCCTTCCACAAATTTCTCTCCATTCTGGTCCATCCTCAATTCAGCTGCCAAAGTGATTTTCCTAGAATACACCTTCACCTGCTCAATAAACTCCAATGGCTTCCTATCACTCTAGAATCAAACACAAAATCCTCTGTTGGGCGTTCAAATCCCTTTATAACCTAGCCCCCTCCTACCTTTCCAGTCTTCTTACAACCTACATCCTGCCCTTTACCCTTTGATCCAGACACTGGCCTTCTGGCTGTTCCACAAAAAAGACACTCCACTTCTTGGCTCCAGGCATATTCCTCTGACTGTATCCCATCTCTGGGATAGTCTCCCTCCTCATATCCTGGCTTCCCTGGCTTCCTTTAAGTCCCAACTAAAATCTCAGCTTCTACAGGAAAACTTTCCAGATCCCCATTAATGTTAATGCCTTCCTATTTTAGTTATTTTCTATTTTTCCTGTCCATAGCTTGTTTGTACCTACTTGTTTGCTTGTGATCTCCCCTGTTAAACTGTGCACTCCTTAAGGGGATGGACTGTTTTTTTGCCTTTCTTAGTATCTGTAGATAGCACAGAGCCTGACACATAGTACATGCTAAATATTTGCTTACTGGCTGATTGGCTGGTGACAAACTGAACAGAACCGAGTTGATCTGGGCAAAGATGACAGAAAGGCTCATGGAAACAGTGGCATGGTTCAAGTCCAAGTTCCATGGCAATCTTCCTACAAGTGCTGTTAGACATGGGATTGCTCTAATCCCTTTATCCCTCCAGAGTCCAGTATATTGCTGAAGACTAACTAAGTAAAATTTTACATAAAAGAGAAATGTATAATTGGAAGAAAAGATGAGCCTATTGCATAGTAAAGATAAGGGATGACATATGGTCAACTGATGAGCTCTATGTCAAGAGAATGAGGGCTCAGAGGACTCCCAGGACGTTGGATGGTTTTGCTGTATTGGCTCTTTGTGAGGACATGGGATAAGAGTTGCACAGGCATGGGCAAGGATAAGCATGCATGGATGACTTGTGACCTACACATTGATGAGAATGGATCTCAGTGGAGTCCCAACAAATAAGAATGGATTCAATGGAACATTAGCTATCTAGCCATTACTCACCTATCTTACGCTAAAGAAACTAATGTTTTGAACCTAAAGAAGAGAACTTTATGTTTATTCTTATTAAATTTCATGTGCTTAGATCTGGGCCAACATTTTGGCCTGCTTAGAGCCCTTTGGGTCCTAATTCTGTCATCCAGTGTTAGCTATCTCTCTGAACTTCATATCATCATACTTGATAAAAATGTTAAATAGCACGGAACCCTGGGGCACTTGGCTAGAGATATAAACCCAACTCAACAATGACTGCTTAATGACTGGAGTCTCCCCCTTCTCAAATCCATCTGTTTTATCATGTTGCTCACATCTTTCCATGTTGGTCCCCCGCCCCCCCCCCTCCCCCCCGGCATCACATAAGGGACTTTGTCAAATGCTTTGCTGGAATCTAGACTTATCTACATATCTACTGCATTCCTCTGGTCCAGATGGGAAGGGACAAAAGTCAAAACAAGGCAAGGGACAGGAAGACACAACAGAGAAGACAAGGGAGGAAACAGAAAAGAGAAACAGAAAAGGTGACAAGGGTGAAGAGAGAGGAGAGGGGGTAGACTATAGAGGGGATGGAAAGGGAGAAATACACCAGAGCCATTGTGGGGCTAGACTTACCTCCCAGCAGAGCAGCCTTGGTCATGTCGCCACCTACAGCTCCCTATACAGAGCTGGGAAGGAACCCCTGCAACCTGGCTCCGGGTCTCCCCATCTCCACCCTATCCCAGGGGCCCCATTGTGACCCGGGCTTTGGGGGAGGGGTAGGACAGGGCCACAGAGAACAGAGGCCATTGGACCCCTGGAGTCCAGGCTCTCCTCTCTGTCTTTTTTTTTTTCTTTCCTTGTCTAGGGCCCAGGGACCAGCATTCTTTGGCAAAACAAAACAAAGACAGAATATCTTAAAAAAAAAAAAGAGTTAAAGTCTTTTGTCGACTGAAAGCACAAACTGTCAGGAACCTCCAGACAGAAGGGGTTCTCTGAGCCAAGATCTAGCTTATTACTGTCATGACTACTCTGGGCCTCAGTTTCTCCCGTAGTAAAATGAAAGGTTTGGACTAGATGAACTCTAAGCTCCTTCGTTGCTCCGTGATTTTTGTGTTCTCCGAGGAAGGGAATTTCACCCCTCTTTCCCTCTCTCCCCTATTCCCTGGTTTCTAAACACTTCCTGGCTGAAAAGCCTGCCTGGGGTCTGACCTACATCCTTCTTAATTTAGTCAGCAGGCTGACCATGAACCTGCCACAGAATTCTCTCCAGATTCTCCCTACTCAGAGATCATAAGCCAGGGCCAGTGCTGCCTCAGGCTTCTGCATCTCCTTGTTCTCCCTAACCTCCTATTCCTCCCCCAAGTTGGGGGGAGGTGCTATACCTTCTGCCCCATGACCCATGACCCCAAACTCTTGGACTCTTAAAATTCATGGAATTTTGCTACTTCTTCCCCATGTCCTGGTAAATAAATCCCTTTACCTCCCTGATTCTCAATTTGTTCCCCTATAAAATAAGAAGGTTTGGACCAAATGATCTCTAAAGGTCCTCTTGAACTATAAATACTAAGATTCTAATTGTGTGGCAGAAGGGATCCAACAGCTTCCTTACAGCACTTTTGATGTTAGATGCCTGTCTAAGGGTCTAAAGTTTAGGCTACTGAACATAATAGAGACCACTGACTCAAGAGGCTTCTGTTTTGCTTTTCAAACCCTGGGACCTAAAACTAGTTCGGGGCCTTCTTTCCAGGCCACTCATCCCAGGGTGGCCTAGAGGCACTGGAAAGGAAATTCAGAGGCAGAGGCTGTGTCAATCCTCATGTATTTTCTGTGAGGAGGCTCTTTTAGCCTGCTGATTGCTGGAGAACAAAGGCTTTGCTTCAGGCCAGAGCCTGTAGGGTGACTATAAGGCTGAAGATACTGAATGGCATCAGGGCCCCAAAGAGGAGCCCTAGGCCAGTGAAGAGCAGGAATCCATCCAGGGCTTGGCTCAGGGCAGGTGGGAGCAGTGGTTCTTGCAGGTGGGGGCCTTCACCCCCTGCTCCTGGGCCAACAGGTCTAAACATTGGTCTTTGAGGCAGAGGCAACTGCTGGGTCCTACAAGGAAAGGAGAACCCAAGGTGAAATAGGCCAAAGAGACCCTCTCTGGGACAGAGACACCCAGGAATCCAGCCCCCTTACCCAAGCATAAGGTCGAAGGTCAGGAAACTCAACATTAGAAACAGCAGCAGGAGCATCATGCCTGGTCCAGCCAGGGCCAGGACAAGGCGAGCACCAAGTCCTAGTATACCAAGGCCCAGGGCCCCATCCAAGAGTTTGAGTGAATTCCTCAAAGGCACACCATGGCCCTCCAAAAGTTCAGGACCCTCTCCAGCTTCTAGGCCCCGGCCCCCAATTTGACCCATTCGATCTGTAATAACAGGGATCCTGGGGAAATAGAAATAGGAGATAGGGATGGGTAAGACAGGATGAACACAAAAGAATTCCTTTTTTTTTTTAAACGTGAGGAAGTTGAAAACCCAAAAGAGCAAAGAACTAGGGAAAATTCTGAGGTGAAAAAATAAGGCATTCAAAGCAGGAATGAGGCAATAACAGACAAGAGAGGAGAAGAAGAACTTTTGATTCTTATTTTGCTTCTTTTTTCCCTACCAAGAAAGAATGACCTTTGGAACAGAACAGGCCAAGGTAGGGGAGTAGAAACAGGAATACAGAGATGGGGAGAGAGAAATGGAGGAGAGAGAAAATGAGAAACAACTCAATGCAGCAGAAAAATACTGATAGAGCACCCACTATGTTCAAAGACATATGCCCTGCCCTCAGGAAGTTTATAATCTTTTTTTAAATTTATTTTTAACATTTATTTTCAAATTCTCTCCCTCTCTTTTGTTGCTCCCCCACCCATTAAGAAGGCAAGCAATATGACGTCAATCATACATGTGAAGTCACACAAAACCTATTTCCATATTAGCCATGTTGAAAAAAGAAGAGCAAAGCAAAAATCATAAAGAAAGTGAAAAAAATGTGCTTCAATCTGCACTCAGAGCTCATCAGCTCTCTCTCTGGAGGTGGGGAGAATTTTTCATCCTGGGTCCAAGAAGCTATAAGAAGTCCAGGCAAAGGGACATGAGAAATTTGATGAGAAAGAAATCATTTTCCTGGGGATGAGGGGGAAGAGATTATGAAGGAAGGCTTCCTGAAGGAGAAGGCCCCATGAGTTGGGTCTTGAAGGAAGGAAATAATGGGGGGAGGGGTGTGGGTTGGAAGGAGGAGCTACTCTAGGCAAAGATTTTTCTCCATCAGGATTCAGTCAGGTGCATTTTCTAAGTCTGTATGGAGGATTTGTGGCCAAGAGCTTGGCTGCTCCTGATAGGCCACCATCACGTCTTTGCCTGCATTTTCTGACTCTGTCTGGGGAACAATGGTGCACTAATAGAGGAATGAGCTGGGACAAGGTTTGAGGAAAACGTTAGAATTAAGGTTGAGCTTGATCTGCTGCAAGAACAACCTCGTGGAAGATGTCCAACAGGAAGAGACATGTAACTAGGGCAGGGTGACCGAGGTTCTGCACCAGGGTACCAATATTTAGAGGGCAATGACAGCATTTATAGTCATTTAGGAGCATAGAAACGATGGCACTTAGGATCTTGTTAGTAAGAATCATGATTTAAAATAGTAAGTTACCAGGTGGCCCCTTTCTCCAGTTTGCTAGATCTTATTGTATCTCAGATGAACCTTCCCTTCAGGCAGAGGTCTACTCAGCAACAAGTTCTTAGTATCCTAGGTCTGTCCCCCCAACAACCAAATTTGTCTTAGAAAGTTGATTCGATGTTATGTTATTTTGTAACACTTTCTCAAGGCAAAAATTGCTAGTAATATCTCTGCCAGCAGGACTAGAGCTCAAGGGATCAGGGATGACTGCATACATATGGGTATCGTCTGCACAAATATATGTTATCTATGCAGAGATAACAGTAACGGAACCATACAAGTGGATGAAATTGTCTAGGAAGAGACAGAGAAAGATGAGAGCTAAGGATAGAATCTTGGGGAAAACTTGAGTGTAAGAGGAGAAAGATGAAGAGCCAGTGAATGACTCATTTCCCAAAATGTGTTGTTCAAAATTGTCTCCAATACTCCAGATATGATAATGGCCAGGGTGCTGTCCAAAGGGCTTTTGCCTCCCGGGTCCTGGATACTAAGCCCCTATTTCTGAAGCCTGAGACAGAGGAATGGTTAGAGAGATAGGAGAAAAGACAGGAGGAAGCAGCAGCATGGACGACAAGAGAGAAAAGGGTATCTGGAAGGAGGGGGATAGATAATAATGTAAAACATGGCTGAGAAGCCCAAGAGGATGACGAAGATATTGAAGAGATAGAAATAGTGACCTGAGGAAGGAGGGGAGATGGATGAGGGGGAGAGTAAGGCAGAGATGGGAAGATCATTGATCATAGGTTCATAGCTGAAAGGGACCTTAAAGGTCATTGAGTCTAATCCCTTATTTTATAGATGAGGAAAATGAGGCATAATGCCTTGCCCAAGGTCATACAACTAGTAAGTGTTTGAGGCAGGATTTGAACCCAGGGCCTTTTGAATCTTAAGTCCAGGGTCTTGCCCATTATAGGACGCTGCCTCGGAGATGAGAAGATAACAAAAGAAGAAATGATTCCGGGGGCAGATGTGGAAGGAATGAGGGAGACAGGGTTGGAGAAGAGATGGACAAATGAGGCTGGGGAGGCAGGGGTAGAGAGGCAGAGATGGAGGAGACAGGGTTAGGAGAGAGGGATAGAGACACAGGGATGGGGAAGCAGAGATGGGGGAGAGAAAAATGAGAAACTGGAGACCCAAGAAAGAGATGGGAGACCTTGTGAGGAGTATCTCTGGGGAGAGTCAGGGATAGAAGGGGTTGGGAATATAGGAGGAAATAGGGTGTCCTGAAGGAGGTAACCAGAGATGGGGAGACAAGAACCCTGGTGACAGAGGTGTCAGTGTCAGAACCCAAGTAGGGTAGGACCTAAAGTTATGAGGAAGACAGCTAGGACCCGAGGTACAGGCAGCCCTGGAGACCCCAGATTAGCTCCTTGCCAAGTACAGGGAGCAAGCATCATTCTGGGCCAGGTCTGATGGAACATGGACATTACTGTGGAGTCCTGTGCTCCTTTTCTCCCTCCCCAACCTTCCCACTCCTCACCTCCTCCCTATCGGGCCTGCCATTCTGGGGACATACACTGCCACAGGAGAGGGAAGGCATTATGACCTATAGAGCAGGGGCTACTCCAGAGGTCATCCTCCCTCCCCCACCCCACCCCACAAACACATAATAGCTGTGACCAATTTCTCTTTGGACCAGCTTGGTCCACAATCATGCCCAGCCCTGGGCAGTGAGGCAGGGGGGACGTATAGAGAAAGAAGATTTCCCTGGTTCCATTTGTAACCCCTAGTTCAAAGGGTCATTGCATGGGACTATCCTCATTGCTAGAGTCTAATTGCTTGGTGCTACTCACCTGCATAAGGATGGAGTTGGTGAGAGCTGGAGAGAAGAGAGAACCTGGTCTTCTGGCTTCTAGCTTCAAAGGAGAAAATTCTCATGTCAGACTCTCTTCAGGTCTCTGAAGGGGGAAAGGCTCTAGGAGGAAGTCAGCATGTAGAGAAGCTGACCCTTAAAGGATCATGTCCCAATTCCCAGCTTAACTATACTGGAAATTTCAGGGAATTTCTTCCTGGCTGAGATCTGGCCCTCTTCTCTCTTAGTTGAGCTGAGTTATCTCCCTCCCAAAAGGAGAACTCATTTGCTCTAGGTTGTCTGGTATCTATTGTCCTTTGCATATTTTCTCTGATTTCCATTTTGCTATGCATTGGATCAATGGGTTTATTTGCTATTTGCTATGTGAATTCATTTTGAACTGGTATTTATCAGCAAGGTAGTCAAGTCTTGGATATGTAGCTTGGGGCACTCTGTCCCCATTAGAATAGAGTGATCAGGACTGCATCTTGAACTTGAAAATTATTTCCCCTAGACTAAGAATATTTAAGGGAGAAGATAGATATAATTTTAGCATAGTTAACCCCATCTCCAAGGAGAGCAGAGGTGCTGCTGTTCAGCCTTTGTTTCATGACACCACAGGAGATGTCTTGACTTGCACCTCAATTGGATTTAAGTGAGGCAGATTGTGCGGCCAGCCTCTGGCCTCAACCTTCTGTTTCTCCTCCTCCTCATAAGAACAGTCTCCCTCGGGGAACAGTGGGTACAGACTCTAGAGATATCTATTCTTGCCTAAGTCACATCTAGACAGACCCACATGGACACACATAACCTACATGGACACAACAAGAGCCAGGAAAATAGTAACTGGGCAGGACGTACCAAGATCACTAGAACCTCCTCCCCTCCCCCCACCATGCTCACACCAGGACCATCTGGAACACCACCCACATCCTCCCAAGCCTGCACAGCCTTCCTGATCCTCAGCCTTTGCTAAATTGGAAATGGTTTGATGGTTCCCTCAGCCTGGGCAGCTCCAGCAAGGCAACCACGCTGGGATCAGGATAGAAGAGATCTCAGGTTTAAGGGACAGGGCTGGTGCTTTTATATGAATGAGACAGTTCAAATTTAAAAAAAAAATCCTGCAGAAGGAAAACAGTATAGGCAGGGACTGCAACAGTGGAAATGGAAAGGAGAAACAAGGAAATAAGAAACGAAGGAAAAAACAAAGGAAAAAATGAATACTATGAAATTATAATGGCCAAGCTTGTTCCCAAAGAAGAGATGAAAATGCAGTGCTTCTCTTCTTGGGAGGGGGAGTGAACTGTGGATTCAGAACATTATACATAATGTCATACTTGGGTGCTATGTGGGTTAGCTTTGCTGAATTGTGAATTTTTCCCCCATCTTTTAAAATTCTTTGCTACAGGGGATGGCTCTCTAGGAGGGGACAGGAATGGGATATAATTGGAAAATATAACTGATAAAAGACAAAAGGTATCAATTTTTAAAAATCCTAGGGCCTTTATCAAATAGTAGGATCAATATATGAGTCTCAGAATATTGGAATTGGAAAGGACCTCCAGGTCTATCTAGCTCTACCTGTGCCCAGACAAGAATTCCCTCCACTCTGGGTCACATATTTGGCCATCTGGCCTTTTCTTGAAGGCCTCTGCTCCCTCTGGAGGGAATCCATCCCACTCTGGTAGAGTTCCAATTATTCAGAAGATTTTTCTTTATATCAATCCCAATTCTGCCTCTTTGAATCACCTCTATACAGATGATTCCCAAACCTACTTACAGCGGTCTCGTCTCCCTCCTGAACCTTGTTCTACATCATCATAGCTGGCATTATGTGGATGTCCTATTAGCACCTTAAACTCAATAAGTTAAACACAACTAAAAATTCCCTCAATCTTAGCCCTTCTCCAAACCTCTGTGTTTCTATTGAGGGCATTTCCATCTTCCTTAACAATTTCAGAGTCAGTCTTGATTCTGGTCATTCTCACTCCCATATTCAATCAGGTCCTAATCCCCAACATCTCTAATTTATTTCCCCTTCTCTCTACTCATACGGCTTTATGATAGGACTGATATTTATCAGGGTCCCCTCACTCCCCTCAACCAGACACATTTCCAAGGGGACCTTGTCTACCTAAGCCAAATGTGGCAGTGTCTTTGTTGAATATCCTTTCTATATTATGGTAACTAAACATTTTGTTAACTGTTGGGTAACCTATGAGTGTCTCAGTTTGTTCCAATACCAAACCTAATGTCATGGGGACCAGTTGGAGTCAGATCCACCCATTATTTGGGGTCCTCATCACCTCTTCCTTAGATTATTTCAATATTATTCTAACTGGCTTTCCTACTTTCAGACTCATCATTCTTCAATCTATTCTCTGCAGGGATGCCAAATTAATATTCTCAAAGCACATGTAAGAGACCTACATCCAAGTAGGCATGGACCATATGTTTCTCTATGGTTTATACCTCCCAAAAAATTTGGGGGAAAAGAGTTCTAATCACTATGGAGAAACTCTGAATGGCCTTTGCCATTGGTGTGTCATGAGCTCCACAGAATGTGGAAAGAGAGTTATTTTTCTAAGTTTATAAGATTTTCTTCTCCTTTCTCTATGACCTACAGCATGGGGAGGTCCTTACACAGAAAGTGCTCAGACTCTGTACTCAAACAGATCCTGGATTCATCTTGGAGGTTGCTTAACTGCAAAGTCAGGAAATCAAGTTTCTCCCTATCTCTTTGGCTTGTAGAATAAGACCATGGGGAAAAAACCTCTAACACAAAGGCTAAGTATGTCTCATGTCTCAGATCTCTATAAAAAGGATTAATAGAACCTTCTCTCAGAAAATATACATCTGTGTTCCCTCCCCAAATCGATTAACAGTATCTCTTTTCATTTTCTTGTTTTTTTTCTTGATTACCTTTTCATGCTTCTCTTGATTCTTGTGTTTGAAAGTCAAATTTTCTATTCAGCTCTGGTCTTTTCACTAAGAAAGCTTGAAAGTCCTCTATTTTATTGAAAATCCACATTTTGCCTTGGAGCATGATACTCAGTTTTGCTGGGTAGGTGATTCTTGGTTTTAATCCTAGCTCCATTGACCTCTGGAATATCGTATTCCAAGCCCTTTGATCTCTTAATGTAGAAGCTGCCAGATCTTGGGTTGTTCTAAATGTGTTTCCACAATACTCAAATTGTTTCTTTCTGGCTGCTTGCAGTATTTTCTCCTTGATCTGGGAGTTCTGGAATTTGGTGACAATATTCCTAGGAGATTTCTTTTTGGGGTCTATTTGAGGTGATTGATGGATTCTTTCAGTTTCTATTTTGCCCTCTGGCTCTAGAATATCAGGGCAGTTCTCCTTGATAATTTCTTGAAAGATGATATCTAGGCTCTTTTTTTGATCATGGCTTTCAGGTAGTCCACTAATTTTTAGATTCTCTCTCCTGGATCTATTCTCCAGGTCAATGGTTTTTCCAATGAGATATTTCACATTGTCTTCCACTTTTTCATTCCTTTGGTTCTGTTTTATAATATCTTGATTTCTCATCAAGTCCACTTCCACTTGCTCCTTTAATCTTTAATCTTTAAGGTAGTATTTCTTCAGTGGTCTTTTGGACCTCCTTTTCCGTTTGGCTAATTCTGCCTTTCAAGGCATTCTTCTCCTCATTGGCTTTTTGGAGCTCTTTTGCCATTTGAGTTAGTCTATTTTTTAAGGTGTTGTTTTCTTCAATATTTTTTTCAGTATTTTTTTGGGTCTCCTTTAGCAAGTCATTGACTTTTTTTTCATGGTTTTCTTGCATCCTTCTCATTTCTCTTCCCAATTTTTCCTCTACTTCTCTAACTTGCTTTTCCAAATCCTTTTTGAGCTCTTCCATGGCCTGAGACCAGTTCATGTTTTTCTTGGAGGCTTTTGTTGTAGGCTCTTTGACTTTGTTAACTTCTTCAGGCTGTATGTTTTGGTCTTCTTTGTCAGCAAAGAAAGAATCCAAAGTCTGAGACTGAATCTGGGTGCGTTTTTGCTGCCTGGCCATGTTCCCAGCCAACTTACTTGACCCTTGAGTTTTTCATCGGGGTATGACTGCTTGTAGAGTTTAGAGAACTATGTTCCAAGCCTGGGGGGATGCGCCAGCTCTGCCACACCAGCACTCCTCCTTCTCCAAGAACCCCCAACCAGGACTGGACTTAGATCTTCAGCAGGCTCTTCACTCCTGCTCTGATTCGCCACTTAATTCCTCCCACCAGGTGGGCCTGAGGCTGGAAGCAACTGCAGCTGTACTTCTGTAGCCCCACCTCCACTGCCCCCAGGGCGGTAGCCGAATCTCGAACTCCTTCCACTCCCGCAGCTTTTCCCATTAACCTCCTTTGTTGTCTTTGGTGTTTGTGGGTTGAGAAGTCTGGTAACTGCCACAGCTCACTGATTCAGGGAGCTAGGGCACACTCCGCCCAGCTCCTGGTCTGGTTGGTCTGTGCCGCTCACGCTGGGCTCTGCTCTGCTCCGCTCTGCTCCCAGCTCCATGCGGGATAGACCTCACCCAGAGACCATCCAGGCTGTCCTGGGCTGGAGCCCTGCTTCCTTCTGCTGTTTTGTGGGTTCTGCAGTTCTAGAATTGGTTCAGAGCCATTTTTTATAGGTTTTTGGAGGGACTCGGCGGGGAGCTCATGCTAGTCCCTGCTTTCCAGCTACCATCTTGGCTCCATCCCAACAGTATCTCTTTTCAGAAAAGATACACAATGTTCAAAACAGATGTAAGATATAGGACAGCTATTTATTTCCTTCACCACAAAAGAAATGCTTTAAATACACATATATGCACATACACAAAGTATGCATTAACTTAAAACATTAAAAAAGAAAGACCTGTTACCATCATTATATTCTCCTGAAAGGTAAAGACAATATTGTGAGATTGCTAAAAAAAAAATTATTTCGCTTTCACCTCAGACCTACGCTAGGTAACTCGCAAGATTCAGATCTCCTGGCCAGTCCAAGCTTACCTTAAGCTTTAACAAACTTTTCAGCTGCAGCATTCTCTTGTTGGTGGTCATCTCCTCCTCCAGAAGTTATGCAGTTACAAGGATTATTGTGACCAGCCAGCACCGATTCAGGGGCAGAAGAGCTCTTAAATTCATAAAATAGTCATCAAGGTTGGAAATGTTCTTTTCCCCCCAGGTTTGCTGGTTTCTGGATATAGATCTCTTTTCAAGGAAGAAACACAGAGACAGAGGAAACCAGCCAGGAACTTGGGTTCACCTAGGTAAGCACAAATTGTTCACTGTGTGGCTACAGCTACAATTGCCACTAGGTAGAAGAAAGGAATTCTCTACTTCCCAATTACTGAAAATCCTAAAAAGAGAAATGCAGGAAGTCCTACAGGAGCCAACTAAAAAGAAGATTGGTACCTTTCTACAACTCTTATAGCCTGCTAGGAATGGGAGAGAGATCAAGGATTCCACTAACTCTGAGAACAGTTATCTTTGATGTAACCCCAGTTATAAAGATCAAGGGAGCAATCAGGAACTGTTGGGTCACATTTAACCTTGCGGACAAATCCCCACACAAAGAGGCCAGAGCACATGCCCAACTCTGTGGGAAGTACTACAGTTCATCCCTGCTACAGTAAAACACACACATATAGACATCTCATTCACTTTCAATATATTCTTCCCCACTCCCTCAGCCTTTGGAGCCAACCCTATTAACAAAGAATAAAAAATAAAGAGAAGAAAAAGAAGTTTAGCAAAACTAAGCAACAGACCAACAGATTCTGTTAGTATATGCGATTTTTCACACCCATAGCCCTCTACCCCTGGAAAGAAGAGAAGGGGGATGTGCATTTTCTTATGTCTTCTCCTGGATCGAGCTTCATCAATGTAACAGCACTGCATTCAGTTTAACTTTTTTCTATTCTTTCTATTTACATTTTTATAGTCATTGTGTACACTGTTTTCTTGTTTCTGCTTGCTTCACTCTGCATCAATTCATATAAGTCTTCCCATGCGTCTCCAAATTTTTCATATTCATTGTTTATGATGCAAAGATTTATTTTTCTTAAAATGAAAAGGAGAATTTATCAAGTTCCCCTACCCATTTTAATTCCTACATTAAAACCTTTTCAAATAAATTATTTTTGTGACATATCAATATCCATACTTTAAAAAGAAAAAGGAACATGGCCTTAAATATCTGAAAGAAATGTGTTGAAGATTATTCTTTACTGTAAACACAAGGCCTCATGAAAGCTAGAGATAAGGGATAATAGAATTTCTCTAGCCTGCTTCTTGAAGTAGACTTCCAATTGCTGTCATATACAGGCTGACCTGGGTATATGTTTGGTTGGAGGGGACTGGAGAAAAATGGCTTTTTAGTATTCTCTTTTTATACAGGAAAGGTCCATATCTGATATGTGTTCATTTTTCTCGAATCTTAGGCCTTCTAGGGAATTGTTTGAAGGAAATACAAAGCATTAAGGAATTATCTGTCACCTCTTTTCCCAGGTTTTTTTGAGTTTTGTAATTAGTTAAAGAGGTGAAGGAGAGAGAAAAGGAAAGCGAGAGAGTCTGACTTAAACTCACAGATGATTGGTGTTTGCTTGCTTGTTTCTTTGTTTGTTTGATTCATTCTCATGGAAACAGAGGACCTGCTTTTGTAGTCTTAGCTAGGCTCTGAAAAACTTTCTCAGAGCCTCAGAACTCCTACCTCACTCAGGTAACCATTAACTCACAACAGGTCTCATGGTAAAACAAAAACAAAAACAACAAAATATGACATTCAATTTGTTCCCAGCCTGAATTTTTTTATATTTTATATATTTTTATTCCATTTTAGTATATTTCATATACAATCCATCAAAATAGATAACATTTATTATAGCTCTTAACTCTCCTGAGCCTGTGTCTAGACACAAAAGCATGCTCTAGTTATAGGCTCTAGTCTAATATTCACTCAGGGCTTTTAATTTAGTACTTCATATATTGGAATGTCTATGAAATGGGCCAGAAGGGAATCACAAATATATGTGACCATACATACATTTTCTAACAAGCAATTCACAAAAGAAAGATGGCACTTGCAATTGTAAACATCTGGAAGAGCAAACATCCTTATACGTGTTATGGAAAATAGTCATAGCAGTCATATTCCAGACATTATGAAATGAATTGTGGCAGTCAAATTAAATGAACCCACCATCCACATGAAGTCACCCAGAAGGATTCTGGTTGACTAGCCATGCTCCCAGATCAGACTTGCACAATGAGACAAAGAGATAAGAAGGGCAAAGTTTGAAGCAGGGAGTGGAAGGGAAAAGGAAGAGGAAGAAGGAAGGAAGGAAGGCAAAGAAAATGGTAATGGAGCCAGGAGATTACCAGGATGCTGTGCCTTATCTGCCAAAGTTTGCGGACATTCCAGCTTTTACTCTTATAATGGCAAGCAAAGTGGGACTTTTTGTTGTCTTTTGTTTTGGAGTGCTTCCCAGCAGTAAGGCAATCAAGTGCCTTTGATTAAGTGTTGCCTTTGTTTGTAGGAAGGCCTACACTTTTTGCTAATTAGGTCACAAGAGGTGTGAAGCCCTCTGACCCTGAAGAAGTGTATATATACTCTGAGTTTAGCATTTTGCTTGGGGCTCACTCACTGGAAGAGTGTCCTGTGATTTGACCTGACAAAGACTCTGGGTAGCCATGAAAGATCCTCCTGGCTTTGAAAACCCAGATGTTGATGCCTCTCTCTCTGGTAACTATGTATGTAATATCTTGGTCAGACAGCTAGAAGCTCTGTCTGCTGATTTGTGTTATTTTGCTCTGCTAATATGATTTCTGCTTATAATTTCTGTTTGTGTTTTCTCTGAAGTTCAGGATGCTAACTTTTCCCCCTGAACTAAGTGAATGATAAATGTATGTTTAATTACTATAAGATTGTTAACCCCTTAAAGTTGCTTTCCTTAGAAAAGCAGATCAACAAACCTGTGCTAATAGCCCTACTGTGTGCTGGTGTTATTGGCCTTACACACCCACAGTAGCGACAAGTACCACTGTTGTTGCAACTCTTCAGATGACAGACTTTAGGGAATTAATGTGGCAGTTCAGTTGTAGATACTGAGATTTTCCCCACTTTCTGCTAATGCCAGACACTGGACTCAATGCTTCTTTCTACTTCCTTAATGTGACCATTGGTCATCATAGATTTCATGCATGGTTGCCATTAAGAACCCTGAAAATTTACTGATCCAGGTGAGGGGTGATTGTGGCCAAGACAACAAAATCAAGCACCTTTCCTGGTCATCAGATACACAAAGTTATTAACCTGCTTTTTCCTGATTCCTAAAATTGGGCATTGTTTGCTTGGCTTTTGGGTTGGAGTCAGGTTGAATGTGCAAACTTCTATCTTCAGTGATTGGGAGACACAGTGGTTTGGGTACTAACTGTTGAGTATTGTCCATTTAACGTATTATCCAATTATTTACCCTGCATGTCTTTTTTGAGTAAATTGTCCTCTTTTGTATTACTACAATGTAAGAAGTATATATTAGCTAGTCTGAGATGACTCAGAGAGTGAAGATAAGGGGTTAGAATAGTCATTTATATAAATATGAATTCAAACTAGGTACAAACAGTGAAGGTAACAAGGATTATTGCATGTAGCAGCTAATCTCAATTATTTTTAATTAAAATTTTTTTTATCAGTGGGGCAGAGCCAAGATGGCGGCTGGAAAGCAGGGACTTGCATGAGCTCCCCACCAGGTCCCTCTAAAAACCTATAAAAAATGGCTCTGAACAAATTCTAGAGCTGCAGAACCCACAAAATAGCAGAGGGAAGCAGGGCTCCAGCCCAGGACAGCCTGGATGGTCACTGGGTGAGATCTATTGCGCACAGAGCTGGGAGCAGAGGGGAGCGGAGCCCAGTGTGGGTGGCGGCAGGACCAACCAGACTAGGAGCCAGCAGAACAGGCCCTAGCGCCCTGAATCAGTGAGCTGTGGCAGTTACCAGACTTCTACAAACATCAAAGACAACAGAGAAGGTTAGTGGGAAAAGCTGCGGGGGACAGAGTGAAAGTTCGAGGTTCAGCCATCACCCTGGGGGCAGCAGAGGTGGTGCAGCTACAGAACTACAGCTGCAGTTGTTTCTGGCCCCAGGCCCACCTGGTGGGAGGAATTAAGTGATGGATCAGAGCAGGAATGCAGAACCTGCTTAAGATCTGAGTCAGGTCCAGGCTGGTGGTTCTTGGGGGAGGAGGAATGCTGGTGTAGCAGAGCTGGCTGTATAGAAATAGCTCTGAAAACAACAGCACATCCCCTAAAGCTTGGAACAAAGCACTCTTTACTCTACAAGCAGTCATACCTTGACAAAAAACTCAAGGGTCAAGTAAGTTGGCTGGGAACATGGCCAGGCAGTGAAAATGGACTCAGACTCAGTTTCAGACTTTGGAATCTTTCTTTGGGGACAAAGAAGACCAAAACATACAGCCAGAAGAAGTCAACAAAGTCCAAGAACCTACATCAAAAGCCTTCAGGAAAAACATGAACTGGTCTCAGGCCATGGAAGAGCTCAAAAAGGATTTGGAAAGGCAAGTTAGAGAAGTAGAGGAAAAATTGGGAAGAGAAATGAGAATGATGCAAGAAAACCATGAAAAACAAGTCAATGACTTGCTAAAGGAGACCCAAAAAAATACTGAAAAAAATATTGAAGAAAACAACACCTTAAAAAATAGACTAACTCAAAGGGGAAGAGAGCTCCAAAAAGCCAATGAGGAGAAGAATGCCTTGAAAGGCAGAATTAGCCAAACGGAAAAGGAGGTCCAAAAGACCACTGAAGAAAATACTACCTTAAAAATTAGATTGGAGCAAGTGGAAGCTAGTGACTTGATGAGAAATCAAGATATTATAAAACAGAACCAAAGGAATGAAAAAGTGGAAGACAATGTGAAATATCTCATTGGAAAAACCACTGACCTGGAGAATAGATCCAGGAGAGAGAATTTAAAAATTATTGGACTACCTGAAAGCCATGATCAAAAAAAGAGCCTAGATATCATCTTTCAAGAAATTATCAAGGAGAACTGCCCTGATATTCTAGAGCCAGAGGGTAAAATAGAAATTGAAAGAATCCACAGATTGCCTCCTCAAAAATATCCCAAAAAGAAAACTCCTAGGAATATTGTCACCAAATTCCAGAGCTCCCAGATCAAGGAGAAAATATTGCAAGCAGCCAGAAAGAAACAATTCCAAAGGAGCTAGGATTAAAACCAAGAATCACCTACCCAGCAAAACTGGGTATCATGCTCCAAGGCAAAATATGGATTTTCAATAAAATAGAGGACTTTCAAGCTTTCTCAATGAAAAGACCAGAGCTGAACAGAAAATTTGACTTTCAAATACAAGAATCAAGAGAAACATGAAAAGGTAAACAAGAAAGAGAAATCACAAGTGACTACTAAAGTTGAACTGTTTTGTTTACATTCCTACATGGAAAAATGATGTGTAAGATTCATGAGACCTCAGTATTAAGGTAGCTGAAGGGAATATACATACAAATATATATATGTATATATATATACACACATGTATATATATATATATATATATACATACACACCCAAACGGAAGGCAGTGAGTTTTCCATCAATGGAAGGCTGGCTGACCAGATAAAGGTCTGTTTTCAGATAAAGGTTGTTCTAGGTGACCTCTGAGATCCTTTCCTGTTTGTGTTGGGGAACTAAAAATAAGAGGGGCAAGAATACAGGGGAACTGAGTTGAGGCTCTGGGTTCAGGCCTCTAAGCTGGGTCCATTGAGACCAAAGGGCTAGCTCCCTGAACACTTTGTGGGTTCGGTGGGTACTGCATACACCTACCTAAATCTCTTTCTAGTCCATTGCTCCCTCTGCTGGCTCCCATTGCTGCCATCCCCTTTTCCATTCCACACCAGAGTCCTTTTCTTTCCACGCTATGCTCCTCCTTCTAAGCTTTCCTAGATTTCCCTCCCTCCCAATGGCCATGAACACAATTCCACCTGCCCAACACTATCAGTTTATTTCCATCTCTGGGTCTTCTGAGTGTGTGTACTGTCTCAAAGGGTGTGGTTTACTTCAAATCTGAGTGTTGTTTCCCCATTCATATCTCCCCTCACCCAGATCCTCAGAGCCAAATTAAACCCAGTATGTCTGTCTCCTCGGATCTTGTTCCCTGTTGCCCTTTCAGTTGAATGGAACAAGGCCTAAAATGCCAGGGCAGCTAAATGGAAAGTATGCTATAGTTTGGGGAGATTGCAATTTAAATCCTAGCTCAAACACTAGATTTGTCACCTGGGTAAGTCACTTAATATAGGTGAACCTCAGTTTCCCCAACTGTAAATTGGGTGAAATTCCTGCCTCAGGATTGATTTGAGAAAAGTACTTTGAAAACCTTGAAACTATCAGTATCATCCACATGGTTAGTTAGACCTAGCATCACACATGCCCATTTTCCATCTTTGGAGGTCAACAGAGCAGAACAACGTGATATCCCCCCTCTTCTTCCCACGCCCAATCCAGCAAGATGCAACACAAGAGATGGCTGAGTCAGGGCCCCTTTATTACTTTGTTCAGATGTTTTCCAGGCTGGGTCTTGTTTGGGGCTGGGGTCCTTTGTACTTGGGCTGTCTTTTGGGCTCCTGTGTTTGCTTTCCAGTCCAAGATTCCTGTTGGAGTTTGGACAGAGATTAAGGAGATGGGATCTGTATTCTGGTCGGGGCCCTGTATTCCAGATGTGGGCTTCAATATTCGAAGATATGGTCTGTATTCCGAGGAGACCTTCCCTGCATTCGGGGCTGAGAGTGCACTAGCTCCACTTTAAAACGATCCCCAAGTCTGGCTTCGAGATCGCCTCCTGCAGCCCAGTACCATCGCCAGGGGCTTTGTGAGCAGCAGGTAAATCATGAAGAGGAACAAGGGCGGCAGCAGCACTTCGAAGTTCTCTCCTCCTAGCAAGGACAGCAGGGCCAGCCCGGCGGTCACGTCCAGGGTCAGCTCCAGAGGATCAAGCCACTGCAAACCGAAGGCCTCACGCTGCCTCGTCCGAGGGGGTTCGGAGGAAAGGGAGCTTCTCTGGATATAGCAGTGGCCGTCTCGGCTTGGGTACTGAATGCACCACGTGGAGCTGTTCCCGTCCCCGTCCCCGTCCGCGTCCACGTCTCCGTCTCCGTCCCCGTCTCCGTCCCCGTCCCCGTCCCCGTCCAGGTCCCTGTCCCAGTCTTGGTTCTGGTCCAGGTCTCGGGCTCTGTCCTCCTGCGCGATCGCGTACGCGTTCGCACACTCCTCAATCCATCTCCGGCACCGAGCATTCCTCCTCCTGTCCCGGCACCGGGGGCATTGCACACCCCGCACGCACCCCAACGGCAAATCCCTGGAGGGGACACAGGACAAGAGGCACTAGGAGTGGGGCCGTGGGTTATGGGCGGGACAGAGGGCAGTAGCGGGGACAGGGAGACGCTTCCCTTCTCAAATCCCACTCCCAAATCTCTCCCCGAAGTTTTCCCCCTCCCAGAGCTCCTCTCACCCACCTACCCACCAGACCCCTCTTAAAACTACTCCTCTGTCCCCAGATTCTGGGCGCAAACCTTGCCGGGGGCTCCGGAGCTGGGCCATAGGAGTCTAAAGGACTAGGGGTGGGGCACGCGGGAATGGGCGAGCTGAGGGGCGGGGGGGGGTGTAGAGAGCAAGGTAGGGGGTCTAGAAAGGCAAGTGGGCTCCTGGGAGAGGGCGGTGGTAGGGGCGGGAACTTCTGGGAGAGCTGCGGACCACCGGCTTCCGTCACTCACAGATTCCGGAGCAGAGAAACCTGGGAGTTATCGGTGTTGCTGGACGCCGGCGATTTGTCCCAATCTAAGTTGTTCCTGTAGTTCATTCCCGCCGTTGATGATCCCATGGGGCCCGGGACTCAGCCAGCCCCAGATGGAATAGAGGAGCTGGGGGCTGGGGGCTGGAGGGTGGAGGGTGGAGAGGAGATCCATAAAGCCCCGTTCCTCCAAGATCAGCTCCACTCCGCCTCTCTTCTCTACCCCGAACCTAAATCTCCTCTCCGCCCCTAGTCTTAGTTCATTTTCTCCCATCTTAGTTCCTTCCTCTAGGCTTTAAGTTCAGCCTCTCCATCTTCAGCCTTGTCCCCCACTTCCCAGAGGCTTCCACATCGGCCGCCTCCACCCTCCAGGAGCTCGAGCTCAGCCTCAACCAACCCCGCTCCAGGGGCCAAAGTCTCACCCCTGCTGTTGGAGTTGCCCGGGCCCCTCTTCTCCAGTCCAGTCCGGTCCCAGCTCCTGGGGGGCGACCCTGGCCCTATTGTGACCCATTGGGTGGGGGTGGGGGGCATCCCAAGGGCCGGAACTGGGTGGGGAGACTCAGTCTCTGGTCTGATGTAGGAGACCGAGTTTTGAGATACTGGGGGTAGCCCCCCACACTCACCCCAAGTACTATAGAATATTAAGTTCCTTGAGGGTGGATACTGTTCCGTTTCCGTGCGTGTATTCTGAGCCGCTAGCATAATAGCTATTTAATAGATGTCTATGGAATCGGACGGGAACCCGTGCGGGGTTGGCAAAGGAGGAAGAGTGACCGAAACCGACAATTCCTTTGGGCTCAGGTAGACTTTTAAAGCGGAGGGATTTAGATCTTTCAGAGCTAGACGGCCGACCCCCAGCCTCCACATCTGCCCCGCCCCCTCCCACATCTGCCCAGTCCCGGTCCCCTCCCAGCCGCATCTGCAGCCTCAGCTGTAGTTACATAACGGGGAACGTGGCAGATGGTGGGGGCGGAGAGAAGAAAAGCGGACCGGGGAGCTCCGATGCCAGTGTTCGCCGCCAGTCCTCGACCCTCACTGAGCAAAGATGGAACTCTCCGCTCCTCACCTCCCACACTCCCACCTCAGCCTCAGTTTCTTTCCTCCTCAACATTCTCTCAGAAATGGCGGAGGGTACTGTCGGGCTATGAGCCAGCAAGTCTGGATCCGCAGTTTGGCCTCTCCTACTGTGCTTCTCAGCTCCTAGGGTCTTTTCCCAAGCAAAGTCCCTTCCCCCATCCCTCAGATCCCCCTCTTCAAGGCCCCACAGGGTCACACTCCTCCCACAGTCCCGCCCACTGATAGAGCCTCCGGGGAGATGGAAACGGAGATTCCTCGGCTATGCACCCCTTTCAGCTCCTCTGGATATGGGGGGGGGGAGATGCTGGACTGCCTGAGAAAGAGGGAGTGGGGAAGTTGTAGATAGCAGTCAGGCACGTGGATGAGCTTCTCTCCTCCTCGTATCTTCCCCGCCCTCCTCCAACTCTCAGCCTCCTGGATTTCACGGTCCATAGGTTCCTGGCAGTGCTGGGGTAGGGGAAGGTAGAGGAATACACGAGGAACCGCCCCGAGTTCTGGGCCTCGGTTTCCCGGCTTTTGACTCCGTTTCGCAGGGGCGCTGGTCGGGGGAGGGACCTGAGCTTGAAGTGGATCAGCAACAACCTCCCCTCACTTTCTGGGTTGGGACAACTTAGAGGGAAGGGGAGAACAGGAGGAAGGGGCGGAGGCCAGGGGTAAGGGGGAGGGGCAGGGCTGAGGAAGCAGCCAAGACCAGCAGGGAGACTCAGACGGACAGACTGACCGACGGACAGACAACACACAGCTTTTCCCCCAACCCATCCCCTTGTCTACCTCCTCCATGCCCTGGCCATGCGGGGGCTCCTGCTTACCCTGACCGTCCTGGCACAGACCTCTCGCCTCAGCCCCGGTCTGGGAGCAATTCCAGCCTTTGCCAGCCTAACTTCCCACCGCCGGACCTCGGAGTCCCAGGGCCCCCTAACCCCCAGGCCTGCGATTTCCCCGAACCCTACCACCTCTGCCCCATGGTCCAGGCCACCGAAATTCCAGGTTCCCCGAACCTCCCGGCCCGCAACTTCCTCTATCCCCAATATCCTTACCCCTCATCCCCGGACCTCTGAGTCCCTGACCCCTAGAATCCCTTGGTCCTCAACTTCCCCAGCTCTTGCTACCCCGACCTCACGAACCGGAACGCAGACGACTCCGGTTCCTCGAACCCCAAGACCCGGCACCCCGGCTTTCCGAGCTCCTCACGGCAACACCCCGAGGCCTGGGGGGTCCAAAGAGGAGGCGAAGAAGGAGAAAGGTGAGACTCCCGACCCCCTCTCAGGTCGGTCTTTTCCGAGGTCGGGTCAGTTCCATAGCTCTTTATTGAATTGAATTCAATTGTCTCAAGATCTGAGTCTGAGCCCAGTTGGTACTTCCAGGGACCTTTGTAGGAATCCAGCCTTCTGTGGTTCAGCCCCTTCCCCCTCCACTCACTCAAACCTTCCACACTCCCTCCCCCAACTCTTAAACACACATGCTCTCCCTCTCCCTCTCTCTCTCTCTCTCTCTCTCTCTCTCTCTCTCTCTCTCTCTCTCTCTCTCTCTCTCTCTCTCACCCCCTCTCTCTCCAACATACACATACTTGCTTATTCACACTCCCACGTTCTGGACATCGGAGATTCCATCTGGACCTGGCTCCCCTGCCTCTCCTGGGGATCTCGGACTTAGATAAGCTCTGAAAAGAGAAGAGACCTAAAACTGGTGAGAGATGGGGTCTCTTGCACAGGAGAGATTTAAGACTCAGCATGGCAGGCAAAGAGGAAATAAACAGATGCAGATGGGGAGAGAAAGAGATAGAGGGAGAGAAACATGAAATTCTCGTGGGAATCTAAACATGGAGAGAGTGAGAGAAACAGACAAAGGAGGAGGGAAAGGAAGATTAGGAGATAAAGAGGAAGAGATAAGGAGAGAAACAGAAACACAGAGAAAAATGGAGACAGAAAAACACAGGAGAGAGAGACAGAGAGAGAGAGAGAGAGACAGAGAGAGAGAGAGGAAGTAGAGAAAAAAGGAGAAAAGAAGGGTAGGATAGAGATAGAGGCAGAAAAGGGGTGGGTGAGAGGGAGGGAGGAATAAAAATGACTAGAGAAAAGGAATTGAGGCAGAAACAACAAATGTTTGGTAAATTGAATCGAAACTCTGTATGAGGGGAGGAAGGGAGGACACAATATCATACATTGTTCATCCTCCCCCTTCTCCCACCAAGATCATGAATGAGGAATGTCTGTCTCCAGGGATCTACTTCAGCTTTTGCCCTGCTTGGATCTCTTCCAACCTTCCTGCCTTTCCTCCCTCAGTAAAGCCAGTGCTTCGAGTCAAGGTTCGGGTTGTCAAGAAGAAAAAAGTTGTTGTGAAGAAGAGGAAGAAGCTGAATCCAACCCACCCTAGCCCAGGAAACCAAGAGATCACTCAGGATCCCAAGCCAGGTAGCTGGTAATTGAGGGACATTCAGTTCAAGGACATGGAAACATTGAGACACAGATACACTGACACATACATGCAGATACGGATGTGTTTGGATACACAGGTCGATACAAGCACACTATCACATCCAAGCACAGGGAAGGACTCATGCCAAGACAGACAGAAACACATGCATTATCGATCCCATCTTCCTGTGTTCCCTCCTTATTTATTCCCCTTACACAGGCTGCCCACCCCTGGGGCTGGAATCTCTTCGAGTCTCTGATGAACAGCTCCAGGCTTCTAGTAGCCAATCATATGGCCTGGGAGCCCATCGTGGAAGGCTCAACATCCAGGTCAGAAACTCCTCCTCCCTAGCTCACCCCCCTGTCAGAGATACCTCCACCAACAGATTGCAGCCCACCCAAGAGATGGCCCTATGTAAACCCTTCTGCAAAGACAGAGAGAGCTCCCCAGAGAGAAAGAACCTCTTAGCAAAAATATCATGGAGAATGCCCTCTCAGACACCTTCCCCCTAAAAGGAAACTCCTCTCTCCCAAAGTCTCTTGCCCCCTCCCCTCATGCCTTGTCTTTCTCTTGATGTCTGTCCTGCAGTCAGGCTTAGAGGATGGGGATCTATTTGATGGAGCCTGGTGCCCAGAGCCAGAGGATGATAGGCCTTGGCTACAAGTGGATGCTGGTCGGACAGCCCGATTCACCGGTGTCATCATCCAGGGCCGGAACTCCATCTGGAGGTGCTAAGGACTGGCCAGGCCTAGTTGGGCTGTGATGAACTGGGGGTGGAAGAGTGGGTGGACTGCGCAGGCCAGACTCAGGCCAGAACATCCACATTGGAACCTTTGTCCCAGGCAATGATTTTAGAAGGACTTATGGGGGCCTGGGCCTCAAGGTTAGGATCTACAACTGGGAAAGAGCTTGGGCCTGGGAACGAGGACACTTTGTTCCTTCTCCTGGCTCTGTCCCAGATGTGGGACTTTGCCTCTCTTTGGGGCTCAATATGGGGAAACCATATTCAATGATCTCTAGAGGATGGCATTCTGGAGGATTGGCTGTAGCTGGGGCACAGCATCGTAGAATGCTGCCTCAGGATTTCTTCTTCTCCTCTCTTCCACTGAAGGTATGAATGGGTCACTTCCTACAAGGTCCAGTTCAGCAATGACACTCTCACCTGGTGGGGGACCAAGAACCGAAGCAGTGGACTGGATGAGGTGAATGGGAGCGAGAGGGGGTGAGCATGGGAAGGACATGGGAGGAGGCCAGCCTGTCACCAGCATTCCCGAGCTCAGGCCTCTGTGGCTTCCAACTCTCTCATTCCTTTAGGATAGAGCTGTCCTTCATGCGCACCAGACAGACCCTGTTCTTCACCTGCTGAGACAGGAAGAGAGATGTGGGGGGTGGGGGGGAGAGAGAGAGAGAGAGAGAGAGATGACACAAAGCTAGACAGAGGGAGGTGCTAAGACTGAGAGAAGCAGGAAGATGGTGAGATAAAAACAGCTATGAAGACCTAAAGGGAGACAGGGAGATGGAAAGACAGAAACAGATCAATTCAGAGACCAGTGCTGAGGTCCTAGGCTCTTTTGGGTGTGGGTAGTGTTGGGCAAAGTGTTGTTCTGGTCCCAGAGGTCTCTAAAGTGGGAGTTCCCTGGGAATGGATTATGACTCTTCTCCTTCTCAGGTGTTCCCTGGGAATTCGGACCCTGACACACCAGTGCTGGCACTGCTGTCTCAGCCTCAGGTGGCCCGATACATAAGGCTACTACCCCAGACCTGGCTAGATGGAGGTGCAGCCTGCCTCCGCCTTGAGGTGCTAGCCTGTCTGCTCCCAGGTGAAGACCCAGGGAGTGGACACAAAGCAGAATGGGAGGTCCAAGAAGCAGTGGTTGGGGGAAATAGAGGAAGGGGAAAGTTGTGGCTGGGGGCTATGGGGCCAGGACAGTGAGTCCTGGAGATCATTGGGATTAATGGTGGAGGAAAGCCAGGTAGGATATTGGTGACAAGGTCTCCCCTGCTTACTCAGACCCCAACGGGCTCTTCCCTCGGGAGCCTCAGCTTGGATCCTCAGACCCCCTGGACTTCCGCCATCACAACTACAAGGCTATGAGAAAGGTCAGAGACTCCCCTGAACCCTGATCCTCCCTCTCCCCTTCCCAGATTCTTCCTTTAACATACCTCATTTCCTCTATTCCACCACCCCCACAGCTAATGAAGGAGGTGAATGAGCAGTGTCCCAATATCACTCGTGTCTACAGCATTGGGAAAAGTCACCAGGGCCTGAAGCTCTATGTGATGGAAATGTCCGACCAGCCTGGTGAACATGAGCTAGGTATGGACACAGGGCTCAGGGAAATAATCCCCATGACAACCTTCTAGAGGGAGCTTTACAGAATAGCAAAGCTGAAAGAGACCTCAGATGATGTCTAGATCTACCCACATCTGAACATCTAAACATGTCAGCCAGCTTTAGGATGAGGGGTTTTGCTTGCCCTCCTAACATGTAGCCAACTATTCCACTTTTGGAGAGTAGTAATCTTTCCTGATGTCAAGGCAAAACATCTCTGTGATCTTGCTCCGTTGTTTCTAGTTGCATCCCTCTAGTCCAAGCTGCCATATTTTTGCCCCTTGAACCCCATTCCCCAAGTCTGTAGGCTTTTTTTTTTTGCCTTCCATATCATTCTGCTGGCTCATTTTGGGCTTGTAATCTACTAAACACCAAGATCTTTTTCATACAGAAATCTCTGCTATCCTTCTGAAGTTGACTATTTGAACCCAAGTATAGCACTTTATATCGGTCCCTATTAAATTTAATCTTGTCAGATCTAGACCATCATTCTAGTCTGGCAAGCTCTTTAGGGATCATGACTCCCAGCTCTGTGTCATCTACAATTCTGAAAATCGTGCCATTTATATCTTCATCCAAGTCATTGATAAAAAGCTAAGACAGGACAGGCCCCAGCACAGATCCCTGTGGCACTTTACTGGAGACCTCCCTCCAAATCCACATCGCTATATGAATGGTTACACTTTGGGTCAATCATTTACCAGTCACCAAATTCTACTAGCCCATGTCACTCCATTTTATGCACAAAGATAGCATCTGGGCCTTTGAAATCTAGTTATATTATGTATCTCTGGCTATGATATAGCAGTTTCATTTCTCTTTTTGAAAAAGGAAATAAAAACACATGGCATTTACATAGGGCTTTAAGCTTTGCAAAGCACCTGACGTTTATTAACCCATTTGCACTTCACAACAACAATGTTTCCTACTCGTTATTTCTTCTCCTTTATTAAACACCTTTTTCAGGGCTCTTCTCCCTGGTAACCTGGAAAGCAGGGATGCTTTGCCTCAGTCCTTGAATCTGCCTTTCTAGGAAAGTGACCAGTCCAAACTTTGTATTTGGTACAGACGTGGAAGACAGGCAGAGCATGGATTACTGTGCCCATTTTATAGAGGAGGAAACCGAGACCCTGAGAGAGGAAACTGACTGAGTCAGGATTCAAACACCTGAAGTAGGGAGGTGAAGAGCTCCAGATTTGGAGCCTGGTTCTGCTACCACCCATGTGACTGTACAATTCAGTTCTCTCTCTCTCTCAGTCTGAGCTTCCTCAATAAAATGAGAGAGGTGGCTAGATCAGGGGTTCTCGATCTTTTTTTGAGTCATGGTCCCCTTTGGTAAAGCCTATGCTCCCCTTCTCAGAATAATCTTTTTAAATGCATAAAATAAAATAGACAAGATAAATTACAAAGGAAATGAATTGTGCTGCAATACAGTTATCTATCTATCTATCTTTCTATTTATCTATGTATCATCTCTCTACGTATCTATCTGTGGATCATCTATCTATCTGTCTATGTATCATCTATCTGTCTATCTACCCATCTATCTATGTATCATCTGTCTGTCTATCTGTCTATCTTTCTATCTATCATCTGTTTTTTCAAAAACAAGTTCCAGAACTCTGGGTGACTAGATGAAGCCCTTAAATCCCTTTCAGTTCAAATTCTTTGATCATATGACTACCAGACAAGAGCCCTTTTTATAATCCCACCCTTAAGTTTGGATTGCACAAGAACTGTGGAACAGATAATAGAGATGCTGGTGAGTCAGCATCTACTTGACCCTGGGAATGAGTAGGGAGGGGATCAGAGTCAAAGGGAGAATACTAAGATGAGGATCAAACAAGCCAAGGTCCCCAAAGCTCCAGTGGTTATGAAATCAAGGTCAAAGGAAAGTGGGGAGGCAGGGGAAGAGAGGTATGGAAGGGACTGAGGGAGTGATAGAGGGGCATGGGATATGTGTGTAAAAAGCAGTCTGATGGAGACATCAGATGATATCAGAGATGAAAGAGTGAGAGCAGGCAGGTGAATCTGTTTTCCCAGGGGAAGTTAGAGGTGAATGGGAGTCTGGGAGCTCACATCAGATTCCCAGGGGTTTCTGAGGTGAATGGGAGGGCTCTGCATCCTATCTCTCCCTGAGGGTTGCCTGAGGTAAGCAGGAGCTGTGATTTCTCATCCCCACTCTGAGAGCCTAGGGGTCTCCTCATGGATTGTACCTTCTCTAGGAGAACCAGAGGTGCGGTATGTAGCTGGCATGCATGGGAATGAGGCACTTGGCAGGGAACTGCTTTTGCTGCTCATGCAATATTTGTGTCTTGAATTCCTCCGTGGGAACCCTCGGGTGACTCGGCTTCTCACTGAGACTCGCATCCACCTGCTGCCCTCTATGAACCCCGATGGCTATGAAATAGCTTACCAACGGGTATGCCCCCTACCTTTAACCTCCAAATCCCAGGCTTCCCTGATGACTCCAAGACAATTGATCCCTAGGTGTGACTCTGACTCTGAAATCATGCTCACCTTCAAGTGTACTAACATCTTCAAGTTATCCTAAGGCCATATGTAATTCCTGAGCCCCAACTCCTAGATTCCAATCCCCTTCCATAAGCCCTGATAACCATGAAATCACCAGGGGTGGTTGTCAATGTCTCACTCCTGGTCCCCTAGTCCCCTGACCCCCATTATTCTCCATGAGCCATCTAAACTACAGGGTAACCCATCCACCAGAGTCTTACCCCTAACTCCTGACTTCCAGGTCCTGATTATCCTATGTGACCCCCAGTAGCCACATTTGTGGCTTGACTGTCATATTTAAGCCTAGAGCACCAGGCTCCTGCCCTGGTCTGTGAGTCTCCAAGGTCACCTATGCTTTTTTGAGTGTTCTGATTCTGTTTTATCTCACAGGGCTCAGAGCTGGTTGGGTGGGCGGAGGGACGATGGACCCGCCAGTTCATTGACCTGAACCATAATTTTGCTGACCTCAACACACCCTTATGGGAAGCTGAGGATGATGGATTGGTACCCCATACCTTCCCCAACCACCACCTGCCACTGCCGGCTTACTACACAATGCCCAATGCCACAGTGAGTGACAGTTACCCCACGGGATACTCAGAAACAGCTCAGTAATAAGCAGGGACACCCCACAATGACCACCTAAAGATGTTCAGTAACAACCCAGAAACACTCCAGCAGCCACCTCCACGCTCCTGGGAAGTGCCTCTCACCTTGCTCTGACCTCTATCTGTAGGTGGCCCCAGAGACTCGTGCTGTGATTGACTGGATGCAGAGGATTCCATTTGTGCTGAGTGCCAACTTACATGGCGGAGAGCTAGTGGTATCCTATCCCTTTGATATGACTCGGACACCCTGGGAAGCCCGTGAGCTCACTCCCACACCTGATGACCCTGTATTCCGCTGGCTCAGCACTGTCTATGCAGGGACCAGCCGAGCCATGAATGAACCAGGCCGCCGGCCGTGCCACAGCGAGGATTTCTCACACCACGGCCACATCATCAATGGTGCCCAATGGCACTCAGTCGCAGGGAGTGCGTGAGCCCCACCCCTACCCCAGATACCCTGTATCCCCAGCAGTGTGCAAGCCTCTGGCCTGTGAATTCTCCTTCCCAGAGTTATATAACCTTGTGCCTGTACCCCAGAATCCTTTAAGCCTCCAACTCTACTCCACAACAGCCTTTCCCATGCAACTGTGCTCCCTAAAGTGTACCAGGGCTTGCCCTGAGAAGCCCCCTCCCCCTGTAACTGGTTGGTGTTCCTAACCATGTGAGTCACTGGCTCTCCATGACACACCTCTGTCCTTGGTGTTATTGGATCTCTGGAGTGTGAAGCCCCCGAGTAACATCACCCTTGACCCTCAGGTATGAATGACTTCAGCTACCTCCACACAAACTGCTTTGAGGTTACAGTGGAACTCTCCTGTGACAAGTTCCCACACGAGAGTGAGCTGCCCCAGGAGTGGGAGAACAACAAAGATGCCCTCATCACCTACCTGGAGCAGGTTTCACTCTAATCTCTGACCCCTACTTGTGAGCAGGGATTGGTCACACCCAGTCACCATCTCTGATCCCCACCCACCACAGAGGGGCTTGGGTTTTGGGGCAGCTGTGGCCTCTCTTTCCACTCCCTATTGAAGACTGGAAAAATTTAGGGGGTAAAAGGGCAAGAGTAGTGGGACTTGAGCCCTTTCTTGTGTCTGTGCCTATCCCAGGTGCGAATGGGCATTTCAGGGCTTGTGTTAGACAAAGACACAGAGCAAGGCATCCCAGATGCTGTCATCGCAGTGGACGGCATCAACCATGATATCACCACAGGTAAGTCAAGACTAGGAGCCTCCTTCTCACCCTAACCCAAGCCAAAAAGGATCTCCCATCCTTGAAGTTGTGGGGACCTTGGGGAGTTAGGGGAGGTCCTGAGGGTTGCGGAAGGTAATTAGCTGAATTGAGGGTTTCCAGGGAATAAAGGGGTCTAGGTTGGGAGAACTTTAGTTTGGAGTAGAATCCTGTGGAATGGGGGAGGGGAGGTGGAATTGGAAAGATGTAAGAGACTGATTGGGGGTGGGGGTGGGGAGAGACCCTAAGGAATGACTAAGGAATTCTAGAATGTGGATCAAACTTTGGGTTTGAAGGAGTCACTTAGGCTTGGGCCGGACTTGTGGAGCTGGGAGCCTGAGAGTAGCTAGGGCTGGAGTGTTCCAGCATTGAGGGGGAGCTAAGACTCCAAAGTTTGGAAGGAAGGACCTTGACTAGTTATTGGAAGGCCCCCAGAATAGGGTGAGTGTCGCTTTTCACCAGAGGAAGTTCCAAATCTGAGAGTAGTCTTTCGGAATATGGCAAGGGCAGATGGGGCTAGCTCAGTGGGATCTTGAGGAGAGCCTTGGAGAAGTAAGAGAGTGACTTGGAATGATTTGGTGGAACCCTGAAAGACTCAGGAGGGCAGGTAGGATTCTGGGTGTGTAAGAGGGGGGTGTCACAGGTGTCTCAGGGAGAGAGAGGATCAGTTCTGGCAGTCATTAACTCTATTTCAGCTCTAGAATTTTATATGCCTCTGTTCCCCTCCCCAGCCCCAGGAGGGGATTACTGGCGGATGCTAACACCGGGTGATTACATGGTGACAGCCAGCGCGGAGGGATACCACTCGGCCACCAAGCCCTGCCGAGTCTCTTTTGAGGAGGGACCCGCTCCCTGCCATTTCCGTCTCAGCAAGACGCCCAAGCAGCGGCTTCGAGAGCTCCTGGCTTCAGGTGCTAAGGTGCCCCCCGACCTAAGGCGGCGGCTGGACCGCCTGCGGGGCCGTGGCGCAGGACGCTGACCTGGGGGCTCTCACAGGCAGGACCTGGATTAAAGCCTTCACGTCACCACCACGTGTGTCAGTGTCTGTGGCTCGAGCCTTCCCAACTAGTCCCGTCAACCTCATTCATTCATTCATTCATTTAAGATTTAAGATTTCATTCACTTAAGCACCTGCTGTGGACAGGGCCCTGGGCTAGGGGAACATTTGTAAATGAGAGCCGTCCTCATGGAGCTCAGAGCTTAGAAGGAGGCTGAGATAGACACAGAAACCGTTGATACTCCCGCCAGCGGCATAGGGATGTGGTCCAAGCTTAGTGATTTGGAGCAGACGATGCCCTAGGACCCTTCACCCTTCTCATGCATCTTTTGTGCACAGATCTGGTTCCTTCACTCCCCCACCCTAAAAGCTTTCAGTGGCTCCCTTGGCCTCCTAAATAATAGTCGAAGTTAACATTTATATTTAAGGTTTACAAAGGCTGTACATATGTCAAAGATAAATCTTTTGATCCTCCCAGCAGCCCACGGGTAAGTGCTATATTATCTCCATTTTACTGATGAGGAAATGGAGGTTGAGAAGTTAAGTAATTTCTTGCCTAAGGTCACACAGTTCTTAAGAATCAGATGAAGGATTGAAACTCAGCCTCTCTATGTAGGAAAGGCAGGAAATGCTATGTTGCTTCCTTTGTCTGGTTCCAACCAACTTTTCCAGGCTTAACCCACATTGTTATCATTCACATGTTGTTCAATCCTCTTTGGACCTGCCAAACTGGATTATTCTTGTTTTAGCCTCACCCTCAGGGGTTATTTCTGGAAAATCAGCCTTCAATGACCTTACTTTTTTTTCACTTCTACTTTTCGATTAACAAGCATTCCCTTTCTCTCTTTCTGTTTTTGTTCCCACCCTCTTGACCCCATTTAAAAGAAAAAAAAAACCCTTGCAACAAACAGCATAGTCGAGCCAAACAAATTCCTGTTTGTTGGCCAGGTCCAGAAATGTATGTTTCATTCTACATCTTGAAGCCATCACCATTCTGTCAGGAGGTGGGGAGGACCAGTTCTTGGGAATTACAGCTGGTCATTGCATTGAGGCAGTCTTTTTAAGTTGTTAAAAGACTTTGCTTTTGTCAACAATCAGGGGTCTGAGAAAGAACCAAACTGACCTGGGGATTAAGCTAAGTATTAAGAAAGAAACCTCACTTCTTAAGCTGGACTGTAACTAAACAGTGCTAGTGTGTATTCAGAGATATCTCACTGTAGTAAATTAGACTTTACACTCTAAACAAAACAAAGCAAAACACAGAGCTTCCTTCTGCTCACTGAACAGAACACACCTTATGCTTTCCAGCCTTACTACCTTTGCTCAGGCTGCACCTTATCCCTCACTGTCTTTGTCCGGGAAGTCTTACTTATTCTTTAAAGTTCATTTCAGTCTCCACCTCCTCCCCCAAGCCCTCCTGATCTCTTCCAATCATTAAGTGATTTTGTCCTTTTCTGAAATTTTCAAACCCCTTATACTTTGTCAGTATTTCTTAAATGCACGGATCAGTTTCAGTCTTTGCTGTATTCTTGATCCCTGGTAGACTATGAGCTACTCTGCAGGAGTAAGCTGTGATGCCCCCAATTCCATGAACAAAGACTCAGTCTGGTTCAGGACATCCTTGTCCCCCAGCCCTAAGGTTTTCATCTTTTATTACTTCTTAATCCCTAGATCCCAACCTAAGGAGCAAAACCCCCTCAACCCATCCCCAATCCTATCCCCTTCCCATAGGTTTAGACCTACGCTTGATCTGTAATTACTGCTTCTTTGATGGTTTCCCAGCCCTGTTTCTTCTCCCCTGGTCAGCATACCAAGCTATATGAATGTGCTTCCTAGGGTTCATTTATGACAGAAAAGAACAAACAGGTCAGAAGTAACACATCAGGTGAAAGTCATCAGACTTGTGGATCAAAGAGAATTCCTCACTCCCACACTAGGTGTCCCTAAACTCCCCGAATCTACGGTCTAGAACCTATGACATATGACGATAGCCCTCTTTTAACATAAAAAATGTTATGGCTCTGCCTAGCTGATGGTAGTTGTGTTATTACTATCTGATGATTGAGAAAATACATAATGATAAAAAGGTGCCTTGAATTCAGTAATACTTAAATTTGGTTTTTCCCTTATTATATATGTATGTGTTATATACATACATTTGAAAAAAGAACAATGCAGGGCAGCTAGGTGGTATAGAGCACCCACTCTGGAGTCAGGAGGACCTGAGTTCAAATCCAACCTCAGACACTTGACACACTAGCTGTGTGACCTTGAGCAAGTCACTTAACCCCAATTAGGTTAAAAAAAGGCAGAAGGTGGAATCAAGAGCAGGTAATAGTAGATGAATAGAAAGTTATGGGATGTTAGGGTAAGATAGTATCAGGAGTGCTAAAGCTCAACATGATATAAGGATGAGGATGGAAGGTAAGGATAAGGGCAAAAAGGGATTTTTAGATATATTGGGGGAAAGGTGGGAATCAAAGAAGAATTAGGGCTGTTGCTTGGGGCAAATAGGATGGTGAGAACAGATAAAAGTAAGAAGACAGAACAGATTTACTCTTATTTTGCTTGTTTTCTCTGCCAAGAAGAATGATCTTTGGATTATAAAAATAATTAATACGGCATTGGTGCCCAGGACAAGTAGGGATATGGCGAAAGAACCCTTCATAAACTCAAGTCACCAGTCCAGATGACCCATCTTTGCCAATCACAGATTTAGAGTTGAAAAGGACCTCAGAGGCCATCTGGTCCAACCCCTTCATTTTACAGAGGAAACAAAGGCCTAGGAAAATCAAGTGACTTGCTCAAGGTCACAAAGATAGTGTCAGAGGTAGGATTTGAACAGGTTTTCTGACGACAGAGCCAGTACCCTTTACACTGTCTCTCTATACAGTGTGGGGTACAGAAGGACATGCAGAGATGATCATAAAAAGTGATTTCTGAAATGCTACAGAGAGTTAGTGAAGTTCTGTACAACTGATAAAAGGAAAACATGATTTTCTAAAGGGAAAAGAATAGAGTCTGCAAACTATAGGACAGTGAGCTTGACTTCGCTGGGAAAATTCTAGCATAGATTATGAAAGGGATGGCTGGTGACTATTTAGAAAGGGAAGTAGTGATCACAAAAACCTATATGATTTCATCAAGAACATTTCATAGAATTATAGAATTTCAGAGTTAGAAGGAAATTCAGTGGTCATCTAGTCCAACTTAAACCAGAACAAGAATCCCCTATCCAAGGGGTCATCTGCTTTGCTAAAAGTGCAATGAGGAGATGATTTGGGGCACTCCCCTGGAGACTTTCTTCCAACATGACATTGGATAATGACAACTCTCTGGGTCCAGCCATTCATCTTGTTCCAAGATCATGTAGTCATATTATTATATAGCCCTTGTCTCTTCATCTTATCTGTAAGATTATCACAAGGAATTTTATGAAATGCTTTGCCAAAATCTAGGTGAATTATTTTTGCAGCATGACACTGATCTATCAGTTAAGTAACTGTCAAAAAAGAAAATAAGGTTAGTCTGCATGACTTCTTGGTGAAGCCATACTGGACCTTCGTGACCACAGATTCATTTCTGAGATGTTCACTAGCTCTTTCATAAAAGTGGAGAGGAGGTGGCCTCGCATGTAGGTTGGTGGCTAGTGTGACCAGGTTTAGGAAATTTCTCCCTAATAAGAATGCACCCCATACACACACACACACACACATAAACACAGTAGGATGGAAGACAGTTGATTGAACACCAACACCAAGTAGCTTTTTCAGGATCTCCATCTCCTAGTGTCTTGGCTCTGATTTTCTTCCACATGGTCTAGAGTTTAAAATATAAGATATCTGCATACAATGTACAATAAATTTAATCACACATTGGTTCATTTGCCTCCATTAAGCTTTTAAGTTGGGAAAACCTCAAAGAATTGGGGGGTGACCTATGTTCCATTAGGTCAGGTGTCAGGAGGCGGATCCATCTTCTAGCCTTCGAACCAGCCAAGGAGGTTTTGGAAAGCTGCCCACCTTGGCTACCCAAGACTCATCTCTTCCTTCTGGGCCCTGATTGGTTGCTCCTCAGGACTGGGGTCCCTTGTACTCTGTTCCCTAGCCATCTCCTACTCTGATCTCTACTCTCTTGGTGCTGTTTCCTCAAGCAGCAGTAATCATCCATATCTGACATCAATGTAACCTCCATAGGACCTTCTCTTTCTATGTGAAAGAACTCCCACATTCACAGGGAAATAGGTATTGAATGTATTGTGGCTGCTTTGTTTATCAAATGTAGAAAAAAATGAAAGGAAAAACATTGTGTTTCTACATGGAGCCTTCCACTCCTAGCCATTCCCTGAATTCTTTCCATTTCTGTTCCTATATCTTCAGGCATGAGATTCCGGAATCTCGTTAAACCACAGCTTGTGGAATGAAGAAAAGGCATGTACATCCGGGACTCCAGATTCAGGTCATGGAGTATAAAAAAAAGACAATGAAAGCACAGAAAAAGAGATGTCTCCCTGTTTTTGGCTCACCAAACCACCAAGGTTTAAAGTGGCTGACACACTCAAGTACTTGGGACCTTCTCTCTTCCTTACACTTTGATCATTACATATGCTCCAGAGTCTCAGCTTGGCCCCATAATGCTGGTTATGTCCCTTCCTACAGTCCAAGTCACTGGCAGAGAGTCTTTGGTTGCTTCAGCCTAGCTGTCCTGATCTACAAGGCAGCTAGATGGCTCCATAGCGCACTGGTCTGGAGTCAGGACAGCTCATCTTCCTAAGCTCAAATCTGGCCTTGGACACTTTCTAGCTGTGTGACCCTGGGCAAGTCACTTAACTCTGTCTCCCTCAGTTTCCCCATCTGTAAAATGACCTGGATAAAGGACACGGCAAACTGCTCCAGTATCTCTGCCAAGAAAACCCCAAATAAGATCACAAAGAGTTGGACATGACTGAACAACAACACTCATACAGGGTGCCCAACTCTTTGCTTCCCATTCCCAGCATGATAACCAGAAAATCCATCACTGACAACGGAAGAAAAAGACAACCTTAGACTAATGGGCTCATGCACAAATTCCATCCCCCTCACATAATGCAGGATTTTCTGTCCCGAAGTGTTTCTCCCTCTGTGCTAACTTCCATGATCATTCAGCTTCCTTCAGCTCCCCTCCACCTCCCACTCCCCCAAAAGAAACAGTAGTACATCAGCACCAGCTAGAGTCACACATCAACTTTTTAGAAGAAGGTCCCTAATGGGGTGCCCCAGGGATCTATCTCTACTTGACCTTGTGCCCTTTGACATTTTTTCATGGTCCTTGACACAGGGATTGATGGTATACTTACTAAATTTTGAGATAACAGGGGTAGGAGAGATAGCTAACTTGCTGGATAAGTCACATTCCAAGAACAAAACAAAACAGAACAAAATCTTGACAAGTTAGAACATTGGGCTGAATCTAAGATGAAATTTAATAGGGAAAAACGCAAAGTCTTATATGTAGGATTTTTTTTTGAAAGATGACCTTTACAAATATAAGATGGGGGAATACATGGCTAGATAATCACTCATCTGAAAAATATTTGGGGGTTTTAGTGGGTTACAAACTCCATATGAGTCAACAGGTTAGAATGACATGATAGCAGAAAAAAAAAAGCTTATTCAATCTTAGGCTGCATCAAGGGAGATATAGACTAAGAAGGAGATCATTCTCCCCCATTCCACCTGGTCTGTAATTTAGTGTTCAGTTCTAGGGTATTTTCAAGAAGGATGTGGATAAACTGGAGATTATCCAGAGGAGGGCACCCACATTGATGTTCTTATAGCACAAAGAGTCTTGGATTTGGAATTCTCCCTGGACTCAGATCCTGTCTCTGCCAGTTACTCCCTCTGTGACATCTACCAAGTCACCTAACCTCTCTGGATCTCAGTTTCCTTTTCCATAAAATGAGAGGGGCTGGTCTAGATGGTCTCCAAGATTCCTGCATCATATGAGCAGGAAGCATCTGAAAGGAACAGTGCACGTTTAAACCAGAGGAGAGAAGCTCTCTTTGGTGACAAGTATTCCAGGGGCTGTCTCATGGAAAAGAGGCTAGTTTTATTCTGCTTGGTGGCAGAAGACAGAATGAGGACTGATGGGTGGGTATTGAAGCTAGTAAGAATTAGGTTTGATGTGAGAGAAAACTTATTAGAGAGAAGGAAAGTGAAATCGATTTCAGGGAGGTGGTGAGTTTCCCAAAGTTGTTCAAGAGAAGGCTGGACGTTACAGAAAGGATTAGCGTTGAAGTAATGGTTGGATTAAGTGACTTCTGAGGTCTTTCAGCTCTCAGATTCTGCAATTCTGTGACGTTTGTAACACTCTAAGATGAACTATAACACTTTGAGGTGCCCAACAAGGCAACCTTGATCAATGCAGATGAGGAGTTATCTCTACTGGTAGTGAGCTCCCTGTCCCTAGATGTATTTGTAGTAGGTGGCTAGATGACCCCAGGGTCCACCAGTCAATTGAAATTTCCTCCTCTATAAAACGGGGATAGTAATAGTGCCTACCTCCCAGGGCTGTTTCGAGGATCCGATCCAATTCAATCCAATAAACATTTATTAAGTGCTTACTGTGTTCCAGGTACTGCGCTAAGGAATGAGGATACAATTAATATAAAGAAAGACAATCCCTGCCCTCAAGGAGTTTCCAATCTGAAGGGTAGACAACATACAAAAAGAGGCAGGAAAGGGGAGAGGAGAGACAGGGAAGAAAAGTATGCTTAGGGAGCAAGACCAAGCATTGATCTAATGAGATAGTTGTAGAGCACTTTACCCACTGCCTGGCACATAGCACTGTATAAATGTTAGCTATTATTATTGTTTAAGGGCAGCTAGGTGGCACAGTAGACAGAGCCTTGGGCCTGAAGTTAGGGAGGCCTGAGTTCAAATCCAGCCTCAAATATTTAATAGTTGTGTGACCCTGATCAAGTCACTTAACCCTGTTTGCCTCAGTTTCCTCATCTGTAAAATGAGCTGGAGAAAGAAATGGCAAACCAGTCCAGTATCTCTGCCATGAAAGCCTCATTCAACCCTGTGTGCCTCAGTTTCCTCAACTATAAAATGATCTGGAGAAGGAAGTGGAGAACCAGCTCAGTATCTCTGCCACGAAAACCCCAAACGGGGTCACAAAGAGTTGTTGATGATGATAATGCATTTATTAAGTGCCTACTGTACCCTGGCAGCTGGGTGGCTCAGTGGGTAGAGTTGGGGCCAGGAATCAAGAAGATGGGAGTTCCAATCCGGCCTCAGACATTTACTAGCCGTGTGACCCTGAGCAAGCCATTTAACCCTGTTTGCCTTAATCTACTGAAACCACTCTAGTGTCATTACATCCTAAGGACAGCGTAGGCACGCTATGGTCCGGGAGGTCAACAAAAGTCGGACACAACTGAACGACTGGACACCGTGCCCCGGGGTAAGGGCACATCTAGGAAGGCGTGTGACCTGGGCTGGACACCTGCGGGATGCTTAGGCTCGGGAAGCAGGGAGGGAACGCCAGGTTCCCAACCTTCACCCACGTGGGGGGCCCAGGAGGGCAGGAAGAGTGCGGCCCCACCCCTCGCTATTGCTCTCCCCATTGGCCGCGGAGGGGGCGGGCCTCCCTCGGGGCTATCCAATCAGCGGTCTCCGGCGCCCCCGGCGGCGGTGGATCACGTGGGACCCGCCGGGGTGGTCCCGGAAGGAGCGGCCGCCGGAGCCCGAGTCCGAGAGGTAGAGCCAGGTGAGACCCTGGGGGCACGTCGGGCGGGTAGCTGCGCGGACTCCTCTCTGGAGTGCGGCAGTGGACTGTCCGAAGAATCGGGCCCGGTTGGAGAAGGGAGGGACGTACCCCACCCCGCTACGTGCATATCTAAGCATGCGCCCAGGGCCTGGGCCTCAGCCTCCCGCAGGTGCACGAATCGGGCTGGGCTCGGGAGGGAGAGCCTGCTCCAGAACCTGTTGTAGCTCCCTCGTCCTCCCCTCGGCACGTCCATCCATGCAGGAAATCCCAGGAGGAGGCCGTGGGCACGTTCCTTGGGGGGAAGTGGACCTGGGAAGAGGCCCTGGGGAGGAGAGAGTGGGCCGGCAGAGACCCAGGCGGGAGACCAGCGGGGCCATTGGACAGAATGACGGGAAACTGGGGAGGAAGGGAGAGGTCAGGGCAGAAGATGAGTCAAGTTTTAGGGAAAAAGAAAATCCGTGGTCAGCCGAAGGAGACTCCCCTTTATGAGTAAGAGGTCAAATCCTCTTCCAAAAGTGCAGTGAGAAAACTTGGGGCTCCACTGGAGCCCCCCTTCCAAGGTGACACGGAACCATTCAGGACAACTCTTTGGGTCCAGCCATTCATTCAGGTCCAGAGTCTTGCAGTCACGCTTTTATGACCGTCATAGCACAGGAAACTTGGCAGGAAGGTGGGTTTAGGGGAGAAGATGAAATGAGTTTGTTTTGAATCCAAGGATGTCAACAGGACTTCCCAGATGGAGCTTTCCCCCACAAAGTTGGAGATTCAAGTTAGGGAGAGATTAGAATTGGATACAAGGTCAGATTTTAGACCAACAGGAATAGAGCTTATCATTGAAGCTGTTGGATGGGAGTGATTGACAGGTCACCAGGGGAGACTATAGAGACCAAAGAGGCAACATTTCCTAGTAGAAAGAATACAATAAATCAAGTGTAAGAATGCTGCCACTTACCTCTGCCTTGGGCAGGTTATTTGTTTGGCTTTTCTGAGCTTCGGTTTCTCCATTTGTAAAATGAAAGGGTTGAACTAGATGATCTCTAAGATTGTTTTATTTTTTATTTTTAGTTTACAACACTCAGTTCCTCTAAGGTTGTTTTTTGATCCCATAAGAAAAGAAGGCTGAAGACTAAACCTTGGGGCGTACCTAGGTTTAAGGATGATTATGCCAAAGAGGCCAAATAAAGATCAATCTGAGAGGGAGGTTCCCCAGAAGCCAAAGGAAAAGACAGTCTAGGTCTAGGAGGAGTGGTCAGTCAGTTTTCAAAGTTATATGCTGCGGAAATGTCCAAGAGAATGAGGACAGGGAAATGGTCATTAAATTTGTAGATTAGGAGGTCACTGGTGATTTCAAAACTGTTACCCTGGAGTTGGAAGCCGTTGTTTGTCCTTGTCTCAAAGAGGACCATGCCATCAAGATGGTTTTGCCATGAATTGCAAGTGAATTGGATTTAAGTGAGGCAGGGCTGTGCAAAGTCACCAACCTCATTGTCTCCTCCAGAGCCATCAGGGTCCAGTGGCCAGATATAAATGAGGACAACTGGAGATGGCCCACGATGCAGTGGGAGATCTTGGCTTTTTTAAGCTAAGGTCTTTCCCAGGTCTCAGTTTGACTGAGGCAATGCCCATTCAGTGATTAGGCTAGGTAAAAAATGAGGCAAAGAATGGCCTCTTTTACCTAGTCAAAAAAAAAAAATCAGTCTGGAGGGCCAAAATGGAAACAATTGCTATTTACATTCACTCTGAGCCAAATGTGGAGCTAATGACTGGGTGGTGACACAATGAATAAAAAGTGTTGGTATCAAGCATAGGTGACTTTCTAGGATTTTATCAGTGAAGGAGAGGAAATATATACAGTACAGCATTTGACCACCGATGGTGTTCCCCCTGACTGCTTTTTAGTCTCTTTTTGCTCTTTCTTCATTAACATCCCACTCTTTGTGTGTCCTTTTAAGCTCTGTCTGGGGCCCTCATCTCTTTTTTCTCTTCACTCCCTCACTTGGTGATCTCATCAGTTATGCAGATGATTCCCAGATCCACCTGTCTGGCCCAAATCTCTCTCCTGAGCTTCAGTCTAGCATCACTAACTACCTGGTGGCCACTTCAAACTGGATGTCCTGTAGACATCTGAAACTCAACAAGACCAAAACAGAACTTGTCTCTCCTTATCTGTACCCCCCCAAACCATCCTTCTTCCGAGTTTCCCATTACTGTTCAAGGGGATCACCATCCTTCTGGACATCCACGTTCATAAGCTTGGTATCATGCTCAGCTCTTCTCTCTCCTTCACCCTACATATCCAATCACTTGCCGGATCTTGTCATTCCTTTCTCTGCCACACTTCTGGGAGATGTCCATTTTTACACACTTAGCTGCCCTCCCCCTCCCCCAGCTCAGGCCCTCATCACTGGCCTAGACCAGAAGTGTTAGAAATGTGGACAACCCTTGCGAGTACCATCACCCAAATCAGACTAAAATTAGAAAATGTTTAACAAAATAAATACAAAGACAATAAAATATAGATAACATTACATTTTAAAATTAAGGCAACCTGCAGGCCACAGGCATTCTTATGTATGGTTTAGTGCAGACCTGCACAACTTGGTAGTAAATAGGGGCCAAAATTAAAATAGGCTAAACTTCTTTGGGCCACAGATAGGTTAGGCTGGAGACAGACTGGTGATGGTTGGTTGTCTCGGCTCACGTGACAAACAGGAAAGTGCACAGTGGCAACCCTACGTTTCTCAAGCCGCCTGAAATCCTTTGGTGGGTAGCCTGTTGTGCAGGCCTGGTTTAGTGGCCCTGTTTCAATTTTAGTTTGACACGGGCCTATCGATAGTGGCCTAACTTATCGCAGTACCTTCCAACCTGGCCCCTTCCTTCCTTTCCAGTCTTCTTCCACTCTGTTCTCCTCAATGTACTAGGTTGGCCTCCTGGCTCCTCCTCACATATGACCCTTCATTTCCTCACTCTGGGGCTTTGTGCTGACTAGTCCCTGTCCCTGGAATGTTGCTTCTCTCAACCTATGACTTTGAGAATCTCTGGCTTCCTTTACAGGCCTCCTCCTCCAGGAGTGACCCTCGAAACTAGGGCCCTCCCCTCCAAGGATTCCTTCCATATATTCTTGTCTTTCTCTTGTGTGCTCTGATTTGTGTATGTTTTATAAATTACAATGTGAACTCCTTGAGGGAAGGGACTGTTTTTGATTTTTCTTTGTATACCCAGTGCTTAGCATGGGCTCTGGCTAATAATAAATGAGCACTGATGGAGGCTAGCTTGAAGGTCAAAGGAAGAATTGGTTTTAGTTTGGTTGGTAGGTTTGTTTTTAGGATAAGGAAGACCTGAATGTATTTCTAGGCAGAAGGGAAGGAAGCAGTATCTAGGGAGAGATTGAGGAGGAGGACTAATTGGTGGGCAAAGTCCTCAAGGAGACAGCCTCAGGCATCAGGGGAGGGCTGCCCCATTCTCTCTGGGCTCAATCTCCCTTTCCCCGGCTTATTCAGACCGGGTAGTAAGCTGACAGATGTGGAGTTGGAAAAGTTGGGGGTCCTCTGGGCCGACTCTCGATTTTTGCATATGGGGAAGTCTGTGGAGGTTGTAACTTACCCAGGATCACACGTTTAGTAAGTGGCAGAGGTCAGATTCGAACCCAGACCTTCTGACCTCAGGGTTGGAATCTTTCCATTGCACTATAATGCATGTAAAATACAAAGTCTCTGTTTTTCTATCAGTGTTATTCATGAGAGAAAAGGGAATGGTATTTCAGAAGTAAATCCCGAGTTCATTCAAGAACTGTTTATTGAGGGACCACTAGTGCTTGGGATACAAACCCAAATGGAACCGTGTTTGTTGTCCTCCTGTTTACAAATAAAGAGTATGACGTTATTTGAAGGGAGAGAAAGCACCTGCTGGGGCAGGACATGGAGAAAATCAAGGAAGGAGCCACAGCGAGGGAGGGCGGGCACCTGAGCTGAGCTCAGATCTGGGTCCTAATACAAGCAAATGGAGTGTCGGCTTTGGGGAACCATGTGTATGACCAGACGGGAGTCCTGAAATAAGGCTGGAAAAAGAAATCCGAACCAGCCCCAGGAGGATTAAATGCCAGTCTGAAGCAGGGGAGGAGGGAGCTCTTGAAGGTTTGGGGGAGAGGGGAGTGCTCAGACTTGGGCCTTGGGAAGCTGATGTTGGCAGCTGTGTGGAAGATGAGTGGAATCGGGAAGATCTGTTACCGATTTTTGGTAATAGTTGCCCAGAGGAGAGGTTGTAGGGAGTCCAAAGGGGAGGTAGTAGGCACTGCCCAGGCCAGGTTGGGCCCTCCTGATTTCCTGACTCATCTACCTCTAGTTTCTGTGTGGAGGGAAGACCCTGATTGCTGGCCTGGAAGTCATTGTCACTGTCTAGAGTCACCTTCTTCACGTCATCAGGACTGCTTGATTTCAGAGGGTGCTCCAGCCTCATCCATCCTCATCTTGGCCTTACTCAGCACCCCTTCTGCACTCCCCCGAATGAGAAAAAAAGGGGACATTTAATTCAAGGAAACAGAAACAGGTAAAAGCTTACCAATCTCAGTGGAGACACAAAACCTTCTGAGTCCTGCAATGTGTTTGCCCCTCAGCAGGCCCCTTAGCTTCCTTTTGCCAGGCTGAAATGGGAGGAGCATTTAACTAAATCTCTCCTTTCTGGGCGTTAGGAAGCTAGGACTCAAACCCAGTGCCCTGATTTGGGGGTATGGTGAACCCTAGGGACCTCTGGGTATAACACTATCTAGCCCTCTTCTGGTGCCTCTCACCCCTGCAGACCTGGACGGAGGGATGGAGGCCAGGGCCACAGACCTCGCTGATGGTGGTGGAGGTCTTTGTGTGCAAGTACGGCCGATGGCCCCAGGGGATGAGGCTGCCCTTCGGGAGCTCTTGGCAGTGGTGGCAGCAGAGCTGGGTTCAGCCCTTGGAGCCCGGATGGTGCGGCGGCCGTGGTTCCTGCTGCTGCTAGGATGTGGCTTTGCACTCCTGGCAGCCTCCTCCCACTCCCTGTTGCTGCCCTTGCTGGTCCTGGCGCTGCTCCTGGCTGTTGGCCGCCCCGCATTAGCCCATGTTTGGGGTCTCTACGCCCACCAAGACATGAGCCTTGGTCTAGGGGCTCCAGGAGCCACAGACTTTCGATTCTGGGTGGCTGAGGACACAGATGGCAGTGTGGTGGGTATGGTGGGTGTGTCAGGGATTGGGAAAAGTGGAGATGGGGAGTTGGAGCTGAGGTCTCTGGCCGTGAGCCAAGAGCATCGGGGTCATGGGGTGGGCAGGGCCCTGTGCCAGGCTGTGCTGGCCTTTGCCCGTGGCTGCTCTGGCTGCCGGGTCGTGGTGCTGGACACACATACGCTCCATAGTCCTGCCCAGAGGCTCTTCTCCAGCCTTGGCTTCCATCCAGACCCTGCATGCCTGCAGCCTACACTTAGTGGATTCCTGGCCGACCTCCCTGTCACTCGCTACCACTATGCCCTGACTGGCAACAGCACAGAAGAGCACAGCCCAGTGGATGAGGAGTGAACTTCTACTTGTCAGCTGGGGGACTGAGCCTCCAACAGCCCAGAGACTGAGCGAGCCTCCCTCCCCCCATCTGCCAGCCCAGAGATGCCTCTGTGCCAGGGCTGCTGGGGATGGGGGTCCTTGTGGCAGCTCAGCAGCCTGGAGATGTGGTTGGTGAGCCTGTGATGGATGGGCACTGGAGCTGTGAGGTGGGAGGATGATTATGGGAGCTAGAGGTGGTGATGGGTGATGGGCTTAGGTGGATTTCTAGGGAGCTGGAGGGGGCATTCTGCTCCATCTGGTGTCTGAAAGAGGACAGGGCAACTGGGCTGGTCACCAGGCCGTACAAGGTTGGCTGAAAGAGCCTAAGAGTCAGAACTTCCCCAGGTGGTACGGGCTGCCTTGGGAGATAGTGAATTCGCCATTGCTGAGGGGCTCCAGGTGGAGGCTGAATGATCACTTGTCAGAAGAGTTAAGGGGGCAGGGGTGGGGGTAGGGGGTGGGGGTGGGGGGGATGGGGCAGAATTCCTGCCCTCTCAGGTTTTTCCTAATTCTCAGATTCTGGGGCTAGGAAGGTTGATCCTGTACCTAGCACATAGACCCTGAATGAATACTTGTTGGATTGGGGTGTGGACAGAGCCTAAGAAAATAAAACTGTTTCCTGCCCTACTCAGCTCTCTCTCTCTGTTGGAGACTTCAGAGCATCATTAGAAATGAAAGTGGGTGCCTGGTACCCCTCTTCTCTTAGAGACATTGGATCTGGTTGTGCCCACATCATCCTCCCTGCCACATCCAGGCTGGTAAGTCTGGACCTGTGAAGCACCAACCTTGGGCCTTAGGTCTCACTGAGTGGAACCTGTTCCCAGGGATCGTCCTTAGGGTCATCCCGAGGGTGGTTGTCCAGGGCTCTCTTTCTCTGCTAAGCTCTTCTGATCTATGGGCCCTCATCTACTCCAACCCCAAAGGCTGCCTGGCTCCCTGGGCTTCCCAAGGGAACCTGCTGTGGTGAAAAGAGTGTGGAATCTGGAGTTGAATGCATTGTGGGCACCTTGACCTTGGCAGTGGTGAGGGAGCTCTGGACCCTGCACGGGAGGCATCTCTTAGATTCTTATTGGATTGAAGATTGTGATGTTTCACAAGATGGCTCACCCGCTGAGCCTCTGTCAAAATGAGAGGAATAAGACGTATGCTGTCCAGAGTGCTTTGTAAGTTAGTCATTTGTGCCAGCAACTGTGCTGGGTGCTGGGCGTGCAGACACAATGGAATGTAAGCCTCAGTGCCAGAGCGGATATTCTGCTTGTCACTGTTGTCATTATCATGGGCTGCTGCCTGATCCTTTTTTTCCCTTCTCTCCTGTTGCTGGGTCCTCCTGGCAAACTAGGCATCTCCTATGATTTATTTCTTAGAGAACACGCTTGGGAATAATATATGGGAATAAGTCATTAGATATAAATCATAGATAAATTCCCCACCCCAGACTGAGCAGCTCCTAAGTCTGGCAAAGGGGTTCTTCCCAGCCTTGGAGTGCTCCAGAAGTCACCTACTCTCCTCCCTACCTCAGACAAGAGAATGAGCAACTCAACTCATCTCCCAAAAGGCTGCAAGCTTTGGCCAGATTTGGTCTGATGGACTGAGCTCTTTGATCCATTCAGAAATATTGGGCATCCTCCTAGCCAATCAGGGAGCCTTGCCTTCCCTGTTCATAGGGAGCTCTCCCTCTCTGGGAAGCCCTGTCTATTTCTATTGAGCTAGCCATTGGATCCCTTTACAGGAGCCCTTTATGGGCCTGGGATGGGAGCTGGAGTTCCTGTAGGCCTCTTGAGTTCCTGGCCTTTTCCCTGACCCATGTCTGCTGTTGGCCAAGGTTCCAGTAGCTCTGGGTGGGGTGCACATTGAATCCAGCTGGCTCTGGGCCCCTGGGGTGATCCCGGGAAGATGTCAGGGAGCCAGGTCAGGAGAAGGGATGTGGGAGTACAAGCAGGGGAGGGAGAATCTATGAAGCAAGCCTGTCTCTGTTGATTCTAGTTTATGTCCTTGTTTGTGCAATGGTAGTGTGGTGATATTCATGGGAGATACTGAAGGAAGTGGAGATCCATAAGCCCACCTGGCAGGCCCTTAGGACCTGAGGAGGAGGGCACCGAACCCAAATTTGACATGTATGTTTTGACAGGAAGACTAATCTTACTTGGGCTAAAGAGCGACCCTTCTGGGACCTCTAGAAAAGGCTGTTCAGTGTGGAACCTTTTCCTAGTACATGATTCCTGAATGTAATTTTCTTTTTCCTTGTAAATAAACCCTAGAAAATACCTTTTGTGGCCTGGAGTATATGGTGATAAGGGAGGGGGAATGGAAAATTGTCTGGGACCTTGCCTGGGCTCCAGGAGGACAGCAGTGTTTTTGACTAAACCATGTAGGAAGGGTCTCTGAGGCAGGCAAGCTGAAGGACCAAGAGGGGCAGGATGCTTGGGGCCTAGAGGAGAGCTCAGCCAATAGGGAAATCAAGGAAGGGGCAGAAGATGAACGCCTTGGAGCTGAAGGCAAAGATACCCTTGATTCAAAAAAGACTTGGTGGCCTGGGAGGCTGGCTGTGGAGCCTGAGACCCTGGCCTGGGCTCTTTCCTCCTTTTCTTTAGCCATTGACTTTCCTTCTTTCTGCCCCATCTCCTCCAAGAGTTCACATGGTTCCTGGCCCTTGGCAGTTTGGGCCCCTTCCCTCCTCTCCCTGTTTCTCTCTGTGTCTCCAAGTCTCTGACTTTCCCTGGGTCTCTCCCAGCACAGATGGCAGACCTACTCTGGCTCTCACCTTCCCTAGCAGCTCCCAAACTGTAGGATTTGTTTCCCCAAACTGTTGGCTTTGCATAATGGGCCGTATGCTCCAAACTGTGCAGAGCACCCCTCCCAGAGTCACAGAGACAGCGGAGAATATGGCCTCCATTTTTCTTGCATGCCTTCGGTGTGATTGAGGCCACGTGTAGGAATCTGGGGCCCAAACTGCCAAGGGCCAGGAACCATGTGAACCCCCACCTGGCCTGATCTCCAGCACTGCTAACTGCCCGTGGAGTAGGGCCTACTGGATAAGAGTGGCTAGCCATGCCAGGAGAGATGGAGGCATACCAGAGCAGATGAGTGCAATCCCTGTAGGAGTAAACACTCCTGTATTTAGTGCCTTCCCTCTTCCCCTCTTTGGTCACTGTGGGTAGTGCCAAGGATCTTCCTCCATGTTTCCCTTCTTTTCCTGACTCAGCTTGGGTAGAGAACTAAACTAATTTAAACCTGCACTAAGAGTTTTGGGATACCCTGTACTTCTGCCCCTCGGGGAAGATCCGAGTTCAAATCCTGCCTCAGACACTTAACAGCTGTGTGACCCTGGGTGAATCATCTCGTTCAATTTTCTTGCTTCTAAAATGAGTATCTGCTCTCTCTCTCTCTCTTTTGTTTTGTTTTTGTTTCTTCTTTCTCGTGGTTCATTCCATTGGTTATAATTTTTCTTTACAACATGATTAATGTGAATATATGTTTAACATGAATGTATATGTAGAGCCTGTATCAGATTGTACACTGTCTTGGGGAGGGGTTGTTATGAGAATCCAACGAGATAATCTATGTAAAGTGCTTCGTAAGCCTGAAAGTCCTTTATAAAATACACTAAGTTCAATTCAAAAATAAAGTTCCATATACCAGTGGTGTGCTGTAAAATATTTAACAACCAACCATTTCTTTGCCTTTCACCTTACTGTTGGGAGTCTGGAACCATATCTTGTCACCCCACTTGCACAGGTAATTGGTTATGGAGTAAGGAAAAAAGAGAAGGGGCTAAGAGCAGATAAAAGCCTGGTCCTTGAGGTCTTTGCCCAAACATCCCATCCTTGAAGGGGCCAAGGACTCTGCTCGGGTCCTGCAGACCTCTCCCAGGATTACAAATGGCCTTCATTTTCCTGAGGCTCCATCTGCTGCCCTGGCCTTCCTGCCTGGCTGAGCACTTTGTAGAAGCATACTTCGCACAGGGGGAGGGAACCTAGTCTGAGCCAGGAGAAAAACATGGCAGCAAAGAAAAATCTGGAGATTCAAGCAGATCTCAAACTACCTGTAAGTTGGCAGTGATGCGTAGATATTAAAAAAGAAATACCCAGTAAACAAAATACTCAAGAAGCCTGAGGGAAATGAGGCCTTCCATCCCCAACTCAAAGCTCCTGGCTTTATTAGAGCTGTGGGGAAGGGTCAGAAAATGGCTAACAAAAGAAACAGGGACCAAGCTGAGGTGTTTCTCTCTGGGGGACTGATCTATGGAAAGCATGAACTGGAGGCAGAAGGGGCATCAGTATCTCCATTTATTGTTTCATTTCTCCCAAACCCCCTCCCGGACCAAATGACCAAAGCCAGACTCTGGGCTGCCAGCCAGGGAAAGGAGGGCAGGACAGGCCCTTTGGAGATGAGGGGAGCTGGTGGGCTGGGGAGAAGGAAGGGCCACCAGAAGAGACAATAGGAGACAGAGACAATGAGAGCAGCCCTGGGGAGGCAGGGAAGGGGAGGAAGGCAGGCCACCAGGCTGGAGGCTTAGAGCCTGCTACAAGGGGATGTACTCTGGGAACCTCAAGGATGGGGCATGGGGGGAGGTAGGAAGAGGACATAGGTTCAGAATTGGATGGTCACTCCACAGCTCCTAGGAGGTTATTCCACGGGCCTAAAGGGACAGATCTCCTAGAGTAGCTGATGGCCTTACCCAGAACTCAGGAGGAAGAATCTGGAACCTTGGCTTTTTCCCTGATGGGAGAAGCCAGGAAGCCAGCATTGTGCATGAAGTGGGGTTGGTCTTGAGAAGCAAGCCAGAAAGAGAGTGCTTGCTGGGTGACAGGCAGGGGAAAGGGAGTCAGGCAGATTTGTCCTACAATAATGCTCCTATTCTTGCCTCCCCCTGTGGGGGAGCTGGGGTCTTCATCCAACTCCCTCCCTGACCCTACCTTCCCCTGACCTGTCCTTTCTACCCCAGTACCTACCCCAATCTCCTGCGGCTCTTGGCCCAGTCTCTTCCCCAAGTCTTTGCCTCCCAACCAGAACCAGGCAGGCAGAGCCAGCCTGGGGTTTTTCTGCCCATGACCCTGTCCCCAGGAGAAGCTGTCCAGGCCAGACATGGAGGCATCGGGTGAGGGCAGGATGGTGAATCCTCCCAGGGAGTGGGAGGCTGTGCTCCATAGACACCAGATCGTCTTCCCTGAGCATTCTAGAGGGTAGGACCTTTCACCTGAACCCCTGGCCCTCACCCCAACCAATCCCCAGGACCCCCTCCCACCCCAAGCTTATAATGGGAAAAGGATGGGGGAATCAGTCCCCCCTAGAACCACACACACACATACCTATGTACATGCGCACCCATACACACACCCACATACATACATAACATACACCCAAGTTAAAATGGTGCTGTGAAGAGAGAAGCCTCCTGTGGCCAGTCCTGAGAGTGGAGGGGAGAAGAGATAAGGGCTGTGGAGGGATAGGGCCTAGGGTCCCAAAGCACAGAAGGTGGCATCTCTCCCATTGCCAGCAGGAAGTCCTCTTCCAGGTCATCCCAGTCCACTGGCCTGCCTGTCCCCAGGGTCTGTATCCAATGGCTGGATGGTTCTCTTTGTGCAGGCCTCACATGGGGGGGATGAGGAGTCCCGACATGGCTAGGGAGAGGGAGAGAAGAGTCCAAGAAAGCAGGGGGTCCTCCTGTAGCTCCGCTATTCCCCCCTCCCCCTCCTCACCTCCCCGAGCATCTTGTCCAATTTGTGTTCTTGGCTCAGTCCCAGCTGGGAGAGAGGGGAGGGGATGGGCAGGACAATAGGCTGGCTGAATGGCCAGGACATTGGGGGGACAGCACAAGAGAACCTGAGCCCCTGCCCCCACCCTGGCCAGTCCTCAACCTTATGGGGGGCACCTCACAACCAACAATCCCTGGAAGACAGTGCCAGGCTCCAAGGGCAGAGGAGAGAACAGACAAGGACAGCAACAGAGACGGAGACAGAGTGGGACCCTCCAGGCTGGGCTGCAGGACACATACTGTGCTTAGGAGTAGGCCAGTCCCTGTAGGGTCCCAGGGGGGGAATGGAACTTGTCCGAGTCCTCAAAAGCTGGGTCTGTGTCCAGAAGGAGGAGGAGGGGGCAAGCAGAGGACAGAGGAGTGAGGCACCGATGGGCAGGGAGAAAAGCAGGGAGTCACAGCAGGGATCCAGGAGGGAGGGCAAGGGAAAGGCAGGAAGGAGAGATGGAGAAGGGCAAGATGAGTGGCTAGAGGGAGCAGCAGCTAAAAGCCATCCCTCCCACTCCCTCCATGATTTCCGTCCCTCCCTCCCCCAAAGTTCACCGTCATGCCTTCACTGGGAATGAAACCAGTCCGGACCAAGGTAGGACCAGTGCATTGCCCCAGGGGCACAGCCGCTAGCCAGACCCACTCCCATGAGCCCTGGAGGGGTTTTTCCCATAGGCCACCTGGCCTCACCACCAAGGCCCCTGGGTTCAAGATCGGATCCGTTGCAAGGTTTTCTCTGGATCCTCCCCACCCCTGGCATGGAGAGGCCTGGCTCCCTCAGGCTATGGGCATCAAGGAACCTGCAGCTTTCCCAGGCTGAGAACTAGCCACATTGGGCTTGAAGGGGTCTGGTGAAGGTGGTCTTACATCAGGAGGGGGAAGCAACAGAGCAGACCAAGGGCCATAATAGAACCACCCTGCCCCAGGAAACAAGGGCTAGGAGCCTAGCATCCAGAACTCTCAAACCCACAAGTGCTGCACCCTCTCCTGATCATCGTTACACAAGGAAAATTACTCCTTGTGTTTAACAAAACCTCTTTTCATTTACCCTGAGATACAGTGAACGGTCAGAAATACTGGGACCTAGCCTGTTCTCCTCCCAGGATCCCTCAGGTCTTGTTCTCTGAAATATTTAACATTTCTGTTCATTTCTTCTAACCTCTGCGTCTCTTCATGTCCTACATGTGAAGATAAGTCAGACACAAGGTCTTAAAAAAACTGGTTGAGGCCAAGAAAGACTTCCTAACTTTAGAAAAAATTTTCCTTCTGTTCCTGTTGCTGTGGGCCATCTCTGACCCGCCCCCCCCCCCCCCCCCCAGCCCAGCTCAACCTCAGGCCTCTCTGCCTGTGTCCACTTTTAACTCTGGAACCTTCATCCCAATTCTGACCCAGCTTCTCTCTGACATTGTCAGGGCACTGGGAAACTTCTTCATGGTCTGTGGTAGGGCCTTTCACAAACATTCCTAAGTGTTTGTTAAATTGAATTGTTTCTACCCCTGCCTCCTCAGCTCAGTGTCATCTGTGGATCCAGTGGACAGATTCTTTGATCCTTCGCCTGGGTCCCATCGCCATGAGCATACACCAAGGCTCTGGCTCCAGGACCAAGCCCTGAGGGGACCTTCTGTGCCCAGTCCCAGGCTGACACCAGACACCAAGGGCTCCCCTTCTAATCAGCTGCGAGCCCCACTCCCCCACTGCTACGCAACTGCCAGATGTCTCAAGATTGTTTGTGGAATCCAGATGCTGAATCACATCTGTTTTCCCCCCTCGTCTTCACAGTCCATCACTTTATATTAGTAATCACCCACATTTCTATAATGCTTTAAGGTTTACAAAGCGCTTTCCCCACAACAACCCTGTGAGGTAGGTCTTATTCCCCCATGGTTAGTCCAACTGAGAATGAATGAAATGAGAAAACTGGAACCCAGCCACAGCATCAGAGCTGAGATATAAACCCAAGGCTTTTGGCTCTAAGTCCCTTTCCACTGCCCCACCCCTGCTACTTCTTAGAGAGGAGATGGGAGCTGACCCATCACCCAGGGCTTCTGTGAGGCTCAAACTGAACTAACATCTGGGAAAGCGCTTTGAAAAGCGTAAAGGACTCTCCATGTGACAAAGATGGTGGGAGCTGACATCGTTCTCTCACACCCACCGGGGAGGGGACCCCATTCTTCAGCAGGTGTTTGCCTAATCCTGATATTAGATTTTGTTCTGTTGATGGCCCGGTTCACCCAAGATGGCCACTCAAAGGTTGCCACAGCTAGGGTTCCCCTCTCCAGGTTCTCCCTCTACGGAGGCCAGGCTCAATAGGAGTTATGATTCAAGGTCTTCTCTAGTTAGGACTTAGGGCTCTGTTTTCTGGGCTGTGCTTAATCCTGGCCATAGACAGCCTGAGCAGAGCACTTCCTTTCCCCAAGGACCTAGGAACTGGCCTTCAGGATGGCTACCCAGGACTGAAATGCCTGTCAACTCTGAGAAGCTGCAAGATTAGTGGGTCAACATTCATTCATTCATTCAACTATCATTTATAGCCACGTTTACTTCTCCCTTCTACCCTACCTACTGGTGGTGCAAGACAACATGCTACCTAGAGAGAAGGTGGGGTGAGGTAGGATCCTGGTCCCAGTCGACTTTCCCAGTAGAAGCCAGCTGGTGCCCACATTTTCATACCACCAATCAGAGGGTTGAGAGAACAGTGAACCCACCCTAGTGAGCTGGTCACTGCCAAGGGCCAACGCCTTCAGTTGAGAACTGCCAGTGAACACCCTTAGCTAGCTCAGCCCTTTCTCCACCATGGATATCTCTTTTGGTGGAAGGGAGCTGACTCACCTTGCAGGGCACTGCCATTAGTGCTGGTGCAGGCAGGGGGCGGGGAACCAGGCGGGCGCACCACAGGGGCGAAGGCGCTCTTCTGCTTGACGGCAGAGATCATGTTGACCGGCGAGAAGGAGAAGACGCTGGTGGTGGGGGCAGCAGCCGGGAGGGAGATGGATGAAGCTGCAGCAAGGGGAGGGCTGGAGGGCATGACTCCGGGGTGGGGGTGGGGAGCAGGAGTGGCGCAGGAGACACAACAGGGAAACAGCACTATAGAGAGCGTCCAGGGTGGGAGCTTGCTGGGCACCTGCTGCTGCGGCCACCCTCCTTCTCTGAGGTACCCCTGGGGTAGGGAGCGGAGAGGAAAGGGCTGCGCCACTCTGGCTTCTACCAGAGTCAAGAAAACGAAACTTTCTAGAGTTTGGCAGAATCCGGAAGAGTCCTGATTCCCTAGGCCTGATCTGATGAGTCTCCTTAGGCTCAGTTGATAAGCTCAGCAGCCACAGACTTCTCTAACAACTTTGGGGCACATGGTGGGATTAGTGATTCAGCTTTCATTTCTTGACAACAGCAGCTTAGGTGTGGAAAAGGCTGCAAGAACCTCACCCTGCTGAGGGACTGGGATCATAGCTAGGTCTGAGTCCAAGACTGGTCCAGACTGGTGAGGTCCAGAGCAGCCTAAGCCTTCCCAGGAAGGGGGGCTAAGCACGAACAGGATGCTTTCCTAGAGCTGGAGCTGAAACAAGGTTGGGCTCATGGTGAGGGTTGGAATCAGGATCAGGGATCTGGCCCAGGTGAACCATTGGCTTTAAAAAAGAGAGAAGCTAGGGGGAAGGAATGATGGGAAGGTGGCACTAGACAGGGTCGTTGTTGGGTTTAGGCGCTAATAGGATTCTGAGCAGCTCATAACATCAGAGTTAGGAATGGCAGAGTCAACAGACGGGGAAGAATCACGAAAGCTCAGTGTTGACAGAGCCCTCAGAAGTGACCTCTGCCAGCCCCTACATAAGCATACACTTCCCAGGCAGGTCACTCTCACAACAACAATACTTTCTAGGCCATTTCCCCTTCTATGCCACAGAAACCTTCCCCTCTAGATGACCTCCTCCCACCTCCATCGTTCCTAGTTCTGCCCCTCTAGAGCTAAACAGAACAAGTCCAGGCCCTTTCCCCTGGGAGAGCCCTTCGGATATTTAAAGGCAGCGCTCCAATTTCCCTCCAAAGCCTTTTCTTTAGGCTAAATGCTGCTGGTTCCTTCCCTTGATCTTCAGACATGGCTCTGAGCTCCCTCACCATCTCGGGTGCTTCTCTGCACACACTCTGCTTTATCGATGTCCTTCTCCAAAGGCGACACACCCAGAACTGGGCACAGTGTCCCAGGAGCCCCTGGTCTGCCTCGTGCAGATTTCAGTGGCCTTTCTCATCCTGGATTCTCTTTCTCTCTAAATAATCATCTCTGCCTCATTGGCTGCAGCATCCCAGCTGACACACTCACTTCCCCGGGGCTTTTTCACTTGAACTGTTGTTTAGCCCTGCTTTCTCCTTCAGCCGAGTGTGTGCTAGACGTCTCCACCTGGTAGGTCTGCCTGCAACTGCAGCCCAACCTGTGCAAACACAACTCATCACACACACACACACACACACACCTCCCCACAACTCCAACTCAACCTGTGCAAACACAACTCATCACACACACACACACACACCTCCCCGCAACTCCAACTCAATCTGTGTAAACAGAACTCATAACACACACACACACACACACACATCCCTCCCTGCAACTCCAACCCAACCTGTGCAAACACAACTTATCACACACACACACACACACACACCTCCCTGCAACTCCAACTCAACCTGTGCAAACACAATTCATCACAAACACACATACACACACACACCTCCCCACAACTCCAACTCAACCTGTTCAAACCCAACTCATCACACACACGTACACACACACACCCCTCCCATCCTCCAAACTTCTGTTTTTACTTCCTTCTCAGTCACCCAGGTTTGTAACCTTGGAATCATACTTGACTCATTCCTCACTCTCTGCTTACATGGCCACCTATCCAATCTAATCTGGGACTATTGGAAAAATCGAATAGGTCTCCCTGCTTCCAGTCTCCTCTCCAATCTACCCTCCACACAACTGTCAAAATAATCTTCCGGAGGCACAGATCTGACCATATCCTGATTGGCAAGGACCTCTCTATCCAAGTGGCTCCAGCTGTCACCCTATATTATAGCCAGCTTCATCACCACCATCACCACCACCTCTTTCCAGTTCTGGAATCATAATTAAAACCAGTGGTGCTACTAGAAAGGGCATGCCATTTTCTACCATTATGGTCCACTCACTATCCTCCAAACCAAAATGCAGCTCCCTGGCTACCACTTCTGTATAACAGTTGTTCCCCCCTCCTTAGAACATAAGCTCTCTGAGAGGATGGCTGTCTCCACTTTTGCATTTTTATCCCCACTGTTTACTTAATAAATGCTGTCTCCTTCACTCCTGCCCATCGTCTGCTAAAAAAAAAACAAACCAAAAAAAAAACCAAACTTCAATAACTCCCTCTTGCCACTATGAAAAAACACAACCCCCCTCATTATTTACATTGCTGTACAATTAAGTTCCAATATATCCTTCCAATCTTATCATTGTGTTCCTCTTTGTGTATTCAATGTTCTAGCCAAACTGGAACACTAGTTGTTTCCCAAAATGTTTGCTATCCCATCTTCTGCCTCTGTGTGTTCACACGGACCATCTCCTATCACTGAAAGATATTCCTTCCTCCCTTCTGTCTTCTTCAAGAAAAGACACCACCTTTTCTTTGAAGTTTTTCCTGTCTCCAGTTGTTGGTGATCTCTGAGGTCTCAAATTATCATCTTCTTTCTTATCTAAGTACATGGTATATTCCAGAGGAGGGGAACCTGTAGCATTAAGGCCACATATGGACTCGTGGTATATTCCCTCCTTTTCCCCTAGAAGGATATATATCTACATCTATATATATTATATATATATATACATATGTATATGTATATATATATATATACACACATACATACATATATAGTCCTCTAGGGCAGGGACTGTTTCACAGCACTGCCCCTTGTATATAATAGGCACTTAATAAATGACTGGTGAATTGAATGCTACATTTGGACAGATGATTTTGTGAACCCGAAGTGCAAGATTTTACATTTATCCCAATTAAACTTCATTTTCTTGCATTCAGTCCATTACCCAACCTTTTCTGGACCCTAATTAAGTTACTCAATGGGGTAACTCTCCCTTTCGGCTTCAAGCTATCTGAAAACTTGAAAGAACAGGTTACCCACACCTTCCTCTAAGTCCCTGATGCAAATTTAAAACAGAAAACAAGAGGCCTTTGGCACACTGCTAGTGACTTCCCTCCTGGCTGGCAGCACTGCATTTATCCAAACTCTGCATTTAGCCAGTTAGGAATCTGTACAATTTTACATTTTCCTAACCCAGTCCACAAGGCTACCTTGAGAAACTGTCAAATACTGAAATCCAGGTAAATTGTTATCTACAACATCCTCCAAATACACTGGTCTAGTCAAAAAAGATAATGACTTTAGTTGGCCAGGATTTCTCCTTAACAAGTCCATGCTGATTTGTCATATCAGAGCTACCCTTTTCATGAATAATTCATGAATTATTCAACGAAGATAATATGACATCCTAATACAGATTTTACTAAGAATCAACTGCTGGGTCATGGTTTATGGGACTCAGCTTTTCCCCTTTTAAAAAAAATCAGGCTATTTTTGCCCTTCTCCAGTTATCTGGCAATTAAGTTTGTGATCTTTCAAATATTGCTGAACTGACAGTATCTCAGGCAGCTGGGTGGTACAGTGGATAGAGCACTGGAGTCAGGAAGACTCATCTTCCTGAGTTCAAATCTGGCCTCAGCTGTGTGACCCTGGGCAACTCACTTAATCCTGTTTGCCTCAGTTTCCTCATCTGTAAAATGAGCTGGAGAAGGAAATGGCAAACCACTCTAGTATCTCTGCCAAGAAAACCCCAAATAGGGTCAAAAAGTCAAACACAACTGAAAAACAACAACAAAAGAAAAACTATGGCAGAAAAATATTAATAATACAGATTCAATTCAAAATTGGCAGTGGCACCTTTCCCTCCAAGAGAGCTGGTTGTTAAACATTTACCAGCATGCCGCTGTACTGTACACCACATGTGTTTGTCTCGATCATCAAAGAGATCACGTAAAGTGCCTTACGGACCTGAAGCCATTATATATGTCAGCTATTATTATAATTCATCCTGGTGAATTGAACTGGTTGAGGGTAGAGAGGTACAGTCTTGAGATTTCCTTGATTATCTGGATTCCATTTCTCTTTGAACTTTTTTCCTGTCCTTTATCTTCTGAAAATCATTCTCCTTGGCAGGGAATGCAGAAGTAGAACAGGAACGGAGTAATTCTGTCTTCTCTTTTCTATCCTCCGTCTTCATCCCATTCACCAGGGCTATGTCTTCACTGTTCATCCATAGTCGCTTTAAGACGTCCTCCGTAGCATTTGTGCTCCTCAAATCTCCACTTATTGCAGCCTTTAGATCTCCTTGGAGCTCTCCTCACAAGACCATGACTCTCTTTTGCCTTCACCCTTGACTCAATTGCATTTTATCAGAAGGTCACAGGTGGAAGAGACCATAAAATTCAGCTCCTTCTTTCTAAAGATGGGGAAGCTGAGGCATAGAAAGGTTGAGTGATTTGACTGAGGTCAGATTGTGTTGGAAGTGGGCTTTGAACACAGGTCTTCCTGATTCCAAGCCTAGTGCTCTGTTCACTTCAGGACCTTTTAAAATCTGAATTCATTGGATTACTACCCTGTGCAGTCACAAAGATGTATTTAGACAGTTCCCTCACACTTTTTTTCCTTATTGGAATCATTCGAGTTTGTATAGGCAGGATTTTGTTCATAAGGTCCTCTTATTCCTCTTAAGCCAATTTCCTTTTCAGAATCCTAGGGCTTGAGATGCTTCCTATCCCTCCCTATGAACACTATAATATAATCCCTTCTAAAGCCTGTGATTATATTGGCCTAAGAACAACGTTCTCCTCCTTAGGTATCACAAACACAATGTGGTCACTCTCTCCAAAGGCTACAGTGGTTTCCACTTCACCAACAAGTCCGTCCTCCTTGGTCATAATTGGCTCCAAAATAAATGTTTGCTCCCCTTCCCCCATCGTACCTTAGAATCAGATGAGGGTGAAATCACCATCAGTATTCGGTGAAATTCAAGTTAGGGTTGGAGTGATCAGTGGTTAAGATGGGAGGTGGGGTTAAATTCTCTTTTATCCATAAGAGTTCTCTGTCATCACCAGTAATTCAGCAGGCCCAAACCATCATCCTCTTTCCTTTGCAGAATGGCTCCTCGGACTGTCTCATTTCTGGCACCAGCCCTGCCATCTTTCATAGGTCCAGAGCTCTCAATGTACTTTTGGACTCTTCCTGCTTCGTCATCTTTTCTATCCTGTAAGTCACCAAGTCCTACTGATTCTTCCTCCAAGGTTTCACATCTCCATCCCTTCCATTCCCTTTGTTGCCAACCTTTTCTGGGCCCCATTACTTCATGCCTGGACCACTGAAAATCAATAGCTTCTTAATTGGTCTCGCTGCCTCCTTCTTATTCCAGGTCTAGTCAGTCTTCTACAGACATGCCAGGATAATCCTTCTCAAATATCACTTTTATTGGGTTGGATGAAACCACTGAAAATGATCACAAGGAGGGAGGAGAGCGTGTGCAAGGCTATCTGCCTGAGATGGCCCAAGTTGGGACCCGTGTTCAAGCCCGTTAACCACTGACCAACTAGCCAGGCACCTATAAATTTGATTGTCTTGTTTTCACCATTCAGGGTGAAACATAGTAGGGGCTTAATCCATCTGATTACATTGAGTGGTTAGCAATGGGGTTATGCCAGATTACAGTCAAGCAGAGGTTTGAATCAGCTTGGTTGGTGCCGAGTAACTAAGGCTGAGGGAGGTGGCGCAGAGTGAAGAAGAAGAGCTTGGGGGGCAGAGTGAGTTTTTTTTTTACCCTTGGACTTGGTGGGACCTGAGGGATTGGGGTCTTTCTCCCAACTTTTCCCCTTCTTCAGAACCATCTTCTGCAGTTCCTGGTCATGAGGGATAGGGGTAGTGTTGCTCAGATCTCCCTGTGGCTGTTCTTTTCCCAACCAGATTCAATGGAAAATGCTCTAAGGCCTATGTCCAAGGCTGATCTCCCATCGGATTCTCTCCATCGTCCACCTTCTCCCACTCTCCCTGGGCTCTATTCATTGTGCTTCCATTCCATCCATCCCTATCCCCTTCCTTCCCTTTCTGCGTCTCACCTGCCCAGTAGAAAACACTCCTCACCCAGCCCCAGCCTGTTGGCAATCAGTCATATGCAAAGCAGGGTAGAAAACTGGGGTCAAAGGTTAGAGGTTAGGGCTCAGTGTTGGTAGAAGAGACTAAGAGTCAGGGCTAGAGAGAACAGACCACATCAGAGTTACAGAATCCGGGCCAGAGGAGGGGCCCACGATACCCATCTCACATCTGAGCAGAATCAGCTAGAGATGGTTTGGAAGATTCTGACATTGATAAAGCCTGATCTGAAATCAAGGGGCATTGGTTAGGGTTAGTGGAGAAGGGAAATAGAAGGGGGAAGGAGTCAGAGCTTTGGACAGTTTTTATAGAATCATAGGATCTCCCCCAGAAGTCACCCAGTTCAGCCTGTATCTGAATAGGTAACCCTTCTAGAACATCCTAGGAAGTGCTTATCCAGCCTCCACTTGAACACCTGGTATGACGGGGAACTCACTATCAAAGCAGCTCATTCCATTCACAACAGCTGATTGTTATAGGAAATTTCTCCTTATTATGGAGCTAAATCTGCCTTCCCAAAGATATAAACTCTACAGATACATATGATTAACTGGTAGAATGTAAGCTCTTTGAGGGCAGGGACTGTCATTTTTTTTTTCTTTCTAACACCAGTGACTAGGATAGTGCTTAGCATTCAGCAAGTGTTTAATAAATGTTTTTATGCACCCAACCAAATTCAGCAGTTTTCACCTGCTAGCAAATTTACCCCAGCTGGCCACTTTTGGAGACAATACACACGCAAGGGTCCTCCAAACACTGAGACCCTGAAAGACCCAGCTAGGAAGCCAGGTCCAATGTCCATCATCGCATTTCTTTTTGGTTGACCTCCTGGGGATGTGTCATTTTCCATGGCAATTTTGGCAGCTGAGGTTAGAACCAAGAGGGAAGTCTGGAGTTGTAAGTCTTGAGTAAGGGCTGCAAGGGCCTATGGCTTCCCACACCCTCCAGGGCCTTTCTGGGGCCTACAGACACCTGCTAATTTTAGTTACTAGGGTCAGAGCCAGGTCTGGCAGGCAAAATTTGGGCCATGTCTTCAGCAAAAGAAAGAACACTGGTGACTATTCAGCAGCTCCAGCCAGAATGGTACAGAGTTCATTAACAGGCTGAGGCCCAAGAGGCCAGAGTCAAGCTCTACTTGGGACCAGCACAGCCACTGGGAGAAGCCAGTCAAGAGAGGGGGCCAAGGGCAAAGACAAGCTGGGGACCAAGATGGCAGCACCAGCCAGACAACAGAGAGATGAAAGGATGATGAGCCTAATGGCAAGTTGGGATGAGGGGGAAGGTAAGAGCTAAATATCAGTGAACGGGATGCCAGCCAGATGGGAAGTTTCATGGTTGCCTGCTTCCAGTGAAAACTGAGCAGAGCCATCTGGCTCCCCGTAATGCAAGAAGACCACCTTTCTTGTGATATTAGGAACTTGTTGAGGGTGAGTTTGAGACATCAGTCCCAGACACCTGGAGGGTTTAGGTCCAAGGGGATGTCTCCTGTACTAGCAGAGCTGGGTCCCAGCAGTGCTCCTCTGAGAGGAAGTCCTAAGTCACTTGGCAGTATGAGGGTGGGGCTCCCCTAGGGGTCTAGGCTGGGGGATTTCAGGATTCTAGCCAAGGTTGAGCTAAAAACAAAGATAAGAGGTAGTTACTCTATGCATGGGACAGGATCAACAGAGCTAAATCCATGGGAGTCCCCAGCAGGTCCAAGGAGAAGCCACTCAATCACCTGAAAGGAGCTCAAACTGGAGGAGGATGGATTTAGGCTAGATATCAGGAAGAACTTCCTGACAGTGAGGGGAGGAGCCATTTTTCAGGAGCTCTGTGAAGTGACAATAGGGCTGGACTGGCAGTCGGGAGGCCAGCGTTCAAATCCCAGCACCCACACTCACTAATTATAGGAACCTGAGGAAGTAAGTTCACTTCCAAGCCTTAGTTTCTCCTACTGTAAAACGGTAATAATGGAACCCCACGGGAAGGCGTGTTTTGAGGATAGTCCTTTGGAAACCTTAAAATGCTGGAGAAGTGCTGAGCCGTCACCCTTCTGGCAGTGACTTACTGAGCCCATGCGGTTTCCTGGCTATGTGTGTACCAGAGCAAACAGGGCTAAAGCCAGTTGCCGGATATGTGGGTGTTAGAAGGATGAGACCTGGGAATTCCCACAATGAAATTGTTTCTCCTCTTGTGGTTCTGAGCTCAGCCAGAAAGTGGAAATAAATGGAGAGGGAGTTTTTCATCTTTCCTGCCACTGTGAAAAGCCTGGGAACAGATCCACGGAGATGTGGGAAGGGGTTTACCAAGAATCAGCAAGTGGGAGGTGAAGCCAGAGGTCCTCAGAGGCAGAGGGGGCCTGAGGCTTTCTAGTAAGAAATGCAAATGTAAAACTGGAGGTAGGAGGATGCCAATGATGGCAAATAGGTCATGCGAAGATTTCCTACCATCCAAGCATCATCCACAAACAAGCATAACACGGCGTGTGCTGCATAGCACAGGGGTGGCTGAATCCCACAAGGATAGCAGAGAAAGGAGGAGAGAGAAAGAGGGATGGGAAGAGGGAGGGAGAAGGAGAGAATGAAAGAAGGAAGAGAGGGTGGGAGGGAAAGTCTGCTGATGGGGCGCATGGTGCTGTGCGCAGGATGACAGAGCCAGGAAACTCTAGGCCTTAAAGAAAAAGATCCGAAGGCAAGACAGGAGGAGGGCTAAGACATGAAAAAAGGGCCTGCAGACCTGGGGGAAGGGAAGGATCAGAAAAGGAAAAAGGAAGGGACAGCCAGAGGCAAACAGGATAGAAAGAAAGCGGAAAAGGACAAAGTCCAAGCAGTAGGGAGCAAAATGGGGCATGGGATTGACGTCCAAGGAGGGAATCTTTGGTGCCATGTTAGAAATGTGTAATATATGATCTCCTGTAGTCCTCTAGAGAGGGCAGAAGACAAAATCTTGGGGGTATGGGAGGCTGGAGAGGAAGAAGGGCTGAGAGGGTTTGAGAGGAGATGGGCAGTTACAGTGATGCCCTGTCTGAAGCATTGACTCTCTTGACCCTTGCCCTGGGGCTCAGAAATACCCAGAAGCCATCATCTTCTTGAACTGGTCTTGCTTAGGGCAGTGGTTTTCAGTGATGGGGCAGCTGAAGAGGGATATACTTCTGAATCCTGGACTACTCACCTCTGACAGGGGAAGTTGTCTTTCTCTGAGTTCGTAGGATTGAACACTGGGGGATTTGCATACATATACACATATATGTATGTAAGATAAGGGGAAATGGATATATTGTACACGCATACATGTACGTGTGTATATGCATGTGTGTATGTATATGTGCATGTATATGTGTGTATGTGTGTGCACATATTGTGTGTATGTATATGTATATGTCCTTGAGGTAGGCTGGAGCAATGGTTTAGGCACTGATGGGGTGACTGGGAAGAGCTGGGTGGGGGAACTCTAGGAAGGAAAGGTGGCCTGCACTACTCAGATGGGGTCTACTATCCCAACACCTAGCCTTCTATTGCCTCCAGGACTCTGTCATCCATCAAGCGCTGGCTTGATAGAGTATCCCACCCGACAAGGCACCGTAGCAGAGAGTCACAGCAAGCCAGGGGAAACCTTAGAGATCACTGAATTCAACCCCCTTGTTTCGCAGATGACTGGCAGCAGTGCATACTAAGACTTTTCCATGCCCGAGTCCTGCCCACCATAGAAACTCACTGGCATAGGGTGAATTTGCAGTGGAGCCGTTGAGGAAGCTGGGGGAGCTGGGTACCCCAAGGCCAGCCATGCCAGTGGCCCCATAGCCATTGATGGTGGATGTGATGCTGCTGTAGCTGCTCTGCTGGGGGGTGGAGCTAGGCACGTAGCCCCGAGGAGACACACTGCTGGTATTCCGAGAGTAACCTAGCCGGAAAGAACAGGTCAGGTGGGGTCCACTGGGGAACTTGGAAGAGACCCAGGGCACTGATGGGCAGAGGGAGATACCAAGCACAGTGGGAGAGGGTGGGTGTATAGGAGATGGGGGGATAAGAGAGGGACAGGACAAAGCGTGGTACAAGAGTGAGCAGGGGAGGAGACAGTATGGGGAAGGGCAGACCCACCTTGTTCGGCCCCCTGGGTGGAGTCTCCAATGTTGACTGCCAGCTGGCTCCCAAAGGAATTGATGCCCATCATGGCTGTGTGGGGATGGCCTGGGGCCAGGGAGCCAAGTTGGGAGGGGGTGCGTGGGACACTGTAGAGTGCTTCTGCAATGTCTGCTGCCCGCTTTATGATGAGATCCTAGGGAGGCAAGGGCAGGGCTGGCCCCCAACCCCTAGACCCCCACCAGCCCTTGGGAGGGATGACAAGAGGGAAGGAGAGGAAGGGGACACACAAGGAACCAGCAAGTTGGGAGAGGGATAAATAGGAGCATAAATGATAAATTGGGAGCTGCAGAGGACCTTAGGAGTCAGCTAGTCCCACCCTTTCACTTTACAAATAAGGAAACTAAGGCCCAGGGAAGCAAAGTCACCTGTCTGAGGTCACACAGGTAGCAAGTAGAAGAGCCGGGATTCAAGCCCAGCCCTTTTGCCACCATGTCAGAAAGCCTGGGGAAGGAAGGGAATAGGGCAAGTGGGGAACCAGGGAGTTGGAAGGTTCTTGGAAGGAGGCTAAAAGCCTTAGGTGGGGTTAATACCTGGTTACTATGCGGCATCCCATACAGAGCCTCCACCAGGTCAGCTGCCCTTTTCAATAGTACTTCCTAGGGATGGGATGGGGGAGGGAGAATCAGCCCAAAGGAGGTACAAGCCCATGGGCAAAGTGTCAAGAATCCCCATTTCCTCCATTCCTACCCCTCAGCCCCTCTTTCTGCTTTTATGTCGAACCAAATACAACCCCCATCCAGCCCCACTCTGTCCTCTGACCTCTTTACAGGCCCTGAGGCCCCTCTTATCCTGTACCTTAGGAAGCCGCTCAGGGTCTCCAGGATGTCGTGGTATCACCTTCTGCAGCCTCTGGAAGCCGTAGTCGATGGTTGGCTCATTGAGAGCTTGGGGGAGGTGGGGGGGAGAACAGTGTGGGGGAGGAGTATCCCTAAAGGGACAGGGAGAGATGTCCCCTCCCTCCTCCCAGTCTTCAAGTTCTTAGCCTCCTGAACCAAGCACTCTAGGGGCAGCTCGGTACACAGAGAATATATTCACAGAATGTGTGTATTCGTCTATGTACAGAGCATTCACACTCAGAAATCAGTGTCGTGCTCCCCATCTTCCAAGTGTCCCAGGACATCCCCACCAGGGAGAACTGAAGGGACCAGTCAAGTTTTTCCAAAAATGCCTCTTATCTAACCCTGAATCTGTCAGGCATCAGGAGAAGCTGAATAGAATGGGTCCCTGCCCACCCTGGATCCCTTCCCAGGAGAGCAGGGAGGGGAACCTGGTTCCCACTGCGAGAGAAAAGGGAGGGAACTGGGAAAAGAGCAGGGACAGTTCCTTTTGGAGAAGGGAAGGGGAGATAACTAAATTGTCATTTACACCATAACTAGGATGGGATTTTGGCACTAACTAAGGATTAAGAGTTCCTTCAAAGACAATTTTTGTATTGTAACTTTATACAGTATTTGTATTGTAACTTTGTACAATACTTGTAACGTAATTTGGGTTGCCTCTCTAACAGACTCATCCTAGATTGCTATATATTATGGCTATCTCTATTGGTGTCTTATCCCCATACTTGACTGTGGGCTCCTTGAGGGTAGGCATTGTGTCTTATATAAACTTTTTCCTCTTCTAGCACCCAGCAGAGTGCCCATGCATACAGCAGGTGTTTAATAAATATCTGTTGACTTGATTTCTTGAGAGGCAGATTTGGGAATAATTAGCCCAGAGATGAGCGCTCATAGAATGATCAGTTTAGAGTGGAAGGGGCCTTTGAGGCCAACAGTCCAACCTATCACACAGGTAGTAAGCAGCAGAGATGGTTTTGAGCCCATAGTCTTTAACTCCAAATTCAGTATTTTTTCCACTAAAATGAGAGGCTGACAGTGAGAGACTAGAGAGAAAAAGCAGGAAGGAACGAGAATGAAGAAAGTATGATGTCAGAAGTTGAGTGTGAGGATGCTACATAATGTTAAAGACAACTGAGAGAAATAGCAACAGGTCAGGACAGGGGCCATTGGGTTTGGCCAGGAGCCTGAGCTCTTCTTTTGAGGAAGTGAACGTGGAGGTTACCTTCCTTCTACTCTGTATGTCCCTCATATGTGCCTTCTTATTTCCATGGTGTCTTTCTCATTAGAATGTAAGCTTCTTGAGGGCAGGGATTGATTTGTATGTTTCTGCTTTTCTTTGAATCCCCAGCTGTTTAAGCTCAGTTCCTGACCGACAGGAAGCATTGAACAAAGGCTTATTCATTGATTGAACGGGGCGGGGCAGGGGGTGAAACTGAACGTTTAGGGTGACTGTTCTCAAGTTTAGGAAATGCAGCTGTGACAGGGACAAGCACTGGCCTAGGTACTAGATGGCGATTGGGATACCATGGTTTAATGCTGACTTTCTCAAACTAGGTAGATGAAACTCACTCTTGCTTCTAAACTGAATGGAGAGAACCGGAGAGGAGAGAGACTAAGGAATTCTGCAATACAAAGAACTTGGGATGAGCTCAAAGCATAGTAGACAGATGAACCTTTCGGAATGGGAGAGGCAACTCTTTCTTGGAATATTTGGGATGGAAGTGAATGAAGGCTTTTTTTGGGGCGGGGAGGCAGGAGAACTGAAGAGCTACGAGTAACAGTGAGAGCAAGTGGACAAGCGGAAGGGGTGAATTTCTTGGAGAAGATCACAGACTGTTATATGAGACTGAAACTGTAATTGTTCAGAGTGGTCACTGCAGGATCCCTATGGCATACACTCCTTTCCCTTCTGACCCACCCTGCTTTACCAGAGAAAGGTGGCATGCCACCTGCCTCATTTAGCAAGAGTGAGAGCAGCCCGATTCATTACCCGTGTAGACGAAGCGGCCAGGGGCCCCTTTGCAGAACTGCTTGGACTTGTAGGATAGGGTCACTTCGACCACTCCAGGGATGTGCCTTGGTGGGGTCTGCACCCTGATGGCGTGGGGTGTGATCAGCTGTGAGAAGACAGGGAGTCAGATTTAGCTATGAAGAAGAGCTAGAGAGAGAAGAAAAGTGAGAAGCCCCATCCCAAACTGGAGCCCACTCTGGTTTTGAGGATTAGTGCCCCTCAGTCTTCATAGAAATAAGCATCGGTCTTGTTGACTGTCCCACTGACACACAGGTGGCCACCCTCAGTCCCAACCTGTCCTGTCTTGCCCCCAGCCCTCCTGTCTACAGCTTCACACCTCACTCCACACCAGCATGGTTCCAAAGACGACCTGGAGACCATCGAAGAAGTTGTCCCCGATGACGATGACAGTGGCTCCCCCTGTGGTCCAGCCCTCGCTGGGGCTGATGGCCTTGATGCAGGGGGTGGCTGCTGTGGGTCAGGGGAACTGGGGTCAGGATGGGAACAAGAGGAAAGGGGAGAGCAGGGCTGCTCCCAGTTGGGATGATATGGGGGGAGAATGGAGGAAGGGGAAGGGTACCCCAGATGGTTGCACCTGGGAGACAGGACTGGGTCTGGAGTTGAGTTGAAGGTGCTAAATGTAGGTGGTAAAATAGGGCCTAGTGACAGAAAGGATGAGTGGATTTGGAAGAGTGGAGGATAGGGCTCTCCCTGGGAGGGGAGAAGGGGGCATGGTTGGCCAAGGGAAGGGTGCCAAATGACAGAATCCTGACCTTCTGAAGGGTCAAGGCGGCGGGCACGGCGGCCATGCTTGGAGTTGTTGTGAACAAACATGTTGTCAGACACAGCAAGCACGTGCCCATCCACGCTCACGGTCGTGGAGACCACCACCTGCACAGAGGACACAGGGCCAGGCCAGGACTGGAGGAGTGAGGCCACATTCATGGGTATGGGAATGGGGGCTGGGCAGGAACTATGGACTTCCAGAGGGCAGGAATACTCTCCTCTGATCCTGAGGTTAGGATGACAATCTAAGAGGCCAGCTTAGAAGCAGAGCTCAAATGTAACCCAAGGTATGCCTTCCAAACTTCTAGCTGGCTTCTTTGAACCCTGGGTATCTCCATGATTACAACTGTTGTCTGGGGGCAGGGAGCCCCTGTCCCCACCTCTCTCTCCCCTGGGTTCTGAGTACTCCCTGACTTCACTCCTTCAGTCCTGTGGGCAAAGTGACCAACCAGATTGAAAGGGAAACAGGAGAGGACGCGCGGATGCTTGTGACCCCTCACCCCGGCAGCCAACCTTGAATCCAAGGCTGGGAATCCTTCTCCTCTCTTCCCTCTCCATAGAAACAGGGACTTTGCATTTGCTCTGATTAAGTCTTGGACAACTCAAATGTTCCAGGTTATTGGGAAAGAGAACTTCTATTTTTAAATCGGCATGTCTGGTCCTCTGTGCAGAGGGTAGGTGCAACAGCTTCATAGAGTGACTCTTCATTCCCCTTAGACCCCCTCAGGTGGCATCTGAAGTGGGACTGTGAGGGAGGGGTCCTGGACCCACAAACAGGGATCAGGGCCCAGGAGGCAGAGGAGGGGGAAAGAGAGAAGGAGCCCTGCTCCCGCTCCAAGGAAAAGAAGGTAGGAATGAGCAGGAAGAAATAAGACCTAGGCCCCTTGGCCTCCCTCCTTAGCCTGGCAGATCTTTCCCTGCCCCCCACCTTTGCCTTGGGGCCCAGCCTCTTCACCAGGGCTGGCCTGGAGCCCTTTGGATCTGGTGTGGGCAGGCCCCACCCTTTGGGAAGGTAAAGGGGGGGCACTAACTGGGCTCCCCTCCCAAACTCTTCAGCGCCCTGGGGGGTGGGAGTTGGGGGGGGAGGGTGGTACCGGGCAGCTGCTCTCTGCCTCACGCTATGTAAATTAGCTGGGTCGTTAATCATGTAAAAATGTCACAATTATCATCTCCTTAAGTGGGGCCCTAATGAGGCCTCAGCAGCCAGGGGAGAAGGAGCTGCTCCACCCCCCACTTGCACCCCCCTCCACCTCCGCAGGCCATGAGCTCCCTCAGGGCTAGGGATCTTGGGAAGGGGGAGACCTGGAGAAACGGCTGAGAGGACCCCACCCGGGGCCCCTTTTCCCGGGGGGAGTCCCTGTCCATTCAGGTCTTAGTCCAGGGGAGACAGAGGTAGGTTCCCAGCCCTCTGAGATCCTGGGGAAGAGGAGGAAGGGCTTAGGGAATGAGAGGAAGCCTCCATCATTCAATCCCGTTAGGAAATGTAGAGCTATGAACAGGAAAACTGACAGGGAAGGGGGCAGTGTTGGGGGCTTCAAGGGCCTGGCTGCTTAGTCCCAGGGCACAGGGAGGCTGGGGGCCTCCAGGGTCCAACACTGGGATCACTTTAACATTCTGGATTCCCAAGATAATTTTGCAAGCTGTCCCCTCCATCCCAGCCTCAGAACCCCCCTTACTCTGGTCCCTTGCCACTGCTCTCTTCAGCTCCCACCCCACCCCCATCCTTCACTGCCTCAGATGCCATGGGTAGGGATGGGGGAGTAAGAAGGAGTGCTGGGTCAGGAGTGGGAGGGGGTGGGTACCTGGAAGCGCCTCATGTCTCTAGGATTGCCCGCATTCTTCAGGCAGTTCTGGTTGCATTTGAGGAAAAACTTGAGGAAAAACCTGAAACAAGGAGGAGGTGGTTGGCTTGGGGCTGGGGTCAGGGTGGTGGGCTTTGAGGGATCAAAGGGAAAAGAGAACAGTGTTCACAGATCCACCTGTCCCAGAAACGTGTGTTCCCCAGGAAGTAAGACCTCCCTCCAGACACAGGGATCACATTCTCCCATGTAGTTTGCACACACACACACACAAACACACACAGTGCACACCTACACACACAGAGCATACAACCCCACACACAGCACGCAGCCATTATACAATATTCACATCCCCACCCACAGCATAACACATATGCCCCCCTCCACGCGGCATCCCCCTTCAGTGTTCCCAACCCCATAGCAGACATCCCCTGCAGTGTCACCCAATGGTTATCACCCAGCAGAGTGCACTTTTGCTCCACAGCCTGTATTTTCCTACAGTGTACACCCTACGACACATATCCCCCAGGGTTCACATCCCCACACATAGCATACCCCTTTCCCTACCTCCTAGAGTTGGTCATTAAACATGAATTAAGTGCCTACTATGTCCCAGGAATTGGGCTAAGTGCTGAGCATGCAAAGAAACATAAAAACAGTCCCTGCCCTCAAGGAGTTCAGAGTCTAATAAGAGAGACAACATGTAAACAACCAGGTACAAAATATAGACAGAATAAATTGGATATAATCAACAGAGGAAAGCCATTAGAACTAAGGGGGGTTGGGAAAATCTTTTAGAAGGTGGGACTTGAAGAAAGCCAGGGAAAGCAGGAGGTAGAAACAAGGAAGGAAACCATTTCAGTTATGGGGGGGGGCGTGGTAGAGAGAAGATGGAGGAGCTAAAAGAAGGTCAGTGTCCCTGGATGGCAGAGGTGGGTTTCGAGGAGAAGAGGGGCTGCAGGGTGTAAGTTGTAAGGAAATTAATTGGAAAGATCCTTGTGTTTATAGCCATCTTCACAGCCTAAATCCACTCCCATGGCATATACCCTCCATGTAGTGTTTACAGCTTTCACCACAGTCTACACAGTCTATATCTCACCCAAAGGAGACACGTCCCCCTAGCATTCAGAACAGTTTTTACCAGATGGCATGTCTTCTCTCCCAGGGCACAATGCATCCCTTAACATAATGTATAGTCATCACCACACAACGCACTCTTCTCAGAACAGGAGAGTATAGCCACCTCTCCCTCCACCCCCTATATATTGCTCAAATGCTCACTCCAAGCTCTCCAGTGGCCTGATGGCCAAATCCAATGGTTTTTGTCAGTCCTCATCCTCCTTTGCCTCTCAGCAATGTCCTGCACCACTGGCCACACCCTCCTTCTGGAGAGCCTCTTTTCCCTTGGCTCTTAGTACAGTCTCCCCTGACTCTGCTGGTTCTCCATGAAACAAAGGGGTTGGATTAGATCAGGGGTTAATACCTGGGATCCACTGATTCCCAAGGGATCCATCAATAGATTTCAGGGGGTCCATGAACTTGGATGGGAAAAATACTATATCTTTATTTCATTATATTTGACTCCATCGTAATTCTGTGTATTTTAGGCATTTAAGAACATTATTCTGAGCAAGGGTCCATAGGCTTCACCAGACTGCCAAAGGGACCCATGACAGAAAAGGTTAAGAACCTCAGATTAGAAGGTCTTTTAGGTCCTGTCCAGCTCTAAGCCTGTGATCCATAAAACTCCTACCTTTTCAATCCATCTACTTCCTTATTCCAACCCTTAATTAGCTTAACCCTAAGTCTTCTGCAGTTCTTTTTAGACACTCTTCCTCAGGGATCTTATTGACTCCCATGCCTTCATCTACATAGGCATCTTATAAATCTACATCTCCAGCCCTGACCTCTCTCCAACTGCCTGATGTATATTTCCACCTGGATGCCCTGGTGCTACTTCAAAGTTAAGCTATCTAAAACCATGTTCATCATCTTTTTTCCAAAACCAACTCCTCTACCCTTTGTTTGTCAATGGTACACCTGTTCTCCCAGTCACCTACTTTGGGGTCTGTGAATTTTGTTTATATTTTCATAACTATATTTCAGTATAATTGGTTTCCTTCGTAATCCAATGTGTTTTATCTCATGTCTTTAAAAACATTGTTCTGAGAAGGGGTTGGCAAATTTCAACAGACTGACAAAGGGGACCATGACTCGAAAAAGATTAAGAACCACTGACTGAAGCTCAAAATCTTGGTTAGTGCTCTTCTCACTTAGATTACTCAAATTCCCTCCTAACTGGTTTTCCTGCTTCTATTCACCCACCCTCATCCATTTGCCAAAGTGCTTCCTGAAGAATCTTTCTAGTACAGGACTCTGATCATGCCATTTATTCAAATGTTTTCTATGGTTCCCCATTGCCTGGTAAACAAAGAAGATGTTCTTGTTGCATTAAAGGTCTTCCACAGTCTGGTTCAAACCTACCTTTCCAGCCTTACCTTCTGCTACTCCTCTTCTCAGGTTCTACATTCCAGCCAAACTGGACTACTCTCCATCCTACTCTCCATCCCAGAGCCATAACAAGAGCGAAGTAATTGAGGCACATGCCTTGGGTACACAAGGCTGAGGGATGCAGAAAATATGTAAAATATGCATCTACTCTCCCAAGCACACTATGCCATTAGGATGGGGTGAGGGCCCACAGTTTCATGTTTTTGGCTCAGGCACAGCATCAGTTGGTTATGTTTCTGTTCCATTTTTCTCTCTCCCACTTCATTGCTTTTGTTTATGTCTTCTCTCATGCCTGGAACAGATGCCTCCCTCCTCCACATCTCTGTCTATTGAAATCTCTTCCTTACTTCACTGTCTTATTCAAATACCCCCTTGTTCCCTGATCCTACCCAGATAGTAAGTTCTCTCCTCAGAAGACTGTATCCCTACTGATGGACATGCTAAATATTTGTTGAATGAATGAATGAGGCATCTTTGGCTCTTCCCTCTTCATCTCCTCCCCATTCTTCATGTAGCCAGTCAGCAAGCTCTGGTGATTTATTCTTTGAAAAATTTCTGAAATTCATTCCTTTCTATTCCCCCTGCCATAACCCTAGTCAATGCTTTCATTGGGATGCATCTAGTCTACTGGAATAGTCTTCCAAATAGTGTCCCCTTTCCAGCCTCAAGTCATTACTCCTTCAAAGACCTTCGGATGTTCACTGTTATCTACCTAATAAGTTCTTAAGTTCCTTAGCCTATCCTCAAAGGCCCTTGGTAATTTTTGTCCCCTACCTACCTTCCTCCTTCTCTATTCTTATTTCCCACTACTCCCTTACTCCTGGATCTGGCCAAATTATTCTATCTGTTACATAAATGTAACATACACATTCCTACATCCACACATTTGCCCACACTGTCCCCTCTGCCTGCCTTAGTCCTACCCTTCTATTAAGGTTCAGTTATAATCAGGGTAGAAGGCAAGGAAGGATGGCTCTATCCATTAAGTTCTTGAAACGTTTCTGATCTTTGTCACTCATTGGACATCTTACATCCGCCATCTTGTATTTATTATTATTCATCCATTATGTCCATATCCTGTCTTCCCAAACAAAACTGCAAAACCTTCAGGGGTAGAAGACCCAGGGCCAAGTACTGGGCCCACACATGGTAGGTAGGTGTCCAATCACCCAGAATGACGATAAAGGCACCAGTGTATGCTTCTCCACCTACTGTATATAAACCCTACAGTATACAGGGGATTGTAAGAGGATCTGTGATTTTATTAGGATAAGGAACTCCTGGTAAGGAACTCTCATTGCAAGCTGGGATCTTCTTGGCAAACCATAGTCTTAGACTGAGATGCTTAAAACATCAAGAGGTTGTAGGCTTTCCTGAAACTTGTCCTCTGCCTCCTTCTCAGATCCCTCTTGGTGATCTCATTCATTTCCACAGCTTCAACTGGCACCTCCATGTGAATGACTCCCAAATTCACATCACTAGTCCCAACATCTCTCTCAGGCTCCAGGCCTATGTTTCTAGCCCTTTGTTTCCAACTGCCTATTGGAAATCTTCAATTACTGTGTAACCACTATATGGAGACCAATGTGTCAGGGGCTGGGAGAGATACAATGATCAAGGAAGATATGGTCCATAGTCTCCTAAGCATTGTTTAGTAGGGGAATATGATACAACCACAAAATGTAACACAATAAGAATGTAAGTGTATGCACCAAATTCTATGTCAGGGATTGGGGAAGAAAGATAATACAGCCTGGGGCCAGGGGCCAGGATGGTTTCATGAAGGAGATAGCCTTTGGGCAGGGACCTAAAGCATCAGCAGGAATTCAACAAGAAGAGATGGTAAGGAGGGCATCAAGGCACAGGGATAATTATGAGAAAACACACAGAGGTTGGAAAGTGGAAGACATCATTTCACCTCTCTAGGTCTCAGTTTCTTTATCTATAAAACAAGGAGGGGACTAAATGATCCCCAAAGTAACTTAGTTTTTGGAATATAGTCATAGCATAAATGCTTCTGTGTATGTAGCAGAGGATCATAGAGTACAGGCAGAAGAGGGTGATATAAAGCTGGAAATATGGCAGAACACCAGATTTTGAAGGGTCTTAAATGTGAGGATAAGGATTTCACATACCCTCAGGAAGCAATATGATGCCATTGAAGAGCTTTGAGCTGGGAAGGGACGTGAACAGATCTGTGTATGAGGAATATTAAGCTGGCAGAATGTGAAGAGTGACTTGGAGAGAGGAGAACAGCAGTGAGTAAGAGCCTTGAGGAGGCTATTGTAGTAATGGGATATATCCTAGGCCAGTTGTGATAGGAGTGGAGAAGAGGGGTTGGAAGTGGGAGCTGTTGCAAAGATAGAGTGAATAAGGCTTGCTAGGAGACAAAGGAGAGGGGAGAATCAAAGATAACCCCAAGGTTTGGAGCATGGTATCTCTGGGTACCTCTCACAGAAGATGGGAAACCAGGAAGATGAGTAGGTTCTAGGCATTATGAGTTTGAGGTGTTGGTAGGACATCCAGGTAGAGAGGCATTGTAGGCATTTGAGATGCAGGTTTGGAGCTCCTAAATTTCTACTAAAACTTCAAATTCAATTAGTGACAAGTTGGATGCACTAATTTCCCCCAAACACACACTCTTCCTTCTGACTTTCTCTTTCCTGTTAATGGCACTATGTTTTGCCACTACCAACCCCCACCCAATCTATTGCTAAGCAGACTATAGCACAGAACAGAGCACAGGATATAGAAATGGAGGACGTGGGTTCGAGTACCAACTCTGACATTTATTGCCTATGTGACCTTGATAAGTCACTTAACCATTGGGCCTCAGTTCCTTCACCTGTAAAATTAAAGTACTGGATACCGTAACCTCTCTATGAGCCTATAAGCCCTATCAATTCTAGTTCTGTACTCTTTCTTGAATCTGGTCTCTCCTTTCTATTTCCTTTGACATCAGCACAGTCCAGATTATGCAATAGGCTCTTAGCTGGTCTCTCTGAATCTCCTGCCAGATTTATTACCCTAATATACAAGAGCATGCCATTTCCCTGCTTAAAAACCTCCAGTGGCTCCCCATGTCCAAATGTAGGAGGAGAAAAGTTAGCTCTGACAATGGACAATCAATGGACTCCCCTTGCCCAGTAAATGAAATCCAGAAGGGGCAGGTAAGAGAAAAGCAGGTATTAATGGGTTAAATGAAGTGTATACTCTTGGTCATACCTTGATGAAGTGTGAAGTTTTGCCTGATGGAATTGGAGGAAAGTTCAACATTGGGTGGTCAAATATTGCCCACTCAAGTGGCCTTTAAAAAGCTAGCTTGCCAGCTCTGGAGACTGTCAAGGGAGGGAGCCCCAAAGAGTAAGACTCCAGTATAGAGAAGAGAAACAATTATGGATTCAAAAGACAATTGGCCTGGAAAATAAGAAGCTGAGCTGCCAAGACGAACAGTACTTGGGAGTGCAGGAAGCCCAGCTGAGCCACACAACCAGTAGAGATGCTGTCAGTGCCCATGGAGGAGTAGCATGAAGAAATAAAAAGAAGAGAAAAGGTATTGGAGCCCTGAAGGGTCAGAGGCATAAAATGCCTTGGTCACATGTGTTCCTTACTCTATGTCTTACTACCAGAGGACTCTATGTACTCTAAATAGGTGCCCAGGCTTCCCAATGATATATTCATGGGAGGGCAGATCCCAAGTTTACATGAGAATGTTGGCCAACCTGGGCACATCAGAACCAACTCATTATATAATATGTTACATATTATATAACTATAATTCCTGGCTCACTCTCAGCTAGTCTGTAAGTCTGATTCCATTCTGGGTTTTGGGTAGGGGTATTCTGGGGCAGAAAATACCATCCTCTTCTAGGAATAAGAGGGAGCCAGACAAGCAAGAAGGGACTTTTAGCCTAGAAAAGTAAAATCAAAATGAACTAGACATCCTAAAGCTAGAAGGAAATTTTGACTTTATTGACTTGGTTTGCTGGGACTCATGACTAGACCAAAGATATGAAATGCTATCCCATATTCAAAAACGACAAAATAGATTTTTTAAAAAGGAGCAGCGGAGTAGCATTGAATATTAAGAAGATATACTTGCGAGGAAATCAAGAAAGTATGAGGAGGAAGTGTGGTGAGAGCATTTGGGTGATGATCAATGAAAGGAGAAAAATAAATGGTAGCTTTGTGAGAGTACGGTAGAGACCACGTGGACAGAAGGAGGAAATAGATAAGGAGTTCAAGGAAACACATCTAAAATCTGGCAAGGCAGTATGATACATCAGTGGTGGGGGAGGAGGGATGAATTGAGCTATCCAAACATGTGCTGGAGCTCTCTCTACTTCTAAAAACCAAGTAGTAGATAAATTCTTGACTTACTTTAACTATAACTTCATCTTTCAAATGGCAAAGAGAGCAAAAAAATGGGAACTGCTATTCTGATGCAACTCTGACTGACAAAGATCAGGAACTAGATGCTGAAAAAGAAATCCTAGGAACCTTAGAATTAATGTTAGTGAAGGAGTTGAAAGTAAGGAACAGTTTGAAGGAAAAAAACTCAGCATTTAGTAAGTACCTACTCTGTGCCAGGCACTGTGCTAAGTGCTGAGGATACAAAAAGAAGCAAGAAGAAAGTCCATTTCAATGGGACAACATGCAAAAGGAAGCTCAAAGGAAGATGAAGGTTTGGAGGTGTGATTTTGAAATCCAGAAATTCAGGAACAGGCTAGAAGAAGAATAAAGGCAGGCCAGCCTGGGCCCTTTCACAAAATGGAGGGACTCATCAATGGGAGAAGGGGATGGGCTTTCAGATAGATATTCCAATGTGAGCAGGTTACAGAGGAAGATAGTAGGATATTCTAGAGTGAGGAGGCCACAAAGTAGATCTCACTTTGGGGAGAGGAGATTATAAAGAAAGATAGGACGGGCCTAAAACTCTACAGAGGAAGAAGGGACCAATAATGGTGGCATGCAATTCTAATGACACAAACACAAAAGATTCTGATAAAAAAAAAAACAACAAGGGAAAGTTCTCTGAATCCAACATGAATACACAAGGAACTCATCCACCAATTGAGATTTTTAAAAGCCATATATACAAGAATAGCATGATCTTATAAGAATAGCATCAGGAACTGTAAAACTCAGCATGACCCAAGACTAGTGATGAAGGTAAGATGATAAACAAGGTTCCTGTAGCTGTGCTGAGATCCTCCTCATTTCTCACTTGGCTGCACTACTTTGGGTCTGCTCTGACTCTACCATCATGTCCCTGGAAGCTCATTATTGGGAAAACCTCATCATCCTGCAAGATCCTATCAGCCTGGAGACTCTCTGATTGAAAGGTGGGGCCATGGATGCTAAACCTCCATTTAAGAACTTAGCTCAAATATCTCATTTCTCACCTGGCTGCAAGTCTTTAAAATTTCTCTGTCTTTTCCACCATGTCCCTATGTCAGGTACCTTCCCTGGTCATCAGTCCCAATTGTCAGCTTCCTTTTGTGTGTTGTCTGCACCCAAGCTCCTTGAGGGCAGAAACTATCTCTTTTTGTATTTGTATCCCCAGTGCTTAGCACAGTGCCTGAAACATAGTAGATGCTTGATAAATGTTTATTGACTGATTAGCTATGCTGGGATCAAGAGGAAGACCTAAGGAGGTCTACACACTTAGATACCAAAGCTTGGAGTAGAAGAGAGAATGGTAACAGACATTCAGGAGAAAGCGGGGTTATGCAACTATTTTTGCTTCTATTTTCTCTCCCAAGGAGAATGATCTTCACATTGGAGAGGACTGAAGAAAAGTGATTAATAGGATACTGAAGGACAAGGTAAGTGAAGAAAAGATAAGATAGCCCTTAGTTACCTTGAATAAGTTTAAAATGTCAGGTCTGAGCAAAGACTTGATTGATGTGATTGCTGCCAGGGATCTTTGAAGAAGACTGGAGGACTGTGGGAACTGCCCCAAGGCTGAAGATGAGCAAATGCCACAATTCCCCCCCACCAAAAAAAGGGAAAAGATATGGAGTCTTTAAACCACAGGCCACTCACGGGCAAAATCAGAGAACACAGGAAAGGGATAATTTGTGAATCTTTAGAAAGGGAAGCATTGTTACCTCCTAGGCCACAGAGAGAGAAGGACTACCCCAAGAATGTGTTGTCTCCTTGGGCTATAGGCAGAGCTGGGAAACCACTAGGTGAAAAAAGCTATTTCTATTCCTTCATTCAACTAGATTCAACCAATCATTTATTAAGTGTCTGTTATGTTTAAACACTGTGCTAAGTGCTAAGGACATAAGGACAACCCCCCAAAATGCTCTGGCTTCAAGAGGCTTACATTCTTTTGGTTTGTGACATTGGTCTATAAGGATTGAGGCAGTAAGTAGAAGCTCCAAAGAGGCAGATGGCAGCTAGCTAAGAGGAAAACAGTTAGAGCTACCCAAAGTGAAACAGGATGTTTTGTCAGGTGGTGAGCTTGCCGTTACTAGAGGTCTCTGGGTAGAAGAAGCTGGATGACCATTTGTCCTGGATGTTCTAGAAGAGATTCCTATTTGGGTGTGGGTTGCGCTAAATGTTCTAAGGCTCTTTCCAACTCTGAGATTTCGTAAAGAGCCTTTATCAAAATCAAGTCATTAAAGATTAATCTCATTTCCTTTTATGACTGAGCAACAAGACTGGAAGATCAAGGGAATACCATAGACATAATAAGTCTACATTTCAGCAAAGGATTTAGCAAAATGCCTTATGCAATCCTTGTGGACCATAGAGAGATATAAGCAAGATAATCTAAAGTTAGGTGAATAATACAATCTCAGGTGGAGTCATGAATGGGTAGATATCAATTTGGAAGGAGGCTTCTAGTGAAGTATAGCCAAGACTTGTCTTTTGCCCTATACCTTTAAAAAAAACCCATTGGTATAAGGAAGTAGAAACTCTGTCTACCAATGTAGCCACTCTGCAATTTATAGCCTTAGACAACTGCCTAGGGACTTGGGAGAATAGAAACTTGCTCAGGATCACAGGGCCAGTTTATGCCAGAGTCAGTCCTTGAATTAAGGTCTTCCTGATTCCAAGATCAGCTTAACCCAGACCTGACCCCAAAGGTCCATTACCTCTGACCCTATGCTGATCAAAATTTTTCCACTACCTCAGATGAAGGCACAGATGATATGCTGAAGAAATTTCCAGATATCATGAAGCAAGGAGGAATAAATGAACCCACAGGATGGCATCATCAGGATCCAAAAAGATCTTGACAGGCTAGAACACTGAATCCAATAGGATGAAATTCAGTATAGAGAAATGTAAAGTCCTACACTTGAGTTCAGAAAATCAACTACCCAAGTTCAGGATGGAGGGGAGATGGAGGGGCGATGACAGCTGGTATGTCAAGATCAGGCACTTTTAGTAGACTGCAAGGGCAAAGCGATTCAACAGTATGGCATTCCAGCCAACAAAGTGGACGCACAAGAAATACACAGTAATAGCATTGATGTAATTTGCCCAGGCCAGACTACTTATGGAGTACGAGGTTCAGTTCTAGGAAGGATAATTGACAAGATGGAGCCTGTCAAGAGGAGGGGGACCTGATGATGAAAGGACAAGAGATTGTGTCATTGGAAGACTGGCCAAAGAAATTTAAGTGGGGATCAAGCTGTACGCAAATGTTTGAAAGGCTGTCATGTGAAAAGGAAGAAAGGAAACAAGCATTTATTAAGCACCTACTACGTACCAGACCAAGTGCTGAGCGCTTTACAAATATTATCTCATTCGATCCTCACAACAACCCTGGGAGGTGGGTGTTCTTATTATCCCCATTCTACAGATGAGGAAACGGAAACTGAGAGAGGTTAAGCTATTTGCTCAGGGTCATTTAACTAGCAAGGATCTGAGGCCAGATTTGAACTCAGGTCTTCCTGACTCCAGGCCTAGTACTCTATCTACTGTATATCTGGATACCTAGATTCCTTCACATGTCACTGGCACGAGGAGGAATCCAACCACCAGACTAGCAGTACCAGAAAGGCAGGGAGATGAGGAAAGCGTAATTGGATCTTTTGAAGTGCCTTGTACAAAGTACACGCTTACCCGATATTCATTAAACAAATTCCTGAAAGAGTAATGGACTTAGAGCTAGAGGACCTGCTGTGTGATTTTGGGCAAGTCACTTAACATCTCTGGGCCTTACTTTCCTTATTATTAAAATGAAGACAAAACAACCTCTGACATCCTTCCCCAGTGTACTATGTTCCAGACTCCAGCACAGAGTACATTCTGTACACCAACAGCAACATCCTCATCAAACATTTATTAAGCCGAGCTCCAGGAACACAAAGAAAGGCAAAAAAACGTTGTCTCTACCCTCAAGGAAATCACATTCTAAAGGGGAAGTAACAGGCAAATAATTAAGTGCATATAAAATATATATGTACATATATGTATATACATAAATGCGTATGTATATATAATATACATACACAGCCACAGAGTGTATATCCCAGCCCACCACTGTATTTACCCTCCTTATAATTTATTAGCCTTCATGTATATAAGTATACAGTGTGTGTGTGTGTGTGTGTGTGTGTGTATACCCCAACTGTACAACTTACAAGTACTCGCCTCACAGTGTGTATACTTCTTGCCCTGTATATATGAGTATTCACAACTCCACAGTGTGTACATACCCTTCTACATACAAAGTGCGTTTACACGGTGCAATCCCTCTTCGTACAGTGGATGAGGTATGACTTTAAAGTAATGAAGCTGAGCAAAAACACCGGTACGTATAAAATGAGATATATCCTTCAAAGTAGTCCCCTTGGAGGCTCTATGCATATTCCAACAATGCTTTGTTGTTGTTGTTCAGTTGTTTCAGTCATGTCTGACTCTTCATGACCCCATTTGGGGTTTTCTTGGCAAAAATACTGGAGCGGTTTGCCATTTCCTTATCCAGATCATTTTATAGATGAGGAAACTGAGGCCAACATTAGTCATTAGTAAGTGTCTGAGACCAGATTTGAACTCAGGTCTTCCTGACTCCAGGCCCTGGAGCTCTGCACACTGTACTACCTAGCTTCCCACTGTTGCTACCGTGGCTCAAATCAAGCTTGGAATTCCTCTCTGGAAATCCTTGCAGAGACAATCTACAAGCCACATAAGAATGCCAACCTTGCTATGTTAGAGTTATACTTAGCTGGTTTTAGAGTCATTCTTGGGTGGCTTTATTTTATTCTTACCAGTAACAACTATCACCCAGATTGATCACCCAACATATTCAATAGCCTTAGCTCAAAATGACCTTGGGCTGTTGAGAAAACTCAAAGTCCTCAAAGGATGAAGGGGCATGCTACAAAGATAATAAATCTGGATTTTAGCACAGCGTTTTACACATAGTGGGTCCTTGACCAATGTTTGCGGAATGAGTCACTTTCACCAGAGTTATCTGACAATGTTACTCATGACAGCCATGAGGACAAGATGGCAAGATGTGAGCTGGATGACAGTTAACTGTAGAGTATTGGCTAATGGATAAATGTCAACCAGTTTCCAGACCCAGAGAGAGGTCATTGGTGGATCTCCCCAGGCTCCATCCTACCCCTGTTCTCTTCAACAATTTAATCCATGCTTCTCCTATTAGTGGAAGACTTGAAGCTAGGGTGGGGGGAGCAGCTGGGGAGACAAAGAATGGCAAAATCAGGGTGAAAGGGAGCTAGACAGGCTGGAATAGTGGAATGAAATGAAGATGATTACATTTAATAAGGAAAAATATAAAGTCTGGCATTTGGATTAAAGAAAAAACCCCCAACTATAACAAATGCAGACTAGGGGATGTGATTAGTTTATGTGAAACTGACCTAGGATTTTAGCAGACTGCCCACCTGAAGTGAGCTAATATAGCACAAAACTGCTACCACAAGATCTAGCACTCTTCTTCTCCAAGTCTGCATTGATATAAGTCAAGTGTCCAGAATGAGGAAGGTAAACAGACTCACTGTCCTCTGCCCTGGTCAGACCACATCTGGAGTTTGGGGCATGGAGAAGGACTTGGACCTGTGATTTCACTGGCATAAAAATTCCATCTACCAATTCAGGTTGGCACCTCCTCTTCCATTTATAGTCTTAGAGAATTTCCTGGGACACTGAGAGGTTAAGTTGCCCAGGTCACATAGCCAGTATGCGTCAGGGTAGGACTTGAACTCAGACCTTCCTGGCTTCAAAGTCCATACTGCCTCTCCATTGTGTATGACATTAAAAAAAAGTTATGTCTGTCTTTTAGGGTTTTTTGGGGGGAAAATTAAATGTTTTATTAAAAACCTAACACTGAATGTCAATATAACCAACCGAATTTGCTTAGAAGCTATTTACATTTGAGTTAACCAGTTTTAGTGCAGAAAGCCTGTCTGTCCAAGTGTCCATCCTATGTATGTCACATTTAAAGACCTATAGCTGACAACCTATAGCACACATCCCGAAGAGAGTAACCAAAAATGGTGAAGGGTCTGGAAACAATACGACATTGAGGAAAAACTGAAGAACTGGGGATGTTTAGCCTGGAAAAAAAGAGAAGATTTAGAAGGATGTTCAATAGAAAGAGCCATAGATTCTAAAGACAATTCAAAAAAGAAGGTTTCCAGATGTGTTTTGAACAACAGCTGCATTGTTGGAATAAATATTCCTAAGACTATGACGTCTCAAAGAAGAAACTGAACCTTAAGGGCACAGGTGGTGTTTTCATCACTGTGAGTAAACGGCAAGTGCTTTGGAAGAGAAAGCAGACTCAGTAAGTGAACAGCGAGTTAAAGATGGTGTCTGAGAATAGGAGTTACATTTCTGGACAGAGGCTTAAACTACAGGAAGGACAAGCTTCTGGTTAGGGATGGAGGGGCACTTGACCAGGGCTGATAAGAATGTATTTGCCTGGAATCTTGCAAATCTAATCAAAAGGGCTTTAAATTACAAAGGAAGGAAGGAAGAAGAAAATTGTCTCTCTATATCCACCACGATAGATATCATAGAGAGTAACTGCAACATAGGAAGAAGGAAGAAGAAAATTGTCCCTCTATATCCACCATATCATAGAGAGTAACCACAACACAGGAAGAAGTAGAAATGCCCACAAATTCACAGGAGACAAATCAAAGAAAATATCAACTTATAGTCTCATATGGCTATGCAAATTCACAAAGTATGGATAGAACAAGCAAGGGGAACTAGAAATTGTAATTCAAGGAGGCAAATTTGACCTGATTAATATCATAAAGACTTGGTGAGCCATGAACAGGATGGGGAAAAACAGGTGGGGATGAGGAGTTGGAGAGGTACTGTACACTAAGACAAACTCATGTGAAGAAATCTAGGAAGCAGAGGGGGAAAGCATGATGGGAGAAGGTCAATGGAGTGATCAATAGAAGCAGTACTGTCATCAGAGTGTACTACAGACCACCTAGACAGAAAGAGGAAACAGAGTTTGAAGAAACAGATCACAAGAGATTACATGAGGTATAATATAGTGGTGATGGGATACTTCACCTATCCAGATTATCTATAGAAGCTTACTCTATCAAGCAGAGCAGCTAATAACCGCTTGACTTGCTTTTTGTTTTGGTTGGCTTTTTACTTAAGTTAATGATAATTTCATTCTTCAAAAGGTGGAGAAAGTTCTCTTCTGGATCTAATTCTCATGAAAAGGAAAGAACTGATTTCTAGGGTAGGAATCATAGTAACTTTGGGAAGCAGGGAGAATTTGTGAAAGAGGAGAAGACAAAAGCTGGGTTCAGTTTGACATCTGCTTTCCTAGATTTGAGGAAAGCAGCTTTCAAAGTGCTCAAAGAAAGGATAGATAGGATCCCATAGGCTAAAATTCTACAAGAAAGTCAAACCAGGAGAGATGGGAAACTCTCAGGAATTAAATTCTGAAGACGCAAAAAAGAATACCAATGGAGTGGAAATGGGGTTGTTGTCTAAAAATGCTGACATGGATGCAAAAGAATCAACTTAGATTTTAAAAAACAAACACAATAGATGGAAACAAGGAATACAGGATCAGGAGTGCCGAAGTTCAAAATGAGCTAAGCATGGAGAGGGACTTGGATCTATGATTTCACTGGCATAGAAATTCCTTCTACCAATTCAGGTTGGCACCCCCTCTTCAATTTATAGTCTTAGAGAATTTCCTGAGGCACTGAGAGGTTAAGTTGCCCAGGCTACATAGACAGTATGTGTCAGAGGTAGGATTTGAACTCAGGTCTTCTTGGCTTCAAGATCAATGCTGCCTCTCCATTGCATATGACATTTAAAAAGTTATGTCTGTCTTTTAGATTTTTTTTAAAAAATTAAATGCTAAAGTTCAAAATGAGCTAGCTATTAAGGTTGGTGATGAAAGCTAAAGACTACAACAAGGTTTGGTGGCTTGGTTTTGGTTTTGAAGTTATATTGGGTAAAAGAAGAAGATGAAAAAAAGACAGAGGACCATTGCTCCAAGTGGATGGAGCGGCGATCCTGCTCAATTCTTGGTCCTCTTCCATTTTCTGTCAAGGAAAATAATCCTTGGATTGAAAGGAGAGAACAAATGTGGCTAATAGGGAACTAATGCATAAGATAAGTAGAGAGAGACTGAACAGTACACCTTAGTCCCTAATGAGTTTGAGTCATCAGAACCAGATGAATTGTGCTGAAAAAATTGGGAGATGTGATTTTTGTCTGTGATCTTTGAAAGATTGTGGAAAATGTGAGAGGCGCTACGGGCCCGGAGAAAGGCAACTGTCCCAATTTTAAATAAAAAGGTAAAAGAATACTGTCTGCAAACTAGAGACCAATGAAATTGCCTTAAAAAACTGGAAAATGTCTACGATGTATTATGAAAGAGATAATGATGCTCTAAGGGAAAAAGTGGTGGTCACAGAAAGCTCAAGTGGCTTCATCAAGAACAAATCATAACAGACTAACCTCACTTCCTTTTTCGGGCAAATTACATAATCTTTGTCTGCCTCAACTTCCTCATCTGTGAAATGGGGATAATAATGGCACCTATTCTAAGGGTTGTTGTGAGAATCAAATGAGATAATATTTATACAGTTTTCTGCAAACCTTGAAGCTCTAAATAAATGATATTAGAAATTACTGTACAATAACTCCAAGCACAGACTATAATGAGAACATGGTGGAAGTACAAAGTGCTACACCAAATTGGAGGACTGACAATAACAATAATAAATAGCTACCATACTATATGCTAAGTGCTTTACAATTATCTAATTTCCTCACAATAACCTTGGATGTAGGTGCTATTATCATCCCCATTTTACAGATGAGGAAACTGAGGCAAACAGAGGTTCTTGCCCAAAGTAACACAGCTAGATCACTTCTGACTGGCAGAGAGGGATGAGTTAAAAGTTCCAGGAAGCAAGCATCTGAACTAGGTTTTCAAGAATACTTGGAATTTCAAATGGCTGAGACAAAGGGGAGAGGGCATTTCAAGCGGGAGAGAATAACATGAGAAAAGGCACAGAATTATTACCAAGCAAAAACTAAAGATTGCAAAAAGTAAAATGGGTAATTTTGATTACATGAAATTAAAAAGGTTTTGCATAAACAAAACCAATGCTGCCAAAATTAGAAGGAAAATAGGAAACTGGAAAATATGTTTTACAGCAAATCTCTAATGAAGGCTTAATTTCTCAAATATATAGGAAACTGAGTCAAATTTATAAAAATAAGAGCCATTTCGCCGTTGATAATTGGTCAAGGGATATGAACAGGGAGTTTTCAGAAGAAATCAAAGTTATCTATAGGCATATAAAAATGCCCTAAATCACTACCGATTAGAGAAATGCAAATTAAAACAACTCTAAGGTACTACCTCAGACCTATCAGATTGGCTAGCACTACAGAAAGGAAAATGACAAATGTTGGAAGGCTTGTGGAAAAATAAGGACATTACTGTACTGTTGGTGGAGTTCTGAACTGGTTCAATCATTCTGGAGAGCAATTTGTAACTAGGCCCAAAGGGCTATAAAACTGTGCAGACCCTTCGACCCAGCAATCCCACTTCTAGGTCTGTATCCCAAAAAGATAAAAAAGGAAAAGGACCTATATATACAAATATATTTTAGAGCAGCTCTTTTTGTGGGGACAAAGAATTGGAAACTGAGGAGATGCTCGTCAGTTGGTGGAACAGATAAACAAGCTGTTGTAAATTGACAGAATATTGTGCTCTAAGAAATGATGAGCAGGATGGTTGCAGAAAAGCCTGGGAAGACCTATATAAATTGATGCAGAGTGAAGTGAGTAGAACCAGGACATCATTGTGCACAGAAACAGCAATATTGCAACGATGATCAACTGTGAAAGACTATTCTGACCAAGACAATGATCCAAGACAATTCTGAAGGACTCAGGATTTTATAAGTGCTACCTCTAGAGAGAAAACTGATGGACTCTGAGTGCAGAGTAAAGTATAATTTTTCATTTTCCTTCTTTTTCTTGCTTTTTTCAACATGTCTAATATGGATATATGTTTTGCATGACTTCACATGTATAATAGATATATTGTTTGCTTTATCAATAGATGGAAGAGGGGCTGGAAGGAGGGAGAGAATTTGGGACTCAAAATTTTTTTTAAAGAATGTTAAACGTAAATAAATATTTAAAAAAGAAAAAAGAAAGGCATATAAGTAGGAAAGTACTGGGTGTATGACTAGATAAGTTTGGCTAGAGTCAAGAACACATAAAGAAGAACATAGATGAGGCTGAAAAGATAGGGTGGTGCTAGATTGTAGAGGGCTTTGGAATGTCAGGCAAAGAAATCAGGGCTTGATTCAGTAGGCAAAAGGGAGACATTGAAGAGTTTTGAGCAGAGGAGTGACCTGATCCAATCTATGTCAGAGGACAATTAATTTAACAGTCAGGGTGGACTGGGCAGCTAGGTGGTGAAGTGGATAGAGTGTCAGGTCTGGAGTCAGGAACTCACCTTGAGTTCAAATCCAGCCTCAGACACTTGGTAACTTTATGACTCTGCACAAGGCACTTAACCCTGTTTGCCTCAGTTTCCTCATCTGTAAAATGAACTGGAGAAAGAAATGACAAACCACTCCAGTATCTCTGCCAAGAAAACCCCAAATGTGGTCACAAAGAGTCAGACATGACTGAAAAAGGATGGAGCAACAACAAAGAATGGATTAAAAGGGGAAAAAGTAGAAACAAGAGACCTATTAAGAGGTCATTACAGTAACCCAAGGGGATTGTAATGAGGGACTGAATTATGCTGATGGTAGTGGGGTAAAGTTGTCAATAACAATCGATGTCACTAATGACTCCTTTTCACCAAATTGGATGAGTTTTTTTTTCTGGGTCCTTTGCTGGGTCCATATTCCCTTTTTACCACTTAATCTTGGATATATCCTAAGGTTCCTTCTTTGGCCTTCTTCTCTTCTCCCTTTCCCCTTTCTCCCTGGGTGATTTCATCTATTCCCATGGCTTCAATTATCATTTCTCTGCAGATGGCTCCCAATCTATAATTCCACCCCCATGAACCTCTCTCCAAACTAGCCCTATATTTCCAATCAATCAATAAATGTTTGTCATATACTTAGTATATGCCAGACACAGTGCAAGACACTGATGACAGGAAGACAAAAAAGAAATGGGAATCTACACTGCCTAATGACCAATGCCTCTCTACAGGCACCTCATCCAATGAGGGCAATACTGAACTCAGCATGGTGCCCCCAAACCTCTTCCTCTCCCCAGCTTCTCTATTTCTATTGATGGCACCATCACTCTTGATGCCATCCAGGCTTATAACCTTGGAGTCATTTTGCACTCTGCACTCTCCTCTGTGATCCACATCTAATCAACTGCCAAGTCCCTCCACCTTTCTTGTATGCAATCTTCTCTCCTAACTGCCCCCACCCTAGTTCAGGCCTTTGTTTTTTCATATCTGGACTACTGTAAAAGCTTCCGGTGAGTGAGGGGAGGAGGAGAACCCTGAGAAGGTCTTGGGGCTGTTGCTTGTGGTCATAGTCAGATTATAGTGAAAAAAAATCTGAGAAGGTTACTTGGGGATGGATCTGGAGTTGGATCTGCTTTGATGTACAATGAATACACTCCCCATAGAGTACATACCCCTGATTACACATACTGTGTATTTCCCTCATAAATCCACATTATATATCTACCATCACACCAACTATCATGCCAACACACATATCAACACAATTAGTATTAAGGACCTTCTATATGTTCAGCACTATGGAGAATACCCAGCTTAAGTCCAGCTTTCTCCATGAAGCCTCACCATCCTAGTCTGTGTTTTTTTGCCCATTTTTTGGCACTTGTTCTCTTCCTCGGTTGATTTGTGTTGTTATTTATACTGTCCTCAAAATTGAGTCTTGTCTCCCCCTAGTCTAAAAGCTGCCATAAAGTAGAACCTGGGTCTTCTCCTTCTCTCTCTCCCCTAGACTAAAAGGTCTCCAGAAGAACGACCAAGGTCTTCCTTATTTCTTCTCTAACATAGCTAAATACAGGGCCAGACGCACAGAAAGCAAAGATTTCTGTTATTTCATTTTTCTTTATCAAGACCCATTTTATTCAGGCCAGCCTGGATAGAACAAAGAATTGAAACCCAGGATAATTCAGGAGATGTGAGTACCCAGTTGCTCTCACTGTGTGCCTGTTGCCAGGCTTAGACAAACAATATCACAGAGTACTGAAAGAGTGCTAAACTTGGAAGTCACAAGTCTTGAGTTCAAGAGCTGCCTTTGTTGCTAATTACCTATGTAACTTTGGGACAGTCATTTAACTTCTCTAGGACTCAGTTACCTCATTAGCAAAATGAGACAGTTGATGGCCTCTAAGGTCCCTTCCAAGTCTCATTGACCTGATGATCTATGATCCCATGGTCTGGTGGTATGATTTCTGAGCCACTGTCAATGATCTCCGAAAGACTAGAAAGAGAAGAGAAACAAGGGGGGGGGAAAGAGAGAGAGACAGAGAGACAGAGAGACAGAGAAAGAGAAAGAGAGAGGAAGAGAGAGAGACAGGCAGAGAGACAGAGAAAGAGAAAGAGAGAGGAAGAGAGAGAGACAGAGGCAGAGAGAGAGACAGAGGCAGAGAGAGAGATAGAGTCAGAGAGAGAAACAGAAAGAGTGGGACGGAAGGAGGGAGAGAGAGGAAAGAAGGAAAAAAGAGGAGGAAAGGAAGAAAGCAAGCTTACATAGAATGGGGAAAGTATCATCAGCCTGGAGAAGGGGAAATTTTCCTATTTTTCCAAAAAAGGGAAGAGAGTGTCTGCAAACTTTAGGCCAGTATTCAAGAATGTATTGTTAAAGAAGTAACTTTTGAACACTTAGAGAGAGAAATAATGATCCCTAAGAGGGGGCGTAGATCTATCGAGAATGATAACAAGGCAGACTAATTTCCTTTCCTTTTTTTTTTGACTGGGTTACTGGAATAGGTTGGTAGATTAGGGGACAGACACACACATATGTGTCTGGATAGATAGATAGATATGTACGTATATAGGTATATATGTGTGTGTGTATTATTTATATACACATATGTATGCATATATTTATATATAAGTATGTGTGTATATAGGCATACATATGTTATACGGCTCTAGTAGTATATATAGTAGTATAATATATATAGATAGATACATATTTGTGTGTATATATGTATTATATTGTATACATATTATACATATTATACATATACATATAATACATATTATAATATGTATTATATTGTATACATAGTAGTATATGCAACTAGGTGTCTCAGTGGATAGAGTTCAAATCTGGCTTCAGATACTAGCTGTGTGACCCTGGACAAGTCACTTCACCCTGTTTGCCTCAGTTCCTCATCTATAAAATGAACTGGAGAAGGAAATGACAAATCACTCCACTATCTTTGCCAAGAAAACCCCAAATTGGGTGGGTCATGGAGACTCAGACACGACTGAAATGACCGAACAACAAATAGTGTGCGTGTGTGTGTACACATGTGTATATGAATGCATGCATGTGTATACATGTGTAGGCATATACACATCCATCCATCTAGGTGTGTAATTATGTATTCTATATGTATATATGTGGTCCTCTGATCTACCAATCCATTCTAGGAACCTAGTCGATAACTCAGAAAATAAATGCCTGTTAGCTGAAACGACATATCCATATATACATATACATATATAAAATGTATGTATGTGTGCATACATATACACACACAAACATATAGTATATCTCAGTTGCAGCAAGTCTTTGACAAAGACTCTCACAATATACTTGTGGCTAAGATGGAGATACAGGTTGAATGATCATACAAAGCAGCCAGGAAACCAGCTGAATGAACCAAAGAAATAAAGAGTGGTGATTGATGGGTTCGTGTTGTTCTAGCAGGAAGTATCTCTAATGGCCCGCCTCAGGGTTCTGTCTTTGGCCCCATGACGCTCAATACTTCTATCAGTGCCTCAGATAAAGGCATGGATGGCATGTTTATCAAATTTATAGATGACGGGAAATGGGAAGGGAGGGTTAATATGTCAGATGACTAAATCCCCAAAGATCCAGATAGGCTAGCACAATAGACTAAAACTAATGCGAAGAATGCAATTGTGAAGTCTTACACTTGGGATTCAAAAATTAAATGCCCCAAATACAGATTTGTTGTATAGCCATGGCCACATAACAGTTCCTCTCGAAAAAGATCTGGGGGTTCCAGTGGACTGGAAGCTCAAAATGTGACAGCAGTGTAGAACAGCGACCAAAAACCACAAAAGTTACCATGTTAGGAACACAGTGTCCAGACTGGAATGCACCCAGTTGGCAAGTCCTGAACATTTTCTCACTGCGATATCTCTTCTACCTGTTCCCTTCTCTTTAGTCATACTGCCACCATGCTAGTTCAGGGCATACCAGGACTGAGGACAGCTTGACTGGATTTCAGGGGGCCATGACAGCTGTCTTCAAATACAGCTTTAATAGCTTAAAATTGGACAAAGACATTTTTGATCTGGAGGGCCGTCACACGGAAAAGAGATTTGAAAGGAGCAGAACCAGAGTAAGGTGTACAATGACAACTTTGTAAACAAACAACTTCCAAAGGCTTAAGAACTCTGATCAATGCAATGACCAAGAATGATTTGAAAAGACTAAAGATGCCCAACTCCTGAGAAAGTGGCGGGGCACTCAAGCTTTCTAACAAGCCATCTCTTTGCGGGCATAGCCAATGTGGGAATTTGTTGTACTCACCTATGCTTATTTGTTACAAGGGTTTTATCTTTATTTTTTTCCAGTGAGAGTAGGGGGAGGTGAGAGAGAGAGAGAAAGAGAGAGAGAGAGAGAGAGAGAGAGAGAGAGAGAGAGAGAGAGAGAGAGAGAGAGAGAGAGAGATCTTATTAACTGAAAAAAAGACTAAAATGTTGAATTTTTTAATAAGAGAAAGAAAGAAAGTCACCTCCTTCACCCTAGAGCCTAAGTCTAGGCTCTAAAGGGACACTGCAAATAATTTAGATGGATTCTTGCTCAACATACAGATAAACTTCCTCAAAATTCGATTGGTCCCAAAGTAGAATGAGCTGCTTTGTTGGGTATGGAGTTCACTACCCCTAGAAATCTCTAAGACAGGACTGGATAGTGGGATGATACTGAGGGGATTTGGAGAAGGAAATGTCAAACCACTCCACTATCTTTGCCAAGAAAACTGCAAAAGGCACCACAAAGTGTTACACATGACTGAAAACAACTAAGCAACACTGAGGGGATTCTTGCTCAAAGAACCTCAAAGATCTCTTCTGATTCTGGATTTAATGAGATCAACAGCCCCCAAATATAGTCTCAAAACACAGCGAAGCACATGGTCTGGTCTTTAAAGATTTCCTGAATTAAGAAGGGGGCCATCACCTCTCTCCCCCATTCTCTAAGCTGATGTCACAGAAGTTGTAGCTGTTCCTAACACTGTGCAGGGAACCGAAGTTGCTGTCACTGCTTTCCCAGAAAGATTCTCACCTTCTGTGGCCAATTCCAGGGAAAATCAATAGGCATTTATTAACTGCCTGCTAAGAGCCAGATAGCAGGCAAAGCACTGGAGATACAAAGACAAAAGTGAGACAGCCCTGCTGTCAAGGAGTTTATATTCTACTTTGGGGACATTGCATGGTCACAGGATTTAAACTGTATTTTTTATATATTTAAAAATACACAGCAATTTGAGTAGAGAGCAGTACTGACTGGGAAAATCAGGAAAGGCTACTTGAAGGAGCTGAGCCTTAAAAGAGGCTAAGATGTGAAAAGGAAGAGCACTCCAGGTATGGGGAATAGCCTGAACAAAGGCATAGAGGGGGGAAAATGTTTAATAATAAAAATAGGTGCAGCTAGGTGATGCAATTGATAGAGTACCGGGCCTGGAGTCAGGAGGACCTGAGTTCAAATTTAGCCTCAAACACTTGACACTTACTAGCTGTGTGACCTTGGGCAAGTCACTTAACCTCTGTCTGCGTTAGTTTCTCCTACTATAAAATGAGGATGTAATAATATTACATTGTAAGAATCAAAAGCAATAATATCTGTAAAGTGCTTAGCACAGTAACTGACATATAGCAGGCACTTAATAAATTTTCTTCCCTTCCCCCACTTCAGAAATCACCTCATCACCCCTCCCCAAGTTGTAGAAAAGAGCTATAAGCCTAACCACTCCCACCCCCACCCTCATGCGGCCTTCCCCAACAAATGGACAGCCTGGATCTAAGGCCCTGGAAGGGGTGGAGTTCTGTAGAGAGAGTGATCCAGGAAGAGAAATTATGGGAGAGATTGAAGAAGGGAGGCAGGCAAGAAAGGGCATGGAGGGAGAGAGGCTGTCAGACGGTCAGGGAATGAATAAGAGAAAATGAAGAGAAGCGAGAGGAGGGAGAAGGGGATGCTGGGAAAACAATCCCTACGACACTTCTGGAGAGTATATACAGCAGATAACTGAGCTATGCTCCTCCGAACCTCTGGAATATAGATGCCAGGGGACAAGGAGAGGAAATAAGGCAGTTAGGGACCTTGAAAAAGGGACATGGCTGGGACAAAGAAAGGGACCCAGAGACAACCAGGGATCTGACCAGAGCCAGAAGCACAAGCCAGGAGCTCAGGGACAGACCCATGCAAATAACAAAATGAGATAACACAGATAAAGCACTTTGTAAAACTTGAAGCATTTTGTAAATGCGCATTATTATTGTTATTTTAGTACATTCCTGTGAAACTTCTAGAACACCTTATCAAAGGAATGGCTAGGAAAGTCAAGGGTGGTCACTGAGCCAGCATGGCTTATACATGATAGAGCCTTCCAGACTAACTTGATGGTCCTTTTTGGACAGTTGATTAGGGGAATCCTGTAGACAGAGTTTGTGTAAGCTCCTTGAAGTAGGTATTATTTAATTTTTAATATTTGTATCCCCAGCACAATTCCTGACACATAGTAGGCACTTAATAAATATTTGCCAATTGATGGATTTCAAAAACCCATTTTACAAAGCATCCCATGCTATTCTTGAGGAAAGGTAGGAGAGATGTGAGCCAGATGATAGCACAATTGATTCAGAAGTGGTTGAATGACCCTACCCAAAGGGTCATCATTGTTTAGTGTCCCAGAAGTCTGTGCTTAGTCCTGTGTTATTTAATGTTTTTATCAATGATTGGATAAGGACAGAGAAGGCATGACTGTCAACTTTTCAGATGGCCCAGAGCTAGGAAGGAGAGTACACTGAATAAAATTATCAAGGTCCAAAACGATCCTGACAGATTAGAAACATTGGGCCAAATCCAATTAGATGAAACTTAATAAGGACAAATATTAAGTCTCACATTTGGATTCAGAAAAATCATCTTCACAAATACAATATGGAGGAGGTGTGGCTAAGCAGCAGTTCTGAAAAGGGGGCTTTAATTCATTACAAGTTTTAATATGAGTCAACTTATACTCTCCATGATCCCACTTGGGGTTTTCTTGACAAAAATACAAAAAATACAAAAATCCTTCTCCAGCTCCTTTTACAGATAAAGAACTGAGGCAAACAGGGTTAGGTGACTTGCTCAGGGTCACACAGTGTCTGAGGCTAGTTTTGAAGTCAGGAAGATGAGTCTTCCTGACTTCAGGTATGGTACTCTATGCCCTGTGCCACCTACCTGCCCCCCAGAACAGCAAGGAAGAAAGCAAAATAAGAGTCAGAGATCTGACTATGATGAAAAATGAATCGAAAGAGAAGAGAGAGAAAGTCATAGACTAAGGGAAGGTCAGATCCTCACTTTCCCATCTTCTTCTCCATTCAAAGAAACCCAGGAATCTATCTATATGTGCTCCATCTAGGTTCCTTTCTCCTCAGAAGTTGCCTCATTCCCCAACTTATTGGCAAGTGCAGTTTGCTCATCTGTAAAACCCTCCTCTGCCCACCCTAGTCTTCCTCAACAGGACACCCAAAATGAAGGGACCCACAGGACAGGGAAGGAACTTCCACGGGAGGATAAGGGTCACAAAGAGAAACTGTGGGGGAGATTGCAGAGAAAGGAAGACAGATGAGAACATGAAGGGAGAGAGGGAGTAGTTGAGTATATGCCATGTAGGGGAATAAACTACAGGAATGGTGACTTATGGGTAGGGGGACTTGCTCCAGGAATGTGGATAATTGGTGGGTCCCTTGTGACCCTGTTCTCCTATGAAGTCAACAGGAAAACCCCTACATACATACTCTGGCATAAAAGAATGCAAGTGTTTCTCACTTTAAGAAAACCCAATAAAAGAATCCAAAGGTATAAACCAGGCAGCAGCGGTGGTAGTAGTGGGGTAGCTATTTGTAAGGAAAAAGAATCTTTTAGAAAAAGGACTCACTGTGGGGTGTGCATTTAAATGGTGAACTCCCCTAGTGTATTAGCATCCTGTTCTCTGTCTCCACACCTTTGCTCATGCTGGTCCTTATACCCTGATTGCCTTTTCTGGATCTACCTGGTGAAGTCTTACCTTTCCGCTTCTATCTCTTGTGCACTTAGAATGTATCATTTTTTTTTTCAGTATGTTGTATATACTTTGTGTCTTCCTACAAGCCAGTAAACTCCATGAGGACAGAAATCCTGGTGTACTTCTTTCTCTCTTCCCCTTCTCTAATCCCACAGGGCTCAGCACAGGACACACAGTATACTAAACCTTAGTTACTTAAAAAATATTTGTAAAAGTTGAAGTGCTGGTGATACACAAAGTAAGCAGTGGGAAGGTAGGGGGATCTCTTGGCCTGATGGATACATTTTTCTCCATTAAAGTGGCTGCTGTAACTGACCCATGAGGAATAGAACCTCTGAAAGCTTTGTGGATAAAGACCATTTAAAGAACTCTGAATATTGGTTCACCAACCAATTAGAATTTCAAATGTTAGTGCTAAGAAGTCACAAGTTACTCAGAAACCCACAACTGAAGTTAAGAGTACAGCATCACAAAAACAATTCACTGTAAATTTCACTGAAGAATCTTCTGAACTCTGCCCCGGATTGTCTCATTCTTCCTTCTCTGTCGCTGAACAGGTCAGGGAGGAAGAGAAGAGGATTTAGTAGGCAGGTGGAATTGTTGGTGAAGACCATGCCTGTGGCTGGCATCAAGCCGCTGAGAAGGGGAAATCTTGGTTTCTTCTCCCTGAACCATTAAGACAGGTTTCAACCCCAGACTTTCCCGTACCCCGATACCAAGGGAAAGATATCTGCCCCCAAAAGCTTCACCTTGTTTGCTGGGGATCTAGGGGTTTAAGTAGAGAAAATTAAGGCCCGACCCTGAAGAAGGGGTTACTACCCCCACCCAACCTGAGGAGGCATCGCGGGGTTGGGGACCCCTGTCCTGTCCTGAGTGGCAGCCATGTGCCAAGCCGGGGCAGAGAAAGGTGGGAGGGGGGCCCTCGGCCTCCTTCCCCTCACAGCAGCAGTGGCGGCAGCGCAGATGGGTGCGGGGTTATAAATAGCGCGGATGCATACATTAGCATGCCAATGTGCCCGCGCCCCATCCACTATGCTAATGGCCCGCCACGCGCTGAACACCTTCTGTTCCAAGCGCATACATTTGCATGTGCAATTAGCATAATCTTGTATAATTAATGAACAGCGTCAATTTTAGCTCCTAAGTAATTTGATTAACATGTTGATAGGGCACTTACCAGGCCCTCCAAACTTCGGGGCCAGGCACAGGGCCGACAGGGGGGAGTGAGGGAGGGGAAGACTGCTGGCTGGGGGCTGGGGGCTGGGGCCAAGGGACCCCAGGATCCAGGACTCCCAGCCCTGCTGGGATGACTCGCCCTTCTTTCAATCCCAGGGCAATAGCAAGGCTTAGAGTGCAGTCCCCATGATAGCTGGCCACCATTACCTGTCCTCTCTGATTACCTAAGCTTCTCTGGATTCCTTGGGAAGCTCAGAGATTGGGGGGAGGGGAAGGGAGGATGCAGGAACAAGGACAGGGATAGCGCTGACCCAGGAGAAGGGACAGATGGAAGGAAGGTTGAAGAGCCGAGAGAACAGGAAGTGGTTGATGGAGAGAGAAATAGTTGAAGGGTAAAGAGATTGGCAGCAAGGGCAGCGAGCTAGCCAAATGGCCTTCTGGAGGATGAAGGAAGATGGGCTAGCCCAAGCACCTACTAGGCAACAAAGCTATAACTAGTAAATCTCTCACGTGTGGCAAAAGCGAGGTGTTTATTTGGGGGGAGGCAGTAGGTGAGACGTAGTCACAGTGCAGAAGGCAATATGAATCTGGAGACAGCTGCACTAGGTGAAGGGGAAGCCCATCCCTCGTTGTCCAGCCTGTACCTCTCAGAGGACTGAGATGGGAGAGGCAAGAAAGAGACAGGTCTTGGCAAAGGAATGTCACAATGCCAGAACCCTGGGAGAGAACAGGGGAAGACCAAGAAGTACAGGTGGGTGGAGGGCTGTGAGTCCTTCGCCATAAGGAAGAAATTCATTCTTGCCCTTCCCTTCTCCCCTGCCCTCCAAATGTCAGCACCCTGAGTCAAAGCCCATGTCACAGCTTTGCTAGGCAATCGAGAAATACTCATTGGTTGATGGCAAAAGGAAGGAAGCCTATATTAAAATTCTCTTCATTCCCCCCACAACCCAAGCCTCAAGAAGCTTTGGCTGGGACACTGTAAGAGCCGATGTGTAATAGAGTGATGGGTCAAGGAAAGAGAAAGGAGCTGGAACTCCAGCCTGGCTTCTTCCTGAAGAGTCATATCCCTCGTTACCTTATTCAGTGTTGGCTGCTCCTTCTTGCCACCCCTTCCCAATCTTTTTCTCTCTAAAAAATTCCTCCAAACCCAAGACAAAATCCTAAGCCAGAAGGAGGAGTCCTCCTACCCATGCCATATCCTCATTCCTCCTAACATTGCTCATCATCCTTTCGGAGACCTCTGGTCCCTTTTTCCCTCTCTAGTCTCCAAGCCCATTGCACCTGTTCTCACCTTCCTACCCTCCCTTCATAGCATTTACCCTATAGCTGATCAGTTCTACAAGACATTGACTTTCTTCCTCTAATCACTTGTCCCCAGGTCCACTGGTTTGTGTCCTGCTAATCCTCATACCCAGATTACGTCTGCCATCTGCCTTCTGGGCTTCTATTCTACTGAATATTGCTGAAGGAAGTCATGAAACTGCCAACTGGGTCCATTACAGATTCATGCTGCCTAAACTCAATTGGGCTCTCACTGCTGCACAACAATTCACCTTTGTGGCACAGTGGAAAAAGCACTGGCTCTGGAGTCCGAGGACCTTGGTTCGAATTCTGTCTCTGATACTTACCACACTCATGGGACCATCAGCAAAACATTTCATATATGTGTGAGTATGTGTGTGGGTGCATGTGCACATGTGTGTAAACATGCACATGCATGTAAATATACACATGTATGCATGTGTGTACATGTGTGTGGTCCTGCCACTTTTTATCACACTCCCCTCAGTGGTGGTTCCATACTTTTTCTCTCTCCTTAAGACCCCAGTGCTACCTCCTCACTCCAATGCCTTCAAGCAGATGACCCTGCCTCCTACTTTACTGAGAAAGCCATCTGTGGTGAGCATCCTTTTAGTTATCAGAACTAACACTCGTCTAACATTTTAACATTTAAAATTTGATCCTCCTAATCCTGTGAGACAAGTGCTATTATTATCTCCATGTTACAGATGAGAAAACTGAGGACAAGAAAGGTCAAATGACTTGTCCAGGATCCCACAGCTAGTAAGTGTCAGAGGTAGGATTCAAACTCCAGTCTTCCTGATTCCAAGTACAGCCCTCTATCTACTGCACCACCTACGTGCCTCATCCCTCGCTTCCACTTCAAAACCTCTTTCTATCTTCATCCAGCTTTTCTTCCTTTGCTCCTTGCAAAAGTTAACTCCTTTCCACTTGTTCTGCTTGGTCCATCATTCTCTCTCTCTCTCTCTCTCTCTCTCTCTCTCTCTCTCTCTCTCTCTCTCTTTCTCTCCTTTAGGCTTTCTTGCTGTTTTCTACTACTGACAAATATGCTCAGGTCTCTTCCTTATTCTCCCTTTTCTTAAAAACAAAGCAAAAACTTGGGCAGCTAGGTGGTGGAATGTAGAGAGCAACTTTCCCTGGAGTCAGAAGGACCTGAGTTCAAATTTGGCCTCAGATATTTACTAATCCCGATTGCCTAAAAAAAAAAAGGCAAAACAAAACCTGTCCCTTGGTCCTGCTATCCCCTTGAACTATCATCCAAGGCCATACATCTCATAATACACCTGGGCTCAGATTTGAACCTAAAACCTCTGACTCTGAACCCCCTGTTCGGACTTGAACTCAGATCTTCCTGTTACCAAGGCCAATCATCTATCCACTATACTAAGCTTATCTTTTCAGTGATCTCATCTGCCCTCAATTCATGCAGATGATTCCCAATTGCCATTCAGCCCTAATTTCTCCCCTGAATTCCAGGCTTTCCCCTGTGGCGGTCTTCTAGACCCTTCTACTTAGATGTCCTGCTAGCACCTCAAATTCAATGCATCCAAAATGGACCTCAGTATTTTCTCCCTTCAATTTGCCTGTCCTCCAAATTTCCCTGTTTTTATGGAGGGAACAACCATTGTCCCAATTACTCTGGCTTGGAACCAGGGTCATCTTAGGCCCTTCTAGCTCCCTTATCCCTCATATCCAATCAGATGCCAAATCCTGCCATTTCTACCTCAACAATATATCTCTGCAGATTGAGACAGTTTTTTGGACATGACCAATGTGGGAACTTTATTTTGCTGGACTATACATACTCATGATGGGTTTTGCTTTTCTTACTTTCTCAGTGTTGGGGGGGGATAGAGATGGGAGGGAGAAAATGCAGACTTGAAAATAAAATACAATTCAATAAAAAAAATCTCTCTCTCAAATTCATCACTTCCTATCTATTCATAAGAGGCAGCATAGTGTAATGCAGAGAAATCCAGCTTCAAAGATATGAAGACCTGGATTCTAGTCCTGCCTCTGACATGTGTCTGAGTTTGTGACATTGGACAAGACTTAAATCTCAGTACCATAGACAGCTCTCTAAGACCATGAGTTGCAGAAGAAGGTATCAATCTGCACTGGTGGAGGAAGTTTCCTTACCTGGGAGTTCCCTGTACCAAATGGATCCTGGGTCCGGTACCTAACCCTATATAGTCACAAAACTATCACCCTAACCTAATTCAAGGCGTATCACCTCTCGCATCAAACTATTGTAAGACCTCACTGTCTACTCTCTCTGCCTTCATTCTCTCCTTTCTCCAAATAATCCTCCACACAGCTGCCAAAATAATCTTTCCAATTGCACAGTTTTCCTGCTCCGGAACCTCCATTGGCTCCCTATTGTCCTTTAGGATCCTTCCCAGTCTGGCTCCATTCTATCTTTCTAGCCGTATTTTTCATTATTTCCCTTCACAAACTCTATTTTCTAGCCAAATTCAGTGTTTCCTGAACTTGATCTGCTGTCTTCTCATCTCTGTCCATTTGTGCAGGCCTTGCTCAATCCATGGAATGAATGAATTAATGAATGAAAAGTATTTTAAAGTGCTGTTTGTGTGCCAAGTGCTGGGGAGACAAATAAGAAAATGGGAGGCAGTCCATGCTTTCAAGGGGTTCACACTAATTAGGAGAGACAACACATCTCTCCCTTTCAGCATCCTTTTACTTCAAGGCCCAACTCAGAGGCTGCCTCCCCTCTAAAGCCTTCTCTGATCCTCCAAGTGGGTCTTCTCTCTTTAGTCCCCATCATGCCCACTCTTTGTCATGCTTATCTTGGCCAAAGTCATATTCCCTTAGTCAGACAGAAGCTGCTTAAAAGTAGTAACCATCTTTTTTTAGTAGTATATACTATTATCTACATCTGCTTAAAAGTAGTATCATATTTTATTTTTGTGTCTCTGGTGCCTAGGAAAGTACCTTGAATACTGTAGGCACATAACATTTAATTTCATTGAAAGATATGGTTTTACCTCTATTGAAAAGATAGGAAAACTGAAGGAAAAACAGACCCATAGTCATTCAAGAACTCCTTGAAAGACTCCCAGGCTCTGGCCCATATTCAGATGTCAAAGCAGGTACAAGGCAGGCCTCAGAGGTCTCCCACTCCCATGTGGAATTTATGAGTACTGAGACAAAGATGTGGGCAAGCAAGTCAACCCAATATTGGATTATTTCTAAGGCATGAAGAAGTTACCTATGTATATGAAGTTATGCCTCCTCTCCTCATAGGATGGGATGAAGAGACCCACTGGGGTAAGGGGATAAGGGAAGAGAGGAGAGATTAGGCGACGGGCTGCTTGACCAGGAGGGATATGAAGCCCAAAGCTCTGGACAGCTCAGGGCTGGGAGGGAGGCTTAGGAAGCCTTGTATCTGGGTTCAGTTAACAGTCCCTGAGAGGCTATACTGGGAAGGGGGTTGGAAGGAGCCCAGAGGTGATGGAATTTGGAATCTCTAAGAACTGTAACATCTGTGAAATAGAAGAGGTTGCCTGCTTTGGGGATTTGGGGGGAGGGATACACAGAAAGAGCAGTGAGGGCGGGAGGGAGCCAGGTTCCATTATTTGCTTTGTTTGCTGCTTGGAAGAAAGATGGGAGCTAGTACAGATGGGAATGCTGCTTCCCCCATCTGTTCCAGGGTTGGAGCTTGGGCTCACCTGAATCTGCCCCTCTTATATTGTTCCAGTCTCAGGGGTCAAGGGAACAATCTGATTAAGGTTTAAGGATTAAGACGAAGGGCCCTTAGATTTGTTTTTGGCAGGACCATTTGGTGGGTACATTTTTAACCACTTTGTCTATGTATTGTGCCTGTCCTTGCAATACAAACATACACACACTATACATACAGCTAAAATGCATTTTCTATAAGAAGCCTTTTCCCAGTCCTCCTTAATTCCTGCTGCCTTCCTTCTGTTATCCTGTCTGTACATAGTTGTCTGTAGGTTGTCTTCCCTATTGGACTATGAGCTCCCTGAGAATAGGGATTTTTTGGTTTTGGTTTGTTTTGCTTTTCTCTGTATCCCTAATGCCTAGCACAGTGCCTGGCACATAGTAGGAGCTTAATAAATGCTTGCTAACCTGACCCAGGCAGAGATCTTTGTAATAGTTTCTAATTATATGAATTTTTTATAGTCAAAATGTTTTTCATAGATCCTGGGTCTGATGAAAAATATTGCCCTGACCTGGAGGGGAAGAAAGGTCTAACATAAGCCCAACAGCAAAACCCAGACCTAGACCCTTTCTTCTTCCCCAAGCCCTTTTTGTTGCATCATTCTGACCATCCCCTTCTATCCTTGCCTTTCCTTCAGAGGACCAGAAGCTGGACAATGCTAAGGAGAAGAGCCTGCCACACAAAGTTACAAAGCTCTCTCTAGGAACACACTCTAACCTCCACTCTACTACCACCACCCCGTCCCATCCCCCCACCTCCCCAGCCAGGATCAGAATTATGGAATCTCCAGATTGAAGGGGAACTAAGAGGCCATTTGGCCTAGCTCCTACCCACAATCCACATATAGATCAAATCGTGACAGGCAGCTGGACAAGTAGTCCTCAGAATAAGATTTAAGTGCTTACTCTGTACTATATGAAAGCACTGTGCTAGGCACTGGGGATAACCAAGCTCATCTTCTAATAGAGGGAGTCACATAGATTTTGGCTATAAGTTAGATAAAAAGGACCATTAGTCTTTACAAGGCAGATAGTAATGTATCTTCTTTGATGTCATTTCCATTGATAAAACCATATCCATTTCTGACATTAAACTTTTTGTCAGTGCTAAGGATTCTGATGATGAGAACTTCCTTGTCTTGGTCTTCAGTAGCTGTGCTTGTTGAGAAGTCAGGGTTGCAGCATTTGCAGAGACAGAAGCTGGGCTAGGTCTCTATAGGAGTTACTCACTTGGAAGATGGTTGTGGGGCCAAAGGTAAAAGCAAGGCTGATGACCTGAGAGGTTCTGGTATTCATGGAGTTCTTAGGCACCTTTACAAAGGAGTGAAGTGAAATGGTGGTAGTGAGGGCAGCATGACCCACCTGGCACATTCCATTTCTTCTCTGTCCCTCAGGGCAGCTAGGCTAGCTTGCCTGCCCATTGGTGACAGTTGGCCTATTGCTATTGGTGGTGGCAAGGGTGGGAGATATGTCTCCACAGGGTTTATTCCCCCCAGACAATTGTGGTGGGGAGGTCAGGCTGGAAGGCATACTGTTGGTTTGTGAAGGGTCCTGATATTCCTGGGGTTCTTACATATAAGCTGGGATGATATAGCTTCTCTCATCTGAACTTTGTTCCCAGTCACATGAACAGAATTCATATTCTTGGTCAAATATTGGGCAGTAAAGAGAGGTTCTCCCAGGGGAATCTTGGAAGAAAAGGGATTCACTCTTTCTGGTTTCTGCCTTGGCAGATCCTGTCAAACTGGAAAGGCTTTGAAGGTGAATCCAGTGATGATTGTCTCTTGTCTAAGAACCAACCTAGCTAACTACGTAAAAGCTCATTATTTTTTAACTACATGGAGAATGGATTAAAGACAAAAAAAACTAGAAGCTGGGATTCCGATTAAAAATTATTGCAACAGTCTAAGTGAGAGAACAGAGAAGAGCATTTTGAAAATGGTGTAAAACAAGGTGGCTACCATTTGAGTGGAAAAAAGGGTTGATAAAAGACATGGTATGGGTGTAGAATGAACGAGATTTTCAAGTGTATTGGAAATGGGGGTTAATGACAAGGGAGAGATTAAGGGTTTCAAATTTGGGTGGTGGGAAGAATGGTAGTGCCCTTAACAGAAAGAAATTTGGAGGAAGGGTATTTTTTCACTGTGGGTGATGGGTTCTGTTTTGGGCAGGTTAAGTTTGAGCTACCAATAGGATATTCAGTGGAAGATATCCAACAGGCAGTTGCTGATGTGGAAACTAGGTCTACCTTTGCTTTAAGACACCTGCAATTAACCCTGCTGTAACTAATCTATTTTTCTCATCCCTTTCATTGCCAAATTTTATAAACAAAAGAGTCAATACCTGCTACCTCTACATTTTACCATCTGCTTCTCCTTAATCCTTTACAATCTAGCTTCTGTCCCTGAAACTAAACTGAAACTGCTCTCTCCAGGGTCAGTGGCCTCTTTATAGCCAACTTTGCTGATCTTTTCTCAGCCCTCATCCTCCTTGCCCACTCTTCAGCCTCTGGCATTGCTGGCCACATCTTTTCTCTCTCCTCTTAGCTACTGTGGCATTGTGTCATACTGCCTTTTCTCTTCCCTTTCTGACTGCTCCTTCTGTTCCCTTTCATATTTATTCTTCCTCCTCCCCTCTAACAGTGGCCATTCTTCAGGGCTCAGTTTTCAAGTCTCTGATCTTGTCTCTCTATATTCCTAAGGATCCCTTTTGGATGACTCCCATTTCTAAATCTTTGGCCCCAACTTCTGACCTGAATTCCATCCATATCTAAATGTCTGGCTATCATCACACACTCCATATCTCAATGGATCTTTTTTGCTCTCCTCAATAAAAGTATATCTTCCATTGGTGCAGAAAGCAATCTATCCATATCTTCTCATTTTAATTCTTGTTCATGATCTCCCACAGATCATCCACAGAAAATTTAGCTAATGACCTGAAGGCCTTCCTTCAGTTTTCTTGTTTATTTTTTCTTTCCCTTTTTTTGCATTTAAAGGGTACCACTGTACCTGTTATTCCTCATTGGATACATGACAGACCCACATCCCTTTTTAATCACATTTTCCTGGATGAGATCCCTTAAGCTCCTTCTTACACAAAGGTCATTTGTGAAAATATGCTATGGACTACTTATGTCCACAATCATCTCAGCACTATAGGTCACCTACAACTTTGATTCTTTGGAAACTGTGGTATCCCAAGATTCACAACTATGTAGCATCACTGGGAAAATAATGTTGTTTAAAAATTTGGTTTTTCATTTTGGAAACAGCCTGGTATTATTGAAGGTATTTAACCATTTCCCAAGTGCAATTCACTCCTTTCTCCACCCATTCAATTCTTGGCTGAGCTCAATGTCCACCTGCAGTATCTGTCAAAAGATATATGTACTAAATCAATGGACTGGACATCATTGTCTGAACAACAGGCATTTTTCATCCATTGGTTTTTCCTATTTGGATTGTTAGATTGCTCTCCTAAATAATCATGACTTTCACTGAGAAGTCCCTCCAATGAAGTTTGATACAATCAGTACAAAGTGATTCACAAACAAGAACATCTGGAAAACCCCACCTATATGCTCTCTTTCCAACTGAACCCTGCACAGAGCATGCTCTATAACAGTGGGAAAGACTTTGGGTAAGCATACAACTCCCTATTTTATACCTTGTTTAACATGCATGATCAGGGGTCACTGAAAACTCAAATAGTTGAATTTATCAAGGAATCTTATGTGACCTTAACAGATATATGACAGACACCTTGTTGGAGAGGAGACTTTAAAGTTGTGTTTCGTTCAAGAGAATCATATACTTTTTTGAAATTAAAAAAAAAAATGATAAACATCAGGATCTTGTATTTTCTGCATCTTTCAGTCAATTCTGTGACTCCAAAAAATTGTGATTTGCTATACAAAGTCATTTGCAAAACCCTGCCTCTTTGCTCCTCATATTTTCTCAATACCATTTTTAATATGTGTATAGATCATTCTTACAAAAATTTGTTAAAGATGATAAAAAGTAGGCATATGGGTAAACACATCGATGTCTTCTCAATTACATTTTGGGGATCTTAATATTGTCCATGATTTTTCCATTCTTTTGGTATCTTCTCTATAATATATCTTATACAATATTACCTTAATGCTTTTAAGATTGCATGCATATATTTCCTCTGTGACTTGGCCTGGTCTAGCCACTCTTCCCAATTTTGTCTCCTTAAACATTATTTCTATTGCTACTCTACTATTTTAAGCACATCAGCGACCATAGTATGAAGCATCAAAATATGGTGGTTCCATAATTCTTTATGATGAAAGTAGATTGTTATAGAAACTGACCAATCAATTCCATTTTTTATTTATTTGTTTTTCTCCTGCTAGTTTAATATATGTACACTCTTGGGATGATATAACTTAGTTGGGCTATTTTTACCTCTACTATTTTTTACTGTTTTATGGGGCACTAATCCTCATAATTTTCCACTCTTTTTTCTGTAGTATTTCACAAATGAGCTTGCATTCTGGACCAGTGTTCCCCTTGGTTGTCATCTCTCTTGATTCAGCAAGGAGATAAAGTGATTTCTGCCTAAGGTGTTCCTTAGGGTCATTTGGCCTCCTTGTTGTAGCGACTGTTCATGTCAGTTAAAGTCTTATAGGAAATGGTGATAATCAAGATCAGGGTTTTTCTCTTTTTCCATTTGCCATGTTTTGACATCAACAACTCATTTGGATAGGTTAGATTGAAGCTTTTATAATTACATGCAAATTAGTTATATTCACCCAAGGAAGTAAAAAATAGAAAGAAAGGTCCAATATATGCCAAAATATTTAGAGCAGCACTTTTCGTAGTAGCAAAGAACTAGAAATAAAGTAGAGGACTGTAGATTGGGAAACGGCTAAATGGCTAAACAAATTGTAAGACATGGGAATATTACTGTTTTAAGAATTTGTGAATATGAAGAATACAGGGAAGCATTGGAAGAATTATAGGAACTGATATATAAAGTGAAGCAAGCAGAACCAGGAAAACAATATCCACAATGAGTGCAATATAGATGGCAAGAACACCAAACATGGCAATGAAGAAGAGATATAAGGATGCACCTCCCTCCCTTCTCTGCAGAGGGAGGGTCAGTAGGGAGCTGGAACAGAGCACAATGTCAGACTTGTTTTGTGTGTTGCTCAGTCATGCTGAACTGCTCCCTCCCTTCCCTTTCTTTTGAATTCTGTGTTCTAAGGGATGGCTGTGTGGGAGGAGATGAGACAGAGAGAGAGACAAAGAGAGAGAGAGAAAGAGAGAGAGAGAGAGAGAGAGAGATTGAGAGAGAGAGAGAGAGAGAGAGAGAGAGAGAATATATTGGGAGATAAAGGTATTTTAAAAACAAAATATATCAATGAAAGTTTAAAAGACCATGCAGTGTCAAACCTCATCTTTATCCTTTCTGTGTGACCCTAGGCAAGTTAGTTAACTGCCGTTTGCCTCAGTTTTCTCATCTGTAAAATGGTGATAATAATAGCACCTACCTCCTGGGGTTATTGTGAGGATCAAATGAGATAATTGTAAAGCATTTAGCACAGTGCCTGGCATATGGTAAGTGCTATATAAATATTAACTATTATATCCCCTAATTTGACATTGATTTTGACCTTTGTTCTAGTCTAAAATCTGCCCGCACATTACCAACAGACTCTATTCCATCTCCCATATTAGTAATCAATTCTTTCCTATTTTTTGAGATATGTCACTTTCACTTTTTGTGATGTTGTTTGGTGCTTCCCATGTCCAGGGCCTTCCACCTTTCTTTTTGAAGAAAGTGAGGCTCCTGAGCAGTCTGCAAACCTCTTTTGTTTCTTAAACCTGAACCATATTTTCCAAAATCCTTTTTGTCATTCTCCCTTGTGCCCATCTCTTCACCGAAGCCACCAAAATTTTATGCGCTGGCTTGGTTTGCAGAATTTTAGCAGAATTATCCTACCATTCTTCCCACTACACCAGGAGAAAGGCCTTGCCTTCAGGGTCTTCCTGGTCCTATTCTAGTTATTCAGTCTCAACTCCCATTGGATTTAGGCTCTCAACATACATCTTCCTACTGGATCTTGGCCAGGCTTTTCGCTTCCCCCTAACACACATGTTCTTTCTAAATATGTTCACCCTATTCCCTTCATCCTCTTTGTAGATATCCTATGTACCTTCCAAGGGCAAATTTTAATCCCCCTCCCACCGCTGTGAAGCATTCTTAGCCCAGAGTGATACTTTCTGTCTTTTAATTCCTCTTTCAAGTCTAAATAACTTCTCTGGCCATCCATCATGGATACTTTGGGAGATGACTTATATTATTATATTGAAGAGTGATTTAATTCTTGTATTGCCCTTACCATTTTTTGTTGTTCTTGGGTCTTATGGTGCCTTGTGTTTATGCCATCTCTTACAAATCTTACCATTATTTGTAACGAGGTGGTACAGCGGATAGAGCATTGGGCCTGGAATTGGGTAGACCTGAGTTCAAATCTGACTTCAGACACTTACTAGCTATATGACCCTGAGCAAGTCACTTAACCTCTGCCTGCCTCATTTTCTTATCTATAAAATCAAGGTAATAATAGTACCTACCCCACAGGATTGTTGTGAAGATCATTTGGGATAACACATCACACACCTTATATTGCTATATAAATGCTGAGGTTTTTTTTCCCCAATTATACGTTTCTTGAGATCAGATATAACTCATAATCCCCAACAACACCTAACACTGTGACTTTTGTAGGTGTCGATAAATAATTATTGACTGATAGATGATCAAACAAAACCCCCAAAATTACATCGACTGATAAACGCCGAGTGTAAATCAACAAGGTTCATATTGGCAGAGATAAATGTGAAGTCCTGCATTTAAGCCCCCAAAATCAACTGCATAAAGATAAGATGGGGAGATGTGACTTTAAAACCTTTCATGTTAAAAACAAATCTAGGAGTTTTTGTTGACCAAAAGTGGTTGCCAAAAAAGCTGAATCAATATGTGTGAAAGTTTTGTGAATCAATCAACAAATATTTATAAGCACCTACTATGTGCCAGGTACTATGTTCAATTCTGGGTATGAATATAAAGACAATCCCTACCCTCAAGGAGTTTACAGTATAGCCAGGGAAGACATGCTGTGTACAACTAGGGATAAACAAAATAGAAGGCGATTTTGGAGGGGAAGACCCTAGGAGCTGGGATCAGGAAAACCTTCATTCTAATGATCCCCTTATATTGTACCTTGAAGGAAACTAGAAATTCTAAGTGTTTAAGGTCAGGAGGCAGTATATTCCAGGCATAGGAGATATCCAGGGCAAGGGAACAGAAACTGGAAATGAAATACCATGTATGCGGAACTTTCAAGGAGTCCAGTTTGGCTGAACCGTGATGAAGGAGAACAGTGCACAATAAAGCTGAAAGGGAAGGTTGGAGGCAGGTTGTGAAGGATTTTAAATGATAAGCACAGAAGTTTATATTTGATCCAACAGGCGATAGGGAGCCAGTGGGTTTATTGAGTAGACGAGTGACTTGGCCAAGGCTTATGCTTTAGGAAAATCACTTTGGCAGCTTTGTGAAAGATGAAATAGGGACGGGAGACAAGGAAACCAATAAGAAAGCTGTTGCCATAGTCCGGGCGAGAGGTGATGAGTCCGTACCCAGGTGGGGGGAGGGTAGCTCTCTGGGTGGCGGGAAGGGATTAGATGTGAGGGATATTGTGGAGGCAGAAACCAGATTTGGCTCCTGATTGTAGTTAAGAGCTACATAAGTAGAAGTCAGTATCACTATCAAGCTGCATTAATGAAAGTAGCATTTCTGGATCATGGGAAGTGAAAGTCCCTCTGTCTATCATGGGAAGTGAAAGTCCTTCTGTCTATCACGCTGGGCAAATAGCATTTCAAATGTATGTTTCATTCTGGGCATCACCTTTTAAGATGGGTAGTGACAAGCTGGAGGGCATCCAGAGGTGATCAGGATAGAAACTGTGTTATATAAGGAACAGCTGAGGGAAATGAGTGTATTTAGCCTGAGGGAGAAAAGGGAAGACTGGAGAGCTATCTCCTCATATTTGAAAGATTCAGAAAGGAAAGAGAGCAGACATTCTCTGTTGCTCAAGGGCAAAATCAAGCTGGCTAACTGAATAGTGGCAGACTTTGGCTTAATAGAAGAGAGAACCTCCTAGAGGCTGGAACTGTCCCAAAAAGAAATGGGCTACCTTGGGCAGGGGTAACTCCTTATTACTGGAGGTTTTCAAGAAGAAGCTAAATGCCCATCCTTTAGGGATACCATAAGCAAAGTTTTCTCCATTGAGAAAGTGATAGACCTAGATAATAACCAAGGACCCTTCCAACTCTAAATTATATGATTCTAAGAGTATTTCTCTGATTCTATAGTTCGGATATCTTGTTACACAATCCTGGAGCTAATCTGCCTGTCACCCTTCAGCATCCTCCTAAGGCCACCCCAAGACAATTGTTGGAATGATCAATTTCAACAGTATTTCCATAATTTTATCACTTTGTCCAATGTCTATAGGGTTTCCTATTCCTTGGCCAACTCAAATCTGAACTTTATGTGAGATTCAATGCTTAACATCAGAGGTAACAAACACAGATGAGGCCTGGGTCAGATTAAAATGTAATTGGGAAATATTTACCAAAAATAAAGAAAAACACAATAAAACAGTGATAACATTAAAATTTTAGAATAAGTCAATATGCAGGCTGCAGGGATCCAAAGGTATAGATTAATGGCCTCCATTTCTATTTGTGTTTTGACAACATCGCTTTAGATAATAAATGAAAAGAAAGGAAAAGCCCTCAGAAAAAAGATGGGAAAACACACTACAGATAAAATGTCTGACAGGCGCTCTCAACACAATAATGAGGCAGTTTGCTGCCACAGTTAGCCATGAGAGCATCAGGGAGCTGAGATACAGCAGTTCTAAAGGCAAGAGGAACTGTCCGGGGACTCACAGAGCATGCGCTGCTAGGTGCCTGCCAATGCTAAGTACACACCACCTGTGCATAACAATGCAGGCTGCTGGGCCTACTAAAGGAGGCCAAAGGTTGGGGAGCAACTTCAGGATTAACTGGGAGAATGTGCCCCTTTAAGGAATAAAGAAAGGGCTTCAAAAAAAACAGAGAAGAGAATCCTAAGATGTGTTAGGTGCTGGAGGTGGGGGCGGGGGGGACAGTGCAGAGGGGGTGGGGGAAGGTGGAAAGAATGTGACAAAAAATGAAGGGAAGGAGGAAGACCATTGAACCTCAACCTTTGGAACTATGTAATAGGTATGACTGAGGCTATTCTCACTGAGGGTAGAGTTGGACCCACTGAGGAGAAAATTTTCTGTGCTCCCAGAAATAACTAAAATGAGAGACTTATTTAGAGCTGAAAGGTGCCTTCTGAGGCAGCTAAGTGGCTCACTGGATAGAGCACTGGGCCTGGAGTCAGGAAGTTCAAATCCAGCCTCAGACACTTACTAGCTGTGTGACCCTGGGCAAATCACTTAACCCTGTGTGTCTTGGTTTGCTCTTCTGTAAAATGAGCTGGGAAAAGAAAATGGCGAAAATCTCCAGTATCTCAGTCAAGGAAACTCCAAATGAGATCATGAAGAGTCAGATACGACTGGAAAATGACTGAACAATAATGAAAGAGGCCATAGAGTCCATAGAGTCCAACCTCTCCTCATTTTACAGATGAAAAAACTGAAGCACAAAGAGGTCAGGTGAATTGCCCAGGGTCATACAACTACTATCTGAGGCAGGATTTGAACTTAGGTCTTTCTGACTCCATGACCAGAATTCTATCCACTGCATCACCTAAATGGTTCCACAAGGAGAGAAGCCATCTAGGACTGATCAGAAAAAAAGGATAAGTAGTGATAGCTGTTGGATCTGCACTAAGGGATCATATGTCCATTTGTCAACTCAACAAGAACAAGAGGGAGGTGCTGTCCTCCCAAGGCTCATGTCCAAGATGTGATACCTGACAACCATCATCTACTTCTGGTGATTTATATGGAAACAAATGATGGAGCCAAGATATCGTGGGGAAGAAACTCAGAACATCAGGGGCATGGGTGATGTTCTCACCGCTGCTGCCAATAGAAAGTATGGGCTGCAGAAAAGAGAAATGGGTTTGGGACAGGTACAGCTAGTTCTAGTTAAGAAGATGGTACCAGAGGACGTGGTGTGGATTTCTGGATCATAGCTTAAATTATGGAAACAGTGGGTCTTTGTCAAGGATCAATTGTATATAACAAGGGCCAGTAAAAAAAGTATATTTGTGTGTTTTTGTATGTGTGTATGTGTGTGTATATATCTGTATATATGCACATAGGTATATAGATATATATTTGCCTTGGATATCTGATCTATGTGGCTCTAAATGAAAATTGATAGAGAGGGAAAAAACTGTCCATGGGAATCCACCAATCCCAATAATAGAGTTGAGTAGGAAGAAGAGTTATCAGTGAAAATGAATAGTAATTTTCACTTGACAATAACCAGCAAGAGGGCCAACAATGAAACTCAAGGCTTTACAGAGTAAGGGGAATGGCTACGGATGATGGGTCCAAGTCTGAAAGTTCATAAGTCAAGGGAACTTCCAATGTGGAAACTCCTTCCACTGATGCCTAAAAGCAACTCAACTATAACTTACAATCTTAAAGAGTTGCCTGGAGTCACTGAGTAGTTAAGTGACTTGCCCATGATCATATAGCTAGTATATGTTAGAGGTAAGATTTGAACTCTGGGCTTTTTGACCCCAGGGCTGGCCCTCTATCCCCTATACCATATTGCCACCAAAAGGAATCATAGATCTAGAAATGGAAGGGACCTCAGAGGCCATCAAGGCCAAGCCACTGAGACCTTGTCAATTTAAGTGGCTAACCCAAGACCAGACACAGAGTAAGGATCAGAGGCAAGATTTGAACCCAGGTCTTCTCTAAATTCAACCCCATAGGCATGAGACTTGATAGGAGGATACTCATAACTGGAATATGGCTAAGGGAAGTTTAAAATTATTCAAAAGGAGTAGATTAGATGGAAGGAAAGATAACACAGCTCTGGAGATTAAGACCATATTTTCATATGAAGAACTCTAAAAACTAGAGGGAGGAAGTAAGGTAGAGAATATTTGGGTGAGGATGAATGGAGGGGAACTGGAAGCAGTATTGTAGGCAAGTATCCCACTTATGAAATGGATGAGATCAGAAACAGAACAAAACCTGATACAGAGGCATAATACAGCATGTGAGGGAACTCTCACTCTCTAGACACTTGATGGAGCTTCCCCCACACTCTCTTGCTCTTTCTTTTCTTTTCTTTCTCTTCCTTTCTTTCTTCCTTCCTTTCTTTCTTTTTCTTCCTTCCTTCCTTCCTTCCTTTCTTCCCTTTCTCTCACTCTTCCTCTCTTCTTTCCTTCCTTTCTCTCTCTTCCTTCCTTTTCTCCCTCTTTCTCTCTCTCCTTCCTTCCTTTCTTTCTTTTTTCTTTCTTTCTTTTCTCTCCCTCTTCCATTCTTCTTTCCTTCCTTTCTCTCTCTTCCTTCCTTTTTCTCCCTCTTTATCTCTCTCATTTATTCCTTCCTTCCTTCCTTCCTTCCTTCCTTCCTTCCTTCCTTCCTTCATTTCTCTCTGTTCAAAGCAGAACAGCTAATAAATTCTTGACTTTCCTTGAGGATACCTTCATTCTTCAAAAAGTGGAGGCAGAAAAAAGAGGAAGAATGAACTTGGATCTGATTTTTCCTAATAAGAAGGAACTGGTTGCTGAAGCAGGAATGCCAAACAGGAATTAAGCTCTTCATCTTAGAATTTGTGATTTGTTTTTTAAAAGGAAGGGAAAGCTGAAAAGAATCTGATCTAATTCAACTGAGTAAGCACCTATTGGGCATCCATCTTCCAGGCAGGAGGAGTATGGTATAATGGTTAGAGAGCTGATCCCAGAATCATCAAGACTTAGTTCAAATGCTGCTGCTAATATCGATTAGCTGTACGATCCTGGGCAAGTCAATTTAAACTCTCAGTGCTTTCTAGGACTCTGAGTTACAGATGAATGTATATTCTGCATTAGTGGAAGAAGTTTCCATACTTGAAATTCCCCATATCAATGCAATAAGTCTGGTTTTTTAAAATGTGCTTAATATAAGGAATATGAAGACAAAATGGAGAGTCCCTGCCCTTGATAGTGCCTCCAATATTCTATTGGAGAGAAACATGGGCACAGATAAGCAAGTATAAAGTAGGGAGAGCACCAACATATCCAGGGATCAGGAAGGTCCAGGAGGAGAAGGCATTTGAGGCAAGTTTTGAATTGATGTAGGAATTTCAAGAGGCAGGGATGAGGAGGAAGAACATTCCAGGCATGGGGAAATGACATCAGGAACAGGAAATAGCAAGTAGGAGGGTTTTGATTACACACCTCTGGCCTCTACATGAGAGATAGTAACATGAAGTAAAGCTAGAAAGAAACATTGGAATGAGATAGTAAAAGAATGGCTTTAAAGAAAAGAGGAAAGTGTATTATATCCTAAGGAGCCATTGAAATTTTTTGAATAGGGGATTGACATGGTCAGATCTGTGCTTTTGGAATATGAATTTGGTAGCCAGGTGGAGGATGGATTGGAGAGGAGAGATACTGGGGGGAAGGAAACCAATTAGGAGACTATCTAGAAGAACATGTGAGAGATGATAAAGGACTGGACTCAAGTGGTTGTGTGTAAGTAGGAAAAAGACAGATATTGTGGAGGTAGAATTGACAGCATCTCAAACCCTCCCCCTTCCTACCTTCCCTCTTACCATCCAGGGCACCCCTATCCTCCAAGTCATCCAGGTTCACAGCCTAGGTGTCACCCTCACTCCTCACTCTCTCACTATCACTCCCATATCAAATCTTGTCAATTCTACCATTGTAACACCTATTGTATATATCCCCTTCTCTCCTCAGACACTACCACCACCTTGGTCTAAACCCTCATCACCTCCTGCCTGGTTTGTTGCAATATCCCTCCTATTGGTCTTTCTGCCTTCCATCTCTTCCCACTCTCTCCCATCCTGTAGTCAGCTGACAAACTGATCTTCCTAAAGTGGGAGTCTGATCATGTGCAATAATCACAACTCCAGTGGCTGCCTATTATCTCCAGATCAAACATAAAATTCTCTGGTTTTAAAAGCCTTCTATAACCTGTCCCCTTCTTACTTTTCTAGCCTTCTTAATCTTACTTCCCTCCACACACTGCAGTGAAACTGGTATCATTGCTATTCCTTGAACAGGACACTTCATCTTCAGACTCAATGCATTTTCAGTGGGTATCCCCCATGCCTGAAATTCTTCCTTCTCATCTCCATTCCCTGGCTTCCCTGATCCCAGCTTCTGCAAGAGCTGTTGGTTGCTGAGTCGTTTCAGTCATGTCTGACTCTCCTTCACCCCATTTGGGGTTTCCTTGGCAAAGATACCGGAGTGGTTTGCCAATTCCTTCTCCAGCTCATTTTACAAATGAAGAAACTGAGGCAAACAGCGTTTCACAGCTATTAAGTTTCTAATGTCATATTTGAACTCAGGTCCTCCTGATTCCAGGACTAGCACTCTATCCACTGTGCCACTACTTTCTGCAAGAAGTCTTTCCTGATCTCCCTTGATGCCACAGCCTTCCCTCTAAGATTATCTCTAGCTTTTCCTGTCTACATCATTTTTGGACATAGCAGTCTCTGCTGTTAGACTGTGAGCTCATTGAGATCAGGAATTATTTTTGCCTTCTTTTGTACCTCCAATGCTAACCACAGTGCCTAGTACACAGCAAGTGCTTGTTAACTTGACTTGACCTGGAAGTAGACATGAGGGTGAAGGAGAGGGAAAGATCCAGGACTCTGAATTTTTTTAACTTGCCTGCCTAGGGGGATGGTTGAATGAAGGGCAGGTTTAGTGGGAACAAATAATGAGTTCCATTTTGGATATGCTGAGTTTGAAGTGAGTTCCCAAAGGCAGTTGGTGATATAATGCCAGAGTTCAGGAGACAGATGAGCATTGCATATGTGTATCTGGGAATCATCTGCATAGTGGTGCTAGCCAATTTAACCCCTGAAAGATGATAACGTCACCAAGAGAGGAAAGTGCTGATAGAAAAGAGACCCCATGACAAAAACCCCAGGCATACCCATACATAGGGTTCAAGAAACATGGATGATAATCCTGTGAAGAAATCTAAGAAGGAACAGTCAGACAGGTAGAAAGAGAACCAGACCACAAGAGGGTCATGAGTAGTCAAGGAGGAGAAAGTATCCAGGAAGAGGGGGTGATAACCTCTATTTTAGATGAGAGCATTTCAAAGAGGTCAGAGAAAAGACAGGATTCCATGGCTAATATTCAAGGGGACTCAGTCCAGAAGAGATATGCAGCCCTCAGAGATGGAAGTCTAACAATAGAAGCATGAAATTTCAGTGAGGAAGAAAAGGATGATCTGCCCAAGTAGACCAAGGGAGATTTATACAGAGGGAATTCATTGGCCAAATTACACTTTTTAATATAGAAAATGGAATCAAGGGCAGGTAATGAAGGATGAATACAAAACAGTGGCAAAGTCATGTAAAATAAAATCAGGAACACTAAAACTCCAAATGAGCTAAAGCTGGCAATGAATGCTAAGAAAGACAAAAACCCACTTTAAGTCTTAGTGGTTTCAGGGGTAAGTGCAATCAGTCGATTGATTTACTGAGCACCTACTAGATACTGAACATTTGGGTTACAAAGGCAAAATGGAGAAACAGACCATGTCCTCAGGTAATCTACGATATTGGGGAGACACTGCATACACACATAAGTATATACAGGAAGGAAGGAAGAGGTATTTATTGAACACCTACTATGTGCCAAGTACCATCCAAAGCACTTTATAAATTTTATCTCATTTGATCCTGTGAGATAGGTGCTATTATTATCATCATCCCCATTTTACAGGTGAGCAAATTGATGTAAAAGGAGGTTAAGTGACTTGCCCAAGGTTACGCAGCTAGTAAATGTCTGAGGCTGCATTTGAACTCAGGTCTTCCTAACCACAGGCCACTTAGTGGCCTCTAATTTATATAAGATATATACAAAGTAATTGAAGTGGGGGCAGAGAAGATTCTAGCAACCAGGGGATCCAAGAAAAATTTCATGTAGAAAGTGTCACAAACTGACATTGAAGAAAACTAGGGACTCTAAGAGGCAAAGGTGAGGAGGGAGGACAATCTAAGTATGGGGGTGGGCTTAGTGTAAGGAGGGGGCAGGCAGCCTGTGCAGCCAGTTTGGCTATATTGTGAAGTGCATGAAGGGGAATGATATATAATAAGGCTAGAAAGATGGGTTGGAGCCAAGTTACGAAGGACTTTATATGCCAGACAGAAGAGTTTATATTTGATCCTAGAGGGAAGGGAGTGATGTGGTCAGACGTGTGCTTAAGGGAAAATCACTTTGGCAGTCATATGGAGGATGCTATTCAAGGTAGACAGGTTAATGTCAGCAGACCATAGAGAGAAGGCAGAACTACTCAATTCTTTTATGTTACTATCAAAGAGAATAATTTTTAGGCTGGGAAGGATAAAACAAAAATCGTTAACAGGACATTGAAGAGACAGCTAAGTGGAGCAGTAGATAGAGAACCAGTCCTAGAGTCAGCAGGACCTGAGTTCAAGTCCAGCCTCACATACTTGACACTCACTAGCTGTGTGACCCTGGGCAGATCACTTAACTCTGAGTACCTCACAACAAACAAACAAAAAACAACCCAGGATAGTGAAGACCAAGATGAGCAAAATGATTATAAGAGATTGTCTAACTGCCCGCAGAGAATTCAAATCACCATGCCCAGGTGAACTATTTTCCAGGGCACTGAGAAGGGTGACAGATATGAGTGTGGAGCCACTATCAATAATCTTTGAAAAATACTGCAGGTTCTCCACCCCTGAGTCCTAGTCTAATTCATAGCAGAACAAGAGTGCCAGTCTGCAGAGGCTCTGGTAAGTGCTCATCCAGCCTCCATGAGGAAACCCCTAGGACAAGGGAACTGCCCCCCCCCACTTCTTATGGCAGCCTTTTCCACCCTGACTGTTGGGGACTTTCTCTCTATATAGAGCTGCATTCTGCCTCTCTCCTATTTCCACCCACTACTCCTCTCTCTGCCTCTTGGGGCAAGCAGAATAACCCTTCTTCTACATGCCTGCTCCCCCATCCCCCAAGTCATCTCTTCTCCAGGCTACATACCCTCAATTCCTCTAGATGATGCTAGGCATGGTTTCTAGTCCCCTCACCATCCTAATCCCCCCTTTTATGGAAATTCCTCAGCTTGTCATTGTCCTTCCTAGGATATAATGCCCATAAGTGAACAAGATACCAGAGCAGACTGGACACTGTGCCTCTCTCAGTGAAAGGGAAAACAGCAATACTAATAAATACTAATAATAAAACAACCATAATACTAATAACACTACATAAGCACATGTGGTGCTTTAAGGCTGGCAAAGTATTTGACATACGCTATTCAATTGATCCTTACAACAATCCTGGGGGATATAAGTGCTATCATTATCCTCATTCAACAGGTGAGGAAACTGAGTCTGAAAGAGATGAAGTGTTAAATGGCCATGGTAATCATTCCTAGAATACTTATGTCATAGTGTTGCTGTGAGACTCAAAGAAGATTGTGTACATAAAGGGATTTGCAAACTTTAAAGCTATATACATATTAGGGTCTTTTATTCCCTAGTCTAGTAACCTTGCCAAAAATAAAAGATTAGGTTAATCTGGCATTTTAAAAGGTTTTAATGCTGCTGTGTGTTTTCCACACCAGTCAATGCTGCTTCCCCCATCCTGACCCCAAACCCTCCTGGTAACAAAAGCAAAACCATAGCTACTATATATCACAGTATATGTGACATTCTACACCCACACTCTTCTCTCTGCTCTTCTGAGAGGAGGGAAAGTCTGTCTCATCATCTGTCCTCTGGGATCAAGATTGGTTGGTGTGATCTGTTCTTGTTGAAGCCATGAAGACACACTGGCCCTTTGTGATTGCTGCTTTCCTTTCTAAATTCTTAGATGCCATCCCTTTAATGTTCTAGCATTTTGCTAAGAATTGAAGTCAAGCTCATTAGCCTATAGTTCCAGACTTCACCCTCTCTATTTTTAAATTTAGGATGCTATCTGCCTTTCCCTAGTTGCATGGTACCTCTTTCACATTACCCAGTATCTTTCAAAAGTCACCTACAGAAGTTTATCCACCACATCTCTCCATCTATTTGCTCAATGAATTCTTAACCATTCTTTAAAGGCTACCTCAAATGCCACATCTTCCATAAAGACCTCTGAGCTCTGGTTACTGAGCCTTATCTTGCCCAGTTCAAAGCCTGCCATGCCATTTCCTAGACATCTCCAAGCCATGCTGCCCATATTCAGCCTCCTTCTCTCCTCCCCACCCCTCACTGAAACTTAGACTCTTGCCCCTATAACCTTAGGTTCTTTTTTTAAGTTTATTATTTATTTTTAACATTCTTTTTTTAAAAATTTGAGTACCAAATTTTCTCCTTCTCTCCAGTCCCTCTCCCACCCATTGAGAAGGCAAGCAATATGATATCAATTAGACATGCAAATCCTTAAAAATATATGATCTTAGGTTCTGATTGGTCAGTGCAACCTTATCTTAGTGGGTCCCAAACCCACTATTCTACTTCCTGTCCATCTCTGAACTCTAGCTTCCTCTTCATCCCACTGGAACTGGTACCCAGCCCCTTACTTTCCCAATCCAGCTCCCCTATTTGTGCTGTCTTCTCTTATTATAAAGTGAACTCCTCAAGGGCAGGGACAAACTTTGCTTGTTTTTGTATCCCTATCACTCAGAACGATGCCTAGCACATAGTAAGCACTTAATAAATTCTTTTTCATTCATTCTTTCTTCACTCATCCATTCATTCATAAAACCTTCCCCGATCCCAGGGGTCTATAATAACCTTCATTCTCAGAACTCACATGGCACTGGGTTTGTTTGCTTTTTTTCCTTTGGCACATCTCTGATGCAATTATCATATATTATTTTGTACAGTTATCTCTGTTTATGTCATCTTACACTGTAAGTCCCAGGAGGGCAGGGACTTTAATGTGTCCTCACTAAACTTTTATTTCCAATAGCACCAAGCACTTAATAATAAAATAATAATAATAATAAAAATGCTAGGGTGACTAAATGAACCAAGTTACATCTGCTGCCCACACATTTAATTCTTTTCTTAAATTGTGAACAGACAATTTTAAGCCATTAAACCATTTTATTACTTATCCAATTATGGCACGAAATTGTTGACTCTCACAAATACCCTGTGAGGTAGGTTAGGCTGGCAGATGTTATCTCCATTTTACACATAGGGAAACTGAGGCTCCCTGAGATGAATTGCCCCAGGTCACACAGATAGTGAGTGAGATTGTAAACCAGCACTCAGGTCTTCTCTTTCCTGATCTAGGTTTTTCTCCATTACCTCACAGATGTCTAGGTAAAGGTCTCGAGCTCTCGATTTGTGCTTAGCCTTATTCTGCCTCAATCTTAAATTCAAATCTGCTCCATCAAAGCAAACTTCCTCCCATTCTGCCCAATTTTGGAGCCCTGACCAGGCAGTTTCCCTTGCCTGTGACAAGCTCCCCCATTCCCTGGGTAAAGCCTTCCCATTATCTAGGAAGCCTTCCTTCACTAACCACTAGGCTCCACCAACAGCACTCCCTGGAGGTCACAGGCTAAGGATACAATTCCATGTAAGTGATCCCTTAAAAGGCAAACTCAGCCTAGAAGAATTTGCTATTCTGCAATTCCTCACAGTAGGGGGCACATGTGGTAGACATTACTCAGTCTCTTGCAGTGACTAATTTTTGATGTCCCATTATCATTTTGCCTCTGGGTGATGTGTTGGCTCAGTCCTTACAAACTCTCTGAGAGCAGCAGCTCCTTCCCCTGGTCCCATAACACACAGATCTCCCCTTCTCTCAATTCCATCACACAACTCTTTCCCCCATCATGTCTTTTTCCTTTCCCATTACATAGCTTCCGCCCCCATACCAGTGTCTTGGCTCCTCAAATACAATTTTCCCCCACGAAAAAACCACCCAAATAAAACAGACCCCCTTCCTCTCACTGGGGCCCATAACCATGACACTTATTTCCCTACATACGCATACACAAAAAACACACAAGTACACACACAAACACCATACATGTCCACATATATACACTCATACACACGTATGAACAACCACACAGGTCCACACATACATATAGTCACAAACACACAAGCACACACATGAACACTCATACATGCCCATGCATACATATAGTCACAAAACACAAGCACACACATGAATGCCCACACATGTCCACACATGCATATACTCATGCACACACACATAAATACCTCTACACCTCCACCCATACATATGCTCACAAATGGAGAAGCACACATATGAACACCCACACAGGTCCACACATACATATAGTCACAAGCACACACATGACCACCCATATGTGTCCATACATACATACACCCATGCGTACACACATGAACAACCATACATGTACACACACACTTTTCTCAGGACCCCCAGGACCCTCTCTCTACCTGTCTATAATGACGGGGTCAGACGGCGTCTCGTTTCTGTTGCCACAACTCTTCTTGTCACAGCAGCGGCTGTAAGGAGAGAAGGACAGAGTTGTAGAGCCAGGAGTGACCTTTGTGAGGCATTATGATGTAAGAGAAAAGGTACTTGACTTGGAATTAGGAGGATGTGGGTTCAGATCCCACATCGGTCATGAACAAACTGTGTGACCTCAAACAAGTCACTTAACCTCTCTGTGCCTCAGTTTCCTCATCTGTAAAATGAAAGGGTGGGAAGTCAAATGCCTCTAAGTCCCTTTTATCTCTAAATCTATGATCCTATGATCTCTAGTTCAAGCTCCACCCACCTCTGACACTTATGTGTGTTACCTTGGACAAGTCACTTAAATCTCATTTTTACCATTTATGAAGTGATGGAGTTTGTATGAAGTGACCTTTAAAGACCCTTTTAACTCTAAATCCACAATCCTAAAGCAGGAACTTTCCCTATAACACCCTCTCCAATGGTCATTCAACTTCCATTTAAAGACCTCCAATGAGCTGGTTACCTATAATGGGAGCCCATTCCGGGATTGTTGTTGTTGTTCAGTCATTTCAGTCATATCTGACTCTTCCTGACCCCATTTGGAGTTTTCTTGGAAGAGATACTGGAGTGGTTTGCCATTTCCTTCTCCAGCTTATTGTAGAGCTCAGGAAACTGAGGCAAACAGGGTTAAGTGACTTGCCCAGGGTCACACAGTTAGGAAGTATCTGAGGCCAGATTTGAACTTAGAAAGATGAGTCTTCCTGACTTCAGGCCTGGAGCTCTAGTGTTGTACCACCTAGTCATCCCTCCATTCCACTGTTTTGTAAGTCTAATTAGTATTTAATTAAGACTTAATGTTAGGAAGTTAATAATATTAACAGTTAACACATGGCATTTTAAGATTCACGAAGTGCTTTACAAATATCATCTCATTTGATTCTCACAACAACCCTGGGAGTAGGTGTTGTTATTATCCCCTTTCTACCACTGAGCAAACTGAGGTAGACCAAGAATAAGTGACTTGCCCAAGGTCACACAGCTAGTAAGTGTTTGTGGCAGGATTGAATTCATGCCTTCCTAACTCCACGTCCAGTGCTCTCTCCACTGGGCCACCAGCTGTCTCTTGACATTATTCACCTCCTGAGGAGTAAGGAGAGTAAAATGGAGTGGGAGAAGAAAAGAGAGGACACAGAAGTCAGGAAAGACAGTGGGATGGGGGAGAGAAGGAAAGTGAAGCAAGGGAAAAGGCAAGAATGGGCATCAGGAGGGTAGAGGAAGGAAGAGGAAGAAAACTACCACTATGGAAATTGTTTTTACGCAGAAAAAGTATCATAAACTGTGCTTGAGGCAAGCAATAGGAAACAGGCCTTCATGGGGGCCAAGGAGGTGGGGAGGGGAGTGGAAGAGACCACCTTGTGTGTGGGGACACACTGACCCCATGACATCAAAAAAAGAGGCTGTCACCAGACAAGGCACTCACCCCAGTCTGCCATTGGGTAGCTTCTGATTTTCACTAATTATTATTGCTAAATATGTGCTAAGATCTGTTGTTGTTTCCCACACTCCTAAGGGATTGTAAATGCCATTGGGGACCTCTAACTTTTTTTTATTGCCCTCTAAACTTGGCGCCCTGGACAAAGCCCTGGTCACCCCACCCTAGTCCCATTTCTAAAAGAAAGTGATGGGTAAAAGAACTGAGGGAAGGAAGGAGGGGGAATGGATTTCCCTCAGGGTAGGATCCCCATCCTGCATTCTTCCTCAAAGCTGGAGGAATGGGTAGGGATACAGAAACAGTCGTTCCCTACAGATGCTCTGAAAAGCTACAACTAGGATCGGGGGAAGAGAGAATAGGGAACAAAAAGGCCAGGAGTCACCACTGTTCTCTCCATATTTATGAAAAGTGTTCTCCATCTAAATTCCTGCCCACTTATGGGTTGGATATCCCTTCCAACTTTGGGATTTTAGAATTATATGAAACTATACCCAGGGCTTTGTTTTTCTTGCTTTCTTAGTGGGGGGTGAGAAGAAGCAAATGTTGAAAATAAAATTGAATTTTAAAAGAATTCTAGGAAACTGTGGGTAAAATAAATACGTGTATGGTTTCCCACTGACTCCAGTTGAAAGATCAAAAAGTACATTCTGGAGCCCTGTCAAAAGCTTATCTATCAGGCTAGGAACACACTTAGACAGGGCTCCCTCCCAACCAGCAGATAGGCTCATAGAAAAAGGTGGATCCTTGGTGCTCTGGAAATAAACCACCTAACCTTGATTCCCGAAAGACCAAGAGAGGCAAGGGCCCTCTCACCCCCCACTGCTACCATGCTCAGCTCTTCCTTTCCTGGAGGTGAGGGAAGAATCTCTACCTTTCTACCATTGCCTGGACATACACTTCCTTTTTACTTTGTATGGACAGAGCTGGTCTTGGGGAAGAGTCAAATGTCTGTCTCCCTCTGCCCTTTCCCTCCCCAGCACTGAGAGGGGAGAGGATAGAAAACATTGCAAGGATAGGGAAACTATTCTGTATCCCTCCGTTCCTGGAGGGATCCCGTCCAAGGCCATCTATGGGTTGCTTCAATTTGCAAAACAAATGTATTTTTGAAATGTTTATTCACTCATTTGGTGTAAATCAAATACTTCGAAATGCAATTCTCTTTCCCATGTCCTGGGGGAGCATGCCTTTTTTTAAAGGGATATTATTTCGAATTCTTATTTAACATGAAGAATACTCCATAATTGAACTTGTATGTAAAAACAGATTTCAATATGTTGGGTTTGCTTTAAGCAAAGACCTCTGGGAATAGACCTATTCTATGTGGCTGAAACTAGAGCACAGAACTTGGAACAATGCGGGTGGGGGAGTTCCAGGAAAACAGATTTTTGGCTCAGGATAACAAAGAACCCTCTAACAATTGGAGCTGTCCAACAATTGGGCCAGCTGCCTTATGAAGTAATGAGCTTTCTGCCAATGGAAGCATTCACACTAAAGTCTGGAAGACCACCTGTCAGAGATGTTGCTGAGGTGATGCCTGCCCTGGAAGAGAGTGGATCTACCTGACCTCTGAGGTTCCTTCCTGCTCTAAAATCTTGAATCCTCACTATACAGCTAAGGGCAGAGCTGGAGTGGCTAGGTCTTTGAGAAGCAGAGATAGGAAGGAAAGGAGCCCCACTCACCACTCCAACCCCTACTAGGTCTAGGCTAGAATGAGCTATCGCTCTGTCCATGCCAGACCACACCTGCCCACCTGCCTCTCCATTCCCCTCCAAGTCCTTAGGCACCACTCCCCACAGCCTTGTTCCTTGCCTCCCCTTTCCCCCCACTCCCCATCTCTGGAGTCCCCTTCCCTTGGGCCCCAGCTCATTAGTAAAAGTTCCTGCAGCTCAATTAGCGGTGACAGGATGACTCTCCTGTGCGCAAACACGGCTCGAGCGGCACAAACAGCCCTGGCTAATGGGGCCTCAGGGACCCGCCAGCTCAGCTAGTGCCCGGGAGGCCCTCCCCTCCTCTCCATTCTTCCTCCTCCCCCACCTCTTAGCCCTGCCATAGGGCCAGGGACAGCTTAGGTAACTAGCCCAGAGGTAGAGGAGAAGAATCTGAGGCCTGAAGAGCTGGTCTGAACACTACCCCTCCCCACCCCATCATCTTGTTCCAGTCTTGCAGGGTCGCAGCCTACACTGCCCCATGGACCAGCAACATGGGCACCTAATTAGGATGAGGTCTTCCCTGTCCCCTCCCCAACCGGCCATCTTGACCCCTCAGTACACTCACCTGCACATGATCTCGTGGGTAAGGAGGACACGGCACATCTCCGGGTTCTTGTCCTGCCCCTCGTAGATGATGGCCTGAAGGGACAGGGGCAACAGACCAGTTGGACAGAAGGGGAGGGGAGAAGAGGGAAAAGGAAGAGCAAGCCACGAAGGACCCACACTTCCGCCTCTAACCAGGTAGTGGAAAGAGCCCTGGATTTGGAATCAGGAGACCTGAGTTCAAATCCCAGTTCTGACTAGCTGGGTAACAGTTGGGCAAGGCACTGAAACTCTAAACCTCAGTTTCCCGATATGTAAAATAAAGCTGTCACTAGCGCTACTACCTGGAAGGGTTGTTGTGATGAAAGGGCTTTGTAAACTTTAAAGCACAAGAGAAGAGTGAGTTATTGGCATGGAGCCCTGACTAAAGCTCCTGCTTTGGGGTCAGGAAGAACTGAGTACAAGTCTTACCTTTGACACATACTGGCTGTGTGACCCCTTAAACTCTGAATTGCCTCAGGAAAATCCTGAGACTATAGAGAACAGTAACAGATCTGAATTGGTAAATGGTGTTAGGAGTTCCCTATACCAATAAAATTATTTATCTGCATATATACATACATATATATACACATATATGTGTGTATATAATTATAATTATTCATTATTTTTATTAGAATTCACTGCTCCCAACCTTCTGATCTGTGGTGACTGTCCCAGGAGGAGGATGTCTGGGAAAGTGCCTTGATGGCAGCTGCTTTGAGCTATGGGACAAAGCCAGGGCTCAGGAGAGAGGCAGGGGTTAGCAAACCTCCAGAGCTATCTAAAGCTAGTGAGGAGCCAGGGTGAAAGAGGGAAACTCTTTAGGGGCACGGGTGGGGAAAAGAAGCTACTGTGGGTCACCCCCTTCTCTGCTTCCTCAGGGGTCTTTCTGTTGGGAAGTTTCTTCTTTGATCATCCACAGGCTCCTTTGGAAAAGCTGTATCAAGGACTACAAAGTCAAGGTCTATCCAAAGCACCCCACCCCCAGCTTTCACCACAGGGATAGGTATACCTTGGGGTTTATGAACTTGGTGCTTGGTTTTTTTAATGTTCTGATAACTGTATTTCAATATAATTGGTTTCCTTTGTCATCTGATGCATCTTATTTTATGCTGAAAAAATATGATGCTGAGAAGTCCATAGGTTTCACCACATTGTCAAATGGGTCTGACACCCAAAAAGATGAAAAATGCCAAGGATATGATCTAGACTTATGATTTTTTTGGCATAAGGAACTCCTGGGTGAGGAAACTCCTACAATGTAAGTCAGTACCTTCTCTGAAACTTTTAGCCTTAGAGAGTTGTGAGGTTTAGCAACTTGCCAGGGGTCACAGAGACAGTGTGTGTTGGAGTCTAGGGCTGAAACCCAGATCTTTCTGGTTTTGAGGCCAGCTCTCCATCCACTACACCATGCAGCCTATCATGGGTGTCTCTATAAGACCAAAAAATGGGGGAGTAAAGAGCCTTCTCCCTGGGTCACCCCATGCATTGAAGTAAGGGGAGACAAGACTATGAACCTCCCAACCCAGACATGAATCCTGATCCTCAGCTTTGACCAGTCACCTCCCACACACACACCCCCTTGCCTTCTCCTTCTGCCAGCCCAGCCATTCTGCCCCCATTCTCCCTCCTACCTACATTGTCCAAGTGGCCCCATTTACAGCACTGTCATCAGCAGGAAGGTCATCTGAACACTGGCTTAATGTGGGCATGTCTGTTGTGTGCTTATTATTAACATAGCTAAACCCAAGCCATCATCTTCACCCAAAGTTAGTCCCACCTCTAACTTCCTTCTTTCCAAGGATGCTGGCGTCATTCTCCCACACACTCTGACTCAGTAGCCCCAAGGCATCTTTGGTTCCCAGACTCTTCTCCATCACTGAAAGCCAATCAATGGCTGAGTCTCATATCTCTCTCATCCACACCTCCCTTTCCATTTCCACTGATGCCACCCTGGGTTGACAGCCCCCATGACTCCCTCTCTGTGTAGGCTATTATCTCCTCACCTCTAGTCTTTCTCTTTCCAGATTCAACTTTCTTAAGCATAACTCTGATCACATGTCTTCAGTGGCTTCTCATTGTTTCACCAGGGAAATCCCCATCTAGGTGACTAGGAAGCTTTCCATGGTCAACCTACAAGTTGTGGCTTCCTGGATTCCCCAGCAGAAATAGGGGTGCAACTGGCTCACCCTTCTTCCACTCCTAACCACCCCACCCACTCAGGGCCTTTGCTACTGGCACCCATTCCTTCATACCTGGCATCAAAAGGTTTCTGGAAAAGGAAAGTTCCTCTTCACAAAAAATTATTAGTCCATTGACTTATAGGATCAAGGCCAAATTGTGGATCCTGGCATACAAGGCTCCCCACAATGGGATACTACTCGACTTTTCATTCTTGTTTCCCACTACTCCCTTACAAGACGCTTAAATTCCAATCAAAGTGTTCTGCTCCTTTCCCCCCAAAACACCGTTCTATGTAGCTAAATCCTGCCTTCATTTAAAGTCCAAATTTAGCACAGCCCCATCCAATCCCATCTCTAACCTTCTCCAACTGTTCCAGACTACCAGAGATCCCTTAAGCTCTTCATGGGGCACTTTGCAGATCCTGCCCTATTTTATTATCTTTTGTGTATCTTTCTCCTCAGCTGGGCTATATGATCCTAAAGCAACCTTCTTCATCTTTGAATTTCCCCTCCCCCACCACAGGACCTGCCTAGCCCAGGGCTTTACCCATAGTGGGCAATCAGGAACTGTCATCTGATGAAAGTATCTCATATCCCCTCCTCACTTGGATTTCCTCTCATCCTGTCTTCCTACTTGGTACTAGGAAACAACCTTGAAGGAAGGGGGCAAAGGAGAAAGGCCTCAGAAATTCTGACCAGGCCTCTCATTATCACCATTCCTGTCCCACCCCCAACCATCCTGGGCTCAGCACACAGCCAAATAGTAACCCAGACAGTCTCTTGCTTGTAATGGAAGTAAATGAGGCAACAGGCAGGCCCAGAAGGAGAGTTCCCCTAGTGAGTCCCAGCCCAAGGTCACCCAGCTGGTCAGTGGCAGAGCTCAGACCAGAACCCTAGTCTCCTGAGCACAATATAACACAGAGAGCACTTAGACAACGATACACACACTGACTACAACTGAGCAAATAATCATGTCAACATTAATGAAACCCAGAAAAACACACAGAAGGACAAAAAAATCAGAAGGGAACACGGACACAAACAGGACTATTTAGTTACTAGCTTGTTAAAGTCGATGTTCACATTTTTTAAAAACCTGTAAATACAAGTTTTTACAATCTCATTGCAGTCATTTTTATTCTCATCTGTGTATTTGGACTTTTGCATTTGTTGGGTTCTACTATGTTGATAGTGGATTAAAACAATATTTTTTGGAAAAGCACTACTCTTGGATTCAGAGGCCTGAGTTTAAATACCAGCTACCCTGAGCAGGTCACAATTTCTATGGGCCTTGGTTTCTTCCTCTGTAAAATGAAGGGGATTGCACAAATTGATCTCCAAGGCTGCTTCCAGCTTTAAATCCTGTGCCCCTATGATTCTGAGCCCACTGTCTTCTTCCTACTTCTACTAACCAACCTTCTCCAACCCTACCCAGTCCCTCTAAACAATCAGTATTACAATGTTTATGGCTTAATTGTGTGAAGTCTTGTATTGTTCTCTAATTATGTCTATGCACATCTGGTCTCCACAAGTAGATTATATTCTGCTGGAGGGCAGAGATCCAGCTTTATCTGCCGCTTGTAGCTTCTCAGCACCTTGGACAGTACCTGGGACATAATAAACACTCAATAAAGTGGGGACTCTGTGGTCAGAGATGGGGGGCTGAGCAAACTACAGAAAGGCAAAAGTAGGGATAGATGGAACCAGCCTTCCGAGGCTGAGTTGGGGTCAGAATGACCTCAGGAGGTTTGTGACCACACAATCCAGCTCCAAAGAGGCCCCCAAACAAAAGGAGGAGACTTGGAAAACAGAATGGGCTTCTCCCTCCAGCTCACCTGCTTAGACATGGAGTCAATGAGTCGGACATACAGGTCTTGCTCAGTGCGGATTCCTGGGAACAAAAAGGAGGGCAAAGAATTAGGTCTGACTGGGATGGCCAAGGAAAGGGGGTTCTTTGGAGTCTCAGGGTTCTTCACCTCCCTCCCAAGACCTGGGGTTAAAGAAGCCTTGAGGCTATATATACACATGACATGTATAGCCAGACTGAAACCATTCCTCCTTGGGAAGGGCAAGCAACAAGGGGGAAAGACAAGACAGGCTAGGACAGGAAGGATGGAATAGGGCAGGCCAATCTATGATGGGGTGGGAAAGCAGGGAAGGTTGGTCTGGAGCAGAGCAGGCTGTAACTGAGTAGGGCATGAAGGACCGAAGCAGGGTAGGAGGGAGGGAGACAGGGCAGGCTGAACTGGGCAAAGCAGTGAAGATTAGGCTAGGACGGTAAGTCTAGGACCAGGACAACTCACCGTTGCTGTACAGCAGCTGTAGCCGGTAATGGATGCCATTGTTGGTTTTCTCTCCACTGTGCTCCTGGAGATACAGGAGAGAGAAAATGCTGAGGATGGGGGTCGTCGAGAATTCCCCCAACATTCAGCCAGCTCAGCTATAACCTGGGGCAGGGGTGGGGGGGAAGAAGGGAGGGAAGAAACTTGCTCCCACAGACCCAAGAGCAATCACCCTTTCCCTCCTGGCTGCCATCTCTGGCCATGCACAGTACTCTCCCCACCCCAGGCTGGCTCTAAAAGTTTTCCAAAGAATGAAGAGTTCAAACACAGAGCCAAGCTAACTGCCAGCTTCCCTTACCCGCTCTTTTTCCACAAAGTCGATGAAGGCTGTGCGCTCGATCTCCACGGGCTGTCCCTGCCGGTCATACATGGCCAACACAAAGTGGAAGAAGTTGGATTTTCGAAGATTAGAAGGTGGCTGCTTCTCAAAGTGAGCCCGAGCCAGGCCCACACCACTGTGGGGACAGGGGGAAGGGGAGGAGATGTCAGCCTGGCTCCCAGTACTTTTTGAGGGGAGAGAGACAGGGTAGGCATGCCAGGCCCCAGCCGTCTATGCACTAAGCTAGGTCTGAAGACTTTAAGAAAAACTGAATCTAAATGAACAGAGAGTTGTTTTGTTTTTTACCTGATGAGTGATTTCACAGAACTCCTAGTGAGGAAATTTCCCCTACCAATACAGATTGGCACCTAATTTGCAATATACAGTCTTGGTTGCTTAGGACACTGAGAGGTTAAGACTGGGTCACACAACCAACGTGTCAGAATCTTGACTTGAACCCAGGTCTTCTGACTCCCAGGGCTCTCGCTAGCCACCTTGCTACATTGCCTTGGGGAAAGATGTGGGGAGTTAGAAATTGGGAAGCATAGTCATTCTGGATCAGCTCCACCACCTCTCCTCTCTTCTTCCTCCTTCCCTCCCCCTACCCGTTCATTCACTAATTTATTCATTCAACAGACATTTTATTAGATGCTGGCTGGCTAAGTGCAAAGATCTCTGTCCCAAGAGGTGAGGGTTATTTAGGGAAGCCTAAGTGATCACAGGGCATGGATGAGCCCTTTGCCCCACAAAGTTCCCCTCAGTGATACATGAAGGCTCAGCCCTCCAAGGAGCTAGGCTCTAGCCCAGATCCTCTAAATGTCTGTGTGATCGTTCATTCATATTACTAAGCAGTTTCCTTCCCAGCAGGCTTTCCCCTAACAGCTCCCTGGGCAGCTGGATTTACCACAAACTGCTTTACAGATAACTTTTCAGGAACACAGCTCTTGCCCAAAGGAGGCATTAGGGCCTATGTGACTGGAGTACATGTATGTTTTCTAGGCCAGTTCAGAGAGGACAGACACAGGTAAGAGGCTTTAAAAGGCTGTTGGGGTCAAGATCAAGGAAAGCCAGGAGATGAATGGATGAGCCTGAGAATAGACTGATGCTACTGATGCTACCAAAGCTACCACATCCCTGGAGATGGAGTGGCCTTTGGTGATCCTTGGAGGAGGTAAACAAAGATCTCATCAGTTCTCACCATGCCTAGTTTAGTGAGCAGATTCCAGAGAGTCAGAGAGATATGTTGGGGCATTGGGCAGGAAGTTATTGCAGAGTGCAGAGTGAAGGCAGCAGAATGGGGCCAGGAGAGAAGCACAAGACAGCCCCTAGTTCCCAGGATAGACCACAGATTGGAGGAAGGGAGAGGGGTGCAAACCCAGCCCACTCTCTAGAATCCAAGGCTTATGAACACCTTTGTAAACTGCTGGCCAGACTTTCAGCCCAACTTTGCCAAAAGGAAGAAGGGGAGGCTGAAGTGGGGGGAACAAAGCTTAGGCTAAATGTCAGGAATGAATGTTTTCTAGCACTTGGCCCACTGGAGAAAGGGAGTGGGGATGGGACTCTCTGAAGCCATCACACTGTGACCACAGGGACTAGAAAGGAAAGAGATAAGTGAAAGGACCAATTCTGGGTTTATTGTCCCAATTCTCATAGCCTCTTCCTCCTCAACTCCCCCATAGCTAAGACAGCTAGGTGGCACAGACTCTTCCTAACTATGGGATCCTGAGTACTTACCCCTTTCTCAGCCTCGGTTTCCCTATCTGTAAATGAGGGTAGTAACAGCACCTTCTTCACAAGGTTGGTAAATTCAATGAGAACTTATGTTAAATCACTTATCAAACTTTAAAGCATTATATAAATTCTAGCTATCATGAGGAATCCTTACCCCAGTCCTAGATAAAAAGGTGCTCTCCCAACCAGGACCCTCCCTACTTCCCCCAGATTCCTGTGGCCCTTTGCAGAGGAAGGAATCCAACAAAGGCATCACTGCATGAGGTAGGAGGAAGCAATTTTAAGGCCCCTGAAATAGGCACATAGGGAGGATGCCCACTCTTGAACTAAGAGGAATATCTCAGCTCTGGCAAAAACGCCCTCAGTTTTCCTTCTTTTCTCATTAAAAACAGTCCCTGAATAGTGGGGAAAGCCAGGCAGCAGCCAGAGGCCCCACCTCTGTATGTCTGGGGGAAACATTAACAGAGAAGGAGGGAGTGCTAAGTCGAAACTCCGAGCCATCACTGCTCATTCTTTAGCACCATCCAGGTGCTCCTGCTACCCTTGTGGAAAAGATAAATAGATGGGAATCAGAAGTGACTGAATGACCCAGCCCAAAGACAGCCATGAAAGAGTGGATGTCAACTTGGAGGGCCATCTTCAGCGAGATTTCTTTTCGGCCCTATGCTGTTGAATGGTTTTTTAAAGGTTTTTATTTATTTTGGGGAGAGGGGGGCAATTGGGGTTAAGTGACTTGCCCAGGGTCACACAGCTAGTAAGTATGTGAGGCCAGATTTAAACTGAGGTCCTCCTGACTCCAGAGCCAGATCTCTGTCCACTGTGCCACCTAGCTGCCCCGAATGTTTTTTTTTTAATCAATAACTCAGAAGAAGACCTAGATAACATCACTAGGGATAAATGTGACATCTTACTCCTTGGAGTTCAAAAAGAGAGGGCATGGTAGGCTACAGTTGGTATGAACTGGGATTTTATAATAATACAAAGTCAATATGAGCCAGCATCATAATATTCTTTAATTTTTCTGTTATCTGGTGGCACCCCATGTACCACCGCAGATCACCCTCACGCTCTTGTCCGTGTTCTTCAAGAATGCTTCCGTTTTTGTCTTTGCATAGTAACACCTAGCATGATGCCTTTTAAAAGAATGAAGGAGCACTCCACAGAGGATCTACCCCTCCATGCTGGAAGCTTTCTAGGTCTTTTTACATGGAAAAAAGGAGTGCAAAATAGCAGACAAAAGAGTTCCTGTGGTATAGGCAGCCAGGTGGCCCAGCACATAGAATGTTGGACCTGGCGTCAGGAAGACTTGAGTTCAAATACTGCTTCACTTAGGAGCTATGTGAATCTGGGCAAATTACTTGGCCTCTACCTCTGTTTCCTCATTTGTAAAAATAGAGACAATAATAACTCTGGGAGGTATCTTCCAGGGCTGTAAGGATCGTATGAGATAATATTTGTAAAGTGCCTTACAAACTTCAAAGTGCTACATAAATGCTAGCTAGTTTTTACTTCATTAGATTACATTAACAATAATATTAAGTTAGTAATAATAAATATATCGTTATTATATGTCAACTGTTATCATTCCTCAAGGTTTACAAAGCCCTTCGCATACATTATCCCTTTGAATTTTCATTATGTAGGCATTACAGATATTGTTATCCTCGATTCTAAAGATGAAGTTAACGGGCTTAGACAAGGTAGTTACACAATTGACCCCAAGTTCTTTCCACCAGATCTATAGTATACTATGGTATTGAGTTCTGTACAATTAGTTTTTCTGATCCTGAGTCTCCGGTTCTTTCCATTGCACCTGACTCTCTCTTTAAGAAGTCTTGGGCTGTGATGGATAAGCTGTAACCAAGACGGCAAAGACTTTGGATGACACATCCAAAGCCATACGGAGGAAGATGACAAAATTGGCCAGACCATTGTTTGGGGGGTAGAGGGGCCAATGAGGATGCAAATAGGGCTCCAGCTCCCTGCCTGTTGCACTCAGCTGAAGGATGTTAAACCTAGAAATGAGAAGACTTAGTAGGTACAGGATAGTCGTCTAAAAGTAATTGAAGGACTGACACAAGACAGTGGGATTAAAGTTATTGTGCCTGGCCCCAGAAGGCAGAACTAGGAATAAGGGGTAGTAGTGGGAGAGGCAGTTTGGGGGAAGGGCTTGGTAAAAAGAAAAGCTTCCTAAGCAATCAGAACTACCCCAAAGTAGGACAGAAAGCCTTGGAAGGTGGTGGGAAGTGAAGATCTCGCTGGAGATCTTCAAGGGAAAGGTGGATGACCATCACTTGTTGAGGATTTCGCAAAGGTGAGGTTTGGGTGACATGGCCTCAGAAGACACCCTTCCTCTCCTGCTCTCTCTGGTCATTGTCCTAGGCCTCGTACCCCTTCCTTTGTGAACTGTTGAGTCTCCATTTCTTCCCACTCACAGCCCCAAAAGCCTGAGCTTATCAGCCTTCTGCCTTCCCTTCCACCTTCAACCTTTTTCCTGCCTCTTTCCATAGCCAAATTGGCCCCATTCTTGGAGCCTGGAGTAAGGAGGGGTGGGTGAGGGAGATGCTGCCTAAAGTAATAATGACTTCTTTATTAACTTTGATTATTATTTATGAATATGCTAACGAGGCCCAGGCTAAAAGCTTCCAACTCCACACCCCACATACATATACCCCTTCTAGCCCTACCTCTAGCCTGAAGCCCAGTCCCAGGAAGTTCCCTAGAGGGAGCCTAAGGCTAGGAAACTCTTGGGGCAAAATAGAGAACAGACAGACCCTCAGCTTAGTTTTCACCTCACAACTACCTAGGAAGAGTTGTTGTTTATTATTATTATTATATATCATTAACAATATTATTTATAATAATGGCATATAAAATACCATTTAAACCATTCAAAGCACTTTACATATATTATCTCATTTGATCTTCATGATGAGACTGGGTGGTAGGTGCTATTATTATCTCCATTTAACAGATCAGGAAACTGAGGCCTGGAGGGTTAAGGCACTGGCCTAGGGTCCATCATACAATAAGAGTCAGAAGCAAAATTCAAATTCAGGCTTCCCTGATTCTAAACCCAATACTCTATTGACTCGCAGCTGTCCAAATTCTACACCCTCGCTTTTCTCTCTCAAAGCACTTTCAACTTCTCCACTCCTGGTCTCAGGGGCATTTATGGGGATAGTCAGGGCAATCTGGTGGTGAAAGGGGCAGGGCAGAGGTGGGCTCACACACTGCCCACCATGGCAAGAGCATTAAGAACCAAGTCAGAAGGAAGGAGTTTCCATGGGAGAATCAGGGGAATTAGGAAAGGCACCAAGGGCATGTCTATTTGCACATATCAGGAAAGATCTTAAGCTGGGTTCTTCTCTTTACTTGGCTAGCTCAGGTATCTCCTAGATGCTAGAGAGCACTCCCTCCTTTCCTTCAGCCATACCAGCAGCAGCCCATCCAGCTGTCTCTCTTTCTGTGGCTTCTGTCCCTATGCCCCGATATATCCTCTCCAGAGGATTCGCTAGTGCACTGGGGCCTCTCTTCACCTTTCCAGGGGATAACATAACAAAGGAACCTTGGGGCTGACCATCAGCACTCCTGCCCTCTTGCTTAGACCCTTAGAATTTTCATCTGTCTGTCCTTCACCAGTAAAGCAAACTCTTGCCTCCTAGAGATCCCAGGTAGAAACTTCACCAGCTCAACCCAGTACAAGTTCTATCTAATGCTGAATTAGTGGAGGACAAATTAATGAGGTTTGACTAAACTATCATACACTCTGCTACCCTCCCCTGAGACCAACTCAGCCTGGCTTCTGTTCATCTTGGAGAACAACACTCAATCCCTTTGCTAGCTATAATTCCCCAGCCTTGGTCTCTGGAGAGACCCCTACCTCCCCTGAAGCTATGAGATCACTCTTCTACCCGCCACCACCTTCCAGCAAGCAAGAGATAAAACCCAGTATGCTACACTAAGGAACAGAGAACCCATTAGGAGTATAAAGAGATACTGAGGCACAGGAGGGACAGTGCCTCCTCCAAGAGCTTCAAAGCTACTTTGGGCCCATAGAGTCTGGAGTCCACTCCCAAGGAGTGGGGAGGACATTGGAGCTTTGAGAGTCCTGTCCTGTTCCTTCTCTAGGGACCAGAGACAAGGCCCAAGAAGTCTGGGCCTGGCCTCCAAAGCAAAATCCCTTCACCACAGACCAGTAAGGAAAAGGGAGTAGGGATAATAAAGAAAGCTTCCACAGGTCTGAGAGTAACCAAGTCCTAGGGGAGAGAGAAAAGAGATGCATTCTCTCCTCTGCCTTCTCAAAGAGTCCAAACAGAGATCTGTGCACATAGGGGAGGGGAGGGGAGGGGAGGTGGAGGAGTGGAGAGAATGACAGATGCCCTCATCCCAATCCAGCAGAAGTATAAAAGGATTTCTCTCCCAACACCTTCCACATCCTTCCACCCTAAGCATCCAGCCAGGAATGAAGCCAAGAGTATGATGGACAAGAAGAATCTGAAGGCAGATTAAGCAACCTGGCCTCCCTCACCTTTGCACCCTGAGACACACACTGTATCTTTGCTCTCTTCCCATTTCCCCAAGATTCCCAACTCTGATTTCATTTTCATTATCCTGGTCAAACCGGCTTTGGCTTCAATCCATACACACACCACCCCCTTCTGCTTTAGTCCAGTCCAGGGGAACTCAGCAGCATCTCCCAGGCAGACCACACAACTTGCTAAGACCCCCTAGAGAGCCAGCTCTGGCCCCCGGAAGGGAGGTGGAGAGGGAGGAAGAAGACAATCGTAAGAGGAAAAAGAATGAGGGGCTCAAGTCAGAGGAAGACAACTTAAGTGGAGGTCTGAACAGAGAAGGAAAGAAAGGAGAGGCGATGCAGAATCACAGGATGATAAAGCATGTCCCATCCCACTCCCCCCTCAGGGCAGCCCAGCTTAGCCTGCTCCCTCTGGCCTACACCTCCAGAGTAGGGGTGCAATATTATGAGGTGGGGTGGGAAAGGGGGTGACTAAATGAGCCCAGACTGGGTACACAAGGCAGAAAAAGGTCTTTAGCACCCCAGCGGTGGTACTCAGATTCCCCAGCCACAAACTAGAATGAAAGGCAAAAGATGTGACTAAGGGAACCGCACAGAACAGAGGGAAGGGTTTTCTTTCAAGACATCCTACCATTTATGTGAAAGGGATGGAGAGAGGCATGGAGAAATAATGAGAAAGAAGAGAAAGAATGCAGAAAGAGAGCGGAAGACAGGGAGACAAGAAAACATCACAGATACATACGCACAGTTCTTTGAAATCTGTGTAGGTGTTAGTGTATATGATAGGGTGTGTGTGTGTGTGTGTGTGTGTGTGTGTGTACGTTCGTGTTTGGGAGGTGGGTGAATGTTTTGTCATAGAAAGTCTGGTGCTTCTCTGGTTAAAGAAATCTAAAAAGATGTTTGTTGTTATCCCCAGAGAGCAGAGCAAGGAATGGGCTTAGCCAACACCTTTATAATGGTCTGGAGGACAAAGGGACCAAGGAATCTCCAGGTTTTCTGCGGACTCTATACTCTTCTGGGTGGTCCCAGCAAGTGGGTAAAAAAGGGAGAGATGAGCTACAGCATGAAGAGGTGAAAGGGGGAAAAGGATGGGAATTGGATGGGGAATTTCACTAGGTTAGAAAACTTACTCGACCATTACACATCCACTCTGCTCTGCAAATTTGTGTTCTTAATGAGTTTCCTGAAGCATGAAAAGGTTAAGTGACTTGTCCAGGGTCACAAGGTCAGCACTCACTCATTATTTCTCTCTCTCTCTCTGTCTCTCTCTCTCTCTCTCTCTCTCTCTCTCTCTCTCCCCTCTCCACCCCCCCTCCCCCACTCTGTCCATTACACCACCCACCTCTTGACAGCACACTTAGAATGAAATACTCCAGTGAGTCTTCAAGGACTCTAAGCTCACTGTCATGATTCCAGAAAGGGATGTTGGAGGTATCATAGACTATTCCTTGGTTAACACAAGGCCAAGGATGGGGCCTCGTTAGGAAAAGATTTGGACACAAAACCAAAAACCATTGTCTCCTTGTGCAAGCCATAGAAAGTTCATATCTAGAATCTTCTAGGTAATTCAGGTCCCCAGAAGTAGAAAATATAATGGGATAATTTTTAAAAATGGAAATGAAAAAACAAATGAAATGAAAATAGAAAGAACAAAAAAATGAAACTGAACATTATATGATAGTAATGACCAAACTTGCCCCTTCTCTGCAGAAGTGGGGCATTGTGAGTGTGGAATTATGGCATATACCATCCATCAGACTTAGCTGATGTATAGTTTTACTAAACTTTTTTCCTCTTTCTCTTTCTTTTATTTTTTGTTACAAGGGATGACTCTTTGGGTAGGAATGAGGGGTAAAGAAACATTCAGAAATGAAGATGTAAAAACAGAAGATATTAATAAATAATAATAATAATAATAGCTAACATTTACATAGCTGTTTAAAGTTGGCAAAAAGCTTTGAGTTTCACAGAATCCCTGGGAGATAGGTGCTATTTTTATTGTCTTTATCTTTTAATTAAAAATTAAAACAATAGCCGATATGTATATAGCTAAGTTTTGCAAAGCAGTTTACATGCATTGTCTCATTTGTTACAACAGTATCATCCCCTTTTAACAGATAAAGAAACTGAGGCTGCAAGGATAATTAACTTGCCCAATTTCACGCAGCTAATAAATGTCAGAGGTGAGACTGAACCCAGGTCTTCCTAACTCCAGACCCAGCACTCTATCCACTACCCTGAGCTGCCTCTTTTGGAGTTTCTGATGTGGCTTCCGTGCCCTATCACCCTACTGAACCTGCTCTCTCAAAGATCCCTAATGACCTCCCTATCACTAATTCTAATGGCCTTTTTCTAGTTCTCATCCCCATGACCTTTTCTGTGACACTATCCTCTTCTGTTCTCCTCTTTGAGTGACTCTTCGCTTCTTTTTCACGGCACCCTATGGTGGGTGTGTTTTCCATGGTTCTCTCCTTAGCTCTTTCTTGTCTGCTCTCTCTCCGTGTTCCTTCTTGACATTTTCATTCACTCCCATAGCATCAAGTGCCATTTCTACATGGATGACTCCCAAATGTTTATCTGTATCCTCTCTCCCAAGGTCCAGGGCCTCATGCCAAACTACCTACCAAACATCTCTGCCACCAGCCACAGATCAAACAACTCTAAAAGGAAATTCCTCATCTTCCCCTCCCTCCATGTGCTCCTTCCACTCTCTTCTCTAGTCTATTGGCACTATCACTATCCAACCACTGAGCCCCACTACTTGAGTCCCCTTTGACTCCTGCTTCTCTTACTCCCTCAGATAATCAGTCACCAAGCCCTTTGACCTCTACGATATTTTTAAAATCCATCCCCAGGCCAATCCTGTTTTCCCTAGCAGGCTTAGGCCCTCATCTCTTCTCACTTAGACCTTACCTGGTCTTTCTCCCATACTCCCTCCAATTCACCAATCTGTTCTTTCAAGCATTTTTATTGAGGGTTTTGTTTCTATACCACCTTCATTTCCCAATTCATCCCTCCCTATCGCTTCCAAAGACCCGTCTCTTGGGGAAAAAAAGACAAAAAAAAAAACAGTTCAGCAAACTAACACATTGAAAAAAAATCCAACATGATGTGCAGCTTAATCTTCGCCTTTGAAATGAAAGGAAGAAGGTAGATTCTCAGATCTCTTTTGGAGGGGGAGGGGCATGCATACACACACACACACACACACACACAAACACACACACACACGCCCGCTCTCGCGCCTCAATCCATTCCACCTAGTAGTCTTTCTCTTCGTGCTCTGCTCAGACAATGTGACCTCTCCATTCAAAAACCTCAAGGAGCTCTCCATGGTTTACCAGATTAAGTAGGAATGCTAGATGATCTTGGCATTCAAGGCCCCACATGATATACAAGAGGCGTTGCAACAGATTTGTGAGAGTGAGGGCCTTGGAATTGGAAGACCTGGTGCTCAAATCCTAGTTCTGCTACTGACTACCCATGTGTCCTTAAACAGGCCAAGTAACCTTTCTGGACCAGTCCCAATCAACCAACAACTACCCTCTTTTGTTCTCCTCTTTCTGAGATTTCTGAGCTGCTTCCTATGTGCCAGGTACTACGCTAGGAATACAAAGAAAAGAAAAACATTTTCCCTGCCCTCAGGGAGATCACATTCTAATAGGGGAGATGACATGCTAACAATTATGGGCATACAAGATAGATACAGATACAGGTATAGATATATAGATGTAGATGTAGAGATACAGATAGAGAGATGGAGATAGATACGAGGTAACTTGGAGGAAAGGCTCTGGGGAGGGGTGGTAAAGGAAGAAGCTCTCTGCAGAAAGTGAGAGTTGAGCTGCGTCTTGAAGGAAGTCAGGAAAACTGAGATATGCAGGTAAGAAGCCATTCCAAGCACAGGGGAAGACCATCAGTGAATAGGCACAGAACTGGGGCAGCTAGGTGGTGCAGTGAGTAGAGCACTGGCCCTGGAGTCAGGAGAACCTGAGTTCAAATCCAGCCTCAGGACGCTTGACATACTTACTAGCTGTGTGACCTTGGGCAAGTCACTTAACCCCAATTGCCCTGCCTTCCCCCATTCAAAAAAAAAGGCACAGAACTGAGAAATAGAGGAGCCATTGTGGCTGGATCTCAGACCAAGTGAAGGGAAGTAAACTACGGCAAGTCTAGAAGAGGCAAGAAGATGCTGGATGTGAAGGGCTTTAAATACCAAACAGAGGGTTTTTAAAATTTGATCCTGGAGCTAATAGAGAACCACTGGAGATTATTAAGTAGGAAGAGTGCTGTAGACCTATGCTTTAGGAAAATCCCTTTGGAAACTGGGTGGAGGGTGGATTTGAATGGAGAGAGACTGGAGGCAAAGAGATCCACCAGTGGGCTATTGCAACAGTCTAGCCATGAGGAGATAAGAGCCTGCACCAGCATGGCAGTTGTGAGAGTGGGAGAAAGAAAAGAGAAACTATACAAGAGATATTGTGAAAGTGCAAACAAGACTCAGCAAAAGGTTGGCTAGGAGGGATGAGAGAGAGTGAGAGATTGAGGATGACACAGAGTTTTCCAGCCTGCGTGACTGGGAGGGTGGTGGTGCCCTGGGCAGTAATAGAGAAGTTTGGAAGAGGGAAGGATTTGGGGGGAAAGAGAACAAGTTCTGTTTTTATCTCAGTTTCTTCATCCTCTCCCCCATATGCCCCATTGAAGACCTTCTTTTCCTTCAAGATCCAACTCAGATATGACTCCTCCACAAAGCTTTCCCTAAAGCAACAGGGGAAAATAAAGCTTCCCTCCTCAGGTTTCTCAGAGCATTTGCCTAGACCTCTCCTCTGTAATGATCACACCTTCCCTTGTGACCTAATCATTTGTGTACATTGTTATCCTCACCACTACCTGGGTCTGTGTGGAAACACACACACACACAGAGAAACACAAACACACAGAGATACTGACACAGACACACACATCCCATTTGACTAGAGGCCCCTTCAGAGATGGTCACACATCTCCTCTGTCCACAGTGCCACAGCGTTGGTGCTAAAGAAGTGTGGGCTGAAGTTAATTTGATTGAAAAGGCCCAGAGAAGCACAAAGACAACCCAGGGGAGATGGAGCTGGTGTTTGTGGGAGGACTGAAAAGATGAGGTGCTTCAGTCTAGAAAGATGAATGCTGAGGAGGATGAGCAAAGGCCGGCACACAATGAAGGGGATGTACAGAACAGATGTTCCTGTCATGGTCCTGGGAGTAGACTAGAGGAAGCCCCCTTCATGCTGAAGAAGACACATCAAAGGAAGTCCTATTTATGGAACTGATGACCTCAGGGGAAGGAAAAAAACAGAAATTCCACCTTACATCTCTGGTTTGTTTCCTCGGGGCATAAAGTCTTTCACATATGTCCATTTTCTAGATAACTGAATCTGCCTCCTTTAAATAACATGACTTTTTTTTAATTAACTACTTTTGATTAAAATCTAAAATATACAAAACACCCTCCCTGCCCCATCCTCTTGGACAACCTACTGAGAATTAATTTCAGCTTTTCTTGATAATCATAATTATAATAAAGCTAGCATTTACAGAGCACTTTATAAACATTATCTCATTGGATCTTCACAACAGCCCTGGGAGGTAGGTGCTATTGGCATCATGACCATTTTACAGGTGAGGAAACTGAGGACAGAGGTTAAATGACTTGCCCAGGGTCACACAGCTCGTAAGTGTCTGAGGCAGGTTTTGGACCTGAAATCCAGATCCAATGCCCTATCTACTGTGCCACCTGGCTGTCTCTTGCAGTTGTTCCCTTGCTACAAATATTATCTCATTTAATTTTCACAACCACACTGTGACACAACAGGTACTATCATTAGCCCCATTTTACAGATGAGAAAACAGGGAGGCTGAGAAAGGTTCAAGTGGTTGGCTCACAGGGTCACATAGCTAGCAAGCATCTGAGTGGGATTTGAACTCAAGACTTCCTGCCTCTAAAGCCAGCATTCTATCCAGCTATGACTTAGGGTCAGTATCAAGAGCATTTCTTTCCTCCACCACATGGCTTCTCCACAAGACTTCACCCCCACCCTCTCCCTTCTCAAATTCTAATCTGACATCCTAGGGAGAATCATCTTGGGTGCAATTAAATTGACTGATTTAAAAGGAGGATAGCTCCAGGTGCCCAACATGCATGGGTCTTGTGTTCCAAGGGTCCAGACTGCTAGAAGTCCAGATGTTCCTGGAGATTCAAAATAAGTTTAGAGTGAATTTTGGATGACAGACTAAAGGAGACCAGGAGCTTCAGTGGATGACCCAGAACCCAAGTGTCAGAGGAGAGCAGCACAGTGCTCCTGCAGAGGAAACAAGGAGGCATTTGGAGCTAGAAGAATCCGGGTTCAAGTCCTGGCCTGGGCAAGTGTGATCCTGGGCAAGTCAGCTATCTGGGCCAGGGGTGTCAGATAGAAACAGGGGCCACTAAACTGTATATAAGCCTCCCTGTGGGTAACTTGGAAAACCACATATTAATGCTATCTCTGTTTTATTGTAATTTTATTTATTTTGTTAAATGTTCCCCAATGACATTTTAATCTGGTTCTGGCTACTTATTTGACGTCTCTGCCTTGGGCAACTCTTTAAGACTATATGAACTGCATAGAAAGTTCTGACTACTTTGGTTATGATTCTTTACAATTTGATTATTGGGAAAAGAAGTTTAATGTGAAGGTATATGCAGAACCTATATCAGATTACATGCCATGTGGGGGGGAAGAGGGAAGGAGAGGAAGGGGGAGAAAATTTAGAACTCAAAAACTTGTGGAACTGCGTGTTGTAAACTAAAAAAAAAGTAATTAATAAAAAAAGTTCTGACTAGCATTGGTGAAGGGAATTTCCTCATCTGGGAGTTTTCCATAACCATAAAGCCACAAGTCCAGGTCCTTTAGGTCCATGTGGAGGTATGGTGGGAATAAAGGGCCCACTTCAGTCTTTTCCCACTGTGTTTCTTATAAGCCAGAGGTCTGGTCTTGAGACTTAGCTCACTCTAGCATACTCCATCCCATATACTCTGCCTAGGGTTCAGAGGCTGACCCTTTGTTCTAAAGGCCTCAAACCCTCAGGATCCTTCCCTGTAGCAAGTGCAAAGCTATAGACCCTTTATCACCTCCTGCTAGACCTCAGGGAGAGAGGGAGGAGAAAGGGAAAGAAAGGGTAATGCTTTGTGTGTCTGTCCCCTCCACCCTCAGTAACCCACCTTCTCCAGGACAGTCACACACCAAAAAAAACAGGAAGCCAACTTGCCCATTACCCTCTCCACTAGTGCTAATCCCCAGAGCTGAGACCACAAGTAGCTATCTTCCAGCACCTTTGGGGAATGGCAGGGAGTGGGGGGGGATGTGGGGAGCCAGGGAAATGGACCTCCCTTCTCATCTCCAAGACACCGCGGCGTGTCCAAGTGGTGAAGTCACAAACAGGGACAGTAACAAAAAGACCATGCAATCAATCCATATCTCCTACCCCCCCCCAGCTGTGGACTAGTGGTCCCCCCCACTTGAGGCCCAGGAGGTGGGCAGAAAGGGAGGGAGGTGGGGAGAGCTGCACAGCATCCGCCTGCTACAATTGTCTCGAAATAGAGCCAGTATTTCTCTTCGAGCGTTCCCTGGGAGGCGGCTCCACAGCTCTTTACATTCTTGACTAAACGGTTATTATAAATAACAGCAATTTAACAAAAAAAAAAGCCCGCTTCTAACAGCCTCTCTAGAGCAATCATACCGGAGAGCACCTCTCCCAACAGGCGAGACTCTGGCTCCCTACTCCTAATCCTACTCCCCACCCCCCCTTCCCCAGAGACAGACACACCAAGACACTTGGCTTCAGGTTCCCTTCAAAGCTGCTCTTCCCTGCCTTCCTGGTTCTGTTGCTCTATCTTTTCTCTCTCCGTGTCTGTCTCTCTCTGTCTCTGTCTCTCTTCCTATCCCCGTCTCTGTCTCACTCCTCTCTGTCTCCTGTCTCTCTCCTCTGTCTCTCTCTCTGTCTCTCTCTCTCTCTCTCTCTCTCTCTCTCTCTCTCTCTCTCTCTCTCTCTCTCTCTCAGTGTTTCTCTTTCTGTGTCTCTGTCTCTCTCTGTCTCTTCTCTCTCTCCTCTGTCTCTCTGTTTCTCTCTGTCTCTCTCTATATGTCTCTCTATCTCTCTGTGTGTGTGTGTGTCTCTCTCTCCCTGTCTTGGTCTCTCTCCGGGGTCTCTCTGTCTCTGTCTGTCTGTCTCTCTCTCCATCTGTCTCTCTTTTTCTCTCTCTCCCTGTCTCTGTCTCTCTCTCATTGTCTCTCTGTCTGTCCCTCCTCTTGCCATTTGTATCTCCTCTATCCAACTCCCACCATTGGTTCTTACTTTGCTGTTCTCTTTTCTCTCCTATTTCCCTCTTTAGCCAAAGCTTCCAATGTCCCACACTGGGAAATATGAGAGGCATTCATTCTGCTTTAAAATAATTCCCCTGCCTTCAGTATTATCTGTGGAGCAGCTGAGGCACAGCCACTCATGTGAAGGAACCTGAGTATAAATTGGGAAAGGAATCGAAGAGCCCACTGTCACCAGACCCAGGCTTGGGGATAGTCAGGGTCGATTAAAAAGCCCTCTCCAACTTCTCCTCACTCCCGTTCATGTCTCCTGCTCCACCTCTCCTATTTCTCTTTGAGTTTCCTCCTAAAATCTTCCCACTTATTTCCCTCTCCATATCTTCTGTCCTAAATCCTTCTTCCTAAATTCTTCCCTATTTCACTTTCTCCTCCTTTCTTCCAAATATCTCCCCTGTCTCAACCTCTTCCCTGCATCCCCATCACTACAGACTACTCCCCATTCCTTCCTCCTTCACACTCCCATATCCTCCTTCTCTATCCTATGCCTTCTCATTCAACAAGTATTCGTCTCTCTCCTCCATCTCCATCCAACACTTTCCCCTCCACCCCCTGGGCTGAGAGCCAGGATCCTTCAGCCCAAACTCCAGCTTCACTACTAACTCACTCCTAATGACCTCCAGGTTTGGTCCAGCAAGCCCCAGTGCATCAGCTCTCCCCCCCAACATAGGAAAAATGACTATGCTCCCCATCTCCCCCACCCCCCACATATTCCCCGAAGCAAAGCCAGTGATAGGAAGTCAGGAGGCTGAGGTGTTTCACTATGGAAATCCATAGTTCATTAGAATAAGGGGCCATTAACACTCAGAGGGAAAGATGAGAGATGTAGGGAAGAACAAGACTCAGGGGAAAGATACTGCAGAGAAGGGTGGGGGAGGGAGAGACAAGAAGGAGGCAGAAAGTGAGACCTGGAGACAAGAGAACAAAACCAAGAGGTGTTGGGGGGTGGCAGGAAGGCGAAAGGTTGGGAGCCCCTTTCCTCATTAGGAAGCAATGGAAATCACTGGGCTTGGGGTGTGGGCTTCCCCTAAACAGGATTCCTGGGTTCCCTCCCGCTATTCCCTGGTACTTAGGGCTAGGGTCAGTGAATGAGGAAATCCTGAGTCGTGGTTTGCTGGGAAGGGGCTGAGAGAAGAAAAGAGAGGGTGGATGAGGGAGATGGGGAAAGGTAGGTTGCCTCTGGGAGGGAGAAAAAGCCGGTGGAAACACCCATTTGCCCAGGGAGGGGGAAGGGAAGGGAAGGGAGGTTCACTGAGGCACTGCTATTAATTATTAAAGTAAATGGGAGCGTTTCCTAGCAGAGGGGCTGGACCAAAGCTGCTTACAGGAAAGTCGGCTCCCTGAGCTACTCTCAGCTCTAAGTAGCCTCTCTTTGCCTCTCCCAGCCCCTAGTACACACATCCCTGCCCCACACATGATCTTGCAAGGCCATGATGGGTGTCTTTATTCTGACCAAAGAGGAGAGAGGCCCGGGACTTTGCCAAAGGAGAGGGTTCTAGACTTAGGACTCTGAAATGGTCTTGCAAACTCTTTCCTAGAATCTCAGGTCTTCCAATAGCCAGTGTGTTTGTGTGTTGGGGGTAGAGGTGGGTAAAAAGTCATGAAGAAGGGCAGATAATAAGTCCATGGGGGAGAGAAGGGGAGTCAGAGGGATGCCAGTCATGATCATCCAAGGTACAATGAGCGCACTGAGGGAGAGATCTTTCCTGAGTCATGGAGAGGGAAGGGAAGATGGGTGAGTTTCTGAGGCAGAACCTGGGATAGGGAAAGTGGGAAGAAGGAAGGAGAGGGAAGGAAAGGAACATTCACTCAAATAAGCTTCAGAAGTGGCCCTGGCTTCCAAAGCAGAGTCACCATTAGGGACTTTTGACTACACCTCACTCTTACTACACATCAAGACTGAGAACCTTACTCTAGCCTAACATCCAGCTGAGGCACACACTCTCTGGGGTTCTCCCGGTTCCATTGTTATTCCCAGACTCACAAAAGACTCCCTCGCACTCCTCCTCCCCTGCCAACCACCTCATCTCTTTTCCTTTGAGAGTCTTCCACTCTGGCTCAAATATGCCCTTCTTCAGCAGCTGCACCCCCACCCCAAACATGGAGAAGTTTGGGACCACTGGGCTGTGCTGGGCTGTAGGGCAGCCCTATTTGTGTAACCAAGACCTAAGCCTGGAAGCAGGGAAGGGCACCACGCCCTGCCCCACACACGATGATGGAAGTCCAGAATAGCTCTCTTTCCTCTGACCAAGGAGGAGAAAGGCATTCAAGACTCAGATCAGAGGTCACCACATCCCTGCCCCTCACATGATCAGAACTATGGTAAGAAGGATTCCTTCAAGTTGAATGGATTCCTCTGGCAGGAGTTCCCTTTCCTTTTTCAGTTCTTCCAATAAAATTTAGCAGATACTCCATTCAATGGTGGCTGCTCTCAAAGTCTTGTGCTTGGTACTTAGAGGGGAAACAAAGATGAAATCTTGAAACCACATGATCTGGAAATCCATTGAAGGAAGTAGGGAGGTTTAGCCTGATGAAGAGGACACTTGGCCATGTGACCACTGTCTTTATTGCTGTGTTTGCTCCGCTTGGCCCCAGAGCACAGAACAACCATTTGGCTTGACATAAGAAAGATTGTGTAACAAAAGGAACTGTTTGAAAATAGAAGGGGCTGTTTGGGGCAGGTAAGGAGGTCCTAGTTACTGGCAGTTGTCAGTTGGGGATGTAGTATGGCACCATGCTTTAGCTAAAGGTTGAATTTCTAACTCCAGCTCAAAGAGTTGATGGTTTCCTGCCCTCCTAGAGCTTTTGGTATAGCAATAAGACAGAGACAAAAAATAAAATAACTAGATTCCAAGGCAGAATGTAGGAAGTACCATGAGACAGGAGCAAAGTGTTATGGAAGTTCAGAGGAACAAGAGGTGACTTCCAGTGGGGCTGAGGAATCCATGAAGACTTCCTGGAAGAAATCCCATTTGGCCTTGGAAAAAAGGAAAGAATTTTAAATATGGATGGGATATTTTAGGCAGAGGGGAGAGGAAGGGGCATAGTTTATCTGGGAAATGGCAAATAGGCCAGCTTGGTTGGAATGTAGGATAAGAATACAACATCTTAGATTTGGATTTACATAGATTACATAGGTTGGAAGGGTCTACAGAGGCCACCTAGTTCAAGGCCTCTTGTTTTACAGATAAGGAAATCAAGGTTACCAAAGTTATGCAGGTCATAGGTAAGAAAGGCAGGATTTGAACCCAGGTCCTCTGACATCAAAGCCAGCATCCTTTCTGCTGTACCACAACATGAAGGGAAGCAGCAGAACATGGAGCAACAAAGACAGGCTGGGGCCACATGGTGAAGGTCTTTAAATGCCAAGCATTTGAACCTTGTCTTTAGGCAGTGAGGAATGATCATGAAGGCTTATTGGAGGCAGGTATCAGGAGGCGAAGAGAGAAAGGCCAGATGTGAAAGCCATTACAAAGGACAGGGCCTGCTAAGTGATTAGGTAGGGAGGAGTCAGGGATCACTTCAAAGTTCTGAGCCTGGGTGATGGGGAGGACATTGGTGCCATGGACAGAAATGGGTTGGGAGGAAAAGCAGATGAGGGACCTTGGGGAGTGATGTGTTCAGTTTGAAGAGTCAAAGAGCCATCCTGGTGGAAATTTATGGGAGGCAGTCAGACAGATGAGTCTGTAGCTTAGGTCAGGGTAGATTTGGGAGCATGATAAGTATTTCTTTCTACCTGCCACTCTCCCACCCCTACCCTCTTAATGAGTGAGCTAGGTGGCACAGTGGAGAAAACAACTGACTTGGAGTAAGGAAGACCTGAGTCTGACTCCTTCATGAAACACTTACTAGCTATGTGGCCCTAGAAAAGTCCCTAACCTTTCTCAGCCTCATTTTTCTCACCTGGAAAATGGGATAGCACCTATCTTCCAGGGTTGTTGTGAGTGTCAAATGGGAACATACATAACCTCTTTGTACACCTTAAAGCAATACATAAATATTAGCTATTTCTACCAGGGTAGTGCTGCTACTACCAAGCCTGATCTCTGGGTTCTTCTGAACTCCCAACTATCTTGGCCAAGATAGAGACAGCTTTTTTTAGCTGTAACAAAGCTGAAGTACTTTAGAAAGAATTTATGGAGGGTGGGGGGAATAAAACAGAACCAAAAAATTAAAAATTCTCTGTGAGTTGACAGGGCCCTTTCCCTAAAGTAAGGATGGCCTCTTCTCCCAGGTCAGGTCAGCGGCAGTTACAGCTTATGGGCATTTTAGCCCACACTTTTATTCCTCCCTTCAACTGTCTCTGGAGTACTGGGGAAGAAAGTCAGACTGCAAAGCCAAGAAGTCAAAGTCAGGTAGTGAGTGATAAAGAAACGGAGGCAGGGAGGAGAGACTCCTCTCTCTAGAAGTGTGGTGGTAGGGGCAGCTAGGTGGCGCAGCGAGGAGGGCACCAGCCCTGGAGTCAGGAAGACCTGAGTTCAAATTCAGCCTCAGACACAACACACTTCGCAGCTATGTGACCTTGGGCAAGTTACTTAACCCCAATTGCCCTGCCTTCCTCCCTCCAAAAAAAAAAAAAAGCATATGGCAGCCCACTACAAAAAAAAAAGTGTGGTGGTAAAATGAAGGAGTGAGCAAGCCCAATCTCATTTGAGGGAGTAGCTGGGCTGAGGGGAGGATTTCTTTTTCAATTCAGAGAGACCTGGCTATATTGGTGGGCAAATAAGAAAGAGCCAGTGGGGAGGATAAGGTAATTGAGGCAGAAGAGTATCTTGAAGGAAGCAAGGACCTGGAGAAGATGGCGTTCTACTCCCTTTAGGGAAGAAGGCAGATACTGTGGGGCATCCCAGAGGTGATGAGAACATAGTGGGAAGGACAAGACTTGAACCTGCTCCATGTGCTGGGAGGGCCTTTGGATGTGGGAGCCAGCCCAGACTCAGAGAAGCTGCTTAGGAGGCAGTCAGTTGCCTTTACTTAGAAGGTCTCATATTTATATAGCATGGCAAAATTTGCAAAGTACCTTCCCACAATGCATTTTCTCATTTGACATTCACAAAAACCAGGTGGGGGCAGAGCAAACATTGTTATTTTTACTTTACAAAGGAGGAAACCGAGTCTCAGAGAACCTAAATGTCCCCAGGTCAAACAGCTAGTAAAGCCACAGCTTTGGAGTCCAGATTCAGAGGTTTTTTCTGCTCCAGCACATGGTCTCATTCTTCCGTGATACACGGAATTCCTCCAAGCCCAATGGACCTCCTGGAGGACAGGCCTCAGCAGACTGTAGGCAATGCCCCAAATCAACCTGCCAATCCTTTCACATGTTTCTTTTGCCAGTGGAGTGTCCCCACGAAAGGATAGATTCCCCCTCCTCCTCCTCCTCCTCCTCCTCATCCTCCTCCTCCTCTTCCTCCTCCTCCTCATCTCTTTAATATCTATTGTCCTAGGTCACATTCATCCCTATAGTTCTTTCAACAGCAAATATATACAACACAAGTGGAGATACAGACATGCATGTGAGGGACATGGTGGCAGATACCCATAACTGTGTGGACTGAGAACAGAAGTACATGAACTATGCTTGAACACCCCATAGCTAAGCTGAATTTCCCACCCATCCCTTTCCCCCATCCTTGAAAGGTGCCTGGGAGAAGCAGAAAAGTTGTATGTGGGAAAGGAGGGCTGGGGTGGGATGGGGTGTTGAAGAGGAAGAATACTCCATAAGAGGGAATGGGCCTCTCAGAAGATGCTAAGGGAGGCAACTGGCTAGCTAGGATCAGGGGACTGGGGCAGCTGGGACCAATACCTAGGGCTCCAAATGGATATTGAGTCTCGGGTATTTAGGGGTGGGATGGGGGAGGAGAGAGATGAAAAATCCAAATGTTAGCATCCCTCTCCACCCCCCAACAAGTTCTCCCTCCCCTCACCCAACTCATTCTGCCAGCCTTGGACAACATCAAGAAAAAAGAAAAAGTCTCCTTTAATCCTTTCAAGACCAGCATGTGAAAGCAAGTCTTGCTAAGACAGAAACATAAACATAACCAGACACCCATTCTCACAAAAAAAGCTTCTCTGGTCTTGGAGAGAGGGGTCCAAGTTTGCTCATAGGTTCTCCCCACCACCACCTACACCATGCACATAGACCAATCCCTCTCTCTTACACATCAGCTCTCCAGGATACCTAATCCTGGGATGAATTGGGGGGGGGGGGTGGAGAGGAGGGAGAGCAAAAAGGAGGGAGCAAAGAGTTATCTTGAATGTGAGACCAAGTAGATACTCACTTGTTTGTATATGTGACACCTAGCATGTATGTGTATGGTAGTGTGACTTCTGTGAGGCTGAGTGGTCATGAATATATATATATATATATACATATATATATGAATAAGTATAGAAGGGGATAACTATGGCAGGATGAGCCAGGAAGAAAGGGAGAGAACTGAGTGTACACTACATGAGGGCAGAGGCCCACATCTGGGGGACAATTGATGTACCTGTAAGCAAGTATGTCTATGGATCTGGGTGACAGTGGGCACAGCCAGCCAGCCAAGCCAGGAGGGAAAGTCAGGGAAGCTCCAACCAGCCTTCAAAGAGCATTAAGGATCTAGCCCCAAATCACCATCCTTCCCCCACCCCCAAATCCAAAGCTGCCACCAGTCCCTATAAGCATCCCTCTGCCTCTTCCTACCAGTCACTCTCTGCCCTTCAGTGCACAACATCTAGCTCACTGACTGCAGGAGAGTATTTGTTTTCCTTCTCTCTCTAGCCCCCAGAGCTCAGGCGAAACCCCAACCAGAGAGGAGGCCAGTTGACCCAAGCAAGAAGCTAGTATGGGGCTTGGGTGGGGAGTGATGAAGAGGAGGTGCATCCCTGCTTGCCAAGGAGCCACAGGGCTGAGTCTTATAGAGATGCAGCTCTCCTAAGCTCGGGCAAAACCTGCTCCAAACAGCACAGAAGAGGCCCTGAAAACCTGTGCTGCTTGCTGCAAATCCCAAACGTTTTCCAGCTGCAAAAAGCATCCATGTGAAAAATGATGTCTGTCCCATCTCCTCCCTTCCCTCCTGTTCCTCAGTCTCCATCTCCCCTAAGTCTGCCTGCTTTCCTTCCTACTCTCCATTCCACTGAGTCTCCTAAGCAGGTGGTAAATGGGTGTCAAGATTCCTGGAGGGGTTCTCATTGGCTATGAGCCCAACAGCTCCAGCTCCCTGACACCCTCCCATCCTCTCTGTCCCAACACCAACACCTCCCCCCCCCACCCCTTCCCCAACCAACTCGGGAAACATTGGGAAGGCCATTGGGAAGAAGAGCTCCAAAAGAGAAGGCAGAAACTGGACAAGGAAGAAGAGGCAGTGTGTCCTAACAGGCTCCTCCAAACCCCCCCACCCCTATAAGGATGGAGGAGGGGATGGGAGTACGAGCAGAACGGAGAGTGAAGGAAGAGCTGTCAGAAGCTTAATTCAGGAATCCTCTGGGACCCTGTCCATTATCACTACCCGGAACGAAGGGGTCATGGACCAGAAGGCAAGGGCTAGGGAAAACTGACTTCTCTTTTTCCACATCCAACTCACATGCTACTGCTCCAAATGCCAGTGTCAGGCGGGAGGGTTAACCTAGGTTGGTGCCCAGACCCAGACAGATTCTCGCACAACTTCAAGAGCAGAAAGAATTAAGGGAACAGAGCTGGGGAAAAGAAAACAAGCGAGGGAAAGGCAGCAGAGAAGGAAAGAGGGAGGAAGAGGAGTTGGAGACAAGACCAAGAAACATAGGCGAGTGAAAGGTGAGGGAAGCAGTGGTGTTCTCGTGAACTCGGCTGTTCCTCCCCATCCCAGTAACGGTCCAGGTCCAGTCCTTCTCTGCTCTTCGGGGCCCCTCCGGGAGAGACTCCCGTCATTCAGTACGACTCACCTCTGCGCTGCGGTGGTGGCGTCCAAGATTCCAGTGCCCTGCATCCAGGAGCGCACCGAGCCGAGGCCGGCAGGGAGCGGCTCCTCTTTCAGGCTGAGCCCTCCTCGGGGCAAGGAGTCCTGCATGGAGAACATGGGACCGCGCTGCAGGCGCCGCTCTGCCTGGCGCCCCGACGGCCCGCACACCGAGCTCCAACGAAGTTGGGGGATAGTCCCCACCCCCACCCAGTATAGCCGGGTATAGGATGGACCAGGCCAGGCCGGGGCAGGGCAGGGCAGGGCCGGGCCGGGCAAGAGAGCAGCAGCGGGACGCGCTCGACTCGCGACGGCTTCTCTGCTGGCCCCAGCTCAGTGAGAGCTTGGCTCCCCGGGCCGCTCCCTCGGAGAAAGCCGACCCGCTAACAGCAGCGCAGCCTCCTCCCCCTGCACTGGGGGGCGGGGAGACAGAGGGATTCCCCCGCGGCCACTCGCCGCGAGGGGGGCCCGGAGCAGGGGAAGCAGTGGAGAACTGAAGGGGAGGGGAGAAGCAGCATAGAGGACCTCACAGGGCAAGGATGCCAAGGCACAGGAGTCAGGGAAGAGACTCCGGTGAGGTGTAAAGTGGCGACCTCAGGGCTGGGCAGAGGGGACCCTGAACGTAATACCCACTCTGGGCGTGGGGCGAAGTGGGGACACTCGAACTGACACAAAGTGGGGACCCCGAGAGCTTTGTAAAGTGGGGAACCCCGAAAACTCGAAGCAAAGTGGGAAATCCGCGGGTGACGCAAAGTGGGGCTCTCAGGAGTGATGCAAAGTAGGGCTGGCTGAGTTGAGGTGCAGAGAGGGGAGCCCCGCAGGGAGGTTTGCGGCGGTTTGGGAGGAGGAGAGGGATGCGAGAGAAGGAAGCAGCGCGCTAGGGAGGCAGAGGGGAGAAGGCAGAGGGGAGAGGGGAGCAGAGCAGGGCAGGGCTGACCGGGCTGACCGGGCTGGCAGGGCAGGGCAGGGCAGGGCAGGGGAGGACAGAGCGCCCGGCCTCGCAGGGCTGCCTGGCGCGCCGAGTGCGGAGCGCTGATTACCATCCGGAAGGCGGAGGCAGCGGGAGCGGAGCTCGGCGGCGGCGGCGGCGGCAGGAGCAGCAGCAGCCGCGCGTCCCGGGGGAGCGAGGGGGGGGAGTCAAGCCCGCCGATGCCGCCGCCGCTGCCCGGGCCCCGCCCGCCCCGTCGTCCGGGCCCCTCAACCCCGCTCGGGAACACCTGGAGCAGCAGCAGCAGCAGTCCGGCCGGCTCGCCCCGGGCCCCGGCCCCGGCCCCGGTCCCGGCCCCGGCGCCTCCCGCGGGCCCCGGGCCGACCCCCCTCCGCGGTCGCCGCCCGCCGCTCCCGGGGGCCTGGCCGCGGGCCCGGGCCATCCCGCCGCCGCCGCCGCCGCCGCCGCTCCCTGGGGAGCAGGGAGGGAGGAGGGAGGAGGGAGGGAGAGGGAGCGCCGGGCCCAGGGGACTGGGGGGTGGGAGGGGGGCGGGGGCGGGGCGGCCGGGCCGAGGGGCGGCCGGGGACGTGACATCATTGGGGGAGGAGCGGGAGGGCCAGGGGCGGGAGATGGGGCTTGGGGCCTGGGGCTTGGGCCAGAGCCCGGGCCAGGCCAGGGGGGCCCCTGGGGAAGGAGCCAGCCCGCCAGCTGCCTTTGGCCAGAAGAGAGGAGACCAGGCCCTTGGGGAACAGTCTGGGAGGTGGGAGCATAAGCCAGTTATGGAAAGGGGAGAAAGGATAGAGGGATGGAGAAGGCGAATAGAGGGACCGCGCAGGATGGGGGAAAAGAGGGCAGAAAGGAACCAGTTCTGCAGCAGGAGAAAAGCTGAGGGATTGGGGGATGGGAGGGGGGCAAAGGAGGCATATAGCTGGTAGCAAAGCAAAAGAAGAGGGACTGGAGACAGAGAAGGAAGACACTACATAGAGGATGAATGGGGTGGGGGGGGGTTAAGAACAAAGGACAAGTATCAGACAAGGGTCCCACTGAAAACAGAAGAAAACAGCTAGTTGGGGACCGTAAAGGCAAGAATGAAAGGGAGGAGTGGTCTGCAGATAAACTCATTGTGGCCTAAAGTAAGGAGAAATTAGCTTGAGAATATGTTCAGCCTGAACCCTGGTTTGGGGAATGGGAGAAACTGCCCCCAAGGAATCCAGGAAAAGCAACCTCAGTAATTTTCCCCCTGTCCCCACCCAATAGGATGGAGCTAAATCATAATCCTCTTATAACCCAATGGAATGGAGCTCATTCTCACACACATCCATATACATACATACATACATACATACACACCCCACTCTTGTCCAATAGCATAATGGTCAGTCGTACACACCCCTCTTTCAACCAGTAAGAATGGAGTTCATTTACCACCCCCTTCCCACCCAGTAAGAATGGAGTACATTTATACCATCACCCAATTCATCCAATGGTTTAGAGTTTAGTCAACCCACCTCTCACCCAATGAAAAGGAGTTTAATCTCACTCACCTCTCACCCACCTCCCAATGATAGCTCAATTACACACAAACTTTCCACCCAAGGGGATGGATTAGTCATGCCCATCTCATTCTCAATGGAATGAAGGACAGTTATACATACAATATTGGCACTCTTTGGGATCAAGTCAGTCACACACAATCCTCTCAACCCAAAGGGATGCATTTCAGTTGAGCCTAGTGGAATCAAGTTTAGTCATACACCATTGGGACAAAGAAATGGAACTTAGTCACACACACACCCTCTCACCCAATGGAATGGAGCTCAGTTATAAACACAGTTCTCTCACCCAATGGAATAGAATTCAGTCACACCCACTTCTTACTCAATGAGATGGAAGCTCAGTGACACAAAGCTCTCAGTGAAACGGCTTAGTCATACCCACCTCAGTATGATGGAGCTCAGTTACGCACACACACCTTCTGCCCATTGGAATGGAGGTCAGTTACATACACAACCCTCAACCTAATGGGATGGAGGTCAGTTATACGTAGCTCTTTAACTCAATAGAATAGAGTTCAGCCACATGCCTCTTGCCCAATTAATTGAACCTCAATTCTATGGAATTTAGGCAAAGCCCTATCTAATACATGCAAATTCAACCAAGGAGCCAAGTATATCTCTTTTTTTTAAATATAATTTTATTTACTGTTACATTTTAAGTTCTGAAATGTCATCCTTCCTTCCCACTTCCCACTATAGAAGGCCACCATTTGACACAAATATAGATATATGTATAACCATACTATGCATACTTCTATTTATCAGTTCTTTCTCTGGAGGCACATAGCATTTCCTTCATAGGTCCTTTGTAGGTGATTTGAGTATTTATAATACTCAGAATAATTTAGTCATTGAAAATTGTTCTTAGAACAAAGGGGTGCCCTCTTTGGTGAAGGTATCACCACTGCAACCACGTGGAGTCAGCAGTCCCTGCCTCTCCTCCTCCTGGCTCACCACTGTTCAATCTCACTGAGGAATAAGTAGGTCAGAAAGCCGCTCCACTGCCATGACATTCAGAAACACCAGCAAGACCCTTGTGGAGCCAGAAGTGGCCATTCATGGGATCCGGATCACCCTCACCAGCCGCAATGTGAAGTCACTCGAGAAAGTGTGTGCTGACCTAGTTAGAGGAGCCAAGGGAAAAACTGGAAAGTGAAGGGACCTGTTCAAATGCCCATTAAGACACTTTAAATCACAACTAGAAAAACTCCTTGTGGTGAAGGTTCAAAGACTTGGAATTGGTTCCAGATGAGAATCCACAAATGCCTGATTGATTTGCACAGTCCTTCTGAAATTGTTAAACAGATCACTTCTATCAGCATTGAACCAGGTGTAGAAGTTGAAGTCACCATTGCAGATGCCTAACCAATCATCTCTTTTAATAAATTGATTGCAACTATAAAAAAAGAACAAAGGAGTGCATGTTACTGTATGCAATACTCTCTTGGCTCTGCTCATTTCACTCTTCACTATTTCATGCGTGTCTTTCAATGTTTTTTTCTAAAATCAACCTGCTCATCTTTTCTTACAGCATAGTAGTATTCCATCACAATCATATACCACAACTTGTTCAGTCATTCCCCAACTGATGAGCATCCCCTCAGTTTCCAGCTCTTTGCCACCACAAAGACAGCTGCTAGAAATATTTTAGAACGTATAAGTTCTTTACCTTTTTCCTGATTACCCTGGGAAACAGACCTCATAGTGGTATTTCTGGGTCAAAGGAGATACACAATTTTTTAACTCTTTGGGCATCATTCCAGATTGCTCTCCAAAGTGGTTGGATCAGTTCACAGTCTCTTCTCAATAATGTCTGCTCATTTCTTCAAAGAATTGCATGACCCAGAGTGATTAAAAATATGAGAAAAACAGAAATATCATCTTGTCGAATAGTTTTAGTAACTCCCATTTATACAGTTCTTTAGATCTGAGAAACTGCTTTTTTCATAACAGATATATAAGGTGTTTAGTTCAAGTATTTTACAGATGAGGGACCTGAGTTTCAATTACTTATTCGTGGTGACACAGTTAATAAGTGGTAGTACCTGATCTCAGGGCCAGATCTTAAAACTCCAAGTCCAATATCCCTTCCACATTGCTTCTATGGTGCACTCAAGATATGTTTGTTTTGTAATGGACCATGTGCCCCAAACATTCCAGTTTGCTCTAATAATCCATTATCATCTGTGAATTTATCTAAGGTTTCCTTGTACTCAGTTATATTTTTCAATCTAAATACTGCCTCTCAGAGCAGCAACTTCCATAATTTATACCTTCTATCCAAAGATAGCATGTTGTCATTCAGTCATGTCTAATTCTTCATGACCACATTTGGAGTTTTCTTATTGGAGCTTGCCTTTTCCTTCTCCAGCTCATTTTACAGACAAGGAGACTGAGACAAACAAGGTTAAGTGATTTGCCCAGGGTCATACAGCTAGCAAGTGTGTGAGGCTGGATTTGAACTCAGGAAGATGAGTCTTCCTGACTCCAGGCCCAGCACTCTATGCACTATGGCACCACCTAGCTGCAAAAATAGCATACATGCTGTAAGAGCATAGGTCTTTCACAGAAAAGGAGCCAGAAGACTAACTGCAAAAAAATGGTCAGGTGATACTTTTATGAGGCACAACTTAGTTGTATGAATTTTAAAATAAAAAAAGAAATAGGATGAAAAATAATAGACCATACCTCAGTCAGTTCATTGTATCTAGGGAACAGACTCACAGAGGAGCCCAGCTTTTGCTGGATGGAGGAGGAACATGGAGCTGAAAAAAAAAGGAGCTGAAAGAAGCCAAAACTGTAGACCCAAAACACTTCTAATATTGAGTTGTTTTGCCAGGACTACTATCTCTAGCTGGGGGATCAAAGCTAGCAAAAACCAAAATGAAACTAAAGAAAATTACATATTTTTTATACTACTTCCAGAGTGGAGAAGGGGTATTTATAACAGGAAACCCATTGGACCAACAATCAGTAGTAGAGCGAAGCACACCATTTCCCTGAATACTATTACAAGTGGGAGTTTGTCTAGGGATGTTTTTCAAACTGCACAGTTGCAAAAGGGTAGGGATCTTTAAATGTAGGGACTATTTCATTTTTGTCTTTGTATCTCCAGTGCCTAGCACATTATAGACACTTAATAAACATTTTTGACTAACTGTTCATTGATCCATTGTATTCTACCCTTTAGTCTAGTGCCCCCTTGTCCTTTTAAAACTCATGCCTTGCAAAACCCTGGAATACCTTCACTATCTACCTTCTCTTTTCCTACTCAAGTGCCACTGAATGCTGCTGGAGAGAGTCACGCAATCACGTTGACTGAGTCTGTTACAAATTTATGTTGTCTAATCTCAACTGTGCCATGAATACTGTGTGGTAATCCTTTCATTTTCCCCTGATTGACTATTACAGTCTCTGAAAGAGTGTTTCCAAAGTTGCTCTTCTCCCCTCAAGCCTCCTGCACCATTTTTCATCCCGTCCCTCCAAGTTGAGGAGTTCTGCTTTCTAATTTACTAAGAAAATTGAGGCCAGCGGCCAAGAGCTCCTTATCCTTCCCTACTATGTATCTCAAAATTCCTCTAATAGCTTTTACATGATTACTTGTTCTTTTTTCTTTTATACCAGTCATAGAGAAAGAAGTAGGCTCTGTCCCTTCCTATTGGCTGTCTCTATCAGCAGCCCCACCATGCTCACAGTCACCTGAGTGCAACCTCTGACTTCTCCCTCTCCCTTGTTCCCTGTCTTTACTCAATTACCAATTCCCATTGGTTCTTCATTCATAACATCTCTCATATCCAGAAGAGTACTGGAGCAAGTTACTATCAGCCAATTGTTTGATTTTCAGCATGAGTATTTACACTTAGGAAATCAGCAAATGATATAAATCAAGGTTTGATTTGTTATTTTTTTCATTGTCTAGACTTTAAAAGGTGATTGAGAAAATGTTAATAGTGCAAATTCAATTTAAAAGAATCATATGTCTTGTTTTGTTCAGAAAGCCAGTTGTTAAACATTTACCAGCAGAATATTTGCACCAGATCTTTCCTCCACATTCTACTAGTTAGTACCCTAGTCCAGTCTTTTATCAGCTTATAGGTGTATCACCATAACAAACTCCTAGATGGCTTTCCTGCTTCCTTTCCTACCCCTCCAATTCACCCTGCATATTGTTGCCACATTAATCTTCAAGCTGTCCTCATGCCTTGTATTTGAAGGCTTTCAGTAGAATCCTGTCTCCTACAACATCAGGTCTAAACTGCTCTGCCTCTATAAACTGATGCTGCCTGTGTACTAACCAACCTCATTTCCAGTTATCAGTAAGCTTCTCCTTTAGTCAGGCTGGATTCCTCTGTGCCTTGAAAATTCCATCCTCGTTATTTTCAACTGGAATGCCCTCTCTGCTCTCTTCTGCCTGCCCAAATCCTACTCATCCCTCAGGGACCAACTCAACTCTCACCACTTCCACAAAACACTTCCTGTTTATTGGCTCCACCACAGTATATTTGTGTGTGCTCAGACTGCAAAATGATTTTGTTGGTGTAGGGAACCACCGTCGGTGATGAAACTCCTTCCAATGAAATCCGTGACTATTCTACAACTTTCAGTCCTAAGAGAGTAATGTTATGTATATTCAACTGAGTCCTCACTGTTGCATGGGAATCTTTTTTTATTTTTCTCTGATTAACTCTATTACAATACCCATGGCATCTGTTCCAAAACTCTTCTCTCCTCAAGTTTCCCATACCACTAGCTCCCTGGATCCCTCAATCCCTGTCAGCAGAGCCCCTTGCCTCTTGCCTTGCTGAGAAAAACAGAGGTCATCCATTTGTGAACTGCCTCTTTTCCCTTTACCTCACAACTCCTTGACATTCCCTAATGTCTCCTGACTCTGGGCATTTTCACTGGTTGTCCCACATGCCTATATTGCTCTCTCTCCTCATTTCTACCTCCTGGCTTCCCTGCCTTCTTTTAGGTCGCAATTAAAATCCCATCTTCTATAGTAAGCCTTTGCCAACCCCTCTTGATTTCAGTGCCTTCCTTCTGCTAATTATTTCCTATTTAATTTGTATATAGTTTGTACACATTTGCTCATTGTCTCCTCATTGGTAAGCTTCTTGAGGGCAGGGATTGGCTTCTGTCTTTTTTTATATTCCCCAGGGCTTAGCACAGTGCCTAGTAGAGAGTAAGAGCTTATTAAATGTTTATTGATTAATCTCTTCCTCCCAAACGCAGCTCTCCACTGACATTTTCTCTTTCTATTGAGACACCACCAGTCACCCATGCCTGAAACGTCAATGTCATCACTGACTCTTCCTTCTTTCCCCAGTCCCCCTCTGCCCCCTCAGCTAGTTAGTTGCCAAGTCTTGTCAATTGTATCTTCATATCATTTCTTGCATCTGTTCCCTTTTTTCCCCTTGCACAGCCACCACCCTGGTTCAGGTCACCGTTCCTCCTTACCTAGCCAATTGCAATAACTTCTTCACTGATCTCCCTGAATCCTCCATGGAGTTGTCAAATTACTGTCTGAGCATGTCATCCCTCTGCTCTTCAGCAGTCTCTCTATTGCCCCTAGGATAAAACAGCAACTCCTTAGCTTGGTATTTCAAGCTCTTCGCAGTCTAGTTCCAGCCTACTTTTCCAGAATTTTTATGCTCTATTTTCCAACCACACTGGCCTATTTGCTATTTCATGAAATCAAATTGCCCATTTACCATCTCCATATTTTGGCAAAGGTGTTTAGGATACATTCCCTGCTCAGAATACATTCCCTACTCACTGCTACTTCATTTCCTTCATGCTTCAGCTCAAATGTCTCCTTTAGGAGACAAAACACTGCACTGGGTCTTTTAAAAAGTCCCACCTCTCAAGACACTGTGATCTTTGATCATTGTCCTTTATGACAGCCCTTGCCTGGTCCTTAAGCTGTTCACTCTTCCCTGTCCCCTTAGCCCTTAAAGAAACAGAAAGCAGGGGAGAAAAACAGTACTTGCTGCTCTTAGAAGCTGCTGCAGCAAGTGTTACAAGTGTAAAGATAACTGATAATACAAGATAATAAACAATAATGAAGGTGTTGAACTAACTTATCTCTAAGCTCTCGTTCCCACTCCTGTGATCCTAGCTACCAAATGAGGGGTGAGCTTGGGAGTCAGAAGAGATCAATTCCAACTGGGGTGATCATGGAAAGCTGTTCCAGGGAGCTACTGCATCAGTTGAATTTTAAATGATGGGAAAGATTCAGATAGATGGACAAGACAGGGAAGGGCATTTCATACAGTGGGAAGTACATAAGCAAAATAGGTGGAAAAATGCAACATATGTTCTATGGGCAATAAATAAGCCAGTTAGTTAAAATGAAGACTTTGTATAGGAAATGAAGCTGAAAAGGTAGTATGGGAACAGACTATGAAGGGTTTGAATTCCAGGCTAATGAGGTTGAACTTTCTCTTGTAGGGGAGCCAGTGAAAACTTTTGAACAGCTGTGACAGCTTGAAAACTGTGTTTGAGGAAGATTGCTCTGGCTGTGCATTGGTCTTGTTTCGCCAACTATTTTGTTTCTCCAACTATATTGTAAACTCATTGAGGGAGAGAATGAGCCTTTATCTGTAGCTTCTATAACTCTTAGTGTAAGGGTTAGGGTTAGAAGATTTTGACCATTTTTTCTTGTTGAAAAGGGTAACAACCGGCAGAGCCAAGATGGCAGCTGGAAAGCAGGGACTTGAGTGAGCTCTTTCCCAGATCCCTCCAAACACCTGTAAAAAATGGCTCTGAACAAATTCTAGACCTGCAGAACCCACAGAATAGCTGGGGGAAACAGCCCAGGAGAGCCTGGATGGTAGCTGGAAAGGGTCTATTGCACGGTGCTGGGAGCGGAGCACAGCCCAGCATGGGCTGCGCCAGGACAGACCAGACCAGAATAGGCCTTGGGACCATGAATCAGTGAGCTGTCAGCCAGTTACCAGACTTCTCAACCCACAAACGCCAAAGAACAGGTTAGAGGGAAACTGTGGAATTGAGTTCAGAGAGGTCCGATCACCAGCCCTGGGGGTGGCGGAGGTGGTACAGCAGTGGGAGTGGCAGCAGCAGGAAACTCCTGAGGCTGCTTCCAGAGCTACAGTGTCAGCTGCTTCCTGAGTCCCTGGTTCACACGGTGGGAGGAATCTAGCAGCAGATCAGAGCAGGAGTACCAGAAGTGCTTTGTGGGCACAAAGGCAGATTCTCTTGCTGTGCCCTGCTTGGATCTGCTTTGCAGTCCTGGTTGGCGGTTCTTGGGGGAGGAGGAGTACTGCAGTGACAGAGCCTGGCATGACGGTAGAGTAGAAGTAGCTCTGAAAACAGCACTGCTTAGACCCTAGAGCTTGGGACAAAGTACTCTCTACTCTACAAGCAGTCATACCCCGACAAAAAACTCAAGGGTCAAGTTGTTGGCTGGGAACATGAACAGGCAGCGAAAATGAACTCAGACTCAAACTCAAACTCTAGATTCCTTTTTTGGTGACAAAAAAATCTAAACATACAGTCAGAAGAAGTCAACAAAGTCAAAGAGCCTACATCAAAAGCCTCCAAGAAAAATATGAATTGGTCTCAGGCCATGAAAGAGCTCAAAAAGGATTTGGAAAAGCAAGTAAGAGAAGTAGAGGAAAAATTGAGAAGAGAAATGAGAGTTATGCAAGAAAACCATGAAAAACAAGTCAACAACTTGCTAAAGGAGACCCCCAAAAATACTGAAGAAAATAACATCTTAAAGAACAGACTAACCGAAATGGCAAAAGAGCTCCAAAAAGCCAATGAGGAGAAGAATGCCTTGAAAGGCAGAATTAGCCAAATGGAAAAGGAGGTCCAAAAGACCACTAAAGAAAATACTACCTTAAAAATTAGATTGGAGCAAGTGGAAGCTAGTGACTTTATGAGAAATCAAGATATTATAAAACAGAACCAAAGGAATGAAAAAATGGAAGACAATGTGAAATATCTCATTTTTAAAAACCACTGACCTGGAGAATAGAGCCAGGAGAGATAATTTAAAAATCATTGGACTACCTGAAAGCCATGATCAAAAAAAGAGCCTAGACATCATCTTTCAAGAAATTATCAAGGAAAACTGCCCTGATATTCTAGAACCAGAGGGTAAAATAGAAATTGAAAGAATCCACGGATCACCTCCTGAAAAAGATCCCAAAAAGAAAATTCCGAGGAATATTGTCACCAAATTCCAGAGTTTCCAGGTCAAGGAGAAAATAATACAAGTAGCCAGAAAGAAACAACTTGAATATTGTGGAAACACAATCAGAATTGCACAAGATCTAGCAGCTTCTGCATTAAGGGATCGAAGGACTTGGAATATGATATTCCAGAGGTCAAAGGAGCTAGGATTAAAACCAAGAATCACCTACCCAGAAAAACTGAGTATAATGTTCCAAGGCAAAATATGGATTTTCAATAAAATAGAGGACTTTCATACTTTATCAATGAAAAGACCAGAGCTGAATAGAAAATTTGACTTTCAAATACAAGAATCAAGAGAAGGATGAAAAGGTAAGCAAGAAAGAGAAATCATAAGGGACTTACTAAAGTTGAACTGTTATGTTTACATTCCTACATGGAAAGATGATGTGTGTGATTCATGACACATTTCTCAGTATTAGGGGAGTTGAAGGGAATATAGACAGAGAGCACAGGATGAGTTGAATAGGAAGGGATGATATCAAAAAAATGAAATAAATATAAGGGGTGAGAGAGGAATATATTGAGAGAAGGAGAAGGGGAGAGATAGAATGGGGTAAATTATCTTACATAAAAGTGGCAAGAAAAAGCAGTTCTGTTGGAAGGGAAGAGGGGGCAGGTGAGGGGGAATGAGTGAATCTTACTCTCATCGGATTCAACTTGAGGAGGGAATAACATACGCACTCAATTGGGTATCTTACTCCACAGGAAAGTAAAAGGAAGAGGATAAAAAAGGGGGAGGATGATAGAAGGGAGGGCAGATAGGAAGAGGAGGTAATCAAAAGCAAACACTTTTGAAAAGGGACAGGGTCAAGGGAGAAAATTGAATAAAGGGGGAAAGGATAGGATGGAAGGAAATATAGTTAGCCTTTCACAACACGAGTTTCACAACCATGAGGTGGAAGTGTTTTACATAATGATACATGTGTGATCTATGTTGAATTGCTTGCCTTCCTAGGGAGGGTGGGTGGGAAAGGAAGAGGGGAGAGAATTTGGAACTCAAAGTTTTAAAAGCAGATGCTTTAAAAAAAGTTGTTTTTTTGCATACAGCTGGGAAACAAGATATATAGGGAATGGGGCATAGAAATCTATCCTGCCCTATAAGAAAGTAAGGGGAAAGGGGATGGGGTGGGGGGAGTGGGGTGAAAGAAGGGAGGGTTGACTGGGGAACAAGTCAATCAGAATATATGCCATCTTGGAATGGGGGGGAGGGTAGAAATGGGGAGAAAATTTGTAACTCAAAATCGTGTGGAAATCAATGTTGAAAACTAAAATATTAAATAAAAATGATAAAATAGAAGGAAAAGGGTAACAACCTAAGACATATATGAAATGTGTATATTTGCAAAATACTAAGAACGTAGCCTGCAAAGAAAAGGCACTTGGATAATATAGGGTAAAGAGGACATGTTTTTCAGAAACTAATTTAAATATGACTGATTTAAGAACTTTGGAGTTAATAGTTGAGAAACCCAAAAACCTCAGAATTGTTTTGTGATTATTAGACAAATGTACATTGCCTAGCTATGGCTTAGCCAGAATAAATGATGATTTGATCAATCCACCTGAGCTAGAAGTGAGATGTCTTCACTGAAAGGACTCTGCTTTGAACCAGGAATGGTAGGTTGAAAAAAGATCTGAGTCTGATAGAAGAAAAAACTTTATCTCTTCCTCTTCTCTCCCTTGCCCTTTGACTCCCCCCTCCAATGCCTCCTGCTACCTGGGAGCAGACAGCACAAACCCAAACCCCCTCAGAACCCTCCCAAGGAAGCAGAACTGGAAAAGTCCTGCAAATCTCAGGCTAGGGGTCTCTTCACTCTCTCTCTGAAAGAGTGTAGCACAACCTTGGCAATGAAGAGGAATGATCTGTCTGGCTTATCAGTGGAGCAGTCCAGCCATGAAGGAGCCCAGCTTAGCACTGACACCATGACCATCAATGAAAATTTCTGCAGACTACTCCTGAGGAAAAGGAAGGACCTTGAGTCCTGCAGTGCTAGAATTGTAATTTGCCCTGAGCACATGGGTTCTGGTTCTCTATACATGTGCCTCACTACTACAGTAATTTAAGTTTGTACCCATTCTCTCTGACAGACACCATGTAATGCATTGGGGGGCCTTCTGTTTCATTGTTTTGATTAAGAGTTCATGGAGTCAGGTGACTGATCTGTTGAATGAGCACACCAGGAGGGCCTTGGGAGCTACAGCATAGATAGAGTAACCAGGGTTATCCCCCCTAGAACCCTAAGAGAGTTAGTTATAGCATCTGCCACCACTCTGGGAAACCCACAATCCGCTAGTGTGGGTGCAAGTTGGGTGAGCTCTCCATCCCAAAGAAAGAAAGGGCCTAGAGAAAGGGTGGTGTGCCATTAGCAGAAGCTGGGGCACACAGAAGGTGCTGATGACTGACAGATTAATGAGGACTGAGGGTTTCCAAAGGTCAATCTCACCTACTTTAGTTTCACCAGGATCTAATCCTGCTACAAAACCCATGGGACATGTGTTTACTTTGTCTGGGTTACTGCTGACTCCTTTAAGCATACTGGGAAACAGCTGTCATATAGGTTAGAACTAAATCAAGGAGTTTGGAGCGCAGTCTCAGTCAGTCACCAGATGGATTCCACTTGCACTATGCTCTCCATGATCTAAGGAAAGCAGTACTTAATTTTCAGCAAGCTGCAATGGTCCCTCTCGCCACTAGAGGACACCTGAAACCTGGACTATTCCCCTTAATGGTAGCCAGAGACTATATTGCCTTTCCCAGTAATCACCACTATCACCACCACCACCACCACCACCACTACCACCACCACCACCACCATCATCATCATCAATATCAATATAATGCCTACTATGTACCAAAGGGCAACTAGGTAGCACAGTGGATAGAGTGTTGAACCTGGAGTCAGGAAGACCTGAGTTCAAATCTGCCCTTGGACACTTACTAGCTATGTGACCCTGGGCAAGTCACCTAACCCTGTCTTCCTCAGTTTCCTTATATGTAAAATAAGCTGGAGAAGGAAATGGCAAGCCACTCCACTATCTTTGCCAAGAAAACTCCAAATGGGGTCACAAAGAGTCTGAAATGACTGAACAACAAGAACTGTACTAAGCATTTTGTCTCATTTGATCTTCCTGACAACCCTTTGGGGTAGATACTGTTATCATCCCTATTTTACAGTTGAGGAAACTGAGACAAACAGAGGTTAAGTGACTTGTCCAATGTCATACATTAATTATCGAAGGCCAACTTTGAACTCAGGTCTTCCCGATACTTGGTCCAGTACTACATGTAGCTGCCTCTCACCACATCTGCAAGAAAACAAGTTTACCCCTTGTCTATACCTCTGCACCACAAGTTCATATCCAGAGATGATCAATAAAATATTAAAAAGAGGAATTGCTAGGTGATCTTAGTTCTGCTTTCACCTCTTAGAATGTTTCATTCTCAGTTTCTCTCCCATGTTAGCACATGGATTACTGCTATTTTAATATACATGAAATGAAAGTGTAAGTACAGATATGCACTGAGATGGGCCTCCATTTACTCACCTCAAGATAAAAACAGAACCTAACTCATGGGGTTATTTTGAAGATCAAATAGGATTATATATGCAAAGTGCTTGGCACTATGCCTAGCACATAGTAGGTGCCAGATAAATGTCCCCCTCCCCCTGTGGATATTCTCCATTCATGCCCTTGGTTCATAGAATATTAGGGGTGAGGGCAAGCAGAGAGTTGGGAGACTTTCATGGAGTAGCATAGAGAGGAAAGAAAGCAGACTCTCCCAGGCTCATCCAGTGAAATGACTAAGCACCGCTTGGAGTATGCAGCAGGATCTAAGCCACTATTGATTGTGGTTGATCTCCCCATGAAGCCAGGTTCAGCCCTGTGTGGTCCTGCAGGTGTCTCTCCTTCCGACCACACTAGCGTTATCTCACCTCCACCTGGAAGCCCTTAAAAGAAGATCATAAATTATTTATACTCCTTTTATAATATCCTGTATTACAAATGATCCAGTGCCTAATCCCTTTGCCACAGAAAAGTCCTAGAATGTGTTCTACCTTGTTCCACTCTGAATCATCTAGGCAGAGATTTTAAAAGGCAGAGAGAGAGAAGCAAAACTCCCCCAGGTTACAGCTGTATAGAGTTTTAGTGTTAAACGTATTTTATAACCAACTGAATGTAATTGAAGGCTTCCCTCCCCCCCCCCCCCCCCCCCCCCCCCCCCGAGCATGCTCAGTTGCCATTTTTGGAGGCCATACAGAAGCTCAGTTAGGAGAAGGGAGGGTGGGAAGTGCCACACTTTCCAGTTATGTATGACTCATCTATGAGAGTCCCCAACTGGTTCCTGAACCAGAGCTGAGGTCTCAGGGTACTGTTAAAACAAGGGACAGTTTCCATCTGGCACGCTCATCGACAGCTGTACTAACAACAAGATGTGATTCCATTGATGGGTGGACAAAGACGGTCCTGCCTTCATGATGACCTGACTCACATGGCATCTAGTGCCATGAGGGGTGGAAAGGGACACTTAACCAGAGAAACTTCGAACAGGACTGGCTGTTTTTGCCTCTTTTTAATGTTTTCTTTCCTCGAGCAGGTGACTTTGTGAGTGTCAAAAGGTTTACAAGTATGTCATCACAGCATCAGTATCATCTCCCAGCATGGCAGTGGAAGTATATGCTTTGGAGAGAGGCCACCAGGAAAAGGACTGGCCAATTTTGACATTTCAGTGGCTGGCCAATATTGGGAGACGATGAGACCTTGTCAAGTAAGGTGAGATGTGAAACAGATGATTAACAGCCTTTCAAATTACACTGTATCTTGATAAGGAATGAATACCATCCTGCCAACAGATTGTAACCATAGTTATATTAAAATAATAAATTAAGTTACTGAATCCTGTTTAAATCATTCTGTTTATGTGTACTGTTATCCTCCCAGGTCTAACATCACTTTCCATGTAAAAATAAATGACCAGATTCATATTCAATTCATATTGTATATCAGCCATCTCTCTTTTATTTTTTTGCTGAACTTTTAGGCAACTCCTTGCATTTTGAGGCCGTAACTGTTGCTATAATTAGCAACTTTTCTCAAAACAATGGGTTGGGCACGTATCGATCCAGTAAGTATGAGAATGGGAATCTGATTCCCCTAGGTATCTCCGACTTCCTCCACAATGAACCCAGTGCAGGACTCCATATCTGAGTATGGACAGAAAGGAGGAAGACTCCAGCCCCTGCACTCCCAGCAGAGGTTGGTTCTTCCGGGCTAAACCATTCCCAGACTGAATTAGATAAAGTTGATTTACTCTAAATAGATAAGAGTAACATCACTTTCAATAACCCCTCCCACAGAAACTACAGATATTGTTACCATTTCTTTAAGAAAGAATGAAATCTTGGGGAGAGACAGTTGAACTGTCTTTTGGAAGGAGTTAGCTGTCAGTCTAAAAAAAGCCTTTGTGTGGCACAGGGAGAAAGGGACTAGGACTTGGAGGACTGAACGACAAAATCTATCCATATTTGGGATACATCAAAGTAACTTTGAAGTTTCTTTAGAGACTTCTTGGTGTCAACAAGAAAGAGGACCTTGTAGCTCTGGGATATTCTGATCAATTTCATGGAGAGTCAGCATAAATTGGTTGTAATTCTGCTGTATGTAAAGCAGTGGCTGGATGTCATAAGTAAAAAAGCTGAGACTCAGTATCTGCATGCTTGGATCATCCATGCAGCTGGTGCAGAGACTCTCAAGAGAAAACGGTATACAAGTGGTAGCACTCCATGTCCTGAGAGTATTAGCACTTCAAACTCAGAAGTGGGTCGTGAAAAGTTTAGCTTTAGTGACTCTCCAGTGCCAGAAAAATGGAAGGACCAGTAGAAATAGAGGTTCAGAAAGAGAACAAATGTGTTCTCATTACATGAGTGGGATGTGGGATTATATTTAAGGAGCCACTCATAAAACATACCTTACTGGCTCCCAACTGTCTTGAAAACAATTGAGGAAGATTCCTTTATCTGTGATAGAGTAGCCCTGAAACCATCTAAAAGAACCATAGGTTAATGTCATCATTACAGCCCTATGAATGGTCCAGTATTCCAATATGTCACCTCTAGGGACGAAAAGGGGAAGGGGAAGATAGGGATGTGTAGGACTATCAGACTCTGAGCAGGACTAGTCCACAATGCCAAGAATCCAAGATTCTATTTCCTCTTAAAGATTTAGTATAGTAACAGCATATGCATCCTCTCTATGGGATGGGCGATTAAGGTGGTATTACAGAAATTTATTGAAATTCACTAATAATAGATTCATAATAGATTCCTAAAGAAAGTTAGGGATTTTTTTTTTTTGGCCATTACAGCTAGACATTACATTGTGAAGGGGAACTCTATATAACATGGCTCTTCCCCACAGTGGTCCTTGGGGGCTCAGCGATGGCATCCTTTGTGTTGTTCCCAGGCTCCTCTGGGGTCAGGACTTCCCCATGTTCCATTCTGTTCTGGTTCAGAGATTAGCCCAGGGACCTGGGGACTTGATAAGTGAGTGACGATGTTGACTAAGGCAGGAGCAAAGAAACCTATTTCTAGGTACTTGAGAGACGGCAGCAAATTGCTCTGTCCAAGGTCTAGATCCTTTTGTGAGTGTGTTTTTGGAAGAAACTGGGTGAGGTTTTTATAGGGAAGAGATACGAGGCATGGGAGACAGACAGTGAGTGGGGAAAACAAATGTAAGGGAACTATGGGGAGGATTAGGGAGGATGTGGGAACAGTGTGAATGTGAGAGGCTGCTAGATGGGAATGGAATATGTTCCCAGCTAGCCCCAACTCTAGGACTCCTGGGTTTCTACTCTATCCACCTCAGCTCTGCCGGCTTTCTCCTTCCAGACTTATTGTGTCAATCCCCTTCCCACACCCTTCTATTCTAGCCAAAGTGGGCTATCAAGATAAGCCTTGTGGCACAGGAGAAAGAGGGCCAGACTTGGAGCCAGCACCATCCAGTTTTGACTTTAACCTCAGACACCTTCTAGGTGTGTGACCTTGGGCACGTCGCTTAAATCCTCTCAGCCTCAGTTTCCTCATCTGTAAAAGGGGACAACAGCACCCATCTCACAGGGTTATCACAAGGATCAAATGAGATGATAATAAGAACTAGCATTTAGTGCATCAAGCTTTATTGTTTTGCCTACATGATTTCATTTGATAGAGGCAGGGTGGCTTAGTGAACAGGGTCTTGGGAGTCAGAAATTCAAATCCTGCCTCGGACACTTACTACCTATCTGGGTAAGTCATTTAACTACTCCATCCTTCTGTTTGCTTATCTGTAAAATGAGGGGGTTGGATTCTAAGGTCCTTTCCAGCTTCAAAGCTATGATCCTCTGCGTATCTCATGCATAACATATGGTTAATGCTGTTTTCCTCCTCAAATCACCTTATATTAATTTTTCTGTATACATGTTTTACCTTTTCCTCATCACTCCAGATGCAGATACCTCAAGTGCAAGGTCATAGGACTTCAGATAGCATCCAGTCCAATCCTTCCATTTTACAGATGAAGAAACTGAGATCCAGAGAAGTAAAATGACTTGTCCAAAGCCACACAGGGAGTGAGGACCTGGAAGCCAAGTCATCCGAATCCAGAGCCAGTGCCCATCTCACTTAATTTGTTTGTCTTTGTATCTATCTCCCTAGCCTTGTGCATAGGAACTGGGGCACTTGATAAATGCTTACAGAACTGAATAGCACTGAACTTGCTCCTCAAAGGTCAGTGACTTCTGCTGGTCAGAAAAGGGTATCAGCCATGGCCAGCACTGTGGTGTTGAGCCTCTCTACACTTGCCAGGCTGGATTTCAAATGATAGACTTAAGGTCACCAGGGCATTTTTGGTTCTTCCCTTCTCTCTCAAATCCTGCCCTACTTGAAGATGTGGGAAACCTGGAACACTAATTCGTTGTTGGTGGAGTTGTGAACTGATCCAACCATTCTGGAGAGCAATTTGGAACTATGCCCAAAGGGCTGTAAAAATGTGAATACCCTTTGACCCAGCAAAACTACCTCTATTCCAAAGAGATGATAAAAATGGGAAAAGGACCCACATATATAAAAATATTTATAGCAACTATTTTTGTGGTGACAAAGAACTGGAAATTGAAGGGATGCCCATCAATTAGGGAAAGGCTGAACAAGTTGTGGTATATGAATGTAATGGAATACTATCGTGCATTTGTTGGAGATCTCTACTGAAGAACTCACCACCTTATCTCATTCCACTTTGGGACAACTCTCATTCTTAGGAAGTCACTTCTTACATAGAATGCTTACCCATGGCTCCTAGCTTGGCCCTCTGGAGCTGTCACTCTCTTCCAGAGGATAGCCTTTGTCAAATGCTCAAAGACAGCTAAAAGGTGCTCATTGTCTTCTCCTAGCTAAAATTCCTAATTGACAGAATCATAGATTTAGAACTTGAAGGGGTCTCCGATTTCACACAGTCCATCCCCCTAATTTTACAAATGAGGAAACTGGGCCCAGAGAAGTAAATCAACCTGTTTAAGGCCATATAGATAGTAAATGACAGAGCAGGGATTTGAACCAGGTTCTTCTTTTTCTAAATCAAGCACACTTTACACTTCATCATATTACCTTATTGAAGTTTTTTCAGTTAATTTTCCTATACCATTATTTTAAGGATCTTCACTGTCCTGGACCCCCACCTCTGGCTCCTCCCCAGCTTATCAATGCCTTCCCTAAAATGTAGTCTGAACAAAGTACTCCAGATATGATCTGACCAGGGCAGAGCATATAGCAATGGGACAATTATCTTCCACATGTTGGACCACTCTTAATCCATCCTGAGATCACATCTACTTTCTGGGCTTCCATATCACACCACTGACTCGTTTGGAGCTGGCAGGGTGAAAAAACTTGAAGGTGAACTACTATTTAGCCCTACTTCTCCCATCTTGTCCTTGCGAAGTTAATTTTTGGACCCAAATATAATACTTTACATTGGGAGCTCCTTGAGGGCAAGAGCTATTTTTGCTTCCTTTTGTATCCCCAGTCCTTATCACAATGCCTGGTGCATAGTAAGTGCTTAATGATTGTTTATTCATTGATTGTTACCATTTCCTAGGATCTGTGACCTCCCTCCACTGGTAAATATAGTGCCCCCCCATACCTTCCCATCTTGTGTACCTCTTGTCAACGTCCTCCACCAGGAGTAGAAATAATGTGCTCAAGTGTTTGTTTGTTTTTTTTTCACAAGATTGCTCAGGGGAGCTTCTTCATCAGTGTGATAAGCTTAGCAGATGATGAGACTGTACCTGGAACTTTTATCTCTACTTCTCTCCCTATAGAAAGTGGACATGCCCATTGATATGCCTTAATTAAGAGAACACATGTTCATTTCTGATTACACTTCAGTGAGTAGTACTATCCCAAGATGAATTTGTTGGTTGAGAGTCAAACCACACAGGCATTTCTGAGGAGATGGATTTCAATAACTAAGACTGCCCCCAGGATGATTTGGTTGGTTCAAGCCTTTGGGAAAATGGATTTTTATAGAAAGGGGATCCATCCCTTCTGCTGGTCTACTACTGAGCTACTACTCATCACTTCCTTCTACCTTTTACCTTTCTTCCAGAGTATAGCAGCAAGGGGATTTTTCCATTCCAGTTCTTCCCCACCCTGGAGTTATTAATGTCTGTCAGGGTTATGTCATGAAACTTGAATAGCTTCACACATACAGCCAAAAAGGAGAGTTCCTGATGATGGCCTTTATCAGCTAAAGAGATAACAATTCTAAAAGAGTGTCCTGGAAGTACATATGTTCACCCACATGACCACTAGAAATTCCCAGACCACTGTCATTTTGGAACCCCTGCCTCTTAGTTGGAGGGGAGATTTTTTTTTTGCCATTATGATGACAGAATCCAGCCTTCTAGTTAGAGAAGGGGCATTTCTTATGCACTGCTAGCCTTGGAGGTTGCTTCATGAGTAAAGGACTAAAGCCATAACATGCAGAGACAGAAGACTAGCATTTTTCTCAAGTTATTCAGATGGTACTAATCCAGTGGGAAGGAGACAGCCTGTCCGGAAGCCCTAAAGTATGTTGGCCTTTCAGAGGGAGTCTAATCACAGGATGACACCTCAAATATTGGAAAAACCATGGATGACCTTATAGGAAATCTACAGACTAACTGAAATATCAGGATACTGTAATGCTGGCAACTCCAAGTTCAGTTTCCTTTCCAGGGAAACCAAACCACAAAGAGGCACTGTCAAAAGGCACTTGATGGAAAAATAAGAGCCAATAGACAGGAAGGAGAATTGTGTTGATTGCTCATAGACTATTGTTAATCCTTTGCCTGTTTTTGGATCTATTTATGTTTTCCTATACGAATGCCTTTTGCATTTTCTATAAGATGAATTAAAGGCAGTCCTATACCTGATATTTGTTTGTTAGATTAAGTGCTTGTATAGGAGTTAAGGACCCTGTTAATCACATTATTGGAAACCTAGACATGAGCTTAATATATGTCATATTTAGAGATTTCACAGAGTAAACTCTGAGTGAGGAAAATAAACCAAAGAGACCTTGATCTTTTAGGAATTACTCTAAGACTGAACTTGGTCCATGTGAACCCAGAGTTTAGAGGGTCCTTGTCCATGGCTTGGACCCTAAATCTCTTGACTTAGCAGGAGTATCAATAGAACACATTGATTGTCTTTTGCTCTTGCTACAAGGCATGCCCATCTCCTTTTCTAGTCGTACAGTTCACAGATTTGGAACTGGAAGCTAAGAGGTTATTTAATCCAACCCCCCTGGTTTTCCAGATGACGAAACTGAAACCCAGAGAGCTGAAGTAATTTGCCCAAGATCACACCAAAAAATCAGGATTTGAATCCAGATCCTCTGACTCAAGAGTCTATGGTTTTTACACTCTACCACCCTACTGCACCTCTTTGATCATATCTTTTATGTTGCATCTCCAAAATAAATTTGTCATTGGTAACATGCTACAGCCTATTCCCACTTGCCATGCAACACCTCTGGGTTACCATTTAGGTGATCTGAAACTTTGATTTACACCCACCAAATTTCATCTTATTAGATCTGGACCAATGTTCTACCTTGCAAATCACTTTTGGGATCCTGGTTCTACCAACCAACCTGCTAGCTATCTCTTCTAGCTTTGTTTCCTATACAAATCAAATAAGCATCCACACGTGCTATTTATGCCTAAATTTTCCTAGTCTTTGATCCAACATTAAACAGCACCAAGGTGTCACATTAGAGACTTTCCAAGCTGACATTGAACCATTATAAAAAATTTCTTAGGCACAATTATTCAACCCAATCTGCATCCACCTAACTTTTAACCCACATCCCTCTATCTTGCCTATGAAAATAGTGTAAGAGACCTTGTTAAATGCCTTCCTGAGATATAGGCAAACAATATCTATCTGCCAGTCTAGTAGCTCTGTCGAAAAAATAGGAATGCAGTTAGTTAGCTTGATATGATCTGATCATGTTAAAGCCAGATGTCCACATATCACCTCTTTAGTGGATTATATGGATAATGGAATCCCTTTCGGAGCCCTATAAAGAGCTTCTATTTCCCTCTCCCCACTGTAGAATCTGGGTAAGAATCCAAGTAAAGCTCACTGACCTATAATTTGCATACTCTTTTCTCCTTCTCCCTCCTCTTCTTCCTCCTCCTCCTCCTTCTTCTTTTGGAAAGTTGGGACATTTACTCTTCTGAAGTCCTGGAAGGCTTCTACTTTTCACAGTCTTTTAAAGACCATTAACATTGATCAGACATCACATTAGGCAATTCTTTCCATATCCTAGCATGTAGTTCAGCTGCTACCAACAGAGTGCTCGAGCCAGCCTAGCTGAAGTAGAAGACGCTGAGGGAAAGGCAGGAGGTGGTATATGCCAGGCAAGTCAAACCACCACTACCTTGAACACTTCACTTCAAACCTTGATAGAGACATCCCAGGACCCTAAACTCAAGAACCTTGGGAATAACCCTTCAGCCCACTGGTCCTGATTCCGCCGCTATCACTGAAGAGAGTAATTGCTATCAGGAAGAAGTCCATCTTCCTTGACACCACCAACACCAACTGCTCACCAAGTGCCCCAACTGGCAAGTAAGACCAAGAATGTTAGGAATGGCAACATGCCCCAGACCACCAGTCCTACTTCCTGCCCCACCCTCAAAGCCACCATCCGGTGAAGCAACACCCTCCACACAAGTGGCCTGGCAACTGATCCAGTGGGTGTTTTGACCATGGCTACTAAACACCTAGCAAAGTTCTTGCCACCAAAATCCTCAGCATTGTCAAGTGGTTCAACAGCAGAAACTTATGAATTGATCAGCAGAAATGGCATTCAAGAAGATTCATTACCATCTGCTTTGCCACTGTACCCTAAAGATTATGGGACCTTTCTATCTGAATCTCAGTTGAAACCTCCCATATATGTTGTCTCTTAGAATGTGAGCTCCTTGAAAGCCAGGATGCCTTGTCTCTTTGTACTCTACTATTTAGCATAGTTCTTTGACGACAGCAAATGCTTAATAAGTGCATGTTCATTCATTCATTCATTCATTCATCTTGGCCTGGTGAGCTGAATTCATCCAGGACAGCTAGTGCTCTCTTATTATCTCCTCACTCGTCTTAGGTTTTTGTCTAGGCTTTTCTTTTCCTCTACATTTTTCTCCCTTATCTATCAGCGCCAATGAAGAGCAAGCAGGTAAAGGAGAATTGTCCATGGCATTTAATATAAAAGCAATTGCCTAAGCTCAATCTAATGTCACACTTTAAGGGCAACATCTGAAAAGAAAGGCACTGTTAACAGCAACACTGTGCAATGACCAGCTTTGATAGACTTGGCTCTTTTCAGCAATACACTGATCTAAGACAATTCCAAAAGACTCGGGATGGAAAATGCTATCCACATCCAGAGAAAGAACCAAGGAGTCTGACTGCAGATCGAAGCAGACTATTTTCTCTTTTTTTTTTCTTTCTGGGGTTTTTCCTTTTTGTTCTGATTCTCCTTTCACAACATGACTAATGTGGAAATATGTTTAATATGATTGTACATGTATGGCCTACATCAGATTGCTTACCGTCTTGGGGAAGGGGGAGGGGAGGGAGGGGAGGAAGGGAGAAAAAAATTTGGAACTCCAAATCTTATAAAAGTGAATGTTGAAAACTATCTTCACATGTCATTGGAAAAAACAAAATACTATTAAGTGGGAGGGGGAAAGAAAGTTAAAAAAAAAGTCACTGCTATACAAGAAAGAAGAGAGATGACAAACTCAGGGGAATTGCTATTCTTTTGAGCTGATTGGGAACCCTCTCGCCAGTGGTATTCCTTGTGAAAAGATTCTAGAAATACCACCTTAGCCCAGAATTTGGGGACATCAGCCTGCTGAAGCAGCAGACACAGTACAAATCCCTGAGTCACAAATGGCCATGGCTTAGGCTTCCCTCAAGTTTTCACTTGAATTGCTTTGACTGGAACTAGGCCAGGAATATATCTGTACAGGCTCCAACAATGAGCTCCCACTGGCCGGTCAGTCCATGCTACACTAAAACTAAGTTCCTAAAGGAAAGTAGTTAACCTAGCTAATTCTCATTTTTATAAGCATCTATTTGCATACTCGTGTTTGTGAGGTGAAATTTTCCCAATGTCAACTAACAAGCATTTAACCCTTTATTTACAGAAGCAGCTTGAGTTTCTCTCTCTCCAGTTTTCTGTATATTTTAGAAGCCAGAAAGATCAGGAAATGGAAGACCTGTAATGTAAATAAATGTATATCCTGAGGTCATTCTAATGCTGCGCTACAAAGGAGACATTTAAAAAGAGGCAAAAATGTCAGAGAGTGTCAGGATAGTACCTGAGCACAGACTCTGCCAAGAGCAGTCCATGAGTTAGGCTGCAATGGTCTTGCCTAGTTGGCAACTAGAAGGATGACGACTAGATGGTGGTCACAGAATGGTGGCCACTAAATGAACAGACCCAGCTGACTCTGCACCCTTTAGCTTTAATACAAAGGAGATTGGGGTGGAATGGGGGGGGGGGGCAGGGAATCTCCTACAAATATGGTCTTCAGTTTAAGGAAAACTAGATGTAGGGGGAGACTAAGGGTTGGGAAGAGGGAGGTTGAGATTTCATACTTGACCCAGGAATGGCCCCATTACTGTGGAACCCTGACCTCATCCATACCTTATTAATCTCAGTTCTGCTGTAGCAAATGTACTCTAATCTAAATGGGAATAGTTCTTTAAGGGTCATAAAGAAAGCAGAATCTCTCTCTCTTTCTCTCTCTCTCTCTCTCTCTCTCTCTCTCTCTCTCTCTCTCTCTCTCTGTGTCTGTGTCTGTGTCTGTGTCTCTATCTCTGTCTCTCTGTCTCTATCTCTTTCTCTGTCTCTCTGCTTCTCTATGTGTCTGTCTGTCTCTCCCTCCATCCCTCTCTCTTCTCTTCTTCATCTTCTTCCTCTTCCTCTTCTTCTTCCTCTCTCTCTCTCTCCCTCTGTCTCTCTCCCTCCCTCCCTCACCCCCCCTTTAGCAAGGATACTCATTTATCCAAATCAATAGCAAAAAAAAAAAAAAAATTCAAAGAAAGTATACCTACACAGACTCTCAATGGAATGAGGGCTTAACTATGTAAGGTTTACGAGTGCCTTAGTGATAGGGGAAAAACAGGTTGGCATCAAGAGATCAAGAGTGAGGTAGTCTAGCTCAAGCTTTTACTGCCACCTAGTGGCCACAAAAGATATCACCAACCCTCAACTTGCACATGACTCAAAGATTGGCCTAGAGTTGTTTGTCCTTCATTCTCGAAGAGGACCATGACATCAGGGAGGTGATGCCATGACATGAGAGTGAACTGGATTTAAGTGAGGGAGGGCTGTGCAAAGAACGATACTCAGTGGCTCACCCAGATACAATGCTCCCTTTTGTTCCCTGACACTGTCACTCCTCTGGCATAGACCCTTCTCACTTCTCACCTGGATTATCACAATAGCCGCTGGTGGGTCAGCCGGCCTCAGGTCTCTCCCCACTCCAATCCTTCTCCATCCAGCCACTAAAATGATTTTCCTAAAACCCAGGCCTGACTACATTATCCCCCTACTCAAACTCCAGTGGCTTCCTATTGCTACCAGGGACAGACACAAAATGATCGGTTTGGCATTCAAAACTCTTCATAACCTAGCTCGCTCCTACGTTGCCAGTCTTCTTACACCTCACTCCCCATCACATACTCTTTGATTCAGTGACACTGGCTTCCAGGATGTTCCATAAACAAGACATTCCATTTCTCAGCTCTGGGCATTCTCTGTAGATGCCTCCCATGCCTGGAATGCTCATCCTTCTCTACTCCAACTACTGACCTCCTACTGAGGCCTTCCTTTAAGTCCTCACTAAAGTTCTACCTTTTATAGAAAGCCTTCCTCAACCCCTCTTAAATCCAGAGCCTTCCCTCTTTTAATTATTTCCCATCTATCCTATATTTAACTTGCTTTGTATATATGTGTAGGATGGTCCTGGGGTGATGGGGGGTTGAGGGTTGAGGGACATGAGGTCCAGGAACCCCAAGACTGGAGTTCCCAGACAGGGTCATTGAGGAGGAGTGCCCCTCAAGGACTTGAGTACTGGAGAGGGTTGGGGCCATCTTGAATGAATTCAGAATCTCAAGCATTCTTTAAATCAAGGTGGCAAAGATTTGTTACACTTTACAGCGGGCAAGAGTTCTTAGGGAACCTGCAACCTTACAGGGGTGCAGGAAAAGTTTAAATATAAGATTTGGGGGTGAAACCTGTCAATTAGGTGTTTTGGGGTGGGATTATGGAGTGGTTAAGGGGTGGTCAGTTCTTAAAGGAACATACACTTTTTGTATCTACTACACAGGTATCTTACCCAGAGTTCACTGGGAAATTGCCCAAGAGGGGGTGACCTGGAGGTGTGATTTTGACTGTTAAACATCACTAAGTCAACTAACGGTCAGGGGTGACCGGAAATATCCAGGTGGCTCTCATCAAATGTCTTGTTAGACAAGATGAATGCAAGGGAGTATACATTTGACTATGTCTAGGATATATATTAGTAAGATAAGTAGTAAATATCATTATGGCCCAGTACACAGCCAATTAGCAAGTACACAGGGAGTCCAATAAATTCTATAGGTGCAGCTGGCCACAGTATCAGGAGGAGAGATAAGTGTTTTGCTAAGGCATGCTGCCTTTGAGCTGGAAAGATACTGTCTCAGGCAGTATTTTGAGGCTGGGGAGAGATGTGATTTTAGAACTGGATGCGATTTTGGAATTGGGGTCCAGGCACAGGCACCCAAGCAGAGGCTAAGGAGAAATGTTAGAATTAGGGTCCAAGCACAAGCACCTAAACACCCCATCAGGAGCAGGGCTTTAGGGAGGGTCTTGAGAAGGAGCTTGATGGGACTGGGATGAGGTCAGATTCCAGGAACCAAAAGAATGGGATTAAGGGTGGGAAGTAGCTGAAGGCTATGTGGTCAATAACAGATAATGTAGGGCCAGGCTAGTTTAAGGGTAACAGATTTGGGCAAAGGCACTTTGATAGGCTTAAGAGTCTGAAGTAGCTAGACAATGGAGGGTTAGGCTAGGTTAAGAGAAACCTAGCCTAGAGATTTGGGCCTAGCAATAATGAAAGGCTTATGGCCTCAGGCAAGTGCCTCATCTAGTGGAAAGATTCAAGGAGAGTTCAAGGGGGCTCCCACAGTCTAAACTCCATCAGTCCTGACCTATGTCTGGCCACTGGACTCTGGAGGAAAGAGTGAGGCTGATGACTTTGCACAGCCCTGCCTCACTTAAATCCAACTCACTTGCAAGTCAAGACATTACCCTCCTGATTTTATTGGTCCTCTTCGAGAACAAAGGATGAACAACATCTACTGACATCACCTGCTGCCTACAAATACACCCAGGTCACCCCTATACTTAAAAAAAAATCCCTTGACCCCACTATCCCCTCAAGCTATCATGCCCATCCTTTCACAACCAAATTCCTGCATCCATTGCCTATACTTGCTCTCCTCTCACTTGGTTCTTAGCCCCTTTAATCTGGTTCCCAGCCTCATCACTCAAATGAGACTGCTCATTCCAGTGTTATCATCATTCTCTTAATTGCCAAGTCTGATAGCCTCTCCTCAGCTATCATTCTTCTCCATCTTTTTGCAGTATTTAACAAGTCTGATCTCCCTCTCCTTCCTGGATTTTTGTGACATTGCTCCTCAGGCTTCATTTGGTGATTCATCATCCACATTACTGTTTCTAACTGTGGGTGTTCCCCAAAGTTCTCTCCTGTATGCTTTTCAATTCTTTCTCCTCATCATCATGGAAGGAGATGGAGAGAGAGGGAGAAATAATTAATGTTTGTTAAACTGGAGGGAAAACTAAAGATAAATGTTGTTGCTGTTGCTCAGTCATTCAATTGTGTCCAACTCTTTGCGACCCCTTGGACTATAAATAACAACAGGTCCTTCCATCCTCTATCTCCCAAAGCCTGTCCAAGTTCATGTTCATTTGCTCCCATGACACTATCTATCCACCTCATCCTCTGCTGACCCCTTTCCTTTTACCTTCAAGTTTTCCCAACATCAGGGTCTTTTCCACTGAGTCCTGTCTTCTCATTATGTGGCCCAAGTAGTTAAGCTTTAGTTTTAGTATTTGACTTTCCAATGAGCAGTCTGAGTTAGTTTCTTTAACTATTGACTGATTTGATCTCCTTGCTGTCCAAGAAACTTTCAAAACTCTTCTCCATCACCACAATTGAAAAGCAAGGATTCTATGCTCAGCTTTTCTTATAGTCCAATTCTCACAGTCATACATTGCTACTAGAAAACAATAGCTTTGACTATACAGACCTTTGTCATCAAGGTGATATCTCTGCTTTTTAGTATACCATCCAGATTTGCCTTAGCTTTCCTTCCAAGGAGCAAGTGTCTTTTAATTTCATGGCTGCAGTTGCCATCTGCAGTGATCTTTGAGCCCAAGAATACAAAATCTGACACTGCTTCCATTTTTTCTTCCTCTCTTTGTCAGGAAGTGATGGGACCAGTTGCAAATATTACAGATAAGGAAAACAAGGATCAGAGAAATTAAGTGATCTACCCAAAGTTGAAAAGCAATTAAGACAAGAGGCAAAATTTGAACCTAGATCCTACATGTTGTTTCCCCCTACAGAATATAACTTAAGAGCAAAGACTCCTTCATTTTTGTTTTTGCATCTCCAGAGCCCTGCACAGAATCTGGCACATAGAAGGGACTTAATAAAAGCTCGTTGATTGATTTATTGACTCCCTCAGTATGCTGTGTCTGAAATAGTCAATGTGGGAGATCAGTAACTGAAAGTGGACATCCCAGATGGACTAGACAGAGAGGGGACTCATACCTGGATACATATTATAGATTTTGTGCTTTAATGTTTTGAGTAATATTTCGTTTCATCCCGTAGATTAATTCTGAACTAGCCCACAGATGAAGCTTAGATGTCTATGGGCTGCTTGTCACTGGTGGCTATTGAGGAAACTACAACTTTTTAAAAAGGTTATACCACCTACGTTTCAGAGATCCTGAGATCAATAAGCCAGAGGCTCTGGTAGAGTGCCATCTCGTGGGCAGTGCAATTGTTGCATACCTCTCCAGATTTTTACTGTGTCATTAAATGCAACGCCTTCCTTTTTATAGGCTTGAGGAAGTCGTCAGGAGCCAATTTAGAATGCCTAAAGTGAAGAATGCTGCAAGGATCACAAAAATGTCACATTATCCATCTTGGAATGAGTGCTAGATTTGGAGTCGGAAGGGCCCTACACTAAGCAGCCATTCAATAAGTCAAAATCAATCCTCTGTTCCATGTACAAAGTGTGTTCTATGAGGAACACACTCCCTTACTTTCTTGAGATTTTCCATTAGTGTCAAATCCTGGTTTAGAGTTAGAGAAGTAGAATTAGTGTTAGAGTGAGTTAAGGAAGCAGAAACTTGTATTCAATTTCCTCCTGTTGCTCCCTAAGATGAGATCTCTGTCTCTGTAGGTCCGAATCATAGTCCCAGATGCATTACTCAGTGGTCTCCTTTTCTGAAGTCATTTACCTCATAGGATTTAGAGCTGGAAGTGGCCTTAGATATCATCTAAGATATCATCCAGTCCAAATCTCTGTTTTTATAGAGAAGGAAACTGAAGCTTGGAGAGGGGAAAGAAATTGACAGAAGTCAAAAGATTTGTAACTGTAAATTAAAACATAAAACTGCTGAATCTGGGAGTCAAACCCAAGTTCTTTTATTTCAAATCTACTCTTCCCCAGTCTTTCCTCTTCCTGACTTCATCATCATCTTCTACTGATTTCCAGGACCCATCTCTCTTCCTGTGACATTTAGATACCTGACTCTTGTTTTCCTCATCACCCTTTCCTCTTCTTTCAACATCAGCAACTTCAGCATCCACATTAATGGCCCATTTGGTCTTAGAGTTCCAGAACTTCATTTCATCTGCCCTTGCCTCACCAAGGATCTCATTATCCCCCTGATGAGGGTTTGGGGTGAGAGGTGCTCGACACCCCAAAGTACCGACAGGCCGGGTCCTGCCGAAAGAATTCGACTCAAGCTTTCTCAGCCAGGGGAAAAGATAAAATTTATTAAGAGTTAGCCACACAGGCCTGCCCCCAAGACATCCCACCCCTTGCGACGCCTGTAAGGAAAGCAGGCCAGACCAATCTGAGCTAGATTGGATCTGACCACCTTCATGGAGGCAAGATGGAGATTATATACACAAAGGTTGTGGGAGGGATTGAGGGGTGGTCTGGGGTGGCCAGAGGAGGGGTCTAGGGAAGGACTTAAGGAGGAGTCTAAGGAGGAGCCTGAAAGGACTGGGATCAGATCAGACTCCCGGGTGGGGGAAATAGCTGAAGGCTATATGGAAATGACAACCCATAAAGGGCTGGGGTAGCGAGCTAGGGTATAGATATTTTGATCAGGTTTAAGGATGGGAAACAGGATTAAGGGCGGGAGGTCATTGGGAAGACAAGATTAAGGGTAGGAAACAGCTGGACAATAGAGGACCGGGCAAGGTAGGCATTTGGGCTTAATGGTTATAGCCTCAGGCCAAGGCCAGGTAGAGTGGGAAGATTCAAGGAGAGTTCAAGGGTTCAAGGGGTTCCCAGAGACTGTGCCCTCATCACCCCCAAACTGCTTTACCTAGGCAAGGTGTCACACTCAAAGCTGTTTTTGTCTAACCACAGCTTCTTGTAATTTCACCTCTACACAACACATACACACACACACACACACACACACACGCACGCACGCACGCACGCACACACGCACACACACGCCTATGCTTCAGAGATTCTGAGATCAGTAAGCTGGTGGCTCCAGTAGAGTGCCATCTTGTGAGCAGTAGAATCTAATCATATTCTCAAACTCTTCTAATCCCTTAACTTGTGAGATACTTCATGCTCCTCAATCAATCTTCTGCTCTCCTTTCTCTACATTCTGTCTCTGAACTTAAAGAGTGTACCCACCACATTGGGGCATCTAGGTGGCAAAGTGGACAGAGTCCTGGGCTTGGAGTCAGGAAAACTCATTCATCTTCCTGAGTTCAAATCTGGCCTCAGACACTTACTAACTGTGTGACCCTGGGCAAGTCACTTACCCCTGTTTGCCTCAGTTTCTTTATCTGTAAAATGAGGTGGAGAAAGAAATGGCAAAGCACTCCAGTATCTCTGCCAAGAAAACCTCAAATAGGGTCAGACACAACTGAAAAATGACTTAACAGCAACAACCCACCACATTGTGCAATGAGTGCTAGATTTGGAGTCAGAAAATGTGGCTTTAACGCTCATTAATCATGTGACAATGAGCAAATAGTAACTCAATTCAATAAATGTTTCCTAAGTATCTGTGCATGGTACTCTGTCCTAGGCTCTGGGCCAAATACGAACTGTTCTGAGCCTCTGTATTCTATGAGTAATATAGGGAAAATCATATTTTCAATTTCTACTTCACAAGGTAATTGTGAGGGAACCTCTTTGTAAACTGTATCGTTAGGATATAGCATTACTATAAACATCGTCTTCGTTGTATCTTCTCGCTGATGAGAAACTGTTGCTGTTTCCCTATAGGTCACGAAATGAAGACTAAACGTTTTAACCAGCCATTCAAGGTGCCCCACCTTCCTGGCCCTACAATATAGTAGTTTAAGGTTTGCAAAAAGCTTCAACACCCACCTTCTCATTTGGCCCGGGGCACTAAGCATTGACCTTGGGGTTGGGAAGACCAGAGTTCAAATCCAGCCTCAGACACTTATTGGCTGTGTGACTCCAGCTCTGCCTCAGTTTCCTCATCTGTTAGATGGCGATCACAACAGCGGCCAAGATCAAATGAAGCAACTCTGCATTGTAAGAGGCTTTGTAAACTTAAATCATTACATGTAAGTGGATGGCTCCCAGGTCCCAGTCTCCTATACCTAGATTCCCTTCCCTGGGACAAAGCCTCTGAATTTGTAACATTTGTAACACGTGCTCTGCAAAGTCCCTTCCAGCTCTAAATTCTGCACTCCAGCGCTGAACCTCTAGGGAAGCGCGCCAAGGCCAGAGGGACGTCAATTACGTCGATACTCGATGCCAATCTACGTAGTTGACACTCTCTCCAGCAGGGATGCCAATCGATGAATCGACACTCGATGCCAATCTACGTAGTTGACACTCTCTCCAGCAGGGATGCCAATCGATGAATCGACACTCGACACTCCCTCGGTGAGGCGGCTGGGAGGTGAGTCCTGTCTCTCTGCTAGTCTTGATCCCACGTGACGGTACTTGCTCTAGCTGCCGCCCCTGCCGGCTCTGGTCTTAACGTCACTTCTGGAGCGACGACTTTCTCCCCCAAGTCTCCTCAACCCAGGGACATCGGCAAAGATGGCGACCCTTAGCGGAATTCGTGCGCTTAGCCGGGTGAGGCCGCGGAGGAGCCGACGGGCGGGTGGAGGATGGACAACGCGGAGTGAGGGTCGCTGGGGGGAGGCCGGCAGCCCGGGCGCCCCCTCCCATCCTAGGTCATCGGGGTCACGGGCTGTCCGTTTGTCTGTCCTTGCCAGGCGCTGGTGGTGCCCCCGAGCCTCGGGGCCTGGAGGGGCCTGATCACCACGGCCGCGGCCCGAGCGACCCCGCGGAGCGCGGTGAGAGGAGCCCCCTGCCAGTCCCCCGGGTTGTCACCGGGAGGGTCCTCCCGGGGTCGTATCCGAGCTTTCCTGCCCTCTTCCCCACCCCTGCCCCTGCCCCCTGCTCTGACCCCACCACCCCTTAAGCTCCGGCTCCTGAGCCCCTATCTCACCCCCACCCCCAGGTCCTTCCCGTGTAGAACCCTAGATGTAATACCATCGCACTAAGCTGCCTCTGCTTAGCCATAATCAAACCCTTCCATAGAGTGATTAATTAACTAGTTAATTGAACGTCATGAGCTGCTATAGCCAACTCTTTCAATACCTGATGGCCAAGCTTCTGGTGACCAACCTCTCCACTCTTAATTAGGCAGATTCAACCTCTGTCACCATGCAGAAGCAGATGTGAGTGCAAGCTTAATATTAGTAATCATTATTAATGAAATTTTAAAAATTCTTAATTAGTTCTTCAGAAGTCAGTCTATACCTGAATAATAATCCCTTCCACAGTAGTTCCAACAATCGGCTCTTCAGCTGCCAACACCTGCTTCGGCATCTAATGCAGGTGTAGATTTGCAGTCATCAGCATTCAAACCCTGCTTTTGAAGACTCCCTGGAATGAGAATTACCTTTTAGGGTAATCTGTTCCATTTTGCTTAGCTCTTGGAGACATTCTTTATATTGAGACAAAATATGCTTTCCTGAGACATTCCCATATTGCTCCTCCTTCTGCCCTTTAGGGCCAAGCAAAATAATCCCATTAGGTTGTGAGTTCCTCCAGGGCAGGGACTGTCTTTTGCCTCTTTGTATCCCCTGTGCTTAACACAGTCCTAGCATATAGGTGCTTAATAAATGCTTATTGACTGCCTTCTGCCCACGAAAATCTTTCAGATGCTTGAAGATAGCTATTCCTTTACTTCCTGTCTCCAGGCCAAACATCTGTGATACAGCAGCATTTTCCTCCTTTTTGGTGGACATATCACTCATTTTGAACTTAGAGTTCATTAACTACTTCTCCTCCTTCCAGGTTTTTCTCATAGGAACTATATCTCTTCATTCTGTATTTATGTAGTTCTGATTTTTTTAACCCAAATGTAGTGCTTTACATCTATCCCTCTTGAATTTTGTCTTGCTAGATTCAACCCATCATTCTGGCCTATCAAGTTATTTTTGGATACTGGTGTGTCATCCCTCTGAGCTTTGTTTCATCTGCAGTTTTAATAAGCATTCCTTCTACATTATCACTCAAGTAATTGGCCAAAAAATAGGGTTCTTTCTTCATAATATCTCCATGCATGTGGGTAGTGCAAGTATACGTCCTTGTCTCCCTCCTCATTCTTTTCTTCTCTTCAATAAATAACTTTTCCATCTTTACTTTTAATTTGGAATAAGGAGCCCTTCATCGAAGGATTTTGAACAGAGTAGAAACAGATTTGTTTGTAAGGAAATAGCCTGGCGTAATGTCAAGGATAATTTGGGGTTGGGGTGCCCAGGAGACAGTAGGTCCAGGGGTGGTAAAGAAAGCCTAGCTGTGTAGTGATGGAAAAAATAGAGGAGGGAATGGATATAAGAGATGTTTTGAAGGTAGAATTGATTAGACTCGGCAACAGGGTATGAGACATGAGGGAAAGGGAAGAGTAGAAGTAACACCAGCTTTGGAGACTGAATAAATGATGGTGCCACTGAAAGAAATAATGAAGCCAGAAGGTAGCTTCAGTTAGCAAGCATTGTGAGGTACTGTGCTAAATTTAGGTGGATTGGAAGACTGACTCAGAATCAGAGGACCTAGATTCAGGGCCTTCTTCTGAAGCCTACTATGTATATGATGTTGGGCAAGTCATGTAATCCCCCTGTCCTCAGTTTCTTCATCTGTAGATGAGGGGTTAAACCGGATGGTCTCTAGAATCCTTTCCAGCTTTGAATCTAGGATCTTTTAATTCTAGCATTGGCTTAATTTGGAACCTGTTGAGTTTGAGGTTCTGGTGGGATCTCCAGGTGGAGATGCCCTCAGGCATTTAGAGATACAGGATTGGAGCTCAGAAGTAAAATCAAGACCTGAGATAGACTTGGGAGTCATCTGCATAGCAGGAGTGTAGCAGGAGTAGTTGAAGCCGTAGGACTGAGATTGGCAAGGGAGAGTGAAGAGAGGGAAAAGATCAAGAAATTTGGATAGAAAACAACATTAAGAAGTTTGGGGAGGTTCAGTCGGCTCCAGGCAGCGGCAGCAAAGGAGCGACGCTCTCCTCCTATGGCCCTCATTTCCTGCCTTACCCTCCCTCCCTTGCTCGCTCACTCCTTTCCGGAACCATGGCCTCTGGGGTGGCTGTCTTGGATAGGGTGATCAAAGTGTTCAACGACATGAAGGTTTGCAAGTCCTCGACCCCCAAGGAGGTAAAGAAACGTAAGAAGGCCGTGTTATTCTGCCTGATCGAGGACAAGAAGAACATCGTGCTGGAAGAGGGCAAGGAGATCCTTGTGGGTGATGTGGGGCAAACTGTGGATGACCCCTACACCACCTTTGTCAAGATGCTGCTGGACAAGGGTGTTCATCTTCTGGACCCCTGAGTGTGCCTCCCTCAAGAGCAAAATGATCTATGTGAGCTCCAAGGATGCCACCAAGAAAAAACTGACAGGAATCAAACGTGAATTACAAGCTAACTGTTATGAGGAAGTGAAGGACCGCTGTACCCTGGCCGAGAAACTGGGGGGCAATGCCGTGATTTCCCTGGAGGGGAAGCCCTTGTGAGTCTCCCACCTCCCCCACACAGCCAGCTCCCCTCCCCACCTCCCCCAGTTACTCATGTGGCCAGTAAAAGGAAAAAAGAAAAGAAGTTTGGGGAAAGAAGAACCGGCCAAAGAGAAGAAATGGTTAGAGCAATAAGCATGAATCGGTGTGACTGGTTCCCCAGCACTGCCAGGAGCACAGTGCCAGCCAGCTGCTCATCTGTCAGCTGTCGTAGGCAACCGCAGAAAGAGGTGTGCCGGGATCCCATAACAGTGAGCGCCGGGATAGCATGACCTGGGGGTGCCGGCGCTGAACATAGAATCAGGAAGCTTGGCTTCCATCCCTTGCACTGGTTGCTTCAGCTCAGTTCTCCGAGCCCAGTTTCCTTATCCATAAGACAGGGACAGTGAGAGGCAACGGGACTTAGTGATGGAGTTAAGAGTTAAGTTGTGGCCTTTGGGTTAAGACCAAATGCCACTGGCCGAGTTGTCCTGGGTGACACCGGGTGGCCAGGCAGTTGCTTCAGTGGTGTTTAGCAGAGGCAGTGCCCTCTAAACCTTTTCCACAAAGAAACAACTTCCAGAGTTCTTTCAGGGCTTAGATGAAACAGTAGCTGTAAAGGGCTTGGCAGACTTTGGAGCATTATCTAAATGTCAGCTGTCGTCTCTGTATCCCAGGGACTTGGGGGCCCCTGTAGTAGGAAGAGTGGGCACTGGGTTGGGAGTCAGGGGCCCCAGATTTGAAAACCCCTGGTACAGGGTGGTTTGCCTCTCACTGCCTTTAGGAGCTGGTGGAAATCACCGAACCTCTCCTGATCCGTTTCCTCACCCACAAGATGGGAATAACAAAGGCTTTATATTCTTATGACTTGAGACATTAGATCATCGCAAAGATATGAGGAGCCCTTTCCTGTTTAGTGTCTAGTAGCCAAACTGAAGTTAACCGGAAAGCTCTGCAGACCTGTCTTGTAAGAAATGGTTGAAAACGAGGAGCAGGCTGTTGATTGTAAAGGAGGAAGAAGGGGTGATTGGGAGGGAAGATTAAAGGATGGAGTCACTATAAACACCGTGAGACAGGAATGGTTTTGTTTGCATTTTTATTTTTAAGAAAAGACCCCGGATCGTTTAAATCCTAGGAAAAAAGTTCTTGGTGCATTATTTGCTACGTGACCATAGAGAAGTGCCCGGAGGGGACACGTGCTTCCGGTAGGGCTTGGCCCTAGTTATTGTTCAGTCTTTTCAGTCATGTCAGACTTTTCATGACCCTTTGGGGGTCTTCTTGGCCGAGATACTAGAGTGGCTTAATATTTCCTTCTCTAGTTCATTTTACAGATGAGGAAATTGTGGCAAACAAGGTTAAGTAACTTGCCCAGGGTCACGCAGCTAGTAAGTGATAACCCGGGGAAGCGAGCCTGTTTTATTCCAGGCTGGCTCTTTACCCACTGCACCACCTGACTGCCCCAGGGCTTGGCCTCCGAGGTCATCTTCCAGCTGCAGCTCACTATCCCATCATTTGTCCTAATTCTTGGGCCTGTGACTGTACAGATCCATACCTCTTGCTTCACTCTCTCTGTTACCAATGATTCCTATGTCACTGAGCCCAGCCTTGGTCAGTTCTCCCAGGAGCCATTATTTTCTCCCATCCATCTCCCTCCCAGGTGGATGATGTGAAGGTGGAGGGTGCATTCCCCGTCACCATGCTGCCTGGTGACGGTGTGGGGCCTGAGCTCATGCATGCTGTCAAAGAAGTCTTCAAGGTGAGAATGGGGTGAGAAGGAAGGGTTGGGTACAGATTCAGAGGGGCTGGAGGGACTGCCCACCGATCCCTCTCACCTCTGGGCCTGCAGGCGGCCAATGTCCCTGTGGAGTTTCAGGAGCATCACCTGAGTGAGGTGCAGAACATGGCCTCAGAAGAGAAATTGGAGCAGGTGCTGAGCTCCATGAAGGAAAACAAGGTTGCTATCATTGGTGAGTCCTTTTCTTCTGTCTCCTACTCTCCATAAACAAGTATCATTTCACATCTGTGCCTGCTCCTCCAACCACCATTGCTGCACTTGACTCCTGCCCTCAGCCCTTTCCCATGGGAGCCCCGCGGCTTAGAGGAGTTATTTCAGGCTGTGTCTTAATGAGGGCCTTCCGTTACTTGGGCCCCTAGAGCTTAGGACCAGAACCTATGACTATTTCATAGAATTTCATGTTTATTAAGTCCCGCCTGCCCAGTGCAGGATGATGGGACATTAACTAGCTTTCTCTTGTGAATTCTCATGTGGAGGGATGGGTGGACACATGATTCTGACAGAGGTTGGGGGTGATCTTAGGATGCCAGATAGAGGGCTTTCCCCCCAAGAGAACAGACCTGTGCCTGGGCCCCTCACTGACCCTTACTCTGGATGTACTCTCACAGGAAAAATTCACACCCCAATGGACACAGAGTACAAGGGGGACTTGGCCTCTTATGACATGCGGCTCAGGTATGAGGTAACAGGACCTGGGGACGTGGGCACCGTGACACTGTATGATGCTACTTCCCCCCATCTCCTGCCAGGCGTAAGCTGGACCTGTTTGCCAACGTTGTCCATGTCAAGAGCCTCCCGGGGTACAAAACTCGACACAACAACCTGGACTTGGTGATCATCCGGGAGCAGACTGAGGGAGAATACAGCTCCCTGGAGCACGAGGTAGAGTATGAGCCCCTGTCTGCTCCTGCGGTGGGGGGAGAGGGACACCAGATGCCTTGTCCCCATCGCGCCTGGCATTAGCCTAAGTCTGCTCCTTCCATCCATGCAGAGTGCCAGGGGTGTGATTGAATGTTTGAAGATTGTCACTCGTGCCAAGTCCCAGCGAATCGCCAAGTTCGCTTTTGACTATGCCACGAAGAAGGGTCGAGGGAAGGTCACGGCTGTGCACAAGGCCAACATTATGTGAGAGGCACAGGGTTGGGGCAGAAGGGGAGGGGCGGGATTAGGCCTCAGGGTCATGGGAAGGTCATGTGGGTAGCTGAGCCTGGTGAGCTGCTGACCTCAGTCCCTGGCCACCTCTGTAGGAAGCTGGGCGATGGCCTCTTTCTGCAGTGCTGTGAGGAGGTGGCTGAGCTGTACCCCAAGATCAAGTTTGAGACCATGATCATAGACAACTGTTGTATGCAGGTATGGTGGCCCCAGCCTTCCCTGCCTTCCCATCTTCTTGATCTCATTCCCTCTCCCCTTTGCCACTCCAGCCATCCACCATCTCTTACTTCTCTTCCTCCTCCCTTCCTCTCCACCCCAGCTGGTGCAGAATCCATACCAATTTGATGTGCTTGTGATGCCCAATCTCTATGGAAACATCATTGACAACCTGGCAGCAGGTCTGGTGGGAGGTGCAGGTGTGGTTCCTGGTGAGAGCTACAGTGCTGAATATGCCGTTTTTGAAACAGTGAGTAAGACCTCTGGGGCCCCCTTTCCTTACCACTGACCACAAGCACCAGAGAATCCTTTGAACTTGGCCTTCACCCCCACAGGGCGCAAGGCACCCGTTTGCCCAGGCTGTAGGCAGGAACATTGCCAACCCAACCGCCATGCTGCTGTCTGCCAGCAATATGCTGAGGCACCTCAAGTACGGCAGTGGGTGTGGGGCCCCAGGGCTGGGTGTGGGTGTGGGGGGTGTTAGACTGACTGCTAACTGGGTGGGGAGTGGGGTTGGGAGGCTGGTTCTGCCCTCACTCATTTGGCCCTTTCCTCCTGCAACAGCTTGGAATATCACTCCAACATGATTGCTGAGGCTGTGAAGAAGGTGATCAAAGTCGGCAAAGTAAGTGTGGATGGGCTGTTCCAGCCAGCCATTACCCCTTCTGCCCAAAAAAAGGGCTTCAGTGGGGCCAGGACTGCTCTCCTGGCCCCATAGCTCCGGGCTTCTCACCCACCCCCACTGCACCTTCTCCTCAGCACCTCGCCTCCCTTCCCCCTCATCACCTTCTGCTCCTGCTCTGACTGTTCCTTGTTCCCATGTCTCCCATCTCTTCTTGCTTCACCCCACCTGAAGTGGGCTCTGAGGATCATGTGAAATGAGTCACCTTCAAGAGGCTCCTAATGCCAACTCTTCTCTCTCTGGACCATCCCTTACCGCCTTCCATCTCTTCTTGGCACTTCATCTCTCTTCCCCAGCCTTCCATCCATCCATCTCCTCTTGGCCTTTCCTCTGGTTCCTCCCCCAGCCCTCCATCATCATTCTCCCTTCTCTTGCCCACCCTCCCCACTCAGTAGCCATCTTCTTCCTTCTTGTTCCTGGTGGCTTTGTCACTGGCTGTAGGTTCGGACTCGGGACATGGGCGGCTACAGCACCACATCTGACTTCATCAAGTCTGTCATCAGCCACCTGCACCCCTCTCATGGGGGCTAGAACCTTCCCATTTCCGTATCTTTTCTTTGAATAGAGCCCCCCCACAACTCACCCTGATCCCATTTCCATAAAATGGACCACGTGGAGGAACCTGCCTCTGCCCCCATTCCATTCCGCTGGAGATCTCTTTTATCCGTAGCTGTTTGCTTTTGTCCCAATAAAAACATGGACCAGAGCTCCCCACAACTCCTCAACCCAATCCTGCTTCCATAAAATCGACCACGTGGAGGAGCCTACCTGTGCCGCCCTTCCATTCCATGGGACAAGATCTTATCTACAGCTGTTTGTGCTTCTGTTTCAATAAAAACATGGACCAGTCAAGGATCTTTGTGCTAACCTGGCCCCAATAGCTTCTGTGGGAGTATGGGGGAGGTAGCCTATTGCATTAATTGGGGTAAGAATACTAGGGCCTGGGTTAAATTATTACCCCCCTTTTCCCTCACAGGTTCGTACCCCGGACATGGGCGGCTATGCCACCTGCCGGGACCTCACCCAGGCCATCATTAGTAGTCTGCCTAACCCACAAGCTTCCAGACAAATCTGGGAGAAGAAATAAATTAAGCCAAGCCAAAACCATTCTGTGAGTTTGTGTCTTTATTGGGTTGAGGGGAGGAAGTCTGAGCCCTGGGCTCTGCACCAATCAATCCTAGTCCTCCCCAGAGCTCTTCTGGGCCTTTTTCTTCTTTTTCTTGGCTGGAGCTGGTGAGTCTGCTACCCCATCCTCTTCTGAGCATAGTGAGAGTTTTTTCTTTTTCTTGGGCTTGGGGGGTGTGGACAACTCCTCAGGGGCTTCTTCTGTCTCCTCCACCTGGCGTTTTCTTTTCTTTTTTGGTTTTTCTTCCCCGTTCTCAGTTTCCTAGGAACACAAGAAGCTAAATGTGGCGACAGGTCTAAAGCCCACTGACCTGCAGTCAAGTCCAAGAACCTAAATGTTCAGACACACACTGACCTGTCCGTTTTCAGGAATGCTATTTTCTTCAGCTGCCTCTTCAGCTGCCAAAGCCTCTAGGCGCTTCTTCTCTTTCTTCAGCCGTTTCTTTTCCTTCTTGGCCTGCTTCCTCCTAATCTCTGCAACCACTTCCCCTGCCTGGTCAGAAAAGGAGTATTGTCAGCTCCCACAAGCCCCCAGCACTAAGCATAATAAACTTGCATGTTGGATCAGGCTCATTAAATCAGATTTTGCCTCCATTTTGGAGTCAGGGTAAGGACGCTCATCACCTCCAACAGGTCTAAATAAAGCTTATGTCCTCCCTCCCCCACTTTAGTACCAGAAGGTTTCTTAGACTGACCTCATTCACTGCCTCCTTCATGACATCCAGATTCTTGCGGGGCGGGTCCCCAGTCTCATAGAAGGACAGGCGTTCCTCCACCTGTTCCCGTAGCTTCTGTCCAAATATGTTTGTGGGGACCTCTGAGAACAGATTGTTAGGACACTGTTGGGACGGGGTTCTGTAGCCCTTCCTGAGGACACTGGTGACCTCCCAACCCCCAGCTTCACTCAGACTATTGATTCAACACTCACAAAGTGAACTGCTGTTGACGAAAAATTTTCCCATCATTGCAGAAGCCACTTGGGATCATTTTTCCTGATTCCCCTACTCCCACTCCCCCTCAGCCCTGAGTCCTGTACCAGAAAAGCAGTCGATCCGGGATGCAATGCTGCATTTGTTTGCCAGGTAGCGGGAGATTCTGCCTTTATTCTTGGCGGCCGCACGGCCAATGAAGGTTGAATGGAATATGAGTCCATATTTGGGGGTATTTCCCCGAGTCTTCAGGGCTCTATGGAAGTGTATAGGGTTAGCTTCCCAGGGATACAATTCAGGGTCAGACTCCCAAACCCCCCAGGACCCTTTTACTAAAAGTCTCTCCCACTTCAAATCCAAAACTGATTCCCCAGCTCAACCCCAGCCCAGAACTCCCATAGGGGTCAGGAGTCAGATGTCGCTGACCTGGAGGCTGCATCCCCTGGCTGGGGCCATGGGGGTCACTCAGAGGCTAGGGCTGACCCATCACAACCAAGGCAAAGCCTTCGGGTCAGGGTGCCCCAGCGCTGCCATCACAGTGACACACCCCTTAGCAGCTGGCACCAGAGTGTCAGTACCTGAACATTGGTACCTGAACAGTGCCTTCTCAGCCCCCAAGATCTGCACTGTGGATGCTGGGTACTTGGCCAGATTGGTAAGGCTCCCAGCATGGGAGATGAGTCGTGCACCAACCTGGGAGAAAACAAGAAAAGGTTGTGGGCAAGGGCATCCACTCCTGACCCAACCAAACCCACTCTAACTCCAAGGAGAAAACAGTCGGCTGGGAGGAGTTACGGAAGTGGCAGTAGCTGTAAAGCAATAGTCCCCCCCCAACACACACCCCAATGACTGACCGCCTCCCCGATGAGGGCTGACAGGCTGGGGGCCACCTGGAACATCTTGGAGCTCAGGTATTTGTTCAAACTCTGACGATACTCAGATAAAGATACCACTCGACTTGAAAAACTTTCAATGTTGATCAGATCAATGGGAGAGATGTCCATGCCTAGGAGAAACAGGGAGAGGCAAGTCAGTGCTAAGAACAGAATATCCTCTTCTGACCCACAAAGACCTCAGGCAGAACCACTGACCCATGGAAGACCGAGATGCATCCAGGATGGCCCTCGCCTTGGCCTCATCCATGGTCAGCTCCTGTAGAGCTTCTAGTTTCTCCTCATTCAGTTCTTTGCGATTGCCAATGAGCCGGGCCAGGCGACAATATGTGGCATTGTCATTAACAATCTTTACCAGCTCAGGAAAGTGATAACCATACCACTCCCTGAAAAAAAAGAAGTGATCTTAAGCAGAAAGAAAAGGTGGTGGTCCAGTGAAGAAAACCACACCTTACCGACTGCACTGCCTGTCCCCGCGGCCCCAAAGCCAAACCTCTGGATTCCCAAGTTTTTACTGTCTCCCCTTTCACAATACAGCTAGGGCACAGGCAGGCTCCTGGCTGAGGTGTATAAGAGGAAAATCTCTCTGCCTCCTTTTTCTATACAGTCTGTGCAAAGAAAAAACACAGCCTGTGGTAAGCGATAGGAGGTGGGAGGGCTGGGACAGCCTAAAATCCAGCCCCTGCTTAAGCATCTGCCCCACCAACCCTGGAGCTAACCTGACCCGCATAGAGAAAGTGTTAATGTCTTTGTCCAGCTGGTCAAGAAGGCTGATGGACTGGATGATCATGTTGTCCACCCTGTTCACGTTGAATTTGACCTTGGCCCGAGAGTAGCTGTGTCCCAATCCCAGCTGGGCTTTAGAAGCTGAAACCTCAGTCAAACCTTTCACAAGAGAGTGAAAGTGCAGACGAACTCCTGGGAGAAGACAGGGAGAATGAGAAACAACCAAGAAGCAGAGCCCTTTCAATGTCCTTCAGAGCACAGGACCTGAATGGGATCTGGTACCCAATCTACTACCACGATACGAAGGCTTCCACGTAGCTCACCAGGAATCTTACCTCTGAGAATTTCAGCAACTACGCCCCCTGTCTGGCAGGGATAGCCTAACTCCTCTTGGATAGCAGCCCCAATCTTAGGGTCCCCAACGCCAAGCAAAGCTTTCTTCTTCTTAGCTGGCATGTTGGTTTCCAAGAAAAGTCGAAGGTCCTCATGGACAATACCTGTGGATAAGTGCATAGGTTACTTTTTCAAATTAAAAGGACATGTGACAGACAAAAAAATAACCACAGGGAGAAGAAAGAACCACTTACCTTCAGATACTGCATTAGCATTCTCTAAAGCACTGTGGGCAGACTTAAATGGGGAAAAGGCCACAAGACGGACGATACTGTGAAACTTTCCTATGTTCAGCACACACTGCTCCACCTGTGGAGGAAAAGCGTGTCTAGGAACATTACAGCTAGGTGGGGTGTAAATAATAGGCTAAATCCCCCATTTTCAGGGAAAGGCAGATACTAAATGCCCCTTCGTTAACAGGAGCTCTAGGACTGCTGTCTCATTTTCCACGCTACTTGCTTCCCCTTCCAGCCCCAAAAAGTGAAACAAAGAGTAGGCGACCTAAGGATCTAAGAGAGAAGGCAGGAGCACTTGGCCTTCCCTAGAGCTTCTTTTCTGCACCACCCCCAACCCTCCCTCTGGGACCCGGGACAGACCCCGTACTCAGAGACTATGTGACATCACTCTGCTCAGGGGATTGACAGATTTTAAGGCTCATCATAGCTCGGGGGCTGCTGCCCGGGGGGAGGGGAGGTACAAGAAGGGGGACCCCGGCCTGCCCCTGCCTTTGTTGCAGGGCTCACCTGGGGCAGCAGCAAGCTAATCTCCTCCACCTCCTTCAGCGCCAGCAGCGAGTAGCCTGCAGCGTGCTCAAAGAGCACGTGCAGCAGCACCTACGAGGGATCCGGGGAGAAATAGGGTTCACGAAGCCGACCCGCTTCTGGCCTCGGGTTCACCCAAGCACGTGGCTCACCTCCCTGCCTAGCTCCACGTGTCCGCGCTCAAGCTCCCGAAGGCAGATCCCAGAAGCCCCTCCAGGAGGTCTCAGGACCCGATCCCCCGCGAGGGCTGCGCTGCCCCCCTGCCCGGGGGGGACCGTACAGACGGGGCCCATAGGAGGGCGGCCCAAGGTTCAGCAGTCCCTTTGCCTCTGCCGGGCCACTCCCCTCCTCCCGCCGGCGAGCTTCAGCAAGGCCCTAGCTCCACCGGCCGCATACGCTCTCCCCACCCCCAGCTTCACGGCATGGCGACCCCCGACCCCTGGCCCACGGCCCGCAGCCTACTCACCATGGCGGCAGCCTGGAGCCCCAATCGCAATGCGGGCCTCCCGCCGGACACGCAGGAATCCTACTGTCGCTAGTCCCGCCTCCTCCGGGTAGAAGCCTCCACTCAGAATCCGAGGAAGGTACCATCGCCTAAGGAGACCAATGGGGAGACTGAAGAAAATGGTCTCGCCCGGAAGTAAGGAGGGGCCAGCAGCGCCACCGAGGCTTCCGCGTGCGAGCTGCTTCCCGCCTTTCCAGCGGCGCTGATGGGAACGGGGCGGGGCTTCCGGGGACCACCGGCTCCTGCGGGGAGCGCAGCCAAGGTCTAATATGTATTAGAAAATGAGATCATTGATGGGTCTCTGAGCCACTTCCACCTATGAGAGAGGTCGACACCCATGCACTCAGGGCCAACCGTAGAGATCCTTTGCCGCGGAAAGGAGGAAGTGAGGGAGGGTGGAATCTACCCAGTATTCGGGGGAACCTGAATCCAGTTCTCGCGATAACCTGTTGGTGCACTTGGCGCGCGCAGACCGCTCCTACTTTCTCCCTCGCGCCCCTCACGGTTAACCGGCCTGCTTCCGTTTCCGCTTGTACATTTCGTCCTGCCTCCTTCCGAAGGTCACCGCATGGCCGGGCTTCTTGAGAAAGCGTTCCCCCATGACTCCCTGCCCACTACCGTTGTCCGAAGACTGTTAAAATGCCGGGTCTTGTCTCAGGGAGAAGCTTGGGAGGCCGTAGAAAGCACAGCGCCGTTTCCCTAGAGCGGTCCGGCCCTAGTCCGTCCTTGTCTGCAGTCCCAGGCCCAGCTCAGTGAGCCGGCGCTCGGAGTCCGCGGGAGACGTGGCGTCAGGCCCGGCCCCCGCCCGCAGAGCGCCAGCCGGACGGGCCGTGTACACTTGGTTTTCCCCAGGCTAGGCTGACCCAGCAATAAGCATTTATTGAGCGTCTACTGTGCCAGGCCAGGTGATGCTCAAAGACTAGATCGAAACAGCCCCTGCTTTCAAGAAACTCAACTAAATAAAAAGCAGTGTATTTATGTCTGATGGTAGCCAAGTAGGGCGGAGAGGGCGGGCTAGGGGGACTAGGAACCCCGAAAATATGGTGGGGGAGTTGCCTGGAACTAATTCTCGCACTCAAACCAAATTCTAGTCAAGTGGCAAAGTTTAAAACAAGCAGAAGGCTTTTGGGGAGCTTGCAACCTGATAGGAGTTATATGCAAAATGGACAGTGAAAGGAATGCCAAGCATGATGCAAATAGTCCGGGTGCTCAGGGTGTCAACGGAGATAGCTTTTCTGAAGGGAGAAGATAGCAGCATTGCCAGAGCGTGGTCCCTGGGGCTCAGACGCCAGGGAGAGTCCGTGGACCAGGCACCCCTGTGTCTGTGCTTAATCTAAAGAATTACAAGGTCAGGTCGGCAACAAGGAAGGATTTTTCTCACAGGAGGCAGGGCTGGGTTACTTCCAGTGACACGGTCTTGGGGCTTTTGGGGGTCCATGTCCCCACCGCCTGATCAGGGAAGAAAGGGGAAAAAAAAGAAATTTATATGATAACTTTGTTGTATATTTAGAGGGAATAGCAAGTTGAATAAAGCAGATTTGCAGTTTCGTGTGCAGTCATCGTTTTTATCGCATTGTGTTATGGAAATGCTTGTTCCGTGAAATGAATTTTTTAAAAATGAAAAAAAAAAAGCAGAGTATACAACTACATACATATACAAAGCAGGTCTTAGTTAACCTGTGAGGGGAAGGGACAGCAACTGAGGGCACCAATTACAGCTTCCCAAAGAAGATAGTATTGGAGAGGGGGTCTTGAAGAAAACCAAGGTTTCCAAGAGCCAGAGTTGAAAAGAAAACATTTCAGACAGGGATCAGTGAGTAAAAAGGCAGGGAAAGGAGATGAGGGAAAGGGATGGTTATGGATACGAGAGATGTTGAGGAGGAACAACAAATTTGGATATTAAATAAGATTCAATAAGATAAGTTAAGCGTGAGAAGGCAAGGATGACACTTCACTTCTGAGTGATTATGGATCTCATCTATTTAGGAGGTTCTTCAGGAATTTTATTCATCCACAATGTTATTTGCAAATAGAAACATCTGGAAAGTCTTATTATACTTTGCTGCTTACTCCCTGTGCAATCTTGGGTAATTTGGGGCCTTGGTTTTATCTGTAAAATGGCAAGGTTGGATTTGATGACCTCTAAGTTCTCTTTCAGTTTTAACTTTATGATCCTATAATGGAAAACTCTCTTCCATTTATATTCTGTGCTGATATCCTTCATGGCAGTGGCAAATACCTTGGATGAGGCCGTAGCTCCCTGTTTAGTGCGTTCCTTCCTATTAATAATCAGATTGTATGTTATGATGAATTCTTTAAATAGGACCCTAAAAGGTCAGGCCTGGAGGATGAATTCTAGGAAGAGACTATTGTAAAGCTGTGTGAACAGAAGGGTGGTTATTAATGTGGGTGAGAATTAAGTAATAATGAATGTAGGGAGAAATTGTTGACACTGCTTAAGTATGTCTCAGGAACAATCAATCCATCGCCAATCCTATTAAGTGCATACTGTGTTCCAGGCACTGAACTAGGTGCCCAACGATCCCAATACAAAGAATGAAACGGTGCACATATAAAAAGATGTTTATATGCTGTAATTGGGAAGACAAGTATATAAAAAAGTACATACAGAAGAAACATAATGAAAATAAGTGAAAATAGTTAAGTACTAGTTATTTTGGTAGAGGACAACGGGAGTTGGTTGAATAGGGGAGTAAGTAACATGGTGAAATCTGAGCTTTAAGGAAAATCACTAGCAACTGTGTGGGACAGAGTACAACAGTGAGGAGCATGAAGCAGGAAGACCAAACTGGGGGAGATTGTTGTAAAAATCTGCACAAGAGTTGATGAGAGTGAGCTGAGGTGGTGGCTGTGTGAGAAGAGAGAAGGGCTGGGATGCAAGAGATGCTATGGAGTTAAAAATGGCAAGATTTGGCAACTGATTGGATGTGAGGTAAGGGAGTCTGAGAAGTGGAGGATAATGCTGAGATTATGAACCTGGGAGACTGGAAGGATGGCAATGCCTTCAACAAAAATAGGAAGGTTTGGAAGAGAGGAAATACGGAGGGAAGATGAATTCAATTTGGGATGTATTACATTTGAAATGTCCATTAAGTGCTTCATAAATGTGGCAGTGATGTTTAGAGAGAGAACTGGATCTGGATAAATGATGATTGTAAGAATAGAAGCTTCCATTTCTATAGGTCCCTAAGGCTTACAAAGTACTTTCTTCCCCACAACCCTAGTACAAGCATTATTATCCTCTTTTTTTAAACATGAAGGAACAGGAAGGGAATGGTAAAATCACTTGCCCAGCATCACCCAAATAGTAAATAAGGGTGGGATTTAGGATCATGAATCATAGATCTAGACCTGGAATGGACTATAGAGGTCATCTGGTCCAATCCCCTCAGATGCCAAAAGTCACCCGGTTAGTAGCAAAATCTGGATTCAAATTCAGGTTCCTTAACCAAGTTCAGTGTTCCTTCCATTACCCTACTACCAACTTGGACAAGCTGCCCAGGAAGGAAGAGGGGCAGACATCCCTCATTCTGCATGACTTCTCAGAGGCATAGGTCAAATAGATGATCCCAGGAAGAAAAGATGACTAAAATGGTGGGCATCGAGGATCACTATAGCCTAATGAATGGATTAATAAATAAAGCATTTATTAAGCTTTTACTGTGTGCAAAGCATTGGAGATACAAATAGAAAAGACAGTCCTGCTCCTATGGAGATCACATTCTAATGAAGGAAACAAACACATATAGGAGGCTTCAACTATAGGTCCTATAGAAAGGTCCATTAGCAAAGAAGTTGGTAATACATCTTCTTTAATGGGTTTAAATGGATATAATCATCCCTGTATTCTCATTTTGAACACTTTGACAGTGACAAGGACTTTGGCATTAAGAATTTTCTTTTCTGGTTTTTAGTAGATGGGGCTGCAGACAAGGCAGGGGCTGTAAGTGGCAGAAGCAGTTACCATGTTCTACCTCTGCAGGGATCATTTGCAGGATGATGGCTTCTGGGCCAGGTGGGAAGCAGAATCAGTGCTCAGGGCTCCTGGGCTTACCCACTCATTGGCAGCAGTTGGTCACTGGTTGGTGGTAGCACGGAAGGTAGGCCCCTTCTCCCCAGGGATTATAGCATAAGACCCAAAATCACTCCTTTCTCCCTATGGTGCCTTTAACATTGGGATCCTGTGACCTCTGCATGTGCCAGAAGAGCCAGAATGATTGAGGGAGGGGTGCCATAGGACAGGTTATGTGAAGACAGACTGGAAATGTTGGGCAGTGGCTCCTTAATCTGCAAAGAACCATTCATTCACTCCACCAATATTTATATAATACAAACCATATAAGGAGTTGGGAAGGACAGCCACATCATGATAGGAACTGAGAAGGAACTGGCTTTTCCTCAATCCCTGAACTGAGAAGTAAAGTCCCCCTTTCCCCTAGCCTTATCAGGGGAAAGCTCACAACCTTTACAAGCCTTTTGAAGGGGATCTTAATGGTGAAGATAGGCCAGATTAATTGTGCACTCCAAGGTCTTAAAGTAGCTCCTTTGGCAGGAAAAATTGCTGGTTAAAATGCAGTTTGTGTGTGCAATTGCTACTTTTTAATAAGATTTTATTTAAATCAAGCATACTAGTATGCTGGCCAAACTTCATCAGTGTAACCCGTTGGTAAAAAAAAAAACAAAACAAAACAAAAAAAAAAACCTTAATTATTGACTTTTATTAGACTTATTCCCTAAAAAGTTTTTTTTTTTTTAAAGAGGAAAAGGTCCTGCATGTACAAAGAGATTTCTAGCAGCTCTTTTTGTGAGGACAAAGAGCTGGAAATAAGGTGTGTATGTGTGTATGGGGGGTGGGTACTCATCAATTGGGAAATGGCTGAACCAAGAATGGTTGATAAAGGTAATGGAATAGTACTGTGCTGTGGGAAATGATGGATTTCAGAGAAACCTGGGAAGACTTATATGAATTGACCCTGGGTGAATTGAGCAGAACTAGGACAATTCATACCAAAAATATGTTTAAAATGAACAGATTTTAAAGACCTAAGAATTCTGACTAACTTCTGTAATCAAGATTTCAGAAGATCAATGATGAAGAATGCTACCTACTTCTTAACAGACCAAGGATTCAATATGAAAAAAGGGGCACATTTTTGGACATGGCCCATGTGGGAATTTGTTTTGTTCGACTCTACGCATAATAAGAGGGGGTAGCTGGTAGAGAGATGAAAAGTAAATACTTAATTGAAAAAATTAGAATAAAATTTTAACTTGACTGTTTACACCAGGGCTGTCCAAAGTGCGGCCCATGGGCCACACATGGCAGGCAGTGCGATTTTATGAGGCCCGCCTGTGCTTACTACGGATGTGGAAATTGACAGAAATGCCTTAACTAAAGCATTTGTGTCGATTTCTGTGCTTGTGGTGGACACATGGGGGCACATAGGCCTTGTTTTGGACAGCCCTGGTTTACATGACAGATTCATCCCTAGAAAATTATAAATTGAAATTTATGTGTATATACACACTCACATATATATGTATATATACATACATATGTATATATACATATATGTATATATTCACATACATATGTGTGTGTATATATGTATATACATGTGTATACATATAGACACACGTATTTCCACATTTCATAAGTGGGGGAGAGAGACCACAAGCTAATGGCTGAAGTGTGGGCCTGTGACCTTGGGATGAATGAGGGAAGAGAGAGGCTCACTTTTTCATATTATGCCACAGGCAGTCACTGAGCTCAAAGAAGTGGGGTTTCACTGAGCGTGAGGTTGCACATCTCTCTTCTGAGAACAGCATCATCTCTGGGATGGGGCCAAGACTTCCAGTAAATTTGTATTTTTTTTTAAAAGGGTCTAGGACCTTTGCAGCAACTCCCACTCACCTGGGCCATGTGGCAAAAATGGCTCAAGTGGACAGTCAGGGAATTGACCAAACTAAAGTCAACCGCCCCAGCACCCACTGTCACCACATAGCCTTCTTCCATCTTCACTTCCGAGGTCCTAAAAGCAGCCTGAAGCATCCACTCCCAAGGTGCCTGTAACCAATGACCTTTTTAAGCCAATCATCTATCACTGGGGGAAGGGAAGGGAAACATATTTCCTCTTCTAGGCATGGCCTTTCATCCTTCCCTTTAGTTGAGAGTGCCTGAGGCCAGGTATGGAGTACAGCCTGGACTCTCTGCCAGCTGTGAAGCGGGGTGGTAGAACTCCAGGGACTGAAATGGGAACATTGTGGTCAGGACCCCACCAGGTTAAGCAGCCAAAGCTAGGCAGGGCCAGCCAGCTTGCACCAGCATTTTGACTTCCAAGCTGCCCTTGGACAGCTCTCCCTCTCTCTCTGGTTGCTGATGTGTTTCTGCTCTTGAGAAACTCCAGCCTTGTGTGAGCTTACACAAAAGAAGAAATTGCAGCAGCCACTGGTGGACTTGGAGTCAGTTTCATATCCCACCTATGAATGAATAGCCTGATCCTTGGCAAGCCCTTTTCTTTCTTTGCAACTCAAGTTTCCTCATCTATAAAAATGGGTGGTGGTTTTTTGTTTTTTGGGGTTTTTTTTTACTCCTAAACACATCCTTCAGAGGAAATGTTATGGAGACAAAATTTAAAGTTTGGCTGGATAAAAAAGGAGAATATAAGGCTGAAAAGGTAGATTGGAACCAGGCTGTGAACGGTTAGTTCTAAATACCAAACAATGAGCTGGGGACTGATCAACACGCAACCCCAGAAAGAACTTTGTTCAGAGAGCCTCTGATCTCCAGTAGCATTTTATTAACACATAAAATCCCTCCAGAGTCTGGCTCCAAGCTCTCTTTGCAGGCTGATTATACATGACTTCTAATATACTTTATGCTTCAAGCACAGTGGCCTAGTTGATGTTCTCCAAGCATGACATCCCGCCTCCCACTCCTGTAACTTTACACAGGCTCTCCTTGATGTCTGAAGGGCTCTGTCTTCTCACCTGTGCCTTTTAGGACCCCTAGCACCTTTCGGGGCTTAACACAAAAGAGACCTTTCCTGGTTCATTCCCAACCATCACATAATTTTGTATATTTCCTGTATTTGCTTATCTGTGAACATGTAGTCCCGTAAGATAATATAACTTTCATTAGGGAAGGGACCGTCTCACAGTTGTATTCATGTCCCTAGTACCTGACACACTTAGGTGCTTAATAAATGCTTCTTGACCAAAGCAGGGGACATATGCTCCCCAAAGGTATTCACCAGGATCTGGGAAGATGTCCCCTGCAAAGTTTTGAATGGAGGAGTTACTATAGCTGGTGAGGTTCTCTGAAAGTTCAGGTTTAAAGATGACATTATATCAATTGCATCGTTCTATCACGTTAGTGGCTGTGTGGTAGAGAGGATAGAATGCTGGTCCTGAAGACCAAGGGTTCAAATCCCACTTCAGACAGTTACTAGCTGTGGGACCTTGGGAAAGTCACAAACTTTGAGTCTCAATTGGCTCACCCATTAAAATGGAGGTAACACCACCTACGATGTTATTGAGAGAACCCAGATATAATGTACATAAAGTACTTAGCAAAATTTAGTGTTAAATAAATGTCATATAGTGATGAAGCAGTTAGTGCCACAGGGGATAGATCACTGGACCTGGAGTCAAGACCTGTCTCAGAAACCTACTCATTGTGTGACCCTGGACAGTCACTTAAAACTGTTTGCCTTAGTCTTCTCATCTATAAAATGGGGGTACAGTACCTCTTTAAGAGTCATTGTGAGGCTCAAGTAAGAAATATGAAGCACTTAGCAAACCTTAAAATGCTACATAATTTCTAGCTGTTATCATTGACTCTTTCAACAAAATTCAATTACTTAAGTCAGCCATTGGAAAAATCAAGTGGATGAAGTGGAAAGCATTCCCAGAGTCATTGTGAAAAAAGGGCCTTCTGTGAACACCAATTGCCACTAATGGGCAGACGAGCCCCAAAGTCCCTGGAGGGGTAGCCCCCCAATCCTGCTTCCAGACCATCCCCCAAGGTCATCATCTATGATGTGAAGCAACCCCTGGGCAACTTGCCAACTGTTCTTGTGGATGCTGTAGGCCCACCTCCTCACAAGCCATAACTGAGACTCGGAAACTAAAGTTCCCAGTACCAAAGTCCTTGGCACTGTCAAAGCTTTATCAGCAGAAACGAGATTATGAGAGAAAAGGCATGACCACCCGCTGTGCTGATGCTGCTGCACCTCAAGGACCAAGGTCCCTTTCCATCTATCTCAAAGCTGAAACCTGTGTGCCATCTTCGCCACCAGCATGAGCTCTTACGAAGAGGGACCCCCAGTGCTTTGTGATCAACAAATGCTTTTTCATTCATTCACTGCTCATATCATGGCACGCAGCTCCACAGGTAAGCCCTTGGAGTTAGTCCATCAGAACACATGCAGAGGGTCCCAAAAATGTCTTGGTGCAATTTTAAGATGGCTTAAAACTGTACCACAAACACACATGTACATATAGGTATATGTTTGTGTACACACACATACATGCATGTTTTCATGCGTGCACAAGTGTATGTGTGCATATGTGTCTGTTTTGTGTGTATATACATCTACATTGTGCATGTGTGCATAAACGTCTGACACACACATCTTGGACAGGGATGATGGACAGGCAGCAAACTGGGACGAAACTGAAGCAGAGGTGGTGAGCAGGCTATGAGCAGGAAACTACAGAATGCCCTCAGTGATCCTGGCCCGACAGTCCATCTTGATGTTATCACCTGTTTTCCCACTCATACATCACCACAATCTCTCAAGAATCAAAATCATAAGAAAACCAAAGAAGAATGACAAGCTGCATGGCCGTATGCATGTGTGCACATGTGTACGTACGTGTGTGTGCATGGACAAGCACATGCACTGCTGTTTTTAAGACACTGTCAATGGATGAATGTTGTAAAGGAGAGGTATTAAACTGCCCCAGACTCCCCAGTCCCACCAGAACCAGACTAAAACATAATCTGGAAATGTTCAACAAAATAAAAATGAAATACACCATAGATAATGTTAATTTGTGGTTTTCTAACACACCCCACCCGTTTCAATTTGACTCTGACACAAGCAACATAAAGCCACTGTCAAGACTGGTGTCTACAAAGGAACAAGGATCGGGGATGGCCTTCAGCACCTTGGATAGATCACACAGGGAGATTTTATTCTTGCTGCCTAGAGCAGGAATGCAGGGGGAGGAAAGCATGGATGGTTCCCAGGTACCAGAGTAGAGGGAATAGGCATAAGGTTGGTAAACACATAAAACAAGGCTTCTCACCCTCCCATTACTTACAGGGCACTGGGTTGGTCTGAGGACAACTTCGCCCTCAGCAAACATGAATGATCCACCACCCCACCATGTTATAAGCTACTTATGTCTGGGTCAAAGACTGACCCAGTCTTTGTATACTCAGCACAATGCACAAGGCAGTCAATGAACATGATGCTGAAAATGCAGGGGTTGGGCATGATGATGTCTAAAGAGCTTTAACAGCTCTAAGGGTTACTATCCACTGGGCACACCTGGCCATGAATGTGGACCCTCAAGCAGACCCCAAAGAACGGCCTCCCCTTGTCTCCTGTCCCAGACCCAAGGCTGCCAGAAGGGGAGAGCCAAAGCTGCTGCCCTCTGAGTCACTGTGGGGGACTGGTCCCAGTATCTGCACACAGCCACCCCTTTGGCCTCTACCCCTGCCTTCTACCACTAACACCATACCATGCAGATAGTGCTGAGGAAGAAGCTGCTTTATTGAGGGGATGATGCCCCATGCTGGGGCTAAGCACTCCTCCCCTGGGCCAGGCCAACCCCACTCCTCCCCCCCCACTCCCCCCAAAGGAGGGAGCAGCTAAGGCCAGGGGCTGGGGGAGCCAGAAATGGGGGACGGGAGAGGGCTAGCATTATGGCTTTACACAAATAGTGATACTCTTATCTGGGACATGTCTGTGGGAAGGTGGGATGAGGCAGCAGCAGGCGGAACCCTCAGGGTGTCAGGGAAACATGAAAAGGAATAGAGGGAGACAGATTGAACTAGGAGATGAGGCGGCCATGGAGCCGGTGCAGTTGTTCGTGAGTCAGCACCAGTCGGTGCCGCTGCCCAAGGCCAGCTGTGCAGGGGAAGGTCACTTTGCCCACATAGACGGTGTCTTCTCGTTTCTCTTCCTTGGCCTGGGAGGGAAGGAGAGAAGACAACGTGCCCAGTCAGGGACAGTCACACAGGTGCTTGAGGATTCACACACTCCCTCCTTACCCCCAGGCTCCTCATTCCTTGTAAAGAACCAGCCCCATGCCCCACTTCATCCTCACCCTAAGGAAGGCTGATGAAGGGAAAGTGGCAAAGTCAGTGGGCACAGTGGCTCCTGGGCGCTGAGAGACAGTCTCCTTCATCACCTCGTCCTGTGGAGAAGAAATGGGGAATGCAGGTCACAAGGGATGGAGAGAAGCCACCAGTTTAGAGGCCCTCCCCCTCATGTGCAGGGGAGGCCTGGGCTTCTCCCAAGCTCATCTTCCCTTTTCTAAGGCTTCCCTTTACTGTTGGAGTCCCTTCCCCTGGGGCTGCTGGGAAAGGGGCCTAGCTTCTCCTAACTTTCTTGTCTGTTCTAACTGTATATTGACTCATGCGAGACTTGAGTGCTTCCTGAAGGCAGTGCTAAGGCCAGTCCCTGGGTCTTCCTCATGACGTCTGGCATCTAGGCACCCAGGAAGTGGGGACCTCAATGTTGGAAGGAATAACTGGGCTCAAGGATCACCCAAAGTACTGGTGAGACATAGAGATCAGGGAGTTGGGGGGTCTAACCTGCAGTTTGTCGATGGTGTCACTCAGCGATTGGAGCTGGGCAAGCTGCTCCAGAAGCTGGGCCCCAGGGCTCTTTGTAGCTGGAAGGAGACAAAGAAGCTGGTGAGACCCACAGACCAGATGAGGGGGGGAGGGGAGAGAGGGGAAGTAGAGGACAGAGAGGCCCTGGGGTATAAGGTTGGCAGTCTTGGCCCACAAGCAAGACCTCTTTCAGTGCAAAGGGTTGCTTGAGTGCCCTGGACCCAGGGAACAAAGTGGGGAGGCTGGGTCCTTACCAGGGCTAGACCTTGTGATATCTACCACCCGTGTGCCCGTGCTGAGCTGATGGAGTGTGTCCAGCAGCTGGCTAGTTTTCCGGTACAAAGCTCCAGCTGCTAGTTCGCTATCTGGGCCTTCCCGGACTGAGGGAGTGAGCTTGGCCACATGGAGGGGAGGCAAAGCTGCCAGTGCTGCCTTCATCTGGGCTCCCTAGGACCAGGAAGAGAAGACAGATGAGAGGATAAGGGGAGGGCGCATAGGAGGAAGGTGCTCCTATCAACCCAGACCAGACCAGAGGAGCCTTTCTTCCTCAGCTCCCATCCCCTTCTCCATCAGCCGGTCCAGGGAGGGCCTCCCACTCCTTGCTCCAGCTAGCTCCTCCTGGTCCCATACCTTGAGGGTGCTGTTCTCATGTTGGAGTTGAGAGATGTGCATCCTCATGGCTGAAATCTGTTGGAGCAGCAGCGGGGAGTCCTTCACCGGCCCAGGGCCTGGGACATTAGCCAGAGGCTGCCCTGTAGCCCCTGCTGTGGGGACAGACACCGAAATCACTCACAAGTGCACAGGGATCTCAGGGCTCAGAAATCACCCATGCTTAGGCCCCAGCCTTACAGTTCCCCCTTCTTCATTGCCCCCTCGAGCTCATGCCCTCTAACACTGACCACTGCCCTACCAGCCCCAAATCCCCAAAGACAGGGAGGTCAGGCACTACCCCCCAACCCCCATCAGCATCCAGGTAGGTCTATACCTCGCTGCTGTTCTTCTGTGGCCAGGCCAGCCCATAGGGGAGGGGAGAGAGGAAAGAAGAGACACACATGTGATGGGGTGTCTGTGTTTCAAGGTGCAAGGAAAGGAGTGGGGGCCTGAATCCACAGTCCTCAGAGGCAGGTTTACACCCTAGCTCATGTACCACAGTCTTTGAGTTGCCTGTATGTTCCCACAACCAGAGTGGCCTCCACACCCTCCCCAGGGCTTCCTGGTAAAGGGGCCTGTTCCCCACAGAAGGCTCTTGGGCTTTGGTTTCCACGTATATTCCTTTATATTTTGCGGACATAATGACAAGGTGACTTGGGAATCTTCCCTTGCTCTCCCCAACATGCAGCTGCCCAAGCTGGGCGGGGGGGGGGCGCGCCTTGCTTTGGTATGACAGGGCCTCTGCAGATGGATCCAGGGCACTGAGAGAACCACAGGGAGGGTCCACAGTTTGGAGTAGGAGGGACAACAGTGGCCCTAAGGGGAGTAATGGGGGGGGAGAGGGTGGACTAGATGGCCTAATTCTAAGTACACATCAGAAAAAGCCTAGAACACACTGGAATCTGTGGGAGAGGCAGGGCACCCCCTGCTCCTTAGTCCAAGTCCCTAGGACCCCCCCAGCCTCCAGCCCACTGCTCACCACCAGTGATGCCCGAGACAAGGGTGGCGATGCCTGAAGGGGGCGCTCCTCGCAGCCCCTCGATTGTCCTTTTGGACTGGCTGCTCAGGCGCTGCTTCAGTTCCACTTTCTCAGCCTCCAGCTGGTCAATGTCTGCCTGGAGGGTGTCCATCGTCTCCTCAAACTCTCTGTAAGAGACGCACGGTGGCCTTGGCAGCCCAGCAGATCCCCAGGGTGTGGCATACCAACCCTCCACTCGATCCCGAGGAGACACAGGCCAGGCCCCGGGGTGAGGAGAACCCCAGGGGCCAGGGGCCAACATACTTTTCCTTCTTCCGCAGCAGGGCCTGAGTTTCTTCAAGTCGATTCTGCACCTTTTCAATCCTCTCATCTGCATCCTTGGCCGCACTATCCAGCTTCTTCTCCAGGAGACTCAGGCGCACATTGGCCTCACTCAGCTCTTCTCCCTGGAGGCCATGGGGTCAGCTCAGCTGTCATACCCCTCCTCCTGAACCCCAGTGCTTGTATCCAAAGTCCAGCATGGACAGCACCCATGGAGGCCCGGGCTCCAAAGACACCTGAATGCACCACCTCCCCCAACCTGGGCCTCAACCAAGCCCCATGCTGGGTCCCACCTTGATCTTCAGCGACTTCTTTAATTCCTTAATGACAGTCTCCCGATCCTCCAGCTTCAGCCCCAGCCCTTCAGCATCAGTGATCTCTGCACGAAGGGCTGCAGCCCGAAGTTCAGAGGGAGGAGGCTGTAGGGAAAGGGTGGGGGGGTGAGGATCCCTAGGACCAGAGCTCTGTCCCCACAGGCTGCTGTCTGCTCTCAGCAATCACTAGGACCTCTCCCCTCCCACCTGCTCCTATCCCTCCTTCTAGCCTGAGGCAATGACCATTCCCTAGCCATCAACCAGTGGGGACCTTCAGCCTCTTCCTGCCCCAGCCTTCCCTAGGGCCTCCCTGGGTCCTCCTCATATCTCACCAGGCCCCTCTTGGCCTACCTTGCTAGGGGGTCTCTCTGCATCATATTCTCCCTCCTGCATAGCTGTGGCCAGCTTGTTCATGGTGGCAATGAGGATGCTGCAGGACTGTCGAAGGCACTCGTACGGGCTGCTTGATGGAGACCCGTAGATCTGTCGGGAGCCCGGAGCCATGTCAGACCCAAGCAGGGACTTGGGAACCATCACGGGCTCCTCTCACCCAACTCTTCTCCTTCCTTCTCCCACTTTCTCATTCCTCAACCACAACTCCTGAGACCTAGCCTAGGCAGTCCGTTTCTACCTGCTCTCCTGCCTTAAAGGCCAACTCTTCCAGGGTGCCAGAGGGCAAGCCCTCGTTTTCAGCCAGGGGGGCGATGAGTTGTGCAGCTGCAGCAGCCACCTCCTGCAGCACAGCCACCACCCACGTCAGATGCTTTCGACAATCCAGAAGGGTATCTGACACCTGGAGCAAGGGAGGGTGGAGAAGGGGAGCAGGTCAGGGGAGTTGGCCCCACTCGACCTCTACAGGCCCCAGCCCCACCACAGGCCGGGAGCACCAGGTGTCATATCCTTTCATTATCTCTGCCTCCCTGCAGCCCAGCACATCTCCACCCATCCAGACCTGAGGCCCAAAACCAAGAGCAGCTGGGATCCCAGGTGCATCTGTCCCTGGCATCCGTCTACGGATCTTCTTACAGAACTGTCGGATGTCACTGCAGGATGTTTCCAGGTCCCGGAGCAGGAGGGACAAGTCTGAGGCCTCCTGCCCACCCTGGATGCAGAGAGGATACAAAGTCAGCACTAGTAGTGGAAAAATAAGCAATAAGAAAGGAGGGGGAAGTCAAGAAGGGAGGAGGGCTTGATGAGGAGTGAGAGAGGAATAGAGAAGGGGAAGTCAAGAGAAGGGGAAGGAAAGAAAGGGCAGGAGTGAGTCTGAACGTGAATGTAGGGTCTACAACTCACCTGCAGAAAGGCATGAAGCCTCCCCACCTCCACAGCCATGCAGTCCAGTGCACTCTGGGTGAACTGTGAAGATACCAGACGCAGCCCATGAGTGCACAGACTGCTTTCCCTTTCTGTCCCCAAAGTGTCTTCAAACACAAACAGGCTCCCACAGGGAGGGGATGGGGGGTTGGGGGAATGGGGCTCATTTCTTCGTAGGCCCTCACCTTGATATGGTCAGCCAGCTGCACAGTACAGTCCTCAGGTTGCTCAGTAAGATGGATGCTATACAGGTGCTAAGGAAGAACATCAGACAAGCTCGGCACTGGCATCAGGCTTCTGCTTATTATCCTTTTCCCTATCACCTTGAGACCTTCTTCCCTCCCTCCCCAGGTCCCCATTACCTAAGACCCAGTGAAAATTACCCTGTCTCCCTCTTACTTCCAGCCCTGGCGTAGGGAACAAGGAGGAAGAGGGAGAAAGGAAAAAGATGATTAAGGACCTACTGTGTGCCAGGCACTACACTAAGAGCTTTACAAATACATCATCTTATCCTCACAACCACCCTGGAAGTTAAGTGCTACTATCATTCCCATTGTACGTGTGAGGAAACTGATTTTAAGGGACTCGTCCATGATAACACATTCTATATTAAGGGTCTCAGGCCTTCCTGACTCTAGGCCCAATGATCTATCCACTGAGCCACCTGACTGTAATACAGATACTGCCTCCTCGGGATGAAATTCAATTGGGCCCCACCCTCCCACTCCAGTTGATCTCTACCCTTTTCTACAGGAGTCTTTTTGCAGAGGGAAGGCTGTAATATAGACTGGATTGTGGTAAGAGCCTGTGTGAGTCAAGAAAGGAAGAGTCATTTTGAGGTGCAGCAAGCTCCCTGGAGGAAGACAATACGTCCGAGCAATGAGGGGGGCCTGCACAAATTCAGAGGCGAGAGAAGACAGCCAAAGACACAAAGCACTGACCCCCCCAGACTGCTAACAAGATGCCTTACAAATGAGGAGTCTCCTGGGGCCTGCTGACAATGGTTTCTCCCCTAAGAACTGACTGATGCCTCCACAAAGACATTTTTCCATCAGAGCCACAATCCTAGGGGACCTCTAAGTCTTCCAGAAAAGACAGACAGTGAAACCACAGAAGAGGCCATCTGCTAGCAACCAGAAGAAAGACCGGGCTCTATGTCCCATGTGACCTTGGGCAGGTCCCTGAAGCTGACTGGCTCCCTATTTCCCATATGCTTAGCTCAGCCCCAGGACTATTCTGAGGACCTGATGACAGCAGTGCAAAACCATCTGCCAGTCATCGTTAAAACAGCAGCTCAATCAAAACAACTCTGAGGCATCACCTTACATTGTCCAGATGGATAAAGATGACAAAGATGGGAATAGTCAATGCTGAAGGGGGTGTGGAAAGATGGGCACATGAATGTATTGTTCTGAGATGGTACGACTATTCTGGAAAGCAGTTGGAAATCACACAAAGAAAGTGACGACAATGTCCACATCCTTTGACCCAGAGTATTCATTTCGAGGCATATACTCCGAAGAGCTCACTGACAAAAGGAAAGGCTCCACATACACTAAAATATTTATAGTGGCATTTTTGTGTCAGCAAAGAACTGGAAACAAAGCAGACGTCCATCGACTGCCATAATGTACGCAGAAGAGAACAACCATAAAACAAACTGAATGTTCTGATGTCATAAAGAAGAAATATAAAAAGACACTGTTTTCCATTACTTTGCAAAACTAATGGTCCCCCAACATGGTAAACTACATATAATGTCAATTTTTTCAATGTATAAATTGGCTTTCCTGAATTTTTTTCTCTTCCTCTTTTTAAAAAAATTGTTATAAGGGATAGCTCTCTAGGAAGAAAGAGTGAGAGATAAAGAAGCCTAGGCAATATAAAAACAAAATACATCAGTATCTTTTTGAGAAAACAAGCTGTTTTTCAGTCATGGATATCCTCTGGTATTTCTGACTTTTTCAGATTTCTGGACACTAAGCGCCCCTATCCCATATTGATTTTGACATCCATGCTAACTAGTTAGTAATTTGTATAACCTTGGTCAAGTCATTTCCCTACTCTGGGCCTGAGTTTCCTCATCTGTAAAATGGTCAGAGATGACCTCTACAGGCCTTTCCATCTCTTGACATTCTGTACTTCTATGAGCTACCCTAACCAGGCCAGTTTCCTCCCCTCTCTCCCCTGAACATCTAGCAATGTACCTGCTCACCTCCACACCTCTGTTCTCCCTACCAATTCAAAAGGAGAGTGGGGGAGAGGGAGCCATGGGAAACTCTCCCTTCAACAGAACCACCAGTCTCACCACAAGGGACATCGCCTCCTGCCCCCAGGTGTAGCCTGCTCCTAAGAGAAGCTATGAAAACACTGCCCCTTCTTCTCCCCCAGGTGCTCCCGTCTGCCCGAAGCCTCATTCTCACATCTCCTCTTCACATGGCTGCCACCACCCTAACATGGGCTCCCCATTACTCCCTGCCTAGATTCTTACAACCACCCTCCTAACGGGTCTTCTTGGACTTGCTTCTCTCCTTCGGCGCATCCTTCACTCGCTGACAAAGTTATTTCCTGAGTCACAAACCTAAGTCACATCTCTCCTCTGTTATACAGATCTCATGAGGGCTGATCCATGACCATTAGGACCAAGGGAGACACAGCCATCAGCTGGGTCCTGATGCCATTCCAACCACATACTCCGGCCCCTGCTCGGGCTGTTCCCCATACCTGATAGTATTTGATGGCCTTGGTGAGGGGCTCTACATTGACCGTCTCATCCAGCTGGTCCTTGTGCAGGAGCTCAATGAGGAAGTCCAAGGAACGCTCATGGGCACTCATCTCGGGGTAGAGACTACCAACCTTCTTGTAGACATCCACACTGCACTGAGCCAGGGCACTATGGAGCAGAGCAGGAGTAAGATCATGGTCAAAGGAGAGAGGCCCAGGGTGTTCAATCTCCAGTAAGGTCTCAATCACAAGAAACTAGTGTTGGAGTTGAAGGGGGGGAGGAGCAGCAAGTACAACTGAGGCTCCCAATGAGGAGCCGTTCTCATGATCACCATTTGGGATGAAGGTGTAGGGCACTCCGCTTCAGTTTATACAGCAGTTTTTGCTGATGCAGGAGAGGGGACAGGGAGCCAGCACCTGGTGGCGCAGGGGTTACTCACTGCTCGTATCGATGGAGGGTGGCCTGTAGGAGGCTCAGTGAGTACACCAGGCCAGCAGCAAAGCTGAGCTGCTCCCCAGGAGCCCCTCGAAGCCCTGGTCGCCCCGCACAGTTCTCAGTCAGATCAAACTTCTCCTGGGCCTGCTTTCTGATTAGTTCTGCCTGTCAAAGAATGGAAGGGACATGAGGCTCAGCACCAAGGCAAAAACCCTGTAAGTACATGCCCGACCTCAGGGAAGTGGGCAGCAAGGGCACTCCCTGGGCTCAGGGCTGAGGCACAGACAAAGAAGGATCACAGACTTCCGGTTTGGGACACCCAAGGCACAAGGGCAGGAGCAGAACTTAGGTGTGCATGTGAGAGAGAGTATGAAGGATGTGTGCCGAGGCCTACCTTACAAACAAGGCGGGGGATGAGCAGCAGAACAAGGACGCAGTCATGATCTCCACCAGGCCTCAGGAAACTATCTGGCATGAAGGCCGTAAGCAAGGACACATGCCTATTGGCCTGGGCCACTTCCATTTGCCTCAGCTCCATCTCAATGGCCTACAGGGTGACCGCAACACCAAAGAACCCATAAGCCTTCAAAGGCCAGCGCCTACCTTAACCACAAGTCCATCCAAACCAGCCATGTGTCACCCCTACATCCCAGGGACCATGGCTACTCTGAGTACAAAGTATAGTCGAAGTCCTCTAGCTGCCTACACGAGGCTAGCCCTTTCTCCTAATAGCCCCCAGCAGGCCACCAATAGTAAGCATTCTTCACTCCCAGCTCTAACACTAACCTTGGCATGGGCCTTGGTCTCAGCAAACTTAATCTTGAAGTCAAAGGTCTCAGGGGGTGGCTGCTGCTGCCTCTCCACTGAAGCCTCCTGTTGATTTGTTAGCTCCCGATTCACATCCTGGGGAAGCAGAGACACACACTCTAAACAAGGACAGGGGAACAATGCCTTGGATCAGGGGGATTTGGGAGAAACAGAATAGAAGGAACCTGGTGTAGCCTGGCCAAGTACCCTCAGGTGTATGGCTGTGCGTGGGCGAGGTACCTGCAGATGGGCAGTCAGCTGTCGGTATTTCTTTATAGTCTGCTGGTAGTCAGCAACTGTCTCCTGAGCAGCCTCTACACGCTTCTGGGCCTCCCTCACTCGGGCACCTGCCATGTCCAGCTGCTCCCGGAGCTCAAGTTCGGTCTCCCGGGCATTCTCCTGCAGCTCATCATTCATCTCATTCATAGCTTCCTGTGGGACACAGGCAGTGTGGAGCAATAAGGGTCAGGGCTAGAGATGGTCCTGAGGGGATTCCCTCCCAGATGTCCCCCTCAGGGCTTGGGGTCATCGGGAATCAAGGACAAGCTCCCTAACATCATCCTCAGTGACCGGTGGGAAAGGGCAGAGCGGGAGGCTTCCTTTCCACCAGCTCCTTCTGTAGTGTCTGGATGGAGATGAGAGCAGGAAGCCGAAAGTGAGGAAAGGTCAGGGCTTCCCCTCAGAGGCTGGGGGTTGGACAGAGCAAAAGTCCAGACCACTCCTTCCTCTCACCAGGTCCCCCACGGTCTCCCGCAGCTCCCGAACTTTCTCCTCCAGGTTCAGGTTCCTGTCTGTCAGCGTCTCCACCATCTCTTCGGCTCCCAGGGCTGCATCCACCTGGAGTATTGTGGGAGGAGTTACAGACACTTCCATAATTACGTGTCCAGGTTTGAGCTTCTCTGCTAGGTTCCTGGAAGACAGACATCTTGCAGGCCATTTAGATTCTCCCCCTGTCCTCCCCCAAGTGCCTACCCCTGTATACTGTCCACAGTTAGTGCTCGATTCACCTGAACTCGGCACCCATTTGTTAAGTCCCTCCTATGTGTAGGGTCCAGTGCTTGGGCTGGGCACCAAACACAGAAGCAACAAGAAAAGCCTGTAGGACTGAAATGAGGACTCAGAGTGGAGTGCCGGAGCTGATGCTCCAGAAAGATGACTGGGTCGAGGCCACATTCTGGTTGCTATGTACTATGTGAGTGGCCTTCAGTAAGTTCCTTAACCTTTCGGCCTCACTGGCAGCCCCCACCTGCTCCTTGAGCTCATCGATGGTTCGCTCTGCCTGGCCCAGCTCCTCCTGCAGGCGCTCACGCTGCTGCCTCAGGGCCTCCAGTTCCACATTCTTCTTCTCCATGAGCTTCTGAAGTTTGACGTGCTCCTGCTTCTCTGAGGCTGAGAGGTCCCGCATTCTGGGAGGCATTACACAAAGCATTAGAGGCAAGAAGCCCCGAAGATGGCGGGGGAAGGGGCAGATGACACAGCAGGCCTACCTCACCAAAGCATCCTTCAGCCGTGCGTTCTGTTCCTCCAGCTGCTTGAGCTGGTAACTGGATGCAGCCCCATCAGAGCCTGTGGGAGAACACAAGCCATCAGTGCCCACCCTAGCCCGCAGCCTCTGACCCCGGGGCTCTGCTCTTCAGACTCCCACATCCTAGACAGGGGTCCCTCCCTCACCCTTCTCCTCAATTTCTGCCTTGAGGATCTCAAGGTCAGTGGTGAGCTCCTCCACACGCTCCTTCAGAGCCTCCACCTCCTGCTGCAAGGACTCGGCCCGCTCTTCAGCCATCTCCTTGTCCAGAGTGGCCATTTCTATGGCGTCTGCCGTGTCCGCCATCTCCTCCATGTAGCGTTCCTTGGCCTCCAAGGCATCCTTCGCTTCCTGGGGAAGCAGAAGGGGGTGCACTGCCACTTGGAGGCCTCAGGATGCCCCTCTGGGGAGGGGCCCAGCCCCTGCGCCCCACCCTCACTGCCCGCCCCCATCCTGCGGCCTCACCTTCCGGGCCTCCTTGAGCTTCCGCTGCAGCTCCGCCTGCTGCTCCTGCATCTTGCTCTTCCATTCCTGCACCTGCTCCAGCTGGATCTTGTGCTTCTCCAGTTCTTTCAACTTAGCCTTGTCCTCTGCACGCTTCAGCCTCAGCGTCTCCAGCTTCTCCTCCAGGTCACGCACCTGGACCCGCAGCCCTTCCTCTTCCTAGGAAGAAGCCCCAGCTCCCTTCACTGGATGTGCCCCTCCACCCACCCCTCTCAGCCTAACCAAGGAGCACCGCTGGTCTGGAGGGGGCAGGGACCACCTCTAGGGGAAGGGGCACAGTCTTGCAGTCTCTCCCCTTGACATGAGATACTCAGGGGAATCAGAGACTGCAGGAGGTGTCATGTACCCCACTTCAGCAGGAGGGTCCCAACCTCTTGAGAGAAGGAATGGGGTCCTGGTTCTCCTTTTCTCATATACACATATCTGGGAAGGAAACTGCAGGATTGAGGGTTACCAACATGCTGAGATGGAGGAAGGGAACTACAACCCAACAGCAGCAGGAAATCACTGTATGCAGGGTCACCTAAAACCAGTTCTGTGCTTCTACAGGACCTGGAGAAACTCCTGGGTCCCTCAGTAGAACAGTTTCCTCCTATGTACCAGGCCTTACCTTGGAGGGCGAAGGCAATGGGGGAGCTGCCCCAGGGGAGGTGAGCGAAGGCGTGGGGATAATGGGGGCTGCCAAGGGTGTCTGTGCTGGGGTGCTGGGTTCACTGCTGCTCATCTCCCCAGTGGAGGCTGAGGCAGAGGCTGAACCTGAGGGGCCTGAAGGGCCACCAGTCCCCGATGCCCCTGAGCTGGTAGGACGGGCAGGCTGCATTGGTGTGGAAGGAAAGAAACAAAAAGACACTGGTTATGAGATCAAAGAGAAATCCAGAGAGAGACAGGCAGTCTCATTCACTAGTCTAGGAGACAGAATAAAATAGGGGAAAATGAAGGAGTTGGAATAGTGTAAGGGAGAGAAATACAACAATTAGACTTAAGACCATAAAAACTGCCCCACAGGGGTCCCACAATCTTCCTCAACCTACAGCCAGCTCTGATGGAAACCTCAAGTGTCAGTTAGGGAGCAATGATGGCTCACCAAGCTGATGCTCTCTTCCTTAAATGGCAGGATCAAAATCAAGCCCAAGTCGCAGCCCTTCTTCTACCCTTTAGCCAAGCTTTCCTGACCATGTTCAAACTCTTAGCTCATCTCCTGGGTGGGGTAGGGGGGGCAGAAAGACAAAGCCCTCATTGTTGTCTTAGTGATCAGTGTGGGTGGTTTGACTTCACAGCCTCCTGGCTCTGAGACAAAATACAATCAAGCTGGGGCATGAGCACAGGGATGAGCTGTAGGCCTCTGAGGCACTCATGGGCTTGGCCCCCTTTCACTGACTAGGTACTCAGCTATTATGATAATAGCTCACATATCTAGAACACTTCAAGATTTCCTCACAATACCCTTATGAGGAAGGTAGTATGTGTATTAAATATACCCCATTTTACAGATAGAAGAGCTGAGGCCTGAAGAGGCTAGGATTAGTCCTGATGGCTAGGACTTGAAAACAGGCCCACTGATCCTAAGTCTCTGACTATCTAATTTCACATACTATATCCTTCCTTTCTCCCCCGTGAAGATCTATGAAGTGGGTCAGGCGCTATTTCATCAATCACAACCTTCTTCTTCTCCAAAAACTTAAAAGTATGACCCAGAACAAATTCTCAACCTCTCTGGACGAGATCAGTAATAGCCTCACCCCATCTTGGAATATTAAGGTCCCCCACTTCCAGGACTCAATGATCCTCCCGCCACATAAGAAACACTCCAAGGGGAGGAAGAAGGCTATCCTGCAGAGGCACAGCTCCCGTGAATATATACTTTTTTCCTTTCAGGGCAAGCTTTAACTTCCATAGAGATAGACTTTTGACTCCTCCCTTATCCCTTGGATCCAAAGCAATCTTGGACATCAAATTTCCCTCGTCCTTTTCTCCTGGGCCAACTCACACCACAATCGATCACACAGACAGATAGACACAATACACGCTGAGTCACAAGGATATTCAATGAATCACAAACAACAAGCATACATAGCCGTACACACATGTCATCCAAAGACAAAAGTGAAGCACCTGAGAACTGGAAGGACCTCAAAGATCCTCCAGTTCAACCCATACCTAAATATTACTACCTCCTACAATGGCCCTGATAAGTGGTCATTCAGCCTCCATCCAAAAGACTCTAGCGATGGAAGAACTCATTCCCTCCCAAGGCAGCCATTCCACTTTTAGGCAGGGGGTAAGCAATAAACTGAAGTTGGCCTCTCTGAAACTATCACCCATTACTCCAAGTTCTGTCCTGAGGCCATAACCAAGTCTAATCCCTCTTCCACAAAGGTCCATTGGACCAGAAAGGTCTTGACAAAAGAAGGCTAAAATCCAGCTCCGGATGAGTGCAAGTGACCAAGGCCAAAGGAACCCCATCTTGGAATACTGTAAAAACTGGCCCACGTGTGTGCTCATCAATGACCTCTGAAAGATCCTGAAGAACAGCAGAGGGGCTACAGTCCTGGAAAAGAACAAATGTCTCAATTTTCAAAAAGGAGAAGAGAACAGAGATTGCTCTCTATAAGTTGCGAACTTGGTTCCAATTCCTAGCAAAATTCTACATCTTCTGAAATTAGCAGTTATTAAAGTATAGAAAAAGGAGCATGACCATGCTTTTGGGGGCACACCCAATTAATCCCATCTCCTACTAGACTGATACATCAGGAGCATGATGCAGCTATACAGCTCACCTATCAATCTATCAACACCATTTATTTAACACCTACGTGTGAGACACTGTGATGAATACTAGAGATACAAAAGCAAAAACAAAACGGTCCCTACCTCAGGACACATGTACATAGTTAAGTATATATTAAACTTAGACAAAGCAAAGGGAAGGAGGACACTAGCAGCTAGGGGGAGGGGTGGAGATCAGGAGGGGCTTCATGGAAAAGGTGGTACTTGAGCTGACTTTTGAAGGAAACCAGAGACTCTCAGAGGCAGAGATGGGGGGAGGAGTAAGATCACGTTAGGCATGGGGGACAGCCAATACAAAGCAAGGCACAGGGCCTAGATTTCAGCAAAATATTTGACAAACTTTTCTGCAATTCTTGGCCAAATAGAGAGACAGAGCTAGATGACACTTCAGTTAGGTAGACTGAGATCTGACTGACTAACTGGATTCAAAGTGTAACCATTAATGTCATAGTGTCACCTTGGAAGGACTTCTCCAATAGTCTGTCCCAGGGATCTGTGCTTGATCCTAATTAATGATGTAGATAAAAACACAGATGGTATTCTTATCAAATTAGCAGATGACACAAAGCTGGAAGGGACAGCTAAAACACTGAGTGACAGATTCGGGATCCAAGATCTCACCATTGGCCTGACTCTAGTAAGATAAAACTTAAAGAAATAAATATTAAGTCTGACACATGGATTCAAAAAAATCAACTTTACCAATACAAAATTAGAAGGCATCATTAGAGAGCAATTCATCTGAAAAGGATCTAGGAGTTCTGGTGGACTACAAGATCAACATGTGTCAATAGCAGAATATGGCAGCCAAAAAATTTAATGAAATCTTTGGCAGTATTAAGAAAGCTGTGACCAGGACTAGGAAGATCACAAATACTTGGAATATTACATTTAATCCTGGCCTCCATGTTTTAGTGAGAAGAATGATAAAATCTCAAGATTATCCAGTAGAGGGCAACCAAAAAGGTGAAGGGCCTCCGAGTCCATGACATATGGGGATCAGTTGAAGTAACGGGAAATGGTTGGGTGGGACATGGTAGCTATCTTCAAGTATCTGAAGAGCTAGTATGTAGAAGGATTATGCTTGTTCTCCATGGCCCCGGAAGGCAGAATTATGAGCAAAGAATGCAAGTTGCAAAAAGGCAAATTTAAGATTGATGTAAGAAAAATTCTTTAACATTTTAGAGCTATCTCCAATGGAATGGGCCACCTCAAGAGATAGTGGGCTCTCTCTCACTGGTGGTCAAGTAAGAAATGGATGACCGCTTGTTAGGTATGTTGTGGAGGGGATTATTTAGGTATAGTGGGAGTGGGGTGTTTTTAAGATCCCTTCCAACTCTGAGACTATCAGGTTCTGTAAAATACTTGAAGATGAGAAACATATCCCTCCAAAGTCTTCGCTTTGCTCCAATCTCAGAGAAGAGATGGTCCTGCTCCTTCCTTGTCAAGCTCGACCATTCTATTCACGCCCTTGATCTCATTCCTTCATGTGTCCTTCAGGAGCCTGCCCCTTCAAACATGTGCCCACACTCTAGTTTTCACTATTTCATCTACTGGCTCTTTTTCTGCTGACTACCAATGTACCCAGCTCTCCCATACTGCTTACCCTTAAGAAACCTTCCCTTGACCTTACATAACCCTATTTAAGCTATTATTTTATAGTTTTCATTTCATAACCAAGCTGCCAGCAAAGCATGTCTACCTTTGTGACCTCCCCTTTTCCACCTCCCATTCACTTTTCAAATCCTTTGTCATTTGGTTTTCAATCCCACCACTCAATTGAAACTCCTCTCCAAGGTCACCAACAATCTCTGTTGCTAAATTCAATGGCCTAGTCTCAGTTCTCATTCTTCCTGATCACTGTGTGGTCCGATGCTTTAGACCACTCTTTGCTGCCTGGATAATCTCTGCTAGTTCTCCTATCAGTCTAACCACTCCTTGGCTTCCTTTGCAAAACTATCATCAATGTCCTAACCCCTACACCTGTGGGTGTAGCTCAGTGCTCTGTCCTGATCCTTCTCTTCTCTTGCTGCGCTCATTCTTGGTGACTTCATCAGCTTCCACAGTTCATTTCTAAATAGCTGATTCCCAAATCTAATTATCAAGCCCTTATCTCTCTTTTGAACTCATCTATATCACCAAATGCCTACTGGACATCATCACCTTGAAGCAAAAGCATCTCAAATTTTACATATCTAAAACAGAATTTGTGACCTCTCTCCCTAAACCTGGCACTCTCCTGGACTTTCCTATTTCTGTGAACACCACTACCCTTAGGTTCAAAACCTAAAAGTCATCCTAAACTCCTTATTATCCCTAACCTTATATCCAATTAGTTACTAAGTCACGTCTGGTACCTGTCCCCTTCTCTGTTCACAGGACTCCAACTCTAGTTTAGGTCCCGAGCATCTCTGGCTTGGGCCATCTTAGCAGGCTCTTAATTGGCCTCCCTACCTCTATCCTGTACCTGATCTAATCCGTCTTCCACACAGCTGCCAAACTGCTATTTTTGAAGGATGGGTCTGACTATGTTACTCCCCAACTTAAACTAGACTAAAAGGCTCTAAAACTTATGATATTATCAAGAAGTTTCATTGGCTCCCTGTTGCCTCTAAATGAAATGCAAATTCCTCTGCTGGACATTGAAAGTCCTTCACAATCTGTCACCACACTTAAGATTATTACATATAACCTCTTCACACACTATTCTAGACAAACTGGCCTTCATGCTGCTCCCTGTACGTGATGCTCTCTCCCCCACCTCTATGCCTTTACGTAGGTTATCTGTCCCTCATGCTTAGAGGTACACATTCCTCCTCATCCCATCACTTCGAACCCAGATCAAGTGCAAGCCCTATCTACCTTGCCTGATCTCCCCAGGTGTTAAGACTCTCCCAACCCAAGACAGCAAGGCTGCTTTGAATTGACCTTGTATTTGTATTTGTCCATGTTTTCCTCCAGTAGAATATGATGCAGGCGTTTTTTTTTGTTTTGGGTTTTGCATCCCCAACATAGAACACCATGCCTGGCACATAGTAGGGGATTAAACATTCACCTGACTAAATATCCCCAATTATGTAAACCAATCTGCATATGTCATGGTCTCCATCTCTCATCCTAGTCTCCCTCTTCTGGACAAGCTCCAGCTTATCAACATGATTCCTAAAATGAGACACCTCACAGTGAACACAGTATTCCAAATGGAGTTTGGCCAGAATTGAGGACAGCAAAATCATCCAATGTTCCTCATTCTGAGTGTTAAGATCAAGTTGGGTTCTTTGGCTACCATACCAGTTCTGATTCATACTGTGCTTGTAGTTCAGTAAAACTGTCCAATATGTCTAAGGTCATCTAGCCAGGCCTCTCTCACCCTGCACTTGTGAAGTCAATCTAAGGAACTCCACTACAGGGTTTTCATCTATGCCAATCAAATTTAGCCTTACCGGATTCAGGTCTTTCAGATCTGGACAGGGCATTGGGTTCACTGGTGCCATTTTCCTAGGCCCAAGAGCCTTAGTACTCAAATGGTGACCAATTATTGTGAACAGGGGTACAACTAGCTCCGCCAAGGGCTACTTAGCTTTGTGTCAAAAGGGGAGGAGGACAGGGCATCTCATTCACCTGAGAAGGAAACCTCAAAGCCAGTGTGTACACAAGGAGAGGGGAAGAAAATAGGGGATTCCTTCTTTCCTATATATGAATCTCTGAACACCAAGACACACAGCCACTGACACCAACACTGGGCCACACATAGATATTTGAGCTTTGTCACAGAGACATAAGTCACATGATGATATCTATACAGACATCTAAGAAACGCTGTCATATATGGACCAATGAGCTAGGTCACGTACTGTCATACACAAGCATATACTACAGGAATATAGAGTGAGTCACAGATATACATGCATAGTCCATCCCTACCTTTTGAGGACAGTATCAGGAAGGACAGCCATCCCTCCCTCCCCTCTCCTGCTCTGCCCTCCCCACAAGAGCTTCTCAAGGCCCAGGACAGATACACATACCCCTAGTCACACAGAGACACATGATTGTACATGAGGACAGCTACCTCTCATAGCTTATAAAGGCTCTTAAAACAGCCATGTCCCTCTCCTCTTCTTGTCTAGGCCAGGAGTTCCTAAGCTGGGATTCATGAATTTGTCTGAATACATTTTGATAACTATTTTGACATAATCAACTTCCTTTGTAACCCTACGTATTTTATTTTATGGATTTAAAAACATTCTGAGAAAAGGTCCACAAACTGCTTCAGCAGGCTGCCAAAGGAGTCCATGTCACAAAAAAGGTAAAGAAGTGCAGGCCTTGGGCATCATGACTGCCCATCCCAAAGACTCCTCTTCCAGGAAGTATGCCCCAATTAACTATAGGTCCTGAGTGAGCCATCACCATTTCCTCTACAACCTCGAGTGTCAGTGATTTCAGAAATAGATTTATTTGCTGTCTGAAGTGAAAGATCTTGGAGATCATTTTTCCAACCTCATTTCATAGAGAAGGAAACTGGGGCTCAGTTTGGGGGGGGGAGCAACATACATGTTAAATGTCCTCAGTTGTTGGTGCAAGTGCCTTGTCTCCTGATCACGTGCTATTACAGGCATCAACAAACATGTGCTGGTAGAGCATATATACAATGTACACACACATACAACATGTACACACACACACACACAGCAGGGACCCCAGAAGAGGCCTGTTGTTCTCTCTCACCTTGGGCCGGCGGGTGGTAGTCTGGCCAGGAAACAGGAGGCAGAGCCAGAGGAGAAGAGATATTCAGGAGAGCAAGAGACAGGAACAGAGACAGACAGCGGCAGGAACAGTGGAGACAGTGGAGAGGAAACAGGGACAGGGCCTGTTAGATGACCAGCTCCCCTCCCCTTCCTCCTCCCCCAAGGAATACCACCTGCCCCCTTGCTCCCCAGCTGTGCTCCAAATCCTCCCCTCTCCCAACACAGCAGACCAAGGAGGCTCAGCTTTGGCCAGCCCTGGTTTTCTCTAAAGGACCTGGTTTCCTCAGTAACCTCAGCCAGCCACAGGGGAACAGAGGCAGCAGGTGGTGAAGGAGGCCCCAGAGACCAGGTCCTCAAAGACCTAGCTATTTATGCTTGCCCTCAGTAATGGAGACGAACCCCTCTCTGACCCTAGCCACAGATCCTAGAGCCTACCAGTGTCCTTCTCTTCCTCTTGCCAAGCTGTAGGGGTCAGGGGGTGGAGAGGCCCCCTAGAAATCAGGTCTGCTGAGGTATAACCCTGGGATACTCGTCTCAGGCTCTCTAGCAACTAGAGCAGAACAACCTGCCCCCTCAAAGTCCCATCCAGCCCCCCTTCCCCATACAGAGGGCTCAGGTATCAAGACCATGAATATTGAATTAGCCAGAAGCCCTGACCTCAGCAAGGTGGAACCAGCTGCAGAATTTAGGGAGGAGGGGGAAACATGGGGAAAGAAGGTAAAGAGAAAACAGAGTATATATAAAGGGGCTCTTCCCCTAAACCAAACCCCCAAGCCCCAGGAATCATCAGGAATGGGAGATTACATACTAAACCCAAATCTCAACAGGAATGTGCCATGTGATGATTCTCTTTGCAAATTCTTTCTTTCCTTAAATGTCCCCTCACTCAGACCCCAAGTACAGGCCTGTTCCTACGGGCCTCTAGAGCCAGAGAAGCACTTCTTTCTGGCTATCCCCCAATCTCTACAACTCAGGGTCACAGAGGATGAACAAGAACTTCATCTCTCTTCCCAGGCAAAGAAGCACCCCCACTATATTGGCAATTGGAAGAGAGAGGCAAGCCCCTAAAGCTAATCATAACCTCCAGGGCAAGAATTTAACCCAAGCAAGCTCCTACAGAAGGCCTAAAGCAATCCCCTCCCTAGGCTCCCCCAACGCAGGCAACTTTCTTAAAGCAAACAGCAAGAGCAGCCCCTAGACTGAAACCCAGCTCCACACACTCATGGGGGACGACAGCCCCCAGGACACACAGATCCACAGAGCCCAATGAAAGCCAAAGCCAGCTGAAAATGGAGGTGACAGGTGATGCCCGATCCCCCCACCCCCACCCCTCCTCCCCACGGCAGGCTGACGGAGCCAGTAACTTGCAGCAGTGGTGGTGGCAGCGGCGAGTGGCAGCAGCAGCAGCAGCAGCAGCAGCAATGCCGACCCCTAGGTAACCACAGTACCCAAGGCCAGGGCCAGTGGGAGAGGGAGTGAGTACCTTGCGGGTGGTCGGAGCCTGTCTCATCATTGCAGAAAACCAAAGACAGAGACACAGAAACAGACAGAGGGAACAAGGAATGGGGGAGGAAGAGGGACCGAGAAAAGATGGCCGGAGAAAGGACAGGGAGACGGTGGGAGGATGGAGAATGGGGGCGGGGGGGGGGGGGGGGGGGGGAGAGTGAGAGAGGCAGGCCGGGCAGAAGGGGACCAGCGGAAAGAGGAGGTTAGCGCATCAAATTCCAACAATGCAGCCTCATCTTCCCAGCCCTGGTTGCTGTGCAGCCTCCAAAGACCTCCAAACTCTAGGGCTCCATGGGCCCAAGGTCTACCCCCACCCCCGCCCCGTCCTTTGCAGCTCTGTGCAGGGATCAGGAGTACAGCCTGGCCCAGCTCGCCATCCTAGGTAAATCCAGATCCCACGATCTCAGCTTCTGAGCAGCTGCACCCAGCCCTGGATTCTAGCTCCTCGTGATGTCATCGGACCCGCCCTCCAAGACTCGGGTGGGGATGGGGGAGGGAGATGGCTCCTCAGTCACCTAGCAACACCCAGTACTCCAGAGGCTCCTCCCTCTGGACCGCCCATCACAGTATCCACTCCCCTACAAGATCAGAACCCTCAGGATTTAGTGGCAGACAGAGAACAAGAGATGGGAAGGAATCATTCCCTTAGGGGCTGGAGGGCCAGGGCTCTTAGGACAGAAGGGGCTACAGAAGGAGAGACTGACATGACTCCATCATACTTATCTCCCTCTGTCACATACACATTTCAGTCTTCCCTCTTATTTGTGTGTGTCTCTGTCTCCTACAGTCTTATCTTCACTGTGCATCATGTGTATTGGTCTCCATCTGTCCTTCTTGCTCCTCCCATCACCATCTCTCTCTCTCTCTCTCTCTCTCTCTCTCTCTCTCTCTCTCTCTCTCTCTCTCTCACACACACACACACACACACACACACACACACACACACACACACACAGTCTCCCCCTCTCTGAATCACAAACACATACCGACCTCTCCCTCTCCGTGTGTCTCATTTCACAATCACCCCTCTATTGCACTCCCATGTGCACACACACTTCCTCCCCTCCTTCATTCATGGTGCACACAGGGCCTCCGTATTTCTCACACATGCATAGTGTTTCCCTCCACTCTCCCGGCCTGCCCAGGGACAGAGTGCACCGTGCCCCTCCCCACCCCCACCTTGTGTCTCTCTTTCATACACAACCATATACATTCAAAACCCCCCTCCCTTCAGGATCCCAAGGACACTAGCTCCTATGATACACAATTGATTAAGGAAATTAAAATTCCCCCATCCACAAAGAGATCACTTCCTCCCACCCCTCACCCAACCAGGACAGGCACAAAGGACATCTTGCAAAAACAGCAGACTTAATTAATCTCCATGATAATGTCTTCCATCAGTAACTCCCACATCTTTTTACCCAGGGCTTTGAGGGGCTTAAGAAGAAATTCTGGCAGAACAGGCACCCCACCATGCTTCCAATCTCTACCAATGAATCCCCCTGGCCTGAAGCATGGGAAAGGGACCCTCATTTTCCTTGGAAGCCCCCAGCTACTTCTAGAGAGAAGCCATCTCCTTTCCCCAGGTCTGGGGAAGGCAAGAAAGAGGTCTTGTTCCCCTTCTTTGCTCAATTCAAGGTCCCTGCAATGAGACAGGATAGAGCCCAGCTGGGATAAAGAAACCAAGGAGAGAAGTTCCAATTGCAGGTCCCTAAGCCAGGGATCCAGCACACTGTATACCATGAGCACCCTCAAAGCAAGTAGCTCCCAGAGCTCAAAGCAAGACCCTCATGCAGCATTAGTGTGTCCCAAGGTGATCAGGCAAGGAAATCACAACACAGGACACATGGGACTTCTGGACAAGCGCATGCAGGCCAAAGGCAGACAGGACAGAGGACCAAAGTGGGCCTTGGGGAGGTGAAGGCTAGGCCTGGGAGTGCCCATAGCCCAGAGACTCCTAGCTCAGCAAAGCCCCAATGACTATGGATGGCTGACGTGACCCGGGCCATGTCTTCTATGAGACAAGAGATCAGGGAAATGGCACAGTCCTAAAAGTTTCTGGAAGGGACAGGGAGAGGACAGCTGCAAAGATAGGACTGACATAACTCTAGGAAGGAGAGCCAGTAGGGAAGGGGACAGAACCTCAAGGTGACATCTAGTCAGTCCTTCCGGGTCCTCTACCTCAGGGACTTTCATCTCTCTACCCAACTATCCTTCTCCTTCTCATGCCACCAAGTCAGGGCTATGCCAGAATCACAGCTTAGTGACAACCTTTCACCTCACCCAAGCCTGTGTAGCTTCTGCTAGGATCACATGATCTCTTCTAAGAGTTCTATTACTAGCTGGAAGAAAGGGGAGATCTACAGTAAAAACCACCTGAAGCCCGGTAAAGCTGAGCCCTGGGAGGATCAAGGCTGCTCTTTCCTCTGGTCATCTAGGGCCCAAGTAGACATGCAAAAGCATGCAGCATCGAGGGGACATGCAGAAGAGCAGGCTGGGTAGAGAGGGAGGCATGATGCCAGCCTCCTCCCTCCCGCTGACACACAACAAGGAGACACACCACCTTCTTAGGCTTCAATCCTCGCTGCATGGGAAGGGGGTCAGCAAAGGATAGAGTTAGATTCCAAATAATCCACTGAGGCCACATTCCAGCCCTAAGGGTCTACAGCAGCTCAGGCATGCTGGGCGGCAGGTGACAGGTGACTGACCCCTGCATTTCCTTCCAAAAGGACAGGTACCTCCAAGCCCTGGCCCCCTCTGCTAGGAGGCAATGAAAGCCTATTACACCTCCCCAACTGATGCCATCTTGGAGGAGATAAGCTAAAGGCCCCCTTTTCCCTCAATTCGATGTAAGTCCTTCTCACATACCGTTAACAGAACTGGAAGCAAATTCCCTAATAAACAGAGAAGCCCCACCCCAATCCCTTGATCACCAACATCCAGCTCAGCCTCCCACAAACCACTTCTAGCTTGTGCCACCCACATAGGGAGCCATATTGCCTAGGCCAAACAACCTACTGATCCCCCCTCCTACTCCCCCACAAGCCTCATCAATGGCTTCCCAATCCAATCTTTTCTTCTGAAGATACTAAAAAGTAGTGAAAACCTTTCTAGTAGTAGAAACTTTTGGTCAACTCACCCCTAACCCCCTAGACAATCTTCTTCCTGTCCCCAAGACTCATTCTGATTCCCTCTGGGTACCCCTACAATGTACATCTAGGAACCAAAAGGTAAGCAGTTCCAAACTCCTCAGGTCCTGGACCTCCCACCTCCCCCCCAACCCCTATCAGGTTCGAACCCTTTAGCCATGCCCCATCAAGCAACTCACCAGTTTGCTTGCCTTGGCAGCTGGGTCAGTTGGTTCTGCAAAAACAATGGGAAAGACAAAAGGATGGAAGTAGAAGGAATTAGCCATAAGAATTCGGGAAGGTGGCTCAGTGGCTCCAAGGCCCATGATAACCCTAACACCAGTGAGAAAGCCCTGGTGACCCTTGGATATAGGAGGCAGCCACAGGAAGCTTCGATGTGGGGATGAAGTGAGCTGCTGAGGAGGAATATATTGGGATACAGTGGAAAGGGGGACAGGAGCCAGGAGATCTATACCTCTCTTGAGAACTTTTGAGGCTGAGGAGTCCGGTGTCTCTGGGGATGTGGTATCTGCTCCATCTTCAAACACCTGGATCTGAGGCCATGGAACAGACACAAATCTCTCAATCAGAAATAACTGAAGGGCTCCCCACACTCAGCCCCTTGTTAGACACAAAGCCTGGGGTACAGATAGCCCTTGCTATCCTCAAAGCCACAGGGCTTTGTGACAAGTATGACTAGGCATTCTCTCCCATACCCCTTTGTTCAATGCCCACTCCCCTCAGAGTCTCAGAGACTTGGGTTAAAGGTCTGTGGGTGATTGGAACAAGTACCTGTGATTGGCGGACAAAGATGCCATGCCCCTCCTCACACGTGAAGTACTTCCTTCCTTGGACAGTCCCGTCATTCTTGCCCCTGGCTTCATCAAGGATCACACCTACCCACTTGCCTGTGGCAAACAGTGTGGCCCCCACATAGGCCACAGTACCCCGGTGGCCCTTCCCGATCACCTCCACGCGGGACCCTACACGGAGGGGTCGGCTGCTCGTCTCGGCACTCATCCTGCTGCCACTGGGTGTCTGTGAGAGACACAAACCAAGTCAGCTGCTTCACAGGCAGACATCATCACACCAGCACAGAAGAAATGTGCTGGACCCAAATCCCAATTCTAACAGGAGACCTGAGGGCTGATTTAAGGAAGAATGTGCGTCACCCACTCTGAGCTATATTTACAGGTCTGGGCCAGACCTAAAGCCCAGAGATTCCCTTTATTACCCACTGAAGATCTCCAAATGCTTACAGAACTTACATATAATTTCTAATACAATGTCTAACTAGAAATAAATTTAATATTTGCTTTAAAAATCTTTAATATTACCACATCGCTGCTTTCTGCAGGGTACTGCCCCAAGTGGGGGAAGGAAACAACTCAAGGCAGACGAAGCAATTTCTTGGGTTCCCCCCCCCCCCGCCCCCGCCATAGCCCTAATCACAAACACAGGGGAATATGAAGTGAATCTCTACAACTCTCTAACTACCCCAGCTCCAGTGAAATCACCTGCTTTCTCTGCACTCGAGAGACCCTTTGGGCTTCTCTCACTCACAGTTACATACTTATTCTTTCTTCAAGCCTCAAATCCATCCTTACTATACCCTGAACTTCCAGGGAACAACTCATATGCTCTTTACTTGGCCTAGGCCCTGCTATCAATTTAGCTCACCCTCATTCTATCTGCTGTCTCCAAGGAGTAAGTGTGGGACAGTGGAATCCCCAGAAGAAGATTCTCAAAGCCAGAAAGCTACACTTCCCTGTATCCTTAAATATTCTTCCCTCTATTCTTAAACACATATACAACAGATTTTATGGGCTGATTATCACCCCAGATAAGTCTTTAGTGGAAACCCAGTAAATATGTGCTGGGCTATGTGAAAAAAAAAGGGGAGGGGGTGCCCTTAGGATTTCATAACCCCATACAAGCTGGACCACACACACACACACAGGCTGACACTGAAAGCAGAATAGAAACAAGAAACCAGACTCTGAATGGATGGAAAGTGTTTCTAGCCCATGGGGATCTAGGGGCATACCACACCACACCTGGCCCAGCTTCAGCAACAACACTGTAGAACAGGGCAACCCAATACAGCGGGTGAATTCTGGAACTATAGGGTGACATGAGCCAAGTAAGTGACCAGTGGGGCCTGTTTGGGTCTATACTCACTCCCAGGCCCCAGGAAGGGATACCTCTAGCAATTAGAAATCCCAAAAAGCAGCCTGCAGAGTTGCAGGAGTGTGCCAGCCTAGGAAAGAGTGGGCCATCTCCCAGCTCTCTTCAAGGGTCTGTGTCACTTACCTAGGTGGACAGACACCTTGAGTGATGGAAGGGGTTTACCAAGGCAGACAGCCCCTGGACCAGAGAAAGTATGGTGGCTTCTAGAGGGGCTCATTGATAGTATAAACTGACAAAATCGGAACCACCCTTTCCCCCTAATTCACACACACTGATCCCCCAGATGCCGAAAAGAGCAAGCAAGTGGATAGTGACAGTGTAGCCCAGGATACGCTATAGGCACCAAAGGATGGGTAATTGCCTCAGAGGTAAGGGGGAATCAAGTCAGGTGGAAAAGGATACAGAGTCTGTGTCAACCCTCCTCTCAAGGCCCTTTCCCAACTCAGATCAAGCTAGGGAGAGATGAAGGAACAACAAAGCAGCTCTGAAGAAAGACTTCATTGTAAGTCTATTCTACCCAGACTCAGGGCCCCCATGATGTCCCAGCCCCCACTGGAGCCTGCAGCCCGAGGCCCAGTGACAGCCAGAGGCCAAGCAAAGCCAAGATATAGGGAATAACTCTGGGCAGAAACACAGCCTCCAGCACATCGCAGACACCCAGGAGGAGCCTGACAAGGTCCCTCACCAACTAGGCTATGGGGACTCCTCTTCAAAATCCCAAAGCTGTTAGGTGAGTGATGGTCACAGCCCATGGCCCAACCCCCACAGCAACAATGCCCACAAGAGCGCAGGCCCAGGTGGCCCAGCCCGCCCCTCTACTCCCCAGCTCCTAGGCTCAGCTGAGGGCAACCCCTGCATCCTACCCCCCACTTACCCGGCTATACACATGCCTCTTGCTCTGGGCCATGCTTCTGCCTGGGTTCCTTCCCCGAATTCTCCTCAGACCATCAGACACTGGACTGAGGATGTTAGGGACCCCAGGCCCTCCCGATTCATAGAGAAACCTGCAGGCCCATGAATGACACTATCTCTCCCACTCCTCCCAAAGGAGTGGGACAAGCAGGTTGAGGCTGGGGAGAACAAGGGGGAAAAGCTCCTTGGCTACCAGAGGATTCCTTCGCCCAGAGCCTGGATCCTGCCAGCCCAGCTGATGAGCAGCCTCACTCTGCGCTAGTCTAGCTCTAGACTTGTCAGAGAGCTTCCCAGCTTCTGGGTCCTAGTGCCCTGCACCTTCACCTGAGACAGGGAAGAGGAGACAGAAATAAAGGCAAGGCTCTCACACTGTTCCTCAGCATGAAAAAAGCTGGGGACCCTAGCTCCTGAAGGGGATAGGCAAAGCTCACAATGACCGTACCCTCCAGAACACGGTGCCAACCTAGGCCAGCAGAGAGCAATGACATTTTGAAGGGTGTCTGTCTCAGGGCTCATCACCGCCAAAGTCAAGTTTGCTTGAATGGTCAAAAGATAGGAACAGTTTTCAAAAGAAGAAATGCAAACTATTAACCATTTGAAAAACTTGGCAAAATCATCTCAAGTCCAAACTGTCAAAGGTGGTAAATCAAAGCAAAAGGCAATGTTAAGAGGCCCTGTGGGAACACAGGCTCAATAATGGCAAAGCTGTGAACTGGTCCAGTGGTTACAGGAAATGGTCTGAAAGTGTGCAAGAACTACTGTTAAACTGTTTAGATCCTTTGGCCCAGAGACCCCAGTATTGGATTCGTCAGAATAGAAATAGCCCTTGCACAAAAACACTAATAGCAGAAGCATCTGTACTAACAAAAAGCTAGGAATAAAAACTGGGCCCAACAAGAGTGGGCCAGGTAAATAAAATGTTCACAACTAAGAGTAAAGAGGAAGACCTCAGAGAAACAAAGGAAGACTTTTGGGGAGGGAGAAGCAAAGAAATAGAGAGAAACAGAGCAGCATGACACAATGACTTTATTTACAATCTGAAGAAAACCAACAAAGGTGACAAAACTCTTTGGTCAGGTACAAGAGACAACTCTGGTAAACCAGGAGCTATCAAAGTTGAAAAAGTGCCCTTTCTTTTTGTTAGCAATAGGTAAACAGCTGGCGAACTACAAAAGCTGAAAACGACAGGTACTCTTCTGCTGTCAGGCACAACCATCCTGCTAGGCAGATGTGCCTCCTGTATTTGAGAGGATGGGGGGTGGAGAGCGTTTGAGCATTTGTTGAGAAGTGTCTGCAAAGTTTACCAATTTGTAAAAGTATGGGTATTCTCTCTCTCTCAAAAAAAGATCTCAGTAAAAATGCTTTCGACTCCTCTGCACTCTAGGGCTTTGCTCAGCAAAGGAGTCAGGTCAAAAGGAATTATTAGGTCCCTCCCCACCTCAGGACTGGTTAGGAGTCTGTATCAAGTTGGCCCAGGCACTAACATATCAGGGAAAAGTTGGAGGGAAAGGAGGGACACTTATCCTAAACCCCATCCACCAAGTGGAGCTGAATGCTCAGAAAGGCACCGCTATTTGACCCCACCAAACTGGGAGAAATATACTTGCAAACAGAGAATAGACTAGCAGCCTTCCTCTCTTCCCTGCCAGTCTGAAAGGACAGGGCTCTACTGCTGCAGCCAGATCAATGGCAGCAGACAGAGGCCTCAGGGAGTGCCGATATTCACACAAAGCTCAACCCAAGACTCCTTGGGTTACATGTTCCCTGTGAGTTCTAGGCCTGCCTTCCCTGGAGATCCATTCACAAAAAGTCAGCTGCCTCGGCATCAGACCACTATTACCTATGTGACCCAGGCAAGCCCTGCACCTCAGTTTCCTCATCTGTAAAATGAGGGGGTTGGACTAGATGTTCTCCGAGGTCCCTTCCAATTCTAGATTTATGATCCTCATTCTCACTGGAAGAGGAAACAAGGAATGAAGCGTTCTGCAGTCACACTTACTCCACTGCCTACTGAGACTGCACGAAGCGCTCCCCCTGCCCCTCCTGCCATCACTGGCTGTCACAGGGGCCGAGGAGACATGCCCTCAGCCCTGGGGCTCCACTGATTTAACACTTCGTTCAGTGTGGGGACCCGCAGCAGGCTCCAGGGCAGCTAAAATCTGCAGAGACAGAACACTACATTTCCTGAGCAGCCAGCTAAAGGTGTATATACCACAATTCCAAGCCCCAGGAGCCACAGGCTCAGTTGAATTCAATAGAAATATATTAAGGACCTCTAACACGTCAAGGACTGTGCGGTGTTCTGGAGGGACAGAAACAAATAGAAGTCCCTGCTCTAGAAAAGCCTGTTTTCCTAACAACATGTACACAGATGAGTAAAAAATGAATACAAAGTAACTAATAAGTGGGAAGATCAGGAAAGGTTTTATGTAGAAGGTAGCACTTCAGCTCAGCCTTGAAGGAAGCTCATGAATCTAAAATGTACAGTGGGAAGAAGATAGGAGAAAGAATGCCCTGCTTCACTTTGGATGGAAGAGGACATGAGAGCAAGTAATGGGAAAGCAGTCTGAAAAGGATGGGTTGGAGCCAGTCTGTGAGAGGTTTAAAGATCACACAGATGAGTTGCTGAAGTTTCCCAGAGGGCTCACAGGGCATTAGGAGTATCACCTTGGCAGCTATGCAGAAGATGGGAGGAGAGGGGAGAGGCTGGATGAAGGGAGGCCTAGGCTAAGGTGAGAGGTGATAAGGGCCTGAATGAGGGCGACTATGGTGTGGGTGGAGACAAGGGGACAGATTTCAGAGGTTTTAGGGAAGTACCAGCCACAAGACTTGGCAACTGTTTGGATGGGGAAGGGGGTATTCGAGGGAAGGAGAGAAGAGAATCCAGGATGACGCCTAGGTTTCCAACCTGGAGGATGGGAAAAATGGCCATGTCCTCAACCAAAATAAGGAAGTTAGGATTCTGAGCTGGAAGGGACCTTAGAAGGCATCTGGCTCTATCCGCTCATTTTACAGATCCTAAAACCAAGGCCTAGAGAGATTAGCCACAGTGCTCAGCAACATCCAGACCCTAGTCCAGACCCACTATCCTTTCCCCCAGCGAACCCCAGTGACGGAGGTGCACACCATCCTCTCTGCCTCTTACGATACATCCCAAGCTTCTTCCAATGGTCAGTTCAGGCACCAACTCTCACTGGAGGCCTTTCCTTACTCTCTCACCCCAGCTACCAGCACTAGAACTCCTCTGGAAATCTGCTGTTGCTGCTCAGTCATTCAGTTGTGTCTGACTTTTCACGACTATACTGTCCATGGGGTTTTCTTGGCAAAGATAATGGAGTGTTTTTGCCATTTTCCTTCTCCAATGGACTAAGGCAAATAGGGTTAAGTAACTTGTCCAGAGTCACACAGCTAGCAAGTGAGTGTGTGAGGCCAAATTTGATCTTAGGTCTTCCTGACTCTAGGCCCTGCGCTCTATCCACTGAGCCACCTGGCTGCCTCCTCTTGAAATTACTTTATAGTAAAAGAAAGATTCCATATACATACTATACATGACATGTTTTTTCCCCCAACATACTAATTTGGCTGAACTTTTTTCCTTCTTTTTCTTTTCTTAAAAAACCCTTTGTTGCAAGGCATAGTTCCCAGAGAGGGGGAAGAAAGAGGATAACAGGAAAATCTAAGTAATGTAAAAGGCATTATATTTGGCAATTAAGAGACAGTAACTTTGGAAAGAGCAGATTCAGTTGAAAGATGAAATATAAAGTTAAGAAAGTGAGAGAATCAGAAGTGGAGGTATCTATTGCCAACAGCCTTCTTAAGGGGTTTAGCCAAAAAAGGGAGGAAAGATGTAGGAAGATAACCAGTGAGGATGGACAGATCAAGTGAGGGTTTTCTGAGGATACAAGAGACAAGCTACTACACCGTCTCACAACTTCAGCTGTAGCCTCAGGCTGCTGTGGGAGGCCTAAGGAGGCATGAAAAGCTTTGAAAGAGCTTGTGTGCCAAATGGGATAGTAGATTAAGGAGGTATAAAATGGGGGTTCTTGTCAAAGAGAGGATCCAGTTGAGATTACATAACCACCCTGTAGTGGACCCAGACAGAACCCATCATCCTTCCATTTCCTCCCGCTTCATTCAGCACGCTGCCTCTGAAATATGTCTCTGAATAAGCTGAGAGGAAACCCAGACTTGGATCCACCACCTACTGCCACAGAGGGCCCACAAAGCCATACATAAATTCTTAATGGGCCTCCTTTAGGAGTCTCATTGTCTTCAGGCCTGAGATTCACCTCCCAGTCTGACTAGTCATGCTGTTCTTACTACAGGACATGCCTCAGCCTCCTCTTCTTGCCCTGGTGACTGCACACATTTTTGGTGGCCCCAGGACCCCTTAATGGAATACACACAAAGAAGCCAAGGCTTTCTTCTTTTCTCCCAACAAAGCATTTTGGAGAATAAGGCAATGGGCAATAGGCTGGGTGCTCAGCTAACCTTGATGACTAGCTTTACTATGCCTGGGCTCCTCCTCTGGCACCACCCCTTATACCTGGAAGCAAAGCCCTGGCACTAGGACCCTGCAGACAGGGGTCCTGAGCCTGCGCTCCGAAGGGCTGCACCATTTCACAACTTCAGCTGCAGCCTCAGCAGCCAACAAAGCTGCTGTCACTGGTACCAACACCTCGACTGACTCTGTTTTGACTTGTCTGCTGACTGGCTACGCCAATGCGGAATGCCCTCCTTTTCAACCCCCTTTCAAATCAAGAGGCAACATCTGAGCACAACTAGGAAAAAAATCTCTGCCATGGATCCCACTCAGAGGAGGTAACCATAGCAACCTGCAGATGGAGGCAACCGAGAAGATGCTCCAGTAACTGCAGCAAGAAGAGGTGAGTCTATTTCTCTTCCATCATCTCTATTACCACCACTCCCCCCAACTCACTCTCTTCAGGCAGCCACACAAACTCATCCTTCAGCCCTACTTAAAACTGACACCATATGGAAAAAGGAGCTTGTTTTATTAATCACTATATAAAGCCATTGCCAAAGCTAGTCTGCCATGCTTGGAACTGACAAGAGGGGCCTATCCTTCTTATTCAGTCCCTTAGTAACAGCTCAAGCTCAGCCCGCAGGTCCTGGAGAATGGTTTGAACTTCTTAGCCAGGTCTGAGTCTTATAAAAAGTCAGAAATACAAAAAGCTGGCAACCTGACTTTTTCCAAGGTCTCCGTTACCATGCTAATTGATTAAGATGGGAAGGGGGAGGGGAAGAGATCACAGAATAGTGTCTTTACTGCTGGACACAACTCTGGGCCTTAGCATTCAGGGCTTGACCAACTACAGCTAGCCCCTATGCACCTAATCTACCCTCTCCTTTGTCTCCCTCCCACTTCCCCTAACCTCCCATCCCACCTAGATCACAACCCTTCCTGACCACCACTAAGCACTAGCTTAACACAGAAGCCTGTCAATTGGGTTCCTAGCTCCACCAGATGGTTCCATTTCTGCATAGCTGACATTCTTCTCCAACACAGCCTCTGTCAAAGTATCTCTACACCAGCACCAGGAACCTCAAGCTAAGCTGGAACTCACGAAGGGGCCAAAATATCTCCCAGATAAGAGCCACTAGCACGTCTTAACAGCAAACATAAATGACTTACAAGAGAAGGCTTTACCTCTTAAGTAGCCTCCTCAGGATCTCTTCATAATTTATCTTCTCTAAATGGAGGCCTTAGGGAAGAAGAGATTTAGGGTAGCCTCAGGGTTCACTAGAACCTATGGCAAACTCTATAGAGTCCCAATTTTCTCAAACAATATGCAGAGGAAGGGAAGAACCTTTCCTGTTTGGGAAGCAGGCAAAAAAGGCCTCCTGGAAAAACTTCAACTTTCATGCTACAAGGAGTAATGTGTGGAAAACACTATGATACAAAGAGATAGCAAGTTTGGAAAGCTCTTGTCTCCCTGAAGGTTACAGTATAGTAGGAAAATAAGATAAAAGGAAAGCTAAATATACAATATTACATTCCTCTACAGTATATTAGAAACAAGTAGTATGGGGATTCAGCATTTCATCTGGAATTCCCTTTTTGTAGCCTGTTATATGTTTGGAAAAACTCCTTTTCTGGGGTTTAGAATTAGAGTTTAAAAAATAAATTTATTAGTGAGATATAAACAAACTCTAAGTAGGGCCAGAAAGGAGAAGCTGTTGGGGGAGAAGGGAATGGAGGAGCAGGGAGATCAGAAATGGCTTCATGAAAAAGATGGCTTTTGAGTATCTGAATTGGGCTTTAAAGCATGGGTACGAATTTAATATGCAGAGAGAAGGAAGGACAACATTTTAGGTAGAGAGGACAGTGTGAACAAAGGCACAGGAGCACAGGTGCTGTTTGAGGGACAGAGACAATCGATAATAATATGATAATAAGAACCAGCATTTACGCGGCACCTACTATATGCAGGCCGCTGCATTAAACACTTTACAACTGTTGTCTTCTTTGATCCTCTCAACGACCCTAGAAGGGAGGAGCTATTATTGTCTCCATTTTACAGATGAAGAAACTGAGGCAGACAGAAGTGAAGTGATTCATACCTGAAGCCTCGAGGCCCACTGCTCTGTCCACAGAGCCACCTAGCTACCACCAAATGGGGAGGGGGAGTAATGTGAGAAGCTAAGGCTGAACCAGGCTGTGGAATGCCTTGAAAGCTAGATGAAGCAGTCTAAACTTTACTCAAGAGACGGTAGGCAGCCAGTGAAGATTTTTCAGCAGAGGAGCAACATGATGAGATCAAATCATCATGCTGTACAAGGGGTAAATGTTAACAAATCTGTCTGCTGGTTAAGTACAACTGGAGCCAGCCTGGGTTTCCAATCCACTCTAAGGTAAAGGTAAACCCAAAAGGTGCACACTGTCTAGTGTCTACAAATAGTTCTCTGGGTTTGGCACAGTGATCCTCTGTGTTCCTGACCCTATTCCCTCAGAAGCCTGCTCTGTTTTCTCTCCACTGGTTTTTTCTAGGCCTATAAACTTGCTCATGTCTCCTAACGCCCCACCCTCCAAAAAAAAACCTTCCTTCAAACTTTGCTAGTCCCCAAGGTACTGGCCCTTCTCTCTCCTTTCTTTCAAAAAACAAAAACAAACAAAAAACAACTTCTCAAAATGAAAGTCAACACTCACTGTTCTCCACTTCCTCCCCACTCCCACCCTCCTCAATACCTTGCCTTCTGGCTCTCCTGCCTGAACTGTACTGCTTACCAATGACCTTTATATCACCAAATCCCATGACTTATTGTCTTTCCCCCTTCTCCTCACCTCATCAGAAGATGTCATCTACTCCCTTTTTATTAAAATACTCTCTCCTCACTTGGCTCCTGACACATTATAGTGCCTTAGCTATCTTCTGACCTCTTTGGCCATCCCTTTGTGTTCTTCACCAATTCCACTTCTTCCCCCCTAAATGTGGGCATTTTGCAATGACTTCAGCCTCCTATTCTATATGCCCTATACGTTTTCCCATAGAAATTGCAGCCATTTGCATACTTCAACTAACACTTCTATACAGAAGTTTTACAAATCTATATCGTTAGCCATGATCACAGCTCTAAATGACTCCTGGATATATCTATCTGGATTTCCCACCATTACCTCAGACTCAATATTTGTACTCCCTCAAACTAGTTCCCCCGCCCCCGTCTAAAATATGGATATGTAAGGGTATATTTTATTCGAAAGGAATAAATAAGTAGAAAAGAGCAGCACTATATAAAGTTATACTCATGAGGAAATCAAGAAAAAGGAAAGGGAAAACACGATACAGAACACTTAGGTAAAGATCAATGGAGGAAGAAACAGAAGTGATATTGTCTTAGGCAGATAATACGGACCACTTGGACAGAAGAAAGAAATAGATATTTCAGAAACCATCACAAACCTGGCATAGAAGCCTTACACAATAGTGTTTGGGAATGCCAATTATCTAGACATCTGGAGCTTTCTGCTAAAAGCAGAGCAGCTGACACATTCTTGGCTGGCCTTCATGGTAATTTTATTCAAAAAGTAGAAGAAAAACAAGGGGGAATGTGATTTGGACCAGATTCTGACTAACAAAGAAGAGCTGGCTGGGTGCTGAAGTACAAATGATGGAAAGCTGGGGGAGAAGTAACCACTCTTCCCCCTTAGAATCACGATAGAGCAAGAAAGGAAAGCCAGGCAGGTCTGACAACCCCCTACACTCCATAGGACAGAGCTCTCAAAGGTTCAGAGAAAGGATAGGCAGCATCTCAGAGCTTAAAATTCCACAGGGAAGAGGCCCCACCCACCCCCAGGAACAACGAAATTCTAATGACGCTAATTCTCATGAAAAGAAAAGAGAGAACAATTTAAGGAACCAACCTGGATTTAAAGAACTCTTTAACCTACTTAGACTACTAAAAGACAAGTAAAGAAGGTTAGGAAGCAAGGGACAACAACTACAGAAAGATACAAAACAAAAGCTTGCTTCTCTAAGGTTAATGCCAAAAGGTGCTAAGGCTCAGAATGGTGAGAACTGATGCCAAAGACACCAAAAAGAGTTTTTAGAGCTATGTTTGAGGCAAGAAGGAGATCAAAGAATGGACGGGACCAGTGCTTGGAATGGGCAAGCTAACATGGGAAGAAGGCGGGTATATGCAATTGCTTCTACTTTATCTAATAAGGTTAAAATGGTTAAAGAGGAGCTGAGATACAGCATAATTCAACAAGTATTTATTAAACACTTACTGTAAACATGTCATTGTGGTAAGTAATGGAGACACAAAGCCAAAAACAGCTCCTGCCCTCGAGAAGTTTACATTCTAAAGAAGGAATCCAGCAAATCCACAAATAAGTAACATACAAGGAAAATTAAAGTCAGCAAAGAGCACTAGCAGCCTGGGAATGAGGAAAGCATTCACCAAGGTGATCCTTCACTTAGTCTTGAAGGAAGGGAAGGATTCTGAGGGGCTGACATAAGGATGGAGGGGGCGGTATATTCCAGGCATAAGGAGTGGCTTGTGTATTGAATGGAGGCAGGGGACGAGGTATCAAGTTCAGGGAATTCCAGCCAAACTGGAATACAAAGTTAATGATGGGGAGATGTGAGATAAACGTAGGGAGACAAACTGTAGAGAACCTTAAGTAACAGGCCAAGGAGCTTGTTTATTATCCTATAAGTAAAGAAGAATCACTGAAGGCTTTGGGCAAGGTAGTGACATGATCACAACAGTGCTTTACTTAAAAGTAAATTTTTAGCTGATAGCTATGTGGAAGATAGATTGGAGAGGAGAGAAACTGTAATCCTGAGGAGCATTCTAGCAGTCCGGGCAAGAGGTGATGGGGCCCTGATTTAGAGTGGCGGCAGTGTGAGTGCAGAGGAGGATGGAGAGATACTGTGGAGGAAGAATGGATAAGATAAGGAGATGGTAAAAGCATCTGGCTGCTCTCAAAGAGTTCAAGTTGCCAGCTCTGGATGAGCCACAATCCAGTGTGCTGAAAGAACTGTTAATACGATTACTGAGCAATTTCAGTGATCTTTGTGAAAGATGTCACAGGAATGGAGGACAAATGTGATGATTTTCAAAAGGGAAGACGATGGAGTCACTGAATTTATCTTCAATAAGCTGGACTTCAATTTCTGGTAAAACTAAAGGGATAGATAGCAAACATATAAAAGAGGAAGGAGGGCCTCATCAAGAACAGATCAGGCCACAAAAAACTCACTTAATGTTAAGGGTTACTAGAAAGGTGATCAGGACATAGTCTTTCATGTCATTTTGTGGACAAGATAGACACATGTAAAAGAGGGGAAATTTTAGGTGAATTTGAACTAGTTAAATGACTTGGAAGTATATGAGATTACCCTCAGGGAGCTGGCGTTAGCCAGCTGCTTTTCAGAACATTTTTATCAATGATCTGGCTAAAGGCATAGAGAAAATGTTTATCAAATCTGCAGAAACCATGAAGCTGAAAATCACCCCCAAGTTGGATGACAGAATCAATATCCGAAAAGATTTCAACAGATTATGATGGACTTTAATCTTAATAAAATGGAATCTAATAAATATAAATGTAATGACCCTTACTTGGGTAGTACCAAAAAATTAACTCCAAAAGGGATATAAAAATCATGGCTAGAAAATAGCTCATGTGAAAAATATCACGGGGTTTTAGCGGAATGCAGGTTCAGTATGTGCCAGTGATGTGACGTGGAAGCCAAAGAATCTAATTCATAAAGTGTGTAGAGTCCACATCCTGGAAGAAGGAGGTGACATTTTCACTGACCTTTGTCCTGGTCACATAACTGGATTCTGGTTCTGGGCACTTTTCAGGACAATGACAAACGACAGGAAAGGAATCAGGAGTCAGTCAGTCAACAAACATTTATTAAGCATCTACTATGGATACAAAGAAAGGCAAAAGCCAGTCCTTGTTATCAAAGAGCTTACAGTCTAACAAGAAAGACATTATGTAAATAGCTATGTATAAACAACCTATGTACAGGATAAATTGGAAATAACCAGCAGAGGGAAGGCACTAGAACTAGGAGGGATTGGGAAAGGCTTCTTGTAGAAGGTGGGATAAGGAACTTAAACCATGTCATAAGTATCAGATGAAGAAGCTGGGCATGTTTAGCATGGAGAGGAGAAGAACTGAAGACATGATAGCTGTATTGAAATACTTGAAGGGCAGAGAGATTAGACTTGTTCTGTTTGGTTCTAGAGGGGAAAAACTAGTAGCAATGAGTTCCAGTTTGGAGAGGTCTATTTAAGTTTAATGTAATGAAGAAGTTTCACAACAATTAGAGCTATCCAAAAACATGCAAGAAAGGATATTCACCCTCACTAGTGTCTTTGGGCAAAGGCAGTACAACCCAATTGTAAGGGATGTTGTAGAGGGGATTCCTGTACAAATATAGATTAGCCTAATGTTTTCTGACATTATGTGATTCCTTCCCCACATCTAGTTAACCCCAAATTCAACCAAATTTTCCTTAGTAAAGCCTCTCCCATTCCTTCCTTCCTTTTCGCCCCCATTGTTACCCCCTTAGCCCTCACACCTAGATCACCGAAGGAGTCTTTTAACCTATCTCCTTCCTCTTGTCTGTTTCCAACTCCAATCTTGCAGGTGACAGTCAAATTAATGCTTCTCATCCTGGTACTGAAAATACTATATAGTTTGAACCCAATTTTATCATTTTCCTCACCACCAAACCTCAACCCAGCTTGCTCTTCTTTTTCCTCTCCATTAATTTAAAAATTGACCCAACTTTTCAAAGCCTGTTCAAGGTATACACCTCTTTGGCGGATTCTTCTCTAACCACTCCAGCCCACTGTGCTCTTTCTCTACTTTTAACTTTTATGAACTTGTGCGATTGAGGGCAAGTTTCATCGCTGGACCTCTGTTTTCCCATCTGGAAGATAAGGGGGTCAGTTCTGATATTCAATTCCATACTTCATGTTTGACACATCATGGAATGCCTTGTACTCCTACTGACCTTTTTACATAAATGCTCCATCTCCTTATCTCGTCTTATATACCTCTTTACATCCCCAGTGGCTTGAAAACTGGGTGCTCATTAAGTGTGAGTTGATTGCTCATTATGGCCACAAACTATAAAGTTGTCACCTCCTCAAAAAACTTGTCTTCCTTAGTTGTGGACCTGCCTAAAATCGGGGAGACAGGTGAAATAACTTGTCATGGATTTTTTGATTACCAAGCAATCAGAGGCAAGATACCCAAATATACAAAACTAATTCAGGCCCACAGGCTCCTGACCGCTAAGCTATGCTAGCACTAAGACCGTGGTTTATTAAAACTATGCTTTTATTCTTTTGACAGACCTCTCAGCATAACACAACATGGTCTGAAGGGAAATTCTCCAGCTCCCATGGAGGAGATCTCTCCCATCCGTGGGGAAACATGGAAGAAATCTGGAGCCTAGGAACCTCTAACAGCGGCTGAAGTTAGGCGGGATGATGGGAAGGCTTCTACAAGCTACCAGGTGAGCCACAAATGTTAGGGCTGGTGTCAGCTCAGAAATTCCCCAATGTCTTGGACCCCTAGTACAAATATACCAGGCCAAACCAGTACTCCACCCCACCCCCAGACAACCACCTCAACTCCTTCTTAGTACGGAAATGGTTCGTCTTCTTCCACAACTGTTGCCCTTGCTAAAACATCGCCCACCAATCCTAGGTTAAATGCTGGAACTTTCCCCTTACGCATACCTTGCCCCCGAGCCCCCAATAGCCCCAGGTCTGAATCCTGACCACCCTTCACCCTTCCTACAAACCCAGGCCACAGTCTGAACCATTCCCACCTCCCATGAGGTCCGGACACGGACCCTGACCTCCCTCCAGCTCCCCCCAAACCAGGCCCGCACCCCGACTCCCTCCTGCCCCCAGCCTATACCCTGACCTCCCCCCACACACATACACTTCCCCCTCCAGGCCTGAACCCTGACCCTCCTGCCCCAGGCTTCTACCTTATACCCATCGCCTCCAGATACAGGACTCCTCCTCCCCCCCCCCCCCCCCCCCCCCCCCGCGCCAGAACCCTGACCTCCTCTGGTCCCTCTTCCAGCCCCAGGCCTGTGCCTTGACCCCTCCTCCCCCGACAGACACACACACACACACCCGAGGCCTGAACCTGGACCACCCCCCGACCAGACATATACTCCCCCGGGCACGGGAGGCGAGGGTCTCGGACTGTTGGCGCCGGAAGGGGAGAGGAAGGCAGTGGAAGGAGTGGGCCGCCCCCGCCGCCCCCTACTACCTGTCAGGGGCCGGCCTGCAGACTCCGAGGCTGCCCCCAACAGCGGCCACCGCCCAAGACCCCTCCCAAACCGGCGCCGCCCCGCCCCAACACACTCATGGAAAGCTGCCCTCCATGCTGCCCTCCTCTCCGCTTCGCTCCAAGCCAGATCCTCGAGGCCCGCAGGCCACGGCTTCGCCCCGGAGTGAGGGCTGTACACCATTCTTCGCGAAGTCCCACTCTAGGGCAGCCGCGAACCCAGAACTTCGTGGGTCCGGGGCGGAGCATTAATCAGGCATTGCGGCGGACAGCCCCGGAGGAGGCGGGGACCTCCGAAGGAAGGAGCAGGCGCACTGGGAACTTGAAGCCACGGGAGGACCCTAATGGGAGAAGAGAAGGAAGCGGGTGTAGGATAGAGCGCCCCTAGCGAGCGGAAGAGAGAAGAGGAGGAGAAAGAGGAGAGGGCGGGGTGGGGGGCCGGCCCGTTGCCTTTGTCATTGTCTCCTGGACCCGTGAGGGTGCTCCACCTGAGGACCCATCAATCCACCCTCCAACTGCCCTAAATCAATCAGCCCGTCTACAAACACTGAGCAAGTGCCCAGAGGCTGGAGGTGGCGTTGTGAATAGCGCTCTGGGCCTGGAGTCAAGAAGTTCTGAGTTCAAATTTGCCTCAGACGTGTCCCAGCTAGGTCACTCTGGGCAAGTCATGTGTCCTATCTTGCCTCAGTTTCCCCAGTGTAAAATGGGGATAATAGACCCAACCTCCCAGGTTGCTTACTAACTAGAGGCATGATCTTGAACAAGTCCGCTGCCTCAGTTTCTCCATCTTTAAAATGGGATTAAATAGCACCTCTCTCAGGGTTGTTGTAAGGTTATTTGTAAAGTGCCCTACAAACCTCAGAGCGTATGGATACCAAAATTGAACTGAAACTTGTCCCTTTCCGTAAGGATCTTCCACCATATTGTGAGCTCCTTGAGGGCAAAGACTGTTTTTGCCTTTATTTGCATCCTCAGCCCATAGACAATGCGTGGCACATAGTAGGCACTTAATAAACGCATGTGGGCATGACATTCTACACTATGTCAAAGAAAATTCTGTCTTCTGCAATTTAGGTGCAGAGGTACAGAACCCCTCCCCCCCAACTTTTTTTTTTTGAGGCAATGGGTTTAAGAGACTTAAGGCAGCTACTAAGTATCTGAGGCAGGATTTGAAATCAGGTCCTCCTAAGTGAAGGGCTAGTGCTCCATCCACCCTGCCACGGTAGCTACCCTTCAGAAACACTTTTGAAAGAGCAGGGAGGGTGTAGCTGAAGGCATTGTTTTCCTAGAAGTCTGATGGAATAATGATAAGGTTTCCTCCATGCTGGTAGATCTGGGAAAGAACTTTAGACTGCAGAAATATTTATTTCTTAATCTCTTTTTTAAGAAAAAGGAAGCCTTAATATACTTGCAGACAGGGGAGAGAAACAGGTGGATCAAAAAGCGTTTATGATATTGGTCTGAATAGCTACAAGGCAATACTCGAGTTGGGGGGGGGCACATTGGAGGAGAGACATCAGGAGTCTTCATGGGAAAGGTGGCATTTGAGCTGAATATTAAAGCCAAACTAGAGATACTAAGAAGTGTAGGAAAAGAGGGGAGAGAATTCCAAGCATGGAGCTCAGCCAATGCAAAAGAATACGCTGGAGATAGACTTTATAATTAACAGGGTTTTTTAAGAAATCAGTTTAGTTGAACCATAAGTGTGTAAATAAGAGTGTTGTAGATGTAGTATTCCCTTCTGGGCTGCTTTCCCAGCCCTCAGTGGAACTGGCAGGTTGGGTCCCTAGAGCATAGCTGACTTCTCCCTCCTGGTTCTGGGGATGAGCCTTGAGAATTGTGGCTTCTAATGCTATCAGCTGTCCCCCCCAAAAGCAATTAACTGGTTGACGTCAATTAGTTTTTATGAAGGGATAACTTGCTAAGTTACAAAATTGTAAGAAACAGTTCAAACTGTGTGGGATGAAAAGACCCTCACCAATTAAAAATTAATTTATAATAAGGAGCCATCTCAGGGTGGGAACAGGAATAAATTTTATTCCATTCTCGAGAATAGGGCATCCTCTGCTAGCACAGAGCAGAACCAGCAAAAGAGGCCAAGTACAAGGGGCAAAGCACCAATAATTATACCTAACACAAGAGAATTCCCGCCCACCTCTGACCCTTCTCACCACTGGCTAGGAGGTGGGCTTACAATCTGAGCACAAAAGCTAGACAAAGAACCAGGAAATCGAGGCACAGAAACTCCAATTCCCATTCCCTTAGTTAATGATTACAACTGAGGTGGCATCTATAAATCTAAAGAAGGAGAATAGGATAAGGGGAGGGGGAGACCCTCTCCATTCTTTTACAGTACTTTTACAGTAAATGAAAGCAGGTCACAGTGACCCTATTCTTACTGAGCAAATCTTTAAACCAGAGCCATAGGAAAAAACAAAAAGTTTCAGGGTAAACTTTCCCAGAGGCTGAGCCATCAGACTCTCACAGCCTCAGAATTTTTCCACTTCCCTATTTCCCTATTTCTTGATTTTTAAACATTTTCTTAGTATCTATATATATATATACATGTGTGGGACAAACCACAGGCTCAAAATAAACAAAAACAGAGGTGTCTCGGTTTTCTCAAGCTAGAAACAAAACAGAAGCTTTATTTGATCAAGTCTCGCAAGAATTGGGCATCTCCCACTACCAGGGTGGGATGGTAGTGCAGAGAGGCAAGGCGGAGAAGGCAAGCAAGGGGATATATAACCTTGTACAAACAGTTCTAAGAAATTCCACCCCTAGAGGCTGGACCCCTGTCCCTATTTGCTGGGACAGGTGGCCTCACAATCTATACCAGAATAAGTTTATCCAATACTAGCACAGAAACTACAGAATTACCTTATAGGGAAATCTCAATGTTAAGATGACGGCATGGGAGTGGGCTAGGGGAGGGGGAGAGGGGGAGACCATCTGATTTCCCTGAAATCATATGATTTACAGGAAAACGAAACTTAGGCCTAGTGAGGTCTACATCCTAACTAAATTTGTACTATCTGAGTATTACCTTGCTTGATTTATTCATGGGAAGCTTTCACAAACAATCTTGTGTCCCACACAAATCCCCCCTCTTATTCCATAGTTGAAAGCTTCCCACGCCAATTCATATACACTGCTTCAACTGCATGATCCAACTCGTTGGTCTGCTCTAGTGGGTCCTCCTGCTCAACTGGTTCCCATTCCCCCCCTTTAAGGATCATCAGTCTGATAGATCCACTGGCTGTACCTTCTAACTTAATCAACTTTGATAGAGTCCTTATTATCATTCTGGTAATCAATTGCAGCATACACGGGAGGCAAATTGGAAGGAGCACAGCTCCACTTATAGCTATTAGCAATCTTATGGATCAAGTAGGGGTTCAGGGTTCATGCATTCAGTCAGTGGGAGGCTTACGCCCCAGATGTATTTTTAATGGGTCCCCCTGGGACGAGAGTTCAACAGTCCATTCGCCGGGCGGCTTAGTAGATGTCTTCACTCGGGAGTGATGGGTCCAGCCTTGCTCTGTGGTCCACACCGCGGTGTCCGATGTCAACAGGACTTGGAAAGGCCCCTCCCGGGTCGGGGCAAGCTTTTCCTCCTTCCACATCTGGATCAGGATCCAGTCTCCTAGTTGGTACTTATGCACCGGAAAGCCTAAAGGTGGGGTCTGAGCGATCAACCCCTTAGTCTGTAAAATAAGGAGGTGTTTTGCCAAGGCAGATACATATTCCCTTAAAAAACCTATCTTCCTGTTCATATATAGGATCCCAAGTTTCTCCTCTTCCTCGATAAGGGTGACCAAATAGGGGTTCATAAGGAGACAACCCCACGTCCCTTCGAGGTTTAGTACATATTCTGAGAAGGGCCAGGGGGAGACACTTAGTCCAAAGTAACTGCGTTTCTAACATCAACTTCATAAACTGTCTCTTGGTCTCCCGATTCATCCTGTCTACCTTGCCTGATGAGGGAGGATGCCAAGGAGCATGAAACTCCCATGTAATAACCAAGGCTTGCATAAGGAGCTGCAGGATCTTACCCGCAAAATGAGCTCCCTGGTCCGAGTCAATTGTTCCACCATCCCATACCGTGGGATTATTTGTTCCAGCAAAATCTTACATACCATAGGGGCAGTAGCCCGGGGCAAGGGAAAAACCTCCACCCAAGATGCCAGATGGTCCACTATGACCGGCAGGTATTTGAGACGGCCTATGGGGGGCAGCTCAGTAAAGTCCACCTGTATGCTTTGAAACGGCCGAAGACCTGGTGGCCTTCCACCGATCGGGGTTCGGCACAAAGCAGTCCTGTTCGTCCTTCGACAAACAAGGCAGCCCTGTACCAATTGTCTTGCTAGGGTGTAAAGGCCGGTTGACACATACCGCGTGAGAACAGCATCGCACAGGTTCTGGACGTCCCAGTGACTGCCCTGGTGTAAATGGTGAAGGACCTGCCTCATACCTGACTTGGTCAGTACCTCTCTTCCATCTGGGAGATACCATCGGCCTTCCCGCTCCTCGGCCCCTAAAGATGACACCTTCTTCTGTTCTTCTGTAGTAAAGGTTGGGGAAGGAAGACTCGGAGGAAAAGAGGGAATTAGTACCAGCAAATGGTCGGGTAGTTCAGATTCTATAGCTCCTATTTTCCGTGCTTCCTCATCTGCCAGGTGGTTACCTCTAACCTCAAAGGATTGTCTGGATTGATGACTATTCACATGGATTATTGATATATTTTTTGGTAATAATAAGTTTTCTAACACTTGAGAGACCAAGGCGATGTGGGCCAGGTCTCGTCCTTTATTATTTATCATCCCCCCTTTCCTCCCATATTTTCCCAAAATTTTAAGCATGCATGATATTAATCAAATAACAAAATAACATTCTCACATTGCTTAAGGAACATCTACAAAATGAGTTCTAAGTGGCGTGTATGCATTTCTACTCTTCTTCCTAAAGCTTTACTAAGTTGGTGCAAAAGTCCATAAGTAACACTAATTTCAAAGCATCATAACAAACAAAGTTTCTAGTTATAGCAGAATTCCTAAATATTACAAAGTTTCTTAGTCAAAGAGGTGTTGTAATAGAATCTCACATTGATAGCAGTAAGAGAGTGATCATAGGAAAATACTACTGCTCTTAGATTCCTTTTAGACAAAGGGAACATCTTAAAGTGAGCCTTAAGCAGTTTGTTTAAATTTCCGTACCTGCCCTAGTTCTAGATAAAATTATATTAGATTGCCCAGTAAGATAACACAAAAAGAGCTCATATCTTTTACTGACTACTTGCTCTGATCACAGAAATTTGCTATAGAAGGAAAAAAAAGGCAGGGACACGTGATATGTCAAATATTACAGGATAAAACATCCTTGGCTCTTGTTTATAATCCAGATATAGTTTTGATTCCTCAGTTATGTAGTATCTCTGCCACCACATTGCTACACTCCGAAATAGGTGGGAAACTTCCTTTTCAAAGGAACACAGGGAGAAACTGAGGCCAGGAGGATCCCATCCTAGACTGAGGCTAAGATTGTCCCCCCGGCTTTTGTCCCAAATGCAGATCTCCACCGTTAACAGTATGGATCACATTCTTTCTGAGTAGCTTGTGGCATTTCTCTCAGATACTGATGTAATGTAGACAACTATACCCAGATTCAAACTCAAAACAAAAGTAGTTATAGTCCCAAGTGCCTTTTAACCTTAAACAGCAAGTCCCAGCAGTCACAGCTTAGAGTCAGATACGGAGCTGCAATAAGCAGTAAAGATTTACCAGGACTCGCATACATAAGGGATTTAATTAAACATTCTTGTTCTCCACTTTAAATTTGTCGTGGTGTAAAAGCCAAATATTAGAATCCTTTCTATCTATTGTACATAAACTTTTAATTTCTCGGCAAGCTAAGTTCAGTGTTTAGGACCTACATAACTCAAAGGAGTTCTTTGTCTGGGGCTGATGACCTTGCCCATGCAGATAGTTTTCCAGGTGCCTTGGCAATTTTACAAAATAAGGAGAAGTAACATGGACTCCAAGAAGGGGTTAAATAGAAAAACCTTGGGTCTGTTTGCTATCTTTTGCTGTTTCTCTGAGCACACTTATTCAAGGTCGAGGCTTTCTAAAAATCATACAAAGGATTTTACAAACCCCCCCCCTTTTTTTTAATCTCTCCTTCTCAGAAACAGCTCATAATTTATCCTGATATTATTAATTCCTAAGTGCTAAACAATTCCCAAATTTTGATCACCAAACCTTTTCCACACAATTGAGAAAAAACCAAAACTAAACGTACTCTGGTAAATACTATCTCTAAGCAATAACAGCAACAGCTTAATTAATAATCTCACAAATTTCCCAAATGATAGCAAAACAATTAAAGACCAAATTTGGTAATTTAAGATTTCTTAAATTATAATTCTTAACCTAATAACATTTAGATTGTAAAAGAAATTGCTTCTCTAACAACACAGATGATACAGCTGCTAACCAAGTTATGCAATAAGAAAAATTTTAGACATATAACAATATCATAAACAATTATCATCTATTTAAACTTGAAAACCAAAACCAATTAGTTTCCACTGTGGTGGCTTTACCTCAGTCAGATATGGCCCCGAACTGCCTGATACAGAGAATCATTCATCTCATCACCAAAACTTCACAGTGAAGAAAATCCACATAAGGTTAATAAATATGAAGCAATTATTTTTAACTTAAAACAGTGTACATTCAAATAGCATTTATTCTACACCAAGCATTGTGCCAAGCACCTTTACAATCATGCGATCTTTGTAATACCCCTGGGAATGGATTCCACCACCATCCCCTTATTGAACAGTGAACTACAGTAAATAGAATTTTCTTGGGGCTATATAGTTAATAAATTTCTCAATGCCAAATAACAATATGCACTTTTCCTAGAAAATTATTCAAATATGCATTTCTAAGTTCCATTCACATTACAAATAGTTTGCAATCACCTGTTATAATTAGATCAGTTTAAAATGTGCTGGGCCAGTAACTACTTCTTTTTGCCCCAGGTAAAAAGGAAGCCTAAGAAATTTGAATCATTGTCAACAAGGTATAGTCAGCCTCCCTTCCAGGCCGAGGGGTTGATAATTAATTGAACAGCAACAATAATAACTCACAACAATCAATATCTTTACCCTAATTAATATCCATATAAATTTAATAGAACCCACCCACAAATCTAGCCCAAAAGATGGATGGACATAATTTCTTTTATCTCTTCAGAACTGTCTTGGTCTTTACATTAAAACAGTAATCCCAAATAACCTAGTTAACAATCTTACAGGTAAGTGCTGGCTGAATTGTTTTAGCTGTGACCTTCCATTAACTACAGTTAAAGTAGAAAATACCTGGTCTTCTAAATGGCAATTAAGGCTGAGGAAGTAACTTAACCTGTTTTACACAATTGTTTTCATATCATTTTTTTTCTTCTTCTCTTCTCTTCGACAAAATTCAGATTAATAATTGCTTTGTCTAACACTATCTTCGTTTACTTAAGTTTTGCAATATAGGACATTTTACTACAATTTAGAAGCACACTAATAGTACAAATAGAAAGATTTTCAGATGACATTAATTGCATTCCCAAATCATTACATATTTTAGGCTTACCAAGCATAGAGGCTTTTCTTCTCTCCTCATAGTTGCAGAGCCTAGCTGTGGACTGAAGGCGGGAGGGGGAAGCGAACGGGGGGGAGGGGGGGGGGAGGTGTCGGGAAGCTGCAGAGTCCAGCACCTGAATTAAAGGTCTAAGGAGTCATTTAGGAGGGTCTCTGAGAGATCTTTACTTTCTAACAGGGGTTGTCGGGTTTGGAAGACTAGGAGCAAAAATTCCAGGTTCCAGTGGTGGTGGTGGGGGGCAATTGCTTAGAAGTGTGGGCTTCAGGGTGCCCGGGGTCCAGGGCTGTTGTCAGTGGGGTAATTATTTTTGAAAAGGAGCCAACTCTCTATTGTATATTCGCAGCTGAATCACTTTTTAAACTTTTCAAGTAACAAACTTAGGAAACTCACAGCAAGTTAGAAATATCTATATCTATTGAGCTAATTCCTATTTTAGGAAGTATTTCTGTTTCTCAGGAATGTAATAAGCAACAGTCTTTTGGGTAAAATATGTTCAGATTGGCTGTCATTCTCTGGTCATATTTCTCTATTTTGGAAGCTTTAAGCCATTTTTAAATTCAAATAGGAACAAGGGTCACTAAATTGCACATAAGGATCTCTGTAGTTGTATGTTAAAAAAAAAGTACTTACTAACTCTATAGATTTATTTAATACCTTTACGTTATTAAATATTTTCCAATTCTATTTGTAGGATCATTACTTAAAGTTCGTAAGTCTGAAAATTGGGAAACCATAATTACAATGCATCATAGTACACATTCTAGATTTTTCCTTTTCTCCTCATACTAGGGAGCTCAAAGTGTCTCTTTTTCATATCTATGCATTTTCTGAATTTGCCTTAGTACCAAATAGCATAATAAATTCTGAGCATCAAATTAGAAGTAACACATTTCACTTAAATTTAAGGGAAAAGTTCCCGCTTTCTTTCTTATCTCTCCACATTCCAAATTGGCCAGATCTGGGATGGAGGGAGACAGAAAGAGCATATATATATATATCATTTTTTTTAAAACAACTTCCCAAAAGTTTCCACCTTGCACTCTCAAAACCTCTATTCACACTATTTGTGCAAATAGATTATGCCTTTTTTAAACTTCCTTCACATGTCTCTTCCCTACATGGTTAAACTTTCTTGCCTTTCCTTTCCGGTGGACTTTGATGAAAGCCCCTGTAAAACTGCACATACTTTATTTCTTTCTAATTCTGACCTGACACTCCTCTTTACCTTGCCTTTTCCATCACATAACTTAAACAAGAAAACATTTTTCTCTCTCTTTCTCTCTCCCCCGCCCTCCCGCTCCTCTGCATACCAGGAGGAGTCAGGGAGGGAGAGAAAGCCAGATAATGGACATTACAGGGTGTCAGATTACACACACACAGAAGCACAGATAGAGACAGACACAGACACAAAGATACAGAAATCCAAAAGCTTTTTGTTTTTCGTTTTCCCTGGGAGAGCGTTCCTCAAAACACCAGGAAAAATCCATTCCACCCACCTAGGTCAAATATTTTAAGAGCTCTTGTCTATGGCCATTTTCCTTTCTACTTTTGTTGTTCATTCCAATTTTGCAATCGATTGCCTAAAGGTACCTCACATTTGTGCTCCGACTGCACAGACTTAGATTGGTTTTCCCCATAATTTGGTCAGGAGCCGTCGCCGCACTCCCCGAGTCCGAGACTCAACAGAACTTAGCTGAACGGGGAGGGCACAAATGCCTCAACTCCCCAGGGGGCAGCTACTCCCCTGAAGTCCCCCGCGAAGCGTTCTCGAGAGCGTCCTTGCGTTGGGGTCATATCCCGCCCTAATTTGGTCGGGAGCCCTCGCTGCACTCCCCGAGTCAGAGACTCAACAGACTCACCCCCAGACCTCTGAGTGCTTACCTTCGGAGAGTATGCGTACTTGTTTATGACTTCAATACACACCACACCGGCCGGCCGGACTTTTCTCTTATCTCTTACTTTTTGGAATGTCGGAACCTAGCACAACTTCTGTTCCTCCGAGTCCCTCTCTTCGGGATTTTCCCCCAACTGGGTGGAGCCCCACACCAGGACCAGGAACCCCCAATAAATCTTTGTGGTATGCGCTGGATCCTGCTCCCTGGTGAGGAGAACCCCCCCCAATTGAGGGGATCCCGGACGAGCCCCCAACTGTGTGGGACAAACCACAGGCTCAAAATAAACAAAAACAGAGGTGTCTCGGTTTTCTCAAGCTAGAAACAAAACAGAAGCTTTATTTGATCAAGTCTCGCAAGAATTGGGCATCTCCCACTACCAGGGTGGGATGGTAGTGCAGAGAGGCAAGGCGGAGAAGGCAAGCAAGGGGATATATAACCTTGTACAAACAGTTCTAAGAAATTCCACCCCTAGAGGCTGGACCCCTGTCCCTATTTGCTGGGACAGGTGGCCTCACAATCTATACCAGAATAAGTTTATCCAATACTAGCACAGAAACTACAGAATTACCTTATAGGGAAATCTCAATGTTAAGATGACGGCATGGGAGTGGGCTAGGGGAGGGGGAGAGGGGGAGACCATCTGATTTCCCTGAAATCATATGATTTACAGGAAAACGAAACTTAGGCCTAGTGAGGTCTACATCCTAACTAAATTTGTACTATCTGAGTATTACCTTGCTTGATTTATTCATGGGAAGCTTTCACAAACAATCTTGTGTCCCACACATACATATCTTCCCTGTGAAGATTTTATTTACCTCACACATTTTATTTACCTCACACATAACCAAGAACTCCACAAAGCCGCTGGTGAGTTAGGAAGGACTTTTATTTAAGGTTCTTGCAAGAGCTGGAGCCTAACATGTAGGCACACCATTGAGACAAATACACAGCTTTTCCATGTGATTCTACACACACACACACACACACACACACACTGTCGGCGGCCGGACGGGATGTGCCCCACTTTGGCACCCCGTACTCCCCAACTACCGCCTATCACTCACCCTGCCCTCGGGTCTTCGGACGTCTCTGGCTCCTCTCGGGGGATGCGAGAGGAGAATCACCAGGCAGTACGCCGGAGTCAACAAGCAGCTTTATTGCATGGCGTACCAGAAATCTCACACAAATCCCACTGACCCTCTCTGGGGAGCGCCTTATATTGGGTGTTTCGGGTTGGCTCCTCCCCAGTTCCTCCCCGAGGGTGGAGCTCCTCCAGTAAGAGCCGCCCCGGTACTGACATGGTGGAAGCCACACAGGCACCGCCGCGTCAGCAGGTCCAGACTCCCTGGCGTCTCACTACCCTCTGGGGGGCCCAGGTCCAGAGCGCCCCTAACAATTCCCCCTTTTTGTTTTATGAGCGGCGCAGAACCCCAATCATACAAGAAGTCAGGCAGGGTCAGTCTGTATGGCCGCAATGGCCTCATCTAACATGTGCAGTTCAGTGGTGAAAGTAGTGGCAGTGCTAGAAGGCTTTCTAATTGTGCATACTGGGAAACATGGTAGGGAATAGGGGTTACACAGACAGGATGGGCTGCAGGTCACCAACTGGAACATCGGGAGATTCGGGGTAAGGGCCCAATGCGTGGGAGTCACTGCCAGGGGTGGCAAGACGGCAGGAGCAGCTGTGGATGGGGTCGCCAACTGGATCATGGCAAGCAGGCAGCTAAGGGCGTTGTTGAAGGCAGCCCTCTGTCTCCGGACGGTCCTGTTCTTCCGCCACGGCCTCCTTCCCCTGGGGCATCGACGGGGGCGCAACCTCACGGACCCGGCAGAGGGGCACCCAGATTTGTTCTCCCATGGCGTCATCTGTAGAGACACAAAGATACCCTCTCCCTCTGATTACGACCCTTCCCGGCCTGTGCCACTCCCCTTTCTCATCTTTCCACCATACCGTGCTGCCTTGAAAGCACGCAGTTGGTGGTGTCTCCTTTTGGCCTGGTTCCTGTTTTTCACACCGGTCCCCAGCATAGTATTTTAATGCGGGTGTGAGGCCATCGTCACGGAATTGCAAAAAATTGGCAGTAAAGGTGGCTGTAGCAAGCTGCGCATGGGTCAGCCTCCCCGCCATTCCCCCTTTTTGTTTTATGACAATAGGACTCACATACATAAGGGATTTAATTAAACATCTTTCATTCTCTATGTGAAACTTGTCCAGGTGTAAAGGCTAAATATTAGAATCCTTTCTATCTATTGTACATAAACTTTCAGTTCCTCAGCAAGCCAAGTGCATTGTTTAGGACCCACATAACTCAAACAAGTTCTTTTTCTGGGCTGATGACCTTGCCCGTGCAGAGAGTGCAGAGAGTTTCCAAGGGCCTTGGCAATATTACAAAATAAGGAGAAGCAACATGGTCTCTAGGAAGGGGTTACATAGAGAACTCTGTGTGCTATCTGTTGCTGTTCCTCTGAGCAAACTTATTCAAGGTCGAGTCTTACCAAAAATTATGCAAAGGAGTGCACAAAACTTTCCTTCATAAAAAATCTCTCTTTCTCAGACAGCTTATAATTTATCCTGATATTATTAATTTCCACCTTCTCCACATAATTAAAAAAAGGAAAACTAAACTCACCATAGTAAATACTATCTCTAAGCAACAGCATCAATAGCTTAATTAATGATCTCACAAATTTCCCAAATGATAGCAAAACAATTAAAGACAAAATTTGGTAATTTAAGATTTCTCAAATTACAATTCAGAACCTAATAACAGTTAGATTATAAAAGAAATTGCGTTTCTAACAACACAGATGATATAGCTGCTTACCAATTTACACGATAAGAAAAATTTGAGACGTATAACAAAATATCAAAAAACCATAATTATCATCCATTTAAACTTGAAAACCAAGACCAATTAATTTCCATTTTGGTGGCTTTACCGCAGTCAGATATGACCCCAAATTGCTTAAGACAGAGAATCATTCATCTCATTACCAAAACTTCACATTGAAGAAAATCCACATAAAATTAATATAAAGCAATTATTTTTAACAGCAATCATAACAACTCATAATAAGCAACATCTTTACCCTAATCAATATTCGTAATAGAACCCACCCACAAATCTAGGTCAAAAGGTGGGTGACATAATTTCTTTTATCTCTTCAGAACTTAATTGGTTTTTAACACTAAAACAGTAATCCCAAATAACCTAGTTAACAATCTTACAAGTTTCCTAAGTGCTGGCAGAAGTGTTTTAGCTGTGATCTTAACAAGGTAGGGTTAGCAAGGCTGAGAAAGTAACTTAACCAGTTTTACACAATTGTTTTCATTTTGTAGTTTCACCAAAATTCAAATTAAAGATCACTTTGTCTAATCTCATATCTAGTCACTTAAATTTTACAACGTAGGAGAATTTTACTACAATTCAGAAGTACAATAGAAAAATTTCAGATGACATTAACTGCATTCCCAAATCATTACATACATTAGGCTTACCAAGCATAGAGGCTTTTCTTCTCCTCATAGTTGCAGAGCCTGGCTGTGGACTGAAAGGGGGGAAGGTGCTGGGAAGCTGCAGAGTCCAGCACCTGAATTAAAGGTCTAAGGAATCATTGAGGAGGGTCCCTGAGAGATCTTTACTTTCTAATAGGGGTTGTCGGGTTTAGAAGACTAGGAGCAAAAATCCTAAGTTCTGGTGGTGTGGGCCTAGCAGTGTGGGCTTCAGGGTGCCCAGGGGTCCAGGGCTGTTGTCAGCGGGGTATGAGAGGGCAACAAAGTAGAAAGGCACATCAGAATAAAAGGGCCTAAATCAGAAAAAGCAGCTTGTACACAGGGCAATTATTTTGAAAAGAAGCCAACTCTCTATTGTATATTTGCGAATCACTTTTTAAACTTTCCAAGTAGCAAACGTAGGAAAATCACAGCGAGCTAGAAATGTTTTCACCCAGGCGGACTGGGTTATATCTATGGAGATAATTCCTATCCGAAGAAGTATTTTTGTTTCTCAGGACTACAGTAACAGTCAGTAACAGTCCTTTGGGTACACTATGTTCAGATTGGCTTTCACGTTTGGCTTTCATTTCTCTGTTTTGGAAGCTTTAAACCACTTGTTTCAAATTCAAACAGGAATGAGGGTCACTAAATTGCACATAAGGATCTCTGTAGTTGTATATTGAAAAGTACTTATTAACTCTATAGATTTAATACCGTTATGTCATTAAATATTTTCCAACTTTTTTATCTATACTAGTCTCATGGTGATTCTCATTCACCACACAGGAATTAAAACATCTTTGTATATACTTCTGACATAGAGCTGGAATTCTTAACCCCCCAAGGAGTCTACGGATTGGAGGGGGATACAGAATATCTTTTGTCATATAAACTGATTTTTCTTCACATTCATACGTGCATTATTATTTTGAAAAAGGTTTTATATACTTCACCAGATTATCTATGGTTAACAGAATCTGCTAAATCAAGATCTTAATGGTTCTAATTTTTTCTCGAGTAAATTTTACTTCTGTGTTCACTCCTTAAAAACTTTTTTGGAAGTGAGAGCTTTGAATTTGCCAGTCTAAGGTGAGTGGGACTCTGGAAAAAATCCAGTGGTACCATGTCCCTTTCTCCTCACACTGGGGAGCTCAAAGTGTCTCTTTAGTAGAGATTCATGCATTTTCCGAATTTGCCTTAGTGCCAAATGGTATGAGAAATTCTGACTTTATCTTAAGCATCAAATCAGGAGTAACACATTTGAATTTCAGGGAAAAGGTCCCCGCCTCCTTTCTTATCTCTCCTCACATTCCAAATTGGCCAGATTTGGGATGAAGGGAGAAAGAAAGAGCATTATTTCCAACAACTATAAACCGTTAAACAAGAAGACATTTTCCTCTCTCCTTCTCTCCACACCCCCCCCCCTCCCGCTCCTCTGAAGAGACTGGAGTCAGGGAGGGAGAGAAAGAGATAGTGGACATTACAGGGTGTCAGATTACACACACAGAAACACCACACACAGAAACACAGATACAGCACACAGACACAGAGACAAAAAACACAGAGAGGATTTTTTGACTCCTATGCACAAATTGCTTGGCCCTCTGATGTAACGGAGGCCAGGTGCCGTGCTTTATTGGGACTAACTTCTTCAGAACTTTACTTCATTCTTTCCTTTTTCTGGTATCTTGTCCTTGGAGTCTGCCAAGTGTGCAAGTTCCTCCTCTTGCTCTGTTCCGGTAGCCACATCTGTACTTCGGGGAGTGATTCTACACCCCTGATCTTGGCCATCTTGTATATGAGTCTTATGAATGTGGCCTGATCCGTGGCGGTTCCTAAGCACTCCGCCTGCCGCGGAGACGGGCAGATCCACCCCGGTGTGCTCCAGCCACGGGCTGACCACCCAGATCTTCTCCACCCACTCTCTACATGTCCTTATGTAACTGTTAACGCCTTGTTCTTTGCAGACCTTGTAGATCTGGCAGGCGAGTACGCCTTTGTCCTCCGGCTCAACACGGGCTTCACAGACCTTTGGTCCCATCTTCCCAAGGGCTCAACCTGTCCCTTGAGGCTGCCTGGTCTTCCGCTCCCCCGTATATGGGGAGCAGGAGCGGCCTCACTGGTCAAGCCCCACGTTTGGGCGCCAGCTGTTGGCGGCCGGACGGGATGTGCCCCACTTTGGCACCCCGTACTCCCCGACTACCGCCTATCACTCACCCTGCCCTCGGGTCTTCGGACGTCTCCGGCTCCTCTCAGGGGATGCGAGAGGAGAATCACCAGGCAGTACGCCGGAGTCAACAAGCAGCTTTATTGCATGGCGTACCAGAAATCTCACACAAATCCCACTGACCCTCTCTGGGGAGCGCCTTATATTGGGTGTTTCGGGTTGGCTCCTCCCCAGTTCCTCCCCGAGGGTGGAGCTCCTCCAGTAAGAGCCGCCCCGGTACTGACGTGGTGGAAGCCACACAGGCACCGCCCAGGTCCAGACTCCCTGGCGTCTCACTACCCTCTCGGGGGGCCCAGGTCCAGAGCTCCCCTAACAACACACGTTTAAATCTCCCATTTCCCTGCCCCCTTCCCCTCATTTTCTTGGCTTTTATGCAGAAGCAGCAACCTCCTTTTTCCCCACAAAAAAAGTTCCTCAAAAAAAAAAAAAAACAGGCACACACAGTGTCTGGGGAAGAAGTCTCAAATTAAAAAAAAACAAAGGCAATGAGGTATACACACACATGTGGGGAACACCTCACAACTCCTGGCTCTGAGAGTCCTTTTTCCCCCTGGCAAAGGCCCGCCCTGGCCCCCCCAGCCAAGCTCAGTTTGGGATACAGTTTCACAATAGACAAAGTGGTCCCTCGCTCAACTGTGCTGGCTCCATCCAGAACATGGTTCCTTGACTGATAGGTATGGGCTGGGTCAAGCAGGCTGCCGGGCTGCTGCTCTGAATTGGGCAGCCAGTCCTACCAGGTCCAGTGGTTTCTGCTAACAACTCTGGTTGCTAAGAGAGCCTTTTATGTCTCTTCCGACCTTCTGAAGCTCATAAGCTCACACTCTGGTCAATTCTGTCACCAGGTATCCATTCCCTAGCATCAAGAAAGAATGGAATACAAAAGAAACAAGAAACAGTAGTAGCACCAAGGGTTTGGAGCCACAGGGCAGCTGGGGAAAGGATTGCCTCAGTCATCCCCCTGGAAAAAAAAAAGAGAATACAATATTTTAACCTTTTGTGCAAACTCAGTTCTGATTTAGCTTTCAATTGAAAAGCTAAATTTGTGACAAAGTAAGCCAAGAGAAAACAAAACATCAGCTCTCAAAGTGTGCTAAGAGCATAACTGGGGGTTCCCCCAAACCTTTGTGGGGGTTCTACATGGTCAAAACTATTTTCATAATAATACTAAGATGTTATTTGCCTATTAAAGTATTTCTCCCTTTTCCAACTACTCATCTCTACAAGGCTTGATTTTCTTCATCTATACATTACTTCATATACTTTCATCACGTACTTCATTTACTTCATATACACATTTTCTTCATATACCCTTCATGTATATACATATAACCAAAACAACATATTACAGCAGAATAAATGCAGAAGCCAATATGAGAATTCAGCAGTCTTTTATCAAGCTAAACATTAAAGAACTTTACAAAAATATGTACACTGTGCCATTGTCTCTTGTAAAAATTTTTATTTTTATTCTATAACAACAATGCTATTTGCCATTGTGTGGGATAGAGACCACCACCTAAAATAAAATATCCAGAGGCTAAGTTACATAGAAGCAGAAAGGAGTTTATTACTTTCTCATGAGAAAGGGCACGCCCCTCGTAGCTCAGAGTAGTGAGGGACAGGGAGTGCAAGTTGGTTAAATCAATAAGAATCCTTTATACCTTAACTCCTACTCCCCCCCCCATCTTCCATTGGCTGGGGTTCGGGGTTCACAATCTATTCACGGAAATCTTCAGCGACAAAGGATAGTAGAAAATTACAAAACTTTACCCAGAGACAAGGAAGAGGAAGTCTTTTAATAATTTTCCACTCCATGCTTAAAAACAGAATATGGGTGCGTTAAGGGGGTCAGGACATGCTGTAAGGTAGGTTTCCACAACACCCGCTATCTGCAGATGCTGTTTTTGCAAGTTTCAACAATTACCAGGGGCATACAGGGAATCATTAACCCCCTGAGGAGACTTCACCCTTTGAAATTTTCCCTCACACCACTACTGCAACTGTGTAAGGCACACAGGAGGGCTACTAACACTGGTTCTTTGATCTGCTTTTCTAAGGAAAGCAACTTTAAGGGGTTTACAATCTCACTTTAATTAAACATACATATAGCATTCACTTAGTTCAGGGGAAAAAGTCATCACCCTGAACTTCAGAGAAAACACAAACAGGAATTACAAGCAGAAAAAAATAACACAAATCAATAGACAGATTTCTCACCATCTGACCATAGCGATACATAGTTACCAGAGAGAGAAGCACCAACATCTGGGTTTTCAAAGCCAGGGGGACTCTTAATGGCTACCCAGAGTCTTGTCTGGACAAACCACTCCACCATTCTTCCAATGAGTGAAACCCCCAAAATAAAACACCAACCTCAGAGCATTAATACACTTCTCAGGGCCCTGAGACTTAGCACCTACTTAACAAAAGGGTATGGGGCCTGGGGCCTGGGGCTTTCTTGTTTCTTAAGCAGATCATCAAACATTCTTGATTCAAAGACTCTGATTGAAGCAAAGGCAAGACTCATCAAAGTCACTTGATTGCCTTAATACTGAGAAGTACTCCAGAACAAAAGACAAGAAAAAGTCCCCTTTGCCTGCCAATACATTTAAAAAGCGAGACTCATCAGAGGTACTCGACTACCTTAGTGCTAAGAAACACTCCTAAAGAAAAAACAAAGGCAAAAAGTCCCACCCTGCTTGCCATCACATATTTTCAGTTCCAAATTCTCTCCCTCATTGCATCCTTTCCCCACCCATTGAGAAGGCAAGAAATACAATATTCCTTAAGTATATGAAGTCATGCAAAACATATTTCTGCATTAGCCATATTCTGGTAAAAAAATATTATATTGCTTGCCTTTTTAATGGATGGGGGAGGGGCTGAAAGGGGGGAGAAAATTTAGAATGAAAAATATTAAAAATAAATAATTTTTAAAAGAAAGAGAGGCTTCAATCTGTGGTCTGAGTCCATAATGCTCTATCTGGATGTGTTTAGCAATTTTCATTATGAGTCTTTTGGAACTGTGGTGGATCATTGTATTGATCAGCATTACTAAGTCTTTCACAGTTGATTATCTTTACAATATTGCTGTTACTGGGTAAATTGTTTCCTGGTTCTGCTTCCTTCATTTTGCGTCGGTTCATATAAGTCTTTCCAGGTTTTTCTGAAACCATCCCCTTTATCATTGCTCACAGCACAACAGTATTCCATCACATTCTTCAACTGATGGACATTTTTTTCAGTTTCCAGTTTTTTAATGCCATTCTCATTATTTTTTTTGTTTTGGAAAATATAGCTATTTTTCATTAAAATATGTCATTTGTGTTAACAGATAATGAATTTATTATTTTTAATTGAATAAATATGAATTTTAAATTTTTATCAGTTTTAATTGCTAATATGACAAATATTAATATGTACAACCTATATAAATAAAACTTCAATAATTTCTAAGAATACAAAGGGGTCCTGAGACCAACATATTTGAGAACCATTGAGTTAGAGTATTAGTAGGTAGGCTATGATATGGGAAAGGGAGGAACCTCTCTATAACTCATTTCTAGAAGCATGTGAAATTAATTTGAACTATCTCCCTTTTTTAGACTTTGAATTGCCTTGACTGTTAGAGCAAATAACACTGTTGAAACAGCTGCACCAAGGCTCTTGTGACCACCTAAAACGTAGTTCAGGCTGTGCTAATTGAGCCTGTTCAAACTTACCAGAACTGGGTTAGGTCTGCCTCCAGAAACCATCACTCTCCCTGTTATAGACTATGTCCCCTCCCAATCCCAGCATTTCCAGTGACTCTGTAATTAAAGTAGTAAACAGCTCATGACCCCACTATTCCATCAACCTACCCAGCTACCCTTATGGTGTATATAAAACCTTTGTTGTAACTCCCACCTTTGGGTACTCCTGTATGCTGGGACAAGACTCCTTGGCCTCAATTAAGGATACTTTCTATATGTGAGCTTGGTTTATTTTTACATTGATATGTTTTTGGGGTCAGAAGTGGGATTCATTGGAGGCTATCTCTCCTGGTACGAGCACAGAGCCCTTGTGTCCCCTCCCATTGGATCAGCAAGTACCTGGTCACCCTTGAATCCCAGACTCCTGACTCTTTTGGTTGAGTTAACTCTTTAATTGAGAATCTGGTAGAGACCCATGAGCAATTCAAGGTCCACCTTTTCTGTTCCCACTACGGTAACCGTGGCTGGTCAAATGACTTTCCAGTATGCTTTCTTTACTAACAAAGTTTTGGAACATTGATAGTCATTGACAAAATCTGATCTTTAATACCACTGGCCACAGTGAGAATCCTTTGAAAAGGATAAAATTAACTATTTAAGGATGTCTCTTGACAAGGCAGGGTCAAAAATCAAATGCCCTAAATGGAACTCTTTTTAACCAGTGGCTATTAGAGACCATTAAAAGGGAATGAGAATCACAGCACTTGTCCCTCTAGGAAAACATTTAAAAACTTAAAGCTGAAAAAAAGGAGGTTGAATCTTAAATATTTCTCCTCTAGGAAGGATTAGACCAGTTAGAATATCTTGAGAAAGAAAATTTATCTAAAATAGAGAGTCTCTGAGGGAACATGAAAAACCTGAGAGAGGGATTCAAGAATAATCTCAAAAAGAATTTCCTTGGCTCTAATGAATGCCTCTATCCATCTTTTACCTCCTCTCCTCTACCAATTCCCTTTTAAAATAAAAAAAAATGGTGATAAAGAACCCCCATGGACTCAGGCCAAACTCTGGGAGATGGAGAAAGAATTCCCCAGGTTTTGAGAAGACCTCTCAGAGTTCACTTCAGAATTTCTTTCAGTCCTTTCTACGTGCCACCCAGACCTCCCTCATTTTTTATCAACTAGTCCAGGTCCTTGTTGGGCCTGGAGAAGCCCAACACTAGTTCTGCCTGATGGACTGATCCACTTGACCTTATCATTTACATATTTTGGAAGGAGGAATCCTTCCCAAGAAACACAAGAAAAAGGGGTAAAAGTAGGACAGACTCTTTTAGAAGTGATCCCTAAAACATTCCCTAAGTTGGTTGAAATAACTTTTATATAACTTTTTTCCTAAGAGATATGTATTTTGCTCAGTGCAGTAGAGATGAAGAGGGGACCATGTAAGGCCTAGGATTCATCATATAATTCAGTACAATGTCTTGTGCAGTATTAGATAAAATGTAATACACCTTTAAAGACTTTCCCTTCAAAAGGCACAGATACTTCAATAAAGATATACATGGAAATTCCTCTTACGAAATCTAACAGCCACAAACAATTTTTAAAAAGACAAAATTCCAATTTTAAGGTACTTAGAATCACCTCTCTATTTAAATAATTTTGTAAATTTAGGCAACTTTTCTAATAAAAATTCTTATAAATTTAAAATTAAACATGGAATAATCTTGTTTTATGAACTTAAGCAGTGCTCAAATGTTCAAAATAGATAATGTAAGATATAGCTTGGTTAGGATTAAAGCTCCCCAAGCACTACAAATTAACAAGGCAAATGTAAATCAAAATTAGAAGAGAACAAAGCAAACCTGCTCATACAAATGAGATTATGGAACTATGGCACTTGTTTAACTTTTGGTTCAACACAGTTAGTTATTCAGTGTCCAGAATGCTAAGAGGTGCTGGGAATACAAAAATGGTGAAGGTAAACAGAAAGCTGGAGATGGTGGGAAAACTAGTAGGTACCTCTCATTTTTTCTACAATTTACTTCATATATTCTCTGGAAGCAGTGAATAGTACTAAATAAACACCCATGATTCCATCTGCTGATTAGTGTTTGTTGAGCTAAAGGTTTTGAACAAGCACTTCATCTCAGAAATGTTTTTAATCTGGCACAAGAATAAAGAACAGAGGAATTAACACCTTTTCCTGAGGAAGAAATTTCTGATTCATGTATAAGCTATAACTTAGTGTGTGGACACTGAGATTTTAAAACACTAGATTTTTTTTTTATTTTCAGAAATTACTTAAATACACCTAATACCTGTATTTAGTGGAAATATTTTGTTCAGAACCTTTATTTTAAAAGTATTTATTACAAAAGTATAAAAAATCCAGCTAAACTAGAAACTTGAGATTTTTTTCCATTAGGCTTTCATAAGTCAATGATCATTTCTCCAATTCTATTTTTTAAAAAAAGTGATAACCCTTTTTTCCAGTCTGACTATAGAGGTGCAAGTGTATCACAAATGGCTTGGAATAAATACATGAAGGGCAAAAGCTATAAAGCTGAGTGCATGCAAACAGTATCAGAAAGTCTCAGAAATAAACAAAGTGAAAATAAGAACTGTTGGCATGAATTTGACATTTCCTTTTAGTCATCTTTGTCTTTTGCTCCATGTTTAAGAATGCATGTGAACTCTGCATAATTGAAATTTCCCTTTTTGTCAATAGGTGCTTTTCTTTACAGCTTTTTTACTTCTTCCTCTGTGAACCTGTCTCCCATTGTTGTCAGCAGTTCTCTCAAGTAATCTTCCTGAATGGTGCCTGTAGCTTCTTCATCAAAGCAAGCAAAAGCATTTCTGATGACATCTTCTGGATCTGTTCCATTTAACTTTTCCCCAAACATTGTGAGGAACATAGTAAAATTTATAGGACCTGGAGCTTCATTCATCATGGCATCTACATACTCATTGGTTGGATTATTTCCTAAGGAAGCAAACATATCATATAAATCCTTCTGGTTAATGAAACCATCTCTGTTCTGATCAATCATATTGAAGGCCTCTTTAAATTTCCTGAATCTGTGATTGATCAAACATAGCAAACACATTTGATGTTGCATGCTGAGGGTGCTTCTTGGTGGTCTTTGTCTTTGCCCTTTTGCTCGACTTAATCTACTATTAAGCACTGCGGTGGCTAAGAATTCAAGAACAATGGTGGTGATGAAAGACAACACACTCCCAAACATGGCTGGAGATGAGGGAGAAGATGGCAGCTACTCTCTTTTCTGAATATTTTAAATAGTATTTCATTTTGTCCAATTATGTGTAAAAACAATTTTAAACTTTTTAAATTGTTTCTATAATTTTTAAATAAAATTTTCAGTTCCAAATTTTCTTTCTCCCTAAGACAGTAAGCAATTAGATATAGGTCATATATCTATATATATATCTATATATAGATATATAGATATATAGGTGAGCAATCACGTAAAACATATTTCCATATACATCATGTTGTAAAAGAAGAAACAGTACAAAAGGGGAAAAAAGCAAAAAAAGTAAAGTGAAAATGGTATACTTTGATCTGTACTCAGAGTCCATCAGTTCTTTCTCTGGATGTGGATAGCATTTTCCATCATGAGTCTTTTGGAATTGTCTTGAATCATTGTATTGCTAAGAAGAGCTAAGTCTATCACAGCTGATCATTGAACAATACTACTGTTATTGTTACATGAAAGCCTTGTCATTTTTAATTCACTCTATGTTGATGGCCTTCAGAAACCTTCAAAAGGCTGATCTAGCAGAAGGGGAAATTGGGGTTGTCAGACCACCCCCACTTCTGGTCTTGTTAATTTGGCTTCCCGGTTTCAGGCCACTCTCACTGAGGAAAAGGCTGAGAATCTGCAGTAGCAACAATTCCAACAAAGACAACAGGCTGGATTTCCCAAACCTTCTTCCCCTGGACCCTCAGCTCCCCTGGGGTGGTCATTCTATGAATCAGGTTTGTTTCTACTGTAGGAAACCTGGCCACTGGAAAAACAAGTGTTGCTCCTTCAAGTGACGGTTGTGGTTCTTGTTCACTCCTCCTCCCCAGGAACCCTCAAGAGACCTCCCTCTAAAAATCCTAACTCAGCCAAGAATGCCCAGGAATGATGGGGCTCCGAAGATTTTGAGGGGGTCTCTTCTGTGGCGTCAACTTCATCTGTGGGCAACGTTCCCATCATAATTGCCTCTTAGGCTATTGAGATCCCCATTGATGCTGACGCCACCCTTTCTGTTGTAAACTCCACTAATTCCTCCAACCCTCTCTCTTGGAGTCCCCAAAATTCCTTCTTCCCTCTGGGCTTCCAGGAATACTGATATTGGGAGAGTTCTCAGTGCCCCTCCAATCCAGATCTAACTGGACAGCTTCAAACCTCAACCTCGAGTTCCCTAATATCCTCTTCCCCTTGACAATCAAGGGCATATGCCCTCTTATTGATACCAGCCTCTTTATCCCTTCTACCAGCCCCTGCAACACCTTTATTCTTGTACACAAGCCAGTAGGGTGAGATTGGTACCATCAATTCCTGTGTTGTTCTGGAACCGCAGTGGTCCCAAATCCTCACATTTTCCTTACCCACATTCCTCCTGGCTTCTCCTGATCTCCACAGTACCTTTTTCAACATCCCCTTAGATCCTGGTAGTCAGTTCTTTTTTGCCTTTACCTGGGAAGGTTGTGAGCTTACGTGGAAAGTCTTACCTCTAGACTCAACTGAAAGCCTCACTTATTTTTCTCAGGTACTTCTCTCTAGTCATCCTGAACCACTGGACCCATATGGCTCCAGAGGAGAAAGTGAGGCTGGTCACTTTGCACAGCTCTCCCTCACTTAAATCCAATTCGCTTGCAAGTCATGGGATCACCTTCCTGATGTCATGGTCCTCTTTGAGAACAAAGGACAAACAACAACAACAATTCCACCCTTTTACAGTACATGAATGACCTTCTCCTTTGCTCTCCCACTAAGGAGGCATGTGTTTTTTTGTCTATTCTTCTGACCTCCCTTGCTCATAAGGGGCACAAAGCCTCCAGCGAAAAGTTGCAGTTTGCTTATGCCACAATTAAAATTTTGAGCTATTTGATCTGGCAGGCAAAGGAGAAATAATCCAACTATAGAAAGTTACTATAGGAATTAAGAAGACCAGGGTTCATCTTCAGAGGAGGATACTGATAAAAAAAAAAAGCCTTTCCTACACCAAAGAGTAATGTCAAATGATCATCTGCCCAAAAATAATTCCTAGAACTTAAAAAAGACTTTAAAAAATCAAATGAGAGAAATTGAAGAAAAAAATTTAAAAGTAAGAACAATCCAAGAAAAACAAGAACATTATGTAAAAAAAAAGTCAACCAACTGGAAAAGGAGATCCAGGATCTTAAGGAAAAAAATGACTCTTTGAAAATTAAAATTGGGCAAAGGGAAGCCAGTGAAGTTACAAGAGACCAAGAAATAATAAAATAAAATATAAAGAATGAAAAAAGAAGAGAATATGAAACACCTCATAAGACAAACAACTGATCTGGAGAACAGATCAAGAAGAGAAAATGTAAGAATAATCAGACTACCTGAAAGCTATAATTTAAAAAGGAATCTTGATGCAACAATACAAGAAATAATCAAAGAAAATCGTTCTGAAGTGTTAGAACAAGAGAGGAAAGTAGAAATAGAAAAAAAATCCACTGATCACCACCTGAAAGAAATTCTACAAAGAAAACCTACAGAGATATCATAGCCAAATTCCAAAACCCCCAGCTCAAGGATAAAATAAGAAAAAAAATTTAAGTACCACAATTACAAACACACAAGATTTAGCAGTGGTGAATGGAGCAAATGAAAGCTAATGACTTTATGAGAAATTAAGAAATTATAAAACAAAACCAAAAGAATGAAAAAAACAAAAGACAATGTGAAATATCTTATTGGAAAAACAACTGACCTGGAAAATAGATACAGAAGAGATAATTTAAAAATTATTGGACTACCTGAAAGACATGATCAAAAAAAGAGTCCAGACATCATGTTTCAACAAATTATCAGGGAAAACTTCCCTGATATTCTGGAACCAGAGGATAAAATAGAAATTGAAAATATCAACCTGAAAGTTTAGTTAAAAGAGGCAAACAGGCTAGGTGACATACACATTCATATTGTTTTATTCCCTCAACACTAGAAGAATACATGCATGCACAGAGCCAAAGCATAAGTTCTGACTGTCTGATAAAAGAATAAGCAGCCTTAAATATGTTTTAAAACAATCCCAACTCAGGGTGCCTGTGTCACTCAAAATTATGATCTCCATATAGGTTTAACCATAGTAAGAGAAAGGAATTTTCTTAACTGAATAGGTTGTAAACACAACAAGATAGGAGAGTTGATAAAGCATCAATCGAAAATACAACCCAGGATATCTGTGTTTAACATGCCATAAGATAAGAAAAGTCCCATTATTCAGGATAGTGTCTCAGGTTAAGGTCCTCAACCTTAGTGGCCATAAACAGAAGAAAAATGCTCTTAGTCAGCTCCATCTGGCCTTGTTGACACAGGAAGAGGCATTCTCTGAGTTTATTCAGAGAAGGAAATATTTGTTAGGCCAAGAAGCTTCTTCTGATTGATTAGTTCAGGTTCTGGCCCTTTTTGAGATTCAAATGATATTAAATGATTATCAAAAAAATCCACTGATCACCTCCTGAAAGAGATCCCAAAAGGAAAACTCCTAGGAATATTGTAGCCAAATTCCAGAGTTTCCCAAGTCAAGGAGAAAATATTGAAAGCAGCCAGAAAGAAATAATTCAAGTATTGTGGAAACACAATCAGGATAAAACAAGATTTAGCAGCTTCTCCATTAAAGGATCAGAGGCCTTGAAATATGATATTCCAGAAGTCAAAGGAGCTAGAATTAAAACCAAGAATCTCCTGCCCAGCAAAACTGAGTGTAATACTCCAGGGGAAAAATAGATAGTCAGTGAAATAGAGGACTTCCAAGCATTCTTGATGAAAAGATGAGAGCTGAATAGAAAATCTGACTTTTAAATACAAGAATCAAGAGAAGCATGAAAAGGTAAACAGGAAAGAGAAGTCATAAGGGACTTATTAAAGTTGAATGGTTTACATTTCAAGGGGTGAGAGAGGAATGTACTGGGAGAAAGAGAAATGGAGATGTAGAATGGCATCAATCATTTCACACTAAAGAGGCAGGAAAGAGCTTTTACAATGGAGGGGAAGAGGGGAGAGGTGAAAATGAGTGAACCTTATAGTAGAGGGAAGGACCTGCCCCTACCTTGGTGAGGAATGCTGCTTTTTTGTGAATTGAGTTCACTTCCATAACTCAGAGATTAAAGGAGCTTTGGAAGGTCTCTTCTACCCGCACTGAATTTGCCTACCACCTGCCCTAAGTGTTTTTCATTTCTGGGATTTACTTTCTTTCCTTTTAAAAGGCCTTGGTGAGGAGACCAATTCATATTTTTCTTGGAGGTTTTGGATGTAGGAGTTTTGACTTTGTTGTCTTCTTCTGAGTGTGTGTTTTTATCTTACTTGTCACCATAGTAACTTTCTATAATCAGAGTTTTTTTCCATTGTTTGCTCATTTTCCTAGCCTATTATTTGACTTTTAACTCTTTGTTAAAGTAGGGCTCTACTTCTAGGATAGAGGGCACACCATCCCAAGTTTCAGGGGTTTTGTGCAGCTGTTTTCAGAGACACTTCCAGGGACCTGTAAATTTTCAGTTCTCCCAAGGTGGTATGATCTAAGGAGAGGTGATTACTACTCTCCTGGCCTGTGCTTTGGTCTGTGAGCAACCACAAGGACTCTTTTCTGCCCTGGAACTGTGGGGAATGTCCCCCCTCATCCCAACCATGGCTGCAAGTTCTGCTATGCTACAGAGTCGTGACTCAGTGCTAGCAAAGAGACCCCTGTAATCTCCTTCTGACCAGTTGTTCGACAACCTTACTGTCTATGGGATGAGAGCTCCAGAAGCTGCTACTGTTGATTCAGTCACTCCCATGACCTGGTTTGCTGGGGCCAGGTCTGTGCTGGCACAGCCTACACTGGACTTCACTTCACTCTTACTCAGGTGTGACAGACCTTTCCTCCTGACCTTCTAAGTTGTCTTTGGTGTCTGTGGGCTGAGAGGTCTGGAAACTACCACTGCTGCCAGTGATTCAGTTGCCCCGAGGTCTGCTCCTAGTTTGCTGGGGGCCAGAATGCTTGCACTCCTCTCTCACCCTGATGCAACAGACCTTTTCTGCTGATCTTTCAAGTTGCCTTGGGCTAAAAATTGTTTCACCCCATTTTTTGGAGGTTCTGTTGCTCTAGAATTTGTTTAGAGTCATTTTAAAGGTATTTGGAGGGGTTTGGGGGAGAGTTCAGGTGAGTCCTTGCCTTTACTCTGCCATCTTGGCTCTGCCTCCCAAAATCAAGAAATTTTAACCCCTCAAAGAACTTGCATTCTATCAAGGGAAACAAGACATTGAGGGAAGTAAAGGTCACAAAAAAGAGATCTGGTCTGGAATGTCACAAAGATAAAGAATGGAAAAATCCTTTGAATGCCCTTCGTAGAGGCCATAGTAGTGTCAACTTGATTTTGGTTCTTAGAGCAAGACAGAAATCAGGGAAGGGGAAAATACCTGGGCAGTGGCAGGAAGGGTACATAGTCCCAAGAGTGCTCAGTCAAGAAGCTTGGCTCCTCCCAAGATGGGTCTCTAGTGATCTAGTTTGGAGGATTTTGCAATAGCAAAAACTATTGGTACTACTGCAGAATAGGATGAACAGGCTCAGCAACTACCCCAACTGCCTGTAAAATAGAAACTCCTTGAGGGAAGGAATCATTCTTTTGTCTTTGTATTTCTCAAACCCAGAAAAGAATCTTGCTTGATTATGTAAGTACATGGGATAATAGGAATGTGGGAGTAAGAGAAGGTTTAGAATTTGGGTGATAGTATCTTATAACACAGATATTAAATTTTCCCAGGTGGGTACTGCACATAGATTACCACAGCTTTGTAGAATACTCCACACATGTTTCTCAAGAGGTATCCTTTCTGATTTATGGGATTGGTTGTTAGGGTTAAGAAGCACAGCCTGGATGACAATGGCACCCACCAATGTACGCTGCAGTGGGTATGGTGACTAGTATGGTGGTATACTTGGTGACGCCTTTCCCCAGAAGGCAGTCTCCTCCAGGTCATTCTTCCAACCTTAAAGGCTGTGCTCCTGCCAAAGTTAAGTTGTCCAGACACAGACCATTAAAATATTTATTTCAAGACTTTTCTTTCTCCCATCTCCCCTTTTGTCCCACATGCTTGAAATAACATAACCCCAACCAATCCCAAAGAATAAAAGTTTAGAATGGGCAGAAAAGGAAGAGAATTGGTGAAAAGAACAAATTAAAGAAATACATCTTAGAAAAGGGCAAAGAGAGAGGGAAAGCATTTCATAATTTATCAATGTCAGCCATTATCCAGAGAAAACCTCTCTCGGTAAAAAAACAAAACAAAACAAACAAACCAACCATGCCCATAACCAATATAAATATACAGTAAAATAAATGCTTGTTGAATTACTGAATGTTTGCATGTATGACTGAATTTTCAATCAGATTTCCTCCCAGAACTTCCTGGCTGGGTGTAAAGGCAATCTGTGAATGGAAAGATCTTTCCCACCCATTTGAATGGGCTTCGGGGGCGGGGTTCTCAGGTTCCTGGGGGGAGTGGCTAGGACTGGAGCCAATGGTAGGCGCCTGAGTTCTGGTCCACGTGATGACATGAAGCCTGTGGTGGGAGGAGCTTGCTGAACAGTTGGAGCAGAGCTATGAGGCAGTTGGTGAGAGCAGTTAAGAGCTGAAGGAGAGAGGAAGCAGTCAGCCAGCTGGAACACAGCTTGGAGATTGTGGCAGAAGTGGCGGCAATGGCGACAGGTGCTACAAAAAAAGCAGGACTGACCCTCGTGGAGACCAGAGAGTGCTGAGCAGGGCTTGAGGCCAGTGGGTGGTCTTCTTGCTGGAGGGCCCTGGCATTGGAGGGGGAAGCACCAGTATGGCTTGGCTTGCTGCCATAATGTTTTTCTGTGGCCTCCTGGTCACTATTGTGAGATGGGCATACTGGTTTTGGAAGGTTCTTGCCAGGATGTCGAATTGGGGACACTGGTTCGTGGGTCTGCTACTTCTGAGTTTCAATAAATGCTTTAACTCCTCTGCCTTCTACTTAGAGAATTCCTTATATCCTGCGATTCTGGACCATTCAGGCATATTCATGATTATCTTTGAAGTCATGAATTCTGCCTTAATGATATACTGGGGCATTTGTTAATCATTTCCTAACAAAATGTCCATCCTTACGAATTGCTAATGTTTGCACTTGTGCATAGACTCAGCACATTTCTAGAAAGTACCCAGTTCAAGATACCCTAGCAGGTATCTTAGACTGAAAGTGTGAAAAGAATAGTAGAGCTCCAATAGCTCTTAAGTAGTCCTATGCTTTTTATATGTAAATAAAACGAAATCGAAAGAGGCCCTCCTCCCGCAGAGTCACAAACATAAATAGTGAAGTCAATATTTGAACCTAGGTTCTCTGATCACAAATCCAGCGCTCTCTCTTCTTCTTCTTTTTTCTTTCCAATTCTCTTTCAACCAGTAGAACTGAAGTTTCTTGATGCCCAGTCCAGTGCTCTTCCCAAGAACACACTTAGACCTTGACTGGTACTTTCAGTATAGCGTTACAAAACTAAGACTCTAGATACTCTGTGGAATTCCTCCTAAGTACTAGGAAAGCCAGGTGCATAGCTTCACCCTGGTGAATGGTAGTTAGTTCCTGGTTATCATCCTAAACCCAACCAGCCAAGTTTTTTTTTTTTTCAGGTAGATAACTAAGAGCAATATGTTTTTCAACACAATTCTGTTTTTGCTTAAAAAAAATCACATGTAACAACAACATAAAACCAAACAAACAAAGGCCTTGGCAACCTTCTCTAACTCATCCTGAAAGGGGCCTTAGTAGTTTTGCTATTCATTGTTTCTCCCTTTTCTGCTCTAAAGATCTGCCTTGCTTGCGTAAGGAAGCTCAAGCCCTGGTAAGCCATGCAATTACAGTTCAACAGCAGGTTCATCCATTTAGGTCTCCTAATTAGTCTTCAACAGCTTTTGGGGATGCTCATTTGACTAAAAGGGGGTTTATGTGAAACTGAATTGAACAATCTCCCTTTTGGGGACTCCGAATTGCGTGGCTGTTAGGCAGAGAAGAGTGTTGAAATAGCTGCACCAAGGCTACTGTGAACTCATTTGCCTTTTGCAGAGCCTGTTCAAACTTACCAGAACTAGGTTAAGTCTGCCTCCAGAAATCATTACTCTCCAGTTGTTCTATCATCTAGACTATCTCCTCTCCCAACCCCAGCATTTCAAGAGACTCCATGGTTAAAGTTAGTAGACAAGTCATGACCCACTGTTCCATCAACCCATCCAGCCGCCCCTCATGAGTGTAAAACTGTTGTCATAACTCCCATTTGGGGCCACTCTTGTACTCCAGTGCAGTACAGTGTCCTGGCCTTGGCCTCAACTATAGATGCTTTCTTTCTACACATGAATTTGGTTTATTTTCAGCAGGCGGGCTTGGGTTTTGGAAAGGAAAGAACCTCCCCCCCACTTCCCCACCCCCCCACCCCCCACCATCACACATTTCCAGAAGCAGGATCAACAAGCTTCCAAATGGATATGATTCCATATGGCAGACAGAACACATTGCATAGGCTGTAAGGGCTAAAATCTCACTGGCTAGTCTCCTCCACCCACCATTCCCAAAGGTACAAGCCCCATTGCTGAGGGAAGGGTTAGAGACCTGAGAACATAAGAGAAGGGTTACAATAGCTGCTGCTGAAGCTGTCTTCAGCTCCATCTTGTCCCTGTACTGTCTCCATCCCCACCCTTCCCCTGTTAATGTTCCATAGATTGTCCTGTGACAATCACAGGGAGGTCTCTCTGTTAGTCATTGCTGGCAAGATTCTTGCCAGAGTCCTCTTTAATAGGTTGATCCTTCACCTGGAAGATGGTCTCTACCTGAGAGCCAGTGTGGCTTCAGAAAGGGCCGAGGAACAGCCAATATGATATATGGGGTTCCTATCCAATCCATCATCAATCCCACCCGTGTTCCCCACATGAACACCTGCAAGTCATTCTGTAGTAAGTCACCACCTGAAGATTTCCCTGTCGCTGTGCCTCTAAATTATTCATGGCCGTCTCCTTGATCATCTATGGTTAAGAAGAAGAGACTCACACAGAAGAAGGAAGGAAAGAAATAAGCATTGAAGGCAGGAAAAAAACTTTTATTAAGCACCTACTATCTGCCAGACACTGTGTTAAGCACTACACAGATATTGTCGCATCTGATCCTTACAGCAATCCTGGGAGGTTATTATTATCCTTATTTTACAATTGAGGAAACTAAGGCACACAGGGGTTGCACTGTGTACTGAGCCACCCAGTCCAAGAGCACGGATTTGAATTTAAAAGACCTGGGGAGGAGGGAACAAGTATTTATTAAACACTAACTCTGTGGCAGGCACTGTGCTAAGTACTTTACAAATATTATCTCACTTGATCTTAACCACGAACCTTTGAGGTAGATGCTATCATTTTGATTCCCCTTTAACAGATAAGGAAACTGAAGCAAACTGAGGTTAAGCCACATGCCCAGGGTCATACAGCCAGTAAGTGATTAAGGTCAAATTTGCCTTCAAGTTTTTCTGACTCCAGACCCAGGGCTCTGCCTGGCTGGGTATAAATTCTCCTATTCTCTACCAGTATGAACTTTAGCAAATGGATTTTCTTCTCTGAATTCAGTTGCCTTATCTATAAAAGGAGGGATTATGTGAGAAAAGCCAAACAATTGTTTATTTCCTTTGACTCAGTGACTCCATTAATTAATCAATAAATAAATAATTGGTAAGCACCTATACCAGAGGTTCTTAAACTTGTTTGGCCTACTGCCCCCTTTTAAAAAAATTACTCACTGCTCCTCTGGAAATCTACTTTCTTTATCCCTTTAATGGTTTTTTTTAATTGCATCATTTTTTTTAAATAGAATTTTTTAAAAAAATGATGCATCTTGAATTTATTAATTTATTGTAAATTTGTGGGGTTTTTCCTGCATTGAAATTTTGATGATGCAATATTGCATCACATGCCTATATAGTATCATATTGCAAATAAGTCATTATATGCACATATTCCTGCCAATGCGTGCTGGGCTTCTCAATAATACTAGACATGTTGTCTGCCAATACTAGCTGGATAAGATATGTCAGCAGACTTGACCACTGAAGGGTTATAAATTGCATTTTGCATGTTTATTTGGAAAACAATATAATCATTAAGACTTTAACTCTGTTACATAACAGATAAAACATGTATGAACAGTTTTTCAAAATTTTGTACTCTTCTTTCCTCATGTTTCCACTGTCCCCTTATTTTTATTCAATGCCCCCCAATTGCATCTGAGGCTACTACAGGTCATATGGCCTATTAATGGGTGGGAAAGATCTTCAAATCTAAATTGTCATTACACTGCCCCCCCCCATTGTTCCACCACCCCCTAGGGAGTGGTATCACCTACTGTGGGAACCTACGACCTACACACTGCCTAGCACTGAGCTAAGACTGGAGATACAAAGAGAAGAAAAAGAGAGTCCATGCCCCAAGGAGCTTACAATCTAATATGGGAGACAACATGTAAGCATATACACAAAGCAAAGTTTAGCATTATTTACTTTGGAAAAAAAACCAATATTAAAGTAACTACTGTAATATAATGTCATATTATTATACATGAGTCGTATTATTGTGATATACTGTCATGCAAAACAGACGTACAATATTTAGGAGCTTAGAGTCTTAGAGCTGGAAAAGATTATCAATAGCACACACCTTTAAGAAGTCAAGAAAGAAAGGTCCCATATATAACAGAATATTGACAGCAGCACCTTTTTGTAATAGCAAAAAACTGGAAAGAAAGTGGACCCCTATCAGCTGGGGAGTGATTGAATAGATTGTGGTATATAAATATAGTGGAATACTATTGCTTCACTAAGAAATAAAGAATACGATGAATGCCCAGAAATGTGGACATTCCTGTGTGAACCGATGCAGAACTAAGTAAACAGAACTAGGAAAGCTATCTGTACAAAGACAACAACAAAAATAACAGTAAGAGAAAGTTGGACTCCAGTTGTTGTCGTTTTTCCTTCGTTTTCAAAGAATACTATGACATCAGAAAGATGAATCCATGACATGCAAGTGAATTGGATTTAGGTGAAGGAGGGCTATGCAAAGTCACCAGCCTCGCTTTCTCCTCTGGAGCCATCTGGGTCCAGTGGCCAGATTTAGATCAGGACGACTGGAGATGGCCCTGGATGCAATAGGAGGTGCAAATGCAGTTTTATTGCAATGACAAGTCTCAGTGCTAGAAAGCAGGTAATGAAACACTCCCAGGGATGGCCTGGTCAATCTTTAACTGCAGACTTTTGGTGGGGATGTATTTACAAAAACACTTTTGTGTTTAATATTTTATTGCCACTTTCTTAAGTCTAGACAATCATCGAACAATAAATCAAGCCCTGTGTCATTTGCCAATTTATAAGAAGAACTCTGAAAATTAAGCCATCTGCTCTCCAGTTAAGCTGATTCCAACATACCTCGTGACATTTTTTTCCTCTAAGTAAACAAATAATTGGGTAAAATGTTAAATATGCTGTTGAGAGTAGTCAATGTGTTAGTTGCTCCTGCTTAATTTTTTCATGCTACAAGAGAGGGTTCAATCAGGCAGAGGGTAGAACGGGTTATTGAGAAATAACTGAAACAAGAAAATGTTAATATTTAATAAACAAGTCACATTCTTTTTATTTTTAATTTTATTTCTTTTTCTTTTTCAAATTTATTTTTACTTTTCAACATTCATTTCCACAAGATTTTGAGTTACAAATTTTATCCCCATCTCTACCCTCCCCCCCATCCCAAGGTGTCATGTATTCTGATTGCCCCTTTCCCCAGTCTGCCCTCCCTTCTATCCCCCCACTCCACCCACCCCCCATCCCTTTTCCCCTTATTTTCTTGTAGGGCAAGATAAATTTCTATTCTCCATATACTCTTATTTTCCAGTTGCATGTAAAAATAACTTTTTTAACATTTGTTTTTAGAACTTTGAGTTCCAAATTCTCTCCCTTCTTCCCTCCCCACCCACCCTCCTTGAGAAGGCAAGCAATTCAATATGTTATACATGTATTGTTATGCAACCCACTTCCATAATAGTCATGTTGTGAAAGACTAACTATATTTTCCTCCATCCTATCCTGTCCTCCTTTATTCAGTATTCTCCTTTGAGCCTGTCCCTTTTCAAAAGTGTTTGCTTTTGACTACCTCCTCCCCAAATCTGCCCTCCTTTCTATCATCCCCCCCTCTTATCCCCTTCCCCCCTACTTATGTTATTGTTATATATGTTATTCCCTCCTTAAGCCAAATCCGATGAGAGCAAGATTCACTCATTCCCTTTCACCTACCCCCTATTTCCTTCCATTATAGCAACTTTTTTTTCCACTTTTGTGTGAGATAATTCACCTCATTCTGTCTCTCCCTTTCTCCTTCTCCCAATATGCTCTCTTACCCCTTAATTTTATTTTTTAAATATCATCCCTTCATATTCAACTCACCTTGTGCCTCGTGTCTATATATATGTATATTCCCTTCAACTACCCTAATACTGAGAAAGGTCTCATGAATTAAAAGTATCATCTTTCCATGTAGGAATGTAAGCAAAACAGTTCAACTTTAGTAAGTCCCTTGTGATTTCTCTTTCCTATTTACGTTTTCATGCTTCTCTTGATTCTTGTATTTGAAGTCAAATTTTCTATTCAACTCTGATTTTTTTCATCAAGAATGCTTGAAAGTCCTCTATTTCATTGAAAATCCATATTTTTCCCTGAAGTATTATGCTCAGTTTTGCTGGGTAGGTGATTCTTGGTTTTAATCCTAGCTCCTTTGACCTCTAGAATATCATATTCCAAGCCCTTTGATCTCTTAATGTAGAAGCTGCTAGACCTTCTGTTACCTGATTGTGTTTCCACAATACTTGAATTGTTTCTGGCTACAATATTCCTAGGAGTTTTCTTTTGGTAATCTTTTTCAAGAGGTGATCAGTGGATTCTTTCAATTTCTATTTTACCCTCTGCTTCTAGAATATCAGGGCAGTTCTCCTTGATAATTTCTTGAAAGATGATGTCTAGGCTCTTTTTTTGATCATGGCTTTCAGGTAGTCCAATAATTTTAAAATTAACTCTCCTGAATCTATTTTCCAGGTCAGTTGTTTTTCCAATGAGATATTTCACATTGTCTTCCATTTTTTCATTCGTTTGATTCTATTTTATAATTTCTTGATTTCTCATAAAGTCACTAGCTTCCACTTGCTCCATTCTAATTTTTAAGGCAGTATTTTCTTCAGTGGTCTTTTGGACCTCCTTTTCCATTTGGCTAATTCTGCCTTTTAAGACATTCTTTTCCTTTTTGGCTTTTTGGAGCTCTTTTGCCATTTGAGTTAGTCTATTTTTAAGGTGTTATTTTCTTCAGTATTTTGGGGGGTCTCCTTTAGCAAGTCATTGACTCATTTTTCATGATTTTCTTTCATCACTCTCTTTTCTCTTCCCAATTTTTCCTCTACTTCTCTTACTTGATTTTCCAAATCCTTTTTGAGCTCTTCCATGGCCTGAGACCAATTCATATTTTTCTTGGAGACTTTTGATGTAGGATCTTTGACTTTGTTCACTTCTTCTGGCTGTATGTTTTGATCTTCTTTGTCACCAAAGAAAGACTCTACAGGCTGAGTCCTTTTACACTGCCTGCCCATTTCCCCAGCCAAATACTTGACTTTTGAGCTCTTTGTCAGGGTGTGACTGCTTTCAGCGTGGAGAGTGCTCTGTCCCAAGCTTCAGGGGTTTTGCACTGCTATTTTCAGAGCTACTTCTATTCTGAGGTGGTATGATACTCCTCTCTTGGCCTGTGCTCTGGTCTGTGAGTGCAGGTACTCCTTTCTGCTGTGTAACTACCTGGAGGACTCCCTCTCCACAGCCACCACAAGCTCTGCCACACCAGCACTCCTCCTCCCCCAAGGACTGCCAAATATGACTGTGACCCAGATCCAAGTAGGGTAAAGCAAGAGAACACTGCCTCAGTGCCAGCAAAGGGATCCCTGCACTCTCACTCTGATCAGCCTGCTGATTCCCCCCCACCATCTGTGGGCATGGAGCTCTGGAAATAGCTGCAGCCACTGTTGCAGCCACCTCCACCACCCTGGGGCTGGGGCCAGACTGCACACTTCTCTCACCCAGGTCCAATACTTTTCCCACTGACCTGCTCCAATGTCTTTGGGTTTGCGGGTTGAGAAGTCTGGAAACTGTAATAACTCAGTGATTCAGGTCCCTGAGGCCTGTTATTCTTGGTCTACTCTGGCCTCGTCTTTTCTGGGTTGGCCCAAGCTGGGTTGGGCTCGGCTCCCAGCACGATGGGATAGACCCTTCCCAGGAGCCATCCAGGCCATCTTGGGCTGGATGCTTGTTTCACTCTGTCATTTTGTGGGTTCTATGGCTCTAAAATTTGTTTAGAGCCAATTTTTGCAGGTGTTTAGAAGGATTTGGGGGAGGGCTCAAGCGAGTCCCTGTTTTCATGCCGCCATCTTGGATCTGCCCCCCAACAAGTCATATTCTTTTTTTGTTGTTGTTTTTGAACATCTTTTTTTTAAAACTTTGAGTTCCGAATTCTCTTCCCTCTTCCCTCCCCACCCACCCTCCCTAAGAAGGCAAGCAATTCAACATAGGCCACATGCATATTACTATGTAAAACCCTTCCACAATACTCATGTTGTGAAAGACTAAGTATATTTTGCTCCTTCCTAACCTATCCCCCTTTATTGAATTTTCTCCCTTGATCCTGCCCCTTTTCGAAAGTGTTTGTATTTGATTACCTCCTCCCCCTGACTGCCCTCCCTTCTATCATCCCCCCCCTTTTTTTATCATCTTCCTCCTTCTTTCCTGTGGGGTAAGATACCCAACTGAGTGTGTGTGGTATTCCCTCCTCAGGTCAAATCCGACGAGAGCAAGATTCACTCATTTCCCCTCACCTGCCTTCTCTTCCCTTCCTACAGAACTGCTTTTTCTTGCCACTTTTATGCGAGATAATTTACCCCATTCTATCTCTCCCTTTCTCCCTCTCTCAATATATTCCTCTCTCATCTCTTAATTTGATTTTATTAGATATCATCCCTTCATATTCAACTCACCCTGTGCCCTCTGTCTATATGTATATATATACATATATACATACATACATACACACAAACACACACACACACACATATGCATATTCCCTTCAGCTACCCTAATACTGAGGTCTCATGAATCAGACACATCATCTTTCCATGTAGGAATGTAAACAAAACAGTTCAACTTTAGTAAGTCCCTTGTGATTTCTTTTTCTTGTTTACCTTTTCATGCTTCTCTTGATTCTTGTGTTTGAAAGTCATATTTTCTATTCAGCTCTGGTCTTTTAACTGAGAAAGCTTGAAAGTCCTCTATTTTATTGAAAATCCATATTTTTCCTTGGAGCATGATACTCAGTTTTGCTGGGTAGGTGATTCTTGGTTTTAATCCTAGCTCCATTCACCTCCAGAATATCATATTCCAAGCCCTTTGATCCCTTAATGTGGAAGCTGCTAGATCCTGTGTTATCCTGATTGTGTTTCCACAATACTCAAATTGTTTCTTTCTGGCTACTTGCAGTATTTTCTCCTTGACCTGGGAGCTCTGGAATTTGGTGACAATATTCCTAGGAGTTTTCTTTTTGGGATCTATTTGAGGAGGGGATTGGTGGATTCTTTCAATTTCTATTTTGCCCTGTGGCTCTAGAATATCAGGGCAGTTCTCCTTGATAATTTCTTGAAAGATGATACCTAGGCTCTTTTTTTGATCATGGCTTTCAGGTAGTCGAATAATTTTTAAATTATCTCTCCAGGATCTATTTTTCAGGTCAGTGGTTTTTCCACTGAGATATTTCACATTGTCTTCCACTTTTTCATACCTTTGGTTCTGTTTTATAATATCTTGATTTCTCATCAAGTCACTAGCTTCCACTTGCTCCAATCTAATTTTTAAGTTAGTATTTTCTTCAGTGGTCTTTTGGACCTCCTTTTTCCATTTGGCTAATTCTGCCTTTCAAGGCATTCTTCTCCTCACTGGCTTTTTGGAGCTCTTTTACCATCTGAGTTTGTCTATTTTTTAAGGTGTTATTTTCTTCAGTATTTTTTTCGGTATTTTTTTGGGTCTCCTTTAGCAAGTCATTGACTTGTTTTTCATGGTTTTCTCATGTCATTCTCATTTCTCTTCCCAATTTTTCTTCTACTTCTCTAACTTGCTTTTCCAAATCCTTTTTGAGCTCTTCCATGGCCTGAGACCAGTTCATGTTTTTCTTGGAGGCTTTTGATGTAGGCTCTTTGATTTTGTGACTTCTTCAGGCTGTATGTTTTGGTCTTCTTTGTCACCAAAGAAAGATTCCAAAGTCTGATACTGAATCTGAGTCTGTTTTCGCTGCCTGGCCGTGTTTCCCAGCCAACTTACTTGACCCTTGAGTTTTTTGTTGGAGTATGACTGCTTGTAGAGTAAAGAGTACTTTGTCCCAGGCTTGAGGGGATACGCTGTTGTTTTCAGAGCTATTTCTATACAGCCAGCTCTGCCATACCAGCACTCCTCCTTCCCCAGTACCACCAGCCTGGACCTGACTCAGATCTTAAGCAGGCTCTGCACTCCTGCTCTGATCTGCCACTTAATTCCTCCCACCAGGTGGGCCTGGGGCCAGAAACAATTGCAGCTGTACTTCTGTAGCTGCACCACCTCCGCTGCCCCTGGGGCAGTGGCCTAACTGAGAACTCCTTTCATTCCCTGCAGCTTTTCCCACGAACCTTCACTGTTGTCTTTCGTGTTTGTGGGTTGAGAAGTCTGGTAACTGCCACAGCTCACTGATTCAGAGCGCTAGGGCCTGATCCTCCCGGCTCCTGGTCGGGTTGGTCCCGGCACAGCCCATGCTGGGCTCCTCTCCCCTCAGCTCCCAGCTCTGTGCATGATAGACCTCACCCAGCGAACATTCAGGCTGTCCCAGGCTGGAGCCCTGCTTCTCTCTGCTATTTTGTGGGTTCTGCCAACAAGTCATATTCTTAAAAGCAGGGTATGAATGTGTGCAAGGGATTATCTGATGACATACTAGGATAGATAGGGGACAATCAATGACAACCATATCACCCATACGTTGATCACAGGCTTGTCTCCCTGTTAACTTGGTATCTCTAGATTCAAAGATGGTCTAGAAGACATGCTCAGAAAAATATCAGCATTACCACTGATTGAGCTATATCAATACTAGGCCTATACTCCAAAGAAACCAAGGAAAGAAGCATCTATAATTACCAAAATATTTATAGTAGCTCTTTTTGTGGTAACCCAAACTTAGTAACTAAGGTCTATCCTCCAATTGGAGAATGGCTAAACAAATTGTGATATATAAATGTGATTAAATATTATTATTATATGTATCACTGGGTATTAGATATTTGTGCATGCGTCTTAACCCTTTACTAAACAGAATTCCCTAATTATAGAGAACTTTTCTAATCTAAAATAGGTAGTACTTCTGCAGAGAGTGGGTAATTAACAAATGGTTGCCTTAATGGGTACACCTATGAATGAGGGAAGGGAAAGATGGAGTCTAGACTGGGTAATTGGGAATAGTGAAGGGAAGATGAAGATCTTAGGTGAGGTAAGTGGTGGGAAAGCTAGGGGCACTGGAAGGAGGGGGAAATGGAGACTTTTACACAGATAGGATGGAAGGAATGGAAATCCTAGGAAGGGAGATGGATGGTTCTGTATATATGATGGGAGGGTGGGGTGCAGTGAGAAGGAACGAGAACATGTCTAGAAGATGGATGGGGAGCCTGCGAAGGTAAGGAATGAGAGGAATGGAGTCCCTAGGCAGTGAAAGGAAGTTTTCACCTGAGTTGGCTCCAGTGACTACAACAGTCTTCCCAGTTAAGCCTATGGGGGAACTCTGGAGAGTCCAAATGTCTGACCCCTCTCCATACAGCTTAAATAGCACAACCAGGAGGAGGAAGAGTGTATCAGTAATTAAGGTGGGATTTTTTTTTACTGTTCTTTCTTTTGCAGCACTTATTTAATCAAGTACCCTTGACAAGTGTGGCCTTTGTTTCTTTGATTAAACCAGGAGTCTTTGATGACCTGCTTACTTCAAAGGAAAGCCTAGTTTACATGGGTTTGAGTCACATGTTTGTGACACTTTTAGGTCACATGGGTTTAAGACACATGTTTGTGATGCTTTTAGGTCTTGTGGGTTTGAGTTGCATGTTGTGATATTTTGACCCTGAACAGGGCATATAAACTCAGAGGTTGGTGTTTTGTCATTGGGTTCTCACTCACTGGAAGAGTGTTGGTGTGGAGACTCTGGGTAGCCGCTGGAGCCCCTGGGCCCCCCACCCCGGCTTTGAAGAAACCCAGATGTTGATGCTTCCCTGGTAACTATGTATTACTATGGATAGAACGGTTTGTGTTGTTTGCTCTGTTGATATTGTCTCTCTTTGTAATTTCTACTTTATTTGCTCTGAAGTTCAGGGTGCTGGGTTTTTACCCTGAACTAAGTGAATGATATATGTATGTTTAAATAAAGTGAGATTGTTAACCCCTTAAAGATCAAAGAATCTGGGCTAGTAGATCTTGCTGCTGGTCTTGTTTGGTCTTGTACCTCAACAACAGCTGTTGTTACAAAGAGGAAAGGAAGGGCATAGGAAATATAACTGCTCAGGCTCCCGGCTTTCATGCCCAGTAATGCCAACAGCTCCATAAAACTAAGAGGAGATCTAACCCTTTTGTGAGCTGAGATGAGACACCCCAGGCCACCCCAGTGTCCAGTGTCCTTCCTTCTGACTTTGAAAAGTTCTTATTTCCCTTAGGTGGAGGGGGAGGAGTTTGTGGTCTGGCAAAAGAATAGAGTACCTAGGACTTTGACCAAAGCACAATTTGAAATGAATTGGCCAAGCTCAATTGACCTGACCACAGGGAGAATGAAGGTCAATTGATTAATCCTGCCCTAAATCTTTATCACCTCCTAGCTGACAGAAAGATTGTAAAAAGGCAGCATGGAATACAAGAATGAGCCTGACAAGCCATTTCCTACCTCTGGGCCAGATTTTCCTGATGTCTATGAAGCAGGATATGTGCAGGGTGCTGGGCTAAGCCAGGAATAATGCCACTCAGAGCCCATCACCCCATCCCCCACACCATTTACAGGCTCATCTCCTTGTAACTTTACACTCAGAAATGACCAAAATGGCTTTCTTCATCTTCAATCTTGAGCTCCCTAACTCAAAAGAGGAAGACAAAATCAATGCAAATGACTGGGATTTAAGAGCAGAAGGAAAAAAGCACAGAGACAGACAGACATTAAAGCAACATTGAGCAGAGGGACAGCAGTAGGGCACATGGTTCTGCCCTACCTGCTCCTCCTCTCAGTTGGTCTGAGCTGGTGCAGAAGAAATGAATGGTTAAGGATTTTTCTACTTTACCATTGTCTACATACACTTTCTCTTAGACTGTTGCCAATCCCTGTCCCTTGATCTAACAGTAACCCACTTTCTTCCTGCCTTGCTTTGGCTTCTGTTCTGTTGTTGGTGCATCCTGCCTTACACTGGAGACTTCCTAAAGGTTCAGCTCCCTAACAGACAGAGCCTCCCTGAAGGTAAGAACAACTTCCTCTTCAAACTGGTGGCTCTCTGAGGGTTGGGCTCTCTTTTCCCTCATCTGAGGGCTCCCTGTGGCTAAAGGCACCTCTTCAGACAAGGAATATGCATTGTGCATGCATAGTGTGAGACCTACACTTTGACTAATTGAGATTTTAATAAAAGATGTGTGTGTAACCTGCAGCTGTTTGTCCTCATCTCTCTGGATTGTTTACTCCTATTTCTGGAGTAATGCTTGCCAGCAAGCCTGGGCGATTTTGGGTGGCCTTGATATAGGAGAGAGGGATCACCTTTCATTCCCTCCAATGGAGATCACAGTGGATTCTCATTTGCAAAAGGCTTCCCCAACTCTTTTCTTGGGAAGTATTGCTCAGTATCAATCTGCCAGTCACTCCATCCACCAACTATGGTTATTTGTGGCATATTTACTTCACTAGAGGGGTACCACTGGCATGCTCATTGGCCTCAGCCAGGAGTCTCCCCCAAGGAGAGAAAAAGAAAAATTCCTCCAATGGCTCATCCTTTAGGTGGGGGGTTTCCCCGGGGTTTTTATTACCAATTACTGCCTCCTAGTTACACTAAACACAAAGAAGACACTAAATACAAATTGGACACCAAAGGAAACAAAGTAGTAACTTCCCCAGCAGTGTGAGGGCTTAACTTTGGCTCAGAAGAGTTTGTGTGCACAATGAAGAGTTCAGAGGCCGAGCCCAAAATCAGAAAAGGCATTTATTATTCTTCTCATGAGAAAGGGCATCACCCAAGCAGCAGAGGTTTGGGTGTACCAACTGAGCCAAGGAAAAAACCTGTACTTATGGTCCTAATGCAATACCCCTCCCCACTTCTCCCCCTTCCTCCCATTGGCTGGAATTTAGGGTGCACAATCTAAAGGCAGATAAACTTTGCCTAGAAACCGGGAGGCTGGGGCTCCTTATCTGGCAGGTCCAGGAAACCTTAGAGATAAAGGGTCAGAAAAAAAAAAAAACTTTTTACACCTGTTCGTGTAAACTCCTTAAAGGACGAAGGTCTTCTGAAAAACAGGATATCTGTGGTCAAACTGGTCAGGCATGCCTGGAGGTCATATAGCAATGCTACCATACCCCCACCTTAGTGCTGGTCTCCTAAATCTAACTGCTTAAAACTGTTCAGACAGCTATTAACCCCTGAGGAAACTTCACTCACTGTCCATCTCACACCTTGGGATTGAGGGGAGAGTCAGGTCTCCAGTGCAATCCCCTGTGGAGAAATCTCTGCCCACCCCTCCCTGTGAAAATTCTGCCTGAGTATTCTGGGGAGGCCCCCCATAAGAGGGTGCTCTGAGGACCAGCCTCCCTCTCCCAGTTCCTTTGTGGTTGCCAAAATGTTAGGATCAAAATCAAGGTAAACTGAGGCACAAAGTTCCAAGCAGGATTGATTTATTGACAAAGGGAGAATCTTCCAGTAAACAGGTTCTCAGCCTCCTCAGCTAGCTAAGACCCCAAATGAAGGGGACAGTCCTCTTTTATAGTGACAATCATTTAATATCAATTTAGTAACTTCAATAAGGGCCAGAGCCTGAATTGATTAACCAGAGGAAGAGCCTGAACTGATTAAGCAGAGGAAGAGCCTGGACTGATTAACCAGGAGAAGAGTCTGAACCTAACAACCTCTTTGTTCTCTGAGTAAACTCAGAGAATACCTCTTCCTATGTCAACAAGACCAAATGGGGCTGACATAAGAACATTCTTTCCTCTGGCCATTAAGGATGAGACCCTTAACCAGAGGCACTATCTTGACTTATTGTATTTACAACCTACCCAATTGAGAAAATTCCTTTTCTTGTATCATGGTTAAACATTCATGGAGATCATAAAATTAAGTAACACAGACACGTTGAGTTGGGACAAAAAATGTACTTAAACCTTCTCGTTCTTCTGCTCAGGCTGTTGGATTTTATCTGGCCCCATACATGTATGTATCCGCTAGCTTTAAGGGAATAAACAATATGGATTTACATATCACCTAGCTTGTTTGTCTCCTTTAACCAAACTTTCAGGTCAACAATAGACCAAAGGAAGAGTATCCCAGAAAGTGAAAGCAGCATCCTAGATGAGGAAAATGATGTGACGGGCTGCAGAGTTTGTAGCAATACAGGCATCAGGGACAATATTGTTGACTGGAAATTGGGAATGCAAGTCCAGCAACAACTCCTCCTTTGACTTGGATTGATGAAGACTACTTGCATTCTATAAGAACAACTGATGGTATACAGATAACACACCAGATATCAAAGAAGGGCAATATCCTGCAAGTGCAGCTGGTAGAAAAAAGATAATAGGTTTTCTCTTAATTAAAGTGATTTAGAGGAAAGCTGAACTTTTAAATTCACTCAGAGGGAAACACTGAATTTCTGAACTTATGTACTTATGAAATTAGCTTAAAGACAAAGAAAGTGATTTGGGTAGTTATACAAAATGCAGCATTGCCTATTACAGAATAAAATCAATTACAAAATAAAATCAATCAATTACAGGATAAAATCAATTTGGTTTTCTCACTAAACAAATTTAGTATATGAACTGATGGAACATTGAGCCATAAGAAGGGATGGAATGGACAATTTCAGTGGAAACTGCAAAGACCTTTTTGAACCGATGCAGAGGAAAGTGAGCAGAACCAGGAGAACAATGTATCTACCACCATCACATTATACAGAAAAACTTCAAGAGTCTTCAGATCAGTTTAGTGATAAGCCACAAGGTAAATCAGGTCACTACAGTGAGAGTGGGAATACTGGGAGCCAGGGGTCACTGGACTTTGATGAGTCATTCTCTCTTGGATACTTTCTCTAGGTTGGTCAGTCTGGCTGAGGTGTTCCAGAGACTGTGGGCCACTTCAGGGTCCCGGGCAGGCTCAGCAGGCAAGGTCAGCTTACATTTGGAGGTAAAATACTTTCCTGAAACGCCATCCAGTTCTTCTGCTAAGCTCAGGTACAGGACTGGAATGGCACCCTGTGCAGGGCTCTTGGGTGACAGCAAAGGGAAAAGGGTCAGATATGAGAGTCACACCCAGCTGAAGGGATCCAGGGACACATGGGAGTGGGGCAGAAGATAATTCCTCCTAATCCACAGTAGAAAGAGCACTCTGGTCTGGCTATTAATCTCAGCTCTAACACTACATTACCCCTTCTCTGAATCTTAGTTTTCCTTTCTATAAAATAAATAGAGATAATAACACATCTATCACGACGTGTTGTTGTAAGAGAGATGCTTACGTATTATAAAAGAGGAAATTATTATCTAAATATCAGTTATGATTCTAGGAGTCAAGTACAGAGGCTACACATGGCTCTGGGATCTAAGGAACAGGGGTAATGCTAGGAGAGGCACAGAGAACACCACTTTCTAGACCCCTGAGGAGGACATGGGACACATTAAACAGAACACCCCTTCCAGTATCTCCTCACCTTTAAGAAGACACTCAGGAACCAGAAGATACTGCGGTACAACCAGTTATGATTTTTCATGATTTCCGTCTTTACAATCCCTGGATCCACTGAATTCACTGTCACACCTGAAGTATATTGAGTGAAATATAGGTCCAAGTGAGAGGGGATGGCTATAAGAAGGTGTTACAATAATGGAAGTGGGGAGCTCCCTGTCAAATAGAGCCCCAACTTCTTTCCCTTGCATTCAGAACCTTCCACGATTTAGCTCAAACCTGCTTTTCAAACTTTATCTCACTTTCTCTCCAGCCCAAAACTTGCCCTACCTTTTTTCATGGTGTTCCCTGGACCCAGAATTTCCTTTCCTCTCCTCTACACCTTTGGGCAGTCTAACAACCATCCTCAAGGGTGACTTTCCTCTGGGAAGCTTTTCTCAATCTCTTCCAGCTGAAAGGAACCTTTCTTTAACCTGAACTCATAGCACTCTGGCCTCCTCTTACATACTTCTTTGCTGGGACTTTGCTGGGACTTTTCTATGCCTGTGTTTTCACAGAATCAGAGAATTTCAGGGGAAGAGGGAAAGATTTATGCACTCCTCTCTCTCATCCATCTGATGCAGTCACAGGATGTAAGCACAGGTGTTCAGGTTTTAATGTATCAATAAGGCATTAACACCCTGTTAACCTATTAAGAAGAATGAACGCTTCTATGAATCAGAGAGGAGAAATCCCATTGGACAAGCAGGAAAACTGGTCATGCCTTTGTTGATCTTAGTCCTGCAGACTGCAGTTCAAGTGAGTTGAAGTAAGCCAGCCACTCAGGGAGGGAGCTAGCTCTTCACCTTTTGGGGGAGGGAGATAAGGAAGTAATTTTTCTCCCTTTCCCCTTTCCCCATCTCACTGATCTTGTGGTCTAACAGCAGAGCTCCTTGCCCAGGAGGAAATACCACATCCAGCCCCTAGAGAGGCAGATCCAGAGCATTAAAGGTACAATGGCACAAGGTGATGGAATCCTAATAAAGTTGCCCCCAGACTCAATATACCCACTGACCCCAGATCCATTTCACATATTTGAACAGGTGTGCCCTTGTACTCAACCACAATCACATCATCCATTTAGCCCAAGACAGGACCATAATACCTAATTATCCATCTTGACCAGACAGGACCACAAGAGCTAGCCAATCAGCAACATGACCAGGATGTTTGACCACCAAACCACAGAAGGGACCCCTCCCCATTACCTAATTCCTTAAGGAATCCCTCCTACCTTTTCAATATTCATAATTTCTGTTGTGTAATCAGCATCATTGCACCCTCAATTTGCCTTTGTTGTCTTAGTAAGAAGCTGGTTCCTCTTGGATCCTAGCCCACTTCTGAGGGATGTCAATCCTCAATAAATGCCTATACTTGGATTAGAGGTGGTCTGATTGAATTTTTTGAGACAACCCCACAACACACCATGAAACCACAACAGAGGGAGCCGGGACCTGTCAGGTCATTTGTGCACTCTAGTCCATGTCTAAGAATCCCCACTACAATATCACCAGGTGGTCATCCAGTCTTTGCATAAAGACCCTCGTTGATAGAGAGCTCACAACCTCAGAGGCAGCTCATCCCACTTTTAAGCTGCTCTGATCATTAGGAAGTTTTCTTTACGTTGAGACCAAATATGCTTCTCAGAAACTTCTACCCGCTGGTCCTAGTTCTGACCTCTACACCTAAGAACAGGTCTCCTCTCTCTTTCTTTTTTTTCAATTCTATTTAATATATTTAGTTTTCAGCATTGGTTTTCACAAGAGTTTGAATTATGAATTTTCTCCCCATTTCTACCCTCCTGCCCACTCCAAGATGGCATATATTCTGGTTGCCCCGTTCCCCAGTCAGCCCTCCCTTCTGTCAACTCGCTCCCCTCCCATCCTCCTTCCTCTTCTTCTCTTGTAGGGCAAGATAAATTTCTACGCCCCATTGCCTGTGTATCTTATTTCCTAGTTGCATGCAAAAACTTTTTTTGTGTGTTTTTGAATGTCTGTTTTTAAAACTCTCTCCCCTCTTCCCTCCCCACGTACCCTCCCTAAGAAGGCAAGCAATTCACCATAGGCCACATGTGTATCATTATGTAAAACCCTTCCACAATACTCGGGTTGTAAAAGACTATGTTTTGCTCCTTCCTAACCCATCCCTTTTTATTGAACTTTTTCCCTTGACCCTGTCCCTTTTCAAAAGTGTTTATTTTTGATTACCTCCTCCCTCTGTCTGCCCTCCCTTCTATCATCCCTCCTTTTTTATCTTCTTTCTCCTTCTTTCCTATGGGGTAAGATACCCAACTGAGTGTGTATGGTATTCCTTCCTCAGGTCAAATCTGATGAGAGCAAGACTGACTCATTCCCCCTCACCTGCCTCCTCTTCCCTTCCTACAGAACTGCTTTTTCTTGCCACATTTATGCGAGATAATTTACCCCATTCTGTCTCTCCCTTTCTCCTCTCTCACTATATTCCTCTCTTATCCCTTAATTTGATTTTATTTTTTTAGATATCATCCCTTCATATTCACTCACCCTGTGCCCTCTGTCTCTCTCTCTCTCTCTCTCTCTATATATATATATATATATGTGTGTGTGTGTGTGTGTGTGTGTGTACATATGTATATGTATGTGTATATATATGTATATATACCTACATATATATGTACATACACACATATGTGTATATATATACACATATATATATATATATACACACATACACATATATATGCGTATTCCTTTCAGCTATTCTGATACTGAGGTCTCATGAATCATACACATCATCTTTCCATGTAGGAATGTGAACAAAACAGTTGAACTTTAGTAAGTCCCTTATGATTTCTCTTTCTTGTTTACCTTTTCATGCTTCTCTTGATTCTTGTGTTTGAAAGTCACATTTTCTATTCAGCTCTGGTCTTTTCACTGAGAAAGCTTGAAAGTCCTCTATTTTATTGAAAATTCATATTTTGCCTTGGAGGATGATACTCAGTTTTGCTGGGTAGGTGATTCTTGGTTTTAATCCTAGCTCTGTTGACCTCCGGAATATTGTATTCCAAGCCCTTCGATCCCTTAATGTGGAAGCTGCTAGATCCTGTATTATGCTGATTGTGTTTCCACAATACTCAAATTGTTTCTTTCTGGCTGCTTGCAATATTTTCTCCCCAGTCTGAGAGCTCTGGAATTTGGCAACACTATTTCTAGGAGTTTTCTTTTTGGGATCTTTTTGAGGAGGTGATCAATGTATTCTTTCAATTTCTATTTTGTCCTGTGGCTCCAGAATATCAGGGCAGTTCTCCTTGATAATTTCTTGAAAGATGATATCTAGGCTCTTTTTTTGATCATGACTTTCAGGTAGTCGAATAATTTTTAAATTATCTCTCCAGGATCTATTTTTCAGGTCAGTGGTTTTTCCACTGAGATATTTCACATTGTCTTCCACTTTTTCATTCCTTTGGTTCTGTTTTATAATATCTTGGTTTCTCATAAAGTCACTAGCTTCCACTTGCTCCAATCTAATTTTCAAGCTACTATTTTCTTCAGTGGTCTTTTGGACCTCCTTTTCCATTTGGCTAATTCTGCCTTTCAAGGCATTCTTCTCCTCATTGGCTTTTTGGAGCTCTTCTGCCATTTGAGTTAGTCTATTTTTTAAGGTGTTGTTTTCTTCAATATTTTTTTTTGGTATTTTTTTGGGTCTCCTTTAGCAAGTTGTTGACTTGTTTTTCATGGTTTTCTCTCATCATTCTCATTTCTCTTCCCAATTTTTCTTCTACTTCTCTAACTTGCTTTTCCAACTCCTTTTTGAGCTCTGCCATGGCCTGAGACCAGTTCATGTTTTTCTTGGAGGTTTTTGTTGTAGGCTCTTTGACTTTGTTGACTACTTCAGGCTGTATGTTTTGGTCTTCTTTGTCACCAAAGAAAAATTCCAAAGTCTGAGACTGAATCTGAGTCTCTTTTCACTGCCTGGCCATGTTTCCAGCCAACTTACTTGACCCTTGAGGTTTTCAGCAGGGTATGACTGCTTGTAGAGTACAGAGTACTTTGTTCCAAGCTTGAGGGGATGCGCTGTTGTTTTCAGAGCTATTTCTATACAGTCAGCTTTGCCACACCAGCACTCCTCCTTCCCCAAGAACCACCAGCCTGGACCTGACTGAGATCTTAAGCAGGCTCTGCACTCCTGCTCTGATCTGCCACTTAATTCCTCCCACCAGGTGGGCCTGGGGCCAGAAGCAACTGCAGCTGTAGTTCTGTAGCTGCACCACCTCCACTGCCCCCAGGGTGGTGGCCAAACTGTCAACTCTTTTCACTCTGTCCCCCACAGCTTTTCCCACTAAACTTCTCTGCTGTCTTTGGTGTTTGTGGGTTGGGAAGTCTGGTAACTGCCACAGCTCACTAATTCAGGGCGTTAGGGCCTGTTCCACCTGGCTCCTGGTCTGGTTGGCCCTGCTGCCACCCATGCTGGGCTCTGCTCCCCTCTGCTCCTAGCTCCATGCGCGATAGACCTCACCCAGTGACCATCCAGGCTGTCCTGGGCTGGATCCCTGCTTCCCTCTGCTATTTTGTGGGTTCTGCAGTTCTAGAATTTGTTCAGAGCCATTTTTGTAGGTTTTTGGAGGGACCTGGTGGGGAGCTCATGCAAGTTTCTGCTTTCCAGCCGCCATCTTGGCTCGGCCCCACCCCTCCCCCTTCCTTAAGACAACTCTTACTAGGGTGTGACTTTGATGAGGGGAAGGGCCACATCATCACAATCAGCTGAATGGAGGAATATATAAGGAAGTGTTGGGTTGTGGGAAGAATGGGCCACGGAGGTAGTTTTAGAGGGGAAGTGAGATTGCCCTCTCTCTATCTCTTGACCTTCTTGGAATGGAGTACCCTCACAGCACCTGAGTCATAAAGGTCATGTCCATAAAGAAAAGTAAGAAAACCAGATCAAACCCTTTTTATGGATATAGCTAGGGTAAGAATTTTTAACAAATAAGAGCTAAGATCAATCACAAAAGATAAAATAGATCATTTAGTATGTAAAATTGAAGTTTTTGCATGAAAATTAATTTAACTAGGATAAAGAATGGAAGTGGTTGATAGGGGGAAAAATCTTCATACCAAATATCTCTGATAAGATTCTGATATCCAGGATATATAGGTAACTAATGTGAATATGGCAACTAGGTGGCACAGCGGATAGGGTGGCAGGCCTGGTTGAGAAGACTTGCCATCTTAAGTTGAAATCTGGCCTCAGACACTTTAGTAGCTGTGGGACCCTGGACATTTAACCGTGTGCCTTGGCTTCCCCATCTGTAAAATGAGCTAGAGAAGGAAATGGAAAATCACTGTAGTATCTTTGCCAAGAAAATCCCAAATGGTGTTATGAATAGTAGAACACAACTGAAACAACCAAACAACAACAAACACGAATACAGAGACAAGGACAGTGGTTTTTGTGATTTCATTAGTAAAGGGAATCTGAGGGTGAGGAAACTCCCATTACCAACATCTGCTGCTGTTGTTAGCCTGACAGTGACTGTGTTAGTGTTTATTTCTGTTTTCCCTCATTCAGTATAGGGCCCTTCCACATGGATCAAAGCAGGTATCATGCAAAGCAGTTTAGAAATCTTACATTATTATTGAAAACTTAAGTATTTCTAGAAGTGTTTGTTAAATTTATGAAGTAAGCATAACTATACCTGTAACTAAGGCAGGGAGACTTGGGCTTCACCTCTAGGCACTGAAATTTAGAGAGTACAAAAACTTGAGATATGTATGCCTTCAGCAGCTTAAAAGCCACAATTCTTCCTCTCCAGCAAGTACATTTGTCTCAATTACTTGTATTATTTTTATATTGTAAATTACAAAGTTGTTTTGAGGGTGCATTTTGGTCTATTTGCCCCAGACTCATTTTAGGCTTTCTTAGATACCAAATAACATTCTGGACTTGACAATAGGTATTCTGGGATGTGAGACTATTCCCCTCTTGGACCTCACTTTTTATGCTTGTAATGCATTGATTATGTATTGCTATTGTGTTTGTGTCTCTTCCTTCCACCAGACTATAAACTCCATGAGGACAGGGATAGTGACTCAACCCCTAGCACAGAAGCCTGTACACACTAGGAACTTAAATATTTGCTGAGTTGAATTGTATTGAATAGAATAGCTATGGGGGAGTGCTGGAGTTTGGGGAATGCAGAGAAAGGTACTAGTGGTTCTTTATCTTTCAGTATTCCCTTACTATGCACTACACATATGTATGATGTGGGTTCATTCTGGAGAACAGAGCTAGGGGACATGTTGACAACACAGTAACACAGGCAGATGTGTAAGGCTGTGGCAGGAGAGGAGAATATTGGAAATGGAGGGAATTGTGGGTCAGTGCAGGAGGGCAGCCAGGAAAGATGGTGGCAGCTAAGATTTAGGAGATATCAAAGGACCACTTAGAGGTGAAGTAGACAGGATTGGAGGGGTAATGTAAGAGGGAGAAGCCAGGAGAGATGTTGGGACTATAGTCGAGTAGGTGTAGAAGGGCTATGGGATGAATAGGTGGATGGTAGACAAAACTCTAGAGGTGGTATAAGGGTAGAAGCATGGTTACCTGTCTTTTGAAGTCTCTGGGCAAGCTCTCTGGTGAAAAGAATTAACAGCAGTTTGGAACAGTCATATGGCTGGTTTGAAAGAAGGGGGCACCCAGCCCCTACTAGGTGCTGTTCATCCACAAACCCATGCTTATGTCGAAAAGAGCTCACATTCACCACTCGGGCTGAACCTGCCCCAAGTAGGCCCTCTGAAATAAAAGAAGAACTCTCCTTACTCCAACACTCTGAAGGCAGAAAGTGATTTGCTCAGGGTTACACAGTCAATAAGTTGATCAAAGTCAATTAAAGTATTTCAGCTGAGACTTGAACCCAGATTTCCTGATTTTGAAATTCAGTGCTCTTCCCACTTTTTAACACTGCCTCTTCACTCAGAGAGATAACCTCTTCCAGGGAAACCTTCAATGGCTCCCCCCACCCCACCATCCACCATCCTCTCTAGGGGTAACAATAGCAGTTCTTTGAATGGAGGTTATGTCTCCTACAGACTGGAGAACGATCTCTGGAAAGAGCACAGAACCTAAACTTAGAGGATCCAGGTTTAAAGGCCAAGCCTGATGTTTACCACTATAAGGACAAAAGAGGGTAAATAGTGGTGGGCCCCAGCTGTGCAGAGGGGCTCCACCTGTTGGGAAGGACACTGCCCTTGTGTGTGGCTTGAAGGGAGTCAGAATAGAGATCTCTAGCCTCTTTTCCCCCTCCCCCTTCTCCAAGAGAGAGTTTCATTCCTGCCAGGAAAGGAAGCAGGAGGTTGGGGCCAGAGGCCACTCTACTATCCTCAGAGAGAGAGAGAGAGAGAGAGAGAGAGAGAGAGAGAGAGAGAGAGGATACTGGGCTAGAATGACATCTATCTACTCCCTTGCTCCCTTAAATATTGTTTGTCTGGGGGATATGATGGGGTCTATCTAACTTGTTATTGCTTTATCATTTGGGGGAAGGGAACTCTGAGCTCTATATCCAAGGCTTGATATTTCCCACCTAATACCAGTTTCATAAAGAACATGTGGCAAATAGCAAAGAAACCCCTTTATCCAAATCAATAGCAAAACAGAGAGCAGAGAAGGTATACATAGGAAGCCATACACCAGACAATACAGAGCAAAGGAGCTTTCCCATTGGGAGTGAGATAACTCAGCTCAACCAAGAGAGGTCTTGGATCTCACCCAAGGGGAAACTCCCTAAAATCGCTAGAGTAGCATGCTAGATATAGGGATGTGATGAACACTCCCTACTCCTCTTTGTAGAGCTGTTTCCTTCAGCAACCTGAAATGGGATTGGTATCTTCCATCTTGTCTCCTAAAGCTGAAAACCAGAAGGACTTGAAGTGACTCAACGCTTAAAGAAGCAAGAAGAAGACTCCAAGCCTGATGAGTCCGCAAAGGAGACTGTCATTTGGCAAGTCCCAAAAGAAGACTCAAAGGGGATTGGAGCTCTTAACTCTTGAGCAGGGTAGAGCCTTCAGCTTCACCAATAAGGAGAGAATCCCATACCAGTGGGCTTTGAGACAGGGGTTACACCACCTTTAAATGAAGTTGTTGGAACTGAGGGCCCCAATACATAGCTCCTGGTTTATACAGTTGGCATGCAATTTTTGCATTAAATATCTCTCTTTGGGGATTATTTTGCCCCCACCTCGGTCTGCTCTGAGAACATGAGCATTTGGCCTATGTCAGGGAGTCATGGAAAATGACTTTCAACTTGCATACAAGCATTCAGGCTACATCAGAGCCCTAATTGGGGGTGGGAAATTTAGGCTTTGCTCCAGAGCACTAACATTGGGTGGTGGGGTGGGGGGGGTGATGTCTGACATCATTTAAACAGCTTTTACAGAAACAAATGAATTTAGCACATAATTAGCAAGCATAGTTAAACCAGGAAGCTATGGGATACCTCTCTTTCTTCCCCTCAAGCCCCTAGAACCCACACCCTCAGTGACCTTTTCCCTGTCTTGCCCTGCCCTGCTCCATCCCCACTCCCACCAACCTGGCAGTCTTTCCTCCGAACTTGTCTCCAGATATCTTCAGGCTTCACCTCATGGGGATCTATGTCCCACAATCTTTTTATTCCCTTTACTAAAATATCTCAAAAAGATGATTTGAGGGTATGCTTTCTGTTGCTTGCCTCAGGGTGCATTTTGTGAAGCTTGCTGCATAAACCAAAATCATTGAATGTGAGAGTTAGCTAATACAATGTCAAATATAGGATGGGTTTTGTATAATCTAACAAAAAACATTCAGCAGCTCATGCCTGAAATGATGAAAATTTAAGATAACATTTGTCCCCCAGAGGTCCCACCTTGGTCAGGGACTTGGACCACATTGTTTATAATACCCATAAGGAAAAGGCTTTACTGATCCAGGCTGCAGGCCCCTGTGTCCTGGTAAGTTGTGTTCATGCACAAGCTGTTCTCCAGGGAATCTAGTCTGTTTTGTCTCTATGTCTCCTTCCATATCGCCTTCTTATAGCGCAATAATATCACATTAATATGTCACAACTTTTTCAGCCACTATTCATCCCCTCAATTTCCAATTCTTTGCCACCACAAAAAAACTGTTATAAATGTTTTTATACAAACAGGTTTCTTCCCTGCCCCTTTTTCAAACCTCTTTGGGATAGAGACCTAGTAGTGGTCTTGCTGGTGTCAAAGAATATGCATGGTTTTATAGCCCTTTGGGCATAATTCCAAATTCCTCTACAAAATGGTTGGATCAGTTCACAACTCCACCTATGGTACAATTTTCCCACATCCACTCTAACATCTGTCATTTTCCTTTCCTGTCATATTAGCCAATCTGATAGGTATGGGGTGGTACTTCAGAGTTTTTTTTAATGTGCAAAAGACTGTTGCCCTGCTCTCTGCACCATCCTCTGGCTCCCTGAGCTATCTGTGGCTTCCCATTTGTTTTTGCAGTCAATAAAAGGGTTTAGAAACTAGAACCCAAAACCAGAAGCCAAATGGTAATTGGGCCTGTTCTTAGACCAATGTTGTTGGGAACATGGGTGTGCCCACGCTTTATGTATGATGACAAAGGAGGGCAGAAATACTCAATATTTCTTTAACTACAGTTTTCTCTACCTAAGAGAATGACGGCTTTTTCTACCTAGATGAATGATTGATGTAGACAGTGTAGTAGCATGAAAGGCCACTGGATTTGGAGGACTTAGAAATTCTTGGTGAATTCAAAATACACCAGATCTTAGTGAATTATAACTGAGAACACAGAAAGAATTGATGAATGTTAGTTAATAACAATAATAATAATAATAATTAATGTTGGTGAGCTGTTGTTAGAGATCTCTGAAAAGAAAACAACTGAAAAATGGGACAAGAAAGCAACTCTCAATTTTCAAGAATAGGAAGAGAGAAGATTCTTTTAAGTATATATTGATAAGTTGAACTTTGATCCCTGACAGAATTCTAGAATATATCATACCATATATAGATGGACAGCTTGTGAGCACGTTGAAGGGAAAAATCATTAATCTCAGAGAGCTGGTATGACTTAACTAGACCATTCTCAATTAACCTCAGTCCCTTTTTCTGAGACTTAGTAGACTGGTAGATCAACTGTTAGACCAAAGATCACAGGATCCTAAACTGCAGCTGGAAGGGACTTTCTAGGCAATGGAGTTCAGCCCTTTCATTTTACAGATAGGACCCAGAGCTAGGATTCTAACCTTGGTCCTTTAACTCCAAACCCAGTATCCCTTCCATTGGACCTCTCTGCCTCCAAAAGCCAGAGTATGCAGGAATTGGAAAAATTCATTCATGATACACTTGCAGAGAGGGTAGAGAAACCAGGCCAGATGATGTTATAATTAAATGGATAAAGACTTGATTGAAAATGGTCAAAGGATATGAATAGGCCATTTTTCAGATGAAGAAATCAAAGCTATCTACAGTCATATAAAATGCTCTAATTACTACGGATTAGAGAAATGCACATTAAAACAACTCTGAAGTGCCACTTCACACCTATCAGATTGGCTAATATGACAGAAAAGGAAAATGATAAATGTTGGAAGGTGTGTGAGAAAATTGCACCATGCATGGAGTTGTGAACTGATCCAACAATTCTGGAGAGCAATTTGGAATTGTGTCCAAAGGGCTATAAGACCATGCATACCCCTTGACCCAGCTACCACTACTACGTCTCTATCCCAAAGGGATTTAAAAAGGGGGGAAGGGCCCTATTTGTACAAAGATATTTATAGCAGTTCTTTTTGTGGTGGCAAAGAATTGGAAATTGAGGGGATGGATAATGGCTGAACAGGTTGTGTTATATTAATGTGATGGAATACTACAGTGCTATAAGAAATGATGAGCAGGATGATCTCAGAAAAACCTGGAGAGACTTTCATGAACTGAGCAGAACCAGCAGAGCATTGTACACATGAATGACGATATTATATGAGAATAACCTATGAATGACTTAACTATTCTCAGCACTGCAATGATCCAAGACAATTCCAAAGGATTCATGGTGAAAAATGCTATCCACACCCAAAGACGAAGTTGAAATGCAAATCAAAGCTTACTTTTTTCGCATTTTTACCACATTTGTTTGATCTATATTTTTTACAACATGACTAATATGGAAACATTTTGAATGACTGCATATGTATCAAACTGCTTATATCAAATGGCTATATCAAATATGGTTATTTTTGGGCCCTCCTGGCTTAGAGTGAATGTAAATAGTAATTGTTTCTCTTTTAACCAGAAACCTAGAGGGTATTTCTCTCCCAGTTTTATTTTTTTTTTTTTGAGTAAAGGGGCTTTCCTTTCACTTCCACTCACTTCTTAAAGAAGTCTATTCACTGAATGAGTGTTGCTTCATTCAAAGTGAGAACTTGAGAATACCTTAGCCTAAAAAGACCAAAGTCTCCCACTGCATCCCGGGCCATCTCCAGTCATCCTGATCTATATCTGGCCACTGGACCCAGATCCCTCTGGAGGAGAAAGTGAGGCCAGTGACCTGGCACAGCTCTCTCTCATTTAAATCCAATTCACTTGCAAGTCATGTCATCATCTCCCTGATGCCATGGTCCTCTTCAAGAGTGAAGAACAAATCCCAATCACAAGATGGAAAAATGTTCATGTGATTGCACATGTATAACCTATATCAGATTGCTTGCTGTCTGGCCCCTAAATTAAGGATTCTTAAACTATTTCTCTCTCTTGATCCCTTCAGTGCTTCTTAACCTATGACCAACAGTTCAAGAAGTGCTGACTTTGAGGTCCCTTCCAACACTGAGATTCTATGGGTTTCTGAAGCACAGCTTTGTTGAGAGAATAAGGGTCTGGGAGGAGAGAAGAGAATGGGAGAAGGGTGTATTTTTCCTTACTCAGTAACAGGTTTGTGAGAAGAAAGTGCCCAAGGTAGTTGGTCATGAAAGTCAATTCCAGGCCATCTGAGGTAATAGTCTTGTAAGGCAGCCCTGGAAGAAAACAAGGATACAAAGAGGTTATAGGCATCACAGAATCTCCAAGCTGGAGAAGACAAAAGGTGAAAAGGATGTGTTGGGGAACTTGGATGAAACCTATGAGTACCAGACCAGACGAGGTGGTCAAATAGAACACGAATTTTGAAGTACATCTGCTTAGTAGGGGAAGGGCTTAGGGTGGGTGTGTTAGGGTTTGGGAAAATTTTCTGTTGTGGGCAATCCCTAGACCTGGGGTATGGGGGAATATACCTGAGGCCCCAGCATTGTTGACCAGCAGATGGATGTGGCGTTCCTCTTGAAGAAGCTTCTGGGAAAAGCTCTGGATGGAGGCCACAGAGCTGAGATCCAGCTCCCGAAGCACCAGCTCTTTGCTCCCAGTGACTTTCCGGATATCCTCCAGTGCCTTTTGCCCCTGAGGCAGCCTCCGGCAGGCAAGGACAACACGAGCCCCACGTCGGGCCAGCTCACAGGACACAGCCTTCCCTATTCCTGGGCCATAGAAGACATGACTGGGATTAGAAGTTGGAAGGGGGAAAGATGGTGAGGAGAGGAAGCCAAAATTGACTTGGTGGTTTCTCCCTTGCCTCAAATTTAATAATACAACAAACATTAATTGGGCACCTAAGTATGCAGAGCCCTATGCTGGGCACTGGGAGAGAGATCAAATTATATCAGGGCTAGTTTCTGCTTCTATGCAGTTTACAATCTAATAGTGAGGGTTGAGATGGTGATAGGAGGGATCCTCACTGCCATCCCTACCCCTTCCTGGACAGGCACAATAGTTTAGGGCTTCTGACCTCTGCTCTCTCTCACCTCTGATCTATTCTTCAAAAGCAGCCAGCACAATCTTTCTTATCATGTTCCCCACTGCCAAAAATTTTCAATATCCCTCCCATTACCTCCTGAGTAGAATTCAAGTTCCTTGGCCTGCAATTCCAGGCCTTCTAAAATTTAGCACTGCTCTATTTTTTCAGTTTTATTTCATGTGATTTCTCTTCATGCATTCTGTGTTTCAGCAAAACTGGGTGCCTCTTTGCCTCTGTAATAAACAATAATAAAAGGAGCTAGCATTTAACTTGAAGGTTAGCAAAGCCCTTTACAACAACCCTGGGAGGTAGGTGCTTTTCTTTTCCTCTTTTTGAAGTTGATGAAACTGAGGCAGGCTGAGGTTCAGTGACCTGCCCAGGGCCACGCTGCTGGAAAGTGTCAGAGGCTGGATTTGAACTTGGGTCTTCCGGACTCTAGGTCCAGCACTCTGTGGACCACAGTGCTACCTAGTTGTAATATGTCCTGCCCTTTCCTGTGTTTTAAGCCTTTGCTCCCATGTTCCTTATTTGTGGAATTACCTGCCTCCCTTTGCCTCTTCTTGAATTCATACTCACTTAGAATGTTCAACTTAAATACTACTTCTTCCATGACGTCTTCTCTGGTATTTCCTGTTTTACTTCAAATATCACTTCATTTTGTACCTCTCTAAAGAATATATGTATATGTGTGTATGTATACATATACGTATACCTATACAGACATGTGTGTGTCAGCTAGGTAGCATAGTGAATAGAGCATGGTGCCGAGAGTCAGGAAGACTCATCTTCCTGAGTTCACATCTGGCCTCAGACACTTACTGCATGGCCCTGAGCAAGTCACTTAAATCTGTTTGCCTCAGTTTCCTCAGCTGTCAAAGGAGCTGGAAAGGAAATGGCAAACCACTCTCCAGTATCTTTGCTGAGAAAACCCAAAATGGGGTCACCAAGAAACGGACATGACTGAAATGACTGAACAACAACTTCTGCATAGATTGGATAATTAACAAATGGTTGTTTTAACGGGTACACTGTGGAACATTTTATACCATTTTATATCATTTTTAATTTCAACCAGACCCAGAGCCCAAATTAATGAGTAACTGGAAGAAGATCCAGGACCTGGACTTCTTTGTTCTCTAAAGTTTGCTCAGGCAATACCCTTACCTCTGTCAACAAGGCCAGATCAGACCTACCTAAGGACATTCTTCCCCCTGTTAGCCATTAAGGGAGGAGACCCTAATCCGGAGAAGACCACCTCACTTAATATTCTACAGGTATATACTTTAACTGACCTTTGTCAACACTCTTGTCTTTACAAACCTATTCCCTTAAGGAAAATTCTCTTCTTGTATCATACATGGGGGTCATAAAAGTGAGGTAACACAGGCTTGCTGGGTCTGCTAAAATAACGTATATAAGTTTTCTCATTCCTTTGTTCAGACAGGCAGGGCTTATGCTCTGACTCCTTGTATGTACAAGTAAGCTAACTTAGCTATGCTTTAAGGGAAAATAATAAACAACATGGATTTTTCTATCACCTAGCTTGTTTGCCTTCTTCAACCAAACTTTCAGGTTTAACAACACCTATGAATGAGGGAAGGGAAAGATGGAGACTAGATAATGGGGAATAGTGAAGGGAAGCTGAAGCTCTTAGGTGAGGAAAGTGGTGGGAAAGCTAGGGGCCCTGGAAGGAGGGGGAAATGGGGACTTTTACAGAGATAGGATGGAAGGAATGGAGATCACAGGAAGGGAGATGGATGGTTCTGTACATATGATGGGGGGCGGGGTGCAGAGGGAAGCAATGAGAACATTGTCTAGAAGAGGGATGGGGAGCCTGGGAAGAGAAGGAATGAGAGGAATAGAGTCCCTAGGCAGTGAAAGGAAGTTCTCACCTGAGTTGGCTCCAGTCACCACAGCAGTCTTCCCGGTTAAGTCTACGGGGCAACTCTGGAGGGTCCAGATGTCTGACCCCTCTCCATACAGCTTCAATAGCACAACCAGGAGGAGGAAGAGGAAAGGAAGGGCATAGGAAATACAACTGCTCAGACTCCAGGCCTCCATGCCCAGTAATGCCAACAGCTCCATGAAATTAGGTGCAGTTCTAACCTTTTTAAGAGGTGAAATGAGATACGCCAGCAATCCCAGTGTCCAATGTCCTTCCTTCTGACTTTGAAAAGTTCTTATTTCCCTTATATGGAGGGGGAGGAGTTTGTGGTCTGGCAAAAGAATAGAGTACCTAGGACTTTGACCAAAGCACAATTTGAAATGAATTGGCCAAGCTCACTTGACCTGACCACCCTCCAGGGAGAATGAAGGTCGAATGATTAATCCTGCCCTAAATCTTTATCACCTCCTAGCTGGCAGAAAGATTGTAGAAAGGCAGCATGGAATACAAGAATGAGCCTGGCAAGCCATTTCCTACCTCTGGGCCGGATTTTCCTGATGTCTATGAAGCAGGATATGTGCAGGGTGCTGGGCTAAGCCTGGAGTAATGCCACTCAGAGTCCATCTCCCCATCCCCCACACCATTTACAAGCTCATCTCCTTCTAACTTTACACTCAGAAATGACCAAAATGACTTCCTTTTGTTCTCCCACTCCAGTGGAGCCCCATGGCCTGGCTTTCTTCATCTTCAATCTTGAGCTCCCTAACTCAAAAGAGGAAGACAAAATCAATGCAAATGACTGGGATTTAAGAGCAGAAGGAAAAAAGCACAGAGACAGACAGACATTAAAGCAACATTGAGCAGAGGGACAGCAGTAGGGCACATGGTTCTGCCCTACCTGCTCCTCCTCTCAGTTGGTCTGAGCTGGTGCAGAAGAAATGAATGGTTAAGGATTTTTCTACTTTACCATTGTCTACATACACTTTCTCTTAGACTGTTGCCAATCCCTATCCCTTGATCTAACAGTAACCCACTTCTTTCTTCCTGCCTTGCTTTGGCTTCTATTCTGTTGTTGGTGCATCCTGCCTTACACTGGAGACTTCCTAAAGGTTCAGCTCCCTAACAGACAGAGCCCCCCTGAAGGTAAGAACAACTTCCTCTTCAAACTGGTGGCTCTCTGAGGGTTGGGCTCTCTTTTCCCTCATCTGAAGGCTCCCTGTGGCTAAAGGCCCCTCTTCAGACAAGGAATATGCATAGTACATGCATAGTGTGAGACCTACACTTTGACTAATTGAGATTTTAATAAAAGATGTGTGTGTAACCTGCAGCTGTTTGTCCTCATCTCTCTGAATTGTTTATTCCTATTTCTGGAGTAATGCTTGCCAGCAAGCCTGGGTGATTTTGGGTGGCCTTGATATAGGAGAGAGGGATCACCTCTCATTCCCTCCAATGGAGATCACAGTGGATTCTCTTTGGCAAAAGGCTTCCCCAACTCTTCTCCTGGGAAGTATTGCTCAGTAGCAATCTGCCAGTCACTCCATCCACCAACTATGGTTATTTGTGGCACATTTACTTCACTAGAGGGGTACCACTGGCATGCTCATTGGCCTCAGCCAGGAGTCTCCCCCAAGGAGAGAAAAAGAAAAATTCCTCCAATGGCTCATCCTTTAGGTGGGGGGTTTCCCCAGGGTTTTTATTGCCAATTACTGCCTCGTAGTTACACTAAACACAAAGAAGACACTAAATACAAATTGGACACCAAAGGAAACAAAGTAGTAACTTCCCCAGCAGTGTAAGAGCTTAACTTTGGCTCAGAAGAGTTGGTGTGCACAATGAAGAGTTCAGAGGCCGAGCCCAAAATCAGAAAAGGAATTTATTATTCTTTCTCATGAGAAAGGGCATCACCCAAGCAGTAGCGGTTTGGGTGCACCAACTGAGCCAAGAAAAAGCCTGTACTTATGGTCCTAATGCAACACCCCTCCCCACTTCTCCCCCTTCCTCCCTTTGTCTGGGATTTAGGGTGCACAATCTAAAAGCAGATAAACTTTGCCTACAAACTGGAAGGGAGATGATCCTTATCTGGCAGGTCCAGGAAATCTTAGAGATAAAGAGTCAGAAAAAGAAAACTTTTTACACCTGTTTGTGTAAACTCCTTAAAGGACAAAGGTCTTCTGAAAAACAGGATATCTGTGGTCAAACTGGTCAGGCATGCCTGGAGGTCATATACCAATGTTTCCATACCCCCACCTTAGTGCTGGTCTCCTAAATCTAACTGCTTAAAACTGTTCAGACAGCTATTAACCCTTGAGGACACTTCACTCACTGTCCATCTCACACCTTGGGATTGAGGGGAAAGTCAGGTCTCCAGTGCAATCCCCTGTGGAGAAATCTCTGCCCACCCCTCCCTGTGAAAATTCTGCCTGAGTATTCTGGGGAGGCCCCCCATAAGAGGGTGCTCTGAGGACCAGCCTCCCTCTCCCAGTTCCTTTGTGGTTGCCAAAATGTTAGGATCAAAATCAAGGTAAACTGAGGCACAAAGTTCCAAGCAGGATTGATTTATTGACAAAGGGAGAATCTTCCAGTAAACAGGTTCTCAGCCTCCTCAGCTAGCTAAGACCCCAAATGAAGGGGACAGTCCTTTCAGTCCTTTTTTATACTGACAATCATTTAATAACAGTTTAGTAACTTCAATAACGGCCAGAGCCTGAACTGATTAAGCAGAGGAAGAGCCTGGACTGATTAACCAGAAGAAGAGTCTGAACCTAACAACCTCTTTGTTCTCTGAGTAAACTCAGAGAATACCTCTTCCTATGTCAACAAGGCCAAATGGGGCTGACATAAGAACATTCTTTCCTCTGGCCATTAAGGATGAGACCCTTAACCAGAGGCACTATCTTGACTTATTGTATTTACAACCTACCCAATTGAGAAAATTCCTTTTCTTGTATCATGGTTAAACATTCATGGAGATCATAAAATTGAGTAACACAGACACGTTGAGTTGGGACAAAAAATGTACTTAAACCTTCTCGTTCTTCTGCTCAGGCTGTTGGATTTTATCTGGCCCCATACATGTATGTATCCGCTAGCTTTAAGGGAATAAACAATATGGATTTACATATCACCTAGCTTGTTTGCCTCCTTTAACCAAACTTTCAGGTCAACAATAGACCAAAGGAAGAGTATCCCAGAAACTGAAAGCAGCATCCTAGATGAGGAAAATGATGTGACGGGCTGCAGAGTTTGTAGCAATACAGGCATCAGGGACAATATTGTTGACTGGAAATTGGGAATGCAAGTCCAGCAACAACTCCTCCTTTGACTTGGATTGATGAAGACTACTTGCATTCTATAAGAACAACTGATGGTATACAGATAACACACCAGATATCAAAGAAGGGCAATATCCTGCAAGTGCAGCTGGTAGAAAAAAGATAATAGGTTTTCTCTTAATTAAAGTGATTTAGAGGAAAGCTGAACTTTAAATTCACTCAGAGGGAAACACTGAATTTCTGAACTTATGTACTTATGAAATTAGCTTAAAGACAAAGAAAGTAATTTGGGTAGTTATACAAAATGTAGCATTGCCTATTACAGAATAAAATCAATTACAAAATAAAATCAATCAATTACAGGATAAAATCAATTTGGTTTTCTCACTAAACAAATTTAGTATATGAACTGAAGGAACATTGAGCCATAAGAAGGGATGGAATGGACAATTTCAGTGGAAACTGCAAAGACCTTTTTGAACCGATGCAGAGGAAAGTGAGCAGAACCAGGAGAACAATGTATCTACCACCATCACATTATACAGAAAAACTTCAAGAGTCTTCAGATCAGTTTAGTGATAAGCCACAAGGTAAATCAGGTCACTACAGTGAGAGTGGGAATACTGGGAGCCAGGGGTCACTGGACTTTGATGAGTCATTCTCTCTTGGATATTTTCTCTAGGTTGGTCAGTCTGGCTGAGGTGTTCCAGAGACTGTGGGCCACTTCAGGGTCCCGGGCAGGCTCAGCAGGCAAGGTCAGCTTACATTTGGAGGTAAAATACTTTCCTGAAACGCCATCCAGTTCTTCTGCTAAGCTCAGGTACAGGACTGGAATGGCACCCTGTGCAGGGCTCTTGGGTGACAGCAAAGGGAAAAGGGTCAGATATGAGAGTCACACCCAGCTGAAGGGATCCAGGGACACATGGGAGTGGGGCAGAAGATAATTCCTCCTAATCCACAGTAGAAAGAGCACTCTGGTCTGGCTATTAATCTCAGCTCTAACACTACATTACCCCTTCTCTGAATCTTAGTTTTCCTTTCTATAAAATAAATAGAGATAATAACACATCTATCACGACGTGTTGTTGTAAGAGAGATGCTTACGTATTACAAAAGAGGAAATTATTATCTAAATATCAGTTATGATTCTAGGAGTCAAGTACAGAGGCTACACATGGCTCTGGGATCTAAGGAACAGGGGTAATGCTAGGAGAGGCACAGAGAACACCACTTTCTAGACCCATGAGGAGGACATGGGAGACATTAAACAGAACACCCCTTCCAGTATCTCCTCACCTTTAAGAAGACACTCAGGAACCAGAAGATACTGCGGTACAACCAGTTATGATTCTTCATGATTTCCGTCTTTACAATCCCTGGATCCACTGAATTCACTGTCACACCTGAGGTACATTGAGTGAAATATAGGTCCAAGTGAGAGGGGATGGCTATAAGAAGGTGTTACAATAGTGGAAGTGGGGAGCTCCCTGTCAAATAAAGCCCCAACTTCTTTCCCTTGCATTCAGAACCTTCCACGATTTAGCTCAAACCTGCTTTTCAAACTTTATCTCACTTTCCCTCCAGCCCAAAACTTGCCCTACCTTTTCTCATGGTGTTCCCTGGACCCAGAATTTCCTTTCCTCTCTTCTACACCTTTGGGCAGTCTAACAACCATCCTCAAGGGTGACTTTCCTCTGGGAAGCTTTCCTTAATCTCTTCCAGCTGAAAGGAACCTTTCTTGAACCCGAACTCATAGCACTCTGGCCTCCTCTTACATACTTCTTTGCTGGGACTTTTCTATGCCTGTGTTTTCACAGAATCAGAGAATTTCAGGGGAAGAGGGAAAGATTTATGCACTCCTCTCTCTCATCCATCTGATGCAGTCACAGGATGTAAACACAGGTGTTCAGGTTTTAATGTGTCAATAAGGCATTAATACCTTATTAACCTATTAAGAAGCATGAAAGCTTCTATGAATCAGAGAGCAGAAATCCCACTGGATAAGTAGGAAAACTGGTCATGCCTTTGTTGATCTTAGTCCTGCAGACTGCAGTTCAAGTGAGTTGAAGTAAGCCAGCCACTCAGGGAGGGAGCTAGCTCTTCACCTTTTGGGGGAGGGAGATAAGGAAGTAATTTTTCTCCATTTCCCCTTTCTCCATCTCACTGATCTTGTGGTCTAACAGCAGAGCTCCTTGCCCAGGAGAAAATACCACATCTAGCCCTTAGAGAGGCAGATGCAGAGCATTAAAGGTACAATGGCACAAGGTGATGGAATCCTAATAAAATTGCCCCCAGATTCAATATACCCACTGACCCCAGATCCATTTCACATATTTGAACAGGTGTGCCCTTGTACTCAACCACAATCACATCATCCATTTAGCCCAAGACAGGACCATAATACCTAATTATCCATCTTGACCAGACAGGACCACAAGAGCTAGCCAATCAGCAACATGACCAGGATGTTTGACCACCAAACCACAGAAGGGACCCCTCCCCATTACCTAATTCCTTAACGAATCCCTCCTGCCTTTTTAATATTCATAATTTCTGTTGTGAAATGTTGTGAAAAAACCAATAAAATTGATAAACTTTTGGTCAATTTGATTAAAAAAAAGAAAGAAGAAAATCAAATTACCAGTACCAAAAATGAAAAGGGTGAGTTCACCTCTAATGAAGAGGAAATCAAAACAATAATTAGGAATTATTTCACCCAATTGTATGCCCATCAATTTGACAACCTAAGAGATATGGATGAATATCTACAAAAACATAAATTGCCTAGGTTAACAGAAAAGGAAGTAAAATTTCTAAATAACCCTGTCTCAGAAAAAGAAATTGAGCAAGGCATCAATGAACTCCCTAGGAAAAAATCTCCAGGGCCAGATGGTTTTACATGTGAATTCTATCAAACATTTAAAGAACAACCAATTCCTATACTTTGTAGACTATTTGGGAAAATAAGTGAAGAAGGAGTCCTACCAAATTCTTTTTAGGACACAAATATGGTACTAATACTCAAACCAGGTAGAGTCAAAACAGAGAAAGAAAATTATAGACCAATTTCCCTAATGAATATTGATGCAAAAACTTTAAATAAAATATTAACAAAAAGACTGCAGCAACTTATCACGAGAATAATAGACTATGACCAGGTAGGATTTATTCCAGGAATGCAAGGCTGGTTCAATATTAGGAAAACTATTAGCATAATCGACCATATCAACAACAAAACTAGCAGAAACCATATGATCATCCCAATAGATGCAGAAAAAGCCTTTGACAAAATACAACACCCATTCCTATTAAAAACACTAGAAAGCATAGGAATAAATGGAGCCTTCCTTAACATTATAAATAGCATCTATCTAAAACCATCAACAAGCATTATTTGTAATGGGGATAAGCTAGATGCATTCCCAATAAGATCAGGGATGAAACTAGGATGTCCATTATCACCCCTACTATTCAATTTGGTACTAGAAATGTTAGTTGTAGCAATAAGAGAAGAAAAAGAAATTGAAGGAATTAGAATAGGAAAAGAAGAAGCCAAATTATCACTTTTTGCAGATGATATGATGATTTACTTAGAGAATCCTAACTACTTGAAATAATAAACAACTTTAGCAAAGTTGCAAGATATAAAATAAACCCACATAAATCCTCAGCATTCCTATACATTACTAACAAAGCCCAACAACAAGAGATAGAAAGAGAAATTCCATTCAAAGTTACTGTAGACACTATAAAATATTTGGAAATCTATCTGCCAAGACAAACCCAGGGCCTATATGAACATAATTATGAAACACTTTTCACGCGAATAAAGTCAGATCTAAATAAATAGAAAAATATCACTTGCTCATGGTTAGGCCAAGCTAATACAATAAAAATGACAATTTTACCTAAATTAATCTGTCTATTCAGTGCCATACCATCTGGAAGAACAAGAGGTCTAGAATATCTAAGGTATTGATGAAAAGAAATGCTAGAGAAGGTGGCCTAGCCATACCAGATATTAAACTGTACTATAGAGCAGCAGTCATCAAAACTACCTGGTACTGGCTAAGAAACAGAGTTGTGGATCAGTGGAACAGGATAAGAAGACAAGATGGAGAAGTCAACAAGTATAGCAATCTACTCTTTGATAAACCCAAAGAGTCCCAGCTTCTGAGCTAAGAATTCACTATTTCACAAAAACTGCTGGGAAAATTGGAAAAGGGTAGGGCAGAAACTGGGCATAGACCAATATCTTACACCATATACCAAAATAAAGTCAAAATGGGTTCATGATTTAGGAGTAAAGGCTGATACTATAAGTAATTTGGGAGAGCAAGGAATAGTTTACTTATCAGATTTATGGAAAAGAAAAAGAATTCATGACCCAACAAGAGATAGAGAGCATTACAAAATGCAAAATGGATAATTTTGTTTATGTTAAAGTGAAATGTTTTTGTACAAAAAAAGCCAATGCAACAAAAATTAGGAGGGAAGCAGAAAATTGGGAGAAAATCTTTACAACTAGTGTCTCTGATAAAGGCCTCATTTCTAAAAATATACAGGGAACTGAGCCAAATATATAGGAATACAAGTCATTCCCCAATTGAGAAATGGTCAAAGGATATGAACAGGCAGTTTTCAGAGGAAGAAATTAAAGATATCTATAGGCATATGAAAAAATGCTCTAAATCACTACTGCTTAGAGAAATGCAAATCAAAACAACTCTTAGATACCACATCTCTCCTGTCAGACTAGCTAAAATAACAAAACAGGAAAATGATAAATGCTGGAAAGGATGTGGGAAAATTGGAACATTGTTACATTGCTGGTGGAGTGGTGAGCAGATCCAGCCATTTTGGACAGCAATTTGGAACTATGCCCAAAGGGCTATAAAAGTGTTCATACCCTTTGACCCAGCAATACCACTTCTAGGGTTGTATCCCAAAGAAATCACACAAGCGGGAAAAGGACCCATATGTACAAAAATATTTATAGCAGCCCTTTTTGTGGTAGCTAAGAAATGGAAATCAAAGGGATGCCCATCAATTGGGGAATGGCTGAACAAGCTGTGGTATATGAAGGTAATGGAATACTATTGTGCTATAAGAAATGGGGATGATACGGACTTCATAACAACCTGGAAAAACTTACACAACATAATGCTGAGTGAGCAGAGCAGAGCCAAGAGAACACTATACACAACCACAGATATATGGATTCTGTGAGGACCAACCCTGACAGACTTCGCTCTTCTCAGCAACAAAAGGCACAAAGACAACTCCCAAGGACTCACGATGGAGAATGCTATCTACATCCAGAGAAAGAACTATGAAGTATGAATGCAGATTGAGGCACACTTCATGCTAGCCTTTTTTCCCCTCTTTTTTTTCTTTTTCTCTCTTTTGTTTTTGTTTTTGGGTTGGGTTTTTTTTTTGGTCCTGTTTCTTCTTTCGCATTATTCATTTCATTGATCACAGTTCTTCTCCATAACTTGAAAAAAAATATTCACAATTTCTGTTGTGTAATCAGCATCATTGCACCCTCAATTTGCCTTTGTTGTATTAGTAAGAAGCTGGTTCCTCTTGGAACCTAGCCCATTTCTGAGGGATGTCAATCCTCAATAAATGCCTATACTTGGATTAGAGGTGGTCTGATTGAATTTTTTTGAGACAACCCCACAACACACCATGAAACCACAATAGAGGGAGCTGGGACCTCTCAGGTCATTTGTGCACTCTAGTCCATATCTAAGAATCGCCACTACAGTATCACCAGGTGGTCATCCAGTCTTTGCATGAAGACCCTCATTGATAGAGAGCTCACAGCCTCAGAGGCAGCTCATCCCACTTTTAGGCTGCTCTGATCATTAGGAAGTTTTCTTTACGTTGAGTCTAAATATGCTTCTCAGAAATTTCTACCCACTGTTCCTAGTTCTGACCTCTACAGCTAAGAACAGGTCTCCTCTCTCTTCCTTAAGACAACTCTTACTAGGGTGTGACTTTGATGAGGGAAGGACCACGTCATCACATTCGGCTGAACAGAGGAATACATAAGGAAGTGTTGGGTTGTGGGAAGGATGGGCCATGGAGGTAGTTTTAGAGGGGAAGTGAGATTGCCCTCTCTCTATCTCTGGACCTTCTTGGAATGGAGTACCCTCACAGCACCTGAGTCATAAAGGTCATGTCCATAAAGAAAAGTAAGAAAACCAGATCAAACCCTTTTTATGGATATAGCTAGGGTAAGAATTTTTAACCAAATAAGAGCTAAGATCAATCACAAAAGATAAAACCAGATCATTTAGTATGTAAAATTGAAGTTTTTGCATGAAAATTAATTTAACTAGGATAAAGAAGTGAAGCAGTTGATAGGGGGAAAACAACTTCATGCCAAATATCTCTAATAAGATTCTGATATCCAGGATATATAAGTAACTAATGTGAATATGGTAACTAGGTGGCACAGTGGATAGGGTGGCAGGCCTGGAGTTGAGAAGACTCATCATCTTAAGTTGAAATCTGGCCTCAGACACTTTAGTAGCTGTGGGACCCTGGACAGGTCATTTAACCGTGTGCCTTGGCTTCCCCATCTGTAAAATGAGCTAGAGAAGGAAATGGAAAATCACTGTAGTATCTTTGCCAAGAAAATCCCAAATGGTGTCATGAATAGTAGAACACAACTGAAACAACCAAACAACAACAAACACGAATACAGAGACAAGGACAGTGGTTTTTGTGATTTCATTAGTAAAGGGAATCTGAGGGTGAGGAAACTCCCATTACCAACATCTGCTGCTGTTGTTAGCGTGACAGTGACTGTGTTAGTGTTTATTTCTGTTTTCCCTCATTCAGTATAGGGCCCTTCCACATGGATCAAAGCAGGTATCATGCAAAGCAGTTTAGAAATCTTACATTATTATTGAAAACTTAAGTATTTCTAGAAGTGTTTGTTAAATTTATGAAGTAAGCATAACTATACCTGTAACTAAGGCAGGGAGACTTGGGCTTCACCGCTAGGCACTGAAATTTAGAGAGTACAAAAACTTGAGATATGTATGCCTTCAGCAGCTTAAAAGCCACAATTCTTCCTCTCCAGCAAGTACATTTGTCTCAATTACTTGTATTATTTTTACATTGTAAATTACAAAGTTGTTTTGAGGGTGCATTTTGGTCTATTTGCCCCAGACTCATTTTAGGCTTTCTTAGATACCAAATAACATTCTGGACTTGACAATAGGTATTCTGGGATGTGAGACTATTCCCCTCTTGGACCTCACTTTTTATGCTTGTAATGCATTGATTATGTATTGCTATTGTGTTTGTGTCTCTTCCTTCCACCAGACTATAAACTCCATGAGGACAGGGATAGTGACTCAACCCCTAGCACAGAAGCCTGTACACACTAGGAACTTAAATATTTGCTGAGTTGAATTGTATTGAATAGAATAGCTATGGGGGAGTGCTGGAGTTTGGGGAATACAGAGAAAGGTACTAGTGGTTCTTATCTTTCAGTATTCCCTTACTATGCACTACACATATGTATGATGTGGGTTCATTCTGGAGAACAGAGCTAGGGGACATGTTGACAACACAGTAACACAGGCAGATGTGTAAGGCTGTGGCAGGAGAGGAGAATATTGGAAATGGAGGGAATTGTGGGTCAGTGCAGGAGGGCAGCCAGGAAAGATGGTGGCAGCTAAGATTTAGGAGATATCAAAGGACCACTTAGAGGTGAAGTAGACAGGATTGGAGGGGTAATGTAAGAGGGAGAAGCCAGGAGAGATGTTGGGACTATAGTCGAGTAGGTGTAGAAGGGCTATGGGATGAATAGGTGGATGGTAGACAAAACTCTAGAGGTGGTATAAGGGTAGAAGCATGGTTACCTGTCTTTTGAAGTCTCTGGGCAAGCTCTCTGGTGAAAAGAATTAACAGCAGTTTGGAACAGTCATATGGCTGGTTTGAAAGAAGGGGGCACCCAGCCCCTACTAGGTGCTGTTCATCCACAAACCCATGCTTATGTCGAAAAGAGCTCACATTCACCACTCGGGCTGAACCTGCCCCAAGTAGGCCCTCTGAAATAAAAGAAGAACTCTCCTTACTCCAACACTCTGAAGGCAGAAAGTGATTTGCTCAGGGTTACACAGTCAATAAGTTGACCAAAGTCAGTTGAAGTATTTCAGCTGAGACTTGAACCCAGATTTCCTGATTTTGAAATTCAGTGCTCTTCCCACTTTTTAACACTGCCTCTTCACTCAGAGAGAGACCCTCTTCCAGGGAAACCTTCAATGGCTCCCCCCACCCCACCATCCACCATCCTCTCTAGGGGTAACAATAGCAGTTCTTTGAATGGAGGTCATGTCTCCTTCAGACTGGAGAACCATCTCTGGAAAGAGCACAGAACCTAAACTTAGAGGATCCAGGTTTAAAGGCCAAGCCTGATGTTTACCACTATAAGGACAAAAGAGGGTAAATAGTGGTGGGCCCCAGCTGTGCAGAGGGGCTCCACCTGTTGGGAAGGACACTGCCCTTGTGTGTGGCTTGAAGGGAGTCAGAATAGAGATCTCTAGCCTCTTTTCCCCCTCCCCCTTCTCCAAGAGAGAGTTTCATTCCTGCCAGGAAAGGAAGCAGGAGGTTGGGGCCAGAGGCCACTCTACTATCCTCAGAGAGAGGGAGAGAGAGAGAGAGAGACAGAGAGAGAGAGAGAGGATACTGGGCTAGAATGACATCTATCTACTCCCTTGCTCCCTTAAATATTGTTTGTCTGGGGGATATGATGGGGTCTATCTAACTTGTTATTGCTTTATCATTTGGGGGAGGGGAACTCTGAGCTCTATATCCAAGGCTTGATATTTCCCACCTAATACCAGTTTCACAAAGAACATGTGGCAAATAACAAAGAAACCCCTTTATCCAAATCAATAGCAAAACAGAGAGCAGAGAAGGTATACATAGGAAGCCATATACCAGACAATACAGAGCAAAGGAGCTTTCCCATTGGGAGTGAGATAACTCAGCTCAACCAAGAGAGGTCTTGGATCTCACCCAAGGGGAAACTCCCTAAAATCTCTAGAGTAGCACGCTGGATATAAGGATGTGATGAACACTCTCTACTCCTCTTTGTAGAGCTGTTTCCTTCAGCAACCTGAAATGGGATTGGTATCTTCCATCTTGTCTCCTAAAGCTGAAAACCAGGAGCACTTGAAGTGACTCAACGCTTAAAGAAGCAAGAAGAAGACTCCAAGCCTGATGAGTCCGCAAAGGAGACTGTCATTTGGCGAGTCCCAAAAGAAGACTCAAAGGGGATTGGAGCTCTTAACTCTTGAGCAGGGTAGAGCCTTCAGCTTCACCAATAAGGAGAGAATCCCATACCAGTGGGCTTTGAGACAGGGGTTACACCACCTTTAAATGAAGTTGTTGGAACTGAGGGCCCCAAGACATAACTCCTGGTTTACACAGTTGGCATGCAATTTTTGCATTAAATATCTCTCTTTGGGGATTATTTTGCCCCCACCTCCGTCTGCTCTGAGAACATGAGCATTTGGCCTATGTCGGGGAGTCATGGAAAATGACTTTCAACTTGCATACAAGCATTCAGGCTACATCAGAGCCCTAATTGGGGGTGGGAAATTTAGGCTTTGCTCCAGAGCACTAACATTAGGTGGTGGGGTGGGGGAGGGGTGATGTCTGATATCATTTAAACAGCTTTTACAGAAACAAATGAATTTAGCACATAATTAGCAAGCATAGTTAAACCAGGAAGCTATGGGATACCTCTCTTTCTTCCCCTCAAGCCCCTAGAACCCACACCCTCAGTGACCTTTTCCCTGTCTTGCCCTGCCCTGCTCCATCCCCACTCCCACCAACCTGGCAGTCTTCCCTCCGAACTTTTCTCCAGATATCTTCAGGCTTCACCTCATGGGGGTCTATGTCCCACAATCTTTTTATTCCCTTTACTAAAATATCTCAAAAAGATGATTTGAGGGTATGCTTTCTGTTGCTTGCCTCAGGGTGCATTTTGTGAAGCTTGCTGCATAAACCAAAATCATTGAATGTGAGAGTTAGCTAATACAATGTCAAATATAGGATGGGTTTTGTATAATCTAACAAAAAACATTCAGCAGCTCATGCCTGAAATGATGAAAATTTAAGGTAACATTTGTCCCCCAGAGGTCCCACCTTGGTCAGGGACTTGGACCACATTGTTTATAATACCCATAAGGAAAAGGCTTTACAGATCCAGGCTGTAGGCCCCTGTGTCCTGGTAAGTTGTGTTCATGCACAAGCTGTTCTCCAGGGAATCTAGTCTGTTTTGTCTCTATGTCTCCTTCCATATCGCCTTCTTATAGCACAATAATATCACATTAATATGTCACAACTTTTTCAGCCACTATTCATCCCCTCAATTTCCAATTCTTTGCCACCACAAAAAAACTGTTATAAATGTTTTTATACAAACAGGTTTCTTCCCTGCCCCTTTTTCAAACCTCTTTCGGATAGAGACCTAGTAGTGGTCTTGCTGGGTCAAAGAATATGCATGGTTTTATAGCCCTTTGGGCATAATTCCAGATTGCTCTACAAAATGGTTGGATCAGTTCACAACTCCACCCATGGTACAATTTTCCCACATCCACTCTAACATCTGTCATTTTCCTTTCCTGTCATATTAACCAATCTGATAGGTATGGGGTGGTACCTCAGAGTTTTTTTAACGTGCAAAAGACTGTTGCCCTGCTCTCTGCACCATCCTCTGGCTCCCTGAGCTATCTGTGGCTTCCCATTTGTTTTTGCAGTCAATAAAAGGGTTTAGAAACTAGAACCCAAAACCAGAAGCCAAATGGTAATTGGGCCTGTTCTTAGACCAATGTTGTTGGGAACATGGGTGTGCCCACGCTTTATGTATGATGACAAAGGAGGGCAGAAATACTCAATATTTCTTTAACTACAGTTTTCTCTACCTAAGAGAATGACGGCTTTTTCTACCTAGATGAATGATTGATGTAGACAGTGTAGTAGCATGAAAGGCCACTGGATTTGGAGGACTTAGAAATTCTTGGTGAATTCAAAATACACCAGATCTTAGTGAATTATAACTGAGAACACAGAAAGAATTGATGAATGTTAGTTAATAACAATAATAATAATAATAATTAATGTTGGTGAGCTGTTGTTAGAGATCTCTGAAAAGAAAACAACTGAAAAATGGGACAAGAAAGCAACTCTCAATTTTCAAGAATAGGAAGAGAGAAGATTCTTTTAAGTATATATTGATAAGTTGAACTTTGATCCCTGACAGAATTCTAGAATATATCATACCATATATAGATGGACAGTTTGTGAGCACGTTGAAGGGAAAAATCATTAATCCCAGAGAGCTGGTACGACTTAACTAGACCATTCTCAATTAACCTCAGTCCCTTTTTCTGAGACTTAGTAGACTGGTAGATCAACTGTTAGACCAAAGATCACAGGATCCTAAACTGCAGCTGGAAGGGACTTTCTAGGCAATGGAGTGCAGCCCTTTCATTTTACAGATAGGATCCAGAGCTAGGATTCTAACCTTGGTCCTTTAACTCCAAACCCAGTATCCCTTCCATTGGACCTCTCTGCCTCCAAAAGCCAGAGTATGCAGGAATTGGAAAAATTCATTCATGATATACTTGCAGAGAGGGTAGAGAAACCAGGCCAGATGATGTTATAATTAAATGGATAAAGACTTGATTGAAAATGGTCAAAGGATATGAATAGGCCATTTTTCAGATGAAGAAATCAAAGCTATCTACAGTCATATAAAATGCTCTAATTACTATGGATTAGAGAAATGCACATTAAAACAACTCTGAAGTGCCACTTCACACCTATCAGATTGGCTAATAGGACAGAAAAGGAAAATGATAAATGTTGGAAGGTGTGTGAGAAAATTGCACCATGCATGGAGTTGTGAACTGATCCAACAATTCTGGAGAGCAATTTGGAATTGTGTCCAAAGGGCTATAAGACCATGCATACCCCTTGACCCAGCAATACCACTACTACGTCTCTATCCCAAAGGGATTTAAAAAGGGGGGAAGGGCCCTATTTGTACAAAGATATTTATAGCAGTTCTTTTTGTGGTGGCAAAGAATTGGAAATTGAGGGGATGGATAATGGCTGAACAGGTTGTGTTATATTAATGTGATGGAATACTACAGTGCTATAAGAAATGATGAGCAGGATGATCTCAGAAAAACCTGGAGAGACTTTCATGAACTGAGCAGAACCAGCAGAGCATTGTACACATGAATGACGATATTATATGAGAATAACCTATGAATGACTTAACTATTCTCAGCACTGCAATGATCCAAGACAATTCCAAAGGATTCATGGTGAAAAATGCTATCCACACCCAAAGACGAAGTTGAAATGCAAATCAAAGCTTACTTTTTTCGCATTTTTACCACATTTGTTTGATCTATATTTTTTACAACATGACTAATATGGAAACATTTTGAATGACTGCATATGTATCAAACTGCTTATATCAAATGGCTATATCAAATATGGTTATTTTTGGGCCCTCCTGGCTTAGAGTGAATGTAAATAGTAATTGTTTCTCTTTTAACCAGAAACCTAGAGGGTATTCCTCTCCCAGTTTTATTTTTTTTTTTTGAGTGAAGGGGCCTTCCTTTCACTTCCACTCACTTCTTAAAGAAGTCTATTCACTGAATGAGTGTTGCTTCATTCAAAGTGAGAACTTGAGAATACCTTAGCTTAAAAAGACCAAAGTCTCCCACTGCATCCCGGGCCATCTCCAGTCATCCTGATCTATATCTGGCCACTGGACCCAGATGCCTCTGGAGGAGAAAGTGAGGCCAGTGACCTGGCACAGCCCTCTCTCATTTAAATCCAATTCACTTGCAAGTCATGTCATCATCTCCCTGATGCCATGGTCCTCTTCAAGAGTGAAGAACAAATCCCAATCACAAGATGGAAAAATGTTCATGTGATTGCACATGTATAACCTATATCAGATTGCTTGCTGTCTGGCCCCTAAATTAAGGATTCTTAAACTATTTCTCTCTCTTGATCCCTTCAGTGCTTCTTAACCTATGACCAACAGTTCAAGAAGTGCTGACTTTGAGGTCCCTTCCAACACTGAGATTCTATGGGTTTCTGAAGCACAGCTTTGTTGAGAGAATAAGGGTCTGGGAGGAGAGAAGAGAATGGGAGAAGGGTGTATTTTTCCTTACTCAGTAACAGGTTTGTGAGAAGAAAGTGCCCAAGGTAGTTGGTCATGAAAGTCAATTCCAGGCCATCTGAGGTAATAGTCTTGTAAGGCAGCCCTGGAAGAAAACAAGGATACAAAGAGGTTATAGGCATCACAGAATCTCCAAGCTGGAGAAGACAAAAGGTGAAAAGGATGTGTTGGGGAACTTGGATGAAACCTATGAGTACCAGACCAGATGAGGTGGTCAAATAGAACACGAATTTTGAAGTACATCTGCTTAGTAGGGGAAGGGCTTAGGGTGGGTGTGTTAGGGTTTGGGAAAATTTTCTGTTGTGGGCAATCCCTAGACCTGGGGTATGGGGGAATATACCTGAGGCCCCAGCATTGTTGACCAGCAGATGGATGTGGCGTTCCTCTTGAAGAAGCTTCTGGGAAAAGCTCTGGATGGAGGCCACAGAGCTGAGATCCAGCTCCCGAAGCACCAGCTCTTTGCTCCCAGTGACTTTCCGGATATCCTCCAGTGCCTTTTGCCCCTGAGGCAGCCTCCGGCAGGCAAGGACAACACGAGCCCCACGTCGGGCCAGCTCACAGGACACAGCCTTCCCTATTCCTGGGCCACAGAAGACATGACTGGGATTAGAAGTTGGAAGGGGGAAAGATGGTGAGGAGAGGAAGCCAAAATTGACTTGGTGGTTTCTCCCTTGCCTCAAATTTAATAATACAACAAACATTAATTGGGCACCTAAAGTATGCAGAGCCCTATGCTGGGCACTGGGAGAGAGATCAAATTTATATCAGGGCTAGTTTCTGCTTCTATGCAGTTTACAATCTAATAGTGAGGGTTGAGATGGTGATAGGAGGGATCCTCACTGCCATCCCTACCCCTTCCTGGACAGGCACAATAGTTTAGGGCTTCTGACCTCTGCTCTCTCTCACCTCTGATCTATTCTTCAAAAGCAGCCAGCACAATCTTTCTTATCATGTTCCCCACTGCCAAAAATTTTCAATATCCCTCCCATTACCTCCTGAGTAGAATTCAAGTTCCTTGGCCTGCAATTCCAGGCCTTCTAAAATTTAGCACTGCTCTATTTTTTCAGTTTTATTTCATGTGATTTCTCTTCATGCATTCTGTGTTTCAGCAAAACTGGGTGCCTCTTTGCCTCTGTAATAAACAATAATAAAAGGAGCTAGCATTTAACTTGAAGGTTAGTAAAGCCCTTTACAACAACCCTGGGAGGTAGGTGCTGTTCTTTTCCTCTTTTTGAAGTTGATGAAACTGAGGCAGGCTGAGGTTCAGTGACCTGCCCAGGGCCACGCTGCTGGAAAGTGTCAGAGGCTGGATTTGAACTTGGGTCTTCCGGACTCTAGGTCCAGCACTCTGTGGACCACGGTGCTACCTAGTTGTAATATGTCCTGCCCTTTCCTGTGTTTTAAGCCTTTGCTCCCATGTTCCTTATTTGTGGAATTACCTGCCTCCCTTTGCCTCTTCTTGAATTCATACTCACTTAGAAAGTTCAACTTAAATACTACTTCTTCTATGACGTCTTCTCTGGTATTTCCTGTTTTACTTCAAATATCACTTTATTTTGTACCTCTCTAAAGAATATATGTATATGTGTGTATGTATACATATACGTATACCTATACAGACATGTGTGTGTCAGTTAGGTGGCATAGTGAATAGAGCATGGTGCCGAGAGTCAGGAAGACTCATCTTCCTGAGTTCACATCTGGCCTCAGACACTTACTGCATGGCCCTGAGCAAGTCACTTAAATCTGTTTGCCTCAGTTTCCCTAGCTGTCAAATGAGCTGGAAAGGAAATGGCAAACCACTCTCCAGTATCTTTGCCGAGAAAACCCAAAATGGGATCACCAAGAAACGGACATGACTGAAATGACTGAACAACAACTTCTGCATAGATTGGATAATTAACAAATGGTTGTTTTAACGGGTACACTGTGGAACATTTTATACCATTTTATATCATTTTTAATTTCAACCAGACCCAGAGCCCAAATTAATGAGTAACTGGAAGAAGATCCAGGACCTGGACTTCTTTGTTCTCTAAAGTTTGCTCAGGCAATACCCTTACCTCTGTCAACAAGGCCAGATCAGACTGACCTAAGGACTTTCCTTCCCCTGTTAGCCATTAAGGGAGGAGACCCTAATCCGGAGAAGACCACCTCACTTAATATTCTACAGGTATATACTTTAACTGACCTTTGTCAACACTCTTGTCTTTACAAACCTATTCCCTTAAGAAAAACTCTCTTCTTGTATCATACATGGGGGTCATAAAAGTGAGGTAACACAGGCTTGCTGGGTCTGCTAAAATAACGTATATAAGTTTTCTCATTCCTTTGTTCAGACAGGCAGAGCTTATGCTCTGACTCCTTGTGTGTACAAGTAAGCTAACTTAGCTATGCTTTAAGGGAAAATAATAAACAACATGGATTTTTCTATCACCTAGCTTGTTTGCCTTCTTCAACCAAACTTTCAGGTTTAACAACACCTATGAATGAGGGAAGGGAAAGATGGAGACTAGATAATGGGGAATAGTGAAGGGAAGCTGAAGCTCTTAGGTGAGGAAAGTGGTGGGAAAGCTAGGGGCCCTAGAAGGAGGGGGAAATGGGGACTTTTAGATAGGATGGAAGGAATGGAGATCACAGGAAGGGAGATGGATGGTTCTGTACATATGATGGGGGGCGGGGTGCAGAGGGAAGCAATGAGAACATTGTCTAGAAGAGGGATGGGGAGCCTGGGAAGAGAAGGAATGAGAGGAATAGAGTCCCTAGGCAGTGAAAGGAAGTTCTCACCTGAGTTGGCTCCAGTCACCACAGCAGTCTTCCCAGTTAAGTCTACGGGGCAACTCTGGAGGGTCCAGATGTCTGACCCCTCTCCATACAGCTTCAATAGCACAACCAGGAGGAGGAAGAGGAAAGGAAGGACATAGGAAATACAACTGCCCAGACTCCAGGCCTCCATGCCCAGTAATGCCAACAGCTCCATAAAACTAGGTGGAGATCTAACCTTTTTAAGAGCTGAGATGAGATACACCAGCCATCCCAGTATCCTTCTGACTTTGAAAAGTTCTTATTTCCCTTATATGGAGGGGGAGGAGTTTGTGGTCTGGCAAAAGAATGGAGTACCTAGGACTTTGACCAAAGCACAATTTGAAATGAATTGGCCAAGCTCACTTGACCTGACCACCCTCCAGGGAGAATGAAGGTCGAATGATTAATCCTGCCCTAAATCTTTATGACCTCCTAGCTGGCAGAAAGATTATAGAAAGGCAGCATGGAATACAAGAATGAGCCTGGCAAGCCATTTCCTACCTCTGGGCCGGGTTTTCCTGATGTCTATGAAGCAGGATACGTGCAGGGTGCTGGGCTAAGCCAGGAGTAATGCCACTCAGAGCCCATCTCCCCATCCCCCACACCATTTACAGGCTCATCTCCTTCTAACTTTACACTCAGAAATGACCAAAATGACTTCCTTTTGTTCTCCCACTCCAGTGGAGCCCCATGGCCTGGCTTTCTTCATCTTCAATCTTGAGCTCCCTAACTCAAAAGAGGAAGACAAAATCAATGCAAATGACTGGGATTTAAGAGCAGAAGGAAAAAAGCACAGAGACAGACAGACATTAAAGCAACATTGAGCAGAGGGACAGCAGTCAGGGGCACATGGTTCTGCCCTACCTGCTCCTCCTCTCAGTTGGTCTGAGCTGGTGCAGAAGAAATGAATGGTTAAGGATTTTTCTACTTTACCATTGTCTACATACACTTTCTCTTAGACTGTTGCCAATCCCTGTCCCTTGATCTAACAGTAACCCACTTCTTTCTTCCTGCCTTGCTTTGGCTTCTATTCTGTTGTTGGTGCATCCTGCCTTACACTGGAGACTTCCTAAAGGTTCAGCTCCCTAACAGACAGAGCCCCCCTGAAGGTAAGAACAACTTCCTCTTCAAACTGGTGGCTCTCTGAGGGTTGGGCTCTCTTTTCCCTCATCTGAGGGCTCCCTGTGGCTAAAGGCCCCTCTTCAGACAAGGAATATGCATTGTGCATGCATAGTGTGAGACCTACACTTTGACTAATTGAGATTTTAATAAAAGATGTGTGTGTAACCTGCAGCTGTTTGTCCTCATCTCTCTGAATTGTTTATTCCTATTTCTGGAGTAATGCTTGCCAGCAAGCCTGGGTGATTTTGGGTGGCCTTGATATAGGAGAGAGGGATCACCTCTCATACCCTCCAATGGAGATCACAGTGGATTCTCATTGTAACAGGGGCAAGTTCCCTTATGGGAAGAAGGAAGATGAGATTATGTACATTGCAGGATCTGGGGTAGGCTCCTCTTCATTCGGCTTTGGACTTTCTGGTTACCATGCGGACAAGGTAAGTAGTGACTGGCGACACATTGGGAAGTGTAGTGATTACTCCTATTAACATTGTGGGAAAAGTTCTGATGCTGAGAGTGAGACTAGTAGTGTCCGTAGAAGATCCCAAGTTGCTAAAATGGCCAACCACTATGAATTTCATTGAGCTGGAAAGTTAAAAAGATTATTTCTCTCACCATCTCTTCCCTCTTTACCTTTCCCTTTTTCTAGTCTGTGATCTTAAGAAAGAGTTTGAGTAGTTAACTCCTCTTCCTTTCCCAGGAATCTCAGGTATATGTCTTCTCTGCCACACCCAAAGATTCGGGATAACCAGGAGGCAGGTTAGGAGATGGCTAGAGGTGGATGCCTTCATATAGGTGGCTTCAATTGTGTCCTTTCTATTTATGTACAATAAATTATGAGATGACAGCAGGGTAAGTATCTGAGTCCTGGGTGCACAGAAGCCTGACCAGAAATGGGGAAGCTTAGATAAGGTATTGGGAGTGAGGAGGGGGTTAGGAGTTAATTACAGACTGTGGTTTTTCAAATGTTTTATGCAGTTATTTCATTTCATTCTTCAGACTAATTTTAGATCCAGCCAGCAAAGGTTGATTCAAATTGCATATCTCTGCCTGCCAAGCACTGCTAGATCAGTGGGAAGACCAGTCTGGCCCCTTGCGACTGACCACCACCTGGGGCAATCAGGGATACTGCAGCATTTAGGAAAACTTCCACAAAAGCAACAGAAATGGACAAGTGTGCTGGGCTGGTGCCTCAAGCCGAACACCACCTGGTCAACAACTCAGTTATTAAATTCCCTTGAGGGAAAATTAATGTGGTGGCAAGCTATGCTATAAATAGTAACAGTTAGCATTCATACGGCACTTTGAGGTTTGCAAAGTACTTTAAAAATTTTTTTATTTAACCCTCCCCCCCCCCAACAACCTTGTGAAGTGAGTGTTATGATCTCTATTTTGCAGATAAGGAAATGAGGCATAGAGAAGACAGACACTTTACTCAGGGTCACACAGCTGGTCTTTGAGGCAGAATGCAAAACCAAGTTTCCTGAATCTATGTCCAGAATCCTATTTCACCACCAAACTGTATCACCTATACCTATGATTGTGTGCTTTGCCTTTCGTTCTTGAAGAGAAAATTATGACATCAGGGAGGTGGTGCCATGACATGCAAGTGAATTGGATTTAAGTGAGCCAGGGTTGTGCAAAGTCACCAGCCTCACTTTCTCTTCTGGAGCCATCCGGGTCTGGTGGCAAGATACAGATCAGAACAACTGGAGATGGCCCCGTACCTAAGGCAGCACTTGAGCCAAAAGAGTCCAGGTGGAAGGGCAAAAATGTCAAATAACCCTTCCATAGATGTCAGCATAAAGGATAGGTACTGGTCTTAAGAGCTGGGAAGACCTAGGTTCAAATCCTATGTCTGGCAGATACCAGCTATATAACCAGGAGCTATATAACCACTTACTCTTCTCAGTGCCCCCAGGTAATTTTTTAAGACTATAAGTTATAGAGTGGCCAAATTGGTGATCTGGCTGGGTGGAGGGAATTTCCACATTGAGAGTTCCCCATACTAATGCAGTCACCCCTCCCCACTTCCACCAAGAAAATGGAAGCAAGGACAGATAAAAGACAATGAATACAAAATAGTGGCATGGTCTTCAGTTCTCTAATTGCTTAGATTTTTGTAGTGCTTTGTCTTTCTGGCAAAAGCAGAGCAACAAATAATTTCTTGGTTTGTCTTGATGGTAATTTCACTCTTCAAATGTGGAGGAAGTAGTGAAGGAACTTGTACTCTCCCAGAAAAAGCAATTAGTGACTAAAATAGAAATGGAGTACGCTGGCTGTTTGGAGGAGTACCTACTCCATTTTGGAATTTGGAATAGTAAAGAAGAAAGCCATGTACATTTTGAGATGAGGTCTGAGTTTTTGGAAAGCAGCTATCAAAGGATTCAGAGAAAAGCTGGAACTATGCCCCAAAAGCTATTAAACTCTTTGTTTGGACTCAATTTGACTCAATGATAAGCAAAGAAGGAATGTGACTTGTGACTTCACAGAAAAATGTAGACTACCTTGAGTAAATGTAAACAGCAAAAGAAACTCCAACTATTCCACGGAAAAACTTGCACATGACCCTGAGCCATCCTGGTACAAGGTCTTTGTTGTTTGCATACGATACCTGACCTAGTCTAGGGTTAGTGTGGGGATCCATGATGTCAACTTTGTCCTGATATTGCCCAAGATGACTGGCCTCTTGTGAGTAAACTCTCCCAATTCACCTAATTAACCCTAATAAAATCTATTAATAACCAAGCTGGTATAAGCCCCTCTTTCTTTGGTATCTCAGTATTCTTTCAAGAGAGTATGTCACCCTACAATGACATAATTTTTTTCTGTTCAAAACAGTTTATTTTATTTTTTGTCAGACAAACACATTGATTTCTGGATCACAGTGGAGGATGGAAACCTTTCACAAACTTATTTATTTGAAAATACAAATATAAAATTATACTTTCCACGTCTGAGATGTGAGAGACTGCCACCCACATAGTAGTTTTTACAACAGGGCTTTAAGTAAACCCCACACAAAGACCTGAAAGATGCTTGAGATATATACACATAGGTATATGTATATATATATACATAGGTAGTATATACATACTACCAAAGTCCTCATCAGTTTCATACTAAAGTATAAAAGTAAGGGTGAGGTCAGCCACAGTGCTGGGCAAAGTTTTATGTGGATACATTGATGTCCACATGAAATGCTTCACCTTGCATCCCAATACACATGGAATTTCAACTTTACAATACACCATGAACAGTGGGTTCACTGGCCCACCATACTCAGTATGACACTCACAGATTCCACACAGAGTGGGACAGTATGTACAGAATACAGTGACAGGGAGCCACTGGGAGAGGCCTCTGATGCTTTTTTGTCTGTCCAGCCCGGCCCCCTCCCCTGCTCCTACCCTGACCTGACCTGGCTCCCCAGATTTAAAATGAAATTTTGTCAAAGATGATCCATTTTGATTGTTTGGTAGCTCTTGGCTAGAGGGCTTTGATGAAGGACTCTTCTGTCAATGGGGTGGTTTTGTGTGTGTGTGTGTGTGTGTGTGTTTATTTGGTTAAAAAAAAAAACAAACTTATTACAGTATTAAAGTATTGCTTAACTTACAGAAGATCTCCTCATGCAGTGCCTGTGCCCAAGAGACGGGCTGAGCTGAGTTCTGCGTATTTCATGCCATTAGGATGAGGACAGGAGGACTGCCAGTGTATATCTATCTCCAGTGTGCCTGCTTCTCCTTCCCTTTTGCTCCCCACACAGATTACAATGGCATAATTAAGGGAGAATGATTCTTCCCTTTTACATTTGGCATAGTAGGGAAATGGGCTTGGGGAATGAGGTTTCCACAGGGGGAATCCTGGCCAGTCTCAACCCTGAGAGAGAGATGGCATGTCTGCTAGAGGGGAATCACAGCTTGGCTACCCACATCCATCTGGATGTGGGAGTGGTGGCCTGAGCCCCATGAGTATCAGATCATCCAGAAAATGCACATTGGCTTGTGCCTTGTTAGGCTTTATGTACTGGAGGGGTGGGGGACACCCCCTATGCCAGCTGTTTGTGTTGCTTAATAGAAAATTTATAAATTTGCCTAGGCAAAGATGAGAACTTTCAAACCTGTTAAGAAAGATAATGGCAATTGCCCTCTGTATAAAGGAAAAAGAATAGAGTTTCTTTTACTCTTTTCCTCCCTCTCTGGATGAGAGGCAGAAAGAGGCAGAGGAAAAATGAGGTGAAGATTATTTGGGATACAATTAATAGAGTGTCAGTGTGTGCAAAAAACAAGAGAGGTGCAATTTTAAAAGGGTAATGATTTCTTAGGCTGTGTGTATATTTGTGTGTGTGTGTGTGTGTGTGTGTGTGTGTGTGTGTGTGTGTGATAGCATGGCCTCTGGAGACATCTATTAAGACAGGCAAGGAGAAGTAACTTTTAATATTGGGATCATGGTCTCATACAGTTGTCGGTCTGTTTTCTGTGCCTATGTTTATCCCTCAGAGAGTGTAACTGTGTGCATGGCATTTAGAAGGAAAAACTTTGCCAGCAAATCTCTCTTGTTAACTAATGTGAACCTCTATTAAGTTGTCCGAAAGATTCTTTCTCTGTCTTTACATTCCTGAACTGTGGCCAGATTTTGGGATTTTGGAGTATAGAAGGACAGATAAGAAAAAAAGATGAGAGGCAGCTAGGTGGTGCAGGGAGTAGAGTACTAACCCTGGAGTCAGGAGGACCTGAGTTCAAATCTGGCCTCAGACACTTGACGCTTACTAGCTGTGTCACCTTAGGCAAGTCACTTAACCCCAATTGCCCTGCCTTCCCCCATGAAAAAAAGATGGGGGGAGAGAAAGCCCTCAGACCTATGTTGTGGTTTGTATGTTTTTATCTTGAAATAAATGCTAGCGAGTAATTTGCTTAATTTTAGAATGTTTTAGGGGAACGAAGAGTATTTCCCACCACCCTTAGGATGACAGATTGTTATACAACTAGAGAAGAAGGGGATGTTACCGATTATAGGGATTGCCAATGAAGCGTCAGGAAAAAAAAGTTAGTGAGACCTAGCACTTAAAACCTGCCTGCCTATGTTATTAACCCTTTCCTGGCTCATGATAGAAAAGGTTTGTGAACTAGGAAACAATCAAAAGGTAATTGAGTTTGACTAGAACATCCAAATAGATACTGAGTGGAATGCTGAAATAGTGAAGCCCCCTCAGTATGGGACAAGACCTTACCTCTCCTACCATCCACCACCCCCCACCCTGCACCCCTTCTATATTTTTAGAAACTGCTCTGCTAAGAAAGTAGAGATAAGAAATGACATCAGTAGACCGACACCTGCAAGGTCCTGTTTATCTAGCTTTTACTCCCTTTTTGCTAAATACTAGTCCCTGGTCTCACGCCTGTCTTTTTGTTCTTTGTTCTCTGTTGCTGGAAAAAGATTCTGCATTTAGAATGTGAGCTTCAAACCCAGTAAATGGGAAGAGGAGCCAGTGAGGTGGAGGGGGGGAAATCTGCGTTAAGGTCTATATACCTTGCTTTGAGCTGTATGCAACACACACACACGTGCTGGCATCATAAAGCAATAAATTCCTTTTTGCCTTTTTTCAAGGATGGTCTCTGTCTATTTTTAATGTGACTAGTGGTCTCTGATCCACACAGTTCTGGTGCATTGGCTGGAAGGCCCCTTTTTGGGAAGGGTCTTTGCATACCGAATCCCAGGACAGGTGGCCATCAGTAAATTGCAGGTGGCTTGGGGAGGGTCTGTGAAAATTTCCCTCCTGATTAGATAAGGACCCGAAGAGACACTATCTCGGGAGGCAAAAACGAAAGTGGAGCTCCTGATAGTCTTAGGGAAGTCCACCCTCAGGAATGGCCAAATTGATCTGGTCACATAAGTCTCACACGATCCCAGGTGAGTGAGATCTGTGAGTCCTCTAGAGGGCAAGACCGGTGAGCAATTCCTGGGTGACCTGGGGGCAAGATTGAGTGAACCTCCCTTTTGGAAAGGAAGAGCAAGATCTTGTGAGCCTAAGCCCGGGGATGAGTGGCAATAGCCCACTAGGGGCCAGACTAGCTAATTGGGAGTTACCAAAGTACAAAGGGAAAGACAAGAGAAAATAAAAGTATCAGCAATGTCTAATTTGTGCAGTGGATTTCTAAGAATCCTCTCTGAGCTCTCTGTCATTTTCTGTCTGTATCTGTTCTGCGTCTCTGTGTGGTGTGAGTGTGTAATATGACACCCTGGAAGGTCCACTATCTCTGTCTTTCTCTCCCTGACTCCAGTCTCTTCAGAGGAGTGGGTGGGTGGGACAGAGAAGGAGAGAGAAAAGCATTTCATTGTTTAGATTATATGGCAGAAAAAGGCAAATTGAAGAGGGAAATAAGGTATGTGCAGTTTTAAAGGGACTTTAATCAAAGTCCACCAGAAGGGATAAGTAGGTGAAGGGGTAAGATTTAACCCCTCTTAGGTACATAAGATTATGCAGACTGAGGCCTTGATTCAATTGCAAAGTTAGCCCCTCTTAACTTGACTCAGTTGCAAATCTGGCACAAGTCTTATCTCCTAAAGTAGAAAGCCCTGGGAACACAAGAAGGAGGTTCCTCCCCTGGGTCCTGGCCAAGACCCTGAGACAGACCAGTGTCCTGGGAACTAGCCACTCCAAGGAGGCACTGCGCTTGGAGACCCTGAAGGGATTGGCCTCCTTTCAGGGCCTTGCATAAGATGCAGCATTTGCCAAAAACACCTGGCCTGACACTGTCTTTGTTCCCAGAACTATTTATGCCATAAGATTCGGACCCCAAATTGGAATCTCACCCACCCATGGCAGAGACGTCTGGCCTGGGACTTCCATGAGCGGGACCCCGATGGCTGTACCCTGGGATTCCCCAGCTTGTGTGGTTGGGTGTTGGTGCTTCCCCGCATCGGTGATGACTGTAAATATGTTGATTTTAGTACTTGCCTGTGGGATGGTGACGAGGCCGTTGGAGCCCTGTCTCTTGAGCCATTCCTCTAATCTAGTAATTGCCTTGCTATCATTATTCTTAAGCCTCCCTCTCTGCTACTTTCAATTTCCATCTTTCTTGCCTATATTTTAATAATAAAAGAAAAAAAACCCTTTTGGGCTTCTTGGAGTGCGGAGTGTTTTGTCCGTGCGAATCTGAACCTTAACTGTACAGTAGGAAAGGCAGGAAAATTCAACCATGTAGGAGAAGAGGATGTGTAGAAAGTGTAAAGAAGGTATAATCTATTTTAGTAGAGGTTTTGAAAGTAAAAAGGTTTGAAAACTCTTGAAGAGTTGATGGAAAATATTCTCTTCTTCCCTCGTACGTTCCAACTTTGGCCAAATTGTTGCATGCAGAAGAGAGAAAGATAAGGAGGAAAAGAGGGTGAATCTTTTCCCCTCAGATCAAAGGGAAGCAGGCTAAATAAGCCTTTAACCTTTCCCTGTCTTACCTAAAAGAGAAAAATGTTATGTAATAGGAACCAACCAAAAAAAATTGAATTCATTCTGATCTTATTTAAAAATATGAAAAGTGTAATGTGTCACTCCTAATTTAATGCTTACGATAGGTTAGAATTCATTTTACTATTTGGCACTAAAGTAAGATTAGTAAACAAAAATCTTAAGCAGGAAGCTTAGAGTCAAAGGCTGATTGCCCAATTTAAAAACAAATAGATAAAGTTCTGGAGAAATAAAAGGAATTATGTCCACCCATCTTTTGGGCTAGATCCATGGGTGGGTTCTGTTAAATCTAATGTGGATATTGGCTATGGTAAAGATATTGGTTATTATGAGTTATTATTATTACTGTTCAATTAATTATCAAACTCCTCTGCCTGGAGGGGAAACTAACTATACCTTGTCAGCAATGATTCAAATTTCTTAGGCTTCCTTTTTACCTGGGCCAAAAGAAGTAGTTAGAATACTGGCCCAGCACATTGTAAACTGCCCTGATTATAATAGGTGATTCCAAACTGTTTGTAAAACTTTCCCAAGAAAAATGTGAATGTGAATGGGGAACTGAAATATTGAAGAAATATATGATTTGTGGATAATATTCCTTTATAAAGGGCCAAGGGTATTGAATCTAGAAATGTATATTTGTATAATTTTAAAAGTACATATTGTTATTTGGCATCGAGAAATTTATTAACTATATAGCCCCAAGAAAGTTCTATTTACTTTAGTTTACTGTTTGGTAAGGGGATGGTGGTGGAATTCATTCCCAGGGATATTACAAAGATCATATGATTGTAAAGGTGCTTGGCACAATTCTTGGCCTAAAACAAATGCTACTTGAATGTAAACTCTTTTAAGTTGAATATAATTGCCTCATATTCATTATCTTTATGTGGATTGTCTTAGATGTGAAATTTATGTCAATGGTGATGAGATGAATCTGGAAATACATCCAACCCAGATTGGTAATTAATTGGTTTTGGTTTTAAAGTTTAAATCAATGATAATTTTTATGGCATTTTTGCATTTCTAAAATTTTCCTTTATTGCACAATTTGGTAAACAACCATATCATCTGTGTTGTCAGAAAAGCAATTTCTCTTATAATGTAAATGTTTTTAGGTTAGGAATTGTACTGTTGTACAATTGTACTGTAAAAATGGTGAATGAGTTAGGAAACTTTCAAGTCATTCTATTTGAACATGTATTACAATATTTTGAAGTATTATAATTTAGGAAATAATGAATTACCAGATTTTGTCTTTATTTAAAGGGATTTTCAGTTAAAATTGTTTTGCTATCATTTAGGAAATATGTGAGATTGTTAACTAAGCTATTGGGGTTATTGCTTAAAGCAAGTATTTACAAAAGTATGTTTAGTTTTCTTTTTTTCTCTTTGATTATGTGGAAAAGGTTTGGTGATCAAATTTAAGAATTTTTCAGTATTTAGGAATTAATAATATCAGGATAAATTGTAAGCTGTTTTTGAGAAAGGGGAATATTTTTATGAAGAAATGTTTTGTAAAATCTTTTGCATGATTTTTAAAAGGCCTACTAAATTTCTATTTGTAAGCTAATCTGTTGCAGCAATTTGATATTGATGACAATTATGTCCAAACCTACTGTGAACTTTTTAAAATGTTATTTGTTTCATTCCTAGGTTTGTTGTGTCTTTGGATCGACCTTGAATAAGTGTGCTCAGAAAAACAGCAAAGAATAGCAAACAAGTCCAAGGTTTTTCTATTAACCCCTCTCATCCCAGATCAGATTACAGAGAGAGAGAGATTTATTTTTCCCCACCTCACCTGGCAAAAGGATGAAAATCAAAAAAGGATGGGGGGGGGGTGTGATATAAGCCAGTGGTGTTCCTCCCCAAAGTATTAGACTCAGTATCACATGGGGCTGGCCAGAATGTGTACAGGCAGTGGCAGCTAGTGCCATTCTGGTAGAAGAAAGTAGGAAGTAGAGGAAGTGGCCAAAGGTAGAGAAGCCTGCCAGTCATTGTCTATACTTAGGGTAAGACAGACCATCCTTTTATAAAAATTATTATTTTTTTAATGATCTAGAAATGCATTTGATGTCATTGAGATTTATTGTTTTTATTACAGTTAAATGCGATTTGGTTATTTTGTTGTTTATTGTTTTAATGCTAAAACCAAAAATGGGTTAATTGATTACTGTATGTGGAAAGAAGGGGATTGTGTAAAGCCTTATCGATTTGGTTCTGCCCATTCAGAACAGTCTTCCTGTATGCATGGGAGTCAGCAGGCAAAGGGCACCAGTATTAGCCCCTTCCTGGGGTCCATGTTAATTCTCCTTATTTTGTGAAATTGCCAAGGCCCCTGGAAACTATCTGTATGGGTAAGGTGATCAGCCCCAGGAAAGGAACTTGTTTTATTCATGTAGGTCCTAAACAATGAACTTAGCTTGCTGAGAAGTTGCAAGTTTATGTACAATAGATAGAAAGGATTCTAACAATTGGCTTTTACACCAGGACAAGTTTAAATTTAAGAAGGGAAAGGGGAGCCAAGATGGCGGCTGGTAAGCACGGACTAGAGTGAGCTCCGTACCCGAGTCCCTCCAAAAACCTATAAAAATGGCTCTGAACCAATTCCAGAACGGCAGAACCCACAGAACAGCAGAGGGAAGCAGGGCTCCAGCCCAGGACAGCCTGGATGGTCTCTGGGTGAGGTCTATTCCACACGGAGCTGGGAGCTGGGAACGGAGTGGAGCACAGCCCAGCCTGAGCAGCGTGGACGATCCAGACCAGAAGCCGGTCGCAGGGGGCCCTAGCGCCCTGAATATGTGAGCTGCGGCAGTTACCAGACCCCTCGACCCACAAACACCAAAGACTGCGGAGAAGGTTAGTGGGAAAAGCTGCGGGAGTGGAAGGAGTTCGCGGTTCGGCTTCCAGCCCCGGGGGCAGCGGAGGTGGGGCAGCTACAGCTGTTGTTACTTTCGGCTCCAGGCCCACCTGGTGGGAGGAATTAAGTGGCGGATCAGAGCAGGAGTGCAACAGCCTGATGAAGATCTAAGCCCAGTCTGGACTGGGGGTCCTTGGGGAAGGAGGAGTGCGGCTCTGACAGAGCTGGCACCTCCCCCCCAAACGTAGAACATAGAACTCGTTAGTCTACAAGCAGTCATACCCCACTGAAAAACTCAAGGGTCAAGTTAGTTGGTTGGGAATATGGCCAGGCAGCAAAAACGCGCCCAGATTCAGTCTCAGACTTGGGATTCTTTCTTTGGTGACTAAGAAGGGAAAGATGTTTAATGGAATCCCTTATATATGTGAGTCCTAGTAAATCTTTATTGATTATTGCAACTTCATGAAAGTAAAAGCAACTGTATCTGGCTCTAAGCTGTGATTAGTGGGACTTGTTGTTTAAGGTGAAAGGAGCTTGGGACCATAACTAATTTGTTTTGAGTTTGAATTTGGGTATAGTCATATGAATTAAATCAGTATCTGAGAGATATGCCACAAGATAAGCTACTCAGAGGGAATATGATCCTGTACTGTTAACAGGTGGAGGTTCGCATTTGGAAAAGCTGAGGGGACAATCTTAGCCTCAATCTAGGATGGGATCCTCCTGACTCAGTTTCCTCATTGTGTTCCTTTGGAAAGGAATGTTTCCCACCTGACTATTCCTGAGTCTAGCTATGAGGAGAAACAGATACTGCATGATTGGAGAACTGTGACTCTATCTGAATTTAAACAAAGCTAAGAATGTTTTATCCTGTCATATTTGGCATGTCACATGTCCCTGCTCTTTTTCTTTCTATAGTAAGTTTCTATGACCAAGGCAAGTAGTCAGTATAAGATATGAGCTCTTTTGTGTTATCTTACTGGGAAATCTAATAATATTTTTATCTAGAACTAGAACATGTGCAGAAATTTATGCAAACTACTTAAGACTCACCTTAAGATGTTCCCTTTGTTTAAAAGGATTCTAAGAGTGGTAGCATTTTTCCAGTAATCAGTCTCTTACTGTTACCAATGTGAGATTCTATTACAACACCTTTTGACTAAGGAACTTTGTGATATTTAGGGATTCTGTCATAACTAGGAATTTAACTTCTTGATAATACTGTGGAATTTGTGCTACATTAAGGACTTTTGCATCAACTTAGTAAGGCCTTATGAACAAGGGTGGAAATGCATGCGAGCTAGTTAAGGCTCGCTTTGGAGATGTGCCTTAAGCAATGTGAGACTATAGTCATATCGTAAACTGATTATTGGAATTTGCTATTCAAAGACCTAATGGGACTGATAACCAATAAGTCTCTAATCTCTTGGTGGCAAATTTCTATAATCGGAAGGTTTTGTAAGTACAGTAACAAGTTTATTCAAATAATTGATTCTGGGACATCTTAGGTTACTATAGGACTGGGACTAGCGTTCCCATATGAGTTAGGGTTCTTTAATTCTTGGTAATGGTATGGAGACAATTAGGTCAAGGGCTTGTGAGAATGTTATTTTGTTATTTGATTAATATCATCCTTGTCTAAAGTTTTGTTACAATTAATAATGCTAAAAAAGAAGAATGGCTTGTGGTTTATTTTGTAAATGCCATCAAAAGAAACATGGCATGACTAAAAGTTTAAGATTTTATATGTACTGTATTAAAAATTGGTTATTTAATATATTTATGTAAGTAGTGGAGCCTTTTATTAATTCCTTAAGTGAAATCTCATCCTCCTGGTGAGGAAACTAATAAGGGATTAATGTAAAGTGTAAGACACTAGGCTCTGATGTGAATTTCTTAAACATGACAATTGGCCATGGTTCCAGTTTTGAGTTTGTAAAAATGATCAGGGTTATGAGGATTAGAAATGGTAGTTTAAAATTGTGCCAAGGTCACTTTTGTAGGAGAATGGACAGAAAGCTGGTTCCTACAAAAAGACAAGAAGATGCTGAGATGCGGTGCTGGAGATGGCTGGAACAAATACGAAGGACCAGAGATTTCATTGATGATGTTCCCTGCCAGATAGCTGTATAGGAAAAGACTTTTTGGATCTTAAAGGGACAGTCGCATTATTGCTTTCTTTTTGGCCTATGTATATAAAGGGGACTACCCCTTTGATTTGTCAATGCATTGATCAATTCTTCCCATATTTACTTAAAGGGGTGATGGTTAAGGGGAAGAATTCAGATATATCAGTAATGGTGTGAGGGGTCTTCAGAAGGTTGAAGAGGAGAGATTGAGTGGAATGCTGAAATAGTGAAGCCCCCTCAGTATGGGACAATACCTTACCTCTCCTACCATCCACCCCCTCCCTGCACCCCTTCTATATTTTTAGAAACTGCTCTGCTAAGAAAGTAGAGATAAGAAATGACATCAGTAGACAGACACCTGCAAGGTCCTGTTTCTCTAGCTTTTACTCCCTTTTTGCTGAATTCCCTGGTCTCACACCTGTCTTTTTGTTCTTTGTTCTCTGTTGCTGGGAAAAGATTCTGCATTTAGAATATGAGCTTCAAACCCAGTCAATGGGAAGAGGAACCAGTGGGGAGGGTGGGGAGAACTCTGCTTTAGGGTCTATATAACTTGCCTTGAGCTGTATGCAATACACACACGTGCTGGCATCATCTTGGGCCACACTGAGGTATGTCCTTTCTCATGAGAAAGCAATAAATTCCTTTTTGCCTTTTTTTCAAGGATGGTCTCTGTCTATTTTTAATGTGAGTAGTGCTCTCTGACCCACAAGATACTAAGGGAATCTTATGAACTAAAATACTGATCAATTTAAAAATAACTTTAAGTTTGTGTCTTGAAATTGGAAAATTTGGCTGTAAAGTATGAGACTTCTACCCATTTTTGTAATAGATCATATTCAATTTTAATTTTAAGAACTGTCTTGCATCTATTATATACAAGGCACTATGCTGATAAAATATGGAGATGACACAAAGTTGGAAAGATAACTGGACATAACATGTTTGATGTCCAAATGTGGATCGAAAAAAGATCTCCACAGCTAGAATGATACACAAAATCTATTAAGGTGAGACTTAATAATGATGAATATAAATTCCTAAATTTGAATGAAAAAAATCCAACAAATTACTGCAATCTTGATCTTGGAGAATTTCTTACAAGTCATTCCCCAATCAATAAATGGTCAAAGGATATGAACAGGCAGTATTCAGATGAAGAAATTAAAACCATCTGTAGTCACATTAAAAAATGCTCTAAAATTACTGATTAAAGAACTGCAAATCAAAACAACGCTGAGGTATCACGTCACACCTATCAGATTGGTTAACATGACAAAACAATAGAATGACAAATGCTGGAGAAAATGTGGGAAAATTGGAACACTAATGCATTGTTGGTGAAGTTGTGAACTGATCCAACCATTTTGGAGAGCAAGTTGGAACTATGCCCAAAGGGCTATAAAAATGTGTATACCCTCTGACCCAGCAATAGCACTAACTAGGTCTGTATTCCAAAGAGATCATAAAAATGGAAAAAGGACCCACGTGTACAAAAATATTTACGGCAGCTCTTTTTGTGGTGGCCAAGAATTGGAAACTGAGGGAATGCCCATCATTTGGGGAATGGCTAAACATTCTGTGGTATATAAATGTAATGGAATACTATTGTGCTGTAAGAAATGACCAGGCATACTTCAGAAAAAACCTGGAAAGTCTTATATGAACTGATGCTGAGCGAAATGAGCAGAACCAGCAGAACACTGTACACAGTAACAGCAACATCTTGTGATGAATAACTTTGATAGACTTAGCTCTTCTCAGCAATGCAAGGATCTAAGACAACTCCAAAAGATTCATGATAGAAAATGCTATCCACATCCAGAAAAAGAAATATAGAGTCTGAATGAAGATGGAAGCAGACCATTCGCTCTTTTTGTTTTGTTGCTTTGGTTTTTTTTTCTTTCTCATGGTTCCTCCCATTGATTCTAATTCTTCTTTATATCATGACCAATGTGACAATATGTTTAATATGAATGTACATATACAGCCTATATCAGATTACATGACATCTTAGGTAGGTGGGAGGAGAGGAAGGGGAGGGAAATTTAAAACTCAAGATCTTATGGAAGTGAATGTTGAAAATTAGAAACAAATTAATTATAAAAAGAGAGAGAGAACTCTCTATAGGGGAGGACTACAGGAGAAATATATTGTATCTATTGACACACACAGTTGATCTGTGGCTAACCTTGGCTTAACTGTCTTTTCCACAAAGAATGATTCAACACAGTAGTGGTAGACTGGCAAATAAGTAGAAAAAAATGTTAAAAAAAAAAACACCAAGAAGAATAAACAAAACTTTTTAAAGAACCGAGTACAGGATAGGTGAGATATGACAAGTTAGTATAAGATCCAGGCATTTTATTTTTTGTTTGTTTTTGGCAGGGCAATTGGGGTTGAGTGACTTGCCCAAGGTCACACAGCTACTGTGTGTCAAGTGTCTGAGGTTGGATTTGAACTCAGGTCCTCCTGACTCCAGGGCTGGTGCTCTACTCACTGCAACACCTAGCTGCCCCATACCTAGGTATTTTAGCAGATCTATGCTCCAGATAAGTCAATGGCAAGCCATGACTGCCAGAAAAGTTAATGCAACCCTAAGCTACCCAGAGAGGCCTGGTGTCTAGAACATATAGCATGAGCCTACTTGGCTTGGGCATACCATGTTTGCAGTCCAGTTCTGGGAGCCACATATTAGAAAACACATTATTAAACTACAACGTATCCAGAACTAGACAACATAGAATGGCAAAATTCATGCCAAATAAGAACAGTTGAAGGAAACAGACCCTATCACTTTTCAAGTGTTGGAAGACTTCTAGTATAGAAGAGCAAATAGACTTATTCATGACTCCAAGAGCTAGAACTATGAACAAGTGTCAATTGCATTAGCATATTCTGGCTTGACGTTAAGAAAAAAGTTCTTAACATTGCTCAGATTACAAGACAGTGGATTCTCCCTTCCCTAGAGGTCTTCAAGTAAAAACTGAATGTCCTTTAACATCCCCTAATAGGGATGTTAAGGGTACTCCTGGCTTAATAGATTTGCCTGGATGGCCTCAGAGATATTTTCCAACCAAGTCCTTGATTCCTTGTCAAAAATAGGGTTTCCCAATATTAGAGGTGCCTCTGACTCAGTCTGGGGGTTTCCTATGAGTGTGGGTTATTCTCCTCTCAGTCTTCAGGCTCCTCATGACTGTGTGTGGAAAGGCAGTGATGGGTGTCTCTTTCTTCAGAAATTGTCATCTTACAGCACACAGGACTGGCACATTGTGTGATGGAGTGATTTCAAAAGAATCCTTTATGCTTCACAGTAACATCCTGCCAATACTCACATTTGGACACAAGATTTCTAGTATACTCTCTATATATCCCAATTTGGAATATTCTCTCTCCCTGAGATAAGAGGACATATGTACCAGAATTTATTTAGAGGGTTCCTGGCAGGGAGGGAATGTCTCTTCTATCTGAATAGAAGATACCTAAAGTCAGGGAGTAGGGAAAAATGTCTTTGTTAGAGGGCCTTTGAACATGAAAGAGTGATCCTCTTTTTGGGGGGATTATTGGGATAGTGTTCTGGGATATATCAGCCTAACATTTAGAACCCCACAAGTATTTATTATAGTGGGATTTGGGTTTCAGGGTGATGCTGGGTAGGGTTGTAATGTCATGGTAGGACTCACAGCCTTTCTTCATTCAGGGCTCCTCAGGGAGAGTGGTGCTAAGGGTGTCCTGAGAGGGAAGGGCCCGAACTTTGGGTGGGGAACCCCTCAGCAGCTGAGCCACAGTGACCTGAGGGTTTAGTGCATGGGTCTGGATAGGTCTCTGCTCAGAAGGCTCCTTAGGCAGTGGACCAGGGATCTGCTCTCTCTCCATGTGGGAAGGAATACAACCACTTCGATGTGTGTTTTTGCTTGGACTCCAGAGGCTCACATGAGGCTTCAATTTCATTGAATCCAGCAGTGGAGAAGGTTTCCACATCAGCTGGGAGGTGGCTTGAAGGACTCTTGGACCATGGTGAGGAAGCATACTCAGATCAGACCTTGGCATCTGTCCTGACCCCATCCCTGGAATCAGACTTGAACCCAGTGGCTGCATCCGCAACAGATCTGTTTCCCCCTCTAATCCACAAGGCCACTGGATGCTAGACCACCGCTTCAGAGGAGTGAAGCGCTGGTTCTGGAGGGATAGCTCAAAGCCAGGGGCTGGGAAGGGAAGCCCTGGGCTGGGGAAAGGAAAACCACGATGGAAGTGGGGTATAGGGTGGCGGCGGCCAGGCAGCTGGAATTTGAACCTGGTCCCATATTTTACATGCTTCCTTTGTTCCCTGTAGGACTCCAGTGGGTGGACCTCTGCCTCAGGGACCACAACTTTGGTCAGAGGCTGAATTTGGTGCTGGGGCAGACGGGTAGGATCCAGTGGATCCATGGCTATAATTCGTCCCATCTTATCATACACCAGACCTGATGCTAGGTATGACCGCCCCTGCTGTAAGCGAATGAACTTGGCAGAAGCAGCAGGTAGCAATGAGGGAGTTAGTGAAGGTATGGGGGCTGGGACAGGCTGGGCTCTTGGGAGGCCCCAGGGAGGACTAGCTAGGAATGGAGGAAGAGGCACTGACAGATAGTAGGGGGAAGGTAAACCTATCTCCTTCACTTGGCTTGAGCTGTCCCCACCCCCACTTCGATGGAAACAGAGTTGGGGGCTCTGTGAAAGAGATGGAATATAACTAGGCTGGGAAGTTAGGGGTGCCTGAGCACTTCCCCACAAGGACATAGATATAGAAGAGTGGGGGCTCACTGGAGTGGCCATTTCCAAAGAAAACTGGGAACCATCCCATATAGAAAGATCCAGAGAGGGATACCTGCTCAGGACAGGGGCTGAATCTAGATAGGGGTGGGGCAAGACAAAGTGTTGGGGGCTTTGTGAAGAAGGTTCTGGTGTTGGGGGGGGACCTGGGGTGGGCCTCAACTCAGGAGGTTCCCAGAAAGACAAGCTCTGATCCTCGGGGACTGAGATCCAAGTCTTCTGATGCAAGGGGAGCTGGTCCTCATACTCAGTGCCCTGGTGGGGGGAGGAAACAGGAGAGTGAGGGCTGTGGGGTGGCAAGACTATTCACTTCTATATTATCAAAGAAGTAGTCTAGGAAGGGGTTTAGCCATTGGGAGAGGATCTGGGGGGTGACTGGGGGGAAGGTTAGATGGGAGGAAGCTGGAGAAGCTCTGGTGTTGGTTATAAACTAAGCAGGGTTAAGGTGGTGAAGGAATTACCTCAGGTTGGGAGGAGGGTTCGAGTCCTGGGGGGATAGCAGGGGAAGGTGCATGCAGCACAGGCACGGAGCCTTGAGCCCAGGTGTCTGTGGTGCTGGCCCTAGGCTCCTCATCCTCCCCCCATGTGGGGTCTTCAGCCACATCTGTCTCACCCTCATCCCTTGCAAGGAATCGCCACTCAGTGATCTGCAACATGGCTTCTCGGGCCTGGCTGATGGTGAATGGGATGCACTGTGGGGGAATAAAGGGAGGCAGAAGAGTATTATTGGGGCTTGGGAGAGTGAGGAGGTAGGAGTAGAAGTAGCATAGTTTAAAAAAAGAGACTTGAGAATCAAATGACCTGGGTTCAAATCCTAGTACATCCTAGATGTATTAACAGATGTAAGAAAACATTTACTGAACGACAGATTGTGACAATGGGCAAGTTATCTAATCTGTTTCCTCATTTCTAAAGTGATAACAATACTTGTAACCAACATACCTCTTGGGATTGCTGTGAGAATCGAATGACATATGCCATATGTGAAAATACTTTAGAAACTGTAAACTCTTATTTTAAAACATTAGTTATAATTATTCCTGCTCTTAGGTGAAGGAACAGTAGATGCCCACCTGCTGGGTCAGGTAGACCTTGAAGGCAGCATCCATCACTCGGGCCAGCAGCTCAGCCAAGACATCCCCTACCACATCCTCACCCTCCTCAATGCACATAAGCGAGATCCATTCAGATTCGTTTAGACGGCCAGGCACAATTTCTATCTGTGGCACAGGCACTGTAGGGGGGCGAACCTTCTCCGCCTTGGCCCTGGCCTGCCCTCGGTCTCTGCCGGCTCTCTGTAGGAAGAATGATTAGTAATGATAGCCATAGCTGGCATTTCTGTAGAGCTTTGTAGTCCCTATTAGCCCATTTGGTTCTCACAAGCCTGTCAAGTGCGTATTAGAGGGGTCCTTGTGGAGGGTCTCTCGTCACTCCAATCTATGCTGATCACCTCCCCACCCCAGGTTCGTGTCACACCTGAGTAACCTCGGACTCTCCCCTTCCCGCATTCATCGATGGGGTTGTTGGTCTGTATTATCCCTCCCCATTGTGTTACTTGTACTACTCATCGAGGTCAGCACTGGACAGGGAGCGGGCCTGTTCTGTGACCGCAGAAGATCTGAGGCCCCGCCTGGACATCCTAGGCTGCTCCTAAACTCCCGGAAGCCTGTGGAGCTCACCGTGCCTTCATGCGCCATGGATAACCGGCCGCTGGAGTTGTGGCACTGGAGCTTCCCTTACCGAGCCCAGCCTCCGTCCGCTAGGGCCACACTGCCCCCACCGACGCTGTCTAGCAGTCACCCGGGCAACGGCGGGCGGTGCCAGGCACAGACACGCCCCCTTCCTGGGCTCCCGCTGAGTCGCAGCCGGCCTGCGTGTGACGTAGACACCACTGCGGCGCGCCGTGCGTCGTCTCCATGGCGGCGGCGGATGCGGGGACTGACAAGCCGAGTGAGGCGAGGGGCTGCGGCCGGGGTGGGTAGCGGGGAGATCTGGATGGGATGTCTAATCGGGGCAGGGGAGGCGGGGAAACAACTGGGGTCTGACGGGAGGAGTGTGGGCCCTGATCTGCCCTCCCCCCTTTCCCCTTCTTCAAGTCTGACTCAGCCTCCTGCCCCCGCGTCGCCTTCCTGTAAGCCTCGACCCCCGTGTGTTGGAGGTGTTCCAACAGGTGGCGCTGCGACGTCGTGGACCTCCTTCAGCCGTGGTGTCCCTCCGCGGTCCTACTGCGCAAGCGTGAGCCCTAGCGGTGTCCCTCCGCGCTCTCGCGCCCCACCTAGTGTTGGGTTGGACGCCCGTGTCCTTCCGCCCGGGGCTGGCGATGCCCCCGCGGCCCTATCCTCAGACGCTCGTTACCCTCGAGCTCATTCATCCACCCGGCGTTTGAACGCTTAGCCGCCCAGGGAATAATCCAGGCTGCCCCTCCTGCAGCCCTCTTTGACCCCCGTGTGTATTTCTAGCCCCGCCCCATTCCAGACCTCTTGCCCCTTTGTCCCCGGTCTCCCCCAGCCACCCTCATTACCCCCTGGTTTGTGGTGCAGTAATTACAGCTCTGGACCGGGTGTTAGGATGACCTGAGTTCAAATCCAGCCTCAGGTGCTTACTACCCTGAGCAAGTCGCTTAACCCTTGTCTGCCTCAGTTTCCTCAACTGTAAGATGGGGATAATAGCAGCACCTCCCTCCCTGGGTTGTTGTGAGGGCCAGGCGAGTTAATATGTGTAAAGCATTTAGCACGGTGCCCCCCACCACGTCCACTCTGTGCCACCCTGTGCACTTCCCCGCCTCAGACTCGGGAATCCTCGTGGATTTTCCCTAAAAGCTTCCCCGCCCGTCCCACCCCCGCCCCCGACCCCGACCCCGACCCAAGCGTCTCTGCCCGCAGGATGTACCGCAGGGAAGCGCCCGTGCTCACGCAGTCCTCCCCGGCCGCCCTGTACAACAACCTGTGCGTGCTGCCCCTGCCCGCCCCGGGGCTGACCCAGTTTGCGCTGGTCCACGGGCCCAGCGTCCGGCTCCTCAGTGCAGCCTCGGACGGCTTTCCCGTGTCCCTGCGGGAGCTGCACGCCAAGGAGGGGGCTGGGCTGAGCTTGCCCCTCATCACGCAGGTGTGTGACCCCCCCCCCAGGGCGGGAGGCTGTGCCCTGATGCTGGCAGGTGCCCCCTCCTCTCGCGATCCCTGCCCCCGGGGGCCGTGCCCGCCGATCCCAGCCACGTCTCCTCCTAAACCCCCACCGTGGCCCGTCCCCGTGAATATTTCCCTTGGCTTCTCCCCAGGCCTACTGGTGCGTCCTGCCTTTCCGGGTGTTGCTAGTGTTGACTTCGCAGAGAGGCATACAGGTGAACGAGAAAGGGGGCATGCCCGTCCCTTCCGGGTCCCCTTCCCCCATCCTGCCCCTTGTCCCCGCCCCCACTCCCCGTACACACGGGCTGACATCCCCAAGAGCCGTGGCTTAATCTTTTCACCTGTTCCCACAACATCCTTCCACTACTCTCCTTCCCCCCCTCCAGATATATGAGTCAGATGGCTCTGTCATGGTCTACTGGCATGCCCTGGACTCTGGTAATGCCCCCCCAGGTACTGCAGGGCAGGGGGCGGGCTGGGCAGTTTGGGTGGAGTACTGGGAGGGAGGAGGGAGGAGAGAGGAGCACAGACCGGACGTCTGGGGGGCAGCTGATGACCCTTCTATCTCAGCACAGGCCCTGTTTGCCCGAGGAATCGCTGCCAGTGGGCACTACATCTGTGTAGGTAAGGAGGCCTTGAGGTCTGGGCCAGGGGGGAGTATGGAAGAAGAGAAGGAGGGATGCAGGGGCCGCACGAGTGAGTTCAGCGGTGGGAGAGGCTGCGGGGGCTCAGTTATCGAGGGACTAAGTGGAAGCCTGGCCAGGGGGGACATGATTGCAGACATCCACTGAGGTACACTGTGGCCCCGGCCTCAGGGACATGGTCTGGCCGGATCCTGGTGTTTGATGTCCCAGCCAAAGGTCCCAACATTGTGCTGAGCGAGGAGCTGGACGAGCACCGGGTGCCGATCACGGCCATTGCAGCTGAGCCTGCTCAGGGCCAGGTAAGGGACCCTTTTGTAGGGAGGGAAGATCCCAGGGCCATGATTTAGAGCTGGGATGAACCTGGGGGGACAGGGAGTGTAACCTCCTCTTTTTACAGATAAGGAAATGTCACAGGAGGGAGCTCAGGCTCAGCCAGTAAACGTCTAAGCTGGGGTATGACCCCAGGTCTCTCTCACTCTAAATGTAGCGCCATGTCTGCTAGGCCACACGCCCTTCATGAAGGGAGCCCTGGATGAGGAGGCTTGGCAGAGCCGGGTTCTGTCCCCTGCTGAACAGCACATAGTCGAGGCACTTTGGGCAGGTCCAGGCTCAGGCTGGCCCGTCTGTAGAGTGAAGGGGTGAGGCTCCATATCTTCTAATACTGTCATTCTACCACTTTTTCCCTCACTTCTCCAAAACCTTCCTGTCGAAGGGTGATGGCCCTGTTCATGTCCCACCCTTCTCATCCAACCTTCCCATAAGAATTCACATTTACTAATAAAGCAGCTTATAGACTGTCTCCCAGAAAGGGCTATTTTCCATTTAGTGTCAATATGCTGCAACTTAGCATCTAATTGTGTTGTCATAGGATGTCTCTGTCTCCCAATATAGACCAGGAGGTTTGGAAGCTTTGGTTTAAACTTTCTGTCTCCCCCACAGTACCTGGCACAGAGTGCCAGGTTGGGGCTGGGGGGGTGATGGGGGGTGGGTTGGGCAGGGTAAAGACTTTTAAATCGATTGCCTACAATTCAGGAAACCTGGGTTCTCATCCCAGAGGTCTCTTAGATCCTTTGCTCTCTCTGGGCCTCAGTGTTACTTTCCAGACGGCACAATGACACCCTCCTTCCAGGGGTGTTACGAGCCTCCAGTGAAATTCTGGGTCTGAAGGTAGGTATTGCTGCCGGGGAGTCTGGCTGGGAAAGCGATGTATCCAGAAGACTGGCTGTCAGTCCTGCTGTGCATCCCTCTTCCCAACTCCAGAGCCCATTGGACCAGCGGTCAGTGGCTAACAGATGCTCCCCTACCCCTCGAAAGGGAAGTGGCCTTGGGAGTTGACCTACTGCCTCTCCTCCCTCAGGACTGTGTAGCTGATGTGGTGACAGCTGATGATTCAGGCCTTCTGTGTATCTGGAAGTCAGGGCAAAAATTTAAGCTGCTGACCCGAATCTCAGGATTTGGGTATGGGAGGCTCAAGGGGAGGTGGGTCAGGGTGGGTCCAGGTTTAGATGGGAGGTGAGCTCCGGGGAGGCCGGTCCAATGTCCTCTCCCTCCCCAGGACTCCCTGCCCCTCAGTCCAATTGTGGCAAGGCACTGTAGCTGCTGGTTATGGGGACGGGCAGATCCGCATCTATGAAGCCAGCTCAGGGGCCCTGCACGTCCAGATCAATGCCCACGCCCGTGGTATCTCCGCCCTTGACTTGGCACCTGAGGCGGGCAAGGTGAGTCGACTGTAGCCCTGTAGCATCACTGACCACGTGTGAGAACATTCCTCTAGGCCTCTCAGTAGGGACCCCTGATGGAGGCATCTGCCTGTGGATCAGCCCAAGGTTATTCCTTGTGCACAGACTGGGCTTTTTCTTATCAGCCCCTTAGCCCTATTTTCCTTCTCCTACAGCTGCTCTCTGGGGCTGAAGACTCCTTTGTGCATATCTGGAAGCTAAGCAGAAATCCAGACAGTGGCTGCATTGAGGTCTGTATCAAGCACGGGCAGTGTCACAGTGGGGAATGATCCTGGCACTCCAGGCCCCACAGAGAGCACACAAGCCCTCTCTTCCCCCAGGGGCAGAGCCCTAACCCTGCCTTCCCCTCCCCCAGGTGGAACACTGCCATTCAGAATGTGTGACCGACACTCAGGTGTGTGGGGCCCGATTCTGTGACCCCAGGGGCTCTTCCTTTGCTGTGACTGGCTATGATGTGGCTGAGATCCTAAGATACAGCTGTGTGTGAGGAGAGGAGGAGGCAGGGCTGCCTGACATCAGCCACAAGCTGGGAAGAGGGAGCCCGGAGAGCTTTCCCCCAGGTTATGAGCCCCTCCCATTTGACATTTGTGAAATGGTACCTCCAACTGTTATAATAAAGGTATGACAGGACCCCCAACCCTTCTCTGTCTGTTCTTTAAAAGAGGTAACTACAGGACTTTACACAGAGACACTAGGAATGAAGTCAGGTTTACAGAAACCTGGGAGCTGCCTGCCCCGCCCACCCCCAACCCCCAATCACAGCAACACGATCAAGCTCCATGATATTAAATAGACTTTAATGACCAAGTTGGGGGGGAAGCGATGTGGACAGGCACCCTTTCTGGGGTTATGGTTCCCTCCTTCCAGAACCTCAAGGGCTATCTGCCTCATTTTTGCCCAAGGGGGGGTTAGTGCATTTGGGCTGGGGGTGTTCCAGTTTTCTCTCAGGAAGTGGCCGGGGTCCACCAGCCAGCTGTGGACAAGGTCCCCTTGTGGTGGCCCTACAGTTAGGGAGGGGTTTGCATTCCCACCAAAACCACAACAGAGCCAGGCATCAAGGTGGCCATCCCAAGACCCTCATCATGGCACCACTAATCCTGCCCTGACATCACTCCTTTGACATCAGAAGGCTTTTCCTCTTCCAGCATTACCCTGTTTTCAGTAGCACCCCCTCCTACAACCCCTCACACAGGTGACTGGAGCCAGGGCCGGGCTTTTGCCCGGAAACCTCGGGCTGGAGGGGACCGCTGTCGGGGGGCAGGGCTTCCAGAGCCAGAGCTGGAACTAGAGCTGGAGCGGGGAGGAAGAGGGGGCCGGCCTCGGGGAGCAGCGTCCAGGGAGAGGGTACGGGGCCGGCCCCAGGGAGTGGCTCGGGGGCCTGGGCAGGCCCGGGGTGGAGGAGAGGGGCTTCGGGGTACATGGATTGGGAGCTTTGAGGAGGGCAGCTTCTCTGTAAATAATGCCAGCCAGGGTGGGGGGACATCCAGGGGGGGCCCCTCCCGCTTGGCCAGGATGTCCGTCACTGCTGCGATGTCATCTAGAGGTTCAATAGCTGTAGCACCGGGAGGGGATTTGGGGGTGGGGTACACGTCAGAGCTTCGGCCCCAGACGTGATCTGTGCCATGCCCCCCTCCAGACCCCCTCCCAGCCACCAGGCCAGCTGTCACCTGTCGCTGTAATAGGAGGAGAGCAGAGCCCGGATCTCGGCTGATACAGCATTATCCTGGAGCAGTAGCCCCTCGCCTGGGCCCCCTGGGACCAAGGCTGAGGGAGGGGAGGGAGGGGGAGAAGGTGACGAGGCCCAGAGAAACCAAGAAAAGGAAGGGAAGTGGTCCCCGGAGACAAGACCGGCATGAGGGGAGACAGAAAAGAAGACATTAGGAAAAGAAAGGCCTGGAGAACTCTCAGAAAGAAACCATTTTAGGGGAGACTTAAGAGCAGGAGAGGGCTGAAAACAGGCCTAGGGAGGAGGAGAAAGCCAGACCTGGGAGGGAAAGGGGAGAGGGGAGTGGGTCTGAGGGGAGGGTCAGAGGTGACAGTGGGGGGAGGGAGTGGGTCTGAGAAGAGGGTGAGAGGTGACAGTGGGGGAGGGGAATGGGTCTGAGGGGAGGGTCAGAGGTAACAGTGGGGGAGGGATGTGGGTCTGAGGGGAGGGTCAGAGGTGAAAGTGGGAGAGGGGAGTGGGTCTGAGAAGAGGGTGAAAGGTGACAGTGGGGGAGGGGAGTGAGTCTGAGGGGAGGGTGAGAAGTGACAGTGGGGAATGGGAGTGGGTCTGAGCTGGGGGTCAGAAGAGACATTGGGAGGAGGTAGTGGGTCTTCTGAGAACATGTCAAAGGCAGGGGAGGTAGGTGAGCCTGAGAACAGGACAGAGCTGGAGGTGGATGAGTGAGAAGAGAGTGGGCCAGACAGGAAGAAGCAAATTGGATATTGTTTCTGCTCAAAGATGATGTGCCTAAGCCTAAGGACCCTTTTCCATCTCCCTGCCTCCATCCTCTGGGCCTCCTGGTGCACACCCACCTCCCTCCTGCTCCCATGCATGGAGCCTCCCTTACCCATCTCATGGTAGAGCGAGCCTTGCTTGGCCAGTGCAGGGGGTGGCTTTCGTGGAGGAGGGACTTCAATCTTCATGAGCTCATCACAGCATTGCTTCCATTGGCCTACAGGAGGGGAGGAAAAGGGTACAGGCCATGGTGGGTCCTCTGGGTGCCTAGACTTCACCCTGGCTCCTTTCTCCAATAAACCCTCCCAATCACTGGTCAGAGATGGGTAGCATCCTAACAAGACCCTGCCAGCCTGTCCTCCAGTCTTGGACTACTACAGCCTTGCGAGCCTTCTCAGAGCTCTGTGAGACCTACCCCACCTGTCACCAGCCCATAAGAGCCCCTAAAAGTGCTGCAGACCATGAAGCCGACCTATGAAGGCTCCCAGGAGCGCTGTAGGTCCAGCCCCCTACCCCATGTCAGGAGCACCCTACACCCACTTACTCATGTCAAAGAAGAGCTGCCACAGAGCCTCCATCCAGCGCTGTAGGGCCCCCCGGCTTTCCATTTGCAATGTGTGGGTCACTTCATCCCCCCCGTACCGGTTACTGATGCTGAGGGTGAGGGGTCCCCCCAGGCTCTGGTCCCGCTCCCCAGCCCGGACCCGAGTCTCCTGGGAAAAGGGAAGAGGTTCAGGTCCAGCCCACGTGCCAGAGCCTTCCTCCTCCAAGCTCTCCTTCCTACTCCCCCTTTTTCAGGTGACCCCCACAGAGGGCCTGGCCAAGTGGGGATATAATCAGCTAACTAGCGTATGGTCAGAGAACCAGAGGTCTGTGACCCTAAGACCAGACAGGATCAGAGGTTAAGAGAAGACATCTGACAAGAAACTCACATGACTGACAGACAAAATAATTTAGGACTGAGATCTACAGTTTGGCAAATAACAAGTCCAACCCCCTTCTATCCCTTCATTTTGCAGATAAGGAAACTGAGGCCCAGATTTCACAAAAAGAGAGAGGCCAAAGGCAGAGCTGGGTAAAGTCAAACACAGGGAAAAACAGAGAGGGCAGGGTGGGAGACAGAGCCACTGAACTGAAGGGAATGTCTTCTAAGGTCCTTCTAAAACCTAGGGTCCCTGACCTTGTTTTTAAAAAGTATATTAGAAAAAAAATTATGTATTGGTAACTATTTCAGTATAACTGGTATACTTTGTTATCCCACATGCTTTATTTTTTTTGCAGTCGAGTGATACTCTGAGAAGGGTCAATGGATTTCACCAGACAGCCAAAGGGACCATGACTTACAACAGCTCAGGAACCCCTGTTCTGAAACAAGGGAGGAAAACCTGAAAGAAGAGTAAGACTAGACCAAGAGACAGAGTAAGGTTGAGTGCTAAAAGACTGCCAGAGAGAGAGAAACAAAAAGAGAAAGAGAAGGGGAGGGAGAGACAGAGACAGAGGAGAAGGAGGGAGAAAAGGAGGGTGAGAGAGGGAGGGAGGGACAGAGACAAGGGAGGGAGGAAGAGGGAGGGAGGCAGGGACAGACAGACAGATAAAGGAGAAGGAGGACTGAGACCTCTAGACAGAAGAGGAAGGGCATTTTAGAGATGAAGCTGAGGCCTAAGAGCCTAGTAAGGACCCAAATCATACAGTAAAAGTCCCAGGTGGGATCTGGGGCCAGAAGAGCCTGGAAGATGGCAAACAATGAGTGTCTGGGAGGCTCCATTTCCAGGAACTGATTTGCTGTTTTGAGCGGAGGCAGGTCAGGCTCACTGTGGTCTGGCGGCCAATGCTGGGCAGTTTCCATCCTTGAGGCCTATATGAGTGGGAGCCCCCTTTCTGTCCAAGGTCCAGTTCTGCAGTTTGAAGGGGTGTCCTCCCATGTTCTGCAGAGGACCCTCCCCAGCTCCCCTTGGCTTAGGGGTACCCAAGCTGGCATCATCACCTTGTTGATTGCAATGGTGAACAATGGGTCTTCCTGAGTGTTGGTATCGCCAGGATGTCGGTAACAGAAAAGGTTTGTTCCTTTCAGGATGCCATGTACCTGACCCCAGCTCTGCAGGCCAGGGTAAACAAGGCAAGGTTAGAAGTCACGTTCTACTGCCACCCTCCTCGCCATCCTTCCCATCCCACCTCACCCTGGTGCCTTTCAGTGACACTGTGTTTCACTTATGCCTAGATTTAAGCTGATGATTCACTTATGTACTTCCCACGGGCTCCCTGCTTCTTGTCTCTCAATTCCTCCGAATAACTATCTCTTTTTTCTCCTTCCCCCCACTCCTTTGGTCCCTCTCTGCCCTCACCTGCACCCTGAGGGTGCCACTCATGACAGGCTGGGTCATGCAGAGGGGCTGGGCTGCCAGGCGACAACACACACTGCCATAGAGGGGCAGCCAGGCTGGGCTCTCCTCTAGAGAGAAGAAAGAGATGTTGGGGAAAGGGAGGGGGGCCCTTTAACTGGGACCCTCTTCTCTTCACCCAGAATCAGACTTCACCCCCATCTACCCTCAGTCACTCACCATTACTAGTGAGGGTGAGATCGTGGGTACGGAAGCCGTCCTGTACCGCAGCCAGAGTCAGGGTGGTCTGGGCCAGGAGGTGATATCGGGGACCCCTGTGGGAGGGACGAAAAGAAACAGATGGGAATGAGAATGGGGAATAGCCCTCAGGGAGGTGTTATAAGGCAGGAAGAGTCAAATGGCCACAACTCTCCTCTTCCCTTGTCATTGAGGGCTTTGTGAGGCATCCCTTCTTTCACTAGAAATCCCACTCCAGGGTCACCCACCTCCAAGGCCTCTTGAAATCACTGAGCCTGGCTCACCTTGCTGTTAATCACACAGACATGTCCTGGCCCATACACATATTCCAAATGGGTGTCCTCACCTCCCACATCAGTGTTCTTTGATGGTATGTCCCTCCCCTTCTTCCACGCTAGCCCAGTCAGAGGCTCAGAGACCACTGGAGAGAGCCACAAGGCCTCCAGATAATGTCTTACCCCACAGCTGGAGTGGGGAGCAGGATGGGGCTGGCTGCACTTCCACTCCCAGAGCCCCCAGTGCTGTCCAACGAAGCCCGAACACGCCTTCCTGAGGATCGGCCCAGAGAATTACTGAGCTTGGTGGCCAGTCTCCGGGGGGCCCCGGCCAGGGCTCCCTCCTCTTCTACACAGGCCCCATACAGCTCCAACCGCAGCTCAAAGTCTGGTCCTGCCTCAGTACTACAAAAGGTGGGGTTGAGATGAGAAAGGGCTCTGGAGGGAGTCCAGGGAGACCCTAGGAGAGTTATGGGGGAGGGGGAGGAGACCTATGGGATCAGGATGATCTTACCTCCCATATTCTGCCTTCCCTCAGAGACATACCCTGGTTACCTCTCCCAAGGATCAGGTCTGGGTTGGACAGTAGGGAAGGATGAGGGGTGAAGGACTCACAAAAGAACACTGCTCTGAAAGGAGATGTCTGTTAGCGTCCTGTCTACCAGGACCATCTCTGTGTCCTGGATGTTCCCCCCCAGCTGCAGCAACAGGAATACAGCCCATCGATGTAGGTCTGAAGGTAGAGAAGCCAGAGGTCAAATAGGGATGGACAGACATTGCTAGGTACCTCCATCAACAGAGCAGATAGGCTCCCTTGGGGACTTTACCTAGCCCATTCCCCAGGGAAAAGATTGCAGTCTATGAGACTCACCTCCCTTGTTCTTGAAATACTCTGTGTCCTTCCACATGAGGGGGATTCTGATATCTAGAGGAGAAGGGACCCAGGGTGGGTTGAGACAGCAGGAGAAAGGAGGTACCCCAAGAGAAAATATATTCACCTTGGACAATACTCTTTAGCCCCAGGGACAGAGACCATGTGCAGGGAGAGTAATGGAAGGGGATGCTAGGACGGGGTGAAATGGGTCAGTGAAAATGAACCAGAGGTTCCTTACCAGAGATACAAATTGTGCCGCGACATGGAGAGCGTTCAGGAGGGGGCCCAGTGTCTGAAGGCCTTGGGTGCAGGGGAGAAAATAAGCATATTATTGTGGTTAAACGCCTCTCCTTTTCCCCCTCCAACCCCTGGCCAGAAACATAGGGATTATGGACCATCCCGATACCTGGCATTCTCTCCTGTGCTTAATAATAGCTTACTGACATGGCGGACATTGGGGGTGACCAAAAGATCAAGCACAAGCAGCTGGATGGCCCTAGGAATTTTTGTACAGTGGTCGATATGTTCTCATTAACCCCGTCATTAGTACCAGCGATCACTTAACATGCTTCCACCCCTGTATATACACATGGTTCCAGAGTCATATATAAACTCATACATATTCCTTGGCTCAGATGCCTTGCAAGAATAATAAATCTTGCTTTATTGGGTCCCTTCTTCCATGGTAGAAAAGGGCTGAATTTAGGAGTAAGAGAGAACTCAGTTTGAATCCTGCTCTCTGAAATTAACTGTATGACCAGAGGCAAGTCACTCAGCTTCTCAGAGACTCAGTTTCCCCATCTGTACAATGGGGATAATAGTACACATCATACCTACATCACAGGAGTGTCATGAATCTCAAGTAGGAAGTTTCCAAACTCAAAATCATTTTATAAATATCAGTTATTTTCTTATTAATCAACTAACATTGCCCATCTCCTCCCTCCCTCCCTACATTCCATTAACCCTTTTTATATGTATATTACATGTATGGGGGGGGTGGGTGGAAGGGAAGAACATAGAGAAACACAGCAGGTAATTAGTAAGACGCTCCTGGTGGCCTGATTGATAGGAAGAGTGTCGAAGCTTATTTTTGCTGGCCTGCCATTGTATTCCAAGGGACTGTGGTGCTCTGGGTTGGCAGTTAGAACTTCCAGTGGAAATCCTGGCCCTAAAATTTACTCACCGCTGGGACCTGGGGGAAGTTACTTGACCTTCCTCAGTTTCTTTATTTTTAAAATTAGAGAGTTGAACTAGGTCCCTTTCAGGTGGAAATCCCACATTGACCCCCATGCCAACTTCTCCTTTACCATACTGGGTAACTAGTACCTTTCCTTGATGCCCTTTAGCTAATCAGGTTCCCACTACAGTGATCTCAACTCTGAGGTTTCTCCCCTACCCTCACCCCATCAACACTCATGTCCAATGCTTTGGAGTCCTACAGTGCTCGTCACATTTTACCAACTGGGGTTACAGATTTAAAGTTGGAAAGGACCTTTGAGGCCATATACAGAAGTCTATTCCCCTCCACACCTCCATTTTACAGATGAGGAAACTGAGTCATCACAGCTAGTAGGTGTCTCAGGTGGGATCTGAACTCTAGTCTCCCTCCCAAGCCCAGTCCTTTATCCATGGTGCCATGATGCCTCTCATACAGAAAATGCACTGCCATAGACCCTGGCTCTTTCAAGCTCTGTGTCTGTAGTCTTCGATTTGGAGCAGCTTTGGGTCTCTCCAACGCTGGACCCCAAATCTTTGACAGCACAGACAGCCTCCCCACTAAATCCCTTACAGCTGTGGTTATTCCAATAGATCCCAAAGCTCAAAGTGCTTCTGAAAGCCCTCCATCTTCCTGTCTTGCAAGCCGCCCATTTTAACATTCTCATCAAGAGCTAGTGCGGATACTACCAGCCTCCTTGCTTAGCCCATATCCAATACCAGGGAACTGCATTCTGTGTTCAGGGTCACTCTGGAAGAGCTTATGGGGAATCCCATCTTATAATGCCACAGTCAATGAACAAACCAGTTCATGATGCCTGACGTGATTCTGGGTGCCAGGCTGCTCAAGCATCAGAGTCCAGTCATTCCAGAGGGCTCCCTCCAATGATTCTGGAGCTCCTAGACACCACGTGCACCAAACTCTCTTTGACAGCCTAATACTACCCATGCCAACCTATCCCGCTCAGTCCTCTTTGTCAATTGGGCATCACTGGACACCCAGCTGACACTCAATAGGTACTGGTTAAATGCATCCTTGACTCCAGACAGTATTTGCTTAGTGCAGGAGCACCCCCCCAACTCGTCTCCTCCTCTTCCCCACTGCTCACCGCCTTGCTGTCCTCCCCAGCACCTGTGCTTCCTTCCGACGCTGCAGCTCTCCCATGTAGCTGAGGATGCGGCTGCTGCACACCAGCAAGCTCTTGGTGGCTTCGAGGGCTTGTTCCCGTTGGGAGCAGGCAGCCAGCAGCTTGCAGGCTCCTTCTCTCATCCGGATCTCATGGTCCAGCTTCCGCTGCAGCTCTGTATCCTGAGGACAGAGAAATAACTAATAGAACTGAAGAGGCAGGATTCGCTCACCCTCTCCCCTAATATTTGAGTCAAGGAAGGCCCTGGGAAAAACTGAGTTAAATAATGAACAAACAAACAAATAAATAATGAACTATCATTATGGCCTCCTAAATTAGTCTCCCGGCCTCCTCTTTCTCGATCTATCCTAAAAATACTGCCAAAAATAAGGTCTTAATCCATTGTGCTTCCTAAAGCACAAAGAGAGACCTCTCTTTTCTTAAAGAAATCTCCAGCAGCTTCCCATTACTTATAGCATTCAAGGCCTTCCACACTATTAATATCATATTCCAGCCTACCTTCCTAATTCTGCCTGTTGAATTTCTACTAAACCTTTATGGTACACATGCTCTACTGACGCATCGTCAGGCAGAAGTGATCTCTGGGTACTCTTCTTAGCACACATCATACACTGCCTTTATCCTAGGTACGTATACACCTTATCTCCCCCTCCTAGAGAATAAGACTTTGGAGAGAAGGGAATAGACTGTGTCTTAGTCATCTTTGAAATCCTCAGGCCTTAATATTATATTGCATAAACTAGGTACCCAACTACACACAAATAGTGTTGAATGAAGCACTGATTCAGGGTTAGTGGGGTACTAGGGGAGTCACCCCTTTCATCTGCTTAGGGCAGCTAGGTGGTACAGCAGATAGAGAGCTTGGCCAGGAGTCAGGAAGACTGGTGTTCAGACTTGATCTCAGGCACTTACTATAGCACATCACTTAACCCTGTGTGCCTCAGTTTCCTCATCTGTAAAATGAACTGGAGAAGAAAACAGCAAACCAGTATCTTTGCCAAAAAAACCCCAAATGGGGTGATGACAAGTCGGACACAGACTGAAATGACTAAACCTTCATCTGCTTACACTCTAGCTGGAGGGGCTGAACCCACTGACAAGACCATGAAGACTGCCACAAAGCAACACACACTATCCTGTAACACAGAGTGAGGGTGTTGTAGGATGATGGACCTAGAGGGGAACTGCATGGAAGGAGGGAATCTCCTGCTTTAAAAACCTTATGGGGGAGGGAGGAACATGGGGGGGAGGTTCTGAAATTTTGAGAGGAGCCATACAATATGTTGGGGGGAAGGGAGGGGAAAAAGTGGAAGGGGGAGCTACAGACCCCTCTGGCCCAGTTGACCTACAGGTCAGTCTGAACCTAGAACTTTAGGCAAGAAGACCCATCTACCCTAGGCCCAGTTCTGTGTTGGGAAGAGAGGGAGAGAATCTTAGTTAAATTCAGCTCAGGAATTGAAAATAGGGAAAACGATAGATCTTTTGCTTAAGCTAGAGAGTGGGAAAACAATTCTGAAGTACTACCTTATACCTCTTAGATTTGCTAACAGGACAGAAAAGGAAAATGACAAATGGCAGAGGGGATGGGGGAAAAATGGGGCATTAATGCACTGTGGGTGGAGTTGTGAACTGATCCAACCATTCTGTAGAGCAATTTGGAACTATGCCCAAAGGGCTATAAAACCATGCATACCCTTTGTCCTAGCAATACCACTACTAGGTCTGTATCCCAAAAGAGATTTTAAAAAAAGGAAAAGGACCTATATGTACAAAAAAATTGAGAGTGGGGCAATATAGATGAAAGGAAGAGTGAAAGGAATATAGGAGGGTCAGGGAGAGAAGGCAGGCGGCTTGGTTAGAGGAGCAAGGAATAACAGAATGTTAGAGTGGAGAACACCCTCTCCACTTTACCAATGACAACACTGAGGCCCAGGTGATAAGCAAGATGATTCATCTATCCAGCAAAGCACCTTCTATGTATAACTCACTGCACTTGGGTGCTATGGAGTTATAAAAACATGGAAAGTGTGGTTTCTGTTCCCCTGAAACTCACTGGGGAGATCTACACACACATACACATAACTACAACAGGAGGCAGTATGTCATAAGTCTGTTAGACAAATATCAAAAGCCATGTAAGAATTTGGAGGGAATCAAAAGCCTGCTGCTAATTGGGTTCATCTGGTAAGTTTTTATAGAGGAGGGAATATTTCAGCTGGGCCTTAAAGAATGGCTAAAATTTGGGGAGGAGGACAGAGAGAGATCAGTTTCCTGGGGAAGAAACTTTGTGGACAAACAGGCAAGGGGTCTGGTTTGCCTGGACCAAGACTTTTCTATAGGGGAGTAGTGGCAGAAGGCAGCATGCGAGGACCTTGTATGCCTTTATCCCATAGCCAGAGGGGAACCATTAACACTGGGTTTTCATTTTTTTGTTTGTTTTCTGAGTTAATGTGTTAGTGAGCTAAGCACACTACCATAGTATCTTGAGTGCAAGCACAAATAACATCCCCAAACATGCTCATCCCCCAGCCCTCACCTCTCATGTTGCCCTCATTACCCATCTTCACCCAAAATTTTAGGGGGACACTACTAGAAGGGTTCTCCTCGTGTGGAGTTCCTTGATCACCTCAATCTCTTCTCTCACCTCAGTCCCCTCCCCTACATACTCCAAGCTCAGATTTATGGGCCCTATGTCCTCCCTTATCTTCCCAACTTCAGCTTCTTTTACTTGGGCCAAGCCAATTTTTTTCCTCCCCCCAGCCCCCTTCACCCACCTCATTTCTATCTGGAATTCTCCCTTTTTGTTCCTCTTCAAATAAAGTACCTTTCCAGTCCTCCTCTAGGAAAACCCTGGGGAGCCAGCTCCCCCCAAGTCCATTGAGATTTACCCATGTAAAGCAAGCTGCCTGCTTGCCCTGGGTTTGGCCATGCTGTGCGCTCTGCAGTGGCTGGCTATGCAGGGGTACGTGGGCGTGTGGAAAGGGAATAGGATTCCCTTCATACATACGACGCGGGTCTATTCCCAGGCCTCTCTCCTATGCCCCTTGCCCTTAGGCACGGACCACAAGACCCTAGATGGAAGTGATGGGCTGTGAGGCTCAGGAGTCTCCCTCCCGGGATGTCTCTCCCTCGGGCATCACTTACTCGTCCTTCCTCTGCTCCGTCCATTCCGCCGCCGGCTCTGACCCCTGGACTCGGACTGGCCGGGTCAGGGCCAGTGCGGAGCTAGCTAACGGGGGCTGCAGCCCGGAGGGCCGGCGCCGGGCAAGCTCAGCAAGGCTCGGCCCGAATGCTCCCGCGTCCTCCTCACGCCTCCAGAGCTCAGGAGCTCCGGTGACATCAGCTCCAAACCGACGCGAGAGCAGCCGCGGCGGGGGAGGCCAGGGTAACAAGAGACTTGTATCCAGCCTTTTACCTCTCCCAGGCCACAGAGCCACCATCCCGGGGTCTCCGCGGTCCCCTCCTCAAATACAGCAGCCCCCACCCACAGCATTCAGCCCACAGCCCAAGCCCCGCCCCACCTCACGATGGCCACGCCCTGGAGCTCCACCCCGGCTAGGGGAACTTGGTACTCAGTCCCAGACCCGGCACTATAACCCACGGGGAGAAATGAAGAGAGGGTGAGAGGGCTGTAGCCCCTCACCTAGTGCTTGCTGCCAATCCACTCATCTTCTCCTCTCCAAAAGAGTCAAAGATCTATGGGCAAAGTTCTACGTGGTGAGCACAAGGACTGGTGCAGAGGGGTAGGGCACAGAGGAAGGATTAAACAAGATTCTGCCCCAATCCGGGGAGACCCCTTCATTACACCTTGGAAGCAACGCATTGCCTATAAGAATTTTGAAGTGGGGAAAGAGGGTAGTACAGAGAACCTCCCGCCCAGGGCATTCAAGGGGGAAAATATCTCACAACCTGTACATTTGCTTTCCAGCTTTCCACCCTGAAGTCGGATTTTCCAAGGTCTACAGATCATCTTCTCAGCCCAACATCGGAAATGACTGCTCTCCTTTCAGCCAGTACAGCATCCCTTACCTTTGATCCCCTCTCCCTCCTCACTCCCTGCCCTATGTGTATAGGAAAACCCAAGAATCTTGTTTTTTAATCCATGTCTGACTCCCCATTTGGACAATGGATTACCTCTTCTAGACTAGATTCTCAAATGCAGTTTCCCCAGATTTTTCCCTGACTCCCTGCTATCAGTCTCCAGTGGCCCCCAGTAGCATCCTGAGCTCCAGATCCAACTGCTCCCTTCAGAGTTTCTAGTATTGTTACTTTCCATCTTGTGTTTCTTGACCCAGATCCTCCTTGGGATGCCCCCTTCCCCACCCCTCCCAATGTTCACCCTGGCTGCTCCATATATAACAACACAACTACTAGGTCACATTTCTATGGCACCTTAAGGGTTTATAAAACTTTTCACACGGCAACCCTGTGAGGCAGGTAATGCAGGTAACATTATCCCCATTTTCCAAAGGAGGAGACTGAAGCTCAAAGATCTCATTTGCTCAAGATCCTAAGTGGTTCAAACCCAGGCTGGTGACCTGCGTATATATAACTGCTCTTCCTATGCCTCTTTCGAATGCATTTTAAAGTCACCTCCAGAATGTCTTCTTTTCCTGATTAATTCTACCCACTCTAAGTCTCCTTGTCCAAACTTTGAGCACCCTTCACAAGTCCATCTCCACACCTTCCCCTATGTTGGTGGAGATGGAGGTGCAGGAAAAGGGAACTCTAAGCCACTCAGTTCAATACAACAGTAATTTTCTTAGGCTGTGCTGGTAAGCATAACTCCCATGGGGTTAGATTACAAGGGAGAGATGGTCAGCAGAGACAGTGTATATGATTTCAGCCAGTCAGGAAGGACTCTTAGATATATGGTGGGTGGAAGGGATTGTCACTTACAAGGCTAGATTGTCCCCAAGCCTGTACTCTCCTTGCTTCCTTTGTGCCCCAGGCCCATGCAACCACTGGCTGCCCCACTTCTGACCACCTCCTAATCTGTCCTATCTCAGCTAGCTTCCTCACTGTCAACTTTAGAGTTACTCTTTCTGGAAGGCCTTTCAGAGGCCATCTGGCCCCAGTTTCCCCTCACCTCCCTGGCCTTATTTCACAGATGAGGTGACAGAGGCCCAGGGAAGTGACCTGCCCATTTTCCACTCCACGGGTGCTGTTTCTCCTCTTAATCCTCACTCCCCATCTAGTTTCCAGAAAAGCCACATGCCAACATCCAACTTCCAGAATGTGTGGAGGTGGGGGGTGGGAGAAAGGGCAGTGAGCAACATGGAATGTAAGCCACACAGCATCCATCGGCTGCTCTCTGCAGGGCAGTTTGGGGTTGGGGTGGCCACACTGAAACCTACCCGCAGTCAGCCTTTGAGTACACAATCCTGCAAGGACTTTCTTTCCCTTCCCCTCCCCAAACCCCAGCAGACTGTAGCGCAGTAAGGCTCGGGCACATGCAGAGTCGGCATACACTCCTGAAGGGTGGGGGTGGGGGTGGGGGCATTACCTCCAGGCTGAGCGCCATCTGTCGGATGTACAGCATGTTCAGGTCTTCCAGGATGTGCAATCTGTCCTGCATCTCTGTGGCCCTCAGCTCTGCCCTGAAGCAGCCCTGATTCCTCCCTTCAACCCCCTAACTCCCTCGAGTCAGGCACTTTAGGCTGCCACGACAAACTTTCTCCACTGCTGCTGACACCGCCCCAGGCGGGAGCAAGGGATGGAGGGAGGGGAAGGGAAAGGAAGGTGGGAGGGGAGAAGGGAGGGTCTGGAGAACTGACTGAGGGGAGGGGGGCTAGTGGCAGAGGGGGCCCCTAGGCAGACTTGAGCATCCAGTTTGGGTCTGATGGCAGCTGCTTCCCCAGCTGTGGAAGAGAAAGGGCCTTTCATTCCCTCCCTAGCCCCCGCCCACATCACTGGCCCCAGTGGACAGAGGGCCAATGTGTACATGGACGGGGGTGAGGGGTAGCGTGATGGCATGGGGGGGGGCAGAATGGGGATATTTTGCAGAAGTGTGTGTGTGTGGGGGTGTCAAGCAGCATTTGGCTGCAGGTTTCACATGGTTGTTAAGGGTTCCCAAGGAACAGATGAGGAAGGTTGGAGGCTTCCAACTGGGAATCTGGCTCTGGTTCAGCTTTTTAGTGGGGAGGGAGGATGTACGTGTGGAGAAAGTGAGGCAGCTCCAGGGCCGGGGAAGTAGAAACGGGTGAGTCGTAGAGGATGGCCCATCCACTCCAAAGTGCCCCTCCCATGCTCTGCCGTGCCCCGCCTCGGTCCAGCCCCATCCAAACCAGCCCAGCCTCCCCAGTTACCTCACTCTTTTCCAGCAAAGAGAGGGGGCTAGGTGGGCAGGGCCTGAATGCAGCTCTTTCCCCCCCTGTACACATAACTCCCTTCTCTGGGCCCCTTCCCTTCCAGACAGGAAACCAGCCCCAGTCCCCCGCCAGCTGCAGCTCTTGCTCCCCTCCCCCTGGAGCACACAGTGACCCACAAGGTCACAGAAATACAGGCCCCGCCCTATTATCCCGGGCCAAGCCCAGCCCCTCTCTCTCGGTCCAGTGTCCTCTAGCCTAGGACTGTGTTTCCAAACTCTGCCGCCTAACCCATTAGGCCGGCAGTTGTCTTCATTTCCAGCTCCGCCCTCAGATCCATGCCCCACCTCTTGGATTGAAGTTTAGGGTGGCCTCAACTGGTAGGAGGGGACAGCCTTTTCCTTCCACGACTCAAAAGTTCTACCCCAATAAACACCTCAGTAATTCCTAGGCCTCCAGATTCTGACTCCTGGGTCTACAGCGTCGTGGTGGTGACCCTTTGTGTACAGAATCTGGGGGTGGCATTTCAGAGTAGTCAGCCCAGACCTTCCCAGCCCTTCCCTTCCCGGAGGCAGCTGTGCAGAGAGAGAAGAGTAGGTGAGGAGAGAGCAATGAATAGAACCTTTGTTCCCAGGGAGAGGAAAAGAGCAGAGTTCCAACCGGAATCTCAGCTGGGGGAGAATGAGGGGGTGGGCAGGTGGAGCCATTATATGTAACCCTTTTCGGGTCTGAAGGGAGAAGGAAGCCAGATACTAGATAGGAAAAATATTACATCTTTATTTTCACTAACCTCTGGTTTCCTTTATGTATTTTATGTATTTTATTTTATGCATTTTAAAACATTCCCAGAGGGATGTCTTTAGGGTTTACCAGAATTCATAACACAAAACCTAACACACAAAAAGGTTAAGAACCCCTGATTTAGTACAAGGACGTTGTTGATGCTTGGTTAGGAAAACTGAGACCCAAAGAGAGGAAATTACTTGACGGACATCACACAGGCATCCAAATCTGGCTAAACATAGCTCCACTAATTAAACTGACTACTTTTTCACCACACTACAAAACTTTCTGAGGGAAAGGCACTGATCCCAGGGGGCTGGAGACTTCTTCCAGGGATTTTTCCCTCTTTCTCATTTAGTCCCCAATCATCAATCATAACACACACACACACACACTCACACACTGTACCTGCACCTACTAGAAAGACAATCCCCCCCCTCCTCTCTCTCTGTTTCTCTGTAATATATATAAAGAACTCCCTCTTCCAGACAAGTATCTCAGATCATGGCTTGGACATTTGGGGACACTCCTGGTCAAACTCCAGTCTTCATTACTAATAATTAACGCATGGAGGGAACCTAATAATTTAGTGAAGCTATCCAGCTTGGGGAGGGGAAGCGGAAAGGGACTCATGTCCCCTATTCTCTACCACACCGGTACCCCAACTAATGGAGGTAGGAACTATTTGCGTTTCCATCTCAAGTGCACACCGCCACTTGCCAATTCCACCTAACTCAGTCTCCAGACTGGAGGTAGAGAGGGCTCTCTGGAGTCCAAGAGGAGTCTAAGAACTAGGCCTAAGAGGGCGGTTTTGGTGCGGAGAGGAGGTTTCAAGTGTCCTGCATATGGCTGAAAAGCAGGTGTGTGTACAGAATGAGCCGAGAGGGACCACCAACTTCGGGGATGTTTTGAAGTCTTAAATGGAGCCAGTGAAGTGGGGCTCAAACTGGACATTTTCCCTGACTGGGCTAGCCCAATCGGAGGCTGGGAAAAGTCAACCGGACCGGAGTTGGTGCCTTTCTAAGCCAAAACCCTTGGTACCCTAATTGTGGCACTTGCAAGGTCCACCCCTTGCCCCACCCCTTACAGGCGACGGGGAGCTGGGCGAACTGTAGGAGGCGGCGAGAGACGCAGGGAGGGGTGAGGAGGGTCTCCTACCTCTGGGGTGTCGCAGAATAGGCTGAGGCGAAAGCGGCCGCGTTTGAACTCCATCTCCAGGGCAGAACCCCGGGCTACAGTGACCCGACTCCGGTGATTCCGGGAAAACATTCTTCAGTCTAACACTGGAACGGACCAGACCCTTTCCCTGGTTCTTTTGTCCTGGGCTTCCCTGTCTTTAGGCTTTTTTTTCGTCTGGTTGATAGGTTATTTTTTTCGTTTTGTTTTTTGTTACCACCAAGCCTCGGGTTTCCCTAATCGCAGTTCCGGACTTCCTCTCATCTCCTCTGGGCTCCTGTCCTGTCCTGCCTGGCTTTGTCCCGTCCCTTCACGCCCGGCCACGCCTGGCCCGGCCCCCTCACCCACTCTCAAAGACCGGGAATCTCCCAGTTACTCTACAGCCAAATTTCACCCGCCCCTTGGCCTCGGGAAGGGACACCTAGGAAACGAAAGAGGAGGAACCCTTACTCCAGAGTTACCACGAGGAGAGCCCCGCCCCTGAGCGGACACCTGAACCAACCCCGCATTAAGAGCGAAGTTGGTTAGAACAGCATCCAATCTGAACTAAGGCTTGGAGTGTGTTTTTGGGGACCGAGAAGGCAGGCGCCTTACCTGAGGCAAGGGCGGGGCCAAGGAGGTTCTTTTGGGCTGCTGGCTCCACCCTCTCCGCTAACTGGCAGGCGAATGTCGGCGAGAAAATGCCTCTTTCCAGTTTCCGAGAGGTCCTGTTCTCTGCCTAGGGTCACCCCGGGGAGGGCTCTAGGACTGCAAAGCAGAAAGTGAAAATCTGGGAAGAAATGCGTGTGGTTGAAAACTCGCATCGTAAGTGCTGCTGTGGATGTACGTACAGGTGAACTCAGGAATGAAAGGAGCGTTGCTCTGACTGTGGGTACCTGTGTGCAGGCGTACGCGCCGGGTGGTGATTTATACAAGTGTCGCGTGTGAAGTAAACAATAATTTATTAAGCGCCTACTGTGTGCTAAGCACCAGGGATACAAAGAAAAGCAAAAACAGTCCCTGCTCTCAAAGAGCTCGTGCGCGTGTGTATTCACATAAAGACGTGGGAAGAATCCTAGAATCAGATCAGACCGAAAAGAACATTAGAGCTCTATCTTCTCATTCTACGGATGAGAAAACTGAGGACCTGAAACAGGAAGTGAAAAACAGGTAACCAGATCAACAAGCTTTTATTAAGTACCTGTTTATGTTCCAAGCACTGTGTTAGGCGCTGGGGAAACAAAATGCAAAATCCAAAGTCTCAACCCTCGGGAGCTCCACATGAAATTTTGGGAAGAGCCGTGGGTTTGAGTCTGTACGTGAAGAATTCTTGTTTCTGTCTTTGGGTCTCGGCCTCTAGAAAAAAACAAACCAAAAAACCCACACTACACCATGCATTGAGTAGGCACTTAATAAATACAGTGTCCCACAAATCTGGGTTCCATTTTAAGCTGTAATGGCTTAGTTCACTGGCTTTAATAGTTGCAAAACTCTAGTGTGGATTTAAAGCGGTACTAAGGTAACACTGTATTTGCTGGTTTGGAATGCATCTGCCCCCCCCCCCCCATTCCCCAGCGGCGTGATCTGGCGTACGATTCAAGCTGGCGTTTTGCCTCAGTTTTCTCATCTCAATGGGAATAATGACACTTGCACTTCCTATTTCACAGGTTTGGTTAAAAAAAAAACTTCTAAAATTATACTTTATTTTTTTTTACAATCAGCAAAAATCTGCCTTCGGAATAAGGGCTCCTCCCCACCGCATTGAGCACAAAACCTCTCACCCAAAGTTGCGGTAAAGAAATGTGTTTCAGGTCTACGAGATCGTGGACTGGCAGGGGGGATTCGTGCGTGTGCGTATGCGCGTGCCGCTGGTGGAACGCTCCCTAGCCCCGCCCCCCTGGCCGCGGAGAGGAACCCGAGTTGGAGCCTCAAGGGCGGGCTCGGTTTCTCCGAGGGAGGCATTTGGCCGCTGGGTCGGCCCCGCACAAAGATGGCCGACGGCCCTCGGCACGAGCGGAAGTGGAATGATTCCACTTCCGGGAGCAGAGCTTCCGCGGGGCGGAAGGGGGTCGTTCCAGTGTGTCTCAGTCTTTTCCAGTGTTTATTAGGTAGTGCTGCCCATGAGCAAGCTGTGGAGACGCGGAGGCGCCTCCGGGGCCGCCGAGGGGTCGGAACCCGGTAGGTGGTGCTCGGGAGGATTCAGGCCCAGGTGGGAAGGGACCCGCCTCCCAGAGTTCCTGGGTCCCCAGCTGAGGGCCTGCGGGGGGCAGTGTGGGTGGGAGCCTGGAGCGCTTCCTTCTAGGAGCCCCTACGGGTCGGGCCCGGCTGGGCTGGTCAGACTGGGCCAACTTGCGCGCGATCTCCATGGCAACGAGCACTCTTCCTCTCCCCCCCGTGGCGCCTCCTTGGTTGCCATGGAGACGGCCCGTCCTAGTCACAGCCCCCCTTCCATCCCCTTCCCAACCCCCACCCCAGCTCCCGGGAAGGGTCCCCCATGCCTGCCCAAGTTGTGTGCCCCGGGTGCTGCCCCTGCCCCGACCCCCAGCTAACGGCGCTGACCCCCAGGGGAGGAGCTGGAACTGAGTGGCCACGGCCACGGTGGCCACAAGAAGAAGCATAAGAAGCACAAGAAGAAACACAAGAAGAAGCAGCATCAAGAGGAAGGGCCTGGCCCCCCCCTCCCTAGCACTGCCTCAGGCCCTGCCCAAGCCCCAGCCCAGCTTAAACTCAGGATTAAGCTGGGAGGCCAGGTCCTGGGTACCAAAAGGTAAGTGTAAGTGTGTGTGTCTCTAGGGGAGGGTAGTAGTGTCATGGGCTCTGCTTTGGAGTGCCAGGGAGGATCTGGCTGGGGGTTTTCCTCCCAAGGAAAGACTCAAGATCCTGGGATGTTGTGGGCAGTGCTTACAGCCCAGATTGGTACAGTGTTGGAATTGTATGTCCTTTTCCAGGAAGGAATTAGCTCTTGGTATGGCAATACTGCATAGTGGTGTTGGAGATCCAGGGGTTAGGGAAAGTTAAAGAGGTCCCTCCTTATTTAGACTGGGAGGAGGGTCTGGCTGACCTTTGAGGTAAGGCCACTAGTTTTTTGTTGAGTTGTTTCAGTCCTGTGTGACTCTCGGGTGACCCCATTTGGGGTTTTCTTGGCAAAGATACTGGAGTGGTTTGCCATCTCCTTCTCCAGCTCAGAGTAAAGTGACTTGCCCAAGGTCACATGGGTAGTGAGGGTCTGAGGCTACATTTGAACTCATGAAGATGGGTTTTCCTGATTCTAAGCCCAGTACTCTATCCATGGCACCAAAATGAGCCCAAGGTTTTTCTGGGGTGGATGGAACTGTGGGAGGAGGCAGGTGACTGGGCTGGATGGTACAGTATCCATTAGAATGTGAGCTCCTGCTTGAAAGCAGATACTGTTTTTGCTTTTCTTTGGATGCCTGGCACAAAGAAGGTACTTAATAAATGCACATTGATTTGTTGACTTAACTTGGTGTCCTGAATGTGGAGCATAGGAAAGGAGCTCAGAAGGAGGAGCCAGGGAGGAAAGCCAGGTTTAGGTTAGACAAGAGGGGAGGGGAAAGATAAAGGACTCGGTTGACCAGGTTTCTCACTTCACTTCTGGGGTGGGGTCCTTCTGCAGCGTTCCGACCTTCACTGTGATCCCCGAGCAGTCCCGGTCCCCTTCTCCCCTCATGGTTGTGGACAATGAAGAAGAGCCAATGGAAGGGGTCCCCATTGAGCAGTACCGAGCCTGGCTGGGTGAGAGATTCGGGGGTCCGGGGAATTAGCTGTTGTCCGGAGGCCTTCCTGGATTGGGGTAACCAGTGTGACCCCACGCTTTTGTCCCCAGATGAAGACAGTAACCTGTCCCCTTCCCCTCTCGGGGACTTGGCTGGAGGCTTGGGAGGCCGAGAAGATGAAGAAGAGCAGCGCTGGTTGGACGCCCTGGAGAAGGGGGAGCTGGACGACAACGGGGACCTGAAGAAGGAGATCAACGAGCGGTTGCTCACCGCCCGTCAGGTGTGTGCGAGTGTGTGTGGGGGGCGGGGAGGGCCCCGGCCGGCGGCCTGGGTAGGGGAAGGGCCACCCCGCGGGCCGGCCTCTGACCGTCCGCCCCCTCCCCGGTGTTCCGCAGAGAGCCCTGCTGCAGAAGGCCCGCAGCCAGCCGTCGCCCATGCTCGCACTGCCGGCAGCCGCTGGCGCGCCGGCGCTCACCGAGGAGATGCTGATGAAGCGAGAGGAGCGGGCCCGCAAGAGGCGCTTGCAGGCGGCCCGCCGGGCCGAGGAGCACAAGAACCAGACCATTGAAAGGCTCACCAAGACTGCGGCCCCCAGCGGCCGCGGCGGCCGAGGGGGCGCGCGCGGGGAGCGTCGCGGGGGCCGGCCGCCAGCCGCCACACCCATGGTCCGCTACAGCAGCGGGGCGCGCGGCACTACCCTCTCCTTCCCCGTGGGCGTGCCCACGCCGACCCCCGCCTCTTCGCCCCCTCCGCCTCCCGGCCCTCGCCCCCGCTGCTCCGTCCCGGGCTGCCCCCACCCGCGGCGCTACGCCTGCTCGCGCACGGGCCAGCCCCTCTGTAGCCTGCAGTGCTACCGCCTCAACCTGCAGCTGCAGCTCGGGCTGCCCGAGGGCGCTGGGGCTGCCCCGCCGGGCCCCCTAGTGGCCACCTGAGGACACCCGCCCTCCCCATCTCTTACTCCGGCGCCGCGGTCTCTCCGTCCTCCCCCGACGTCCGCCTCGGGCTCCCCTCTCCCCCGCCTCCTGCCCATGTTGCTGAGCGAAGCTCAGCCAATCCCTCGAGACTGCTCTCCGAAAAAGCGGCCTTCTCTTGAGGCTCTGAACATTAATTGGTGGACTTGGTTCCCATGAGGCGGGACTAATGCCTTCCATTGGTTATTGGTGCTGCCGATCATAGTCTTTGGGCTATTGCTTCTTCACTCTTTGTCTCTGGGCCCCTGTTGTCTGGGTGAGTGGTGGAGACGCGGCAGCGCATTGGTCTCCGGAAGTGCCTTAGAAGGCTGTTCCCATTGGCCGATCCTCAAGAAGCGGCTCCTGGTTGGTGGCAATCTGACGCAACTCCGTTGCTGATTGGCTAAGAGACTACGAGGCTAGGTAGCTGTGAGTCCGGGGAGCGATGGCGGCGGTAGCAGCTATGGTCTGGGCCGGGACTATGGTGGTTGCGGCCCGGAAAGCAGTGGCAGACTGGCAGGCGGCGGAGGTGGCGGTTCCTTCCCCGGGCCTGTAGGCAGCAGCATGGAGCGGGCCGGTCCCGGGAACGGCAGCCACGAAACTTGGGGGGCTCTCCGGGTGCGGCAGGTATCGTGAAGCAAATGTATGCTGTCGCGACAGGCCAGAAACTTGTCGCGACAGGTGATCCCGCCCTCTTCCACCTGGCTCCCTACTGCAGCTGAGGACACCCGGAAGCCCTTTCCTTTGCCTATTGGGAAACACGGGTGTCGCGTTAGGTGTGGCCCATCTAGCTTCTATGTCATTGTCACCCTTTCGGCTTCAGAACTCAGGGGAGAATGATGGGCATTTCTTGGGGAGCTGGGGGGCAGACATCCCACCTCGGGGACTCGGTCCAGTCATCTTCGGGGGCTTTTGTGAGCAGCGGGCTTGTGCGGCCTGCTCAGGCTCGCTGCAGGAGGTGGAGGGAGATCATTATGGGGAGAGGCTGGGGAGTCTTTGGAGCTAGGAAGTGGCCTCTCATCCTACCCCCACGGTAGGAGCGAGCTAGCTTCCGGTCCCTGGCTGTGATCCTACGGACGCTGGAGCTCCTCTTGTTGACATGATGCTCACTTATCGAGGCTGTTTCACTGCTGGGCAGCTCTAATAATTAAAAGCTTATGTCAAGGAAATGTGGCTTGTGCAGTTTTTCCTCGTTGCTTAGTTCTCTTCCCTGGTGATAAGAGAAGTCTAATCTCTGCTTTGTTACAGTTCTTGATGGGTTGAGTGCCCTCCCCTTCACCTTCCCCCGTTCCCTTCCCACTGTAGTTTCCTCTGACTCCATTTCCTCCTCCTAGCTTAGGGAGCTGTGCCCGGGAGTGAACAATCAGCCCTATGTCTGTGAGAGTGGCCACTGTTGTGGAGAGACTGGTTGCTGCACCTACTACTATGAGCTCTGGTGTGAGTGTCCCAGGGAGCCTCCCATCCCCACCCGGACAAAGGACAATAGCCCTTTATTGTCCCAGGGACAGCCAGGGATTCCACAGGGATGTTCCCCCCCCCCTTCCCCGTCCCCCTTCTCACGTCTTAGGAATGTCCTTCCCAATAACCGTAGCCTTCAGCTCTCCTGGGCCCTTCCCTGAAACTTCTCATGCCTTCTGTCACCCCTCACCCCAACAGGGTTCTGGCTGCTTTGGACCATCCTTATCCTCTTTAGCTGCTGCTGTGCCTTCCGCCATCGTAGAGCCAAACTCCGCCTGCAGCAGCAGCAACGCCAGCGTGAGATCAACCTGTTAGCCTATCATGGAGCCTACCATGGAAGTGGCCCCAGCTCAGGGGGCTCCATGCTTGACTTACGTAAGCCGCTGACTTTAGGGTTCCGAAGGGTTTCCTTATGCAACTTGGCCTGGGCACTAACCACCTCCCATTTCCCTACATATCCAGTCGCTCATGGTCCTGACTTATCTATTCTGTTTTCAGGCCTTCTCACCTCCTTCAAGCTTCCTGCCTATGAGGATGTAGCTTGCCGCCCTGGAACCCCACCTCCCCCATACAGCGTGGCCCCTGGGCCCCCATCACCCAGCTCCAGTGACTGCACCAGCTGTTCCTGTGCCTCCAGCTGCCCCCCCTCCCCACCTGGTCCTGTAGAGGCCTCTTCCAGGACCCACCCACATGGGGTAGAATGGGAGAGTGAAACTGGGGGGGTTGCCCAAGGTCAGCCTGGGAATATAGGGGAACGGGAGAGTCCAGCACACCCAAATAGGTCCTGTCGCCATCGAAGGCTGACTGGGGATTCAGGAATTGAGCTGTGTCCTGGTACCTGCCATGGTCTAGTTGACCAGGGTTCTGCCAAACTGGGGTGGGCTGGGCCACCCCCACTCCAGGATAGCAGTATCTGTTCCCTAAATTCAGCTCCTGCTGATCCTGTTCCCTGTGAATTCCCAGTCTCCTCTGAAGGGGCTGGGCCCAGGCAGAGCTGTGCTCTGTGAGGACCTGGAACTTGGGCCTCTCATCTCTGATGGTGTCAGCCAGAAAGGTGTTAGGAAACACTGGCCCTTGAGGGAAGGGACTCTGGCTGTTGCAACTGCATATAGGAGAATAGTGGTTGCCCTTCCCATACACATACCCAACACCTCAGGTTTCCTTATTAAAGAGATTTAACTAGCTAGGTGTGAATTTGAATTATTTTTAGCTTTGGGTTAAAGGGAGGAAAAGATTCAAAGGAGGGGAGTTTAGAAGAGAATAGGGGATCATAACTGACCAGAAGTCACAGGAAGGCAACTTTTATTTTAGAAAAATAAACTCTTGACTTCACCACCACCTGCCACCAAGACTACTGGAGATGGGTGGGGCAACACCTGAGATGAAGAGTTCCAGGCATGGGACCGGGAGTTCTGGAGCAGAGGAACCCGCCCCCCGTCTCTCTCCCCTGCACCACACACGACTCTTGACCCCCAGCAGCAGCAAAGAGGGACTAAGGGAATGATGGATCAGGTCGTAGCAGGCCTAGGATGGGTGGTTGTGATTTTGGGAAGGCTGGCCAGTGAGTTGGTCCTGAGTTGACATGGGAAGGGATGTTTGGAGGATTGGTGAAGATCAGTAGTCCTCAGCCATAGCAAGGAGTACAAGAGTGGTCCAGCCATGGAATGGCCGGGAACCCATGCCATGACCATCTCGATCATTGTACTGTTCCCATAAAAAGCCTGTATCTCGGTACTGGCGCCACACATTTCCCACAAGGTTAGTTCGAAGTTGGGTGTGGAGTTGAGAAGCATGGGCTTGGTGGGGGCCCTCCAGGCGCCCATAGTGATGCAGGGCACCCAGTGCTAGGTAGTTGATGTTGAACCACACAGCCCCTCGCCAGTATGGGGGGTCATGCTCTGAGTTGCGCTGGCTGTAGAGAGGGCTGGAGGCAGACAATGATCGCAAGCCAAAAGGACTCCATAATTGTCGGCTGTCTGCCAGCAGGTCCAGCAGGGGTCCCAAGTGTGGAGAGTCAGGGCTCAGCAGTTTGAGAAGCAGTGGAAAGAGGCTGACATACCCCAATGCATCAACATATTGTAGGTGGGGAGGGGGACGACCTACCACTCGTACCAGCCCCTGAGGACCCCTTGCAAGGCGAACAGCTCCTGTATGATTCCCAAAATCAGCAAAGGCACCCAACTCAGGGGCCCAGTGCAAGGAGTCCAGACCATTCTCATCCCTCAGTTTGGCTGCAAGCTCAGCCAGCTCAGTCTCTGCCTGGGTCTCACCGAGCTTTTGTGCCAGCCGGGCTAGCACACTGGCACCAAGAGCCACCCAGCAGCGCAGGTCCAAATGCCGCTCATCTGGAGATGGGTGTGAAGCTCTAGGATAGTCATCTAAGCCTGAGGGCAGTGTCTTAGGGTTCAGCAGACCAGCAGTAGCCTGGTCCCGTCCTCGCCAGCGGTAGGACAGAGGGAGAGGGCCTGCCTGGCTTTGTTGGAGCCAAGAGAACCAGGCCTGGAGGCGGGGGAAAGCTGTACGAAGGAAGTCCAAGTCAGCAGTGTCTCCACCATCCAGCATGCTCATCACAGGCAGCAAGAGGGATGGGGGGTTGGCATGAGCTGCCCTCTGTACCAGGAAGGGTGGGGGCACACGGGCCCTGGCCTCATCTCCCAGCACCTGCTCCCGCCCAATCCACCCATCAGCATTAAGCAGCCCAAGCCAGTGGCCAAGAGCCTCTCGAGTCAAACGTGGATCCCATCGATGTACAACAAGCTGATGGAAACCTTCATCCCACAGAAAGCCCCGCGGGAAGAAGGATCTTGAGGGGACAGCTGTGAAGAGTGGGGCTGGAGGGAAAAGGGATGGGACTGCAGCTGGGTCTTCAGGCCCTTCATCCCCAGGATCTGGCAATACCAGGCCCTGTCCATAGAAATAGCCGAAGCCCCCCAACAGCCCACTTAGGGCTGCTCGGCCCAGTGCCTGCTCTCCTGAACTCAGGCCTCGTGCTCCCAGCCCAAAGGTCTTCTCAAATCGGTCAGTGAAGGCTGTGGCATGGGTATCCAGGGCCTGAGACAACACTGGCCCAGCCAGACGACCTCCAGGACGGGAGACCACACTTCCTGATTCAAAAACCAGCTCAACTCGGAAAGGAGGCTTTAGTGTCAGCTGCTGGACCACAACCTGTCCCTGTACTTTGTGGCCCGATTGGGAGCTTTCCCCTTCCCACTGAGGAGATCCAGGCAGGCCCAGGTATCGCTCTGGGGAACCCCCAGGGGGCCGGTGCTGGAACCATCTATTTAGATGGTTCTTCACAGCTTCTGTCAACAACTGCAGCCCTGGGCTGGGCATCCAGAGAATGTTGTAGCTATGAAACACAAGAGAATACATGTCAGTTGGGAAGAAGAGAAACTGAAAAGGACCACGGGACAGGGAAGACGCATAGTGGAGGAGAGAGGAGTAGGTTAGAAGGTTCCTGGGTCAACAGGAAAGGACACAATAGAGAAATGGGCCAGGGTCCGTAAAGGAGCCAGAGACCACGGTAGGTGGAACTGGAGTCAGTCAAAGAATCCTGGGCTGCCAAAGGGTTTGAGGGAGAGGGTGATCCTTCGTTGCTATTACCTGCCATATTTCAAGTCTGTCCCTTTGGTATTGGTAGGAGGAAGAAGGATAAGCCGGAAGTCACCAAGCTCCTCAGTGTGGCCATGAATGCCATTCAGCTGTCCCCCTGTCCCAGGTTCTGGCCTCACTGTCCCCTGCCCATCGGTGGCCACGTAGAAGAACAAGGAGAGCAGAGGAGACACAGAGCCCTCTGCTGTCTAAAAGGGGTGAAATTGGGAACAGGAGATGTCAAACACTGGTTAAAATGTATCATAGCCCCAAAGAATTTAAAAATAGGTAAAGGACCTGGTTACCCATCCATCCCCCTTGTATTACAGATGGGAAAACTCAAGGGAAATAACCCTGGTGTTGAAATCTACTAGAACCTAATGCCTGAAAACACTATGTTAAACATTCAAAGTGTGCTGTGCGTTAGTGGTAGTGGTGGGGGGAGAGTCAGAAAAAAGGGATGCAAGAGGAAGTAGGGCAGCTACTTGGGAGAGGAGCTGGAGGGAGCGAAAGCCAAGGATTAGTCTGATTCCTCTTTGAAGACCCTCCAGGACACAGAGGTTGCACAGCATAATTGATAAGGGAGCCAGAATCTAAAAGACCCAGCTTCTAGTCTCACCAGATGGGCCCCTTTCCGCTCTAAATCCTCACCGAGTTTGGAAGGAATGGGACCTGACCTGAGGCTCAGCCGTGATCCTCCAGCTCCAGTCCCCACCGTGGCTGCCTCCGAGCCTCTTCACAAACTCCGTGGTGAGCAGTAATGGCCCGTCCTGCAGCCGCTGCCTCCCGAAGCTTACGCCGTCATGCAGCTCCCAGCCGTAGGGGCCCATCCCGTCTCCCTGCTCACAGGTGTGCCGGAGCTGGCCCAGCATTCCCGCAAGAGCGCCCTGCTGCAACCACATTAGGCCTGGGGGGCACGGGGAGGGGTGGGGGGGTGAGGGGTCAGCTGCTAGTCCACAGCCCTCCCCCCCAACCTCCCCCACGTCCTCCTGCCCGCCGGGCCTCTCCCACGGTTACCGGTGACCGGCGCGCGCGGGCTGCGGGTCTTCATGCCGAAGTAGACGTGTGGCCGGTAGGTGCCCCAGAAGAGGTCCGGGGCGGCCGCGGCGCTCGAGCTGTTGGGCGGCAGCGCGGGAGGCGCCGGGTGCAGGGTGACGGCGCGCCTCGCCCGCTGCCACGCCAGGATCCCGCGCCACGACAAGCCCAGGCCCAGGCCCAGCGCCAGCGCCAGGACCAGGGCGGCCAGCGCCGCGGGCCCTGGTCCCTGATCCCCGGACCCCCGGCCCCCAGGCCGCCGGGGCCCCGCGCCCGGCCCCGCCCCAACCCGGCCCTCCCGCCTCCTGCCCGCGCCACCCCGGCCCGCCTTGTCCGGAGCTCGCGGCCCGGGGGCGTCCGCGGGAGGCCCTGGCCGACGCTTGCGTTCGCCCCGTGCCATGCTGGGCGCGGAGGCCACCGGATGGGTCAGGAGACCGTCACACACCGGCTGCCACCTAGACCGGAAGTCCGCGAGACTGCGTAAGCGGAAACGATGCGTACCCCCTCCCCTCCCCCGGCGCGAGTGCAGTGTTTCTAGGGGACCCGTAGTGTCCTTGCCCTCTCGCATTCGGAGTCCCAGATAAACACAGGTATAGGCTGAGACCATGATGACTTGCTTTTATTTGCTCCATCCCTGGCCCCTGCCCCCATCTCCCCGGGGGCCGAGGCCCTCAACCCTTCTCCCCGGGAGAGGTACGGCTCTTGGCTTGGACTCGGGAATGGAAGGCTGCGAGCATCTCCTGCGCCGTGAGGTGGGCGCCGCGAAGGATGAGCCGGTCTCCGTCTCCTGGAGAGGGAAAAGCGACGGTGAAGCGGGGAGGCTAAAGGGCCGGGGCGGGCTTGGGGAACGGGTGTTGGCAGTAGAGGCCAGGGCTCGGACGCACCGAAAAGCACGTCCACGCAGGGCTCGGAGCCGTCGTGCCGCACGTCCACCTGCACGGTGCAGTTGAGGTTGGAGGCGCGCACCTTCTCGCTGCTCACAGCCTGGAGGAACTTCCTGCGATCGGGAGGAGGAAAAGGCACTGGGCGTGAGAGGGGACCCGGGGAAAGCGGGCAGGGCAGGGGTCGGGAGCGTCCCGTTACCTCGTCGCTTCCACGTTGCTCTCAAAGGGACAGAAACGAACCAACACTCGTTTAACGGCCTGGAGCCCCAGCTTCCTCCCCGCAGCCCCGGCCATGGCGTCCCCCAGAAATGCCGTGGCTGAGGCATGCTGGGGAATGTAGTCCGCGCCCAGGACCGGTAAGAGGGCGGGGCCGGCGGAAGCGACCCCGCCCCGCGTCGAAGCACGCCTCCCTCCGGCTTCCGCAGGTGCCGCCGGCCACAGCCACAGAGCGCTAGGGCAGTGCTTTCTGGCCCGCCCTACTTACCCTGCCTGGGCCAATACTTTCTACCACCTCTAGTGGTTTTCCTGTCTTATTACATCTGTGTCTGAAACCAAGTTGGTAGTCTTCTCGTGCTCCTCTGCCTCTGGTGGTTTATCCGGGGCACCATTTCCCTACCCCCCTACCCCCAGGTCAGGCTAGAAAATTCCTCCTTTCCCCTCCTTGGCCACCGACTTCCATCCATGTTCTCATCACCTTTGCAGTGGTAGCCGCTCTTCCTGCCTGCACCGTTCACCATCCGGGAGATGCTGCCAGGTTCATCTTTCTTTAAGCCTCTGCTCCAATTTTTTCCAATTTCTGCCCAAGATCTGTGGGACAAAGGCCAAACTTCAGCCGGGCATTAAACCCTGCATCAAAAGTATCTTTCTCCTGCGCAAAACAACATCATTGTTCATTCCTTGAACAACCCTACCACTTTCTCACCTCAGTGGCTTTGCTCACCTCATTCCCTACTTCCAGAAAGGAGGTGCAGAAATCTGCATACTTAAAGGTCCAGTTTAAATCCCTTTCCTTATCCACTCAACTGGAAGTCATCTCACTTTCATTTCTCTTTAACATGTCATCTGATGTGCATTATACTTGAGTATTTGGAAGATACCTGAACAACGTGGTCCAACTGCCCATTTTACAGATCAGGAAACTGAGGCCCAAAGGATGAAGTCATTTGCCAGGTGATGACAACAGATAGTGAAAAGCAGCCAAGATTCAAACCCAAGTTCTCCAGGTCTTTAGATTTCACCACTACGCTATGCTGCCTGTATCCATTCCTCCTCTTCCCCAATAGGCTGTGAGCTACTGGAGAGCAGGAACCCCATTCCATTTCTCATCATCTCTCTGGTCACCTAGTACAAGATCATGCACGACTAAGTGCTTAATGAACGTCTCCTGACATGTGAAAATAGCACCTTGTCTGTGGCAAGGAGAGGACTGGTTTTGTCATGTTTGGAAAGGCACATCCACATCAGCCCTGAGGTGTTGGGGCAAAGAACTGGGGGTGGGGGGAGCAGCTCTTGGGACTTACATATGCAGAATGTTCTGGTTCCTCCCCTTCCGTTGCTGCAGTTACTTATGTCTAGTCTAGGGCATGAGGTTCTCAATCTTTAGGCCTACATGAGGCCCAGGATTCCTGGGCTCAAATTTCTCTGGATTTGTAGCTCAGGGTCCCAGTGTTTTTGGTAGCTGGGTCTCAAACCCTGAGCATTTTTGGGTTCCAGGCTCTTGATTATATGGCTGCAGACCCTAGGCTCCTGTTGGTTCTGGGTAGTAAGCTCCTCTAAATGCCTCTCCACTTCCAGATTTGGCTCCAAGCTTCCCTTTGTTCCAGGTTCCAAGCTGTCCTGGACTTGGTTCAGACTCTGGTGTCAAAGATTTATTTCTAGGCTTCTTTGGGCTTGTTCTGGCCTCTGAATTTTCCCAGTTTTCACGTGCTGTTATCAGGGCTCAGGACTAGTTCGAATGCAAAGAAAGCTGGGCAGATGCCATCGTAGGGGTCGGTGCTGCCGAAGGGCCAGCCAAGCCTGCTGGCTGCCTGCCAAGTAGGCCTCAGGGCTGGGTCCTCCACCCCGAAGAGTACTGAGAAGTTGAGCTGTTTGAACAAGAGTAACCCCAGGGCGCAGAGGAGGTGGTTCTAAGTTCTCTAGGCTGTTGAGGCTGCTACTGGGTAGTTCAGGGGTCTGGATCTTGTTACAGGAACCTAGTGAGAATAGGGGTAGAATGAAGAACAGGTAGGTAGATGAGTGTAGGGGTGACAGGAAATTTTGTGTGTATGGAACAGGGAGCTAGGAGACAGCTTGATAGGTGCAGAGGCCATAGGTATAAGTAAGATAGAGAGAATGGGGTAGCAAGTGGGTCACTATGTATGCTCATGTGGAATAGACACTGTGGCCTCGAGGTGAGGGTAAGAAAGACTCACAACAGCATGGGGGTCCTCTGTAGGTACGGCTCCCAGGCACTGGCTGCTGCAGCAGACACAACAGGGCCCCATCTGCCCGCTGGAAGACGCTGAGTGTGAGCAAAGCCTGACGAAGTTCAGGGGCCAGACCCCACTGCTCCTCTTCTAGCAGCCCCCGAACCAATGCAAAATCCTGTCTCAGCTGCAGTGCGCCCTGCAGGCTGAGGGCCAGGGCAAGGTCAGCACACCCAGCTCTTCCTCTTCCTAGCCTATCTCCTTTCTCCCACCCCTGGACTTCCCACAGCTATTCCCGCCTCTCCCCCATCCCAGGCCTACCTGAACCGGATCTTCTGAGTGAGAATGTGGTTGAGCCAGGCATCAAGAAGTGCAGTCAAGGCCTGTGTGAGTGGGGGCCCTTGGGCCTGGGGGGGCAATCCCTGTACCCCCTGCAGCACAGGCCCCAGAACAGCTCCCACTACCAACTCTGCATAGTCACTGGGGATGCTGGGGAGCTCTGGGGAAGAGGGGAAGGCAGAAAGTGAAGGTCAGCAATCCTTTCATATGATTTTGGGTGGGGAAGAGAACCAGGGAGACTGAAGTGGGATGGGGAGAGAAGGACACAGGGACAAAGACTAAACCAAGGATAGAAAAGATGGAGGGGGAGTTTTGCGGCTTATGGGAGGACTGGTTGAAGGAATTCTAGGCCTCAGGGGAAGAGTTACCAGATCGGAGCCTGAGCCTCCAGTGACGACCCTGGGGCATATGGAGCTGGAAGCCCTTAGCTGCTTGTTGCCAACATTCTCGGGAAAAGAGGCACAGAGACTCCTCGGGCAGGACCTGGAAGGGTGGGGGGAAAGGGTTTGCCCAGGCTCTGCTACAGCTCCAGTTCAGACAGCCCTGCTTCCCTTTCTTTGCCCTAAGGCCCTGAGATGAGAAGCTCCTGTAATTTCAGGGTGGGAAGAAGTGCTGATGCTTAAGGTTACAGTGACCAAGCTGGAAGGGGCACAAAAGGCCTGACAAAGATTTCCCTTTCCAAACCAGTGGCCTCCAGCTCAATACCCCCAGGGAGGAGACTCCACCCCCTCAAGGGCACCCTGGAGCACCACTCCTGGTGCCTAATTTTCCCTTCTGGAGCTGAGCACAAAAGACTAACCCTTCTCTGATGACCTGTGATGTTCCAATCTGGCCTCCAACACTTACTAGCTCTGTGACCCTGGGCTAGCACTTAGACTCTTTGCCTCAGTTTCCTCAACTGTATAACAGCACCCCCTTGCAGGATTGTTGTGAAGATTAAAATAATAATTGTAAAAATAGATATTTAATAAATCCACCTTTCCCTTCCTCCTTAATCGCTTCCATCCTTCAACTGATCCTAGGATGGCAAAATCTTCAGTGGCTTCACAATCCTGGTCACCCTCTACCTTGTTAACATCACCCAGATGTGCTTTGGGGAGAACAGAGTACAGTACCCTTCCCAGTTTCCTTCTGGGAAGAGAGAGAAGTGGAGTGAACAGGACCAGTCATTTCACTGGTATGGATAAGGAACTTGGTGCCAAATGCAGATTAGGCAATACATTCTTTGCCTGAGTTACCTGGGACACATCCAGGATATGGCACAAGCAGGATGTGAATGAGTGCAAACTATTCATGACCTTATTTTTAATGCTTCAGTAACTAATAAGAAATGGCAATGAAAGACTCTGGGGTGCTACCTCCTGGCTACGAAAGTGATAGAGCAGGGCAGCTAGGTGGTACAGTGAGTAGAGCACCGGCCCTGGAGTCAGGAAAACCTGAGTTCAAATCTGCCCTCAGACACTTGACATTCTTACTAGCTGTGTGACCTTGGGCAAGTCACTTAACCCCAATTGCCCTGCCTTCTCTCCTCCAAACAAACAAAAAACAACAAAGTGATAGAGAGAAGAAAAAACAGGAATGGTCTGTGGTAAAAGGACTAGGGAGATAATTATAAGGATTAGTGTACCCTAAGACAGCCAGGAGAGTTTTGAATCAGTCTTGAATCAGTCCAAACATTCTGGAGACAACCTGGAATTCTATGAGAAGTAATTAACAAAGCTGTCTCTCCCCTTGGATCCATGGATTCTCCACGAGGCAGTCATGACAGATCCCAAATACTGACAGCATACCTTCTTGTAGTAGGAGAACTGGCAATAAAGTGGGTACCCATGGGTTGGGAAATGGATGACAGAGTGAGGACACATAAATGGACAGGATTCCTGAGAAATGGTGACCTCATGAAGACATCAGAGAGACATGGAAAGACCCATATGAACCCAAGTAAAGAACCAGAACACGTGTGTATGTGTATGAGCATCCCAACTAGGACAAGTACACGAATGTAAACAACCAGAAAGATTCCAAGCAACTCTATCTTGCCAGCGACTGTCCCTAGCAAGACTGTTTTCCTCTACTTTAAGCTGTGGGCCAGAAACATTGACACTGTTCTCAGATACTGTGGCTGATCCATAACCTGGAGGACCTCTGGGGGCCTAGCCTGGGGCCTTGCTCTGGGGCCGCTTCTACTTTCTTCTTAGTGTCGGAGTCTCTTATGGCTCCTGCTCTTCATGCTCTGTACATTCAGGGAAAACTGAAGGCTCTGTCCTCAGCTGCCTAGCCTTCTCTAACTCCTTCCACTGCTTCAATCCTCTATGTGGAGAAATCCCAGGCCCACCTTCTCTCACAAATCTAGCCATCTCCAAATCCCTAAGTGTGACCTAAAAAATACTGGACAGATGGGCCAGAGATCTGAGTTCCAGTCCCAGCACTACCCCTCACTGGCTAGGGGACCTTGGACAAGTCCCTCCTCCAGCACCTCAGTCTTCTCATCTATAAAATTCTTCCTAGTTCTAAGCTTCTATGATCCTAGTATTGTCTCAAATACAGTGTCTTAACCAGGGTCATCTTTTCCAAAAAAACAGCTACTCTCTGGTTTCCTTCATTTTGTCCCCGACAGGACATTATTTTCCCGTTCAGCCATTTGCTCTGTACTCAGCGCCATTGAGGATATAAGAAGGAATTCACCACTGTAGGACAGATCAAGAAGAATCCTAACCATTCAGGCAGTCCCATCTTAGTCTCCAAAGATGCTGCTGGTTTAGATCCATGGCTTTGTTTTCACAATGACATCCCCCATTGCTCCCACTCTAGTTCTCACCTGAATGCGAGCTGTCAGTCTCCGAATCTCTTTTCCCAGCTGCTGGTCCAGTCCCAGGACAGATGCCCCTTCAGAAACCAGGGCTGCCAGGGCCTCTGCCTCACAGAGCAGAAGCTTTGGAGGAAGCACAAATATTAGAATCAAGACTAGATCTTCACAGTTCACCTGCCTGTCAGTTCAAAGTCCCTATCACAATCTACCCATCCTGACACTTTGAGTGACTTCCTTTGGGAGACACTCGAAGATGCCCCATCATAACAATCTTAGGTCTCACACAATCACAGGAAAATTCCCCTTGGTCATACTCTTTCAAAACTACTTTCAACTCCAAGATTCTCCCCTTCCCCAGATCATACTAGTCACAGATGGTGAGACTCACACACTCAAATCTTTAAAGTCACTTGCACCACCATTCCCCACCAAGGTTTCACACACACATTCCCCTTAGTAATACACATATACACACACACACACACACACACACACACACACACACGCGTGCTCTTTGCCTTCACCCCCGCCTCTTCAGGTCTCACACAGAGACAGCAGCAGTCCTTTCTCCCCTCCTTGCCCTGAATAGGAGACACTCACAGGCAGTTCCCTCTGGATCAGCAGCAGAAGGGGTCCTGGGGCCCACGAGGCCAGATGCTGCTGACATTTACTTAGGAGCCAGTGGGTGGTGGCCTGAAGAGTGCAAAGCCCAAGGGCTAGAGGTGGTGGCCCTGGCCCTGGGGTTGAGGATGAAAAAGACAAAATACCAGACACAGCCCTAAGAATGGCACTTAAGTAGAGAGGCCTGGCAGCCAATCAACACCCTGAAGCCCTGCTCTCACCAGAAGACTGGCAAGAAGCTGCCCCTGGTTCTTGAAGGGCAGAGGTGAGCGGAGGAAAGAGCTGTTGGAAGAGGTCAGTAGTGTGCATGCAGGGGGTGCCATCCCAAGATGCACGCATAATCCCACAGTCTCCACGAACAGATCCCAAGGCTCTGCAAAAACCTGGGATAGAGGGGACAAAAGGGCAGTGTTGGAGTGTGGATGATCTTACTTGCCTTAGGGCTTGATATCACTACCTCCCCCAGCTCACCTTGGTCCCACATCCAGATCAGTGCCTGTCGGAGCAGACAGTGGCACAGTGAAGTCAGCTCCTTCTCACATTCTTGTGGCAGGGATGCTGTGGGAAGGGGGTGGAAGTGGCCATGTGCACCCGGGTCTCATATAAATCATACAAATGGAAAATAAATCCTCCCTCATCCAGCACTACTACTATCCCTCATGTAATAATGTCAGAGAAAAGGGGACTGTGGTCCTTAAGACCCTCTCTCAGTAAGGAGAAAGGAAAGGATGTAGCTGTCACCCAACCCCCTCAGTCACTCCTGAGGACAGGCTAACCAATCAGCTAAGAAATAGGTTAGAGCACCTTCTGTACTGCTTTTCAACACTAACTCTCCCTAGTTACCTACCCTGATCCAGTGCCTCTCTCAGCTCCTGCACGGCTTTCTGCATGTCTTCCCAAGGGCCCAGTCTCCGGCCAAGGCTCTGGGCACATGCTGCCCAAAAGAGACTCCAATACTGGCCCCACAGCTTTCGGGACCCTCCCAAGCCCCGAGAACCACTCCCAGGAGCCCCAGTATCTCCCAGCAGGCCCAACAACCCAGGAAGAAGTTCTCGTTCTTCCCGGCAAAGCTTATGGAGCTGAGTCCGAAGCTTAGATTCCTTTAGACCCATCCAGAGCCTCTCTGCTCCTAGTCTGCCCCGCTCCCTGGCCAAGAGATGGAGCACTCGACTAGGAGGGAAGGGCTGGGCTGCCCTGGGGACAGCCCCCACGGCCACTGCCAGCACCTGGTGGTAGGCAGGGAGCACCTGAAGAAGCTCACTGATCTGGAACACCAAGGCGGGGCTGGGGGAAGCCTGGCCCAAGACCTTCAGCTGCTCTTCAACGGCCATGTCCAGTCTCTGTATCGCTAAGGCCAGGGGAAGTGCAAGGGGCCGGAACTGGGGGTCGGTGTGGGCCCGGACGCGCAGGGTGGTGCCGTGAGGGCTGTGCGGAAGCAGCTCCCAGCACAGCTGGGGCAGGGCAGCGAAGGGCCGGGGGACTTTCAAGAAGCCCAGCGTGGCGTGGAGGGATCGGGCGCAGTCCCGGGCCACGAGCAGCTCCTCCCGCTCCCTCTGCAGCCGCAGCAGGACCGCTCGGAGCCGCTGCAGGGCTGCAGGCAGTCGGGGCCCGGAGAAGGAAGCCCGGCTCGCTCCTCTCCCGGACCACGCCAAGTCCGTCTCCTCTCCTTCCTTGACGGCCCCATCCTGCCCCTTAATTGCCCGGGTCCACCACAGCTGACCTCGGGAAGGCCACAAGGGGCCAGGTTCGAATTTGCCGTCTTGCCAAACGCCACCTGAAATGGCCACAAGGCCCCAGGCCTGACCCTTCGGAACCACGTTCCGCCCCGCCCCAGCTCCAGCCCCCTCAGGCCGAGCGTACGGAGACCTCCCCCGAGAGCGCCCATTCTCACCTGGCTCCCCGGGAGGCGGCGGCCACAACGGGGGCAGGAAGCCTCCAGACCTGGACGTCCGGGACATAGTGGCGGCGAGGTCAGTGCCAGGGCGGCCGGAGCGAGAACAGGTGGCCGCTGGCCTAGCGATGGACACTCGGCCCGGGACAGGCCCTGAACCTGTCAAAGACCTCACCGCACCCACAGTGCGCCGGCCCCAGAGCCCACCCCGTCATGTTCTCGGGAGCCCAAGTGACCACCCCAACCCCACTAGCAGCAGACACTGACCCCGGGCCCTCACTTACTGCAACTGAGCCCCGACGCTCCCGGAAGTTGATTAAAGAGGGCCACGTGACGGGGGGGAACCCCCCCCCCCAACGGCCAGGCATCACGTGATTAGGGTCGGCCCCGACCTCCGCCTTGTATTCCGCCCCCCCCCCCCCGCCCCCCGGGAATTCCCTCTGCCAAGAACAAAGATGGCTACCAAGGCGCTCCGCAGGCTCCCCTCTGCCCCCAACAAAGATGGCCGCTCAGGTGGGCTGTGACCTGCGTCCCCTGTCCCTTATCACGAAGGCTGCCTTCGTCACTTGCTTCGTAGAGGGACCTCCCAGCCCCCAGCTAAAATGGCCACCCAGGTGCGCCACAGCCGACGCCCTTTGACATCCATGATTCTAGCTAAGCCGCGCTTGCGCCTGCGTACCCAAAGGGTGAGAGCTTCATCTAGCCTCGCCCCGCCCAGTCTTGGCCTGGGCTTTGCAGGCGAGTTATTCCCTCGTTCTGCTTCCGGGGCACTAGAGGCGGGAGATGGCGCCGGTTCGAAAGAGCGGCGGCCGCTTGCATCTGGGTGAGGGGGTGTAAGGTTGGGGGGGTGGGTATCAAGAGGAGAGGGCCAGATTGTGGGGGGAGGACTGATTTCCCTCCCCTCTCCGGCTGTCCCGTAGGAACCAGCTCCCCCCGTGTGGTTCTCGTTGTCCCCTGAATTATTTACCTCGTTTCCGCTTCCGAGCGGCGGGGGCGGAGCCAGGAGAGGAGGGACTGGGGCGGGAAGGGTGGGGAGGTCGGTAGGGGAGGGGGGTGGGATGGTGGGGAGGAGTAACCTGGGGCGGGGGCATGGGCGAGGCGGGGGCGGGGCCCCTGACTGCGCTCCCCCTCTCTCCTCTGCGCAGCCTGCCCCATCCAGGACAAGCCCCCGCCTTGGGATGCGGACCCCAGGTTCTGCCGGGAGTTTGGGCCTGAGGACTACGGAGATGAGGTAGAGCCTCGTGGTCCAAGATTCTCCGCGACCCTGGCCCGGCTCCCTGACCCGTCATCTCCCTGCCACAGTCCATTATCGTTCACTGTAGTCCCGGGAAGGCTTCCCGGAGGAGGCAAGACCCAGTCTGGGCCCCGAACAGTGACGGGATTCAGAAAGGGAAGCAGGGGGCATCCCAGGCAGTCAGGACAGAGCAAGCCCTGTGCTCCATCCCGATTCTTCCTTGGGAGCTTTTAGTCTCGGTCCTCCTGTCGTCTCTGCATGAGGAGCAGGCCAGTCCAGGAGAATAGGAGGGGAGCAGTCCCAGTGCCCGGTGGCCTTGAATGCTGCCACCCTGAGTTTATTCTAAAGGCACTAAGAGCAGGAGAACGATGGGACTCAGAGTGCTGGTTAATAATAGTAGTCTGATAAAGGGGAAGCAGAGACCAGGGAGGTGATTAGTCTAGATGTCAGGTGATGAGGCTCTGTACCAGATGTGACCCGTGGCTTGTGGGCATGGGAAGGCAGCCACGAATCTGAAACACCTCCAAGAAGGAGCAACAGAAGCTGGTACCGAATTGGATAAAAGAAGTCTGGTTGTGTACTTTGGTTTGTATTTGGATGGCAAAGAGTTGGAGTTAAAGGCATCTGGGTGGTACAGCCGATAGTGCCCTGCTTGGTATAAGGAAGACTTGGGTTCTAGTCCTGCTTAAGATAGTTAACTCTGTGGTCCTAGACCAGTCACTCAACCCTTCTCAGCCTGTTTACTTGTCTCTAAGATGGGGTTAATAGTGGTACCTACCTCACAGCACTGTTGTGAACCTCAAGTGAGATGCCATATGTAAAGCACTTTGCATACCTTAAAATCCTTGTGGAAATGTTAGCTGTTACTGTGAAGCCGTTTGTCAGGAAGCTTGGAAGTGCCCTACTATGTGTCAGGAGCTGCCCAGCACTGAGGCTGCAAAAAAAATGAAACAACCTCTGCCCTCTCAAGGAGCTTACATTCTTTCAGAGGAAACAGCACATAGACATATAGAGTATACAGAATTTACAGAAAGCAATACAAGGTAATTTCAGGGGATCTGGAAAAGCTTCTTGAAGAAGGTGGCCCTTGAGCTGACTGCTGAAGAAAATGAAGGGTTAGTTGATTCCAGGCATCTCAATCTCTCATGGAATGTATGAGGCAAAGTGAACTAGTGAGGGAGAATCTAGGAGGGGGAAATTAGCTATTTAAGCTAAGAGGTAACACCCTAAAATAATTATTATTATGGAGTGAGCTGGGGAGGCAACTCACCAACCAAGGTCTATATTCAAGTTAGATAGGGTCAGGTCTGCTTGGTCTATGCCTTTTTCTAGTGGTGAGTTGAATAAAGAAAGGGGTTGCTGGTGGTGGAGATAATCCAAGTGTAAGCTATTTGTGTCAGACCACAGGCCCAGGATGGTGGACAACAGTGTTGATGCCCTGAAAGGAACTCAGATTCCTGGAGTAATATACCAAGTAACTTGGGAGGAGGTGAAATAGTGGGGTCCGAACAGGAAAGCAGGAACAGTGACCACTAAGAAAGCTAGGGCTGATAGAGGAGTATACAGTAGAGATCCAGAAGTGAAGCAGAGAGGGACAAGTCTTGATGCTAAAATGAAGGGTTTGCTTTGATCTGGAGGAGCTTGCATCAGGAAGAAAAAAAAAAAGTGGAAGTTGAGTTATCAGGAATGATGGCCTGGCCACAGGGGTTTGTCCCTGATCCCCGGAGTCCTTGAGGAGCCATATCCTTAGAAAAAAAGAGTAGAGAGATGACAGAGTGGAAGAAAATGCTTCTCAAGTAGAACGAACAATGCCCATGAGACTAGACCAAAGGGCTGAGGGATCAGAGGCCCCCTGCCTTCCAGTCCTGTTCTGCTTTTGACTCCAAAGGAGCCCCTGTGAAACAACCAGACTCTCAGGGGTCAAGTTGAGGACAGGAGCTCTAGTGGATTGTGTTACCTTACCACCAGAAAGGCAAGAAGGGAAGGGCCACTAAAGGGCCACAGGAACAGATGTATTCATTCTTGCTCACTACTCCCTGAGCTCTGGGCTCCAGGATTTGGAATTAAAGACAAAAGTAGTACATCTCTTCTGATTATGTTGTACCTGTTAAGACTCCCCTCCCACACCCCCATGCCAGAGTCTCCCCTGCTTGTCACCTTAAGGAGTTAACGCTAATATTTTGAGGTGGGGGGGAGGGTAAGTGTCCAGATCCTCAAAGAAGTAACAGAAACCAGCTGTGCTTTCATGACTTCCCAGCTGTATTCTAGCCTACTTGGCCCCCATAGGAGTCCCTACTTCAGGTTAGGTCCTAGATCCCTTGTCCTAGGATCATTGCGTAGAGGGAGAAATGAACCCAGGGATGCAGAAATCCCAAACCAAAATTCCCAAGGCAAGGCCACCTGGTCTGAATTCGCGGACCCAAGCATTAAGTCAAGGAGGCAAAGATTTATTACTCTTTAAGTAAATAAAGCGGGCAAGAGTTCTTAGGGAACCTGCAACCATACAGGGCTACAGGGAAAGTTTAAGTACAAGATTTAGGGATGAAACCTGTCAATCAGGTGTGTTGGGGTGGGATTAGGGAGTAGTCAGGGCATGATTAGGGGTTGGTCAGTTCTTAAAGGAACATGCACTTTTTGTATCTACTGCGCAGGTATCTTACCCAGAGTTCACTGGGAAATAGCTCAAAGTGGGGCTAGGAGGAGGTGTGGTTTTGCCTGTGAAACGTCACTAAGTCACCAGGAGTTCAGGGCTAGCAGGAGATACTGGCTAGGTTCCATCAAGTGCCTTGTTAGTCAAGATTAATGTAAGGGAGTATACGTTTGACTATGTCTAGGATACGTGTTAGACTCAGTATATGGTCAGTTATCAACACCTGGGAGTCAAACTATAATTGGGCATAGCTGCTTACTAAGGAAGAAGCAGAGAGAATTGTGGGGCACACTGCCCCTTAGCTAGAGAGGCTGCCTGGGAAAGAATATGTTTGAGAACTAGATGTGTTCTGAAATTGGAGTTCTGCCACAGGCACAGGCACCCAGGCAGAGGCTAAGGGGAAATGTGATGTTAGAATTAGGGTCCAAGCACAAGCACCCCATCAATTGTTTTATTGATATCCCTGTAAACCAGAACCCACATGTTATTTTAAAATTTATTTTAATTGGAATGGTATTGTTGTTTGGTGTTTCAGTTGTGTCTGACCCCATTTTGGGGTTTTCTTGCCAAAGATACTGGAGTCATTTGCTATTTCCTTCTCTAGCTAATTTTACAGAGGAGGAAACTGAAGCAAACAGGGTAAAGTGACTTGCCCAGGGTCACACAGCTAGTGTCTGAGGCTGGATTTGAACTCAGGTCTTCCTGACTTCAGACCTAGCTGCCCTTTAGTAATAAGCTGGCATTTTTATAGCTCTTTAAGGTTTTCAAAGAGCTTTACAAATCTCTTGTTTGATCCTCACAACCACTCTGGGAGATGGGTGCTATTATTATACTTACTTCAGAGATGAAGAAACTAAGGCAGACGGAGGCTAAGCGCCATGCCCAGAGTCAAACCGTTTGTAAATGTCTGAGGGAGGATTTGGACTCAGGTCTTCCTCGCCCCACCCTCATCCCGTCTAGTGCTCCATCCATTGTGTTACTCCTTTGCCTTCTGCCATCCTTCAGGCACTTTGGGCTTTGTCTGTGAGCTAGTCTTGGCCAAAAAGGAACGAGAAAAGGAAGAAGATTTTTTTAAGCCCTGCTTCTCTACCCACTACCCAAAAGCCGCAGAAACTTGCCATGTTTGGGGAAAGCAAACAGTTTAAAAGACCACCTTCATACTTAATTGATGTGTACAAGGCACTCAGTTCCTAGGCCCCTGGTAGCCGCAGGTCACTGTGGAAGGAGAAGCCAAGGGCCAGGCACCCTTCCAGCTCCAGCGATTTAGGCCAGGCACTACATCCTGACCCTTTGACCCCGTAGTGCCCCCCCATTCTCAGAGGGGAATATTCCTCTTTCTCCTGAGTATCTTCAGATTTTTCTGCCCTCCCCCTCAAAGTACTTCTCCCAACTCTAGCCTTTGTTTCTCCCTTCTAGGACATGGTAGCTTTCCTTCAGAGGCTCATGGTCCATGACCCCCACGGCCGACACCGCATCCGAATGAATGGAAACAGTGGTCGACTACAGCTCTGGCATTATGGTGTGTGGGTCCCAAGGAGCCTCTGGCCAGGGCTGGGATATTAATGGGATACAGTCATGGGGAGATAGGGGAGGCTGGAAACCTCTGTCCTTATCTCACCCTTGTCCATATTTCCTTTTTCACAGACCCCAGCCTGGACGATTTCTATGATGAGGAGGAGGAGGAGGAAGAGGGGGAAGGGGAAGGGGAGGGGGCCAGGGGTAGGAGTAAGAGTCAGAGTACTCTCTGTAGTTTCCCAAAGTCCTTTCTATGCCAGTCCTCCAGAACTTGGTCCAGCCCCAGCCCCCCACCCAGGCCTTGGTCCAGCCGCAGCCCCCTGCGATCAGCCTTCTCCCGTGGCCGTCCTCCCAGCCCTCTTGGCCCATTCCTACTCCAACTGGAAATGCCCCAGAAGCTGCTGGTGACTGAGGAGGTGAGAAACCCAGACTGAAAGCCTTTTCCCTAGTTTATCTATTGCCTACCTAGCTCATTAGTCTATACCCTGTATCCTTCCCATACTTTTCCTCCTTGTACTCCTGTCTCTTTCCCACTAGGAAGCTGACCGCTTGGCAGAGGAGCTCGTGGCTGAGGAGGAACGGGCAAAGCAACGAGCAGAAAAGAAACGGCTAAAGAAGAAGGTGGTTGGGGAGGGGCCCTTTGAAGAGATGGGTGGGGGTGGGGGTGGGAAAGTCAAGGACAGTGAGGCTTCTGGATATGGGGGGAGAATAACCGTGGGGGACTGCTCGGAGGGAAGGCCCTCACCTGGTGGGTGAATTGCAGCGACAGAAGGAGCGGAAACGGCAGGAGCGAATGGAACAGGAGAGTGGGGGGGGCAAGGTGAGTGTGAGGCCTGGTGGAGGGATGGAATGAATACTTGGGGAAATGGGTTCAAAAAGAGGATGGATGAGGAGGGACATGGTGCATATAGGGGCAGAAGAGGGGGGCATAGGGTCAATGTGGGGGGCAGGGAGGGACAGGGTGAGTTTTGAGGGGCGGGGATTTCAAGGTGATTGGCCTGGGGGATGGCTTAAGGTGACACTATTTCTATTGTACATCTCTAACCAGGTGTTGGAAGGGGCTGCAGCAACAGCAGCAGCCGGCCCAGCAGTAGGGGCAAGCAGCCTTACCTCCAGCCCCCAGAGCCCTAGTCAGGATAGCAGCAATGAGGAAGTGAGAACTCTTTCCTTCCTTCTCCCTGGTCCTCCCAAGGTCTCCTTCTCACGCCTCACCCCTACTACAACAGTCATCAATTTTTTCCTTATCTACAGGAAGAATTGGATTTGTCAAGCACCTTTGTGTCACAAGCCCGGCGCAAGGTTGGTGACAGGCCTCCCAATACCCGGAGAGAGAAAGGGTTGAGCCCTGAGCCCCTCCGCTGGAACCAACAGAACCAGAGCCCACAGGAGGGGAGCAGGAGCCAGAGTCCTCAGCCAGAGGTGAGGTCATAGTGAGGCCTGGGACAGGTTAGAAGGGAAGGTAACTGTACAGATTAGACTCTATGGTAGGGGGGAGCTTGTTCCTTAGAGGAAGGCTGTTTGCTGAGAGTTTCCTCTTCCCCCCTCCTCCTCATTTCACATCATCCAAATTCCTTCTGCCACTATCTCCTACTTTACCTCTCTCATGCAGTGGCGCTTCTTGCCTTGGCAAACCACTCTACATGCACAAGTGATCCCACTCCATCCCACCTTCTCCAGCAGATTTCCCCTCTCTCATTTATCTTCAATCTCTCGTCCACTGGCTGCTTCCCTAGTGCCTACAAACGTGCCCATGTCTCCCTCATCCTCAAAAAAATCTTTTCTTGATCCATCCATCCATCCCTGCTAGCTACCATCTCATAGCTCTGCTCCCTTTGGTGGTTCGACTTGAGAAAGCCATCTCTAGTAGGTTCCTCCACTTCCCTTCCTCTCACACTCTTCTCCAAAGTTACTAACGATCTCTTAATTGCCAAATCTATTGGCCTTTTTTCAATCCTCATCCATCTTGATCTTGGCCTTTGACACCTTCTCCTTGACACTCTCTTCTCTCTAGGTTTTCGAGACACTACTCTCTCCTGGTTCTCCTCCCAACTATTTGACCGCTCCTTCTCAGTCTCCTTTGCCAGCTAACAGTGGGGATCCCCCAAGGCTCTCTCCTGGGCCCTCTTCTCTTCTTCCTCTATACTGTCTCACTTGGTGATCTCATCAGCTCCCATGGATTCAATTACCATCTCTGTGCTAATGATTCTCAGATCTAGTTATCCAGCCCTAACCTCTCTGCTGACCTCCAGTCTTGCATCTCCAACTACCTATGAGACAACTTCAACTCAGCATGTCCAAAACTGAGTTCATTTATCATTCCCCCAAACCCTCCCCTCTTCCACACTTCTCTATTACTGTTGAGGGCACCACCATCTCCCAGTCACCCAGGTTCACAACCTGGGTGTTATCCTCAATTCCTCACTATCTCAAACTCGTCCCCCCAATATCTGTTCAGTTGCCAAGGCCTATTGATTTTACCTTCACAACATCTCTCCAATGCACTCCCTCCTCTCCTCTGACACTGCTACCACCCTGGCACAGACCCTTATTACCTCACAACCCAGACCACTGCAATAGCCTGACGGTTGGTCTCTACCTAGCTGTTCCCATGATCTTCCTAAAGGGAAGGTATGACTATATCACCCATTACTCAGTGCACTCCAATGGCTCCCATTCACCTCCAGGATCAAATGTAAAATCCTTTGTTTTTTGTTTAAAGCCACCCATAACGTCTCCCCATCCCCTTTTCCAGGTTCTTAAGCCTTACCCCTGTTCCTTGAACAAGGCACTCCATGTCTTCCAGGCATTTCCGCTAGCTGTCTTCCATGCCTGGAATGCTGTCCTTCTGCATTTCTGCCTCCTGACTTCTCTGGCTTCCTTTATATCCTAGCTAGAATCCCCCTTCTACAGGAAGCCTTTCCCAATCTCCCTTCATTCTAGTGCCTTCCCTCTATGGATTATTTCCAGTTATTCCTGTCTACAGCTTGTTTGCACAGAGTGGTTTGCATGTTGTCTCCACCATTAGATTGTAAGCTCCTTGAGGAGCCTCTCTTTGTGTCCCCAGTGCTTAGCATAGTGCCCTGCACATAGTAGGTGCTTAATAAATGTTTATGAACTGACTGACTGGGACTGGAGGTAGAGTGTGGCAACCTGCTCCAGTTAATATCTCCATCTCTAGGCACTCCCTGGATTACAGGCAGCTGCCTTGAGGGAGAGCCAAGAGCTAGCAGGTAAGATTTTGCCCCGACACTGTATCAACATATTCCCTGCTGTCAGGGAGTCCTCAGTCTGGTAGGGGACACCAGTGTCTAGAGCTCTCCCAGTTGGTTGAGGGAGCTGTAGATCATGACTATGGTACTAGAGGATATCTAGTCCAGCCCCCTGGACTAGTCCTCAGGCAGCTGAGGCCCAGAAGGATGAAGGTGACTTATCAAAGGTGCCAAAGGGAGTAAGTGGCCAAGCTAGAATTTGTACCAAGTCCAAATCTAACACTTTCCCCACTATGTCACGAAACCTCCAGGCACTCCCTGTTCTGATGGGAGGAAAGTAGAACCTGCTGGAAGGGAACTCCTAATCAGATAGGGAACTATGAACACTGTCCCCAGGACACTCCTAGGCAGAGCAGGGAGCCCTCATCCCAACTGAGCCTGATCTCCTTCCATAGAGCTGGGCACAGCTGCAGCCTGGAGGGGCTTGTATCAGGAAGCTGTGCTCCTCTTCACGAAGGCCATAAAGCTCAACCCTCGGGATTACAGGTGGGCGGGGACTATGGCAGAGTGGGGAATGGCTTGGGCTGGGCTGGAGGAGCTGGGCTGGGAGGAGAATGGCTTAGGAGGGTACCCTGACCTCTGGTTCCTGTGTCACTTACAGACTCTTTGGGAATCGATCATTCTGCCATGAGCGGCTGGGCCAGCCTGGCTGGGCCCTGGGGGATGCAAGAGTTGCCCTCAACCTGCGGCCACAATGGCCCCGGGGCCTGTTCCAGTTGGGCAAGGCTCTGGTGGGCCTTCAGGTATTTCGGACAAGGAAGGGAGGAGGGGCCGAAGGTTAGATAAGTGGTTGTGGACTGACACAGAAGCCCCCTCCCACTCCTCACAGAGGTTCAAGGAAGCAGCTGATGTATTCCGGGAGACTTTGGCCATGGATAAGTCCCAACCAGATGCTGTGCAGGAGCTCCAGCAGTGCCTCCTCCAGCTCACTCTGGTAAGGGGCTATATGAAGCAGAGCCCTCCTCAAAGGACCCCCCTCCCCATCTGACCCTAGGACAGCCTGAAAGGGGAGCCCTGGGAGAAAGTCCAGACTGGCTGCACAGAGCCAGGCCCTCCACTGTGCCTAATTTTCTCCCTCCCTACAAACTGGGTCTGGGGGAAGGCAAATAGAAAGGTTGATAACTGAGGGGTTCTGAGGAAGTAGAGCTGGCTGGAGTGTTGGCGGGGAGGTAGGAAATGGCACAGAGTGTGGTTTTCTGCAAACATTTAATCCTCATCTGACCCTGTAACAACTCGTTGGATTGGGGAGTAGTGAATGGAGATGGAAGAACAAAGGAGGAGGACCTGTGGGGAGTGAGGAAATGGAGTAGTGATGGGTAGATTCTCTCTCAGCAGGAGCATCAAGGGGGAATCCATGGTACAGCTTTGAAAGCCAGGACCCCACAGCAGCTTCCCCACTCAAAGGCTGGGGCCCAAGGATTGCTCCCCCTGAATTGTTCTGCTGCAGTATCCCCTCGGATCCAGGGCCTGCTACCTCCCCCACGACTCCCTTCTGCTCTCTGGCCCATCACCCAGGCTCAGAGTGGAGGCTTCTGGTCCACCCAGCTTCAGGACTTCAGCAAGGCAAGGGGTATCCTAGGCCCTCCACCATGCCTGCCTCTGTCCAGGTGAGGGCCTCCCGGTCTATCTGTGTGTCTGCCTGTCCATCAAAGAGGGTGCCTCTGTCCATCCCTGTGGGCAGGCTTGTAATATCTACTCCCTACTTCTCATGATAGGAGGGATATGGCAGTTCACTGTACATCTAACAGGATAGGACTCACTGCTTTTCTTCCAAGGGAGGGAGACGTAATGTCCGTAGTCAGCCCTGCTCATAAACTCTGGCACATGCAGCTGGCCGTCTTGGAACTCCCTTTGATAGGGACAGTTGCTAGGTTCTAAGTAGCACAAAGAACCCACCATAATCCAGGTCATCTGTTCAGAGGTACTGTTAGCCACTAGAAACTGGCTTAGGGTAGATTCTCAGTTCATTTCAGAGTCCACTTTCTCTCCCTGTTCTTTTGTTTGGAGGTGGCCATTAGCTTCTCTTAGCCCTAGGCCGGATGCTTCCTTCTCTTGCCATTGGCTTTTGCCCTCCAAGTGCTTGCCCTGAAAGAGTCCTCCATGATTCTGGAGGAAAAGGAGCCTTTCCTCTCTAGTGTTCAGAAAGCCCTTCCTTGACTTGGGGCTAATGATTGCTGCCTTCTTTCCTGTATCGAGAATCAGGCAGGCCTCTTCTCTAATGTAAGAAATCCCCCTAGTTCGCCCCAGAGTGTCTGAGGCTTTCAGCTTGGGGCTGGAGTTGTCCCCATGTAGCTTGGGAGCTCAATTTTAGTTCTTTCTTTTGTTGTTGAGTCATTTCAGTTGTGTCTGACTACTCATAACCCCATTTGGGCTTTTCTTGGCAAAGATAGTGGAGCAGTTTGCCATTTCCTTCTCCAGCTCATTTTACAGATGAGGAAACTGAGGCAAGCAGGGTTAAGTGACTTGCCCAGGGTCACACAGATAGTAAATGTCTGAGGCCAGATTTGAACACAAGTCTTCCTGACTCCAGGCCTGGTGCTTTATCCACTTAACTGCCCCTTTTTACTCGGGGGGGGGGGGGGGGGGGCGGGGGGGGCGGGGAGCATGTAGTTGGAACTAAGTTTCCAAATTAGAGGTTCTTAGATCTTATTTTACAGATATAGAAACAGGCCAAAAGAGAAAAAGTGACCTGCTCCCAGGTACATGGCAATAGGTGGCAGAGGGGGAATCTCTGGCTCCAGATTCGGAGCTCTCTGGCATGATCCTGCTTCTTTAAAGCTGGCATCTAGGCCTGGGGTCTGTCATGAGCACTCTCTTGCCCCCTTCCTCTCAGCCTGGAGACATTACATAGATCACTGACTCCTACCATAGCTTCTTTTCCCTCCACCATCCGGGAAAACATTAACTCAAGTTGTTGGCTTTTTCCCAAACCTGTTGTCTTGATTAGTTCCTAACAGGTTTTGGAGACAGACAGATAAATAGACACACACACCACACACACACACACAGGAGACAGAAAAGAGATCAAAGTCTCTTTCCCTATAACTGAGGGCCATTGGTCCTAGCTCTTTCCTTTGGGGCTCTACCCCCAAAACAACTCCATCCCTTTCATATGACATATTCAAGCCCCTCCTCCCCCCAAGTCTTCTCTAGGCTAACTCTTCCCAGTTCCTTCAGGTATTACTTAAATGGCATAGCTTCAGTCAGTCCCTTCACTCCTCTCCTCTGGACCTACTCCAGTTTTCTAGTGTTCTTAAAATGTGGCACATAGAACTGAACATAGTACTTTAGGTGTGGTCTTACTGGGGTAGAGTATCTTCCTCGAACTGAATACTATATGTCTATTTATCTTTTGACAGCTGTATCATACTGCTACTTCATATGGAGGTTGCATTCCAGTAAAAATTCCAGACCTTTTTCACATGAACCAACCTTTTTGCACCTTGGTTCTGCTATCCACTGCGTTAACTAGCCCTCCTAGCTTCATGAAGTCTGCAAATTCAGTTTGCCCCCCTGTGCCTTCCAAGTTGTTGATACTCTTTGGGTCTGGTCCTTCAACTCCTAATACCCCCAACCCTCCTGGAATCCAGCACACTGTCATGAGACTTTGTTAAACACTTTGCTTAGGTATACAGTATCGGGCACTCCCCTGACCTACCCAGCCCGGTAATGCTGTCAGTGAAAGGGAACAAGGTTAGTCCGGCATGAGCTGTTCTTGATGAACCTGTGCTGCCTCTCTAAGGGCCCACAAACCATCTTCTTTTCATTCATAATTGATCCTAGAATTTTGCTGGGGATCATTGCGAATTAAAAGACAGGCTCCCATTTCTGTATCACCTCCAAGCTCACAAAAGACTTTTCCTAATAACACCACAGTGGGTTAAAGATGAGGTTTCCTCAGAACCGTTAAGTAACATGATTGCACAGTTAGTAAGTGAAGGGCCTCCAGGCTCCCCATCTGAACACAAGATCTTTAAATGTACCCTGAGCTGCCATTTGCACAAAGCCTGTGAAGAGCCTGCTGTCCACCCCCCACCCCACCCCCCGAAGGAGGAGGTCTGTCCTCTCTTGGGGAGGGGTCGTGTCCTGGTTGTTCCTGGGGTGGGATGGGAAGGTAACAAGACTGCAGCTTCCAACCCTTCCTTCCTTGCCTGTGCTCCACCAGATTTGGGCCCCGACCATTGATCCTGCCAGTCCCAGTTCCAGGTCCATTACCTTCAGTTCAGCACCTTCAATTGCCAAAAACCTGGTGAGGTCACTCCCTCCCCTAAAATTACTGAGTTGCTTCAGTTCTGAGCTCCCTCTGATTCTCTTAGGCTTCCCCTACCCACATATGCACAAATGAACACAATATTTTCTCCCCCCGCTTCAGCAACTATGCCATGCCCTCCCCTGATATGTTCCTACCACCTTGTGAGCTTCAGTCTTCTTCCCTTTAACATCCTTCCTTCCTCATAGGAACCTCTAGCAAAGCCTCGAGGCCAGTGCAGCACATGTGACCTTCCTGTGGGCTCCATTTAGGTCCCTGAAGATGACTGCCCTTTCTAGGGACCTGTGTGTCCTGAGACCTCGGGTCAGGGCTCGCCTCCAGCCTGATGCCAGGTTTGGCTTCTGGGGGATGAGGCAAGGCTTTTGTGTGCTGGACCCCTTTGCATTCCAAGTCCAGGAACTGAACTCAATAAAAATGTTCTTCAACCTCAAACATCTTCTGGCCTTTTCTGTCTGATATATCCAACTTATTCTTTTCCCCTGAGGTACCTGTCATAGCAGGAAAGACTTCCTGAAGGAATTAGCTTGGAGTTATCTGACCTGGGGGTGAAAGATTAGGGGCGGGGGACAGGGGCAGAGCTCCATGTAGTCCTGTTCCCCTGAATAAAGGAAGAAGGCTGGATGGGACTTAATGGGGTTAATTGCCCAAAGCCAACTATCTTACTCCTGAAATTGATTTCCCCTTCCTGACCCCCCACAGTGCCATGAGACCCTTAATCATCAGGGCTTGGAAACCTAGGAGCCTTCTCTGACTCCTCCCTCTTCCTGACTCCCCAGTCAGGAAGATCTAGTCAGTTACCAAATCCTGTCCTTTCTTCTCTTGCAGTTTCTCCTCTCTGCCCAAACCCTACCAGCCTAATTTAATCCCTCTTGGTTACCTCTTTGTATGTCTTCTGGCTTCCAGGCTTTTCTCTACTACTCAATATATGATTACATCCCTCTCCTGCTTAAAACCATCCATCGATTTCCCCATTGCTCCTACTCCACCTGGGGTTCAAGACCCTACTACACCTGGCCTATGGAATCTTGACTCCCCAACACAACACCAAGTCCCAAAGGTTTACTCATTCCCCCAACAGGCTAGACTTACTCTCTGCATATTTTTATGTTGTTAGGCAGTCTTCCTTTAGAAGCCCTCCCTTCTCCACCTTATGGAAACCCTCTCATCCTATAAATTACAGCCCAACTTAGATTGGCCTCTTTGAGGAAATCTCTGGCCACTGGAGCCCGCGCTGATGTCTTTCCCAGCTCCTAGAATCCACCCTTTATGAACCAGCATTTATGGGTGAATATTCTTAAAGTCTTAACTCCTTCATTTTAGAAAGAGACCTAGGGGGTGATGGGATTTGGAGGCATCACACAGTAAATTAGCAGCCAAGTTAGGATTTGAACCCAGGTGTTCTGACTCTACCTTTGACCTCTTAATTCGTTTTCTTCTGAATGTGTCTTGTCACTCAACTAGATAATATTGTGCTTCCTGAGGCTAGAATCCACAAATTTACCCCAAGCCCCTCATTTTACAGATTAGGAAGTGGGCCCAGTAGAATTTTCTACAGCCGGAGCAGAAGGCTAAAGTGTTTATCAGACCCGGAGGGGCTGGGGCAGGGTTCAGAGGGGAGACTTTTTTTTTTTATTTGAGAGAGTACGAATGTGAGGCGGTGAAAGAGGGAAACCTTACCTGGCCTAGAGTCGGCTAGGTAGCCACAGATTGCCCCTTCCCTTTGCTTTCTCTCCGGTCCAGTAGCTCCCGGCAACTCCTCTCCCCTTTGCGTTTGATGTGCAGACAGGCCTGGGGGAGGGGTGGGGGCGGGTAATTAATCACAAGTTAAAGGAATTAAACTCAGCTGGGGATGTCAGCAGCCAGCGGCGTTCCGGTCACCCGGGAAATTACCAGGGGATGGGGGGGGGCAACCACTCCACGGGGTGGGGGGTGGGGAAACCTTCCCAAGTCTACCTTCCCCCCGCCACACACACACACACACACACACACACACACACACACACCACACACACACACACACACGCCAACCGAAGGGGTGGGAGGCCACTTGGGCTCGCTAAGGGAGTGTCTTTGTGTTACTGTGCGGCACCTCGTATTGTGTGTGTTGTATGTGTTGCGTGATGTAGCACGTTACAACAGAGTGTTTATGCCCCGTGACTCTGCGTGTCGTGCGGTTATAGTACACAGCGGCGTGTGAGATGGTGGTATGTCCGTTGTCGCTGTATATGAGTGTTGCGTGTCCGATGTTGCTGTCTTCTTGTATAAAGCTCAATTTCACGAGCATTTTACAAGACGCCTACTGTATGCGAGGCTATGTCGCTGCGTGAGTTGGTTATGCGGTAGTGTGACCGTGTCCCACAAACACCCTTTGTCGTCTCCGTGTTACCGAGTGTGTTACTGCCTCGGTCCTTGGCAATGCAGACATTACTGCTAGTATGTTGCTGAGTGGGTCGCGAGCTGCGTTGTCCCAGGGGTGTAACCTCCGGTAGTGTGTAATTTTGCCCTTTCTCCTGTACTCTCTCCTCAGTTTCCATGCACCTCCAGTGTCTCAGGTTTGGATCTAGGCCAAGGTCATCATTAGTAAACTCGGGGTGGGGGTGGTGTTTGTAGAAAGGAATTCAGGAAGATCCCTCTAGGCCTAATAGGTGCAATCAGGAGTCTTGGCGGTTCTATCTCACACGATCTTCCGATCCTTTAGGGTGAGCGAGGAGAGCTATTTGGGGGGTCGGCTCCATATCACAAAAAACTGAGTGGTGGTGGAGGTAATGGGGAACAGACCCCTCCCGTGTTTCAGGCCTTGAATCAGTAAGGATCCAGAAGTTGCCCAACGCTCACAAGTTGCCAGCATCTGTGGCCTGCTCCCACCCTCTCGGCTCGCAGGAGGAAAAAAGCGAAACGCCCCATCGGACCCTCTTTATTCACATTGACTGAGGGGCTGAGGGTGGGGTGGGGGGTGGGGGGCGTGGAGGTGGGGAAGCCGCTACAAACGGCCGGATATCTATAGTAGGCAGAGGAGACCCAGTTTACGCTGGCTCGCTGTCCACCCCCTGAGCAACAGTCATTGCTAGGAGAAGCCTCCCGGCAGAGGCAGGGGTATAGACCAGGATCTGATTAGGGCATTACAGAAAACGAAATGTACGCTAGAAGGGGTCCTTAAAAGGAAGAGAGGGGACAGGATAGGTGAAGTCTGTGGGGGCTAAAGGGCACTAGGGTTCAGAAGGAGGGGGGAAGTTCGGGGGGGAGAGGCAGCGTCTGGCGCCAGAGGGATCCCTCAGCCTTGAAGAGTGGGGACTGGGGAGATTGGGCGGTATAGTGTCTGTCTCGGACTAGGATAGAGAAAACGAGAGCGAATAGACAATGTGAACCGGGGAGGCTCTTGGGATAAGGAGGAACACTGAGACTCCTAGGTATTCCAAAAAAGTGAGAAACTCGAGACATCCCAGAAGCACATAGTGGGGAGTTAAAAAAGAAAGAAAGAAAAAACAGCTAGCTTCATAGATGTATCTGGGATCCCTATGTAAGTCCCTGGGACTGGAAAAAGGGGAGCAGGGAGTAACAGTATCCGAGACTCCTAGATTTTCCAAAAAAAAGTGAGAAAGCCGGGACATCCCAGAAGCACATGAGTGGGGAGTAAAAAAACAAAAAACAAAAACTAGCTTCATAGATGTGTCTGGGACCCATACGTAAGTCCCCGGGACTGGAAAAAAGGAGGAGTGGGGAGACTTGTGTAATGATTGAGAGCCAGGGACAATGGGGAATGGCAGGATGAACCCATGCAGGGTCAAGCCCCCCCCCCCCCCAATAGGAATAAATGGGGGAGAGGTCGGGTGATCCAGTTAGTCTGGGACGGAAAGACGGCAGAGAATGGGAGGATTGGATAGTATAAAGGCTGGGGTAGGGTCAATGAATTGAAGGAGAACGGTGTGGGAGTAAGTCGGCAAACCGGGCAGTAGAAGTCTATCAGGGACCTGGACCCGCCGAGCTGGCCCAGTGGGTAAAAGCGTCGCGACGGAGTCTGGCGATAGAGTCTGACCATAGAGTCCGCAAGTCCCCAGAGCCAGGGCCAGATTTTTCTTCAATCATCCACCTGAATCTCCTCGTCTGAAAGCTGGGGCCCAGGGTCAGGGCTGGGTTCTGGGTCGGCGGAAGGCTTGGAGCCTGATTCTGGTAGAGAGAGGCTCAGCCGGCGGAGAGCTGCGGGCGGCAGAGAACGCAAGGAGGCCACGTCCGCCTTCATCTCCTCCACGTCTCTCTTGAGCTTGGCCCGGCGGTTTTGGAACCAAGTGATGACTTGGGCATTGGCCAGGCCCAGCCGAGCTGCCAGTCCGTCCCTCTCGGCTGGAGCCAGGTACTTCTGGAAGACGAAGCGCCTCTCCAACTCCAGCACCTGCTGCGCAGTGAACGCAGTACGCGACTTCCGACGCCTGCGGGTCCCAGGCCTGGGGCTTAGCGGGCTCAGTGCCTCCCGACCTGCGGTAACAGGAAGGACGAAGGGTATGATCAAGCCTGGAACTGGACCTCCCCGAGAGCAAACAGGCCGGCCTTGCGGCAGGATTTGGGCCATTGGAGTGGACTGTGGACTTCTCTACAACAACAAGGCTGAACCTGGCTCAGAGTTCGGGGAATTCCCTAGATCCCTTCGGGTGGGCAGAGTTGAAAGCTAGGAAACAGGAGGTGATTTGTGAATTCCCTATGGGCAAGGAGAACCGGGCAAGGTCAGAGCCGAGGCAAGAAGGCTAAGGCAAGGGTCATTTAGGTCAAGCATTTGGGGTAGGTAACTCAAGGCCCCTGGAAGTAGTAGGCTGTAAGCAACCCCAGGAGCCAGCAGGTTCAGAGCGGGAACTGCTCTTCCCCGATTTCCTCCCAGCACAGGGCTGAGTGCATGGCGGGAGTGGGGAGGAGAGGGTCGGGTGAATTCACAGAGAAGACTTGTTGATGGTTTGATTGATTGGGGTGTCTGGGATGACTGAGACAGAGGTCAGGGGAGTGTAAGGGCTGAGAAGGACTGAGGGACTGGGGCAGAGTTAGGGTTAAGGAGGGGGACACGAAGAGGTAGGGAATTGAGAGAACAGAGGTAGGCAACTAAGGGAACAGGGAGATGGGGGCAGGGTATTGGAGGTACAGAAGATTGTGGAAAGGAAAGAAGTTTCATGGGGTAGAGAGATGTGGGAGAAGACAGAGAGGACAGGGACTAGAGGATGGGGTTGATCTGGGCTTCAGGACTGGTGGGGGCTTCAGCGGCCAGATGAGTGAAAAGGTAGAGACTAGGGACCTACTCCTACGACATCTCCCCCAGCCCTTAGGGATCTTTCCCTGGGATTTCGGGCCCTTTGCCGGGTACCCTTACTGTCCCAAAGGCTTGGCTCACACCTTTCTCGTGCCCCTCCTCCACCTCCGGATAGCCAAACGGGCCGCTGCAGGGGCTGGAGCCTTGGAGACACAAACACAGCAGGGGAGAGATGAGCCTGAAGCTTCTGAACCCTGCAAGCCTGGGAAGAGGTGAAGGCGGATCCCGAACTGGGTTGGATCTCTTGCTTCCTCACTCTTCCTCGTCTGTCTCTGTTTCTGTCCCTTTGTCTTTCTTAGCCTGACAGAATCTCTATCATTTCCATCGCAATGTGTAGAGTAAGAGTAGCAATCAATCCTCCAGTCTCAACATCTGATTATCCTCCCTTGGTTTATTGTGGTTGCGATTGTGCGGTTGTGTGTGTGCGTGTATGCGCGCGGGGGAGCGTATGGGCGGGAGCGCATTCTCCGCGGGTCGGAACTGCCTAGAGAGGAGCGCGACCAGCTCAGACTGGTCGAACACAGACCTCGGCCCGCTAAAGGAAGGAAATAGTAAGACCTGAAGATGTCCTGGACAGATCTCAGAAACACAAGGGGAAAGGAAAAGGCAGCCTCGGACAGTGCCCTTGGCAACTCGAGCTGACCCAGGAGGAGGCACTTCGTGGCCCAAGTTTTCGAAGGAGCCGGACTCAGGAGAGAGGAGAAGGGTGTTGGAGAAGGGGAGCCGGTTAAAAGGGAGGCAGTGAATGAAAGACGGGGCACCAGAGGGGGAAAAAAGGAAAGCAAGAGGAAGAAAAAACACAGAACGACAAAAAAGGGGTCGGACGGGGAAGGGACAGGGGAATCCCAGGGAAAGAAAGAAAAAACTGTAATCGAAGGAAAAGTGGACGTCAGGAGAGAAGGGAGACCAAAAGAAAGAGAGAGGAGGAAAATGGGGTAAAGGAGAAGGGGAAAGGAGGTCTGGAGAAAAAGGGAAATCGGGAGGGAGATGATGAGGAAGAGGAAGAAAGAGGATTCGGGAATGGGCATATAAGAGGAAACGGTGCAGAAAGAGGGGAAGGGAGAGGAAAGAAGGAAGTAGGAATCGGAGGGGGAGGCTGTAGCAGTGGTGCACAGTAAGGAGCTCAGCAGTTTAAGAACCCAAAGCCCCCTCCCGCCTGCCTCCCTCTAACTGCAACCCCAGCCAAGCGTCTGACCGTGTACCTTCGGCCGCCTGCAACACACTGCCGTCGAGCCTGCGAAAGGTCTTACTGGCCAACTCTTCTAGCGCGCAGAGAGGCGAAGTAGGGTCCTGGGCGGGCACGGGGGCTGGGGCTGGGGCCGGGCGGACTGGCGGACCCAGGATGTCAGCTATGCTGAAGGGCGTCAGCGGTTTATTGGAGGCGGCAGGCAGCGCCCCGGACTCCTGGGCCGAGGTCATGTCGGGGCCCCCGGGACAAGGGGTCCCCGCTGCCGGGGCCGCCAGCACAGCGCCACCGCCTGTTCCTCCTCCTCCCCCACCTCCTCTGCGCATCGGCTCATGCTCCGGGCCCCGGGGCCCGGGAACGCCCCGTGCCGCCCCCCGGGGCCCCGGTCTGTGCCCAGAAGACCGCGCTGGACAAGCCTGAAGCCTCTTTGCCTTAGTCTGGCGACTCAGTCCGTGCCGCCCTACGCCCGCCAGCGGAGCCTTAGCTCTGCCTTAAAGGGCCTTAGGGCCGGAGGCAGCAACTGGGTGGGGAGGGGGGGGGCGGAGCTTGTGGCGGCCCCAGAGTTCGGGGGCTTCTTATCCTTTCTCCAGACCCACCCCCGCCTCAAGGGTCCCCCAGCTCGTCTGATCGTCTGCCCTCCTCAGGCTAAGGCCCAGATGACCCTGACACGGACTGAGGAAGTGACCTCCTGGTTCGAGCGCCCTCACAGCACAGGACACAGTGCGCTAGCCCGAATGTACCCACTCACTGGCCCTCTTCTGATTCCTGCTCTGGTGGCGACCACCGAGCCCACCCGCTCTTTTCTCCTGCCCCTTTCCAATCAGCCTCTTTATTCTTACGACCCTCGTCCTTGTCCCTTAATTGCCAGACCCTGTCCCCCCCTACTGTGCCCCTCGCCGCTGTCCAGCCTGGGCCCCCGACCCGTAATGGGAGCAGCCTCTCTGGCCCATAAAACGGCGGGCAATAAAAGGGGTTTTCCCCCCGCAGCCTCAAGGGCTTTTAAAAGTTCCCAGCGCTAGAGTTCGTGGGTGGAAAGGGGGGGGGGCGCGTTGAAACCAGCTGTGAGGGAAGAGGGGGCTGGATCCAGCTGTGACTGGACCTAGGGGGCAGCTGTGTCTGCCTGCCTCCCTCTCCTGGCTCAGGCCCTGCTCTTCCATGAACCCAGTCCTCCTGATCTACCCTCCTCCCCAGCGCCATAGAGAGGATGGGTCCAAAGGGGATGGGGGTGACTGCGGCGGCTGGAAGTGATTAGGGATGCGGGGGTGTGGGGCTGGGGAACTGCTCAGATTCCGCAGACCTACGGTGGCTGGGCCGGGCGAATAGCGGAGGCCTCGAGGATCCAGCCATTACCGAGCCCTACAGCCTTCTCTCTCTGGGGCCCCTGGGACGGAGGTTGCTCGGAATGATCTGAGCCACAGGGCAGCGAAGGGGGTGGGGTGGGGGCAGGGAAGCCTAGTGGAGGACTCAGGTGAGGGATAGAAACCGCTGGCTTCCGGGAAGCCTCAGTACCTCGGCCTAGTCCATACCCTTCCCTTAGTACTACTAGTCCCATTCTTTTCAATTCCACTCTCTTCACTGCTCTGGCCCCAGGCCCAGCAGCTCCCCCCAGTTCCCCTGCCCTCGGACCTCCGCCTCTTCTTTTTCTGTTTCCTATTCCTTGTTCCTTCAACCCCATTTCCCAGTCTCGTAGTACTCCAGAGTACCCGTCTCCTCTTCCCCTAACCCCAGCTTTCTGAATTGGCTCCTTGGGAGCTCAGGAGGCTGCAGGCTTGACTTCCAGGAGGATTCTGACTTCTCTTCTGGGCTGTCTCAAGACCTGGGGCTCAAGATCTATCGGATCGCACGGGGACAGGTATGGGACCAACTGAGAGTATCAAAAAACGGAACAAGTAGGTGAAGGACGAAGTGGTGGACTGGGTGCTGGAAGAGGGACCTAGCGGAACGGTCTATATGCTGCACCACCACCACCGCCGCCGCCACCACTTCAGAAACCCACTGATTTAAAGGGGCATGGACAAAAGCAAGAACAGAGACGCGCACAACCCCATGGCCAAAGGTGAGGTTCAGTCCGCATTTCTGTCAGTGCCTGTCTATCTCACTCAGCCTCTACCATGAATGGGAGATCCTCCGGTCAGCTTAGCACTTCAGAGAGCTTGGATAGATAGACGAGAAATGTCGGGTCCTCCCTTAAACGGCAGGAGCTGACCCCGTACATCTCCAGGGCTATGGGTCGGAGACCTAGTCAGAGCCCCAAGGCTGGAGTCAATCCCAGTGCCTCAGGGACTCTGGAACCTTACTAGCTATCCCCCGAGGGAGACTCACACATGTTACCGCACATACGTTGGAAAAAAATAAAAATAGCATAGATATACAGAAAGACACCTGGAACACAGCAAACCCGGGGAGATGGACACACACACACGAACTCCCCGCTCATCATCTGTGGGCCGTCACTAGGGCATGAACTACTGCTGCGATCCACCTAGCAAAGACCCGGCTCAGGCGAATTACGACGGAATCTTAATAGACCTCTGGAAATGGTTCGGGGACACCGAGGGCTGGCAGCCCCTTGGCCCAGCTTCGGCCCAGCAGGGTCTCAGAGTCCCTCGGGGGTCTGTCTGAATCACATAAGCCTCCTTCCCAGACGCCCCATTGCTCACCTACAGGGCCGAGGCAACCCGCTAGAAAAGACAATCTCTAGCTCTTCCATGCACACACCAACAGTTACATTCACAATCATACAAAACCAAAAATGCCCCACACGCTGTGGTCCGAGCTACCCCATGCAAACGGTCGGAGCCTCAGCACTTCCTGTAGGAGGGGATAAGCAGATTTGGACACTGACAAACTGAAGCGTTCCCTTCAATCCCCACGGTTTAGACTCACCGTCACCGTTCGTCCTGGTCTCGGAGAAGGCTTTTGTTTCTTTGAGTCTCTGAGCCCCCTCCCCCTCCGAAAAACTAGCGCATTAAAGAAACTGTCTAGCCGGCTGTTTCGCCGCTGTTGCCCCTATCGCTGGCTCTCTGTGTCTGTCGACTCCCTCCATTTCCTTTTCACCTTCTCCCGCCTCTTCCCCGATTGTTTTATTAGTGGCCTCCATCCATCCTCTTCTGCCCATTTTGGGGACAGAGTGCATGACTGTGTGTTAGATGGGTTTGTATCCCTCGTTCCTTCCACTTCTTTCTCCCCTCTCAGAGAAAGGAAGGAGCCTGGGCTGCGTTGGACGGAGCTGAGATCCCCAGGTAAGAGCCTGGTTTGCTTTTGGCCCAGAACAGAAACACAGGGACAGGGACTGAGTAGGACCCGGGACACTCTGGACAGTGTTAATTTTGAAGAGCCCGTCAGTTCAGTAAACACCTCAAAGACTACACACTGAAAGCTGAGCACACTCAGAGGTACGTATACAGACACAAAGGAAGCGATACCTGCAAACACAGACGCACAATCATACAGACACAATTGCGCAATTACAGACAGACACTTGCACACTGGTGATCGACTAACGGTCAAAGATCAGAAAGGACCCAAGTGTGAAGGCTGGCTAAAGTGATTCAAGAGCCTCTCAATTGGTTATTTGGGGGGGGGAGACACTCCCCTTCCCCCCCCCTCCCCAGGCTGAGCTGGGAGCTGCCTTTCTTCGCTCAAATCAATGTCTGTCCCATCGATGTTGTTTCACTTAATCTGTAATTAAAGTGCATCCCAGGAGAGGCTCCATGTGCCCCTCCTCCCAGCTCCAACGCTTATTCCTGTATTCCCTTCTTATGGAGCCTTCCTAGAGAGGCCAAGACACATAACACATAACTCACATAGGCACAGCACGGAACTCACCAAGCACAAGAAATATAGACCCACAACTCATACATACACATTCACAACACAACTGTTAAATACTGTACCTAGAATGGACAAGACAATTAAAAAACCAAACCAAACCAACACAACACCACGTCTGCCTATGGCATTGTCATAGGTCTGTCTCACCCTCCTTTGCTCACAAGCTCCCCTTCCTCCCCTTCTCTATTTTTTCCCCTTCCTTCCATTATTCCTCCTTACCTGGGTCTTAATTTCAGACCTCCCTGCTGTGCGTCTCTTTTTCCTACTGAATGCTTCTCCCTGAACTCTCTCCCTATGCCTGTCCTGAGAGATCTCAGGCATGCTGGGGAGTCCTCTCAGGTCTAAGGGGTGACATCTGGCCCTGAATCTGATGGGGAGGCATGGTTCCCCAGTATAAGAGTCTAAGATGTGATAACCAATGGCCGGAGGGCAAGGAAGGGAGGACTTAAGTGGTATGACCACCTGAGTCTAAGGCAAACTCACATCTGTGACCCCACACTGGAACTGGGTTGAAAGCTGAGGACTCCTGCATTTTCTCTTTTTCTTTCTTTCTTTCTGTCTCAGAGCCCCATCCCCATTTCCTCTCATCCCATTCCTCTCTTCCCCTCCCCCTCTCAATGCCTGTCTCAGGTAATGGGGTTAGGCTGTCCCTGGGGTGGGGGAGGTGGAGGGGGGTGGAGATGCAGAGACTGAGAAGATGGTGATGGGATTTGGATTAGGGGATGGGGGAGAAAAGAGAAACACTTAAAAAAAACAACCTAACCCCAACAATGAGAGACACCTGGGAAGGCATAGTCATGCAATGAAAGAGAAATCAAGACACAGACTAGAAACATACACAGATATGACAGAGGCATTTTTGTGATAGAGGGGTTCATACAGAAACAGGCGACCAACAGAGACATCAACAAAGAGACAGAGAGAGAGAGAAAGATAAAAGAGGGGAGACACACAGAAAATGAGTGACAAAGACAGTCACAGACACAACAGCAAAGAAAGACCAGAGAAAGAAGATAGAGCAGACACAAGATGGGGAGATAGTCACAGAGTCAGACACATCCCTACAGCTCACACAGAAAGGGAGGTCCCCAGTTTTTCAAGAGTGAGTTTCCCCTGGGACTAGTGAGGGGCCACTGAAGGGATTTCTCAGGCAGACCCCCCCCACCCCCAGCCTCTTGCTGGCCCCAGATCAGGGAGCCTGAGAGAAATTGGATCCATTGGATGCTGGGGGAAGGAGCTGGGGGAGGAGAGAGGGGTGAGTGATTAATGAGGGAGATTAAACCTCTGGGCCCAGAGGTCACTTCCCCCCCTCACCATGGGAAACTGAGAAGGTCTCTCCACTAGGGGAGAGGGCAAGCAATGAAACCAACTGAAGATCCTCCCAGAACCTGACACTCATCACTCCCCCAACCCCACCCCCACCCCCTACCACACTCCACTCCATTCCCTGGTCGGTATGTTCACTGACCATACGTTTGGTCACTGATCCCCCCCAATACCTTATGACACATATTCCATGAACTTCATCACTGAAAACCCCTTCATCTCCTGTGACCACTAGGACAAACTTGTTCCATGACCTCTCACAGATACCCCATTACTGAGCCACACACTAACCCCATGCACACATTACACCCACTGACCTCACAGCCTGTGGCTGAGTCTTCAATGACCTCAATATCCAATTCTGGATCCCTACCCTGTCACTGAGTCTGCCCCGGTCCTCAAACATCTTTAACAGACTTCCCATGAGGTACCAAGGCACCCCCTCCAATCTGGTCACAGACCCCTACAACATTGATGCTCCACACATATATATGGGGTCTCATACATCTGCCTTCTCCTTGAGACCTCAACTCTCATCCTCACCTCTCCACACCCCATCAATGGACACCTAAACACTTGATCACTGACCCTACCTATACCTCACAACTGTTCACAGCAAACCACCATTGATCCACCATTGACCCCACAACTCTGCCTCTACACATACAACTTGTCGATATTTCCTAAACCACTTTGTGCCCACCACCAGTTATTCACTTTTCTATATTCCTCTGGGGTTTGGGATGAATTCAACTGAAAGTGGATATGGCCTCATCCCTTCATGTTATAGGTATTGGGGAACAATTCATGTCAAGGTCAAGGCTTGGCTTGGGCTGTACCTTAGAAAAGCCTCACTCCTAGCCTTGTTTCCTCATCCATTTTTTCCCTCTCCCCCCTTTTTCGCTATACTTTCAAGACTTGGGACAGGTAGTATAAAACACATTAGGAAGGCTGGATTTAGCTCTGCCACTTACTGTGACTCTGGGCGAGTCATCTTCCTTCTCTGAGCTGTTTCCACCAGATGTGGAATACGTGGGAGTCTGGAATAGCAGCGGCACTACTTATTTTGTAAACCTTTTAGGTTTAGATTTGCTGTCCAAATGTTATGTGTATGTATGTATGCATGTATGTATGTGTGTGTATATATATATATATATATGTATGTATAAAACATAAATTTCACTTGAAATAGGGGGAGCACCAGTAGTGAGGGATGAAACTGAGGCCTAGAAATGTCATGCTCTGAATTTGGAGTTTGCAAATCTGCATCAGATGGCATGTACCCCAAGTGCCTGGTATGTACCTTTTTGGAGCTAGGGAGGCTGAGTCAGACCCTCTAATTACATACATCAAATGAAATAGGCAAAGTACTTTGCAAACCTTAAAAATGTTCTATAAACATTAGCTGTTACATATGGGGAAAATGAGGCCCAGAAAAATGGGAAGTGATTGGACCCAGGTTATTTCAGGCAAGACCAGAACTTGAATAGGTTCTCCCAGAACCCTGAATCCAGGATTCTTTCCATAACACAGTGCATATGTCCATATATGTTACGTGAGCTTTTACTTTTTAGTCCTTTGGGGACACTAGGGGGAGGGTAAGGGAGGGGGAAGAGTCACCTTCATCCCTGACAGCTGGGAACAGCTGGGGGGTGGGGTGGAGAAGGAAGGCAGAGAGCTGAGGACAGACAGCAACCAGGGCTCTCTCAGCCTTCTTACCAGAGCAGGAGAACAGTGTACAGGACATGTGGCTAGGGCTCCAGAGAAAAGTTCTCTTCCTGCTCAGACCCTGGTTGCCATTCATTTGACCAAACCTGGACCCCAAAGGAGCTGTTCCCCAAGAACCCTGGGACCGGATCACAGTGAGGGCCACCCCCAGCTCCTGAGGTGAAGATATGCAATGGGGGTACTTGTTAGTAGGGGAATAAGGGAAGCTGGTAGAATCGGGGGCCCAGCTGACCCTACAGCTGGTCTGAATCAGTGGCAGAAGAGAGGGAGCAGCTGCCAAAGCAAGAGCTTGGCCAAACCTTTCCCACCCCCTGTTGATGAAAGACACAAAGAAGATCCAGACTGGAGGTCTGAGCCTGTGGTAGAAGCATCTCTGAAGGGCATGGGGGTGGGGATGACTGGCCTTGGGCATGGGAACAGGGATCTTTTAAGTATCAGACTCTGATCCCCAGGTTCCTGACAAATGACTCTCCAGGTCATGCACTTGCCCTCCCCCCCTCAAAAAAAAACCCTATTGACCCCTTGCTGATCACCTCAGCTTTTCCCTGTTCTTCAGGGCTTCATTCCACCTAAGGCTGGGTCCCCTTTCACCTGGACACAGTCTCTCACCTTACCCTGCAGGCTCTCTGACTTTCCTCCAAGTTTGTTTCTCTAATGCTAGGTCATTTTAGCAGGACCCTGGTCCCTGGTCCCAGCCTCCACCATTCTGTCTTAGGCCTGCTAAGGAGTCCTAGTTACCTCTCACTGATCCCTCAATGGCCACTCAACTCCTCCCACTTTGGGTCCAGCAGAAGTCACTGGGATTTGCTGAATAACGGGAGGTTGAGGGGTGGGAAGGGGAGGGAAAGGGAAGAGAGAGAGAAGCAATGTCAGGTGAAGGGGAGGGATGGGAAGAGGAAGAAAGAAGAATTCAAGAAGCAGCCAAAGGTGCTTTTTCAGCTTTTATTTCAAAAATAAAGCCGCTGTGGGTCTCACATAAATATCTGGGGTGGGGGAGGGAGGCCAGCTTCTACCTCCTTTTTTCCTTCACACTGTAATGCAAGAGCAGGGGTGCGGGCTAGAGGAAGAGAAGAGGGGGAGGGTTGTTATACCTTCTCTATATATATGCCCTTTTATTCCACCATCATATCACACCTTCACTCCTCCATTCTCAGCCTATTTACCTTCACACTTTCCCTGAACCAACCACCCTTTTTTCTCCAACCAATTTCCTCCTACAACCGCCACTTCATTCCAGTTCCTCATTCCCCCAAACCTTCTCTTCCCCACCTTGCCAAACCATCGAGAAAGCCAAAGCTGTTTCATGGTCATGTGATCTGGGAGAACTTCATTGTCAAACAGGAGCTGTACCTGGACAGGGGAGGGAGGAGACGAGAGGGTCCTGGTGACGCTGGGACAAGCAGCCCTTTCCTCTCCATCCCTCAGACCTCCCTCCCTCCATCCCCTTTAGAGCGTCTTCCTGGGACAGTCTAACTCACATGTTGGGGGTTGAGCATCAGACGTCTACACAAGACCCTCCGGAGGTGTCGAACTTCGGCTCGGACGGAACAACGGACGAACTTATGCTGAAAGGAAGAGACGGGGAGACAAAGAAAGAGCAATGGCCCCAAGTCAAAAAGTCAAAGTTCAAATCCCAGCTCTGCCACTTGACAGTTGTGTGACCTTGGGCAAATCCCTCCCCTTCTCAGAGCCTCCAGTGTCCTCATTTGTGTAATGGGGATGCCTTTATAACTACCTCCAGGATTACTGGGAGGAAAGTATTTTACAAACCAAGTGATCTAGAAATGGGAGCTGCTATTATTATTATATGAGTAAGAAGTGACACTAAGGGGGTTGTTATTAGGTTACTTATTTACATGGGAAGAATATGGAGACCTCCCTCTCAGCCCCCTTACCTGTAAAATGCTTTTATTTTTGTCTTTGCCAGAGCTGTTGTGGGAAAGGGGGAGCAAAGACAATGGTCAGGTATCTTTCTACCACATGCCCTGTCCCTATCATTCCCAAAGCCCCCCCCCCCTTTTCTGGTATCTCCCCTCCCCCTCAAATCTTTTGTATGGACTCACCTCCTAGGTAGGGTAGGGAGCATCAGCTGGTTTACCTTCCCCCTCCCCACTCTGCACTAAACTTGGGACAGGCCATCACCTTGGACTAGATAGTCTTCCCTAGGCACACAGCAGGCATGATTGATTCATGCCTCACCCCCACCCCCTATCAGACCTCTCACCTTAATTTTTCTAGGCATAGGCTGAGCTGCTCATCATAACGGTAATAGTGGGCTTTTGAATGGTCAAAGCTGTTGTAGGGGAGACCAAGGGTACCTGGGGCTGGTTCTAGGAGAAACATGGTGATGACTATTACATGGGAGTAAGTCCTGAGATGAAAGATGAAAAACTCTGGGGACAGAGATGGTTTTTTTTCTTTAGGCTATATTTACCTTCCCCAGCGGGTTGGGTGACTCGGTCCAGGCCACGAGACTGATAGAATTCTCGTATCCTTTTCTCTTCACCTAGAATGGAGGGGAGGGTGAGGAAAGGGAGAAAGATATGTTAGACCTTCTTAGTCCCTGTCCATTTCTGGCCACCACCCTTAACTTTTCACATTCAGGTAGGGATTAAGTATGTCACTGTCCTGCTGGCTCTTTGGGAGCTTTGGAATCATAACAAGTCAGAGCTGGAGGGTCTTTAGAGATTAATTGGCTCAGCTCCCTCATTTTCCACAGGGGCACACAGAGACCCTGAGGTGGGAACAAAACTTGCCCAAGCTTGCAGTGGGAAATCTGGGAGTGAATCCAGATTCCTGGCGCTTTTGGGAGGGGGGGGCCGGGGCGGAACACTCACTGTCCTGCAGGCCTGGCACCAGCTTGTACACGATATCCTGCATGACCCGATCCAGTTTGAGGTTGAGCAGCGGTTGAGTCTCATGAATCTTTATGTTGCACATGGGGCAGTATTTGCTGGTCTGCAGGTACTTCACTATGCAACTCTTACAGACTGGGGGGAGAGAGGCCACACACCTTGCAGCCCTCCTCCCTCCCTCACCCAGGTAAAGGGGTGGTGGGGGAGAGGCCCAGGAGCATGAAGAAGGGTCGGGCCCCAACCGAGCGCCATCCGACGGGCTCCCTGGGCTTCGGATGGGCTGACTCCTTCATGGAGGGCACGGGGTGGGGAGGGGAGGGGAGGTAGGGAGGACCCTCACAGGTGTGCAGACATTCCGTGATGGTCGTGGCATCCACAAAGTAGCCGGCGCACAGACAGCAGACGATATGCTCGTTCAGGTCCTTGATCTTCACTCGGACTTCCTCCTGCAGCCAAACTGACCATCACTGACTTTCTAAGTGACCACCCCGACAGCCGACCGGAGGCAGCCCAACAATGACCTCCCGTTCTGTGTCGTTCTCCCCCCGCCCCCGTCCCCCTCATCAGACCCTTGGGGACTAAGAGGATGGGGGGACGGTGCTCCACACCCGGGCTAAGGTGTCCTCCGCCCAGCAGGGGGCTCCGCGCGCAGCCCCGGCTCTCGGCCCACGGAGGGGGGCGAGCGAAGGGGGCGCGGCGCGCATGCGTCCTACGGGGGGGGGGGGGGCGCCCCCTTTCTAAACCCACGCACGCGCGTCCGGTACCCGGCCGCAGCGCAAGCGCATTGGGCATCGAGCCAGCTGCCCAGTAGCCCACCGGCTCCAGGGCCTCGGTTTTCCGCGCCGCCCGGCATCTCCAGCCCGCCACCTCCATACCTCGTTCCGCAGCGGGTCCATCTTGTACACCGACTGAAGCTGGTTCCGCAGCCGCATCGCGATCGCCATCGGGCCCCCCTGAGGAGACGCCATCTTAAAGGCTGAGCCCGGCCAGCCACTTCCGGTGCCGCCTGCTGGGCGGGGCCTGTCTCTAGGCAACGGGGGGCCTGTGCCTTTTCTGATTGGCTTCCCTGCCCAGGACCCCGCCCCATGGTTCCCCGCCCCTCTCTCCCGTGTGCTCACCTGAGCTCGTCCCGCCCCTAGCCCCGCCCCACTTGGCGTCATTGCTGCCGAGGGGGCTTGTAGCGGCCCCGCTCTCTTAGCAAGGCCGAATCCCAGCAACCCCGAGCCAGAGCCCGCGGAGGCCGCAGTGCCTGAGTCTTCGGGCGGCAGCCGCGGCTGGGGAGGAGAGCACCCGCGTCCTCTTTTCCAGCAGCTCCCCGCGGGTGTCCTCCCCAGCCGAGCCGGGTCTGTCAGGGGGCGACGGGGGTGTCTCGCGGGGAGCATCTCCCGGGGAGCATCTCCCGGGGCGGGCAGGGTCGTAGGTAGGAGGCCGCCTCCCGAACGTCTGCGCCCGAAACGGGGCCCCTCCGGGGCCGCAGACTGGCCGCGCTCGACCACTGTCAAATCCTGGACGCTCGGGGCGCAGCCGTAGCTCCTGTGTGCCCTTCCTCTCCCGATCCCCTGGCGGACCTCCCCCGGCCCCTCCTCTGCTAGCTTCAGCATCGCCCCCGAAGGGATCTTACCATGTGACACACCCCTGTCAGGGGCCACCCGAGAGGTTCCCCCTCCCCAGCGACCTCCCCCTCCCGTCACTGATGCTCCCTACCTCGCCTAGATTCCTCTAGGAGTCTAAGGTCGAATCAACAAGCATTTATTAAGCGCCGACTGTGTGCCAGGCACTGTGCTAAGCAGGAGTAGGGGCTATATAGAGAAAGGCACAAAACTTAAAGGCACATCCAAAACGGTGCCAGCCCTTAGCTAATTCAGAACGAGGCGCAAACCCCAGCCTCGGGGATCACTCCATTGTTCCCCTGAGTGCATCTCCCTCTGGGTCTCCCTGTCTTGTCCTTCGGTGATAGCCCATACTTAGTAGTGACTCCTCTCAGCGACCACCCACCCCATTGTTCTGCCTCTGGCTATATAGCACCCTCCCATTTTCATCAGTGACTCATCTCAGCGTTTCCCCTTAGGTTGTTCCGCTTTGTTTCCCCCATCTATAAACCCCTCCCTCCTCTCCATTTCTAACTCCCCCCCCCACACACACACACCTCTTCTCTCTGAGGGAATCTGAGTCTCTTGGGGATTGTCTTTGGAAGTCTCTTCGGACATCTCTGAGGGGAGGGGCCCATGGGGGGTTGGCAGTGATCCCCCCATCCCCCTGCTGCTGGGGGGCAGGCCCAGCTTAATGATGGTGATTTAATCATTGGCGCCTGCCGAGGCCTGGGACAAGCTAATGCAGAGCAGATGCTGAAGGGGGCGGGGGAGGAGGTGATGAAGGGACAGAGGGCACACAGCAAACAGACACCACCCACACGTGAATGGATACACCCCACACAAGACACATTGAGCACCCCCTCCACAGAGGGCACACAGCAGACACCACCCACACATGGATACACCCCACAGACACACCCAGCACCCCCTCCATGCTCACACCACACCCAGATATATACTGTACAATCCTCCTGTGCCCCTTTATAGTCGAATAGCACAGAAACTTGACAGACACTACATATACATCCCAGACCCAGACATACCACACACAGAGACAACACTACACCCATTCACTGCATACTAACATCACATAGTGACGGACATGCAGATCCATAAACTCACACGCAGTCAGGGATGCCCACATACACACACAGCAGGCAGATACCAACAGACTGATATACCCACATTTGCAAACATATGCTCAGAAATACACAGAGACACATGAGCATTCACAGACGTAAGACACACACTATCCCTCAGAAATAAAAAATCCAAGCCATGTTTTCAAGAAGCTTACCATATAGTTGGAGAGACAAGACAGACACAAATAACCTCAAAGTCAGCTACACTGTATAACACAAGTAGTTATGATAGCCAGCGTTGTGCAAAGCGCGTTGCAAATACCTTTTTATCCTCACATATGTGCTGCCATTGTCCCCATTTTACAGATGAGGAAAATGAGGCAGAAGAGGTTAAGTGACTTGCCCAGGGTCATGTAGATTAGCTATGTCTAAAGTGGGATTCAAACTTAGGTCTTGATTCCATATTCAGCTCTCTACCCACCTTGCCACCTACCTGTCACCTTCGAGGGTAACCAAGAGTAGGATCAGCAGGGAAAACAAGGCAGGCATTCTAAGCAGGGGAAACCTCATGAACAAAGGCACGAGATGTGGTGGAAAGACCATTAGATTGGAAATTAAGAGGCCTACATTGGAGCCCCAACCCTGCCGTGAACTATGTGACTTTGAACCAGCTATTTCCCTCTCTCTCAGCCTGTTTTCTCATTTGTAAAAACGGAGTTAATACCTGTAACTCTCGCCTCTGCCCCTCAGGACTTTCCCAGGCCCTCACCCCTACTCTTGCTACACCCTCCCCTCTTCTCAGTCCCTAGTGGAACTTCTTCACTATCCTCTTCAATTCCTTGTTCATTTGTTCTACTGCTCAAACCTTTCCAGCCCTAAGGCTGGATTATTCCCTACCATCTATCTCTGCCTTTGTTACTACTTAGGTGTTCTGAACCGAGCTGGAGGAAATCATGCCACGGTGCCCACTATGTCCACTACAAATCTGATATCTAATTTCAACTGGATTCTAAATGTAGCAAGGCAATCTTTTTACTCTTCCCCGATTGATCCTCTATCCCATTCACCATAGTGTTCCAAACTTAATCCTCTCAAACCTGCCAGGGCACTGCCCCTCTTCTCATTTAAGGACCTTGACTATACTTTTATCAAAATATAATCAAGGTTACCAAGCATCTCTCTGTGTGATCTCTATTTTTAAAATATGTTTTTACATCACCTACATTTTTCACTATATCCTTCCAAAATGCCATCCCTTATAATAAAAAAGTTAGAAAACAAGCTCAATAAAACCAACATATTGAAAATACATGTTATATGCAATGTGCCATGTCTGTGGTCTCTTACCTTTGCAAAGAAACTGCAGGTGTCTTCTCACGTATCTTTAGGGCCAAGCTTGTTTATTGTTACTTTCCCAACATTCAGTACCTGTGATGCCTTAACTGTCAAACCTACCTTTCTCAATCCTCATCCTTCTTGACCTTTCTGTAGTACCATTGATCACCCTTTCCTCCTAGATACTCTCTCCTTTCTGGGTTTTTGTGGCAATGTTTTCTCTTGGTTCTCTCCCTGTTTGCTGGCTTATCTTATCATCCAGGTTTTAACATCAATTTTGGGTTTATCCCAAGGCTCTGTCTTGGGCTTTTCTATCTTCCATTCCTTTCCCTTCTCTTCCTCTTTGTTACATCCTCAACTCCTGTGAGTTTAATCTTATCTGTGCAGCTGACCCTCGGATGGATCTCTCTAGGTGTCTTCGTCTCTGTCCCAATCTCTCTCCTGAGCTCTAGTACTACAGCACCAACAGCTGACTGGACACGTTGAACTGTATATGCATAGGCATCACAAATTCGCCATATCAAAAAGAGAATTCATCTTTCCCTTTAAACCCATTTCTCTTACAAACTTTCCTATTATTGTGGAGGACATCACCATTCTTCTAGTCACCTAGGTCCAAAATCTATATGGCTTCACTGCTCTTCACTTCATATCCAATCACTTGCTGAATCTTGGCATTACTAACTCTATAGCACCTCTCCTGTATGTCCCTTTTGCTCCACTCACACATTGATTACCCTGGTTCAATCCTTGTCTCCTCTTGCCCAAATAATGATATAATTTCCTATTGGTCTCTCTGCAAGTCTCTCCCTATTCTAGTCCCATCCTCCTTTATTGGTAATTAAGGTGGGACTTTTTTTACTCTTTTAGAAATGCTAAAGTAATCAAATGCCTTTGATTAAACCTTACTAGGTGCAAAGGCCCAGGCCCACACCCTTTTGCTAACTAGATACTAAGCCCCAGGCTCACACCCTTTTGCTGATTAGGTATGAATCCTTCAAGCCCTAAATAGGGTATAAAAACTCAAAGGTCAGCATTATGTCTGGGGCTCTCACTCACTGGAAAAGTGGTGTGTGACTTGGAGACTCTGGGCAGCCATTAAGAGCCCCAGCTTGTAAACCCAGGTGGTGGGACTTTGTTAAACCCTGGTAACTATGAATTGAGATTTGAATCAGACAAGGTCTGTCTATTGATGTTTGTAATTTATTTGTATTTGCTCTGAAGTTCAGGTTGCTGGCTTTTCCTCCTGAACTAAGTGAATGATATTTGTATGTTGGATTAAAGTAAAATTGTTAACCCCTTAAAGTTACTTCCCTTAGTAAAGCAGATCAAAGAACCTGTGCTGGCAGCTCTTGTTGCTGGTCTTGTTGGGTCTTACACCCCTACAGCTGCTAGCTGAATTGTTACACCTCCATACAGATTTTTTTTCTATAGCACCAATCTGTGATATACACATCCAATAAGCTCCAAGGGCTTGCTATTACCCCTAGGATCCTCTCTTCAGCATTAAAACTGTTTTAGACCTTGGCATCATACCTTTCCACCCTTTTTTTCTCTTACCATGTGAATTTTTAAAAGCAATTAAGGGAAAATAAGCAAGCTACAAAACTTCTACTCTACTCCAAATAATTAGCAATGATTCTTCTAGGTGCTTATAAGCATGTTTCTCATGGATTGACTTGGAGGGGGCAGCAGTTAGGGAATTTCAAACTCCTATAGTTATGAAAATGCTCTCAAGCCCCATTTCAATCCTCTTACCAAGCAACAAAGCGGCAGGTTCCCAGCAATGACCCAGGTATCTCTAAGCCTCATTTTGGCATGAATCCCTGAGACCCTGCTAGACAACCTCTCTGGATTCATTGAAATGGTGTTCCTTCTATATTCCACTGATTGTAATCAGGGAATTCAATTTTTTTCCCCATGACAGTGTCCATACTTGCATCTGTGTGCCTTTTAGCAGTAACTAAATTAGTGGATTCCCCCCTCCCCATCAATTCCATTGTCTGACAGGAGTCTTGACCTCTCAGGGACACTCCAAGTCAATATCTTTTCCAACCTTTTTACATATCACTCTATGCAATCTACGATTCAACCATACTGACTTTCCTGCTATTCCTCATACACTCCAGTTTCCATCTCCAGGTCTTTGCAATGGGTGTCCCAGGCTTGCAACACTTAGCCTCTTCAACTCACTGCGGAATCCCTAGTTTCCTCGGCTCAGATGCTACCTTCCACATTAGGCCTTTCCTGATTCTTGTCATCTGCTAGTGCTTAGTATATGCACATACATGTGTGTATGTGTGCCAGGGGTGGGAAACCTGAGGCCTCAAGGCCACATGCCCTCTAGGTCCTCAAGTAGGGCCCTTTGACTGAATCCAAACTTCATAGAACATGTCCTTTTATTAAGGGGCCACAGGTGTACACACACAACTGTTTTGCTTCTGTCTTTATATCCCCCACACTTAGCACAGGGCATGGCATATAATAGGTGCTTAATTAAATTGATTGCTCTTATTAACTTCTTCACAAAGACCCTGATTGGATGTCTTCTTTATGAAGGTAATTTTGGGCTCTCCAAAGAGGAGGGGCTTTGATAGGTCTTACTAAGCTGGAAAGACATTGAATATGGATCCAACCAAATAGAAGTGAGGGAGTATGGGTTTGGAACATCAGATATACTGTCGGATTCAACTGTTGAGATTTAGCTGAACTGCTTTCAGACACTTATGTCTGCTTCATACCAGCTTAACTAAGTGTCTTCAGGTAATAAATGATTTGAGGGGCCACAGAAATCATAAAGCCATCCAAGCTTATGAGAAGCTGAAATCATTGCACTCCGTATAGGCAGTGTACAAAGTGATGAAATCACATGGAGTAATACCTACACCACCTATTTCATAAGGCTAGAGCAATAAAAGAGTACTTTGAAACTATAAAGCATCACATGACTAACCATGAGCTCATACCATCAATGCCGTCCACTGTCTGCATGAGCTATGCAAAGACTAAAGAGAAGAATGGCCTAGGTAGAGGAGGGAAGGGCAGGGAATAAACTTTAAGCATATACTATGTGCCAGGCACTATGCTAAGCACTTTACAAATATCTCATTTGATAGAGCAGAAGTGCCACATGGGAGAATCATGGAGGTAAAGCTAGAAAGGTAGGAACAAATCAGATGGTGGAGAGTCTCGAATCATAGTTTTTTGGGGGGGATGGGGGGAGGCAGGGCAATTGAGGTTAAGTGACTTGCCCACACAGCTTGTCACACAGCTAATAAGTGTGTCAAGTATCTGAGGCTGGATTTGAACTCAGGTCCTTCTGACTCCAGGGTCTGTGCTCTACTCACTGCACCACCTAGCTGCCCCAAATCATAGGCTTGACAGTTTAGGGAAGCCATTGGCAGTTTTTGATGAAACAATGTTTTAAAAGGTTGGGGTTGGGGGAGACTAGAGGCAGGAAAATCAGCTGGGAGGGGGTTGTTACAATAGTTTAAGAAAGAATTAGAAAGATGTTGGCTGTGTAATTGAAGATAAAAGGCCAAATCTCAGAGTGATTTTTAAGGGAAAAAAATGACACAGTGAGAGATTAGAAATAGGGAGAGGAAAAATTTGAGACAAGTTTTAAATTGAGTGGCTCAGGCTGTTGAGACAAACTGAGAAATTGAGAGTAGCAAGAGGATTTCGAGGATGGAAGCTGTGAAGTGAGTTCAGTATAAGATATATTAAGTTTGAGGTGCCAAAGAAACACCCAGGCAGTTGGGAATGTAAATATGGAACTAAGGAGAGAGGGCAGGGCTAGAGATATAGAGTTAGAAGTCATTAGCATGGAGACACAGGGGAGTAGATGAGATCTCTGAGGGTGGGTAGAGAGAAAAGAGCAGGAGGTTGAGGGTTAGGTTAGACCAGGAGTGGGAAACCTGGGGCCATGAGTCAAAGGGCTGCACTTGAGGACCTAGAGGGCCACATGTGGCCCGGAGGCCGAAAGTTCCCCACTCCTGCAGAGGAGAAACATTCGTAGAAGTAGGAGAAAATGGAATGATGCAATATTGTGGAAGGACATCACATTTCAAAGAGGTAGAAGGCAACAGTGCTTAAACATAAGGGAAAACATATTGAAAGACTTCAGAGACATACTCAATGCAGTGATCAAAGATAATTTCAAAATATCTCTGGAGAACCATGTTGTCTGTCTTTTGGCAGAGAGGTGACTAGAGATGCAGAAGAAGCCATGCATTGTCAGACATGACTAATATATTGATTTGTTTTGCTTGCCTATTCTTACTATTAGGGTGGGATCTATTGGTGGTTGGGGAGGTCATAGGAAAGAGAACAAGAACATCAGTATAACTCTTTCTTAAAGTTGCTTAAATTGGTAAAGATGACAAAAGGTAGAAATAGGCAATGTTGGAGGGGAACTGGAAAGACAGGCACACCAGTAAACAGTGGAGATGTGAATTGGTTCTAATCATTCTGGAAAGCAATCTGAAATCATGCTTGTAAAAAGTTTCTAAAATGTCCATTGTCTTTGCAGAGATTCTCTCTATAGGCACATATTCCCAAGGAGGCCAAAGGCAGAAAGGTCCCATATACACCAAATTCATAGTACTTGTGGTGACAAGGAAGGGGAAATGAAAAAAGATGCCGGTCAGTTGGGGAATGGCTGACAAAACACAATGTGAATGCAATGCAATATTATTGCACCATGAGAAACACAAGAATTTGGAGAAGCTGGAAGACATGGACTGAGAATAAAACATGCACAGCCAGGTAAGCAATATGCACAGTGTCCTCAATGCAAATGAAAAGAACAAAAAAGAGACTGAACATTATGTAATTATGTTGCAGTTTTGCCACAGGGAACAGGTAAAAAAATGTAACTCCCTTTTTTTTTTCAGAAGTGGGGGGCTATTGGTACATAACATTGAAAATATTGTCTGATTCAATTGGTACGATCAAAGAATGATTTACTGAGGAAGAGGGAGAAGCAGATGTATTTGGAAATGAAGGTGATGAAAAAAAGCAATAATTTTTTAAAGTGAGGAAAAACAGGCTGGTGAAAGGTCACAAAGGAAGAAGCGATTAGGAGGTAGCTTTTAGGCTACAAAAAATAGGTTTTTAGGTTTCACAAAATAGGGAGGATAGGAAGATGGAAACCAGATTACAAAGTTTACAAACTCAAAAGGTGGTCGAGGAAGTGGAAACAGGGGGTATTGGCCACTCAATTGTGAGTTAAATTCACATTTTCTCTAGCACTTTAAGAATTACAAAGCACTTTCTGCAGGACAGTTTTATATGGTAGGTAGTGTATTATCCCCATTTTACAAATGTGGAAACTGAGGCTGAGAGGTTAAATAACTTCACCATTACACAGCTAAGTGAATGCCAGAGATGAAATTTGAATCTGGAGTGACTGTAAAGTTTGGTTAAAGGATTTGTCACAAGATTTTGTAGGACCCTGAAGCCCAGACTACTTTATTCTGTAGGTATAGTGTGAACTGAATTGCAAAGTGTTGTCAGAGCTGTTCTTAGGAAGATAACTCTGGCTGGATGTACTGGAGGAAGGACCAGAGGTAGGGGAACCAATCTGTAGAACATTTAATAATCTGATAAGGAGATGATTAGAGTCTGAATTGAGGTGACAGCAGGAGGGACAAAGGAGGGGACAGAAGTAAATGATGTATCAGAGGTAAAGTGGCCAGGCCTTTGCAAGTGTCACATAGTGTCAGAGCTGAGATTCAAATCCAGGTTCCCAGACTCACAGTCCAGTGGTCAGTTTGACAGTCAATGGAAGGAAAGATAGTGAGGAGGGAGAGAGACCGAGAGAGACGGGGAGAAAATTGTATGTAGCATGAAAAGTAGCAGGCTTGGGAGAGATGTGTTAGCAAAGGGGAAGAGGGCAATGGAGAGGGAGAGGTGGAAATTGTTAGGGCAGGAGATAAATGTGGGAAGAAGCTTCAAGATGAAGTGTGAACAAAGGCACAGGTTAGCCCTGATAGAGAGATGCTTATACTTTTCAGATAAGAAAGAATAAACATAGGGATGAAAGTGGCACTTTGAGATGAAGACAAGAGCTCAGGGAGACAAGACAACCACAGCTCAGGGAGCTCCCAATGGAGAGTCTCTATCTTCTCTGGGATGGAGGTGAGGTCATTCACTGAGCGGATGGGGTGAATGAGGATTGTGGGCATAAGTAGATAAGGTCCTGAATAGCCCTGTGGGGAATTCAGTAAGAGGGTCAAAAAGATGAAAAACTGCCTAGCCAGGAGGGTCATGTGTAAGTGGGTCAGCATGAATATATAGAAGGACAATTCTGCTTGGTTTGTTACACATAGTTTCTCATCCCACTTTTTCCCCTATCCATGATCTTTCTCATTCCTCCTTGTCTGCTGATCTCTCTCTCCTTGCCTTCTCCCACACCCTCCAGTCACTCAATCAGTTGCACATTCCCCATGCTCATCCTTGGCGAAAGCGAGTTGGGAGCCACTTGTGAAACTTGACCTCCCTTCCCAGGGAGCCAGGAAGGAAAAAAGAATTTGGAACATTTTCTGGTCATTGGGAGGTTTAAAAGGCAGAGGGGACAAGAAGAAGAAAAAAGGGGGTAGATTATGGAAGTAGTGGCTCATGGAAAGGACACATTGATATCAGATACCCTTTTGGCATCACTGATGCGGGTTCTGGGACAGTCAATCACCAGCCCCTGCTCCTTTCTTTCTCCCTCCCCAAAGGGAGACTTAGGGTCTCTCTACAAATGGGGTTATTCTCCCAGGAAACACAGGAGTATTAAATCCCTTCTGCTTTCCTATGAAGAACTTTATGGGGAGGCATTGTGATATGGAGTCAGAGAACTTGGCTTTGAGTCCTGCCTCCTGACACTGGCCGTGAGACCCTAGGGAAGCCATTTAACCTGCTTCCCTCATCTGTAAAATTAGTCAGTTGGACCTGCCCAATGTTAAATCCTATGATTCTATCAGAATCTGCTGCAATCCTGTCACTTCCTAGGCAAAGTCACTTTCCCTGTCTGAGCCCTAGCTTCCTCGATTCAAGGGTGCGGATAAAAACACACCTGGTTAGCTGGAAGTGCTATAGAAATGTGAATTATTATCATTCACTTTAGTCTGGCAGGTACTGATTTTAGGAGTCGGGTGGGGTCGGCACCCAGGAATTCAGAGAACTCTGCTCACCCCAGGCTTTTTTCTGCACCAGACACGGAAAGAGCTGATGTATCCGGGGAGAGAAGAAGCCTCTGCCCTCTCTGCTCAGCCCCAGGCGCCCCGGCTGCTGGCCCATCTGCTGGGAAAGGAGGAGGAAGGGAGGGGAGGGCTGCTATGAACTAATCAGTCAATCAGTTCCCCACCCCCGACTTCCAGGCTTCCTGAGTGCCCACTCTGTGCCACCGGGATGGAACCAAATCTGTCTGAAAATGGGGGATCTGAATCCAGGGGATCCAGTGCCTACCCCAGCTGGTCGGGAGGATGGGAAATGGGGACAGGGACCATGTCCAGAACCTCTGGGAAAGGCAAGTAGCCTGAGGCCAGGAGTGCAAGGATCGGGGAGAAGGCCCTGGGGAGAGGACAGGGGTCCATGGGGAGATGCAATTGCACCCCCTCCCCGCTCCCTGTCTGACCGGCTCGAAGGCGCCAGGCCCCCCCGGGGCCCGGCCGGGCTGGGGAAGGTAATGTAATTCCGGCGCCGCTAACCCGATTACCACAGCCTGCGCGGGGCCGGGCGGCGGCGGGGGCGGGTCTGGGGGTGGGGGGGTGGTGAGGGCGGAGGCAGAGCTGGGGGTCCCATCCTGTGGAAGGAGGGGTAGGTATACAGTGCCCACTCCTTCCCAGATCTTCCGTCCGGCCGAAGTCAAAGTCTGAACCTCTTAAATCCCAATTTTCCAGTTGAACTCCTGGTTCCCTGTTTATTACGAGGGCTGAGGATGGAATTTAGCCAAATATCAAAAGATTCGCTGTAGACAGAAAGAGTCGCTGGTTGCTAGAACTCCATGTCACTGACAGGCCCAAGGCCAGGCAGCTCCTGGTCCCTTTCCCACATCCCAAGAAGGCAGGTGAAAGGGGCCCAAGGGATAATGCTGTTGGGATGGATAGGAAATGAACCCCTTGAAGGAAGGGATTCTCCTCGGGTCACAGTGGACTCTGCTGGCTGCCAAGAACAATTGGCAAGCGATAGAGGCAGCGGTGCTGCACCGTCACCTTTGATCTCAAGAAATCGAAATCCCTAGAAATGGGGAGAACTGGCCCCCGAGTGAGCCCAGGCAGTGCACTTCGGGGTCTCTCCGAACGAAGTCAGCAAGTGTAGCCCATACCAGAGTCGCTTCTCCGGCCCCACCCCATTGGCTTCTACTGGGGTTCTCAGATCTGTGCGGCGGCCAGGACTGACAATCTGGCCCTGCTAGCATCTCCCTAAGCCGCACCCAGCTTGACGCCTACCCCGCGGCACCCAGTGGCTCCTCAAGGTCCACCACCAGCTGTCCCTCCTTCCCGGGAGGCCTCCAATCCCACCAGTGCCTGGCCAGGCACAACGAGATCCTGGCTCGAAGCTAGCTGGGCTTGGAACCTAAACGAATCTGGGGTCGCTAAGAGGTTCTGCCCGGCTCAGACCCTCTTTCGAATCTAGCTAGGGCCTCGGGCTAGGCGTGCTAGCCTGGCCGCACCTCCAAGCAGGACAACTTCAAGGCACCTGCTGCTAAGGCTAGGGCGTGTGGGAGAGGCCTTCGCTTCTTCCCACCCCCTGACCCTTCCTCCTCTCCCCCCCCCCCACTCCTGCCTGCGGGGAGCGGTCCCAGGCTAAGCTCAGAGAGCACCCCCATCCCAGCTGACCTCAAGGCTCGGTGTCTGCTCCCCCACCCGCCATACGCCCCACACACCTCGGCGCAAACAGGCGGCTCTTTCCCTTTAACGAGTCGGGCCGGCCCCGCCCCGCCCCCGGGGGCCGAGCTGTCAGTCTTCTCCAGAGCTGGCCAACCCAATCCACCCCGGACTTGGGTAGCCGCAGCCCAGTGTCCGTCCATCTGTGTGTCCATCGGTCTCGAGCCCCGGAGTCCGGACGTCAGCCAAGTTCGGGGCCAGGGCCCTGGGGCTGCGGGTCCGGGAGTTACCCCACTCCCAGTCCCGACCCGAGATGGCGGCCCCTCTGGGCCGCAGGGCAACAGGCACAGGTCCGGACCCGGGTAGCGCCTAGAGAAGATGCTCCTGGAGCTCGCGGGCCCCTGAGCGCCCGAGGCCGCCCCATAACTGCAGCCCCTTGCGGACTTTCCTTCCTCACCTCCAGCACACCACCTAGTGCTGGCTGGTCCTCTCTCCATGGATCCGGTCGGACTAGCACCGCAGACCCTCCAGCACCATGAACCCATCAGCTTCGGCATCGACCAGATTCTGAGCGGCCCCGAGCCGCCTGGCAGTGGCTGCCTTGGCCCAGGTCCCGGCCGCGTGGGGCAGACGGAGGGTGCACTGTATACTGGCGGATACGCTGGGCCCTCGGGCTATGGCCCCTCATGCTCATTGGCCTCTCTTCCGGGGAGTCACGGCGGGGGGGTCTGCGGGGGGAGTTATCCGCGTCCCCGCCCATCGGCCCCTCCCTGTGCCGCCCCCCACCGGGGGCCCGGCTGCAGCCCCAGGCACCCCCGGGCTAGGCGCTGGAGGCGGCCTATCAGGCCTTACCTTCCCTTGGATGGACAGCAGCCGCCGTTTTGCCAAGGACCGGCTCACAGGTGAGGTAGTGGGGTGGGGCAGGCTTTCTTCACCTTCATCCCCATCCTGCCTTACTCAAGATTCCTTCCTTTCCGATGCATCATCCCCACCACTAGATACTTTGAAACTCTTCTTTAGTATTAAATCCTCGATTTCCTAATCCTACCTTCCTCACTAATCCTAGGATGGCCTCAAGAACCGTCACAGCAAATTGTTTCTTCCCCGCCCCACCCCCACCCCACATATTAGCTCTGCAAAATCCTCGCAGCGCAAACTGATCTCCCTAAACTAACATTTCCAAGCCCCCAATTTCCCAATTCCATTTTTATGTGTAAACCCACTGCCTCCCCATCTTTTCTCAATTCCAGGATTTCCTTGGGAAATCCTTTACTCCCCCCCCCCCCCAAATTAGTATTCCTGGGCTCTGGAATACATCACCCCTGGGCACACACTTTTTTAAATCTCCAAGTCCATGATGACCCAATGAAAACCCTTCTTCTCAAGCTAAGTATTTCTGTAAAATTATGTTCTCCTCCCTAATTCTAGAATACGAAAGACCCTAATTTCCTAGGAAATTCGTGAGGAATTCTTTCTCCCAACTTGACCATTCGATTTTCATTCCTGAATCCCCAGTCCCCTCCCCCAGCTAATCCTAAAATCCTATGCTACTAGACCACTTTCCCCACATACCCCACCCTTGATCCATTTTTTCCTCCCAAACCTAGCTCTCCCATATTTTCTGGACACCTCGTTTTAGGACACATCTAAAGATATCTTTTCTTCTTCCCCAAATTCTAGATTTCTTTAGCCTTCCTGACTAGAACCTGCCTCCCTTTATCTCTCATCTCTACCCCTAGATTATTATCCTTGAGGTCTCAATTTTTCCCCGCTGGATATCTACATTATACTAACCCAACATCCACCTCGACCCAACTCCCACTAAACCCGCCTTCACTTTTCTCTTATCTCAGGACCTGAAGTTTAAGAACCTAGGCCAAGATAATTAGAAAGAATCCAAAAATGTTTTAGAGACGCAGAATCTTTGAAAGCAGCCACCAAGACTGTATACATCGAGATGGGGGAAATCTTAGGGAGAGGGTTCAGTAAGGAGTTCTAAAATACCCGCAACTGCCGAGGGCTATGAGCATATGGGAACTTGGTGTAATCTGACCCTTACCATCCTCTTCTCCGGCGTGGGTCTGCCCTACGGGTCAGAGCATGGTCCTGGGGAAGAGCAGTTAATTCCAGCGTTTTTCATTTGTCTACTTCCCCTGCCTCTGGGATTCATTTTCTCCTATGCTACTCTGGAGAAAGGGGCCTCTTCAGCATCCAGGAAGTGTTATGGGGATGGAGTGGGGAGTGGGGAACCCAGGGGTACCGGTTACACGATTCTGAGCCAGTACAGAAGCTGGGTTGGACTTGATGGGGTAAGAAGACTTAGGTGAGCGGTCTGGATGCCCCATAACCTGAGCTGGGGGCGATGGGGAGGAGGGTGAAGTGGTCTAGATTTCCAGCACACCCACCTGCTGTGGCTCGATTGAGGGCAGCAACAGGCGCTGGCTGGGCTGGGACACTGTCTTCCCCTCCCCCCAGCTGCGCTGTCCCCGTTCTCTGGGGCCCGCCGCGTGGGCCATCCTTACCAGAACCGGACGCCTCCTAAGCGAAAGAAGCCGCGCACATCCTTTTCCCGGGCGCAGGTGCTGGAGCTCGAGCGGCGCTTCCTGCGCCAGAAGTACCTGGCCTCTGCCGAGAGAGCGGCGCTGGCCAAAGCCCTGCGCATGACGGACGCGCAGGTCAAGACGTGGTTCCAGAACCGGCGGACCAAGTGGCGGTAAGGGTGGGACAACCTTGGCAGGGGAGCACTGGCACGCCACTGTGAGGGGAGGGGACGGATTCAGGGGAGGAAAGAAGGGGTAGGCAGGTCAGAGTTTCCCAGAAACTGGGAGTCCCGGGGAGCCTGCATTGTCTGCTTGCGCAGAGTGGCAATCTCATGGCTCTCTATTAGTGGGGTCCAAGGATAGGAAGGGCGGTTCCCCCGACCCTCTCTGCTAACTCTGGTCTTCTGATGCAGGCGGCAAACTGCCGAAGAGCGGGAGGCCGAGAGGCACCGCGCAGGAAGGCTGCTCCTGCACCTCCAGCAGGACGCCTTGCCTAGGCCGCTGCGGCCGCCACTACCACCCGACCCTCTGTGTCTCCACAACTCCTCACTGTTCGCGCTGCAGAATCTGCAACCTTGGGCTGAGGACAACAAGGTCGCATCCGTGTCTGGCCTCGCCTCTGTTGTCTGAGGGGGACCCTGGTTCAGATTCCACACCCTCCAGGACTAGGCCAAGCACTGAATCCCCAGAGCCTCTCCAGACTGGACACTGTGCCTTCTGTAGGGTTGACCAGATACCATCTGGATACCCACCTGGACGTGATATCTTGTCTTGTCTCCATGTCAGACACTTCCCTCCTGCACAGTCGGGGCTGATTTGGCACTCTCACCTGGACCTGATTGGACGCTTTGCGTCCTGCAGAGTTGGACTGTTACCTATACCCACTTTTACAGAGCCAGACGGTCCTTGGCCACCAACTGTCCATGCATGGAGGGATCAACACACTGTGCCCCCAACAGGACCTGTCTAGACAACTCCTGCCGGGAGAGGACCCTGTCCTCGATCCTCCTGTACGCACCCTGCTCCCGTCCCAGACCGGCCACAATACCCCTCCACCATTGACCAGACATTCTTTCTCTGTCCCCTCTCTACTGGAGGCCAAGTCCCAGGTTCTGATGCGTCAGAACCTCTCACCCTGCCTCTACTGAGTTTGCGATGTTTGTGTGTGTGTGGGGGGGGCGGGGCAAGCTCACTGACTATTCGAGGCCATGGATACTTAGGGTTGGACAGTGGGGAGCAGGGCTAGGGAAGTGGCCAGGACATGACTTCCCCAGGTGCTCCCTTCTCCCCCTCCTCTCTCCCTAATTGATTAGCTCGGGGAATAAAAAGTCCATGAGGCTGAAGCGAGCTCTGTGGGCTGAGGTTCCTTTCTCAGCTCCGTAGAGACCTCGGCTGCCTGGAAGGAGGGAGGTTCCTTCCTTTCCTCACCTCCCCCCCTCCCCCTTCCCCGGCCCTTTCCTCGCCCCTGCCCTCCCTTGTTGCGGGTCAGCTCCCATTGCAGATTCGAGGGCTCACATTGCTAAAGCAGTGAGGGAAACAGGATCCAGGATTCCCTAAGTGGCAACCACATAGTTCCGCGCCTCCCAGCTCAGCTCGTCTCGGCTCAGCACCCGGTCTTTGCCGCCTTTTCTTTTCTTCACCTCTCTACCTAGAACCGTAGGGACCTAGCTGGACCAGTGGGGCTGAGCGAAACAGACCAATGAAATTAGGAGGTGGTACTGACTGATAAGAATCGGCCAATGACAGCCAGCGAGGGCCAGTGAGGGGCGAGGCTTAGGCTGCAGGGCTAGCAGCCCCGGTCCGTCCGCCTGGGCTTTGGGGAATCCGCCAGTGCCTCTGGCTCCAGTGCCAAGCGCACCTTTGGGGAGTGGAGGCAACAGAACAGGGGAGGCAGCGGGGTAACTATGCAGAAAGAGGGATGGTGGGGGTGCGGCAGGAGCCCGGAGTCACCATGACCCCTGACGGTTAGGAGAGGGGGCACATTGTGGAGGACACGTGACCCTTAGGAGCCGGGGGTGTCTGTGTTAATATGACCGTTAGCGTGTCAGCACGTGACTACGAAGCGTGCGTTTGAGTGGGTGCCGTTGGGGAATGACCAATTGGGGTGGGGGTGTCGTAGTAGGGGAGGGCTTGACCATTTACAAGGATGTGGTTGGGGAGTTCCCACTAGGTTGTGTGGGGAAGGGCTCTCAGTAGGAGGGTGAAGCCAGAGACTCAAGGTAGACCAAAAGACACGTGTGTACGTGTGTGTGTGTGTGTAATTATGGATAGGAAAACAATGGGGTGTGCCAGTATCGAGTCTAATCAGATACAGGGGTCTGTGTGTCACTGACAAAGTTACTGAGCAAAGAAGAGAGCTTGGACTGGACAGGAAAGTCATTCATTGTGAATTTCAGAGTCGGAATATTGAGGAAGTGGAGTTTTTGAAACCCGTAGCTCCCGGTTCAAGGTACATTAGAAAGGGGAGGGGAGAATAATAATACTTAATATTCATATAGTACCTACTATGTGCCAGGCGCTGTGCTGAGTGCTTTACAAATATCTCACTTGATAGGAAGTAGGGAGTATATTAGTTTAGACACAAGATAGGGTTTGGCTTGTGGATACAGGAAAGGCTAGCTGTGGGACTTATTCAGAGTTCAAATTCACAAGGCCTATCGACAGACTGGAAATAAGGCAAAGGAGAGAGCTAAGAGAGTTATCAAAGATAAATCCATGATTGTGGGGCTGGGAGAACAGTGAAGGGGGAGGAGTAGTGTAGTTGGGAAAAAATGAACGAGCTGAATCCTGTAAAGAGTTCCCAGCCAAAGGATTAGTTAGGGAGAGTGATAGATCGAGGGCTCAAATACAAGTGGCAATGAAAAAATGCAAGAAAGAATGAGTGCATTGGGATGGAAGGAATAGAGAACAGAGGAGGTATCTTGGAGGATGTCTACACTTAGCAGACCCAGTGGAAAAGGATCCAGTGAAGGAGACCAAGGAAATACACAGAAAGGACATCGTGTCTCCGAAATCCTTCCAGCTCTCAACCTATGAGGATGGTGGTGGTGATGTACCTAAAGCAGAGGTTAGAGGTTTTCCCTTGACTGGCAAAGGTTTTAAGGAATTGGGATGGCTTAGAGGGAAACTGGGAGGCTGGGGGAGGGAGGAGGGAAGGAGGAAAAAAGGCGGAGGGTTACAATGGTCTCCAAGGAGAAACTGGGGCAGAGCCTGGGGAAAAGGGAGAGGGGCTTGTGATGGCTGATTGTGAGCCTTCAGCGGCCTGTACCACCTGTCTCAAAATGTAATGCAGTGTTTTTCCTGGGAAGGCCAAAGATAGCTGTGACCAAATCATCCACCAGCTCAGGCGGTCCTTAGGGAGGTGGGCTGAAACAGGATGAGGCAGAACGAACCTGAGCCTTGGAGAAAACAACACTAATAACTAAGGTTTATATAGTGCTTACTGTGTGCCTGGCACTGTGCTAAGCACTTTACAATTATTATTGCATTTGGTCCTCACAACAACCCTGTGAGGTAGGTGCTATTATCACCGTTTTACAGATGAGGAAACTGAGGCAAACATCGGTTAAGTCACCTGCCCAAGGACATACAACTAGTGTACGAAGCTGGATTTGACTCCAGGCCTGTCACTCTATCCACTTCAACACCTAGCTGTCACTATCCCACCCCACTCCCATACCCCAGAATCATGAACTCCTTATGTTCACAGTACATAATGTGTCTAAGAAGTCCAGAACAATCTATGCATAGAAAAAGCTTTACGAGGGGTTGAGGATTGGGAATGGAGGAAAAGAGGTATGTGGACACTTCTCCAAAAAAAGGACAGGCCGAAGATGTGGGTTTGGCTGCCCACGGAAGTCTTGTCATTCTGGCTTTGGGCCAATGAGCTGCTGTCCCTTCTTCTTGGTTAAGTCCATATACTGTATCCCTGTGCACCCATACCCTGTCCCCTCAAGTTACACAACTTGCTGGGCCCCACCTACTGGGCCAATGTATCTGGCCAGCCTCGTGTCCAAGCCCTGGGGTGGGCAAGGGGACTGTTTGTGGCTCATCTCTAGGTTGGTTCCTTGGGCTGAGATCACTGCAGGACACAAGCATCCTTGTCATCTAGGTTGAGGTCCTGGGTAGGAGGCTCATTCCCTGATGAGACTCCAGTCATTTCTTCCCTCAGCTGATTCAGAAGGTCTCGGCTTTCACTGGCAGGCAAGTTACTCAGGAAGTAGGGGGGAGCCAACTCTACCAACCTGGGAGAGGGAAATATGCTTTGCTGCTGTTTCTCATAAAAGGTTATCTATCCTGTTCTTCATTCATCCCTGATTTGAGAAACTCTTTCTTCCCTGAAGGCATTCATTTCTTCCCAAAAGATACCCTATAATTCCCAGGGGGAGAAAACAGGGAATTAGGGCACTCACATGTGGGGCTCGAGCTCAGACACAATGGAGAGGCAGTTGTCTTGGGAGATGGAAAAGTTATGGTAGAGCACCCAGGGTGGAGGTTGGGCTGGTGGGCGTCGACTTCTGTAGCAGCAGGATGGGGACAACTGGGCCACATGCTTGTGGGTCAAGAGCAGGTAATTGCCAGCCCCGTCTGTGTCTTGAGCCACCTAAATGAGGGAAGCCAAAGGGTACGAGTGGAAGGGAAATAGTTGAGATTGAAAAAGGTGATAAGGGGTTGGGAGACAAAGGGGCAAAACCCCAAGTGGACTGCCGCCTCCCTCCAGCGTGACCTTCCTCCCTTTGCCCTGGCCCTCAAATGACCTCATAGAATCCCCTCCTAGCCCTGAGGAATCCCTCTCCTGACCTGCTTTGAGGCAGCCCCTCCCACGACCAGCATTCTCAGCTTCTTTGGTCCCTCCCCAGCCACACCTTGAGGAAGTACCCCGAAACCAGCGCTCTCTGAAGATTTTTTCGATTCTGTTCAGAGCCAAATGCTGGTGGAGACAGGGGAAGTTCAATTCGACGCATCAGTTCCAGGAGCTCCCCCCGAAATGCCCGGGCCTGGCACAGTGCTGTCCGGCTCAGACCCCGAGCCTGACACCAGTTCTCATCTTCCCCACCTAGGAGAAATAGGAATCAGCCCCTCTAGATGTCCCACAGCCCTCCCTAGGGCTCCATCCCTTACTAGGAATGTTCACCAGTCCCCAGCTCCACAAACCCTACACGTGCTATTTTCCATTTCCAGGAAACCTTGGGAAAACCATGGATGGGCTACTGGGGGGGGGGAAGGGGAGTAGAGAGGGAGAAAGGCACTCACTCTGTATAAAAGCCTCATACACCTGAATTAGGGTGCTGTGGTCACCATCTGGATGCTCCAATGCTCGTCGTCGGGCAGCTTCCTCTGCACACCTTGGTGGGCCCTCAAACCCAGGGGCAGCTGGAGAGAGGGTGGGGGAGGAGGGAGCAGAACAGTGTTAGTGGGTGGAGCAGGCACAACTGTTGTCTCTCTTGGACCTAAGCTACAAAGAGTGTCTGACCTAGCTACGGTGACTGGAAATGGGGCGTGTTCTTACTGGTGAGCATAGCTGCTAGGGTCAGCATCTCATCTACGCAGTCAAATTCACAGGCAGCCAGCAGGGCTTTGGCTAGCTCAGGGGGCAGGGGGAGCTCAGACAGAATGACCCCGAGGTCTGACAGGTCACCATCATCATCCAAGGCAGCCAGATAATCCAGGTCTTCCAGAGCCTGCATTAGAGCCTCTGGGGCTAGAAAGGACAGAGAACATGTCAGAGCTGGAGAAGCTTCTGAAGGGTGCAGTGTCTCGCTTGTCCATGGACAGGTCATCTCACCAGGACGGTCCAGAAAGTGACACTCTCCTGGCTCTGCAATGTGTCTCCTTTTCAGCAGTAGCACTAGTCGGCTTAGATTCTCCTCACATACTCGAGGTGGAGGAACCGAGGGAGCTTTTAGCTCCAAAAAAGACTTAGGATAAAGGCGGATGCAGGATCCTGAAGAGAGAAAATGAAGGAAGGATTCAGAAGGAGGGTCTTTTCTTTGGGGGGAAGGGTCCTTTTCTTGGATTTCAGTTGGAACAAATGAGCTTCTTACCTAGTGGGGAGCCTTTGGTCCTCAGCCTCCTGGCTTCTGCTTGGCTTTTGCTGATCGGCCTCATCACTTGGGACTCAGCCCGGATCTGAGGATTGTAAACCTATTCCCCACAGGTCCCAGACACAGATCAGGGTCTACTATTTCCAGCCCAGCCAGCCCTTTCCACTCCTACCCTCACCCCTTGCTCAAAGGCAAAGACCCTGTCTCTCACATTTCGAAGCTCCAGCCCTGAATCAATGACGTGATAGATTGAAGGGAGTGAGAAAGAGGAGTCAGCCAGCCAATGAGTGACCACAACCTTCCGAGGGCCTCCCTCCACATCCTCGTACACGGCCTGGACTGCCCGACCAAGTCCAGCATGCAGTGGCAACACCTGGAATGGGGTCAGCTCAGGGCCCAAATGCTCTCCCTCCTTTCGAAGACACTGACAGCACCGCACAATGTCCTGTGGAAAGGTGGGGAGATGCTGCCATTAAGAGAAAGCACTGACTCTCGATGACCTGCGTTCAGCACCCCCCATGATCCCACTCACCTCCTCACTGGGCAGGTATACCAGCACATCCCCTGGAACTCCACCCTGGTGTAACTCCAGCACAGCTTGGCAGGCGGCACCCACCAGATCAGTGGGAGCAGGATCCCTGTACACAGGAATAGGGCCCTCCTCAGGCCCCCGGGCCACCCGCACCACGGGAGGGTTACCCCAAAAGGCACAGAGCTTGGCTTCAAAAGCTGGATCAGTGACCACAACTAATCGTGGGCCCTCGAGGCTGTTCCCCAACTCCGCATCCCGCAATAATCCCTGCAGCACATCAGAGGCCACTGTCCGCTCCTGGGCCTCATCCAGGACCAGAACACCCCAAGCTCCTGCCCCTCGAGCTGAGGCTGCTTCCTGTAACAGCAGCTTGTCCCAGCAGAACCTGTCCACAAAGGGAAAGAAGAGTGGTGAGGAGTCAGGCTGAAACATGGCTTGCCCTAGAGGTGTGGCAGTCACTACCACCCAGGACTTAAGCTTCATGCTGTATGAGTCAGGACTCCCTTATGGATTTAGAAGGGAGAAGTCACAGTCCAGTTTTCCCATAGGTGAAAAATTGAGGCAACAGATGGGTTAGTGACTTTTGACTTCAGATCTCTCTGACTCCAAGCTCAGTGTGCCAGGCTACCCAAGCAATACGGCGACAAGGTTGTGATCTTAGGACACGATGCCCTTTTTGGTCCTGAAAATGTACAGCCCTGTGGAGTTACACGGATTGGATGAAGAGGAAGGACTTGGGTCCCTGGGTGAAATGTTGAGAACAGAGTCCAGGTAGTTATAGAAAAGTAGATAGGGACAGACGGGTGTCTATAGCAATTGAGATCCAGCTGATTTTTTCTAAGAGTACTGAGTGAAGGAAGGATGGGGAAGTGTCAGGAAAACTGACTGAGCAAAGGGAACAGGGGCTGGCTGTTAGATCTGTGGAGCACCCCACCTGAGCAGGGTGTCTGGTCCAGTGCAGTCCTCCAAGGGGATGCTGTAGCCAACTTCGTGGCCCAAGCTTAGATCCATTTCGTCAGCTACTCGAAGAGCTAGGCTCAGGGCAGCCAAAGGCTGTGGTTGTGAGACCGTCACCCGGCCATACTGGAATCCCCTGGCCAGAGCGAACTCAGCACACCACTGAGGAATCTAATTGGTGAGTCAACACACAAACCTAGTGTCAGGTTTTAAATTACTCAGGTGGGATGAGCCTGTCCCAAACTCCTCCACCACTGCAATCATTCAGGTTCACAGGGCTGATGTGGTTAACGCACGCCCCCGCCCCGCCCCCGGCCCCCCCAGAAGCGCCCCGCCCCCCACCTGGGTGCTCTTGCCGGAGCCAGGTTCTCCCGACACCAGCACCACCCCGCTGGGGCTGCTCTCCAGCTGCTCGAGGAAGCTGAAGCGGGCCGCCCAGATGGGGAGGGCACGGCGCTGGGCCAGCAGGGTATAGTATCGAGAGGAGAAAGGGAGTCCATCATAGGGATTCACGGCCAGGTCCGACCCATCGGGACTCGGACCAGACTCCTCGGTTGGCCCGGGGAGTTCCGAGGCCATGGCAGGCGAGGCAAAACCTGCGAGAAATGAGCGGCGCAGGACCGGCGGAGATCAGAGAAGGCGGGCGCCACGGGCACTCCCTCCCCTCGAGCGAGCCCGCCCCCTCCTCCAGACTGACCGAGCCCGGCCGTGGAACACCTAGGGTAGGGACGGGGAGACCCGACCGGGAAAAGCTCCAAACCCTGCAGTCAGGTGGCGGGCTCCAGCAGGGCCGGTGGGGCGCGGAGGCGGAGCCTGGGAGGCCCGAGCACCCGCGACCCCCAGCCTCGGAGGCGTGGCTGCCGCAGGCCTCGCCCTAGACGGACAGCTGGCGGCGTCGGGGTGAAGGCGGCCGAAGTCCGGGGGACGGCGCAAGAGCGCGCGGCGGGGCCGTCAGACTCGTGGAGTCAAACCTTCGCGAGGAGCTGGAGACCCGGACCAGAGCTGGAGACGACGACACTCGGACGCGGATTTTGCCCCACCCGGCGGACGCCGCTCGTCCCAACCCGACCCGCCCTCCACGTTGAGTACAAAGGTAAATTCCGGCTCCACCCTGGAGCCCGGTGTGGGGGGCGTGGCCGCTTCCCCGCCCCCGCCGGGTACCGGGAACCCATGGAAACGAGGGTTCCGCCGCTCGACACTGAGCATGTGCGAGGCCTGCGCAGCCAAGACGGGCGCTTTGCACGCCGGGCCCTAGCCGTGAAATGCATCCTGGGACTTGTAGTTGAGCTGCCGGGAATCTGCGCTCCGGCTCGGTGGAAAGGTGAAAAACCAAGTTTGGCCCCTCTGGTCAAGCCTTTAATCTGTAGTTTTACTTAACTCAAGGCCATCCCTTTGAAAAGGGATAGATTCCAAGTACCTTTCCCCACCAATTTCCCAACATAGCCAATGCCCTAGAACCAAGAAGCGGGGCATGACTCTACCCTAAGGACTCCAGGAGTCCAGACAGGAAACGAGGCTGTCTTGAGTGAAAACCCTGAATTTAATGGGAAGCCCCACCCCTCCCTTCACACGCCCCGACCCTCCGGCCTGTGTGTGGGGGGGCCTGCCCCCTGGCCTCCGTCCTGCGGCCCTGGCTTGCTCCATGTCCTTTGGGCTCAGTCAGTCTCCTGGGCCCGTCTCTCTGTGTATCTCCTGCAGGATGGGGAGGAGGGAGGTTGGGAAATGTGGGATGTGCACTGCCTATGGTGTGGTTCTCTCCCTTCCTCTTGCTCCCCCCATGTTCCCCAGGCTCCTTCCAGCCTCACCTTCGGGCGTATTCATACAGTGCCTGCTTCCTCTCCTGCAGGCTCTCCTGACGGGCCCAGGAAGACTTGGCAAACAGAGCTGCAGGCTGAGGGGTCACGGGGTCAGAGCTGGGGGACTAGGGGTCACAGGGTTGAGATGTTACCAGTATTTATTGAGCACCTAACTTACATAAGATGCTGGGGTAGAACTGAAAGGTCCATCTTGGGAAGTTACCCTTGCCCTACCCTCCAGTCTAAGACTCCCCCACACCCCCACTTCCTGGGTCTCACCTTGGAGACAGAAGTTGTGGGAAAGGGCCCAGAAGGTGGAAGGGTCTGAGACCCCTCAGCAATATCCTCAGGCACAAAGGCTACAGCTCCCTCCAGCAGATTAGTGATAGTTGTGTCGACACAGCCAGTTTGAGCTGGAGGAGAAGAGAAGAGAATGGGGATTTCTCTCTTGCTCTATTCTCAGGTTTCTTCCCCATCTCATGTTTCCTCCTCCTCATTTTCTAGATGATATTTCTTAAATCTGTACCCAGTGTCCCTGGAGTTCTTCCCCATCCCGTATCCCAGGTCTCTCTCGAATTATCTTTTCCCTTTCCCATACCCAGGTCTCTCTGGATGACGCCAATTGGGACATGGGGTAAAACCTCTTTGACTCTTTGAGAAAGAGCTGTCAGCTGCCGGTCAGGGGAGGGGGCAGGTGTAGAAGGGGGAGAAGGCCGAGCTGCAAGAAAGAAATGGGAGATGTGATGAGGGGTGACCCGTATACAGAGACAACCTGGGGGAAAATGACATACCCGACTGGGGGAGAGGTCTTGGGTGTCGCTGCCGCTTCATGTGTTCTGCTTTATCTGCAGGTGTGAGTCGAGTTCCTCTTTGGCCCAGCTCCCTGGCTACCAACTGGAGACAAGTGGAAGGTGAGGCCAAGGGTCACAGAGCCCATGGGCCCCCACAATACACTACTGGAAGGCCTCCCACCCTCACCGTTCCAATCACCATTACCTGCTGGACACGGAGGGCAAATGCCTCACTCCCTTCCCCTGGCTGTTGATGGGCAGGACGAAGCCATCTACAAAAGAGAATTAAAACAAAAGTGAGGTGAAATTTTATAGAAGGTGAAAGCTTTTGCCTCTTCCGCAATCCACATCCCCTTGGGTTTAGAGTAGGAGACTGTGTATTGGAAGAGATGTTAGCTAAATCAAGAGTTTATGGGGTGACCTCACCCTCCCCCCAGAAACTAAAAACAGTTAGTACCTTACTTGATACACTGTGAAAGGGACGAAAAGTGACCAGAGCAGCTCCGAGACCCAGGAGGCATCGGACACTGTCTGAAGGGAGGAAACAAAAGGTTGAGAACTAAGCCAGGGTCAGCCAAGGAGAATCCCTTGCCCCCAACCCCAAAAAGCCAAGCTCAAACCTTCCCTGTCCAGACACTCACCACAGAGACCAAGGGCCTCTGGACCCGAAGGGCCAGTGGTTGAACTGTATCCTGGATAGAAAATGGCCAGGAACTGCAGAAGGGGACAAAGATCATAGAATCACAATCAGTTGTGAAGGGTGGATCAGCAGAAGTCACGTCTGAGACAGAAACTGAACAAAGCACTAAAATGAACAAAACTATGAGAAATGTGGGAAACCTCAAGATGGAAAAAAGATGAACTTGGGGGGGTGGGGAGACGTAAGGAAGGAGACAGTAGGGAAGGGAGGGTCACCAGTTTCTGGCACCTCCTAAGTAACCCCAATACAAGTTTATTGGTTTAAGGGCCTGTTGTCTGATTTGGCTACTCTCCTCCTTAACCATTTACCTAAATCTCAAGAGCCCCTCCCGGCCATTGGTTGCCTCCTCTTCAGGGAACAGCAACAAGGGGGACGGTGGGTTTCCCCTCGAAGAACAGAATCTTTTCAGCGACTCCACCAACTCCCCGCTGCCATCCAGCTCCACAAAGCCCCGAGACCAGCACACGAAGCCAGGGGGGCTGTTGATGAGAGGCTGGGAGGGAGGACAAGGGGGTGGCGCCACAGATGAGGGGGAGGGGTGGAGAGAAAGAAAGGCTGCTTGGGCTCCGGGTGTCCCTGGGAGAGGAAGGGCAGGTAGGGCTGGGCTCCCTCCCCCCCGCCTCGACACACTCACGGTGCTACAGCTGGTGAGGAGGTTGACCATGTTGTGGTCAAAAGGTGTCACGTGATTGGAAATAAAGACCCTGACGCTGGGATCGCGGAGCCGGGGAGCCTCCTGTCGGACCACAAACCCCAGCACCGCACACATTGCTCGGACCACGAACCTGGGGGACACGGGACGTGCTGCGTGACCCTGCCATGGGGAGGGCCGCCCCTGCCCCTGCTCCCTAGACCGGGCCGGGCCTGTACCTGCGGAGGACGCTGTCAGGCAGCGCGCAGCTGACAAGGAACACATGGAGCCCGAGGAAGAGGCGAAGCACCAGGAGGCAGAGCCCGACGGGCGCGTAGAGGAGCAGGGCGAGCAGTAGGAAGCCGTCACTGGGGAGCCTGGGCCCCGCGGGGCAGGGGAGGAGGGAAGGCAGCGGCCGTCAGAGGCCCGCGGGCCCGGGCCTGACCGAGGGCCGGGCCGGGGCTCGGGGCGGGGAGGGGAACAGGCAGGGAGGGCCAGGGCGGCCTTCTCACCGGTGTGAATCAAAGAGCCGCTCCGGGCCCGGGGCCGGCGAAGGCTCCATCGCCGCCGCCGCCACCGCCGCTGCCGCCTCAGGGCCGTCCAGACCCCGTCGCCATGATAGTCCCTAGCCGGCCGCACGGGCTCCTGGGAAGACTAGAGCCGGGCCTTTGGGCGCCAGCCCTCCGGGCTGGTGGGCCCAGAATTCCCAACACGCCCCGCGCGAGTCGCGCCGCACAGTACTGTGGGTCTCGGAACGTAGGAAGCGGACTACGCTTCCCGACATGCACCGCAGGGCCCCGCCCACCCTGGCTCGAGAACTACAGCTCCCGAGGTCCTCCGGGATCTGAACTCCGCTCGGTCCTCGTTGGTCCAGTCAGCTCTCGGGGCACAGCCTCGAGGGTAGGGCCAGTGGCCGGCGGGGAGCCATGGCGGCGGCGGCGGCGCTGCTGAAGAGGGTGGGCCGGGCTCGCGCCCTGAGCCTGGGCGGGCTCCGGAGCCTCGCTGGGCGGCCTCTGCCTTTGGCCGAGGCCGAAGCGCCAGGGACAGCAAAGCCCGAGGAGCCCCAAGTCCGTGGGTGGGCGGCGGCCGCGCTGGGCGCGGGGACGGCGGCGCTGCTGCTGCTGTGGGGCTCGGGGGGCCGCAGGCGCCGGCCGGGCTTGGGCCTCGCGCTCCCCGCTGTCCTGGCCGCCGTCCCCGCGTCCCCGCCCTCCTCCCCGCGGCGGCTCTACAACTTCATCGCGGACGTGGTGGAGAAGACTGCGCCCGCCGTGGTCTACATCGAGATCCTGGGCCGGTAAGTGGGCGGGCTGGGCTGGGGAGGAGGGGCGCTGACCTCTGACCTCCGACCTTTCATCCTACTGCACCCTGTCCCCCTTTCTGGGGGCCCCTTCAGCCGTGGGCACCGAGGGGGCGGGAGCCCCTCCAGCCTTGGAGTTGGTGGGGAGGGGCCACAGGGGGAGGGAGTGGTGGAAAGGGACCGAATGACCTCCCCATCCCTTTCTGACCTTCGCCTCTTATGCAGGCCTGCCCGCTGACCTCCATCTCTGTCCACCCACACCGTGTTCTTCTCTCCCTTCCCCAGACACCCCTTCTCAGGCCGAGAGGTTCCCATCTCCAACGGCTCGGGCTTCATCGTGGCTTCGGACGGCCTCATCGTCACCAATGCCCACGTCGTGGCTGACCGGCGCCGGGTCCGCGTGCGACTGCCCAGTGGGGAGACCTACGAGGCCACCGTCACCGCCGTGGACCCCGTGGCCGACATTGCCACGCTCAGGATCCCAACCAAGGTTGGGGGGGTGGGCATTGGACCGGACAAGTCCTACTCCAGCAGCCCCTCCGCCCCCAGTCGAGCTGCTATACTGACCCACCTCCCCGCAAGCTTCTCTCGCCTCAGCAATTCCTCCCGCTTCCCAGGGCCCCCTTCCCACGCTGCCCCTGGGCCGCTCGGCCGAAGTTCGCCAGGGTGAATTTGTTGTTGCCATGGGAAGTCCTTTCGCCCTTCAGAACACCATCACCTCTGGCATTGTTAGCTCAGCCCAGCGCCGGGCCCGGGACCTCGGCTTGCCTCAGCCCAACGTTGAGTATATCCAGACGGATGCTGCTATTGATGTACGCAGGGGATGGAGATAGGACAGGGGTGTGAAGGTAGATTGGGCCAAGGACGTAATCATGTAGGGGAAGATGGGAAGGCAGACATAGTCATGGTGGTGTGTGTGGGTGGATATGTGAATATAGAGTTGGAAGGAAGAGTTTATATGCTAGTCTCATTCTTAATATCATTCCTCTCTTTTCTTTGTAGTTTGGAAACTCGGGGGGTCCTTTGGTTAATTTGGTAAGTATGCTTTTCATCTTTGTTCCCCCTACGGCCCATTTAGGGTTGGAGAAGGCATTGTGTCTGCATAAGGGTCACTGGTCAGGTTTTGGGGCTGGCTCTGTCTCCCTGCCCATCTGTGTCTCCCCCTTACCCCTGTATCCCTGGCTGAATCATGCTGGGGCTGGGGCTGTGTCCCTGCAGGATGGAGAAGTGATTGGGGTGAACACAATGAAGGTCACAGCTGGGATCTCTTTTGCCATCCCCTCTGACCGCCTGCGGGAGTTTCTGCAGCGAGGGGAGAAGAAGAGTAAGTTGGGAAAAGGGGGCAGTCATGGGATGGTTCCCCCAGCAGTGTTGGGAGTGAAGGAAGAACAGTGCTTGAGTGGAGGGATAATTGGGGGATGCCCGGGTAACCAGAAAAGGAGGACATGACGCTGAACAGGTTGACAGGACTCCTTAGTTTTCTGTCTGTACCAGGTTCCTGGTTTGGGAGCAACGAATTGAAACGTCGTTACATTGGGGTGATGATGCTGACGTTAACACCCAGGTATGACTTTTGGGAGGAATGGGGTAGGAGTGGTGAGAATGACTCCCAGGTTGAAAACCCTCAGTCGCTGATTCTTGTCAGCCAATAGACAGTGGATAAGTTGGTAGCCTCTGCCACGTCTCCCTTTACTTCCATCCTGATCACTTCGTTTCAGGCCTTAGTCCCCTACCTACTGTGTACCAGGGTCATTGTAGTTCCCTCCTAATTCGTTTTCTTGTTTCTAGTTCATTCCTGAATTTATCTAGGCATGATCATATCTAAGCAGTTTGCACAAGTCACCCTGTGCTCCAGCGATTCTAGGGCCTGTGGAATGAAGTACAGTTTTTTTCAGCCTGCTGTTCAGGGCTCTAACTGGCCCCAACTTAACCATTCTTGCTGTATCACTGTTCTCTTAAGACTCTGGCTAGATGAGATTAGTAATTTTTGCACCTTTGGTTACGTTTCTGAATCTAAAATGCACTGTCTTTTTTTCCCTATCCGTTTTCTGAGGCCCAGCTTAAGGCCTACTTTCTCTCCAAAGCCTCGAGTGAATATCGCCATCTTCAGTGATTCCTTCCTTTTCTGAGCTGCCTTCTTTGCTGTTGTCTATGCCTCTCATTTGGGAAAAGACTGACTTAAATTGCCTTTTTACCTCCACAATTTCAGTTAGGGGCCTACGTTGAGAATGTGGTTAGTATATTTGGCTGAAGGAAGGGGTAGTGACTAGGTAAGGCTAACCATGTTTCATGTCCCCATCAGCATCTTGGCTGAGCTGCAACTTCGGGAGCCGAGTTTCCCTGATGTCCAGCATGGTGTCCTCATCCACAAAGTCATCCTGGGCTCCCCTGCACACCGGTGAGGGGACAGGTTGTGTCTCAATGGGTGCAGGGGAGCTATGGGTGCCTGCAGGAGGGAGGGCAGGGCCAAGGTTCCCCTCCTTGATTCTCTCCTCCTTCAGGGCTGGTCTGCGGCCAGGAGACATAATTCTGTCTATTGGGAACCAAGCAGTGAAGTCAGCAGAAGACGTATATGAGGCTGTTCATACGCAGCCCAAGCTGGCCATGCAGGTCCGAAGGGGGTTGGATACACTGACCCTGTTTGTGACTCCGGAGGTCACTGAGTGACCAGGATGGACTGAAGGGCCTAAGTCCTTACATCACCTTGTTTACTCTAAACAGAAGGAGAAAGGAGGATATGATCCCTGCCCTGTCTCCATACCCCCTTTTCCTTGAGGCTGGAATAGCTTGGGAGGGGGACAAGGTAGGGAATGAGCCAGGGGAGGGCAGGCCCTCCCCCCTACACATCCCAAAGAAACAGGAGAAATGTTTTATATAAAATAAAATTAAAATAAAATAAAACTTTAACTAGTGACATGTAGCCAAGAGTGAGGGGAGTGGGCTGGATTCCTCCACAAAACCAAAAGATTCGATGAAGGTATTGACTGTGTCCCCAGGACATCGCTGTGTGTGGTGGGGAGCTGCTTCTTCTTCTCCAACCCAGTTGTGGAAGGATGGGGAATCCTTCCCAGTCCATGCATCAAACTGGCTGAAGCCCAGTCTGGCTTTAGTAGTGCCCTGAGGCTGGGGGGAGGTCCTGGCAGCCTGGTAGCAGATGAACCAGGAGCCTTAGATGATTTGGTTATTGGCCTGGCCGGGGTAGCGTTCAAATCTCCTGTTAGCCTCTTCACTGAAAGCATCGCCTGGAAAGGAAATAGCAGCGGGACTTGGTCAGGCCCTGGCCCCAGTAGAGGACTGAAGTGGAGGGTGGGTGGGAGGGGAAGGAGAAGGTAGACTGGGTTGGGGGGAGGGCTTTGCCACCCTGGTCAGCCCAACCCTGATACCAATGTGGCAGTTGTGCACCCAGATGCGGTGGCCGTCATATTTGCAGTTACATTTCATTGCGTTGTTGGTGAAGTCACTCTCAGCCACTTCGTAGTTGGGGTTAATGACCACCTGATGTGGAGAAGAATTGGGATCTGAGTTCCCTTGGGGTGTCCCCAGCTCTAGAGATCCCAGATGTTCTCTCACTTTGTTCCCCTCACCTGCAGGATATAGTTTCCTGGTTTCACATCTGTGATGTCAATCCACTGGCAGTCAATGTCATGTCGGTAAAGATCCCAGCAGCCCACGGTGATGCCCTGTTCCCCAAAGTTGGCACACTCATATCGCTTGGAGACGTCTGGGGGGATGGGGAGTTCAGAGGATGGAGCAGCCCCAGGAGGCCTCAGCTGCCACAAGTCTCAGGCATAGGCAGGGAGTCTGAGACCCCAAGGTAGGGAAGGTCCTCAGACCTCTGGGGCAGGGTTAGATTCTGGTGGTGAACAGGGGAGCCCTTTCTAGGCCTTGACTCACCCTCTTGACATTCAGTGTCCTCCAGACAGAAACTGGCTTTGTGACCTTCAGCCACCTTGGTTCCATTGGGCGTCAGGATGTCATAGTGAGTAAAGATGTCCATGCTGTGGTAGTGCCTGTGGGGTGGATTTACAGGGGCCTACAGGCCTGCACCTGCCACCACTGTGAAGGCCTTTGAGGCCCTCTCCCGTAGAGCGTGCAGGCCCTCCTCTCCCCCACTGAGTCTCAGCCTTTCCCTCTCTAGCCAAGATCCCTTTCCCTCACCCATGGCATTCATGCCACACCCAGGAGTGTCGCCCAGCCTTGGGCCTGAAGTCAGCTCGGCCAAGGTTATGGATCTGGGAGGAGAAGCGGAGTAATCGCCGGTGGCCATAGGGCCAGTTGGCTGACCGGGCAGAGCGAGCCAGACAGTTCTCCTCTGCTGCGCAGTACAGCATGTGTAGTGGTCGGTCCTCGATGTAAGCAGTCTCCTGCACCAGTGCTGAGTGTAGTATCAAATCTGATGCAGCTGGGAAAGGGGAGGAGGAAGGAGGTCACAGGTTACAGGGGCAGGTGATTTTTGTGAGTTTGAAGAGGAGGGGACATCCCCTCTCTCCCAGTCTGCATAGGGACTGGTTTTTCAATGGAGACTTTCCCCTGGGGCCGCAGGTCCCCATCCCCTGCCTCAAAGAGGGCTCATACTGGGCCAGGGCCCCCCCTCCCCTGACCCACTCCCCCTCACTCTCAGAACAGATGACGCCAGCAGTAAAGCGTGTGCCTGTCCTCTTGCAGGCAACATGGGTGCCATGGTGGGCACATTCTCCTAGGGATAGCTCAGAGCCTGTGCAGCGAACTCCACTCAGTACCACTTCAGTGACATTTCCTGAGTCCCAGTACCATGTCTCCTGGAAATGTGGATGTGTGAACACGTGAGAACCCAGGAAATATGGGGAAGAAAACCTGTATTTTCCCCTTTTCCCTTTATACCTACCTGTAGGCCATGGTTGGCGTAGCCCAGACCAAGTTGCCGACAGGCCACCATGGCTTCCAGTGTTCCCCAGTCATCTCCACAGATAAGGCCCCAGCGGGGGGACCCAGGCCCCCCTACCTGCACCTCCACTCGTCCCTCATAACGGCTGCGGCCTCCACTTAGCCGGATCTGCAGGGAGCACAGGGAAGGCTGAATGGGGGTGTCACAAGCTCTTGAGGGTGGTAGAGATGAAGAATTGTAAGGGATGGTTAGAGAGAATCAGGGCTGGAAGATGGGAAGGGAGAGCATGGGACTGAAAATAAGCCTTTGACCAGGCATCAGAGAACAAAGCTGACCATGGTCTCAACCCCAGTGTAAGGCAGATTGCAGCGGACAGCGGCATCCTGGGCATGGGAACAGTCCTCAGCAGTGATGTTCTTGTAGGGGCAGCTCCAGAGGGAGGCTTCCCGACCTAAGCAGCGCACCTCACTCAGGTGGATGGGGCCCATACCTGGGGTCAGGGGACAGAGGTCAGGGGGCTGTACATGACAAACCCCACTTCCGTAATGCCTGCTCAGTAACTTTTCCCAGTGCCCCACGATACTCCCTCCCTCTTTTCTGTAGGGGTTACTGCTCTCTGCCCTTAGCTCACCCTGTCCCATTCGGGCACCGCTCAGGGCCTCGCGGGCACTCCCAAAGCCCAATTCCCGGCACAGAACACTGGCTGACTGGAGGTCCCATTTGTGGTCACAGACTGTGCCCCACTCACCGCCCTTCAAGACCTCTACCCGGCCCTCACCCGGCCGTGCTCCGCCTTTCAGACGAAGACGGGGCTGAAGAAAGACAGACATAGAGATGGGGAAGAGTATTAACAGGGCTGGGGAGGTAGACATAGTTTGGGACAGGGAATGGAGAGTATCATGTGAATAGCAACCCTAAGGGATTGCTATCCTAGAGGGTCAGGTTTGGAGGAAGGTATTGTCAGGGTCCCACTGGTCCCTTGAGGTGGGGTGGGCTGGGTTGGTCAGGAAGTGGGGTTGGGGGGACCTCCCTCTGCTTGGGTCACACACACCTCTCCCCGAGGTTTCGTCGATGATTGCTTCTTTCTCTGGCCACTAGGTGTGGCATAAAGAGAGCCTGGCACACAGCTCACCACGGCGGGTGCCCCACCTGGGCACCGGGCAGTGTCATTGCCATGATAGAATTCCAGGGGGCAGAGGGAGAGGTGAGCCTCAGTGCCCAGACATGCCACTCCATGCAGGCCAAATGAGTGATGTTGGCGTTGGGCCAGCAGCCTGGGGACAGGGGAAGGAGGAGGATGGGTCCCCAAACTCCAGCCTCCTCATCCTCAACCTTCCTCCCCATCTCCCTGGTCACATTCCCCTCTCCCAACATTTTCTACAACCTCCCATGCTTCCTCCAAGAGAGAGAAAAAACAGAGTCTCAGGAGATGCAAGAGACAATGGATGTTTCAAAAAAGGGAGGGATTTGGGGTAAGGAGATGGAGGGAGCCTTCTGGACAGAGGGAGGAAAGATAGCTCATTGTGACCTTGACCCTACCTCCATCAGCCCCCCTGCTGCTGGCTCAGACTATGACGAAGGCCGATGAGCAGAAAGTGCCCAGGGCTGGGACCAAGGGGCCCAACGTGGCTGGGGTGGCCAGGAGGTAATGCATGCCTCGGCTTAAACAGGAGGCCCAGTCAACCCGAGTGTAGACATGAATGCACCTGCATGCACGCTGGGGCAGAAATAAGCGACTGGAGAAGCAGAAAGTGGTGGCACAGTAGAAAGAGTATAGGGTTTGAAATCAAGAAAGACCTGAGTGTGAATCCTGCCTTTGACAATAGTCGTGTGACCAGGAACAAGCTACCTAGAACCTCTCTGATCCTGTTTCCTACGACTTCTCTTACAGAATCAAGTGAAATAACAAATGCAAAATACATTTAAGCCATAAAGTACAATATAAATGTCAGCTGTTAAAAGCAGCACCTATGGTACAGGGAAAGAGAGCTGGGCCTGGGAATCAGGAGAAACTTGGATTCAAATTCTGCCACTTTGTTGCGAGTTGGAGCCAGGGACTTAACCTCTCTCGGCTTGTTTCCTTATTTGTTAAAGAGGGTGATAATTATACCCATGATACTTACCTCCCAGGGTTGTTGAAAGGATCTAATGATATCGTAAAGCATTTTGCATACCTTAAGGCATTACATAAAGGTCAGTGAGTGTTATGTTGGTTTTTGTTAAGAAATGTTCTAGGTTGTGGTGGGCGGAGGATAGGAGCTAGAGAGGCATACCAGGGCAGAATGAGAAAGACAGGCCGGGACAGCTAGACTTGGGAAGGATTGGGATGAGTCAAAATTGGAGAGATCGTCTAGGCATCAGATAGGTGCAGCATGGAGAGACCTTGAGAAGGTGGGAGGAGAGGGAGGGTGATGGGAGGTGCCTGGACTGGTGAGATGCAATGGAGTCTCTGGAGGGGCCACTCCATGCATCTCAAATAAAAACAGTAAGAGAGAAAGATCCCATAAAATGGCCGAGCAGGCCAATGGGATGGAGCAGGTGTTGGTCGAGAGAAGCCAGGGACAGCTTTGTTCATTTGAAGCCCGAAAACACCAAAGGGTTGTTGTGAAGACAAGAGAAATGTGTCTGCCTTGTGGAACAACAGACCCCAGCACCACAAAGGAAGGAGCCAGGCAGGACCTGAGGCTAAGATGGCAGGATCATGCATGGGAAAACCAGGAAAAACTTCCTCCGTCTGGTAGTTACTGAATATTAGCTAGGACAGGGGTAGGGCCCCCAGAAAACACTGCCTATGAAGATGGATGTGAGTGTAAATGTAGGCATGGGCAAAATGTGTGTGTGTAAACACCTCATACAAGAAGCCCAGAATAAAGTGTGCCAAGACCCTGAAGGACCGGGCAATGTCAAGGGTCATAGAAGTGGAAATGGTCTTGCCCCAGAGTAGAGAGAGAAGTCCTTTGAGGAGGTCCAGAATGGGGTCCATGGAGGGCAATACAGACTCCAAAAAGAAACCCCAAAAGCAGAGCTTCAAGAGGCAGTCCCAGGTTCTTCAAACCATGAAAGTGAGAGGCTGATGAGAGATGCCCAGAGGATCATTTTGTGTGATCCCTGGCCCAAGATGTGGTAACAGGGAGATGGGAAAAGAAGAGAGGAACAATTCTCCCCTTGGGCTTCACTGGCCAAGCAGAGATTCCCCCACCCAGATTGTCTTCTAAAGACACTGGGCTGGAGGTGTTTATTCCAGGGGGCAGATGGGGCAGAGTGCAGGGTGTGGCACAGAGGGATGCACTCTGGGCTGGCATTCAGACCCATCAAGTCTCCTCTCTGATGCGGCCTCTTAAGATCTCAGGCACACTGCTTCCTTGCTCTGAGGCTCAGTTTTCTCCTCTGTAAGATGGGGATCACCATCTTTGTTATACTAGTTTCTACTCAGAATTGTGGCAAGAGTCACTGAGATAACATGAATGATGTTTGGTGTGTACATGGGAATGGGACTGTTATTCTTGGGCCTAAGAAGATAGGTGTTTTTCCCCGAGTTCTGGAGTAACTTGAAGGGGAAAGGACTGAGTCATACAGCCTGTTGTTATGAATGCCACTGTACTAGAAAGCTAAGTGACTGCCACTTTGGCATCCTGAATTTTACCTCCATAACAGGCAAGCTGAAGGAATATATAATAAAGGATGAGATCACTGGTCACTTAGGCAAACATCACCTGGGTGGGTAGGTGGGGTCCAAATGAAGTAGCATCCGAACTGGACTCATCAGATACCCTAGTCCCGAACGCCTTCCCTCTTTCCCTTGGTTCCCAACCAGTCAGGTCCCTATGGTCCCCTGCTTAGACTAGTGGGCTCTCAGACCCTATGTCTCCTTTTTACCATCCACTTCTTTATTTACCTCTTTTTGGGCCCCTGGCCTGCACGGGGTTTGTGTTTGGCTTTAAGCTTGGTGACTGGCCTGGAAAAAGGAGACAGGCATGGAGGGAGGCAGAGGATAAGTGAAAATGGGTCAGGAAGGGGCAGGGGCCATTAGACTCCTTGTCTTTTCTGTTCCCCAGAAAGAGACAGGCAGGGCAAGGGGAGGGATGAGGAAGGAAAGGAAGGATGGGGAGATGCAGAGTCAGGTGGTTGGGGCACACTGTCCACACTGACCCCTCCATGGCCACATTGAGCAGGGCTCCAGGGGCCCATGCTGCGCCACTGGAGACACCTGATCAGAGCAGGGAAGAGGAGGGAGGCAAGAAAAGTTGGTCAAATTTAGTCAGAGCCATGGGAAAGAAGTGAAGGGAAAGGGACAAAGAGGGGAAGTTGGAGGGGAGCGAGTGTGAATCGAGGCTGGGGGAGCTGGAGCTGAGGGCTTAAGCCCAGGGAAGCAGAAGGGAGCGCTTCTTCCACTTGTCCCCATGTTTGACCCTGCTTGGCCACACCCCGATTCACTACCCTGGGATCTGGAAAGGACAGTGTCCTTCCAGTTCCTGGAGCCACAGGGAGGATAAGGAAGCCCCTGGATTCAGCCAGAGGTCAACCTCCTCCTACCCTGTTACCTGCTACGAGACCCACGGCGTCGGGCAGAGGCCTTGGCTGCCCGTTTCCTCAAACGTCTGTGAGGACAAGAGAACACCGGAGTAAGGACAAGCCTGGGGCTTGGAACCAGGCTAGAGGGCCGTTGAGGTCAGGAACAAGAGACATTTTCCCCAAATGGCTTAGAAGGACCTCTCATCTCCTGCCCCACTGTCCTTGGTTAACAGAAGCTAAACGATTATTTTCCTTTCCAACCCCGCAACCAGTTAAGTTATTAGAGACAGACTCTTGTAGTTCAACGTTGGATCTGAATGCTTGGGATCAATGGGAAGGGAAGGAGACGGTTGTATGTGAGGATACGTATGATGACTCAGGACAGGATCACTGCCTTAGGATGACAGGGACTGGAAGGCAGAATGGGAACCAAGAATCTTAAGTCAGCCAAAAGCAGACCTATAGAGGATAGAGGATAGGTGGGTAGTGTCTGGACCAAGAATCTCATAACCACTCAGGCCATGACCATGGTGGAAATGGGGTGGGGTGTCAAGCCCAGGAATTCAGAGGTTGGCCAAGGATGGAACCACATGACTTGGACTACAGCCAGGCTGATGGAGCTGGGAAGCCCAAACCTGGTCAGGCCTGCCTAAGCAGATCTGCTAATCCAGCTGACCTCTTTTCTTGGCCTGCAGCCAGTCCCTAGACTCATTGCCAAGAATGGAAACCAAAAGCGTAGAGCTGTCTTGAGGCTGAGGCCAGGCAGAGCCAGAACACTCGAAGGGTTGGAAGTAGTAACAGGCAAGGCCCTAAATAGTCCAACTGCCCCTTCCCTAGCCCCAGCTTGGATCAGCTCCCAATGAGTGAGGGAGGTCTAAGAGCATGCTTCCTTTTTTTACTGGCCTAAGCTCAATATGTCTTAAACTGAACTCTTCATCTTCTCCTGACCCCCAACTTGCCCCACCTCCCAGTTTCCTTCTCCATGAAGCGGCACTGCCATCTTCCACTTCAGAATTCTGATTGCTCTCTGGCTCCCTCACCTCAAGCCCCAGTCACCATGGGTGGTCCCTCTACATCTTCTGAACCCATTCCATCTCACCTGGACTATTGTAACAGACTCCTTACTGGTCTAACACCAGCTTCTCTTTCACAAACCACCTGGATAATGCACAGATCTGACCCACCTTCAGTAACTGCCAATAGAAACTCCTTGGGCTGGCATTTAAGGCCCTCTGCCATCTCGTCCTTGCCTAACTTTCTAGCTGTATCCCATTACTCTCATGTACTTTCCATGCCAGTCACACTGGGCAAATCACTGTCCCCTGTGCATGGCAAGCCATGCCCCTACTCTGTTTTTGCACAGACATCCACTCCTCTGCCTGGAATCCCCTCTTCATTTCTGCCTTTTGGCATCTCTAGCCTCCTTGGAGAGGCAACATGGGTGCTTCCTCCTACAGGACACAACCTGATTTCTCCTGGCTGCTGGTACATTGGGTCTCAATGCTCTTCCCCTCTTGAAATTGCTCAGTGTTACATTATGTACACTTTGTATCTACTTATTTGTATGCATATATCCCACCTAGTAGAATGGAAACTTTGTGAGGGCAAGAACTGCCTTTGTCTGTATATCCCCACCACCTAGTACTTAATCATTTGTTGAACTGATTTGAGTAGAATTCACGAATTCGAACTCCCATCCATACTGGGCTATTTGCTGTTCCCAGCACTTGTCCTACTTGTCTGTTTCTGTAACAATGTTCCCCTGTCCCCCACCCCTACCATGCATGGAATAAATTCAGCACCCAAATCTCTGCCTACTGAAGTCCATTCCTTCACCCGAAGTAGATCCAGGGCTACCACCTCCTCTGTGAAATTTTCTGTGATCTCCTAGCTGAAAGTGATCTCTTCAGTCACTCTGGCTTCTCTTATTCACTTGGCCTACTGTGACTTGTAAAACCCTCTGTATTAGACTATAAGCTCCTTGAAGGCAGGGACTGTATTATTTTTAATCTTGGCCCTGTCCATAGTAAGTACATAGTAAGTAAGGCTGGGGTTTAGTACTAAGTTTTAGCGACCTCCATTCATCAACCACTAAGCTTCAGTGGCTCCCTTTCATTAACTAGCCTCATGGACTTAGAACAAGACTCCTTTAGGCCAATTCACCTTTGGTGACTGTTCCTTCCCTGGACCTTCTGCACATAGGAAAGAGCAGAGGGCACAGCTGCACCAGGGTTTTGGGGGGAACCATTTGTGGTGACCCTTAGTTCCTTTCCCTAGGTCACCACAAAGAGCAGGGACCCCTTGCTCCCTATCCTATAAGCATGCTTTGGGATGTTTCCTCCTGGATACATTACCATAAAATTGCTTAGAATGCACACAGTCCAGGGAGAGGTGCTGGGCAGAGGTCCCTGCTTCCTTCCTTCCTGAAGAATTGCTGTGGCCTTCAATGGGGCCTAGTAACTTTGGTGCCAGTGTGAATACTGTTACTACCTATGTGACCTAAAGGAAGATCCATTTCCCTCTCCTGGCCTTAGTTTCCTCAACAATAAAATCAGAGGGCTGGATGATCGGATGTTTCTGAGGTTCCTTCAGCTCTAAATGTGTGATTACTTTGAGGATCTCAGAGCTGGAAGTAGCCTCAGAAATCATCTTATCCAACTTAACACTCCATCAGGAATTCCCTCTACAGCACCCTCAGGTGTGAGGATCAGCCCCTCCTTACTTCCCCCCCTTCCCTATAGCCCATTGTAGACACTTTCTGAGTGTTAGAAACTTTTCCTTTATACCGAACTCACATCTGCCTTTTGGGCACACCCATTATTATAGACGTGAAATAAAACAAGTCCAGCTTTGAACGCTGTGAGTACTTTCTTCTCCAATGACATATTTCTTTATCGCTCTTCATTTCCAGTTTTTATGGCACTATATCTTCTTCTGTATTATTAAATCTTTCCTGTAGTCCAATAGCAATTTAGGTCTTTTTAGATTTCAGTCTTAGTCCTGTCATTAGATTATCTATGTGACTTTGGAAGAGGTCCTTCCATCTGTCTGGGCCTTGGTTTCCCTCGGTTGAATGAAAGGCTGGATTCCATGGTCTCATATACTGCAGAACTTAACATCTCATTGTTTCATGTGTGTTTTTGCCTCTTTCACTACCCTTAGAATCATAAATTTAGAGATGGAAGGAACTTTCTAGGTTATCTAGTTGAATTCCCTTACATTTTACAGGTGAGGAAACTGAGGAAAGGACTTGCCTGTCATCTGGATAGTAAGTGGCAGAGCTAGGCTTTGAACCCAGGTGTTCTGCCTTCAAATCCAACATTCTTCACACTGTGCTATGTTGCCTGGTAGAAGATTTTGGAGGGCAAAGATTTCAACTTCTCTGGTATCTTCTACAGTTCCAAGCTCAGCATGTATGAATCCTTGTCGAATCAAGGACCCTCCAGGATCTTGTGAGCTAAGTCTCTGAGACCCTAAAGAAACATCCCCTGATGATGGACACAAACCATAGGCAAATTTCTGAGCTGTTCCAAACCTTTTTCACATCTTTGCTCATCCTATACTCTTCATGCATTCTGAAATCCTGCCGAAATCCTACAGATCTCTCCAGGCCCAGGCCAAATTCAATTCAATCCGACAAGGATTTATGAAGGGTCTCCTAAATAACGCATTAGGACAGCTAGGTAGCACAGTGGATAGAGTGCCAGGGCCTGGAGTCAGAAAGACTCCTCTTCCTGAGGTCAAATCTGGCCTCAGATACTTCCTAGCTGCGTGATCTTGGGCAAGTCACTTAACCCTGTTGGCCTCAGTTTCCTCATCTGTAAAATAAGTTGGAGAAGGAAATGGCAAACCAAATAGGGTCGTGAAGAGTCGGACAGGACAGAAAAATGATGTATTAAGTACAGTGGAAACAGCCTGGATCTAACCAGAGGTGTCACCCAGGGCTCTCTGTCCTGGGCCTTCTTCTCCTTTTCCTCTATATTATTTCACCTGGTGACCTCAGCAGCTCCCTTGGATTCAATTATTATCTTGCTTCAACTATTATCTCTACTATCTCTATGTAGATGATTCTCAGATCTATTTATCTAGCCTTAACCCCTCTCCCAATCTCCAGTCTTGCATCTCTAGCTGTCTATTCAAATTCTTGAATTGCATGTCCCATAGGCATGTCCAAAACCGAGTCCACTACCTTTCTTCTAAAAGCTCCCTTCTTCCTAACTTCTCCATTTCTTTCAAGGGTGTCACCATCCTCCCAGTCACCCAGTTTGTGAGTCTAGACGTCATCCTCGACTCCTCTTTCTCATCCACGCCACCCCCCCCATATACAAGCATTTGCCAAGTTGCCTGGCTACCCCTGGAACATCTCTCCTCCACTCCCTTCTTCCCTCTGACACTGCCCCAACTCTGGTACAAGTCCTCAAAGCCTAATGCTTGGACGATTACAACAGCCTTCTGGTTCCTTCCCCTGCCTACAATTTACTCTCTATTTGGCTGCCAGATTGATCTTCCTAAAGCACAGGTCTGACCATGTCAACCTGACCTTTCCCTTCCCCTTCTATAAATCCGACTGCTTTCCAATTACTTCTAGGATCAAAAAGAAAATCCTTTGTTTGGCTTCTAGTGTTTCCCATAACCTGGCCCCTTCCTAACTTTCTAATCTTCTTACACCTTATTCTCCTGCGAGGACTCTGTGAGCCAATGATGTTGGCCTCCTTCCTGTTCTGCAAACACACTCCAGCTCCTGACTCCAGGCATTTTCACTGGTTGTTTCCAAAGCCTGGAACCTTCCCCCCCGCCCCCCATCTTCTCCTCCTGGTTTTCCTGGCTTCTTTCTAGTAAAGTCCCACTCGGCAAGAAGTCTTTTCAGTTTTCCTTAACCTTGTGCCTTGTCCCTGAGATTATCACTATTCCATCCTGTCTTTATCTTGTTTACACATAGTTGTTGTCTCCCCTGTGAGACTATGAACCCTTTGAGATCAGTGAATGGGGCATCTGGGTGGTAAGGTGGGTAGAGTACTGGCCCTGGAGTCAGGAGGACCTGAGTTCAAAGGTAACCTTGGACACTTGAGTTACTGGCTGTGTGACCCTCGGCAAGTCACTTAACCCCTTTGCCTTTCACACAGAGAGGGGGAGGGAGAGAGAGAGAAAGAGAGAGAGAGAGATCTTTAGTGCTCAGGGCAGTGTCTGCACTTAATAGGTGCTTTTTGACAGGACTTGGTTCTGGAAGCTGAGGAAATGGGTTCAAATTCTGACTCTGACACTGGATTTTGGGCATAAGGTTTCTTCTAGCTCTAAATCTATGAAACGGTATTCAACAAACACTGTGCAAAGCCCTAGGGAGAACTGACAAATAGTCCCTGCCCATCAAAGGGAGTGATTACATTCCACAGTGAACAAATGTCGCTTCTTCCGGGCAGCCTTTCCTGATCTCGCGCCCTTCCGCTCTTCTTTGAGAGCCCCAGAAAAGAAACCAGGGGCAAAGCAGTCAGAAGAATCTGCCTAGCGCTTGATGAAGTCAGCACATTAAGGCGTGGAAAGGCCCAGACCAACCCCAGGAGGGAGCCCCGCCCCCAACACAATAAAACCCCGCCTACTCAGCAGGCCCGCCCCTCCCGGGCAAGCTTCTCCTTGCAGACCCCACCCCACCCAGACCACCAATTCGGGTCCCATCCCCCACCACAGTCCTCGGTCCTTCGGGCATCTTTGTCCCCTCAGATCCCAGTCCTGTCTCATAACTCAGACCCCTTCCTAGCTGGACTGTATCACAGTCAAGACCTCACAATCTTTACCCCTTTACTCTTATCATACCCCAAACCCTTCAGATTCAGAGCTCTTGGCACCTGGCAGTACAGACCCACCTCGTCATACTCCCTCTTCACCCCCACCCCCCAACTTTGGGCCTCTGCCCCGCCCCCGCCCCTTACACCTCAAAACTCAGAATTCCTCATTCCTCAAACCCCAGATCCTCTCACACCGCAAACCCTGTTCATTCAGACCTTGAACTTCATGCCGAGGTGACTTGGCTTTGACCTGCCTTGACTTTCACACCTATCAAACCCCAGACAATCTCCTAACCTTGACCCCTTCAGACTCTTAAATTCTGATCTGGACACATCTCAGACCTTACCTCACATCTCTCTCACGCCTCAGATGCCCTTTCCCCCATCCCTGGACCCGCCCTGGCTCTCTTACCTGTAGAAGGCAGTATTCACCCTCCGCTCGCTGGGGAAGCCCAGCATGCCACAGATCACTCGGCTGTTATGGGCGCTCCATCCGCGGTCACACACCTGGGCCCACCCCCCAGGGAGCCGGACCTCCACCAGCCCCTCCGTAACGGGCAGGGGCCGCCGGCCCCCACCCACAGCTGACTTCAGACGAACCTCTTCCACCTGCAGATGCTGCTCCTCCACCTGGGGATGGGATGGGACAGGTCTGGGTCAGCCCTTAATAACACAAGCACATCTTGGGCGAGGATCCACAGGGAAACTGCTCACTCCCATCCTCTTATTTACCCGAGGACCTTAGGATTGAGAATTGGAAGGGACCTTGGAGATCATCTTCTAACTGCTCCATTTTACAGATGAGAAACTGAGGTCTCCAGCTGGGCTGGGATTTATTTAAAATTGTATAACTCTCCTGCTCCATACTCCCCCTTGAGGAATACTTTCTCACATAATAGCTAAAATTTCTATAGAAAATCTAACTCCCTCCTGAAGAAAACATAAAGTAAAAAAAAAAGTCTAAACAAGAAAGTATGAAGATTATTAATCCTGGGGCACCTAGGTGGCACAGTGAGTAGAGTACCGGCCCTGGAGCCAGAAGGACCTGAGCTCACTTGACACACTTACTAACTGTGTGATCTTGGGCAAGTCACTTAACCCCAATGGCCCTGCCTTCCTTCTCCCTTGCAAATAAAAAACAGATTATGAATCCAATTTTACAGATGAGATGACTGTGGCCCAGAAAAGGAGCAGCGTCAGATGATTGGAACTGGAGCTGGAAGAGATCTTGTGTGTGGGGGGGAACTGAGACTCAGAGAGGTTAAATGACTTGTTATATACAAAGGAAGTGGCAGAGCCCAGATTTGAAACTGGCCTTTGGACTCCCAAACCTGATCTTTCTACTAAACCAGACTGCCTTTCCTATAATATCATATATTAAATGCCCTAGCTAGGTGGTGCAGTGGAGACAGTGCCAGCCCTGGAGTCAGGAAGACTCATCTTCCTCAGCTGTGTGACCCTAGGCAAGTCACTTAACCTTGTTTGCCTCAGTTTCCTCATCTGTAAAATGAGCTGGAGAAGGAAATGGCAAACCACTCCAATATTTTTGCTAAGAAAATCTCAAATGGGGTCATGAAGAGTTGGACCCAACTGAAAATGACTGAGCATCTGCCCCGTGATCCCCATATCTTCCCCAGCCCCCAAATCCCAGTATGCCTGCCTGTGTATGTATATGATAATAATTGCCAGCACGTATATAGCACTTTACGGTTTGCAAAGTGTTTTACTTGTTAAATATCATCTCGTTTTGGATCTTTGTAAAAATAAAGTTAAATTGAATTTAAAAAAAAAACAAATATTATCTCATGTTATCCTCACCAAAACCGTGGAAGGTAGGCACTATTATTATCACCACTTTACAGATGAGGAATGTGAGACAAGACAGAAGTTTAGTGACTTGCTAGGGTCACATGGCTAGTAAATGTCAGAGGCAGGATTTGAATTCAAGGTTCTCTGACCCAAGGTTCCACCCTCTCCAGATGGTACCCCCTAGCTGCCACATGTATAGGTGTTTGTACAGAACCTAAGTCTTTGCCCATATACCCACCAACCTCTATGATGTTGGAATCGGAGAAGCCGGGAAGGCGCTGGTCCTTGCATATCACACCAGCATCCTCATCGTGGGTGCAGTCACTGTTGCCCCAGCCCCGAGAGGCACACTCGGTGATGCTCCGCTCCGTCCCTCTGCAGTTCAGGTTGTCCAGCCAGATTCGGCCTTGGGGAGTGGGACAGAAGGAACTGAGAGGGAGCACGTAGGTAGTGATGAAGGTGGGGATGGGGACATTGGCAGGGCATGGAAGAGCTGGGGGTCTCAGAGGTCTTCTAGTCTACCCCCACACCCATCTCCCTAGGTGAGGAAAGATATGCTCAGGGATGGGAAGACAAGAGGGCCTTGGCAGACAGGGGGCTGCATCCTTGGCCACTGATGACTTCTTTAATGAACTGAATATTCTCCTTCTGGTTCACCTGGCCCAAGTGGGTGAGGGAAGGGGAAGAAGGAGTATGAAAGGCATTGGGAACCTGTGGTGATTTGGGCCCGGGGAATACAGAAGGGCCTTGGTGGAGCAGGTTCATTTTGAAACTCTGGGGAGTGAGCAGCAATCACACCAAATCATAGAATTTTAAACTTGATGGGGGATTAGAAACCACTGAGTCCAATTATTTTGTTTTCTCGGGGCTCAGACAGAGGAAATGACTTTCTCAAAGACACACAATGATCTAGGGGAAGAGCCAGAATGAGGACTCTCATCTGACCTGTTCCAAAGCTCTTTTTTAACAAGCAGGATGACAAACTTCCCAGGGCACTGGTCACCCTCTCAGACCAATTCTCCCTCCCAATCAGTCCCCCTTGTGTAACATCTGGGCCTCCCTTAACATGCTCTTTTTCCAGGCTAGAGTTAAAAATGGAAGGATCTCATAGTTGGGAGGGACCTTAGAAGTCCAAACTCCCTCTCAGCACAGGAATCCTGAGTCCCAGGAGATTGTGCTTTGCCCATAAGAGGTAGAATCAGACTCCAGAACCAATGCTCTCTAGCCTGGGTAACAAGTTGCTTAAATTTCCAGTTACTCTTTATTATGTATGTTTGTTTTTCCCTCTGGATGTGCTTATCAATATCCTTAAATGTGGCGCCCGGAACTGGACACAATATACCAGGGAAGGTCAGACCAGAGCAGAGGACAAGGCTACTAATATCTTCTTCCTCGTTCTGGGCTCTCAGGCTCTACTGATGCTACCTTCAGTCACTTTGCCTTTTTTGCTTGACATATAGAGCTTATATGCAGTCCACTAAATCCCCCAGATCCTTAATTTAAGAATAGTTTATCTGTTCATGCCTCCTGGGGAAGTGCAGTTGATTTTTTGAACCCAAGCCCAACTTTACATTTATATTTATTACATTTCATCATATTAGATTTGGCCCAATCATGTATTTTTTAGATTTGGAATTTGTCGATATATTAATTCTTTGCTTCTCTTCCTCCCACTGCCCCCCCCCTCACTCCCACCTCCAACAGCTCTGATTTGGTATCATCTGCAGACTACATCTTTTTTCCTGAGCCTTCAGCCTCAGCTGTACTTGGTGTTGTTTCCCTGTTCTGTGGCCTTCCTTAGGGCTTGTTCTCACCTGTGCCTGCACCATATTTGGCACTGTGGGCCCATCCTGTGGCTTCCGTAAAGCCCAGCTCCCGGCACAGAACATGAGCTGCTTGCAGCGTGAAGTCATCGTCACAGATGGTACCCCACTCGCCGGCCCGCTGTATTTCCACACGGCCCTCATAGTGCTTCCTAGGGAAACCAGCTAGGCGGAAACGAAGCTTGCTACCAGTGCTCGATTCGGGGCTTGGAGATGGAGAGGGCGCTCCCAGGCACCAGGCACATAGCATGCACAGAAGCAGCCCCCAAAGGCCCCACTGCTGGCCCCCGGCGAGCTGTGTGTCAGACATGGTCTAAGAGAAACAGAAACCCAGACTTTAATGATAGTGAGATGGTGACAATAAGGTAGAGACAGAGACCTGGACTAAGAGAATGAGAGACAAAAACACCTTTGATGACACATAGAGACATAAAGAAATTCACAGAGTAAGGCAGGGAGACACAGTGAGGGAAGGAGGGAAGGAGATACCCTGTGAACTCAACAGATGAAGAATGATAGACATTAATTAGGAGATACAGTGTAAAAGTGATAGAAGAACGGTAAACAGAAGTCAATGAGATAGGTTTCTCTTGGATCTTGATTGAGGAGGAGGAATAGTGGTTAAGAGAGACTCAAATAGCAGCCCTTTATCCTCAGAGCTGGGAAGTAACGCAACCTCATCAGAACATGTGCAGGAGAGGCTCAGAGAAACAGGCAAGCACACAAGTCATAATATGTTACACATACACACACACACACACAGTCCCAGAGAGGCACACATAATAGTTTTAGCTGCATGGATCACATGCAGCTGCCCACATCAGAAGTCATGAGGAGGCCTCTATGTTGATAGTGACACAAGAAACAATGTCCCAGGTAGTGCCACTTTGACAGAGTCACACATGGAGGTCCCTTAGTTACCTGTCCCAGGGGAGCATGGGGACCCAGTGGGACCAGAGTTGAGTGGATGGGGCGGGGCAGTGGGAGCCACTGGGAAGGAGGGAGGGAAGGAGAAGGAGGGAGTGTGAAGGTCCAAGCCGTTACTGAGGCAACAGACACTAGGCCAGAGAGACAGGCCCAATCCCTGGGGGGATGGGATAGGAACAGCTGACTTTGGGGTTTGGCTTCTCCATCCCCTGCAGAGGAGTCTTTGGTGGGAGCAAACTGGACCCTGCCCTGCCCTCCCTGCTTCAGTTCTAACCTTCTCCTCTCCCTCCTCTCCCTTTCCTCCAGTCCTTTATGGAAACTTTGACTTTTCTGGGCCAGACTCCCAGCAAAGACTCCTGTCCTCTTTTCCCCTTTCCATTCTGCTGGCCTCCTACCCTGTCTGACCCTCAGATGCTGTCCTCATCCCCTGCGGTGGCTGCCACATTCTCTGCCCCCTGCCAGGCTGGACCCCTTTCACCTTTCTGTTTCCCCCACTTCATGGAACTGGGGACTGGCCAGTGACAGAAAGCATACAACAGCTTCAGATATCGGCTATCTTCACCCCCATAAGCCCCCTATACCCTGCATTCACCCCCACCTTTCCTGTCTCCAGCACCCTCGTGTTTGTTTCTACATCCTCATTACCTGGGTCCCCCATTTCCCACACCCTCCTATACCCCCTATCACTGTTACCCACACACTGCTAGCTTCCCAACACCCAACTCTTTTCACTCCCATCTTCCCCCGCTGCCCCCCCCCATCCTCCAGTGCTCCCACTTCTTTCTCAGTGACCGTCATCCATTCTCCCGCCCTCCTAGCCCCCCTCATTCCTCATTTTCCTGCTTGTCCGTTTTGTTCCCCTCTCCCCAAGCGCCCCTACCTCTGGGCTGGAAGTTGCCTCCGAAGGAATGGGATGGGGAACGCTAGTCCTGGCCTCAGAGCCTAATCCAGGGACTTCCAAGAAAGTGCCGGGCCCTGGGAGACTGGACGCCCCTCCCTCAATCCCTCCCACCGTTCCACTCAGTCTGTCCCTCCCCCTCCCTGGCCAGCCAGGCCCCAGCCTCGCCTCCTCCCCTCCGCCGCTGGACGCTCAGCTCAATGAGGCTTTCTTCCCTGGCTGGCTGAGGCTGGAGGACACACGGGGGCCCATGTTGGGCGAAGCCCCTGGCTTGGGACTTGGAGAAGCCTTCTGTTCATTTCTCGAACTTCATCACTTTGCCATCCCCCAAGGTCCCTGCCTTCTTCCATCATTCACCCATTGAGGTTTCGGTAAAGAGTGTAGTCTCCCACAGACGCTGAACACCGTGCGTGCGTGCGTGCGCGTGTGTGTTCAGGTGAACAAGCATTTACAAGCACTTAACAGTTTTATGTGTGTGTATTCCGGTGAACATGCATTTATAAGCACTGAACAGTTTTGTGCGAGTGTGTGTATGTGTGTGTTCTGGCGAACAAGCGTTTATAAGCACTGAGCAGTTTTATGTGTGTGTATTCAGGTAAACAAGCATTTATAAGCACTGAACAGTTTTGTGTGTGTGTGTGTTCAGGTGAACAAGCATTCATAAGCACCTACTACGTGCTGCGCAATGTGCCTCCGAGCACCTGAGGCTTGTTTGAGCCTGTGGATGTTGCCACATGTCTGGGTCTAACGTGTAGGTAATAGAGGGGAAGCTGTCAGAGGACGGGATTTTTCATCTTTGTCTTGGGCCTGGAGCATTCAGATGCCGACTTGGACGGGGAACTTGCCCGGAGGGAGCATCTATTTAAGTTCCTTCCTGCCACTTCTGGTCCCCGGCAGAGCTTGAACCCTTCGGGACACCTGCGGTGCAGAAGCGAGGGTGGCCGGGGCCTTGCACCCAGTAGGTACTGAAGGTTTGCGTGCTCGTTTTGCGGGGGCTAAGCGGGAAGAGGAGACTGAGTGTGTGTTGAGTGTGAACGTGAGTGCGTGTTTGGGGGGGAGGGTGGGTTTCCTGACCCTCCCACTTCTTTCCATTCCGGGCGTCGGAGCCGGCCGCAGGAATGCTGGCCGCCGGGGCGGCTCCAGTCCAGACTCGGTCTGCTCGCTTCGGGTCGGAATCTCCGAGGCCGGATCGGCCGATTAGGGCGGGGGTAGGGGACTAGGGGGTGGGGATGGGGTGATCCCTCCCACCCCAGCCCCTCCCCGCGGGCCCCGCCCCGCCCCCGCCCCCGCCCCCGCCCCGCAGCGCCAGGAAACGTCCGGAGCCGCCTGGGGCCATGGACGGCGCCGCCATGGACGGGGCTGCCATGGAGGGACCACTCTTCGTGCAGAGTCAGCGCTTCGGGGCCAAGGTGGTGGCGGGGGCTGGGGGCGGGAGGCGCGGGGCAGCGGTCTGCGGGGAGCCCCTGGGGTGGGGAAAGGGAGGGGCGCGGGGCCCGAGGCTAGTCCTGGAGAAGTTTCTCCCCAAACACCGGAGGAAGTCCCAACCCCTCCACGCTTCCTCCAACCCCGGCCGGACGGAAATACGCCCACCCCCACCAGGGAGCTCCGCCTCCTTTAGGAAACCCCACCTCTCCCGGGGTTGGGGGGTGGGTGGGGGTGGGCTCGTACCCTCGGCCCCGGGTCTGGGGTCTTTGCTGGGCGGCCTCCCTCCTGCAGTGGCTTACCTCTGGAGACCTGGGCTGTCCCAGCCATGTTCCCTTTCCTTGTCTCCGCCCCCCACCTCGGCCCCCTTCCCCATTTCCCTCTCAGGAGTGGGGCTGGACTATTCCGTATGGAGTCCCCTGCCCTTCTCAGGGTCGCCCTGCCTCTGTCCTATACCCACCTCTCCTCGAGGGCCAGCCTGTATGTTGAGCCCCTCTCGTCCCTTCATTTATCTCTAATTTCCTGGTTTTCCCTACATGTTCCACGTATCTCACCAGCGTTTCTCCCCATCTCTCCCTCCCCAGCCCCAACAAACGGGGAAGAAGATAAGGCTATTGATTTATATAGAGAGCCAGTCCTACGGTGTGTCCGATACCTGCGTCTTTTTTTCCCCGTGGTGTTTCCTTGACTCTCTTCCTCTCAATGATCTATATATGCACTGACCTCCACCCACCCTTGCCCCAAAGCTTGAGGAAGTCCCGGGCATCCCTGTTCTTAGGAAACTCTCCTTTCCCATGTCACTTCCCAGTGTCTTCCTCACGTTCTCCTCTCCCCAAATGGCTTCTCAAAGTATTTTCCCACGTTCTCCCCACTCTAGAAGTGGAAGAAGACCTGGGCTGTCTTGTACCCGTCCAGTCCGAATGGAGTGGCCCGGCTTGAGTTCTTTGAGCACAAAGGGTCAGGCTCTGGAAGCGGGCGGGGAGGCTCTCGCCGCCTAGACTGCCGAGTGATTCGCTTGTCGGATTGTGTGAGTGTGGCCCCTGTGGCCTTGGACAGCCCCCCAGGACCTGGCACATCGGTCTTTCGAGTGGACACTGCTCAGCGCTCCCACCTCCTGGCAGCTGAGGGCCCTGCCAGTGTGGCCTGGGTGCAAATACTCTGCCAGACTGCCTTTCCGGTGAGAGGGTTGAATAAGTGGGGATGCTGTCTAGGGAAATCCACTTAGTGAGAGGGCAAGGTTCAAGGTCAGCGTCCTGTCTCTTCTCCCCCCCCTCCCCCCACTTGATTGGGCCCAGACCCCTGCTGGAGAGCACTGGGGATGTTTACGGGAGCACTGACACTTCCTCCCCTGCAGAAAGGCTGCTGGTCTCTGGCTCCAGGAGAAAGCTCTTCTGGGCCCTCTTCAATGGAGATGCAGGAGAACTCTCTGTACAGCCCCCATGGGCAAGGTAGGGATGAAAGGAGAAAAGGGTGGGGAGAGAGGTCCAGGGGAGCATGGAAGGGAGAGAATACCATGGGCTTGGAATGGGGATTCCACAGCCCTTACATGGGGCTGAGGGATTGAGTGGAGGGGGTGTGAAGCCCCTGTGGGTCTGGTGTCTAGGTGGGATCCAGTCCCTGTCAGGACCTGGGTGTCCTTCCCCTTCTCCATCTGGAAATATTCCACTTTGACCCTTCATCTCTCCCCAGGGTCTGAGTTCTGGGTGACTGTACAGAAAACAGAGGCATCTGAGCATTGTGGGTTGCAGGGACACTACGTGCTCAGGGTGGAGGCCAATGGTCTGAGTCTCCTGGCACTGGGGGGGCAGGGTCAGAAGAAGGAGCCCCTGCTCTCCTGGCCCTACACTCTTCTCCGTCGCTATGGCCGGGATCGGGTAAGGGCTTGGGATGGGGCAGAGGTCCCGCCATACAAAGGCTTGGGCTCAGTTTCGGGAAGCAGAGGATGTATGGAGGGGAGGGCTAGGAGAGTATGGTGGGTCCCCCTTCACTGCAGCTATGACACTGGTTTCTCTTTTGAGGCCCGTGGCTCCCCTCAGCCCCAAGAGCTGACTGCTACTAGGATGACCTCGGGTCAGCCTCTTCCCTTCCAAGCATCAGTTTCCTCACCCATAAGATGGGCTGGAAAGGATGATCTCCACAGTCTCTGCCAGCTCTCCAGCTCACCTTTGCTTTCTCTCCCTCTGCCTCCAGGCCATGTTCTCCTTCGAGGCTGGACGGAGGTGTCCCTCAGGCCCTGGAACCTTCACTTTCCAGACCTCCCAAGGGAATGACATTTTTCAGGCTGTGGAGGCTGCCATCCAAAGGCAAAAGGCTCAAGCTGGCATTGTTTCTGGAGCCAGCCCAGGCCTGGATCAGCAGAGCCCTGGCTTGTCAGAGGTGGGGATGGCAGGGGCTGCCTCCCATGGCCTTGAAGATCCCCATGCCGATGGCCCTGCCCTCTACTCAGAGCCTTTGGATGCCCTTCGCTCACTGCCTGACTCCTCCTCAGACCCCTTGTACTCAGATCCTGTGGACAGTTCAGGCCAGAAGACAGGACATGGGGCTGGTGTAAGCTCCCCCCTCTACTGGGGCTTGTTTGAACAGGTGCAGCAACAGCTTAAAGATACAAAGCTGGGAGGAGCCAAGAAGGAGCCCATTTATGATGAGCCTGAAGGCCAGAGCCCAGCCCCACCTCCCGGCCTTTATGACAAGCCCCAAGAGCCCAGGGATGCCTGGTGCCAGCGAGCTCGGGTGCAAGAGGAGGGTTACGAGCTCCCCTATAACCCTGCCACAGACGACTATGCTGTGCCCCCTCCACGGAATCTCAAGCCCATTCCGCCCCCCAAACCCCAAATGCTCCCCAGGTCCAACAGCCCCAGCAGCCTTGCACTCCCGGTATACAGCCGGGTACAAAAGGGTGCTGCCAAGGGATGGGGCCAGGGGATGCCTGAAGGGGGATCTCAACCCAGGACTGGGATGAAATCAGATGGACCAATGTAAAGACCTAGGTGGGGCTTGGAGGGCCTAAAGGGGTGCTAAAAGGACATCTGTATGAACTGGGGAGATTGGTGATCCCTTGGGAGAGAGGGGAGGCCTGTTTGGGACCAGGTGGTGTCAATGAATCAAGGTCCAGGCCTCAGAAAAGCAATGGGTCAGGATTCCAGGGGATTAGGAAAGGACCAGACCTTGTGACCAAGTAACAGGTCTTGTGTCCAAGTGACAAGACCTGGAATAGGTCAGGGTCCAGGGAAGGAGTCCTGTGTTGGGGCTGAACCCTGGCCAGAACAAGGGACTTTGGGCAATCCTGCTGTGACTCCTGACTAGTTGTTGGGTTTCTGGGGGTGGGGTGGGTCTGGAATGAGTCTAAGTTCCCAACCCTGAGCTGCTCTGTGCCATGGACACTTAAACTCATTAAAATCACTTGGGGCCAAAGAGAGCTCTGAATAGCCGTGTCTGCATGAATAACCAGGAAGCCTGGACACTGTAGGGCAAGAGAGAGGGACTGTGGGAAGGAGGCACCAGGTGGAGGGTGGGCAGTTGTGGTATGGGATGGGGCAGGAGAGGATTGGGTTTCAGAAAGGATCCCTAGATGTCACACACAGATTCTACTCCTTCCCTCTGCCTGTCGGCTGGATTATACTCTAGAACGGGGGTGGGGACCCTTAATGAAAGGATTTGTTCTGTGAAGTTTGGATTCAGCCAAAGGGCTGCATTTGAGGACCTAGAGGGCCACATATGGCCTCAAGGCTGCAGGTTCTCCACCCTTGCTCTAGAAAACCTCAGGAAGGGAGCTCCACTGTCTGAGGACAAAGTTCCTGTTCTTGGTGCCCACAGTAGGTGTTTATACCATGGCAGGATCTAACCAGGATCTTGTGACACGACTCTGACATGTCCTGGAGTATACTCTGCCCATGCCATTCCTCTGACACCTGACAGGTCCTCCCTGCCAGCCTCCTCTGCCTGTGCTCTGTAAACGGAATTTCTGTCCTTCAAGGCACAGCTTTCCAAATCAGTCCTTGTGTTTACGTGTCAAGGCTCCAAGTGGGGAAATTGCTTTTTATTCAATGGGAAGAGAAAGCTGGAAATGGTAACAAGGTTACTTTGAACTGAGCCCCATTGCTATCAAGTGCACTCATTGGCACTGCTGGAAGGGGGCAGTGTACCTGGGTGTGCATCCTTGAGAGGTGACACAGGGTCATACCAGGGAAGGGTTCCTGTCACCTCTAGCTACTGAAATAATCCTAAGCCTGAATACAGAGTGGGACAGAGAAGTATGGACAGATGCCTCCACTGCCTCCAGTGCATGAGAGTTCTGCTTGATGCAGGTCATTGTGTAGGAGGAGGAAGGGCAGGCCTGGACAAACACTTCACCCAGATTCTTTGGGGGCCTTGCCCTGAGTGGGGCTGAGGCAATTTGTCTCCCAGAAAAGTTCTTCATCATCAGAAAGCAACAGCACAGGCTCTGAGGATGGCTTTTGAGCTGCTGGCATCTTTGGGGCCCTCGAAGGAGCCAGGGTTGGTACCAGGGGCAGAGGGGGCACTGTAGCTCGGGCTCGGTTTGGGTGCAGTCTTCCAACCTGCAGAAAGAGGAAGCAAAGTCTTCTTGGGGGATGGAGGGACAGGTTCCCTGGGTGAGATGGGAGTCCTGATGGGGCTCTTTTCATCCAATCCTGCCATTTTTTGACCTAGCACTGCTAAATACCTATCATAGGCCCAAGGGGGCACACACCTGTACCTCCCAGGTAGGAAAGGGATCCAGCAAAGCCATCGTGGCTTCCTTCCATCTCCACCTTGCTGGTTCTCCTGGTCCCAGGGCTGGGTCCCTGCCACCATCCACACCCAGGCACGAGCCATGCCCTGGTGCCCTTTCTGTCCTCTATAAACAGCTTCCTTAAGTTTCAGCTGAAATAAGATGAGGGGCTTAATAATTTTTTTTAAGCCAACCAACTGAAGAGAAACAAACATATCACAACCTTCCCCTGCCTATCCTGCTCTCTCATGACTCTCCTCTTCCTGCTTGGAAGCTTTCTGGATTTAGGACCTCAGAGGGAGTGCTAACTCTTGCTGGTTGCCAGGCAATCTTCATGATATTTCTCAAATTTGTCTGTTCCTTTCCATTTCCCTGGTCAATCCACTTGCTCGGCCCCTCATGCCCTCTCACTTGGGCTGTGGTGGAAGAACATCAGACCTGGAGTCAGAGGGTCTGGGTTCAAATCCTGGCTATATTCCTTAATACCTGTGTCTGATCTTGGGCTTCTCTGGATCTGAGCTTCCTCATTTCTACAATGAAGCAGTGGACTAGCTTAGGGGGCTTAATCTGGTGTCAGTGCTCCCTATGTACACATACACACGTACATACACACATATACATGTAGTCTGATAGCTGCATTGCAGCACAATTGGTTTCCTTTGTAATCCCAGGTATTTTATGCATTCAAAAAGATTCTGAATAGGGGCTCAAAGGTCTTCCCAGAGTGCCAATGACACTAGAAAGGCTGAGCCCCCTGGCCCAGATGTCTCATGTGGGCCCCTTTTCAGTTCTAAATTCTATAATCTGGTGACTATTCTAAGCCTCTCTCTGCTCGAATCTGCCCTTCACATATGGTTGAGTAATTATAGTGATGCACAGGCCTCACTCCAGCACCCTGAGTGGTTCCCTAGGGCAAAGCCCACCCTTGAGGATGTAGCATTCAGAGCCCCACTGATCTGGGCCTTCTTGGGCCTCCTCCTGCTGGCCCACAGACAGCCTCTGCTCTGCTGAGCCTGCTTTCTTCTGTGCACAATGATCTCCCCATTCCTTCTCAACTCTCTCCTACAGCACCCTTTTTGTACTGCTCTTGGTGCCTTTGTTTACTGCCATGTCTACAAAGCACTGGCTACGGATGACAAGCCTAGCTTACTTCAACCCCTGGGCCTCTGCTTTCTTGGGGGGTGGGGTGGGGGTGGGATGTAGGGGTCTGGCCAGAGCTCTAGTCCCTGCCCTGATTGCTAAGGAGTTAATGGTCTACCTACCCCCTTTCCATTCTGGAGAAAGCCATCACATTCAGCATGAGTGGTATGAGAAGCCTCTGATACTCAGTGTCTATGCTGAATTACCCTACCCCAGGAAGGCCTATGGGGTACTTTCCTTAGAGGAATAATTCCTTCTCTCTTGGGCCTGGACCCTGACCCTTTTCTGACTCCACTGGTAAGTCTAGAAGCACTAAGGATGGAGCTTCACTTGCCTGGACACTGGACTCAGGATGATCGCTGGTGAGGGACCCCTGGACTGGCATAAAGGATCCCAGGCCTTTAAATTCTGGTTTGGTAGGAGTGGTGGCCATACCTGTCTGGGGGGGTGGAGCTCCCGACCTGGAGTGAGTAGCCCCTGGGGTTTGGACAAAATGCTTCTCAGGTGTTCATATAGCTGGCCCTTAATCTGCAGGGGATTATAGGTGGATGCTACCTCTAAGCCATCCAAGGTGTTCTGAGGAGAGGGAGGGAGGAAAAGAGAGAGGGAGAGAAGAGTATTTATTAAATACCTACTATGTGCCAGGGACTGTGCTAAGTACTCTGCAAATATTATCTCATTTAACCTTCTGGGGAAGGTTAACAGGAACTAAGAACAATCACACAGAGTATGAGGAATTGAGGGGCCTCAAAAATGACAGCCAGCCAGGGTCACAAAGACAGTTACTCTGACAGTCAAAGTCCTGGGCAGTTACATGGAGTGTATCACAGAGTTCACTAAGTGTGAGGAGTGTGAGCGTCATGGGGAAAGCAGAGGGTGAAGATGTGTTACAGGTAATTACTGCTAGCCCTGGCCCAGAGATGTGTGTCTCAGGAATGTGAGATGCCATAGGAATTCCAGGTGGACCAAGTGTGACTAGGGCTGGGAAAGGCATGCTGGAGGTGGGTACAGCATGTCCTCTGGCCCTTCGAGGTGGGAGAGAGTCCCAGGCAGGGAATACAGGAGGACAACATTCCTGAGCAGTCAGGTTTTCCGGCCACAGCATCCTATGCCAGGAACCACTGGCCTCAAAGTGAGACTGGGAGAGCCTCAGGGCTGCATCCTCAGGGCTGGGTTGGGCTGGGGTCAGCCTCCTTAGCAGTGGGTGGGCTCAGTGCTGCCACCTTATGGTTTGCCTGCCCCTCCCTACTTCCATCTGTCTTGTTTCCCCTGTAGGCTTAGGATGTGGGGCTCTGGAGCAGGCACAGTATAGGGTCAGTGTTCTGGTGGAGGAGTAGCTGTCTCTCTAGGCTTCCTCTCTAGGAAGGCAGGCAGAGGAAGCCCTTCAGGATCAGGAAAGGGGAATGGCAGTGGTGGTGGGATTGCCTTTACATCTGCTTCCTTCTTTGCAGTGAAATTTCATTTTGCAGCCAATTCTGCTGGGGGACTACCAAGAAAGTCCTTCTCTCTTTCCTGCCTGACCACACAGACCCAGAGAAACAGGCAAATATGTGTACACAGAAACAAAGAAATGGATATACAAAGACCTACACACAGATACAGAGATGTGGCATGTGCTGCCTTGGGGTAATGAGTTCTCCCTCCCTGGAGGTTCAGGCAGAGGCCCAATTACTACTTTTCAGAGAAGTTTCAGAGGGGATTCCTGTTCAGGTATGGGTTGGGACCTTTGAGGTCCCTTCCAGCTCCAAGATGTGATTCTGCACAGACCCGGTAACACAAAGGCAGAGCACACAGACACATACCTCCACTTTTACAGAGAGGCCTATCAGACACACATGGAGATGTTGGGGAATAGACCATCAGAAGTAATGTCATTTTGATGGTGTGAAGAGGTCATTAAATGAGAGGGAAATGAATAAAACAGCTTTGTCCAAATGTTTCAGACATTACACTGGTTGGCCCTGTATCCACCAGAAAAACTAAGCTGATGTTACACTGAAACACATGCAGAGGAAGCAAGAGGTCTCAAGGTATGACATGGAGGAACTTCTGGAGCATGCCTAAATCAATGAAATGGCCACCTTGGGCCGGGGAGATGACTGAAGCATCCAGCTGGGCGACGCTGGGCATATCACTGGACATTCTGACTTTTCTGAGGATTGCGTTAGTGTGGTATTGTCATTTTGTTTTTGGTCTTGCATACAGTAAGAAGAAGACTGAAACTTCCATGAGAATGATGCCCCTCGTTAAACCAGACATTCATTTTCCATGTGTGTTCCTAAAATTTGCTATCTCTTTAAAAACTAATGATGCTAAATTACCAGAAATGAGATGTTAAGCCCATTTTTTTTTTCTTTTTGGCAAGTAAGAACATAAACATTGGGGGAAAACATCACAATATCTGGTTGGTTGCTCTTTCTTTGATAATTTCACAGTTGTCAATTCTCAGTTCCTCTGTCACACTCTTATGGACTTAAGTCTCTTCTCAGATCTCGATGTTATTTCTGCAATTGTGGCCTTATCTCAGTTTTCCATCTGGCTGGAACTTGAGCTCCAGGAATTCATGTCCCCACCTGCCCTTGTGGCTCATGTGGTTACAGCAAAACACACTGAGAGCCAAGTGACTCCCAAATCAAGTAAGTCAGCCCTCATCTCTTCCACAAAGGTTAGCTGCCTGATGGCCATTTCCAGTTGGGTGTCCAGCTGACATCTCAAACATCAAAGTCCTCTTCCTTGAATAGCATACCTCTCCTCTAAACTTTGCTGTTTCTATTGATGGTACCCCTGTCACCCAAGCTGGAAAGCCTGGAGTCATCTCTGATTCATTTTTCTCCCTGGACTTCCAAAATCCAACCACTTGTCAAGTCCTATTGATTTTGTGTGATGTCTCTTAGATCCATCCCTTTCTTTCCACTCCAGTTCTCACCTTTACTATTAGTCTATCTAGGTCTCTCTCCTCTCCAATTTTATGAATTTTCTTCACTAACCTCCTAAGATGTCTTCCTATGGCACAGGTCTGCCCTGATGGTCCCTTAGTCAAAAACCTTCAGTGGCTCCCTAATGTCACTGTGATAAAATGCAAACTCCTCTGGGTAGAATTTAAGCCCTGATTTATCTCCGGTCTACCTTTCCAGACTAATTTCTCATTACTCAACTTCATTTACTCTATCTGTCATCTACCAGCTTTTCTCTGAACTTTACATTCTTTCTCCTGCTTCCGTCCACTTGTGTAGGTTGGTGCATTCCCTCCTCATTTACTTTCAGTGTCATCTTCTTTGTAAAACCCTCTCAGATTTCCTTTCTCAATTTTTTCTGGAGCACAATGCTTATATGTCTGTTGTCTTATTCACACTTCATCTCATATCATACTTATCTCCATACATTTTGTGTTTTCCCAGCAGAATGTGAGCTTCTTGGGCACAACAATTAAGTAATTGTTTATCTCTGTCTGCATCCTGAGGGCTTCACACAGTGTCTTGCACATATTTGGGGTTAAATACATGCTTGCTGAATCAGACAGATACAGTGATGCCCAGATTCTGACACAAACACATGGCTACATAAAGACACTTGGGAAATACAAACAGGCACAAAGACAAAGACATGTACACAGTCACTGAGACAGTGTCTCTAACACACACAGATACAGACATACACAAATCAACATGTACACACATATAGATGGATGTCCTCTCTTCTCTCTTTTCTCTTTGTCCCTGCTTTGATCTTTTTTTTTCTGTCCTCTTTTCTTATTCTCCCTCTTCCTCAACCCTACCTGTTCTTCTCCTCTTGACCCTTCACTTTCTTCTCCTTCATTTTGTACCCCCCCTCAAAGAGCCCCCTTCCTCCAACTACCTGGTGCCAAGAAAATTGAAATTTGGGTTGTGTCTACATAAGCTTTCTGGGCATCATCTTCCCCAGTGCCACAGGTCCAAGGTGGCAGCATACTCCTCTGTGGCAATACCTCTCCTTCAAGGGCTGTTCTATGTTCATTTAAACCAGATTTCACCTTTAAAGGAAGGTGCAACCCTCCCTGCCCCCAACTCTCTCATTCTATTCTCTATTCTACCAGTCATTCTGTTCTTTCCACTACTGAATCCATATATCTCTGTACTCATCTATTTTCCTGCTCAGGCTTCTCTCCATCTTTTTTCTCCTCCTCCTTTTCCTTTCCTTACACTCTTCCCATGGGTCTGCCTGGTCCCTGCCCCACTTACCTCCACACTCCTAAGGATGTCCTCTGGTGGGTCCTCAGAGGGCACAGGGAAGGAGCTGGGCAGCAGCAGCTCACATGTGGCCACTGCCTTGACCAGCATTGTAAGAGAACTGGACGGGAAGATGACGTAGAAAGTGCTGGTGGGACCATTCTGGCTGGGTCCTGGACTTGGAGGCTCTCCTTTGGCCAAGAGCAGCCACTCTCTTTTCTAAAATAAGGAAACACACAAAAACATGCTCAACTTGACCCTTGTCTTTGGCTGCCCCTGAAGTCTTAGTATTACATAGGCCACAAACAGGGTCCACTGAAGGAGGCAGGGAGACAAAAGCCACTCTTACCCTGGCACTGAGCAGGAGAAATTTTATGTCATTTTTGTACAGGCCATTTCCTTCCCCCTCATCAAAGCCTGGCTGGGATGTGTCATATTGGACATATGGGATATATTGGAGACATGTGCGTCAAAAATGCTCCTCCTTCCAAAAGGGTGATTGTATCCTTTTCTGGCCAGCACTCCCCAATATGAACTGTTTACTCCATTGGAAAGCAAGCACCTTGAGGGTAGGGGCTGTCTCCCTTGTGCATTTGTATCCCCAGTGCTTAGCATTTAGTAAATGCTTGATAAATGTCATTCATTCATCCATCCATCCATCTATTCATTCAATAGAGTGGCTCTGGCCAAAAGGCCAAAGGAGAAACAAAGTAGGAAGCTCGGAAGCCAGGCGGGTAAAAGTGGTGTTGTTGTTTGTCCTTTTTCTCAAAGACGACCATGACATCATGGAGGTGATGCCATGACATGTGAGAGAATTGGATTTTTGTGAGAACACTCTAGCAATTGAGAGGAAATCTCATTTTGGTTTCTAGCTCTGCCCCTAACCCATGGTATAACCTTAAACAAGTTACTTCCCCTCTCCTGGCCTTGTTCTTTTCCTCTGCAAAATGAAGGTGCTCCTCAAATGCCCCTTTCAGCTGTTCAAATGGGAGCTGGATGCTCACTTTTGGGGGGTATTATGGTGGGGATTCCTTTCTATTCAGTTACCATTTGAACTAAATTCTGTCTGAGGGTCCTTTCAGCTGTGAAATTCTAGGATTCTGACCTTTCATAATTCTGTGAAATATGGTGTATATTGCCTGATTCTCCACAGAAGGAAAATCTGAGAGGTGAATGAAGGGAGAATTCTGCAAAGTGTTGTGTGTCCGCTGTGGCTAGAAAGCCATGACAATCTTGGAGATTAGCAGCATACAGCAGAGAGAAGGATTGACAGGCTTAAAAATGGCCTTTCCAGGAGTCCAAAATGGAAACACAAATGGAAGACAGGTAATTTTCTATAGCAATTTCTAGGGCAAATTCATCAAGGACAGCAAGAGAACTGCCAGATACAACAACTTGTAGGATTCCAACTATTTATTTTTTTCTGGTTAGGATGATCACCAAATATATCTGCTGCAAAGGCAGTTGGTCTTTCTTCTAGAAAAGGGCCAAGTAAAGCCTTTTCACACTCTGGTTTTTTAGAGAGGATAAAGGAAACAGTGCGCAAAGAAGCCAAAAGAAAAAAACATTTGTAGGGCTGGATGATGGCTTGGATGAGAATACAAAAGGCATAACAAACACACTTGAGGCTACCATAAGGCAACAGGCAGAGAAGGAAGAAGGAGAGAAAAAGTGAGCAGTGATGTAAAGAATGACAGGATGAAACCACATGATCTGGAGTTTGGAACTAGGGGCTGAATCCTGAAAAAAGAAATGCAAAACTTCCTTCAATACTTTGGGGACCTTGAAGAATGTAAACTCCTTGAGGGCAGGAACTTTCATTTTTGAGGCTTAGCATGGTGCCTTGTACGTAGTAGGTAATGGTTGAGTATTTGTTTAAGTGAGTTGGATCCATGGTTCCATCAGCTCCTTCTACCATAGAAATCCAAGGCCTGCTGCACTAGAGAAGGAAGTTTCATGACTTGTACTGGTGCCTTCCTCTATTCCTCCCAATTCTTCTAGTGCTTTGCCTGCGGGTGAGCTCCCCGTCGCCAAGCTAGGCTGCTGTTTGTGTGACTGGGGCATGATCCACTTCTGGGCACGTACTCATCGATTTTCCAGCTTGATAGGACCTACCAGAGCTCTTCAGAATGTTCATTAAAGCAAGGGCTCTGTCTTGGTCATTCTTCAAGTCACTGTTTTGGCTCTGCCCGTCTTGGTCATTCTTTATACACCCAGAAAATAGCTTAGTTGACTGGTTCAGTAAACAATGACTAAATGCTTGACTGATCTCTGTCATAATGAGGTATCAGGGAAGACCTTGAGTGGAGGAGATAAACAAGAATACTTGTCCAGGAATAGAATGGGGGAAATTTTTATTGAAGTTTATATGAAAAAGTCCTGGGAGTTTTTATTTCTTGTAAGCTCTATATGAACCTACGCATTTGAGATGACATTCGATCTTGTCTGAACACATCTTGAATACTGTGTTCAGTTCTGGGACCCACTGATAAGTTACAGTGTCCAGAAAAGGGAGAAGAGGCTAGTGAGGGGGCCTGGAAATTGTATTGGATGAGGAAGAGACGCTGGAGAAGGTGCAAGAATGAAGTAACCCTAGAAGAACCTGCCAGAGGCCCGGAAGTGGAGAGAGAACTAAGGCTCCTCTGGAGAACGTAGCAGTAATAATAATAACAATAAATAATCGCTGATATAGCACCTATTCTGTGCCAGGCACTGCGCTGAGGGCTTCACAAGTGTTGTCCCTACAACCCTGGGAGACAGGTGCTGTTGTTATCCCCATTTTATAGTTGAGAAAACTGAGGCAGATGGAAATTAAGTGACTTGTGCAGGTGATACAGCTAGGCTGGATTTGAACTCAGACTTCCCTGACTCCAGGTCCAGTGATCCACTCTGCTACCCAGCTGCCTCCATATTTCTTTAAAAGTCTATAGGGTGTCTGAGTTACTGAGCTCAGCCTGGCAAATTATGAAATTTCTCTCAAGCTCAATCACTTCTGCTTGTCTGGCTTTTGTTGACCCTCTCTCAGCCCCGGGCTCGCTTCCTTCCTCGATTCTGCTGACTTGCCCTCCGAGTATAAGATCAGCCTCTCGCCTCTGTCCCAGACTTTGTAGGACACAGAGGTGGAAGGGAACTTGGAAGTCCATCTAGTCCAACCTTCTTATTTTACTGATGAGGAAGCAGGCCCAGGGAGGCTAAGAAGGGTAGTATCTGATGTGATCTCTTTTCCCAAGACGCTGTTTTTGAGCATCTGGTAGCTGATCTGTTCCTACTTAGGAGACCTCCCTGTCCTCTCTCTGGCACTTTAGGACTCACACCATGTGCATGGAAGCTCTTGTCTTATCTTGGCCCTTATAGTATGACACTCTACTACCTTTCAGTTGGTGCCAGGGAAGACTTCTGGCCGGTCGCACCTTTCTGTCCATCTCTAGGAGCAGGAACAGGGAACAGGATACCCTACAGGTTGACACAGATCATTTTCCTTAAACAGTTGTTCAGCTAGCTATGAATCTATTTAACTGTATTGTCATTCAGTCCACATTTTTTCCATTTGTCCATAAGGGCACCATGAAAAGACTACTGAATATTTTCCTGAAGTCAAGCCACCCTAGATTTATGATCTATCAACCTAGTAATCCTGGCTGAAAGAGGAATGAGGTTTGTTTGGTCTGAAACATTCTGAGATGTCCTAGTGATTGGTGACTGCAGACTGTCTGATAACCTAAGAGAGACAGAAGGCTTCCATGGGCCAGTGATTCCCTAAGTCCATCCCTCTGCCCTCTCTGAAAACTGGGATACCATCTGCTTGTCTCCGGCGCTTCTTCCTTTCTCCCTGATTCTCAATAAGTGCTGACAAAGAGGACAGAGTAAGTTTCTTCAAAATTAATCTGAGGTCAGAGACTCAAGTTTATTTCAAGTTACAGGGCCTCTCTTAGGATGTTCTTTTTGGGTTTCGATTTCCTAGCACAATGTTGGTTCTTGCCTTTCTTTGTTGCCAGATCGCTGCCCTTGTCAGAGAAGACAGAAGCAAAATCAACTCAGCTGTTTATTAACATTACTCTTTCTTCCTCAAGTGGTGGGTCTGTCACTTCCTTTTTGTTGGCTTAGCATTATTCTCAAACCTCAGCTCATTAGGGACTTCAGCTTGCCTGACAATATTTTTACAGCTGACGTGGTGAAAAGAGATCTGGATGTGAGGCCAGAAGTCTTGGTGTGAGTTGGATCTCCACCCTTCATTAGCTTGTGACCATAAACTCTGTTTAATCACCTGCAAAATGGGGCTCGTAATACAGAAAAATAAAAGGGAAAATGAGATCAATATTTTGAAAGTGCGTTGTAACCACCAAACCTTGATGTTAGAGGTCTTAAAGTTGAGGCTGAACACCCACTTGTCAGAGAGGCCGCTGTGGGGGAGGAGGCCAGCCCACCGAAGCCCTTTAACAGGAAGTTTTAGGTCTCTGTACTAGAAAAGGAGTTGCTTTTCGGCCTTCTGAGCCCAAGATGAAGTGTAGTCATCCACACAGGTCACTGTTGTCCTTGTTACAGGTCTGTGCCACTCCGTGTAGGCTTTTGTGCTTGGGTGCCCTTGCTTGTGGCTTTTGCACATGCCCTTTTATGTTTTTTGGAGGGAGCAATGCCCTTTTAAAACCGGACCTCTCTGGGCAGACGGACTGTGGCTCTACATTGATGCAGGGCTCTCCTTTCTACTTCTACATCAGATCTCCACTTTGGTCAGTCTGGAGAGGCATCTGGACTAGGGCCCCTAATGGCAGAGCGTGGATCTGAGACAGAGCTTGTTGGGCTAGGCTGGAGAGGAGCAGACAAAGGAGGAGGGGTGATAAATAATAAAGAAAATTACAGTAACAACAACAATAATGATGACAGCTCAGATTTCTTTCTATTTTTTTTGCAGGAGGGAAGGCAGGGTGCCACTGGGGTAAAGTGCCTTGCCCAAGGTCACACAGCTCGTAGGTGTGTCAAGTGTCTGAGGCCGGATTTGAACTCAGGTCCTCCTGACTCCAGGGGCTGTGCTCCACTCACTGCACCACCCAGCTGCCCCAGACAGCTCCTATTCTATAGCACCCTAATGGTGTACAAAGGCACTTCCCCTATGGTGGTGCAGGTACTCTTATCCCACTGAACAAATCAGGACTCAGAACACAGAGGTGAAGATGATCTGCCAACAATCCAGCTGTGTACACTGATGCTATCTTTCCCTTGGGCAATCTATCGAATAGAATGGTGGGAGCTTGGGAGCAGAGATTCCCCCATTAACACACAGAGAGGGCTCATTGCTGGCAGAGAGCCAGCCAGCTCTGCTGTGTAGACATACCTGCCACATCCGATGTGGAGAGAAGATCAGGGAAGAAATCATTATAGCAGCACCTGGTCCCGCTCATCCTCCTGTCCTCTAGCCACAGTCCCTTCGGCATATCTGGCCTACCTGACTACAAGGACTACCTTTTACTGAATTACTTGAGAACAGACATATCAATCTAAACTACCGATGGGCCATTCAAGACTCCTCCACACCACAGCCAGCCCCATCCTTCCTTCACCCCAACTAAGCCAGCTGCAACTGTACTTGCTCCTGCTCCTGCTGACTCTTGATATTAACAGCGGGGTGGGGAGTGGTAGTGAATATGCAGGGAACCATTTGCTTATGGCTAAAACTTTAGGGACTCTGCTCTCTAAAGCTCAGGTATCTCTGCCCTTAGTGTTGGTATGCTAGGATTGATTGTCACATTTTACCAGATTCACACTGGAAGCATGAGCATGAATGGAGAAATGAGTAGTCAGATTTAGGGCTCTGGGAAGATTGCCATGGCTTATGTGCAGCGCTTGGGTCTTCCCTTCCTGTCTCCCTGCTGTACCTCCAGGCCAGGCACGTGGGACCCTCATATGCCCTGTCTAAGGGGGCACACAGTTAGAACCTGCCTGGCTTGAGAGTCAGGCGCAAAGCATATCTAAGAAAGCTATCTGAGCAGCTCTTTGTGTGTCCTGAGGTTTCTCTGGGAGAACTGTATATTATTTTAAAAAAAAAAACCATCAATAAGCATTATTAAGCACTTACTATAATGCCAAATACTATGCGAAATGCTGGGATCAAGGAAAGAAAGGCGAAATAGTCCTCCTAAAGGAGATCACATTCTAATGGAGGCTACAACATACATACAAATGACTAGGGATTCAGAGTAGTGGTGGGCAGCAGTCTGGGGGGGCCCAGCAGAGAGCCTGCCTGGCCTGAAGTTCAAATCTGGCCTTAGACATTTACTAGCTGTGTGACCCTGGGCAAGTCACTTAACACTGTCTGCTTCAGTTTCCTCCTCTGTAAAATGACCAGGAGAAGGAATGGCAAACCACTCCAGTATCCTTGCAAGAACCACAAGAGTTGGACATGACTTTAACGACTCAACAACATGTAGAATAGAGGTTCTACCAGCTGGTGCCCTGAGTTGCTCATTATTTCCTCCATGACTGAGGTCAATCTCCTTTCCCTGGGGAAGGTTATCTTTCAGCGGTCATCTGTTCAGGGCCTTCTCCCGCTCCCTCCTGCCGCCCCCCCCGGCCATTACAATGATCTTCTTCCAACACCGGCAGCCAGTTCAGGTGCCTTCTTCCCTCTCTTCCCTTCCTCCTTCCCTCCCTCCCTCTTCCTCCACTCCTTCCTTCACTCCCTCTCTCCTTCCCTCCCTCCCTCCTCCCTCTCACTCCCTCCTTCCTTCCCTCCCTTCCTTCTCCTTTCTCCCTCCCTCCCTTCCTTCACTCTTTCCTTCTTCTCCCTCTCTTCCCTTCCTCCCTCCCTCCTTTCTACATCTTACCTCCTCTGAAAGGCTTTCCTTATCACGTCATCCCTCAGATCCAGACACCACCCCCCCACCCCCACCCCCCGGGGCATCTGCACTCACCTGAACTCTCTGTGCGGCTTTTCCAGTGTTAGTACCTTGGTTTTGTCATGTACCTTTTCTACCTGTGCTCCTCAGGGAGCCTGGCAGGGTGGAAATGAGTTACCTCTTCTCACCCTCTGGCCTCCTGCTGCCTACTCTGCTGCCACCGATACTTGAGAGCTCAGTTTAACAAACCAGGGTTTCCAAGAGGTCTGACATTGATTCCAGGGACTCTGAACTCTCAGAAAGAAACCTAAAGACAGCTAGATCTACCCTAGGTGTAACAGACTCTCCTTAACTTCATGGGGGACACAGGTTGAACCAGGGAGTGTGTACAAGGGGGTGATGGAGTGAGGGCTGAGGCCTGCTTTGGGGCTGGGGAGGAAGTCTTGGTGACATGATTCTGTGGGGGCTGAGGGTGTCATGGCCTGGGGATGAGTGCATGGTAGAGTACAGCAGCAAACAGGTTTGACAGAGGACCTTGAGGTAAGGTACAAGGATGATAATCACCCACTGGGAAATGGATCTCTTTCAACCCTCCCCCAACAGGGCGTGGGGGGGAGGCAGACACCCTTTTGCCCCATGCTAGTTATGGCTCTGGGGATTGGTGTTGCTTTGGGGCTAATGCCTATTTGATGGCTGGTATTTCAGCCTTCCCACCTCTTGCCACCCAGTGACATGGGAACTTACCCGCAGGCTAGTGACACAAGCATGGAAACGTTCTGGTTTGTCTCTAGCTCATCCCAGTCCAGCTGCCAAACAACTGGTTGGTCTGATGATGAATGGGAGTCCATACGTCACCGACTCGCAGACCCCCACTGGATTCTAGAGCCCTGGGACAAGATGAAGCAGGGGACAGAAGGAACATTCTGTTGCTTCGAGGTGGGCCCAAATCCCAGTGGTCACCATGAGGGCTCAGACCCCACTCCAGATTGAGAACCATCTTCTCAGACACTCCTTGCACAGGCCCTGCTGAGGCTGCTGACGCCATGGCCCTGCTTAGCAGCCGTTATATGAGCAACAATATTTTCAAATATAAACACTTATAAGTGCAGAACAATGTGCTGGGTGTTGGAGGAGTTACCAAGTTTAAATAAGAGTGCTCATTGATATCAAGAGGCTATGGCCTACCAGTGCACTTTGTTATGCACTAGGGATATGAGAAAAACAAACAAAACAAAACAGAGTCTTTGGCATCAAAAACTTCATTCTATCTGGGGAGACAACACATATGCACTAAGTATGTACGAGTAAATATGGGATCACTTTGGGCAGCTTGGAGGGGGGATCAGGAAGACTATGCACAAATGGGCTTGAGCTGAGGATTGGAGAAAGCCAGGGATTCTAAGAGATGAAGGGGAGAAGGGAGGATGTTCCAGGTTCCTGCAAAGACTTGGAGCTGGACAATGCAATGCTAGGTGTGGGGGATGCCAAGAAGGTTGGTTTGGCTGGAATGAAGGTTGAGTAGAGTAGAGTAATGTACATGATCCAGAGGGAAAGGCAGGTACTGAGTATGTGGAAGTAGACATGATTCCTGAGCAGCTGAGAAAGAGGGAGAGAAGGGAGTCTGAGGGAGATGAGGGAAAGGCAAGGCACAAACTTGTGAATGGTGGACAGACCACCTCCCTAGAAGCTCCCTAGAGCTTCAGGCCCCACCCTGGCATGTCTCGCGATTCCCAGCATATGCAGCCCCAGACACTGCTGGTAATATTGCTTTTGCCTTGGTTGAGCTCAATTTCATTTGACTTCTGAGTTGAAGATTAGATAACCTTCAGCTCAACCATGACGATGATAATGTTACCAGGGAAGTTTGCTCTTAACAATCTCTGGGCTTGCAAATAGGATTTGAGGGACATGGTGAGGGTGGCACAGTAGATAGATGGCTAGACCTGGAGCCAGGAAGATCTGAGTTAAAGTCTGGCCTCTGACTTATTAGCTATAAGAAAGTCTAGGCAAGTCACTTCACCTTTCTCAGCCTCATCTATAAAATGGGCATAAAATAGCCCCTTCCTCCTGGGATAAAATGTGAGGGTAAGAGGAGATATTTGTAAAGTGCTTGCAAACCTTAAAGAGCTCTCTGTACACATGCTAGCTATTACTACGGCTGTTGATGTTATTGCTACACTAGCCTCTATGACTTCTTTGATTTTTATTTCACTGCTTGTTCTGCTAAATAAGATTGCTTGCTATCTGTGATTGTCCTTTGTATAACTAGCATTCATTATTAGAAGAAGGTAAGCTGGCAAGCTATGACCTCCCGGTCAAGGTGAGACTGCTTCCCAGAGTTACCGGGGTAAGGGACTGTTATTCTGGGTCTCTAAAAGAGTATTATACTTCTAGATCGTTAATATTTGAGGTGTTGTATATAGATATAATTCTAGCCCAGTATCTTCCTTGGGGACGGGACAGTGAAGGAGTAAGCATGAAGCCATGGCTGTCCTGAATGCTGCATACCCTCCGCTGACAGGTAACTGGTTCTCCTCCTCCTTTCCAAAATGCTGAAAATTGAAGTCTCCCTTGGAGAAGTAGAATAAGACTTTCCAGATCCCTAAGCATAGCTCTCTAAATATATCCATGGCCTACATAGGCCAAGCATTCTATAGTAAGATGTCCATCCATTTTTCTCTGTTACATCACAAAAGGTTCTACCCCGGGCATCCAATCAGGCAGGACTCCTGAGCTCTTTCACAGTATAGTATCTGTTGGCTGAGAATTCCAAGGTTACTGGAGGAAAGCAAGTGGCAACAGGGGGTTGGAGAGATCCCCAAATGAACCCACCCTGTGGTGCACAGTGCCTCACAAATAACTACGATTCAAGGGAAAATGTGGTAAAAGGTGTTTTCGACAAAATGCTCTGAGGAATCTGAGGAGAGAGATCACTTCCATCTCAGGGTAGTCACAGATAGATTCATGGAGGAAGCAGCACCTGAGTTGGGCCTAGAAGAAGGTGAAGCTGGGGAGGAAAGAGCTCCCTGCAGGGCCTGGGAGGAGTTTGAGCAAATGAGAGGGGCTGGGAGAGGCCTACATGGAACAGAAGAAGGTCATTCAATTGGACTGGAACGTAAGACTACACTAAGAAGGGTAAAATGAGACAAGGCTGGCAAGGTGGGTTTGAGCCAGATTATGGAGAGGCCTGAATGACAGTCAGAAATCGATGCTTTGTTTAATGGGCAATGGGAATCTGTAGAATAACAGTAACATGGAAAAGATGAGCTGATGGTAAAAGCTGACACCTATTTAGGGCTTTAGGATTTGCAAAGCACTTTGGGTACAACATCTCCCTGGAGACTTGTGAGCAGAGGAGAGCTAAGTGATCACTGTGGTTAGAAAGATTACGGAGGCAGCGTGTGTACCAGTGATAGTTGTGTCCTAGGACTACACACATGGAAAGAGATACTTCCACAGGGAGAGCATGCAGACATCACAGCCCTCCCCCTCCTCCCTACCCCTCCCCCGCTCCCAAATCTGAAAGGCGGGTCAATGATCAGTGATTATTCCTCAGAGTAAATTAAAGGAAAGAAATGCAAGCAAAGTGATGGGGGACACTTCCCGGTGTCGCCATCACTGCTAGTGGCACCATCCAGTGCCCAGGGTTGGAATCATTCTCAACTCTTTCCCCTCCTTGTGCCCAGGTCATACAGTTTCTTTCTTGCAACAACTTATGGGGTCAGAGGATCATGGATTTAGCTTTGGAGGAGACCTATGAGATCATGTAGTCAAATACCATGGTTGCATAGACTGGGGAGGAGAAGTGACCTGTCTAAGGTCACACAGGCAGTAAGTAGCAGAGCTGAGGCTCTCCTACTTATTCCTTCTCCATTATTCCCCTTTAACCCTAGTCTAGTCCAGGTCCTGATCTCCTGCCTGAACTAATAGTTTGAGACGGCCAACGTTTCTGCTTTTCTGGTGGAAATTCTTCCTGCTGCTAAATGAGAGCAACAAGTCATTACTTATAAAGGTCACAGCCATGAATATAAATGAAATGGCTTCTGCTCCCCCTTTCACTTCTCACCTAGCAGCTACATGAAATATCTTCTCTTGAAAACCGCTAGGCCAGTGCCATTAAGGGACTGACTCCTGAGGAGACTGGAGGGAAACAAAAGCAACTTGAAGCAGGGTGGAAAGTTCCTTCATTCATCAGCATTTAGAATCGGGAACTGGAAGAGCCTTTATAGATCAACTTGTACAATCCCCTTATACAGGGGAAAAACTGAGGCTCTGACTTGCTGAAGGCCATAGAAAGTGAGGATTCAAAGCCAGGGGCTCTGATTCCAAATCCAGCACTTCTTCCACTCACTTGAAGCAAGCTGCCTTGGGGTGCTGTGTGCCTACACCCCTTCCTCTTGGCCCCCCCCCCCAGTCCCCCAGCCCCCAGTTCCCATCCAGCCTTCAGTGCTCGTCAATCTCCAGCCTCCTCACCACTTGCCAGGAGCCTGGACTCTTCATTTGATGCAGGGTACTGCTTTCCACACCACACCCTGGACTTGGCTCAGAGTATCCTGACCTGGCTCCTTCATACCCCAGGTGCACAAGCTTCATGGACTGAGTGCTCTGTTCCTAACCCTCAGGCTGGCGGTGTGCCTATATTGCCCTGAGGTCTGCAGCCTTTTTGAAGCAGAGATTCATGAGTCTGCACTGATGGGGGTTGGGGGTCTAGGGACACTCTGGTACCTTACTTGATCACTCGGAGTCTGTAACATGATGCTGCTGATTGGGGGGGCCATCTGGTAGAAGGAGCTGAAGTCTCCTCTGGGGCTCTCTGCTGTGCCAGGGAGGAGGGCTGGGTTAAGAAGCCGCTCTTGAAGATCACATTTCAGACACACTGCAATAAAACAGGCATCAGAAGGAAGGCTTGTGGGTCATAGCCTCCCTCAGGGCATGCAATTAGGAGACATTAACTGCCACCCATTCCTCTTTCACAGTTCAAAGAACACACAAGCCAAGGGTTGGGCAGCAGGTTGGTGAGGGAGAGAAGGAACATTGCTGCCTAAAGGCAGGACTCATTTGGGAGGAGTAGAGGTGTATATGACCCTTGCAGCTAGGGTGTCCTCACTCCCTCTGGCTTTAACAGCATGATCACTTTGATGGGTAATGAACTGGCACAGTGGAACCCTGTATTTGCTTGGCACTTATGCGAGTGATCTGGCTTTTTAATCTGTCTGTGGGGAACACATCTTCTGTGTGAGAGGAAGCCAACACCATAACCTGCAGTGGGGCCCTTTGCCAATTACAGTCAGAACTTTGCTCGTGCAGCCGCCTGTGGCTGAGTTCCTGTAAGGCAGCAGAAATGGGAAGGCCTGGAAAGCAGAAGCCGGGGAGTCAGCTGATGGCTACCATCTCACTGTGGGCTCTTGCTGGGACAAAGAAGGGAAAACAAGGTCTGGAAATGCTTTATTTTTAAACTGTTCCTGGCCAGAAGAGTTGTCTGTCCATGACATACCCAGGGATGAAAAGTTCTTAGGACTGGCCAAGAGGAAGGATCCAAAAGAAGGATGGATTGCTGCATTCTCCTGAGGGCTGGCCATTCGTGCTCTACCATGTTCTCATCTTTTTTTCCATTTAAAAATTAAAAAAAAATTATTTGTAATTTTTTGTTTCAAACACACCACACAACTTTCTGCTGATCTCAGTGTCTTCCTAATTGTATGCCCCACAATCAGGAAAGCAAAACATTAAAAAAAGTGATCAGACTGATTGTACATGCAATTTTACATTAATAATTTTGTCTGTTAAAAGAGTGGGTACATGCTGTTTAAGTACGCACACTGTCTCATATTTTTAATCTGAATTCTGTTGCTAATAAAAGTGATCTTTATTTACATAGTCATAGTAATTGTGTCTATTTTTCTTTGATTCTGCTTTGATCATGCTGCATTGCTTTATATGATTCTTACTATGTTTCTTTGAATTTGTCATTTTTTGTCATTCCTTATGATGAAATAACATTTTCATAGTTATATACCACAATATGTTCAGTCATTTTTCAATCACTAGATATCCTGTTTGTTTCCAAGTTTTTGGCTGCCTTTGTAAATAGCTCTACTAGACATATCTTTTGGCAGGTAGGTTTTTTCCTTGTTGTCCAAATCTCCTTGGAGGTAGAAACCCAATATTGACATCACTGCACAAAGGTTATAAACCGTTTTCTAACTTTTCTTGCATAATTCTAAATGGTTTTCCAGAATGGTTGGGTAAATTTACCGCTCTACAAGCAGTAAATGAGTATGGCGGGTGGAGGAGGGGGGTAGCCCAGAAGGAGGATACCACACACTCTACCAACCCTGATTTTTTTATCTTTTACAGTCTTTGCTGATTTGACTAAAAGGCTACATTAGCTGCTTTAATTTTTACTCTCTGATTATTTGGGAATCTGAGCACTGTTTTATATGATTGTTGATGGTATAGCCTTAGTTTCTTTCTTTTTTTTTAATAGCTGTAGTTTCGAAACTACTTCGCTTCTTTACCCTGGGAATTTACCCGACTGATAGCTACACAGAAAAAAACAGGAACTGAAGGGCTGGAGTTGAATTTGCTGGAGCATCTGCCACGGGGTCTTTTGAAAACAAAGTCACCTCTTCTAATCACTCCTGGCGAGTGGGAGAAACATAGTTAATATGTTTGCTATATGGTATTGGGCAAGGGTAGACATCATTGCACTACAGATATTTTATTTGAGAAAATAATTGGTGGGCACTGGATGTGGTGTACACTGAATCCCTTTGCAAAAAATGGAATTGATTATATTTTAACATACGGGAAACAGGACTTGTCATGAAGTAAAAGCCATCCTTAAATGGGCTGTCTGAGTATAGCCAGAATGTCAACGTATTAGAGCAAAGATTCTAATTAGTAAAGAGCTAGAAGAAGAATGAGAAAAAGATAAGGCACATAACTGAAACAAAATTAATCTGGAACTATTTACATAAAGAAGTGATAATGAAAAGTGTGTAATAGAGAGAAGAAATGACATTGACATGTATTATATTTTTCTATCAAACTTTAACCAATGCAAATCAATTGTCATAACAAGAAGACCCTGTCAGCAAACAATTGACTTACTGTCAGCTTGAGAGAGATGGAAGGCAAAGTAATACCTGTTTAAGATGTGTGTGCATATACATACACATATATATGTATATATATTCACTTGTAAAATCTTGTGAAGGACGATGGTTAATTATGAACAATTCAGTTCAGTTCAGTCATTTCCAGCTGTGTTTGGTTCTTTGTGATCCCATTTCAGGTTTTCTTGGCAAAGATACTGGAGTGGTTTGCCATTTCCTTCTCTAGCTTATTTTACAGATGTGGAAACTGAGGCAAACAGGGCTAAGTGACTTGTCCAGGATCACACAGCTAGAAAGTGTCTGAGGCCTGATTTGAACTTAGGGGATGAGTCTTCCTGACCCCAGGCCCACTATTCTGTACACTGTGCCATTTAGCTGACAAGACTGTTATATAATTTTTCCAGCAGTTTTTGAATATTACTCTTTGGAGTAGTTTTAGGTTTATTAAAAACTAGGCTGCATGAGGCATTTCTTTCTAAGTCTTGCTTATTTTATCTATTCCACTGTTCAGTTTTTATATTTAATACCATAATCTTAATAATTACTACTTTAACGTAAGATCACATTAAAGGCCAAACCCCTTCATTCCTATTTTTGTTTTCCTTGATATTTTTGACCATTTACACTTCCATAGGCTAGCAAAGATATTTAATACACATTTTATTGTTAATTTAACTTATATTTCTCCTACCTCATTTTCCTAGTTTTTGTTAGTAATATATGGAAATGTTAATGATCTTTTGTGTATTTATTTTGCATCCTGCTACTCTACTAAAGCTATTGATTTTCTCTTTTTGGTTTATTCTCTAGGATTTTCTAAACCAACCATGTTATATTAAGTCTTTTCTTTACTCTATCAGATCCTCTTATTATTACTCCCCACCACTGTACTGTTTTTAAGCAGCAGGGAAAGTAGGGCCCTACTTCCTGATTCCAGGCCCAGCCCTCTATCCACCATGCTACCTAAATGTCTCAGCAAGGAAAGGAAGAGAAAGGAAAAGAAAGTTTATAAAAACTAACTAGCATATCTAAAAAGTCTGTTATAGTCAGTGCTACACATATGTGGAGGCATCTTCTCCTATCTTGTTTTGAGGCCAAGCTTAGTTAAGATAATTTCAGAATATTCAGTTTAGATTTTGTTTTTGTTCTTTCCATTGTGGTCATTGCAAGTGTTGTTTTTCAGGTTCCCTTTGTATCAGTTCATCTAAGTCTTCTTATGCTTCTCTATATTAATATTGTTCATTGTTTCTTATAGCAGTGATATTTAATTAGATTCATTCCCTAATCAATGAGAATCAACTTGTTTTTTCTTTTCTGACATGAACTGTGGTCTGCATCTTTGAGCCATAGCTGCCTCAAGTAGTTTATTTTTTTTTTATTTCTTAATTCAATTTTATTTTAGTTTCAATTCTGGATTCTGTCTCTCCTCCCTCCCCCTCCTACACCTACTGAGAAGGCAAGAAAACCAAAATCCCTTATAAACATGTATTGTCATGCAAAACATATTTCCTTATTAGCCATATTCAAAAAACAAATAAAGAAAAAGAAAGAGAAAAAATAATGCTTTAATCTGCATTCTGACTCCATTACTTCTCCATCTGGAGGTGAACAGTATATTTCATGATGAGTTCTTTGGAATTTTAGTTGGTCACTGTGTCTTTCAAAGTTGATTATCTTTACAATATAGCTGCTATTATATAAATTATTTTCTGAGTTCTGCTCACTTCACTTTGTATCAGTTCATACAAGTCTTCCCAGGCTTTCTGAAACTGTAGCCTTTGTCAGTTCTTACAGTATAAACTATATTCCATCATGATCACATACCACAACTTGTTCAGCCATTCCCCAATTGATGGGCATCCCTTCAGTTTTCAATTCTTTGCCACCACAAAAAGAGCTGCTGTAGTTATTTTTGTACATTTGGGTCATTTTCTTGTTTCTTTGTTCTCTTTGGGGCATAGACCCAGTAGCAGTATTGCTAGGTCAAAGGGTATACATACTTTAATTACTTTTTTGGATATAGTTTCAAATTGTTTTCTAGAACAGTTGGATTAATCCACAGCTCTACTAATAATGCAGTAAAGTCCTGATTTCCCAATCCACTCCGGAATTTTTTATTTTCATTTTTTATCACCTTAGCCAATCTGATGGGTATGAGACGAAACCCCAGAGCTGTTTTAATTTGCATTTTCCCAGTTATTATTACCATCTGGAGTATTTTAAAAAAAAAAAAACATGGCCATTAATAGCTTGGATTTCTTCGCCTGAAAACTGCTTATTCATAGCCTTTGACCATTTATCATTTGGGGAATGGCTCTTTTTCTTCTAAATTTGACTCAGTTTCCTCTATATCTTAGAAATACTCTTAGAGCCTTTCCCCCAAGATAGCGCCAAAGGCAAAGAAGGAAGCCGTTGTCCCCGCCAAGGCCAAGAAGGCAGTGTTGAAGGGTGTCCACAGCCACAAAAAGAAGACCCAAGACACTAAGACTTCGAAGGCAGCCCAAATACCCTCGGAAAAGTGCCCCTCAGAGAAACAAGCTGGATCACTATGCCATCATTAAGTTCCCCTTGACCACTGAGTCTGCTGATACCTGAGTAGCCAGCTATTGCTAGAAATACCCTGCCCCCAGCCCCTAACTACAAACCTCAGTTTGCATAATAAAGAGTGGACTCAGACCTTTTGGAGTCTAGTCCCTGGGCTCCGTGACTCCTCCAAGGAATGTCAATCCCACTTAACGATAACCAGTCAGAATCTGTGATCTGTCAGAACCTTTGTTCCTGTACCCCCACACCACCCTGTGACCTGGCATGTAAATCTCTTATATAACCCACACCTTCACCTCAAAATGGGGCCATTGATTTGGGTAGCACTCCAATGGCCGCCAGCTAATAAATTCTCCATTTAAAACTTATACTCTGTGGAGTGTCTCACTCGCTTCTGGTACCACACTAAGAAGGAGATTGAAGACAACAACACCCTAGACATCCAAGCCAACTAGCATCAGACGAAGCAGGTGGTAAACAAGCTATATGACATCTACATGGCTAAGGTCAACATGCTGATCTGGCCTGATGGAGAGAAGAAGGCCTACGTCCGACTTGCTCTAGACTACGATGCTTTAGATGTTGCCAACAAAATTGGAATCATCTAAACTGTGTCCAGCTATCCCACTCCACCTACAATAAAAAGTTTTCCAGTATAAAAAAAAGAAATAATCTTAGAAATACCTTAGAAATCTTTATCAGAGAAACTTGTTACAAAGATTTTTTTTTGGCCAGTTTTCTTCTAATTTTAGCTGCATTGGTCTTGTTTTTGCAAAATGTTTTTAGTTTTATGTGATAAAAATTATATGTTTTCCCTCTTGTGTACATCTATCTGTCTTACGTGGTCGTGAACTCTCCCTGTATCTATAGATCTTGCAGGTAATTTCTTCCATGTTCTACTAATTTATTTATGATGTCACCCTTTGTATCCAAATCATGTAAAATGGGTTATCTACTTGTAACATTCTAATTTTATGATTAAACCCCATTTCACTCCCTTCCCTTCTTGCCCACACCAAAGCTAGATCCTGGGATTGTCCTTTTACTGATGTAATCTTAAAATTTTTTTCCATTTATTTTTTTCCGTAGGTATACCATATAAACATGTCATTTAAGAATCACTTTCACTTCCCCACTTACTACCTCTTTGTTTGATTAACCTTTATTTGTGGTACTTAATTTCAAAAAAAATTATTAATTTCTCCCAGCACCTTCCATTTAGTCTTACTGATGTTCAAATTCTGTTCCCTTTTTAAGAGATTCTTTCCTTAAATTCTTAGCCTTTGTTTTTTCGGTGACCTTTATGCCAGTTTTGACTTAAAAGTTATAAAAATATTTAATGGTTCCTTAAGAATGTTAACACTTAATCCTTCTTTGCATTCAATTCCAGATCACTTCAGTTAAATTTCATCCATTTCACCAATTTTTATGTCAAAGGTTGTTCCCAGTTCTGGATATCTCATCAGGAAATGACTGAAGTTTATGATATTATAAAAGAATCACTTTTCCCATGTTGGAATAGCCTTAGTTTTCCAGGATTGTTAATTTTGTAGATTAATTTCCCTTGTTTTTCAGCACCTTACACTCTGGCTTCTTTCATTTGTCTTCGCACCATTTGAATAGGTGCTTGCTGATCTGTAGCTCGCTTCCTCTTGGCTGCTTTCAAGACTGTGATTTTCTCCTTGATTGCTAAGCTCTGAAATCTGGTAGCTATATTTCTCTTAAACTCTCTTATGTTGGCAGCCTATGGATTCTAATAGATTTGTTCTCTAAATTCTGTTTTCAATACATCTGGGCAGTTTCCTGATATAACCTTTGGCTGTGAGCTTCTATGTATTTTTCTGAGAGACCCATAATTCTCAGATGTACCTCTGTTGCTCTGGTCTGTAGAGACTGGTAGTCTCCTTTCATATTTCTCTCATCAAAGGAAATTAAGATTTCATTTTGGCCAGAAGATGGAATGAATATTTGTGGAAAAGGTATATAACATAGAAAAGACTGCTCATAGCAGAACAGTACATGGTGAAAAAAGGTGAGTAGAGGGATAGGCAGGGAGAATGAGTTCAGATATAGGAGGAGGTAGAAGGGGAAATGGGTTTTGTAACTATGGCTATTCTATCCTTTCCAGTGCGCTGACCATGGACTATCATAGAGAAGACCTCCTGAAAAAAGCTAAAACAAAAAACCAGAGTCAGGGAATCCTTTTTTCTCTTTGTGGTCTGTTACCATTTTTCCATCTGGCCTTAGAAGTAGTCCTACCCCCACAACTGGAAATTAAAAGGATGCCCATCAATTGGGGAAGGGCTAAACAAGCTGTGGTATATGATTGTGATAAATATTATTGTGCTATAAGAAATGACAAGCAGGATGATTTCAGAAAAACCTGGAAAGACTGACATGAATTGATGCCGAGTGAAGTGAGCAGAACCAAGAAAACATTGTTCAGAGTAACAGCAATATTGAACGACGAAGAACTGTGACTGACTTAGTTATTCTCAGCAATACAATGATTCAAGACAATCCCAAAGGACTAATGATGAAGAACTATCCACCTCCAGATAAGTAACTGATACTGTCTGAATAGAGATTGAAGCATGCTATTTTTCACTTTCTTTTTATTTGAGTCTTCTTGTACAAAATAACTCATATGGAAACGTTTTTATATAACTGCACATGTATAACCTATGTCTGATTGCTTACCATCTCGGGGAGGGGGGGAGGGATAGAATTTGGAACTCAAAATTTAAAAAAAAATCAAATGTTAAAAAACTGTTTTAACATGTAATTGGGGAAAAATAAAATATTATATGTTAAAATTAAAGGAAAAAAGTAGGCCTACCCTTCTTTGTTCTTCACCTTTTTCTGAACACAGCTCAGTGTTTTTGTGTTGTCATCACTTCTTTCTTTTTTTTTTTTTTTGCAGCCTTGCTTCTTTCTTTGACAGTGTTCTTGTAGGTTCATCCCACTTCTTTTATTTATCCTTCTGATTTTTGTGCATGTACTTCTAAATGTGCCAATCAAAGAACTTTCTGTGAATCCCCCGTTTTATCTTTAGACAACTCCTCCTTTCCCCCTAATCTGTGATTGTGAATGGAATAGGACTAAACCTGCAATTCATGGGTTCAGGGCACTTCCGAGGAGTGAACTCCTTTCGCCAGGCTTGAGAGGCATCTTCTGTAGACACTGAGAGCTTAAGTGACTTGGCTAGAGGCATGTGGCCAACAAGGACTAGGGCTGGGACTCGGACTCCAAAGGGCGGCTCTCTACCCACTGCACCGCGCTGTCTCTACATCCGTGATCTTATTATTAGAGTTTTGTTTCTGAGAGTCTCATCTTTCCCAGGCATTTCCTTTGAGTCTCTGGTCATGTGACCTTATCTTTTCTCTGAACTCTTTGAAATCTGTACTCTGAAAGTCCAAGATGCAAATCTAGCAATGTACAGGATTCTAGCCAGGGTTCCAGGCACAGAGGAGACAGTGGTCAGGGAGAAAAGGACCCAAAGGAAGCTTCGGGCTCTGCCTGCTTCCACGCTCGGCCGCTGCCTACACAGTTCCTGTCATGTCCATATCACCAACTTCCTTGTTGCTCAGAATTAAGCTCAGAGAAGGAGTTCCCTTTGCTGCTTCCTCTCTCTTTTGAAACATGAAGTAGTCAGCAAGACGAGTCCAGACTTCCTCAGATGCTCTACTTTTAGGAGAAGAAATCTTCCAGCTGAAGCTTAGAGGGGAGGAGGCACCACAAAATTCATGGGTCTGTGCCACAGTGCACTGCGGTCCTTCACTAGATAGAAAACCAGTCGGTGTTCCACAAACCTACTGATGTTGGTGTCATATTCCAGCAATTAGAAATCATCATTCACTGCCTTGCCTGTGCTTCACCAGTATGGTACAGACTGATATTCAGAATGATGCTTCTGAAGCTCTATCAGCTTGTGACCCATATTATAAACAGAAAAAAATTGTGTTCAGCAAAATTTAATTAAAATAATTAATATTTCACTGTATAATAATAATTCATTTATGTAGCACTTAATGGTTTATGAAGCATTTTATCTCATTTTTTGATTATTTTCTTCATAAATCTTTTTAAATTGGGAAGCCATGTAGGGGATATATAGCAACTCTACTAATAATCAGAACTTTGGAGGTGCTAGAATCTCCCGTCCTCAACCATGCCATTTGCTGGCCTTTCTCTGATACCTCTCACCCAGAATCCAACACTATGCCTACGGCAGCCTTTCCTGTGTGTATATTGAGGGTACTGTACTTGGTTCTGATCTGGCACTGGAGAAGCTGCTGAAACACTGTGAAGGAAGAAGGAGATGGAGATGCTCTTGGTCTGTCCCACTGTCTTGAAGCCAAGCTTTGAAGAAACTCTCTATGCTCACAGTGTCATTTTCGATGATCTGAAGTTCAATGTCAATGCCCAGGATCGAACACTCTGCAAGAGATAGAAACAATTTCAAGTTCATTTCCTAAGTCTCCCACATAAGGTAATAGAAAACACTTAAATCAAAACACTGGTTGAGTATGTGACTCAAGGAGACAAATGACCATTTTTTTATTTGTGAAGCTTCCCAATAATTCATCGACATATCTTTTTCTAAGACCTACTATGTACCCAGAAATGTGCAGGTAGGAAAAATTTTGACAAGTAAATCAATAAGTATTTGTTAAGCTACAATTGCTTTGCTGCATTTTGCTCAAACTTTTCCTCATTACAAGGAAGCAATCAATGGGTGGGCATATTGGAAAATAATTCTGATGTAAAAAAGGCATAAAGAAAAGTTATCAGGAAAAAAATAAGGGAAAAACCAATCTACCGAGCACCTACTTTGTACTAGATATTGTGGAGGACTACAAAGGAGGAGAAAACAATTTTATGTCCTTAAAGGTCTTACAGTCTAGTTGGAAATCAGATATGACAGTTTCTAATTAAATTTGGGTGGTACATGTAACAAGTAAGTGCAGCACATCACAAAGGCTGCAGCAGTCACGGGATGTTTCACAGATAAGGTAGTACCACATTCATTCACTGAGTGCCTACTATATGTAAGGGACTATGGTAGGTATTGAATGGATAAAAAGGTTGTTAAAATATGGATTCTGCCTTCAGGGTGATGTTCCTACTTCATTCTTTTTGTTTCTCCATGTCATTCTCCACAATGACTATCCTAAGCCTTTTCCATTTTCCTCAAACCTTCAACCTCCTTGGGGAAGCTAGGTGGCACAGTGAGAAGAGCACCGGCCCTGGAGTCAGGAGGACCTGAGTTCAGATCCAGCCTCAGACACTTGACACACTTAGTAGCTGTGTGACCTTGGGCAAGTCACTTAACCCCAATTGCCCTGCCTTCCCCCCTCCAAAAAACAAAAACCTTCAACCTCCTATGGAAGGAAAGGGATGGGAATAAACATTATACAGTGCATAGTGTGTGCCAGGTATGTGCTATGTACTAACCTCTACCTCTACCCTCACTCTTAATAACAGGTGACTTAGCCTTTTACTTCATTAAGAAAACTGAGTTAAAAAAGAAAGGGAGCTCCTTCAACTCTCTTCTGGTCTTCAAAAATTCATTACCCATTTTTCTTTCTTTTTTCTTTTTTGAAGAAGAAAAGGAAAGGCAATTGGAGTTAAGTGACTTGCCCAAGGTCACACAGCTAGTACATGTGTCAAGTGTCTGAGGTCAAATTTGAACTCAGGTCCTCCTGACTCCAGGGCTGGTGTTCTACTCACTGCGCCACCTAGCTGCCCCCATTGTCCATTTTTCTGCTTTCATTCCTGTCTGATTAATTCAAGTCACCAGTCTCCAATGAACTATATCCCACGACACTAAAAGAAATGGTAGATATGATTGCTGAGTCATTGTTGGCTTTGAACTGTGAAAGATTATTGAGGAAGAGAGAGAGAGGTGTTGCAGACCCAGAGAAGGACAAAGGTTGTTTTGATTAAAAAAAAAAGAAAAAAGAAACCAGTAATGGAGAATGGAGATTACAACCTATAAATCTATGAGTTTGACTTGTATTTCTGGCAAAACTCCAGAATGTATTCACTTAAAGCTTTTTTTTTAATTAAGTTTACTTTAACTTCTGGTTGACTAGTATTTATTTTCTCTCCCTCCCACACACCCCCAATCAGAGAAAGGAAAGAAAACCCTTGTAACAACATGTATTGTCAAGCAAAACAAGTACCTGCATTATCCATGTCTCAAAATGAATACCAGTGGGTCTGGTGAATGCTAGAGATATAGTTGGCCTAGATTTCAGCAAAGTACATAGGCAGCAAACGACTAAGGATTTCAGACTCAATCCTCTAACTTTCCACTACATGTTTGATCAAAGTTTCTTACATTATTCTTATGGATATGACAGAGATAAGGAAGAACTTAGACATAGGAGGATTCAGAACTAGTTCAACGGCTGAAATGAAGACTGGTCAATGACGGATCAATGTCACCTTGGAAGGAGATCTCTAGTTGAATGCCTCAGTGACCTGTACTTGATCTTGTGCTATTCAATATTTCCTTTTATCATAAAGGCTTGGATAGTGTACTTACTAGATTTGCAAACCACTGGGTTGATCAGGGGTGTTCTTCAATCAGCCTGATGAGTTTATAGGGAGGTAAGCCTTTGGAACTTTTGATTTCATTTCTTTTATAGAGGGTGGATATGTCTACTGGTACCTCATTTAGAGGACAAAAGATATCTGCTTGAGTTTCAGTGAATGGGGCTACCCCAAGATGAACTGGTTGGTTTGGAACCATCCTTGGAGCTTTCCGGAGGTTGGTTTTCACTGATTAGAGCTGCCACCAAGATAAATGAGTTGGGTCCCACTTTTATTTGATGAATTATTTTGGGAGGAGCCAGGTCCTTTACTCTGGCCTCTTAGAGGCCAGACAGACCACTTTAGACTGTTTTTTGCCTTTTTCCCTTCTGCTATCCTTAGGGAGATAACGTAATACTTCAGCTCCCTAGGAGCTGTTAAAGGCAGCTTTGTGCCATGGCAGAAAGGTGCATGTGCTTTTGCATGGGGTAGGAGAATTTCTTCAATAATGTTAATTTTGGAGGTGATTTATAAGCAGCCCTTCTAAGTTAGAGAGCACTTAAATCTGGCCTTTTAGCCAAAGTAGGCAGAATCCAGGCACTCGCTCATTTGACCAGAGATGGGAGATTTCTTGGGCAGATACAGATATAGGGCTGTCTTATAAGAGAACCTAAATTCAGGAATCCAGGAATCTAGCCTCCTTGGATATCTCTCAGGGGGATTTCTTATGCAGCATGCTGCTGGAATCTAGTTTTTAAGAGGGAGAGAATAGATATTTCTCAGGCACCATTAACCTTGAGGTTAATGGCTTCAGAATAGCTTCTGAAGACCAAAAGTTCAGGTGCTAGCCTTTTATTCCAGGAAGGGCAATTTCCTAAGCATTGCGCTACTTTGAAAAAAGATTGTCCTTTTGGCCCAAGTATGGCAAAGGGCTAAAAGGACAGCATTGGGGAAACAGAAGCTCTGGATTTTACTCTCTATTATCGTCGTTATTGGGGTTTCTGTTTCCGAGGAGTACAAGCCCTCAAGATATGGCTATGAAATGCAACAGAGACTCATTGTAGTATGGGGTATTACCTGCTTAGCTTCCCAAGAGTCCAAACTACAGGGTGGTAGTGGAAGCCTAAGGGGGAACTGTGTGCAAAGGTGGGATCCACCTGAGAGAGGATAACTGTTTGTATTGCTTGTGAGCTACTGCAAATCCTTTGTGTGTTTTCTACATTTATTTATGGGCTTCTGTGAGTCCTCTGGCTGCCCCAAATCTGATAATGTATTTAATATCTTGAAAGCTTGTAGAGGTACTGAGGACCCTACCACCTAAATCAGCAGAGACCTAGGCATGAACTGTATATGCAGATTTCTGAGAATAAACTCTGGGCAGGGATTAAGAGCCAAGAAAAAGGGATCTTTTAGGGTAACGCCTAAGATTGGATCACATCCACAAGACTTCAGAGCTCCAGGCCCTAGTCACATGTAGACAATGCGAAGCTGGAAAAGATAACTAACATACTGAATGACAAAATCAGAATCCAAAAGAACATCAACAGGCTAGACTGATGGGGCTGAATGTATTAAACTTGGGTTCTAAAAATCAACTTTGTAAGTGTGTACACTGGTTCCCTCCTGCCCTTTATCTCTTCACACTCTCTAAATGCCACCAGCTTCAAAGAGACTTTTGTATAACCCTAATTATGTAAATAGGGCAGCTAAGGGGTGTAGTACATAAAGTGTTGGGCTTGGAGTCAGGAAACAGGAGTTCAAATCTAGACTGAGACACGTATTAGTTGTGTGACCTTGGGCAAGTCACTGAACTCTGTCTCAGTTTCTTCATCTGTAAAATGAGCTGGGGAAGGAAATGGCAAAGCACTCCAGTATCCTTGCCAAGAAAACGCCAAATGGGATGATAAAGAGTTAGACACAACTGAAACAACTAAACAACAACAGCAAATTATGTAAGCACAGCTCAAGGTCCATTCAGCCATAATCCACTCATGACCCCTAAACTAGCTCTTCAACACCCGAGCAGATACGGTGGCTGCTTGTAGTTCAGCAATGTTATTTCAATACATAACTAGGCAGGATTTTTCAGCACAGCTGTGCTTCACTGAAGTTACTACAATGTACATAATGATTATTCAACAAAAGATACATAGTTATGCAATACACAACAATACAATGTTTACTTGAATCAACTCTTGTACTGGAAAGCTGCCATCAAATTGTTTCCAAAACCCAGCCTCCTCAGTGCTCCTAGCAGAAACACTTAAACAAAACATCAATGTAGCCGAGATTACCAGTGGATGGCTACAAGTGGAAGCATCTTAATCACTGTAAAATGGCTACGACACAGATTGATAGCTCAGTACTTCATGCATTCCAGCTGGCTTCATCTTGTGGCCCTGTAGATACTTTCAGGCTCAGTTTGGAGGATTTAAGGAAACCTCCAATCCAGTGCCAAGATCAGAGCTGGGTGTGTTCATGAGAAGGGAAAGTCAGCTTGAGGACTCTAAGGAGCCCAGCACACAGCTATATAATACTGAAAGTGGCACTTCACGTAGGTCCCATGAAGGAGAACAATGGGTAAAAGGAGTCCTAGGTCCTCTGAGCTACCCTTTTGCCATATCATATGCTCTAAGCTGGAGGCTGCCCAGCCCTTGGACTCTGCAAGGACTTGTAGGAAAGAGTGTCTCCAAGTTTTGGTGAAGGGTGTTGGAGGATATTTTGTACCAACTATTCTTATGATACTACCTTGGTAAGTATCTCTTTGTTTAAAAAGCTAAGTTTAGCAAGCTAATCTATACCAATCAATGAGAGAATCACACCCATGGGAGTTAATGAGCTGTCACACCAGAAAACCATCTAGCTCCTCAGGGTTTCCTAGAATTCAGAAGGGAGCAGCATGTAGTGGCCTCCTGGCTACCCAGCCTGTCTGCATAAGGACAATGAACTGTCAGAGCCCATGCTAGACAAGGAACAGAAAAAAGAGGCACGCATAGAACATTTCAGATCTTCACTAAAAAATATGTAATAAATTCAATGTGTAAGTTTCAAAATTGTCCTGCTCATCTGTGTCACCCTTTAAAGCTCTTTCTTTTCTCCTCAATGTATTTTTTTTAATATTCTTTTTTTATTTTTTAAAATAATTTATTTAATATTTTTAGTTTTCAGCATTAATTTTCACAAGAGTTCGAATTACAAATTTTCTCCTCACCTCCACCCCCTCACCCCAAGATGGCACACATTCTGACTGCCCCTTTCCCCAGTCAAACCTCCCCTCCATCACCCCACTCCCCCCATCCCCCTTTCCTTTACTTTCTTGTAGGGCAAGACAGACCTCCACACCCCATTGCCTGCATATCCCACTTCCCAGTTGCATGCAAAAACTATTTTTTTGAACATCTGCTCTCAAAACCTTGAGTTCCAAATTCTCTCCCCTCCTCCCGCCCCACCCACCCTCCCTAAGAAGGCAAGCAATCCAACACAGGCCACACGTGCATCACCATGCAAAACCCTTCCACAATACTCATGTTGTGAAAGACCAACTACATTCTGCTCCCTCCCATCCTATCCCCCTTCATCCAATTCTCTCCCTTGACCCTGTCCCCCCTCAAAAGTATCTGCCTCTGATTACTTCTTCCCCCATCCGCCCTCCCCTCTATCATCCCCCCTTTTTATCTCCTTCCTCCTTTCCTGTGGGGTAAGATACCCAATTGAGTGTGTTATGTTATTCCCTCCTCAGGTCAAATCCGATGAGAGCAAGATTCACTCATTCCCCCTCACCTGCCCCCTCCTCCCTCCCAACAGAACTGCTTTCTCTTGGCACTTTCACGTGAGATAATTTACCCCATTCTATCTCTCCCCACTCCCTTTCCCAATATATTCCTCTCTCATCCCTTACTTTGATTTTATTTTTTTTAGATATCATCCCTTCATATTCAACTCACCCTGTGCCCTCTGTATATATATGTGTGTATATGTATATATATATACACACATACATATATATATATATACATACATACATATATATATATGTATACACACACACATATATTCCCTTCAGCTACCCTAATACTGAGGTCTCATGAATTATACATATCATCTTTCCATGTAGGAATGCAAACAAAACAGTTCAACTTTAGTAAGTCCCTTATGATTTCTCTTTCTTGATTACCTTTTCATGCTTCTCTTGATTCTTATGTGTGAAAGTCAAATTTTCTATTCAGCTCTGGTCTTTCACTGAGAAAGCTTGAAAATCCTCTATTTTATTGAAGGTCCATATTTTGCCTTGGAGCATGATACTCAGTTTTCTGGGTAGGTGATTCTTGGTTTTAATCCTAGCTCCACTGACCTCTGGAATATCATATTCCAAAGCCCTTTGATCCCTTAATGTAGAAGCTGCTAGATCTTGTATTATTCTGATTATGTTTCCACAATACTCAAATTGTTTCTTTCTGGCTGCTTGCAGTATTTTCTCCTTGACCTGGGAGCTCTGGAATTTGGGGACAATATTCCTAGGAGTTTTCTTTTTGGGGTCTATTTGAGGAGGCGATCTGTGGATTCTTTAAATTTTTATTTTACCCTCTGGCTCTAGAATATCAGGGCAGTTCTCCTTGATAATTTCTTGAAAGATGATATCTAGGCTCTTTTTTTGATCATGGCTTTCAGGTAGTCCAATAATTTTTAAATTATCTCTCCTGGATCTATTTTCCAGGTCAGTGGTTTTTCCAATGAGATATTTCATATTGTCATCCATTTTTTCATTCCTTTGGTTCTGTTTTATAATATCTTGATTTCTCATGAAGTCACTAGCTTCCACTTGCTCCAATCTCATTTTTAGGTAGTATATTCTTCAGTGGTCTTTTGGACCTCCTTTTCCATTTGGCTAATTCTGCCTTTCAAGGCATTCTTCTCCTCATTGGCTTTTTGCAGCTCTTCGGCCATTTGAGTCAGTCTATTTTTTAAGGTATTATTTTCTTCAGTATTTTTTGGGGTCTCCTTTAGCAAGTCATTGACTTGTTTTTCATGGTTTTCTTGCATCACTCTCATTTCTCTTCCCAATTTTTCCTCTACTTCTCTCACTTGCTTTTCCAAATCCTTTTTGAGCTCTTCCAAGGCCTGAGACCAGTTCATGTTTTTCTTGGAGATTTTTGATGTAGGCTCTTTGACTTTGTTGACTTCTTCTGGCTGTATGTTTTGGTCTTCTTTGTCACCAAGGAAAGTTTCCAAAGTCTGAGTCTGAATCTGAGTTCGTTTTTGCTGCCTGGCCATGTTCCCAGCCAGCTACTTGACCCTTGAGTTTTTCATTGGGGTATGACTGCTTGTAGATATAGAGTACTTTGTCCCAAGCTTGAGGGATTGTGCTGTTATTTTCAGAGCTATTTCTATACAGCAAGCTCTGCCACACCAGCGCTACTCCTCCCCCAAGAACCACTAACCTGGACTGGGATTCAGATCTTAAGCAGGCTCTGCACTCCTGCTCTGATCCACCACTTAATTCCTCCCACCAGGTGGGCCTGGGGCTGGAAGCAACTGCAGCTGTAGTTCTGTCCTCAGAGCTGCCCCCCTTTCACTCTGTCCCCCATGGCTTTTCCCACCAACCTTCTCTGTTGTCTTTGGTGTTTGTGGGTTGAGAAGTCTGGTAACTGCCACAGCTCACTGATTCAGGGTGCTAGGGCCTGTTCCACTCGGCTCCCAGTCTGGTTGGTCTGGGCGCAGCCCATGCTGGGTTCTGCTCCACTCTGCTCCCAGCTCTGTGGGATAGACCTTACCCAGCGACCATCCAGGCAGTCCTGGGCTGGAGCCCTGCTTCCCTCTGCTATTCTGTGGGTTCTGCAGCGGTAGAATTTGTTCAGAGACATTTTTATAGGTTTTTGGAGGGACCTGGGGGGGAGCTCATGCAAGTCCATGCTTTCCAGCCACCATCTTGCCTCCCCCCCCCGTGTATTCTTTCAAATGCTTCGCTAACACTCTCCTCCTCCTCTTCCTCCTTCTGTCACTATCTATAGCTCTAGGACAGCCAGGTGGCACCATAATGCATGGAATGCTGGGCCTGAAGTCAGGAACACTCATTTTCCTGAGTTCAAATCCAACCTCAGATACTTACTAGCTGGGTGACCCTGGGCAAGTCATTTCACCTTGTTTGCCTCAGTTTCCTTATCTGTAAAGGAAATGACAAACCACTCCAGAATCTTTGCCAAGAAAACCCCAAATGGGGTTACAAAGAAAAGTTCATGGCTGAAATGACTGAACAACAATAACAACAAATCTATAGCTCTATCCCCTCCCGCCCCACATCCTTTGTAACAAAAAAGCATAGCTAGGCAAAACCAATTCACATATTTGTCATGTTCAAACATTCAGGTTTTATTCAGCATCACTAGTTCATCACTTCTTCTTTTGAGGTGGGAAGCATGCTTCATTTTGTTTTTACTTTTTGGTTTTTTGGCAGGGCAATTTGGGTTAAATGACTTGCCCAATGTCACTCAGCTAGTACATGTGTCAAATGTCTGAGTCCGGATTTGAACTCAGGTCCTCCTGACCCCAGGGCTGGTGCTCTACTCACCGTGCCACCTAGCTGCCCCAAAGCATGCTTCATTATGGGTCCTCTGTCATTGTACTGGACAGAGCTCTCAAGTCTTTCAAGGTAGTTTTTAAAAAATCTTTTTTTGTTTTTCCTCAGTTACATGTAAAGACAATTTTTAACATCCATTAAATTTATTTTTGAATTCCAAATTTTCTCTCTTCCTCCCTTTTCCCTGAAACAAAAGCAGCTTGATATAGGTTCTGTATGTGCAATCATGTAAAACATATTTCCATATTAGTCATTTTGTGACAGAAGAAACAGACTAAAAGGAAAAAAACCCACAAAAATATAGAAAGTGAAAAACAGTATGATTTGATTTGTATTCAGACTTCATTAGTTTTTTTCCCTGGAGGTGGATAGCATTTTCCTTCCTAAGTCCTTCAGAATTTTCTTAGATCATTGTATTGTTGAGAATAGCTAAGTCACTCACAGTTGACCATCATACAGTATTGCTGTTACTGTGTACAATGTTCTCCTGGTTTTGTTCATTTCACTTTGCATCAATTCATATAAGTCTTATACACCACAATTTTTCCCATTCCCCAATTAATGAGAATCCCTTTGATTTCCAATTCTTTGCCACCACAAAAGAGTATAAGTATTTTTGTACAAATAGGTCCTCCCCCCCATTTTGACTATTTATGGAATGGCTCTCATTCTCATGTATTTGCATCAGTCTCCTCTATATCTTGGATATGAGACCTTTATTAGAGAAATTTGCTGCTGAGATGTTTTACTAATTAACAGCTTCCCTCTTGGTTGCAATTATCAGTCAGTCAACAAGTATTTACTAAGCACCCTACCATGTGCCAGGCACTGTATAAAGCGCAGGGGATTCAAAGAAAGGCGAAAGATAGTCTCTGTTTTCAAGGAGCAACAGTCCAGTGGGAGCGACAATGAGCAAACAATGGAAAAAGGAGACAGGGAAAGTTTTTTACAGAAGGAAGCCAGGGAAGTCAGGAGGTTGGATTGGGGAGGGAGAGAATCCCAGGCCTGGGGGACAGCGAGAGAAAGTGCTGGAGTCTGGAGAGGATGTGTCTTGTTCAAGGAACAGCTGGGAGGCCAGTATCATTGGATTATTTTGTCTGTGTGTGTGTGTAAGGTATAAGAAGACCAGAAACATAGGGAAAGGCCGGGTCATGAAGGGTTTTAAAAGCCAAGCAGAAGATTTTATATTTGACCCTGGAGATAATAGGAAGCCACTGGAGTGTACTGTATTGGGGTGTGATATTTTCCAGACCTGCATTTTAGGGAGGTCAGTTTGACAGCTGAGTAGAGAACAGAAAGACCTGAGGCTGGCCGACCTACCAGCAGCTATTGCAAGAGTCTAGGTATGAGGTGCTAAGGGTCTGCACCAGAGTGGGAGCAGTGTCAGAGGTAAGAAGGGAGCACATATAGGAGATGTTATGAAAGTAGAAATGACAGGGCTTGATCACTGATGGGATACAGGTGAGGGCAGAGAAAGAGTGAGGAGTTGAGGGAAATACTTAGGCTGTGAGTCTGAGTGACCGGGAAGATGGTGACACTCAGCAGTAAAAAGAGAAGTTAGGAAGAAGGGACAGTTTCAGGTGAAAGACAAAGACAAAGAGTTTAGTTTCAGACATTTTAAGATATCTGCAGGAAATCACTTTGAGAGTTCTAACATGCAGCTGGAGGTCAGGGCTGGACAAATAGATCTGAGAGTCATCTGCATAGAGATGGTAATAGAAACCATGGGAACTAGTGAGAGATCAACAAGGAAAAAAGGGAAGAAAGGAGGGCCCAGGGTGGGCCTTGGAGAACTCCAACAGTTATGTGGGTGTGATATAGATGAAGATGCAGCAAATGAGAGAAGGGACTTTCAGATAAGTAGGAGAGGTAGAAGAAAGTAGTGTCATGAAAACCTAGAGAGAAAAGAGTTTCAAGGAGAAGAGGGTGGTCACCAATGTTCAAAGCTGCAGAGATATCATGAAGGATGGGGACTGAGAAAAGGCCATTAGATTGGGAAATAAGAGATCATTAGCACTTTGGAGACAGCAGTTTTGGTTGACCCATGAGGCCGGAAGGCAGAGTGTTGAAAGTTAAGAAGAGAGTGAGTGGAAGGCATGTAGAGCCATCTACTGTAGATGGCTTTCTCCAGAAGCTTGTTTAGAGAAGGGAAGAGACATAAAGGATGATAGCTAGCAAGGATGGACAGATCTACTGTGTTTCGTTTGGCTTTTTTTAGGGTGGGGGACACACAGGCATGTTTGTAGGCAGCACCAAACTGTAGGTAGGCTGAAACTAAAAGTAGACAGGGATCGATGGAATACTAGTAAGAGAGTAGAAATGATAGAGGGGGCAACCTGTGGGAGAAGACAGGATGGCATGGGATCACTTGTGCAGGTACAGGGGTCACCTCCTCATGTGAAACAGGGATGACAGAGGAGATAGTGGCAGAAGGCATTGGGATGATTTCAGATGATGAGATTCAGATCAGAGAAAAAGGAAGTCCTGGTAAAGGCTTCAATTTTTTCAGTCAAATATGATATAAAATTCTCAGCTGAGAGGATAGGGGGAGGGGGAGCTAGGAGAGGTTTGAGGAAGGATTAAAAAGAAAGGTTTGGAAAAGCCACTGTAGTGAGTGAGATGGTGATTCAATCAGGGAGATGACAAAGGTTTGCCTTTGTCAAAGTGAGGGCCCAGTTGAGATGATGTAATATAAACTTGTAGTGGACCCAGTCAACACGATTTTTGTAATCTTTTTCCAACTTCATGCAGCAGCATGAGCGTGGGAATGAAGGAAGCCAACATTGGGAATAACCCAAGGCTGTGGTTTGGAAGGTCAAGATCTTCAGTAGGACAAAGGGGCAAGGGACTGGAGTGAAGAGGGCAGTGTAGAGTTGAACTCTTTCATCAGAGTGTTAAAATGGGGAAGGGAAGAGAATATCTCCAGAGCAGTGGTGACGGTCTGAGAAAGAACAGAGGGGTAGGAGATTGGAGGGTTTGGTGAGAACAAAGAACTGGAACTGGAGTTGTGAGGCAGAGGGAGAGGTGGAATGATATTAGAAATAGGGACAGACGGATTACTGAACAAGAAGTAGGGTTGCAGACAGATGAGATATTATTAAATCAGGATCAGGGCTGTAGACAGGAGAGGGGATTAGTGACTAAGGAAGAGGACTGAGGTAAATTGGAATATCAGCACATTAGAAGAAGAGTTAAGGATGAGAGGGTTATCAGCGAATAAGGGACGTGCTGAAAGGAAGCTGAGATTTCATTAGTAAGTCAGGGAATGGGCTGCAGACTAGAAGGGATATCAGTCCCTAAGGACTGAGGATTGAACAGGATAAGAGCACAAGGTAGCAGTTGAATCAGAAGAGGAGGAAAGCTTTCTCTTTTTCATTCATATGGCTCTGTCTCTGAAACAGCTTTACTAAGTGCTAAAGCCATGCCCCTTGGCATTTGGGAGAATTTTCCTGTCCAGTGATTAATGCTGTACTGACTCATAGACCCAGAGGGAAAGACTGGTTAAAGCTTTGATGGTTTATTTTTGGAGAGACATTCCTGAGGAAAAGCCTGCAGGGGCATCATGGACCAAGGAGAGCAAATTCCCAATAGGGAACAATGGAGCTTCAGTTCGAGGGTCTGTTTGGTGCTCAGCACAGGGGAAGGGTTGGGAGGGGTGGTGGTGGTAGGGAGCAGAGAGAGGGGAACTTTATGTGGCATGATTTACACGAGGCTTACTTATTCCATGCTTGAGGAAGTTTCTTGAAACACGATCATATTTCACTGGGTTGGATTAGAGTGCCCTGGCCAAGCTCCCTGCCCCCATCTTGCTCTGAACACTGATGGAAGAGAGGTTTAATTCACTCAAGAACTGTGGACTGAGAATAGCTTCTATGTGCAGAGCACCATGTGAGGTGCTGCAGAGCTGAGAAGTACATTTGCTTGTTTTTTCTTTTAACAGTATTTTATTTTGTCTCCAATTACACATTTGTTTTCAACATTCATTTTTGTAAGATTTTGAGTTCCAAGTTTTTCTCCCTCTCTCCCTCTCCAAGACAGTAAGCAATCAGATATAGGTTATGCATATATGATCTTGCTAAACATACTTCCACATTAGTCATATTGTGAAAAAAGATTCAGGACTAAAGGGAAAAACCACGAGAAAGAGAAAAAAAGAGAAAATAGTATTCCTCAATCTGCATTCAGACTCCATAGTTCTTTCTCTGGATGTGGTTGGCATTTTGCATTATGAGAACCTTGGAATTATTTTAGATCATTGCATTGCTGAGAAGAGCTAAGTCTTTCAGAGTTGATCCTTGAACAATATTGTTATTATTATGTACAATGTTCATTTGGTTTTGCTCATTCAATATCGGTTCGTGTAAGTTTTTCCAGGTTTTTCTGAGATCTACCGGCTCATTATTTCTCATAGAACAATGGTATTTTATTACATTCACATACCACAACTTGTTCATCCATTCCCCAACTGATGGGCATCCCCTCAATTTCCAATTCTTTGCTATCATAAAAAGAACTGACAAGTTACATGACATTATTCTAGTTTTCCCCCTCTAAAGCCCATGTTAGGGCAGCAAGATGAGAATTAAGGAGTCATTTCCAAAGGATGATTTTTGGAATCACAAAATGTCAGAGCTGGAAGGAGCCTGAGAGATTATCTAATAATACAGGCTCCTCATGTTAGGAATCTAAGGTCCAGAAAAGAAATAAAGCTAAAGTCATAAGTCAAATGGGATTTGAACTCAGATTTTCTGACTTAGGACTATGTACCATGTATCACGTTACTTCCCTAAAGTGACAGAAAGGATAGCTCTCAAGTCCCTTTTCAATGGTGTGAAGAGTAACAACTCACATTTACAGAATCCCTTCCCCCCTCCATTTGCAATTAAAGCCCTTTACCGTTTCACTTCAGCCTTTCTTTCCAGGGTCACTAGAGTGCTCCTACACTCCCCAAACTGTTTCTACTGCCCTCGGGACACAACATTCCATCTCCTGCTTCTACACCTTTGGGGAGGCTGTTCCCTTTGTCTGAAATGCCTTTTCTCCTCACTTCTGCCTGGCAAAATCCCTGTCTTCTTTCCAAGCACAGCTCAAGAGCTGTCTCCTGTTCAAAAACCCCTACTATTATACAGTGCCTACTATGTGCCAGGAGCTGTGCTGAAAGCTTTACAATCATTGTCTCCTTTAATCCTGACAATAACCCTAGGAGGTAGGGGCTGTTAGTATTCCCATTTTACAGATGAGGAAATGGAAGCAAACAGAAGTTAAGTGACTTGTCTATGGTCATAGAGCTAGAAAGTCACTGAGACCAAATTGGAACTCAGGTCTTCCTGACTCCAAGCCCAGTTCTCTATTCACTGATCGCTTAAGTTGCCATATCTATCTGTCTATCTCCCTTTTTTGTATGTGTACATGTGGCTTCCCCTTCAGTAAAGGAGGGGGCACCTGAGGGTGGGGACCATCCTGTTTATCTTTGTATCCCTAGCACCTAGCACTGTGGCTGGAATATCAGAGATGCTTATTAGAGGATTTACGCTGTGCAAAGCACTATGTTCAGAACTGGGGAAGAAATGAAGTTTGGGTACTACAATTTCTTCCTTTGTAAAGTTCACAGATTAGTAGGGACACAAAGTGTATACATACACATGCAAATAGAATACATTTTAAGTCAATCAAAGAGGTGCAAGGTGCTTTTGAAATTCAAGGTGAAAAGTCTGCAAGGGGTGAGGTGTGGGGAGACTGGGGAAGCTTCCCAAAGGTGGCTCCTCACAACTCACTGTCTCTTGGTGCCTCTGTGATTCTGCCAAACCAGGCTTCCCACATCTGTTGAAATTTGGCTAAAAAGTCACTGCTTTCAGGAAGCTATCCTTGATTAATACCCACTCCCACCTCTATCCCCTTACTATTTCAGTTTGTATTAAATTGGATTTGACTTGTTACTCTGAAAAAGTATTCTCCCCTTGTTTTATGAGTATACTCGGTCTTTTCAATTAGATGGTTGGTTTTAGCTCCTCTGCACCTCCACCCCCATGTTCGGGTATAGGAGGGTTTGTTGCCTTTCAAAAATGTGCTAGGAAAAAAAAATGTGCTAGGCTGAATCAGTAGAAAAATATTGCCATTGCGGAAATAGCCCCGCTGCAGGCCAGAGGGGTGGTGCTGTGGGGTTTGCCAGCTCCGCTGTGCTGAGCTCCCCTTGGGTCTAACCGTACAAAGCACCACTGATGGGCTCCGGAAGCTGAGGCTGGAGATGTGGCAGAACTGAGGTGATGCTCAGGAATCGTGTGCTCCTGGGCTGCCACCTAGAAAGCCAGGAGAGGCAGAGAGGCTGGTAGCAGGCTGGGCTCCTGGCCTTAGCCCGCCCTCCAGCGGTTACAGGTAGCTCTGTCTCAAAGTCACTGATGTTGACACTCAACTCCTGTGCTCTGCACACAAGGACACCCTAAAAAAATTCTGTCATTTATTGTCCAAAAATGGGGACCAGTGTGGTTTAAGAAGTAGAAACTCCTTCTGGTGGAGAATATTGAGAACACTTTTACATTCCCATTTGAAGAGTTTGTATTGAAATTTGACTCACAAGTAGACTTTTTAGTGCATACAAGAGAAAATTGATGGTGTTTTCACTTTTGAAATTTACAAGACAAAGGGTATTTTGCTAGTTTGCTGTAAGTTTATATTTTGTATATGTTTTCATTTAAATAAATAAAAATCTATATTCAGAGTTATATTTTACTTTTATTCTAAATGAAAAAAATTCCCTTTATTAGAAAAATTGTAAGCCACATTGTTAATAAAGCAATAACGGATTCCCAAAAACAACGTGTCAAGTGTTCGTTAGTCACAAGTGACCCTATGTGATCAAATGAGCGCTTGGCGCCTTGTTTTTGTTGAGATGGTTAACAACTACAAACTGAACCCATGCTGGTTCAATTCAATTGGATTTGATTCTATTGAATTATATTAAGAATTTCATTTGCCAGGTACTTTACTAAGTGCTGGGTATACAAGGATAAAAAATGAATCAGCTCCTGCCTCTAGGGAGCACATGAGCTGAGCCTAGAAGGAGAGGGCTTCCAAGAGGCCCAGAGGATGAGGGAGGGAACTCGAGGTGCGGTGGGCAAAGGCATGGATCAGAGTGGCCTTTTCAGGCAATAATAAGTAGTTCAGCTGGGCTGGACTGTACAGTGCACCGCCAGCCATGGTTTGTCATCAGCCTACTAAGTGAGGCTAGAAGCAGATGCTGAAGGACTTTATTTTTTTCTTAAGATTTGCTTGATGTCTTTTGTTTTGCTGTCACCTTCATTTCCAACTATTTTCCCCTATCCTGTCCACAGGGGCCATTTCTTCTAACAAAGAATGAAAATAAAAGATGGGGGTGGGGGGAGGCAGTTCATCAAAACCACTCACCAGGTAAACTGTGCCAGCTGTCCCAGAGGGGCAGGAGGCTCATTTCCTTATCTCTTCCGTGGGGCCAAGCTTGGCTATCATAATTAAGTAGCATTCAGTTGGAGCTGTTGTTAGCAAGAAGATGGGTGGGGCACATCTTCCACTGAGGCTGGAGTAGATTATGATAGCAGAAGTACAAAGGAGTTAGATCACTGGCTCCCAGCTGTGGGGATGAGGGATAGATTTCTTGAAGGAGGTGACATTTCATCTGAAACTTAAAGGATGAGAAGAATTTCAACTCTCAGAGATGGAAAGGGGAACATTCTGGAGTAGCCCTCTCTGGAGGGACTGATTCTCACAGCTCCCCGTTGCAGGTCCTTAGAGGGCAGCTATTATTCTCACGGGTTCTAGGGATAGTAACTTTGTGGGTCTGTACTTCTAGTATATAGTTCAAGAACCCCTATCGGTATGGCTCCCAGGAACAATCAGCCAATGGACATAATAAGCTTTTAGCAAAGGTATATCTACAGCAAATGTTGTCAAAGTAAAAACAGTAGCCAGAAAACATTAGTCCTATAAGCCTGGGGAGTGCTCTAATGCACATAACACCCATGGGAAGGGTGGGTTCAAACTTAGAGTACAGTAGTAGAAAGGTAGACATGTAGAATATACATGTAGTAAAGGCAAATCTGAGCTCCAAGTTCTTCAGGGCCTAGAAGTAATTTTTTTTTCTCCATAAAGTCCTTAAGCAATTCTTAGCTAGGTGTGATGCTTGTACCGGAGGGGTCCCCCCACTGGATTTCCTGGCTTGCTCTTGGATACCCAGGTGTAATATCCACTGTCTAGCCTCAGGCTCAGCTGTAGACCTTGACTTGAGTACTCTTGTGTTCTTTCAGAAAATAGGAGGGATTTAGCTTAGAGCTGGCAGAAGCTTTGCTCCCAGTTCTGCTCACTTAGGGCCCTGGCTCTGAAGCTTGCCATTTCTCAGGCAGGAGATGGGAGATCAGAGCGATAGCCTATTCTGGATATTGGGCTGGGTCACCTCATCCTAATTTATGGTGATCATATGGTATATTTCCCAGATCTTCATCTATGTAGGTTAGGTCATAATCAGGCAATGATTCAGGTCTTCCCAGACTTTTAAAAACTGTTGGTTTATATAAGCAAGTGATTGGGGAAAAGGTAGAGAGGCACTCTATGCCTTAGCAAGTTCATTATCTTGGCTGGCCTTTTCATATGCAAATGAACTAGCCAAAAGCCTTTTTAACGGGTCTAGAATGGATATCTGAAAAGGAGCTTACTGGCTACAAAGTGCAAATGAAGTCTGAGGGAGATGTATCTCATTGTCCCTATAACTTCCCCTGACTACTTGCAAATTTGCTGATGTCTGACAGGGCATGCCTTTTAGACTAGAAATAGGCAAGGGATGAAGAATGGCACAGATGCAAACCTGGGATGTTTGTTTTGGGAATGAAAAATAGTCCCCTGATTTCACTGGAGAAGTCAGTGAGCAATAGTGGGAGAAAAAACTGAGAAGGCAGGTTGGAGTCAGGTTGTAGAGGGCCTGAAAAACCAGGCTAAGACCTAGGGGCTTACTTGAGACCATATCTCGAGAACTGTGGTCAGTTCTGGGCACCACATTTTAGGAGAGCATTGAGCACATTGTTTCAATAATTTGGCTAGCATCTACTATGGCTGTATAAAACCAACAACAACCAGCACACAGAACGCTGCAAGCCCAGGTTCTTTTGATCTGCTTTACTAAGGAAAGCAATGTTAAGGGGTTAACAATCTTACTTTAATCCAGCATACAAATATCATTCACTTAATTCAGGGGAAAAAGCCAGCACCCTGAACTTCAGAGCAAATACAAACAAATTACAAACATACATTTATGAACAGACCAAATACAACTCATAGTTATTGACATCTGAGTTCAGCCAGGAGCTCAACAATGGCTGCCCAGAGTCATACGCCACTCCTGCTGTAGCTCAGAGCTCTGAAAAAAGAAAGCCAACCTCTGGTTTTACATATCTTGTTCAGGGTCAAAGGTGAGTCACACATGCGACTCACCCATGTGATCTAAAATCGTCACAAAAATGTGACTTAAACCCATGTGGTCTAAAAGCCTCTGATGTCACAAACATGTCACTCAAACCCATGTAAACTAGGCTTTCCTTTGAGGTAAGGAGGTCATCAAAGACTCCTAATTTAATCAAAGGCCAAACTCTTCAAGGGCACTTGGTTGAATAAATGCTAAGAGCCCATCTTGATTCCCAATACACAGAAGAAGGCAATCAGGTTGGTGAGATGGGTTGAAGGAAATAAAGATGTTTAGCCTGAAGCTAGATTTTGGAGGCACATTATTGTCTTCAAACACCGCAACATGGAAGAGAGTGCCACTCTCTTCTATATTATTCCATTACAGCATAGTGGGGAAAGTACCCATTTAGGGGTCACAGCACTTGGCCTTGGATCCTGGCTCTTCTACATATCACCTGTGTAACCTTGGGCAAGACACTTGACTTTTCTAGGTTTGTTTCCTCATCTTTAAAATGAGGAGGCTGGACTAGATGGCCTTCCAACTCTCTATCTATGTCTCATGAACTAGAACTAATGGATAGAAGAGTGAACAGAATTCAGTTCAACCTAAGAACAAACTTCCTAATATTTCCAAAAATAGAAGGGCTTATCTTGGGACAATTTAAGTTGATATTAGATAACCATTTGTTGGGAATCTTCTAGAAGGGATTTATCTATTTTGGGCAGGGAAATGGACTGGAGGACTTATAAAATCCCTTCCATCTCTAAAACTCTATGGTTCTATGTTTCTCAGTAAAGCTGAGCTGAGAGAAGATTGTCTTGGACAAAAAGGAACTTATGACAGAGAATATAGCCTTCTCAGGGACCTAGGCAGAGAAAGACCTTAGTTAGGAAGGACTGAGATAGAAAAAATGGGTGAAGACTGAGAATCAGCAGGGCTTTATACAGGAAATTTCCACTAAGGGGGCCCCTGAAATAATAACAGACCACAGTGAAAAGAAAAGGGGGGTAGTACTTCCTTCTACTGGCAATTCTGACATCCCCAAATAGGGCAATAACTCTAAGTGCTTCAACGTAGCTGTGGTCCTGAGAACCATCAAATTCTTAAGTTACACTGATCTCTTAGGCTGAACAAGGCCAGAATCTATGGTTTTGTAATTGTTGAGCTATATAGTACATAGTTTGCGCCCTGATTAATTCTCAATTCTATAGGGCTGGCTAAAGGAGAGTGGAGTTCCTGACTCGAGGGAAAAGAGGAAAGAAGAGACCAAGTGGTAATCCTGGGGTTGAATGCTGGCAAATAGGGAAATTAGGGACCCTGATGTGCATGTGGAAGTGAAGATGAAGCTCAAGTGTAGATGTCAGAGGAGTTTCAGAAAAACTTAACTGAAGCTAGAGCTCTGAGCCTTTTGGGCCGAGTCAGACGGTCAAGTTTCAAATAGGGATCAGAGCACCTGGGCTTGGGCATCATAGTTTTGTCTTCGCATCTATCAGGGTGAGGATTCAGGGAAGAACCAAAATGTTCCTGAGTGGGCAAAGGAACAGTAGCCATTCCACAGAAACATGACTTTTGTCTGCCTAATAAGGAAATGCTTCTCTGCATGACATAGTTCTAAACAACCAACGCACTAAAACACACTAGCCTCTTTCTAGGGTAGGTCTGACTCTAGTAGGGTCTTGCTGTTACAAGGAAATGCCTCTAATGTAGTCACTGAAGAGGAACTAAATGTAGAGTAGCATTTCCTGGTCTTGATGCCACAATGCTACAAGGAGGTGGGGAAATCAATATATGGGCTGGGAGCGATGAAACACTGACACTCAGTTGGCTTCCCAGAACTCAAGTATATAACACAGCTTTATCTCCGGAAATTGGGATGCTATATTTGCTGTTTCCAGAAAACATCCATGGATAAAATACCTTTCTAAAAGGAAAGACTTTCTCTACATGTCATTCAGACAAATGAGTTAAATGAGGCCAAGTAGTACTGGAGGTGGTCTTTCTTCAAGGTCAAATGCTGACGAGGATGGTCCTGAGTACTGTCTGCTGCTGAGCTCCAGCAATATTAGTGAAGCCCCGAGATCTGAGCATTCTGTTGTTATCTGGCAAACCACTGAAGGACGACTGTAAAGAAGAGTTTGGAGCATCACACTTTATATTGGCTCAGGCTGTATAAAGAGGACAGCTGGAGAAAACTTACTACAGATTTAAGTATTTAGAAATAGCACAGACAAGGTTTCCTGATAAGCATATTAATTCCCAACTTCTCCCCTCCAGTTCCCCCTCCTCCAGATTAGCTTCCATTGAGAGTGCCACCATCCTACCAGTCACTCAGGTTTGGAAAATTGGAGTCATTTTTAGATTTTTTCCTCTCCCTCATATTCCATGTCCAGTCATGTGTCTTCTTGTTGACTCTCCTTCTACAACATGTCTTATATCCTTCTCCTTTTCTTTTTTTTAAAATTTATTTATTTTTAATTTTCAACACTCACTTCCATAAGATTTTGAGTTCTAAATTTTCTCCCGCTCCCTCCCCTCCTCCCACTCCAAGAGGGCATGTAATCTGATATAGGCTTTACATATACATTCACATTAAACATATTTTCACATTAGTCATATTATAAAGAATTAGAACCAGTGTAAGAAACCATGAGAAAGAAGAGACAACAATAACAAAAAAGAGAGAGCAAATAGTATGCTTTGATCTGCATTCAGATTCCATAGTTCTCTTTCTGGATGTAGATAATATTTTCCATCATGAGTCTTTTGGAGTTGTCTAGATCCTTGGATTGCTGAGAAGAGCTAATTCTATCAAAGCCAGTCATTGCACAACGTAGCTGTAAGTGTGTACAATGTTCTCCTGGTTCTGCTCACTTCACTCAGCATCATTTCATGTAAGTCCAGGTTTTTCTGAAATCTGCTTGCTCATCATTTCTTATAGCACCATAGTATTCCATCACAGTCATATGCAACAATTTGTTCAGCCATTCCCCAATTGATGGATATCCCTTCAATTTCCAATTCTTTGCCACCCTAAAAGAGCTGCTGTAAATATTTTTTGTACATGTGGGTCCTTTTTCCATTTTTATGATCTCTTTGGGATACAGACCCAGAATTGGTATTGCTGGGTCAAAGGGTATGCACAGTTTTAGAACCCTTTGGGAATAACTCCAAATTGCTCTCCAGAATGGTTGGATCCGTTCACAACTCCACCAACAATGCATTAGTGTTCCAATTTTCCCATATCTTCTCCAACTTTTATTATTTTCCTGTTTTGTCATGTTAGCCAATCTGATAGGTGTGAGGTAGCACCTCAGAGTTGTTTTGATTTGCATTTCTCTAATCAGTAGTGATTTAGAGCATTTTCATATGACTATAGATAGCTTTATTTTTTCATCTGAAAACTGCCTGTTCATAACCTTTGACCATTTATCAATTGGGGAATGACTTGTATTCTTGTAAATTTGATTAAGATCTCTATGTATTTTAGAGATACTGGTTGTAAAAACTCCTTCCCTTCTGCTTCCTTTTTAATCTTGGATATATTGTCTTTGTGCAAAAACTTTTCAATTTCATGTAATCAAAATTATCTATTTTGTATTTCATAATGTTCTCTATCTCTGGTTTGGTCATAAATTCTTTAATTCTTCATAAATCTGACAGGTAAACTATACCTTGCTGTCCTCATCTGCTTATAGTATATTAGCCTTTGTATCTAAATCATGTACCCACTTTGACTTTATCTTAGTACAGAGTGTAAGATGTTGGTCTATGCCTAATTTCTGCCATACTATTTTCTAGTTTTCCCAGCAGATTTTGTTAAACAGTAAGCTCTTAGGGGCAGCTAGGTGGCGCAGTGAGTAGAGCACCAGCCCTGGAGTCAGGAGGACCTGAGTTCAAATGTGACCTGACACTTGACACACGTACTAGCTGTGTGACCTTGGGCAAGTCACTTAATCCCAACTGCCCTGCCTTCCACCCTCCTAAAAAAAATAGTAAGCTCTTATCCCAGAAGCTGGAATCTTTGGGTTTATTAAACAGTAGATTACTATGGTCATTGACTACTAAGTCTTGTGTACCTAACCTATTCCACTGATCCACCACTCTATTTCTTAGCCAGTACCAAGTAATTTTGATGATTGCTGCTTTATAACATAATTTATGATTTGGTATGGCTAGATCACCTTCCCTTGCATTTCTTTTCATTAATGCCCTTGGACCTTTTGTTCTTCCAGATTAATTTTGTTATTTTTTTTTTCTAGCTCAATAAAATAATTTTTTGGTACTTTAATTGGTATGGCACTGAGTAAATAATTTATACCCATCTCCTTTTCTCTGCTCACCCACACCACCCTAGTTGAGGCCTTTATCATGTCTCAGCTGAGCTATTTCTTTTTTTCCAAATTAATTAATTTATTTTTAGTTTTCAAAATTCAGTTCCACAAGATTTTGAGTTTTTAATTTTCTCTGCCTCCTTCCCTTCCCCCCTCCCCAAGATGGCATGCAATCTGATATAGGCTCTATATACACATTCATGTTAAATGTATTTTCACACTAGTCATGTTGTAAAAAAGAATTAGAACCAATGGGATGAACCATGAGAAAGAAGAAACAAAAAGAGACAGCAAATAGTGTGCTTTGATCTGCATGCAGACTCCATAGTTCTTTCTCTGGGCGTGGATGGCATTTTCCACCACGAGTCTTATGGAGCTGTCTTAGAACCTTGCATTGCTGAGAAGATCAGTTGAGCTATTTCAACAGTCTCCTTATGAGTCTCGCTGTTTCCAGTCTCTTCTCACTACGATTCATTTTCTACACAACTGACAAAATAAGTTTTATGTCATTCCCCTGATCAATAATACTCATGGATTCCCTACTACCTTCAGAACAAAACACAGAGCTAGCCTGGCAGTGGAAGCCAATTTAATACAGGTTAGCTTTCTAGACTTGATTCAAGTCACTCCTCCTTATACATGCTATAATCTCGCCAAATGGACCTACTTGCTGATCTGTAATCTTACAATGCCATCTTCTCTCCCAGTGCCTTTGCCCAGGCTGGCCCCATGGTTATAATTTATTCCCTCAGCATCTTGGCCTCTTAGAATCCTCAGGTTCTGCTCTGGTTAGATATCTGAGAGTACCTGTGGTACTTTCTAGTAGAATTTAAGCTCCTTGAAGGCAGGCACTGTTGTTTCCTCAGTGCCCGCCTGCCACATACTAGTTGTTTAATAACCGCATGTGGAACTGAATTAGTACAATCATCTTAGGACATTGATTTCCAGTCAGTCCCTCTTAAGATATTCTTGACCTCTGTGATTCACCCCCTCTCTCTGTTCTTTTGTCTATCCAACAACTCTTCAGTCTTTGCTGTGCCATCATCATACACAGAGAACCACTCAATCAAGTATTTATTAAGTACCTACTATATGCTGAGCACTGTACTAGGTGCTGGGGATACAAATACAAAGAATGAAAAAATCCCTAGTCACAAGAAGCTTGCATTCTAATGCAGGACACAACAAGCACATATAAAATATGTATGGCATAAATACAAAATTAATAAATATAAACATAAGTAGTTCACTATAAAATCTTCTTAGAGACACTAGCAGTTGGGAAGAACAGGAAAGGCAGAAGACAGTGCCTGAGTTATTATACCTTACAGGAAGAGAGCTCTATAAATCTGATGTAAGTAGGGAGAGCACCCCAAGCTTTGGGGACAGCCAGTTCAAAGGCACAGAATGAGAGATGGAATGTCATGAGCGAAAAACAGAAGAAGGCCAGATTATCTAGAAATAAGAACTAAGAGGGGAAATCATGTCTAGTGAATCTGGAAAGACAGCTTTGGGTCGAGGACTGTAAAAGCTAACCAGAATAGTTTATCTTAGATGCAATGGGAGGCCACTGGAGTTGGTTGCATAGTGAGTCACATGATCAGAGCTATGCTTAAAGAGAATGACGTTGGTAGTAGAATGTAGGATAGACTGGAGTGCAGAGAGACTTGAGGCAGGAATATCAATTAGGAGGCTATAGAAATAATCTAAGTGAAAGCATTCATGGGAAGAGAGGCACACACTTGTAGGATACACATGAGGCCTGTAGTGCACTCTTTCTCCCTGTAGTGCACTCTTGCCTCTCCCCTTGGGGCAGTATTTCTGCTGGATAGGTTCCTCATCTGAGCTCCCAGGGTTTGGGAACATAGACAGCAAGTCTTCTTCTTTGCTGCTCAAGTTCCCATTCCTTGAAGGTGATTTCTCCCATCAGTGACTTTTGCTATTGTTCAGTCATTGTAGTTCACTTTTTGTGACCCTATTTGGGCCTTTCTCGGCAAAGATATTAGAGTGGTTTGCCATTTCCTTCTCCAGCTCATTTTACAATGACTTGCCCAGGGTCACACAGCTAGTAATTGTCTAAGGCCAGTTTGAACTCAGGGAGATGAGTCTTCCTGACTCCAGGCCTGGCGTTCTATGTACTGCACCACCTAGCAGTGACTGTTTTGAGTGACTATTTTTCTGATTTGTGTCTATCTGGAGAAAGAGCTTTTCCTCCTTCAACTGTACCTTATACTCTCCTGAACTGATATACCTTGAGTTTCTAGATACGGTGTCTCCCATTCTGTTGCTGGAAGTCATGGCCATTGGAAGAGGAGGAGAGAGAAATCTCCCCTTCTCCCCCTGAAGGAATCTCTTAAAGAAAATACTTTTGATCCTGCCACTATTTTGAACCCCACTGAAGAAACTGAGGCAGACAGAAGTTAGGTGACCTGCCCAAAGGTCGCACAGCTAATGTCTGAACCTGGATTTGAACTGAGGTTTTCCTGACTCTGGGCCTAGTACCCTATCCACTTTGCTATCTTAGATGCCCAACAACAGATATTCATACACCATAAAGAGATTAAGGAATAGATGCATCTTTTACAGTAGTTTCTAACACCTTGTTAACATCTTGTAATTACTTTTTGGTTGGGGCAGAGCAGGGTTCTAGTAAAAAATTAACTTTCCTGCAGATGGAAACAACCATTTCTAGACCATGCTGCCTCCACTTGGTCATCCTCCCCAGCATCCTCCCACTAGAACCACATGGATTTTCCCCCTCAGTTTTTGAGCTCTGATAGGTGAGAATTAATATCTTGCTGGGAGCCAGGCCTCCACATCACCCACTTCTAGACTATGCTGCTATGCACATTGTCCACCTTTTTCTATCCCCACCTTCTTCTGCCAAAGAATTTTCTCTTTTTTGCTATAAGAGCTTACAGTTCCCAGAACTATTTCTTGCCTCTACTCTTGACTAACTTCTGAGAGGATCCTAAAAGCCAAATATGGGTCTTTATGTTTTATACTAGATGCTAAAGGAAGCCGCTGCTCTGGGGAGTGATGTGGTCAAACCTGTGCTGCATGTAGGTTGCTCTGTGGTGTTAGACTGTGTGAAGTCATTGCAATATAGAACTTGGAATGAACCAAGGATGATGAAAGAGGCTAGAAACAACCCAAATGGTCAGAGTTCTTAGGTTAATTGAGAGAAAAGGGGGATAACAGAGAGGTTCAGACTTTCTTTTGTTTGGGATGGATGGGATGACAACTGACAAAAGAAAAAAAGGTGGAGCTGCTAGAATCTAACTTTTCTTCTGGTTTCTCTCTATAGGAAAATAATCTTTACGCTGGAAATGACAACCAAAATGACTAACAGTGAGCTGATATGCAAAATACATAAGGAGATATTAAGAAGGCACCTAACTGCTCTTAATGGATTCAAGTCATCTGGCCTAGATGGACTATATTCTTGTGTCCTAAAAGACCTGGAAGATGTGACTACTGAGCCTCTATCACTGATATCTGAAATATCATGGAAAAGGAGACAGGGACCACAAAATTGGAGAAGGGCAAATGTCCTAATTTTCAAAAAAGGAAAGAGAAGAGATTAGAAAGTATAGGCCAAGAAGCTTGACCTTAATTCCTGAGAAAATTCCAGAAGAGACCATAAAAAGAGAAGGAAGCACCAATTCTAAAGTGCTTCATCAAGAATAGGTCACCAAATTAACCTCATTTCCTTTTTGACTGAATTACTAAACTAGTAGTAGATGAGGGGGATGCTGTGGGTATAGCTTTCCTAGATTTTAGCCGAGCTTTTGGTAAATAATTTCATAATCTTGTGGAAAAGAAGAAAAGATAGGGATTAGACAATATATAATGAGATAGATCCAGAATTGGTTGGATGGCCAGATTCAATGATGGGTTGTTAATGGTTCAGCGTCAATGTGTCAACAGGTCTTCAGTGGAATGTCCCAGGGATCTGTTCTTAGCACTTTGTTGATTAACATTTTTATCAAAGACTTAGATAAAGGCACAGATGACATGCTTTTCAAATATACATAGGACACAAAGCTGATAGGTTACACAGTAGAGAACAGTCAGGATCCAAAAGGATCTTGCCAGGTGAGAGCACTGAGCTAAGATGACACTTAATAGGGATAAATGTAAAGTCCAGCACTTGCAAACAAAATCAACTTCATGAGCACAGGATGGGAGAGGCCTCATAGACAGCAGTTGTTCTGGAAAACATCTGGGATTTTAGTGGACTGCAAATTCCATATGAGTCGGCTGTAAGACACGGCAGCCAAAAAAGTAAGTGTAATCTTGGATTATGTTAAGAACGGCACAACTTCCAGGCACAGGGAGATGGCCATTTCACTGTACTCTGCTCGTAGCAGAGTTCATTTGGAGAACTATGTTCTGCTTTAGACGCCATGATTTAGCAGGATACTGATAAGCTGGAGAGTGTTCAGAGAAGGGCAGCCAGGATGGAGAAGAGCCTTATGTTCATGCCATGAGGACTAGCAAAGGAACAAGACATGTTTAGACTGGAGAAGGGACGACTCAGGGGACATGATGGCTCCAAATATCTGAGGAGCTGGCATGTGGAAGAGGGGTTATGAATTGTTCCATTCAGCCCCTGGGGCAGAAGAACTGAGCACAGTGAGTGGAAGCTGCAAAGATGCCACTTTAGGCTGGATGTGTAGCCAACTTCCTCCCAATGAGGGCTGTGCACAAGTAGAGCATGCTGCTTCCAGAGGGAGCTTCCCTGAGGGTCTTGGGGCAGAGGCTGGATGGCCACGTGTCAGCTATGGTATAGTAAAGATTCCCTTCCTGTGAGCTGGATTAGACGGCCCAAGGGCCCTTCACAAATTCTGTGATTTGGGGCACTGGTCTAGATAAGGGGCTATAGGAGCCTGATTAGGGTGGGGGCTGTGGAGCTGGAGAGAAGCCACAGATGGGAGAGATGCTGTAGAAGTGAATTAATAAGACTTGCCGTTTGAGTGGAAAATAGCCCCGGACCCTTGGGGTTAGTTTCACCCAGCTCATTATGGCCACTGCGTTTGCCAAAGGTAGAGACCAGAAGACTGTATGTAATGAGGGATTGCCCTTAACATACATGACCTTCCAGTTCTGGAGGAAGAGCAAGAGACATCACAGACAGTTTTGGCCCAGTATCAGCTTAATGAAGGTTAGAGGAAGATGTTATTTAGAGCCTAAAGAAACTTAGGGATCAGCTAGTTCAGATAAAATCAAAACTCTCTCCAATCCTTGTTGAAAATCAGGCTCATCCATACTTGGGTTATGTGTGATCCTTACTGCTGGACATCAAAAAAGGTGGGAGAGAGCTGGAGAAGGCCCAAGGAAGTGTCCTAGACGCGACCAGCAGAACAGTGATGGAGGGGTCTGTGTGTATGTGCGAATGAGTGGTATCGTATTTGAGTATGTGGGGTATGGAACATATACAGGGCAGTGAAAGTCCAGGGAAAATGAAAAGATTATGTAAGACTCAGAAGGGCATGATGGAAGACTATAAAATCATGAAGGAGATGGTGAGAAGAGGGAATTCTCCTAAAAACTCAAGTCACTTTTAAGACTAATAAAGGAAGTATACTTTGCACAGCAGGTAGGAAGTAGGTCTTGTGGGGAAAAGAGCTGAGGTTTTGTAGAGGCCTGCAAGGTGCATATGAGTCAACACTGTGAAATAACAGCTGAAGAAGCTAGTGGGGGCTTCAGGTTACTCTGAGAGGCACAGAATGCAGGAAGAGAGAGGATCACTGGGATCTCAGAGGCCAGCGAGTCCAACGCCCTCATTTGAGTTTGGGAAGGTTAAGGACTTGTCCAAAGTCATCTAGGCAGTAAGGTCAGAGGCAGAATTGAACACAGGTCCTCGTTCCATAGGCTCACTGCCCTCTGACCTGGTCAAACCAGATCTAAATGACTGCACTTAATCTTGGGAGACACACTTCAGGAGGCACAGTGACAAGCTGAATTGCATCCCGAGGAGGTGAAAGGAGTAGAGATCATGCCACATGAGATGGGAACTTGGGTACTTAACGTGGAGAGGGAAGACCGGGGGGCTTCTGAGGGCTGCCTTAAAGTATCTGAAGAGCTATCCTGTGGAAGAGGTTTTAGATTAATTTTGTTACGCCACAGATGGCAGAACTAAAGACAAGTGAATGTGCAGGGGCGGGGGGTGGGGGGAGGTAGAAGAGGCGGGTTTTTGCCTTTCCTAACTGAGAGCTGTTCAAGAACCGAATGGCCTGCCTTCGGGATGTCGGCATCTTCCTTCCCTGGAGGCCTTTAGCTGCATGCCTACTTCTGAGTGAAATGTTGTGTCAGAGAACATCGAGGTGAGAGGGATCCTGGAGATCACATACTCCAGCTCAGTTTTACAGATGAGGAAGCTTAAGCCCACAGAGAGATGCACCCAAACTCACACAGGCACTAAGCAGCCGAGCAGGTGCTGTCAAGTGGTTCCTGTCAAAGTGTCATTTGGACAATATGACCTTGAAGGTCCCTTCCAGTTCTAAGCTGCTATGATTTTGCCATTCTAGAGTAAACGCAGAGAATTTATCTTCACAGAATTCCTATGGGCTGAAAATAAAAGCCTCAACTCACCTGAATCCTCAGAGTTTCAGCTATGTTGATCTTCTGGTCAAAGTATCAATGCAGAAGTTCTTTTTTGCTTCAGTCTTGTAACTAAAATTTTTTAACACATTTGGGTCAATTTCCCCACCTTACAAGTCCAGCCAACTGAACATAATTGAATCTTTTAAGAGCTCTAGGATCTTGAAGGGTCTTAGATCACTGAATCAGGAGTAGGGAGAGGTAGAACTGTGTCCTGTAACCAGGACATGTCCTGGAGCAGGGGTAATCCTTTGTGTCATGTAATGGTGAAGCCTCAGGACCCTTCTAAGAATGTTTTTAAATGAATAAAATAACACATAGACTTAATAAGGAAACAAATCAGACTGAAATAAAGTTATTGAAATACTATACAAGTTCACAAACCTTAGTTTAAGAACTCCTGCCTGGGGGCTCTGTTTAGAATAGATTTCTGAGATCAGCTTTTTTCCTCCATTATTTGTTTTGTTTTTCTCTTAAAAGTAGAATTTAAAGAAGCCTCCGTAATTGAGGGCTTTGGTTATTTGAAGCTAATATAAATAGACTTCAGAAGGATTAGTTTCTCAGATAATTTCTCTTATTAAGGAAAGTTGGGGACCTGTCCTGACATCCCTAAATCCAAGAATTAGCATCACTCAGACTTAAAAGGGGATTCCAAGGACAAGCACTAAATTCTGTACCTTAACGGGAATGTCAGTTGTGACATCTTTTACAAGCAGGCCTGAGACCTATCTTTGGGCTGTGCTGTTACAGGCACACCCTAATGTCTCCCCAAAAAGCTTTGTGGTTTAACTTAATCACATGATAAACTTGGTTTGACATTATGGATTACTGCATTATGTAGTAAGTGCTGTATTGTGTAATACAGACTATACATATAGGCTTGAAGTCTCTGTTTGCTTACTGCATGTATCTAAATAGCTAGAGGGTGCAGTGGATAGTGCCCGGGGCATAGGTTAGGGAAGACCTGAGTTTGAATGTGGCCTCAGACACTTGTGTGATCCTGAGCAAATCACTTAAACTGTCCTTATTTGTAAAATGGAGCAAGAGTAAAATGGCACCTACATCTCAGGGTTGTCAGTAGGAACAAATGAGATAATATTTATAAAGTACTTAATGGCGCCACACAGCAGCTGCTTAATAAACATGTCTCCCTTCTCTTCCCCCCATTTGCAACTACTGTGGCATTGCAGTGCAATGGCCCTCTGCTTCCTCTCTGACTGCTACTCTAGAAAATCCTCTGACCTATTTAAGTGGCCAGGTGTTAGGCATATGTAACACAGGGGTGTCAAACCCATATAGAAATGGGGCCACTAAACTGTACATAAGGATCCCTGCTGTCAGTATCATGACTTAGAAGACTACATAGTGACACTATTTATGTTTTATTGAATTTTTATTTATTTTGTTAACTACTTCCCAAAGGATATTCAGTCTGGTTTGGGTCACACTTGAGAATGTTGTGGTCCATGTTTGGCATCTCTGGTGGAGGGGAATCTTGGGATTCTTTGTCTCAGATTGGCCACTCAAGTAATGTAACAAATCCCTGACTTTATATTTCAATTCAAATTGTAGAGTCCCCTTTTAATTTGAATATTTTATCAGTTCAATTATTAAGAAAAGTAGTAAACAAATGGAATTAGATGAATGTGCTCATAGTAGTTCAAATTGTCTCTGGCTACTAGGTTAAGAACTTAATGGAGGTAGCTTCAGTTCCTACAATAAAATGAGTTATGACCAGCAGAAACAGACTTTACCTCTTGGTTGAGGTCAATGTAGTTCCTATTCAAAGTTATCATACAAAATCTGATGGCTCATTTGGGCCTAAATAGATCAGAATGCCTAAAGGTTGAGGTCATTTGTCAAGAATGCCTTCTCCTCCCCTCTTCATCTTACATCCTTCTGATACTGTTCTCAATTATATCCTTCATGTCAGTCTCTGGGGATGAGGTGGCCTATCTACTCGCCAAGGCAAACTCTTCTATGTGTATCTTTGATCCCATCCCTTCTCATTTCCTCCAGCTGATTGCTTCCACTATTATCCCCACCCTTTCTCTAATCTCCAGTCTCTATCCAACTGGTTCTTTTTCTGCTACCTACAAAGACATTCAAGTCTCCCTTATCCTTAAAACATCCTCACTGGATACTACGATGCCCTCCAGGTATTGCTCTATATTTCACCTCCTCTTCTAAGCTAAACTCCTTGAAAAAAAGCCACTTAAAACTTCTTTTTTCTCCACTCACACGGCTACCACCCTAGCCCAGGTGCTGATCTGCTACCACCCTAGCCCAGGTGCTGATCTCCTCCCACCTGGACTATTATAATAGCTTTCAGATTGGACTCCCTGCCCCGAGTCTCCTCCCATGCCAATCTATCCTCTACTTTGCCACCAAAGGGGTTCTCCTAAAGCATAGGTCTGACAACGTCAGCCTCCCACTGATCATCTCTAATGGCTCCTTCGTTACCTTTAGGATCAAATATAAAAACCTAGGTCTGGCATTTAGAGCTCTTTATAACCTGGCCCATTCTTCTCCTAACACTGGACTCCCCTCCATGTCCTCTACAATCCAGTCAGAAAGGCTTATTTACAGCTCCTCAAACATGACAGTCCATTTTTCATCATTTCTCAGCCTTTGTACTGGCTGTCTCCCATGCCTGGAATGCCTTCCTTCTTAACCTCTAACTCTTGGCTTCCTTGGCTCCTTTTAAGACTCACCTACAGAAAAATGCCATCCACCTCCAGATAGAGACCTAATAGACTCAGAGTGCAACTGATGCACATTTTTTCCTTTCTTTCTTTTTTTCTTCAGAACATGGCTAATGAAATTTGTTTGGCATGACTCATATTTGTAATGAGTTTTGCATTTCTTGCTTTCTCAATCAGTGGGGAATAGATTAGGGGAGGGAGAGAATCTGGAACTGAAGGTCTTAGTGCTTTGGAATGATGCAACGATACTTTGATCTCCATGATGGCAGCAGGGAAGGGGGAAGTCTCAAAAGAAGGCTGACCACTGATCCAGGAAGAACTGACCTTAGGAATGGTGAGAGGGGAAAGGGGAAGGGAAAGAGAACTTATTAAACACTCAGTATGTGTCAGGCACTGTGCTAAATTCTTTTTTTAATTTAAATTTTTACATTCATTTATTTGTTTTCAGTTTCAAATTCTCTCCCTCCCCCCAGGCCCTCTCCTACCCACTGAGAAGGTAAATAATATGATATCCATTATACATGTGAAGTCAGGCAAAATATATTTCCATATTAGCTATGTTACAAAAAAAGCAAAAAAAAGTGAAAAAAATATGTTTAATCTTCATCAGTTCTTTGGAGGTAGATTTTTTTGAGGCAATCCAGGTTAAGTGGGGTCACACAGCTAGCAAGTGTCTGAGGCCGGATGTGAACTCAGATCTTCCTGGCTCCAGGGCTGGTGCTCTATTCACTATGCCTCCTAGCTGCCTTGTGGATAGTATTTTTAATCATGAGTCCTTTGGAATTGTCGTGGATCATTGCACAGATCAGAGTAGCTAAGTCTTTCACAATTCATTATCACTACAATGTTGCTGTTACTATGTACAGTGTTCTCCTGGTTCTGCTCACTTCACTTTGCATCAGTTCATTTGAGTTTTTCCAGGTTTTTCTGAAACCATCCCTTTTATCATTTCTTACATGTGCTGAGCTCTTTAAAATATTATCTCACTTGATCATCTGAGAATCCTATAAGGCAGTCAAAAGGGTATTCCCCCGCTCCCCCCATTCCTGACATATACAGTGGCTGCTGATACATGGCAGGTGGAGCATGTATTCATCTAGGTGAGCCTATACTCACCTGGGATCTCGAGGCCCCAGCTGCCCCTTCTGCTTTGTGTTTCTTTCCTTGAACACAAATAACCAAACAGTGACTTGAGATGGACTTTTTTTATTTTTAGCTTTGGAGGCAACTTCATGAGTTTGAGGGGATGGTAGTTCCTGAATCCCTCAGCAGGAACTGACTAGTGGCAGACATGGTTTTCTTCCTTTACCTCCTTCTCAGAGAAATGACCAACTACAGGAGGCTGAACCCATGCCCTGGCCTGACGTGCCAGAAGACATGATCTTGTGGGAGTTGTGCAGACAGTGTAAAGACAAGGTGAAGGTGTAATGGCTCTTTGGTAGTCCCCATTAACATTTTAGGTATTAACCTCATTGGAGGGTATAAAGGAATTAGGAATTGTTGTAACATGTTTTAAGTCTATGTATATTCATGAGCCTTTTTGCATCTTAAACATTTCTTTTGTGTTGTTAGTCATGTCAGACTCTTCATGACATCATTTGGGGTTTTCTTGGCATTTCTTTCTCCAGCTCATTGTGTAGATAAGGAACTGAGGCAAACAGGGTAAGTGACTTGTCCAGGGTCACACAGCAAGTAATGTCCGAGGCCAGATTTGACTCACAAAGATGAGTCTTGTGACTCCAGGCCTGACACTCGTATCCACTGCACCACTTAGTTGCCTTATATTTTTTGTAGTGGAGGAAATGAGTAGCTGTCTACTTCCTTGCTTCACCCTGAACACTGAGTATGACTTGGAGAGACTCTAGACAAGAGCTTAACCTAAGTATAGGCGATTTTCCCAGGTTCCTGGCTGAGGCCCTAAAAGAGCAGAGACGAGAAGGAAGGGCAGTGCATGCTCCACTCCCTCCCCATCTCTGGCTGACCCCAGCCCATACAGGCCCTGACTGGGCTCGGAAAGGGCAGCAGTTGAGTCCCTCCAGACAGCAGCAGAGGAGTTGTTCCCTGAACTTCTGGCAATCTTTCATTTTACCTACTAAGTCCAAACCCAGTTAGTGCTGCCAGCTGAGGATTCCACTTTGGCAGCAGGGGATCTGAAGTTAACTGGGGCTGCTGTTCAAGTAGAATGCCACCCAGTGGGCAACTTCGATATTGTACTTCCCCACTGGATAACTGTGACAGTGACTGACTCCCTCTCTGTAGGCTTAAGCACACAAGCTGAGTTGGATTGTCTGTACTATGAGCTGTCACAAGTACCAAAGGTGCCCTAAGTGTCACATGTGGGGAGCACAGGTATCACACAGAAAACACATCAGACTTTTCTGTTCTTATCATTCGTAGACTCTAAGATGGCATTGGTGGTTCTCCCCCAAGTCCCCCAGCATTTCTACTCTGGCAAACAGGTCCTCATTGGTCAGAATCTCATGCAGATTAGCAGTTCTTATTGATTCTTACATGTTTTAGAATGAAATCTGCATACAAAGAATTATTAGCTGTTCTGCTTTTAGAAGAATGAGAGCTTGAGCTGATGCAGGAATGCTTAAAGTCCCCCACTGCCCACACAACATAAAGGGGATAGTGCTTTTTGCTGTGATAGCAGAATTCAGCCCAAACCCTTCCTTCCTGTGCTACAAAAGTGCCTCTTTGAGGCTCACCAAACCTCAAAGGAATCTGGATGGCCCCAAGCACAAGCTGCCCAAATCATGATAGGAATTGAAAGGGCTAATGAAAAAACTGGTACTTCTGTTTAGTCTCAGCCTCAGAGAATCAGTAGGAGTTTTGCATTATGTACGGGCACATAGCTTATACTCTTGAACAGTGAGAGATGAAAAAAAATCACTGCCTGCCCCAGTTAGAAGTGAGGATGGGAAACCCCCGTGTGAGCGAGGGTCTATGTAGGAAAGTTGTGACAGATGCCTGATCAACCCTTTGGTGTGTCAGCTTGGAGTGATCCAGGAATTCCTAAGAAAGGAAGGCATTTTGGTCTAGGACAGTCTCACAAAATCAGAGAATCACAGAATTGGAGAGTTGGAAGGGATCTCAATGTCCCTACACTATAACCCATAGCCAAAGGAAATCCCCAATATATCTGACAATTGGTTATTATCCAGCTTCAGCCAGAGGACCTTCAATGAGAGGGAACTCACCACCACTAAAGAAAACCTATTCCACAGAAGAAAGTTACTGTATGACTTAATTGTTAGGGAGTTTTTTTCCCAAATCAAGTCTGAATTGTCTTCTTTGCAACTCATACCTAGCGCTCCTGGTTCTGCCTCATGGGCCAAAGAGGACAAAGTCAATCCTTCTCTTTCAAAAAAGAGCCCTTGTGACAGACAGCCATCCCGATCCCTGATTCTTCTCCAAATGAAATCTCCCCATATCCTTGAACTGAGCCCACATGACATGATCTCAAGACCCTTCACCATTCTAGCTGCCTTTCTCTGGATGCTCTCTAGCTTACTATCAATGTCCTTCTTAAACTGTGGTGCCCTGAACTGAACACGCCACTCTCCCTGGGGAAGAAGAACCCATGACAGCAGATGGCTGTTCCAACAGATGTCAGCAGCAGCTTGGCAGAGAAGCAATGAACAGCAGCTTCAGAAAAAGAGGAACGGTCTCTCAGAAGTGGCACAGAACAGCACGGAGACACTCTAGAACCATGCCAAGGGGGCTTTGAGGGGGCCATCTGAGAAGGTATGAGGCACAGCCAGTTGTTGGGAGACAATGCTGTGTGAGGCGTCCAGCTGTGACGCTACCTTTCCTCACCCTGAAGCATGCGCTATCTGAGAAATGCTCCCTTCCCTGCTGCCCTTGGGAAGTGATACCCCCCCATGCCCTGGGAGGGGGGAAGGCCGAGAATGACTCTGCTGCTTGGTCTTCTCTGTCCTCGTCATATGATCTGCTCTTTGATGTATGGTTCTTGCCTGCTCTACTGGAAGACGGTGCATGGGATAGGGGCTTAATCTATATTTACATAATTACAAATACCCAGTATGTGCCATACTAAAGCTGGGTGGTTAGCAAAGGGGGTTCCAGGTCCAGTGGGGAACTCACATTACAGTAATAACCCTTATTTGGTGCTGGTGGTGTTCAGTTGTGTCTGACTCTTCATGACCCCATTCGGGATTTTCTTAAAGATACTGGAGTGGTTTGCCATTTCCTTCTCCAAACTTCTATTTGTATTATTCTACATGGTCTGTTTTTTTCAAAAAAGAATATATTAAATTTACTACAGAAGTAACAAAATTGCCCTATTTGTATCTCTATCTGAAATTTTCTCCTTTTGTGTATTTTTAATGTTTCATCAATGTTCTTTTCTTCATCTCTAACATCTTCCATTCTGCTAACATCAACCTCAACAAGCAAAAATCCTCCCTTGTAATAAATAAATACAATCAAGCAAACTGAATCTATACATTGGCCATGTCTGAAACTGCATATTTCAGTGAGCACTTCTAGTCCATCATTTCTCTGCCTCTTTGGTTAAGTGATCTCACAGCCACAAAGCCAGGAAAGCCTGTGAGTAACAGCAACACTATGCGATGACCACCCATGGATGACTTCACTCTTCTCAGCAATACAATGATCCAAGACAATTCCAAAGGACTCATAATGGAAAATGCTATCCACATCCAGAGAAAGAAGTGATGGAGTCTAAATGCAGATTGAAGCATACTATTTTCACTTCATTTTTTGCATGGTTTTTTCCTTTTAGTCTGTTTCCTCTTTCACAACAGGCCTAATATGCAAATATGTTTTACATGACTGCACATTTATGACCTATATTAAATTGTTTATTGTTTCAGGTAGGGGGGAGAGGAGGAGGGAAGGAAGGGAGGGAAGGAGAAAAATTTGGAATGCAAAAAAATTTTTAAAGTGAATGTTAAAAATTGTCTTTACATGTAATTGGAAAAAATAAAATACTATTAAAAAAAGAAGGTACATATTTGGAAAAAAAAAGAAAGCCTGTGGCAGGATTTGAACCCAGGCCTTCTGACCCCTAATTCAGGGCTCTTTCCACTGAAGCACACTTCGTTGGGGATGTGTTTCTGAAGCACACACATCATTTTACACTGGAGGTTGATATCATACAGGAATGTTCACCCCAACTCCCTCTCCCAAACCTATATATAGCTCAGTATCCTCACTGGAGACAGAATCCTAGGCTAGACAGACCTTGTGGCTGACCCTGGTTGGGGCAGGGGGAGGTTTCTTATATCTCTTTGTTCTTTCTACACAGACGGTAGTAGAATATCCTAAGTCCAAATGATGTGACACCAGGCAACTGGCACCCAGCTTCTCCAGCACTGGTCAAGGCCTCTGAGACAAAGGCAGAGTCATCAACAGTGCCAGGCCCTGTAACTAGGGGCGGAATCTGAAACCCAAGGACAGTCTCTGTGCCTGCAGCACAGAAATTAGTTCCTTCACTGTGGTCACAAATCAGTTTCTTCAGTTTCTCAGACTGGTAGAGAACAATCACCATCTGTAGCTTCATCTTCAAGGACACAAAGGGCATAGATATAAATAGAAGCGGGGAAGTGGTGGGGCCAGAGAAAGAGGGTCTCATGGTCAAGAAGCAGAACCCCAGCAGTGGGAAATGGAGGGAAGTAACCCTTTGGCTTCAGTATGTCACACTCTCTTCTGGGCACAGAACACACAGGACAAAGGTTCTCTGGAACAATCTCAGCACGATTCATCCCAGAGGCCACTGTCCCTTCTCCACCCCACTTTAAGCAGCAGTGTTTCCCCCAGAAGCTAACAGTGCTTTCTCATTGGGCGTGAGTGTTCACAGGCCTTGAGGAGTCACTTCTCCAGGGGCCTGGGGAACAGCAGTGATCTGAGTTTCTGGAAATGCTTTAGTCCAACCTTATGTGAACCGTCTGGCCATTTCTACACGGGGCAGGTTGACTGACAGAGGGGGGAATTGCTTTGTCCTCTAAACAAATTCCTTTCTCAACACCTTTTTTCTTATAAAACCACTTTTGGGTGGCATATGGGCTTCAACCCTACCTGTAGGCTCATTCCCAATATACCAAGTCAGGGAGCAAGGTGAGATGGTGTAAAAGGGCCATGTCTTCTCCTGGCCCTTTGACTCCACTCCTTATATTCTCACAGACCTCACATTTTCTTTACCAACATTTCTCCAAAATGTATACAAGTACCCAGAAATGAGAACTCCTAGAAGCTAGCAAAGCGTCGGAGGTATCTCAGGTGCTGTGCCTTCTCTCAGAGATAAAGGAACTAGAAAGAGCCAAATAGGGGGTTGGTGGGTGGGGGGAACAGCAAGGACTTGCTATGAGGAATGAGGCCAGGGATGCTGAAGCTGGAAGCTAAGGGCTAAAAGCAGCAATTACATCAATGAACTAGATGCGAGTACAGCTCACAAGGAGGAATGACAAGCTTTTTATGGGGGCCTGCATTATTTATAATAGAAAGGCATTGCTGGAAGAACGGGTGGGAAGGCAGAGTGAACACTCTGGCCACAGAAGCTCTGCATTTTGCTCCAAGCAATCCCCTTTTCAGACTCATCCCTTCTAGTGAGGAAACGGGCTGGAGTATATTTCTCCCAGATCCTAATAACAACCTATTGGAGGAGCTGGTGCTGTCCGGAGTGGATGCTCAGCGCATTCTTCCAGGATGCCCCATCAAGACCACTCTGGACAGACATGCTGGGCGTGTCTTCCCCAAGGGAAGGCCCCAACATCTATCTGTGCCTGAATGCTCAGCAAATACAGAAAGCAAAGCCAAGGCCTCGGTAGGCTCTACAGAGAGCTCACATGCTCCAAGAAGTTGATAGAAGAACATACTGGGATGGGGGAGGGATAGAAGATCAGTGCACAGGAAGAAAGTGATGGAAATTCAAGCAGAGGATGGAGATTAGCAAGTCCTGAACCAATAGGAAGATAATATGAGGAAATTATCTAGCCCACTCTAGTTACCTAGGATGAACCACTCAAATCAGCTTAGACTTCCTTCATCCCTTTGGATCTCTGTGTCTGCCAGGAATGAGCAATACTATATTCTCAGGCCTGTATTAACACCGAGGATGCCCCCAAAGGAGGGGGAAGGAGGACAAAAGGCAAGTCCTTTCCCACAAAGCCTAAGACTTAAGGGGACTAATAGGCCCAATAGTTACCTGCCCATAATCTGCCAGCACTTGTGTTGCTAGAATGACTGCTGTGGCCCACCGCATGGAATTAGTCAGGCAAGCCTTCTCAGAAGAGGTGCATCTGAAACTGCCTTTTGAAGGAAGAATTTTTTTTTCTAAAGAAAGGATGTTTTGAGTGAGTTTTGAAGAGAATAGTTAGGAAAAGTCTTGGGGGAGGTGGGGCATAAATGCTAGCTTCAGGTATCTGAAAGTTTGTCAGTCAGAAGCAACGGGTGGAAGTTCTAGAGAACAGATTTCAGTTCTACAAGAAGGAAAACTTCCTAATCATGTTGTTGTTGTTTAGTCATTCAGTTGTGTCTGACTTTTCAACACTCTACAGACCACAGCACACAGTACTGTCCAGGCGGTTTCTTGGCAAATGATACTGGAGTGATTTGCCATTTCCTTCTCCAGAGGATTAAGGTTAATGGAGTTTAAGTGACTTGCCCAGGGTCACTCAGCCACATTTGCACTCAGATCCTCCTGACTTCAGACCCAGCATTCTATCCACTAAGCCATCTAGCCACCTCTTTCCTAACAATGAAGAATGACCCATTTCAAGAGGCTGTGATATGAGTTTCTTGTCACTTGCAGTCCCTCAAAGGAAGGCTAGATGACCACATATCAGGGATGAGGGACTCTGGCTCAGAAAGAGGCTGCAAAAGATGAGACCTCAGGTTTCTTCTCACTCTGAGGATGCTATGATTCAATGATTTGATAGAGAAGAAATGGGAAGAATGGCCTAAATAATGGCTCAGTTTTAAGTGAGCAAGTTGTATGTAAGGGTAGTGACTGGATTTTTTTGGCAAGTGCATAAAAGAAAAGCTTGATGTGTAAACTACAGGGTCTGTTTACTCTTGGGAAATAAATGGACAACCTTCAAGAAGAAAAATTTTAAATTCAATGGAAAATAATGTCCTGTACATATGTCCTTCAGATTATACATCATAATTTTAGAAGGGAATTTATCTTTGAAAGCTGAGGCTAGACACTCACGGTAGATTTCTATACTTGGTGTGGTGTCCTATATACTGTAGGTGAGTAATAAATACTTGATACTTAGAAAACAGATAAGAATCTGATAGTTCATTATCCCTATAGCAATGCCTATGAAAAGACTAGCTATGTCTGCATAAATAAGGACTGGATTTGGGAATTTAAGTCTCTCTACTCATGGTTGCAGCTTCTATAAAAGTCCAAGATTGGGAGGGTCATAGAGATGCATGGTTGCCCAAATCTCTTTTCTAGTTATTTAATAGAGTAGACAGGAGGATCAGAGACAGAAGGAAGTATGTGCGAATAGATTCTATCTCAGACACGATTTGGGAAGAGAAGGATGATATAAGAGGGCACTGCCTTTGGCAAGTCTTCTTGCCTTAACGATCCTCCTTAGAACCCAAAGCCCTGTGCCCTGCTGTGAGGACAAAGACTTCACTAAGTCTGAATCCTTGCTCTTTGCAAGTGCTGGCTTTCTACATCCTCAGACAAAGCCTCCATTTCTCAGAGCGTGAAAAAGGGCAGTTCTGGCTGAATGTCAGCTGAGCCAAGAAATGAAAGTTTTTGTATGAGGACATGAAGAAGCAATACCCTCTAAAGAGGCAAACTTTGGATCTGTCAAGTGTAGGTTCTGAAAGCGGGCATGCTGGGCATGGTTGTGCATGCTTGTAGTCCTTGGCTACTGGGGAGACTGAGGCTGATGGATTGATATCTGCACTGGGGCCAGGCCATCAAGTGGCCACTGTACCTCCAGCCTCAGTGAAATAGGGAGGCTCAGTCTCAAAAAAACCCCAAATATGATATTATCCCCCATTTTGTAGATGAGGAAACTAAAGTTCAGAGAGGGCAGATGCCTTGCTCTAGATCACACAACTGGTGAGTATAAATGGCAGGGACTGACACTCTGGTCTCTGCAGGTCCTTGGCCCCTAGCAGGCAGCAGCAGTGTAATAACAGTCTACTTCAGGCCTGGGTCGTGGCCCAATTGAGGCTGGGGGAGAGGCAAATCGAGGAAGCCCCATCCGCTTCCTCAAGGCCTTACAGTCTAGGTGAGAATGCTAGTACATGAACAAGTAATGCTGGATACTGTATACATATGGAAAGAGGATATGATGTGTGCCAACTGTGCTCTATGGAGAGGAAGAATGATTCCTGTGGGTGATGTAGTCATGGAAAGGCTTCACGGAGGATGAGAGATTTAAGCTGATGCTTTCAGGATGAGTAGGATTCAGATCGTCTGAGAGAAGGGCATCCTAGACAAGTGGATGACATACTGGTTTAATTAACTGGAAACAAGATTCTCTACATTGAACTTCATTGTTCCATTAACTACAATAAAAATGCAAAGATGTGCATTTATGCTGACTAAATCTTTGCAAACCTTAAAGTGCAAATAAGTGTGAATCATTACTGTCATTAGAGAGAAATGGGGTCAAGGGGTTGGTGGTCCCGGACAACCTGGCTTTTGGTTTACCTACTGGATTCCCCGTGGGGAATATCTTAGCTGACGTACCAATGAGCTAGGAGGGGTAGAGCTGGACATCAGTAGGAATGGTTATATATAGGTAAACTGTTCCAGTGCTGATGCCAGGCTGTAAGGTGAGTGGGAGACAGGCTGGAACTATGTGGGAGGTCTAAAAGGGACCCTTCCTACTTCTAATAGGAGGAAACCTGCTGCTTAGGGCTAGGGTTCTAGCAGGCAGGTGTGAGTGCAAAGGAGTCCAGGCTTGGCATGTACTCCAGATCCTGGCATTCCCTAGCACCACAGGCTACCCCACAAGAGTTACATTTCAAACCTCATGATTCTCTTCAAGTCCTATTTATTCTTCAGCTGACATGGTGGATGAGAGTGGCTTTGGCATGGGCTCAGGAATCCTCAGCCACTGTGATAAGTGTCGTAAGAAACAACTGCTATGAATGTTTAGATATAGAAAGGTAATAATTGTCTCAATAAGGGTGATAGCTGTGGGGATAGAGAGGAAGGGGAGCTATTCCAGAGACAGACATGAGCAAGATTTGACAATCTTCCCCATAAGGGGGGTACATGAGGCCAGAGGAGGAGTTATGATCATACCTTGTCAACAACCACCCCCAACCCTGGAATGTTTTTACCATCCGTGTGACTTTAAGTAAACCCTTTCCTTCTGGGGGACTTATTTTCTTCCTCTACAAATCAAGGCATTTGTGAGATGATCTCTAAGATACCTTGAGTTCTAGGTCCAGATTTGGATCTGGATCCTAAGATGATATCTTTCTAGGATTTGTAGTCTCTTGGCTAATGTGTGCCTCCTGATGCTTTGCTTCAGTGTTTATTCCATTAGCTGTCACAGTTAATTAAAGTTAAGACCTGATCCAGATAGTTAATCAGGGCATAAGGAGAGCAAAGAAGAAGAAGTGGGATGGGTCCCCTCTCCTGGCCCTGATTGCTCCCCTGCCTCTGTGGTCTTTGGGAGAGAGGTAAGGACACATGGGTAGGCCAGGGCTCTTTGAGCCACAGCCATGGCTGGCCCTTGATGCAGTGAGCCTTGATGCAGTGAGGCTGATGAACTGCTAGAGAGGCCTGCACTGACAAAGCTTCAGATATAGTGCCCTATGAGTTTCAAAGGGAAGAGGAGCATGATCGGAGATGGTGGGCTCTGCCCCCACAGTATAGTGTATGCATTGCCCAAGTAAGCCTACTTTCCAGCATGAGCCAATTGCCAGGGCTGAAGTCCCCCTGGAATCTCCCAACTGGACTCTTCCCTTTTGGTTCACCACCACAGTTTCACATCCGTTTAAGCCTGCCAGAATGGCTTTCACTTCTCTTCTCCTAGCTTAGCTGGACCTGCTTTCTTTCATTCTTTCTTTTCCTTTTTTCTTTGCCCTCTAGGAGCTTACATTTATCCAATAAGAAGAAATATGTAAAGGGGAGTGATGGCAGAAAAGGAAATTTTGACCTGAGGAATCTCAGGGATGGTGAGTGGACCTATAGAGCATTTGATTCCAGCAGCACTCCAGTAGCAACGAAAATACTGACTTGATTACATCTCCAGGGCAAGAGATGGAAAGGAAGCAGGGTGAGGCTGGAATACAACCTGTTTTGATATGGATGGCTGGATGGTATATGAAGTATAATCTCTAGCCACCTAAATATAGTGGTTTAGATATTTTGTACTCATTGGCCCACAAATCAGGACAACCCAGTTCCAAAGTGCAGCTCCAAAGCTAAGATGATTGGTTTCCCCAGAGACAAGGTACATGGTCTCTAAAGTTCCAAGACAGAGAGTTTTCGTTTTAGGTGGGGATCAGCAACAGCGCAAGTGGCAGAGATATGGGCTGGTTTTCTGGTAGATGGTTGGACTGGGATGGTGAGAAGTAAAAACAGTGGGCAATTAAGCAAGAAGATCCTTAATTCTTTGAATTTTTTTCAAACCATTGTAGGGTCCTAGCCCTCTACTAGTTTATTCTATAGAGTTCTCCTTGAATTTTCCACCAAGATTTTGGGCAAGTGCTGGGGACTTGCTGGGGAATCAGGACTGGGAAAGGATCTCACCCATCATTTTGATCATGGACCTCTCAAACTTCCACTGTGTCATCAACAAGATAGTAATGAGTAATATAGACTTGACTCTCTCCAAAAACGCTATCTGTGTCATCCCAAATTGAATAGAATTGGAGGACCTTTTTATTAAAAGTCAGAAATTATTTAAATTGGTCAAAGTCTGATGGGGTGACATAACATGTGGAGAGGTTTTTCTGGAGTTCAGTGTAAGGGTCCAAAGCCATTTCTCTGGTGGATTTAGTTCAATTCCTTGATTCTCTAAAATACCTTTGTAAAAGGGCCATAGTCAATAGTAAGAAATGGCTTCCCATAAACTGTGATGTTGATACTCTGATACTCCACTACTAATGGTAATAGTCCCTATGGTCATTCTTGGGCAGTCTCTGGCATTTGATGAATTTGCCTCGAGGAATTACAGAGTTTTCCACAATAGGCTCCATGACTAACATGCTATCATTCTCCAAGTAATAACAGATGGCTACCTTTCAGATCCTATAATGCTCCTCAGGAGACAGAGGGGCATCCTCTTAGAAACAGGCATCAAATTTCAATACGTTTTTGTCAAAGGTCACATGTGCAGTAATAAAGTCAGAAGGTGGGACCTGATTGGGTTCTTCATAGGATAGCGATAGATCTCTTATTGGCCAATTCATCCAAATCAGCTTGAGACATCTGGTTCACATGAAAGACGTTCTCTGCCAGTTTCCATTGTTGGAAGTAGAGAGTAGGCAGAGCCAATCCTGTAACCCAATATCTGGATTCGGTGAAAGGCAGCTTTCATGGGGTCACTGCAGGAGAAGCCCAGCAGGAAGGGCAGACCATACACAGGCTTGGACACCAATTGCCACAGCTGCTGCCATCCTGTAGGGTTCAGCTTCTCCAGACCTGCTTTCTTAAAGTTCCAGCTTGGGAGACATGCAGAAATTCCATGTTTGGCATAAAGGCAAGGCTACTATGGGAGATGACAGGGGATGTATGGTTGGGGTACACTGGAAAGAATCCTGGATTGGGAGTCAAGTGACCTGGGATCAAATGCTAGCTTGACTACCTATGACCTGTATGACCTTGGGCAAATTACATCACCTGTATGACCTCATTACATGCAGCCCTCAGGCCAATCCTATGACTTCTCAGGGTCTCAGTTCTCTATTCTGTTAAAAAAAGGAAATTGAACTAGATGATCTGTAACGTACCTTCTAGCTCTAAATCTGATGTCATCAGCTCACAGATGTTCTTGAGTTCACAGGAGTAAACATATTTCACTCAGCCTTAACACTCCAATAGATCTGTGATTACTTCAATAGAGGTATTCCCTTCATGATATAGATAAGAATCCATCTGTGTCTGTCCAGGCTGGATAATGCTTGTCCAACAAATTTGCCACGGGGGCTCCACTCAACATACTGGGACCTTCCTCTCATTCTCTTGACACATTCAGGCTGTCCACCGGTTGTCTTTCACCTTCACCTTTCACTATAGGACCAATCCACTTTTTTTTTGATCATACATTTTTATTATGACTCCCTTTACACCACTTCCCTTATGTATTTCCTCATTGGTAAAGTATTGCAGCCTACTCACTCCTAGTACAGTCTTCTCTATTACCCTTTGGGCAATAGACAACCTTAATTCTTATGAGTCTGTGGTATTTCATGACTCACAACTGTCAGGAAGAATGGAAGGATACTGGTGTTAAAAATGGCTTGTTTCAAGCTTGGAGTCATTAAAGAATGGTGCAATTTCTCAAAGGTAGCCTGGCCCAATCTCTTCCTCCTGTTCAATTCTGGACCTCATTTACTAACTACTTAGTCTTTTGTTTTATCTGTCCCTGATGTGCACACTAACAGATGAGCTCTGCAGGTTGCCCATCCCTCTTCATACCATACATAGTCTGGACAAAAAGCATTCTTTAGTTGATTGTTTTTTCTTGTGGAGGAGTTAGAGCAACCACTCAAACTCTTTTGAATTGGTCAGTCAATAAGCCTTTATTAAGTGCTTACTATGTGCCAGGCACTGTGCTGAGCACTAGGGATACAAAAAGAAGCAAAAGACAGTCTCTGCCTTCAAGAAGCTCAGAACCTAAAGAGGGAGATAACAAGCAAACAAATAAGTACCAACAAGCTACATGCAGAAAAAATAGAAAATAATTGAAAGAGGGAGGACACCAGAATTAAGAGGAGTTGGGAACAGCCTCCTGTAGAAGATGGGATTTTAATGGGGATTTGAAGGAAGTCAGGTGGAAATAAGGAGAGAGAACATTCTAGGTATGGGGGACAGCCAGCAAAGATGCCCAGAGCTGAGAGAATGTCTTGTTTTCAGAACAGCCAGCAGGCCAGTGTCACAGCTGGAAGAGTACATGGAGGGGAATAATGTGTAAGAATTCTGGAAAGGTATATGTATGTATGTATGTATGTATGTATGTATGTATGTGTGTGTGTGTGTGTGTGGGTAGGTGTGGTAGGTTACAAAGGGCTTTGAACAACAAAGGATTTTGTATTTGATCCTGGAGGTGATAGGGAGCCCCTGTAGTTTATCGAATATGGGGGTGACATGGTTAAGCCTGCACTTCAGGAAAGCCACTTCAGCAGCTGAATGGAGAATGGACTGGAGTGAGAAGAGACTTGAAGCAGGCAGATTCATCAGCATAATCAATGGTAATTTTGAAGCTGATTTAGGACACTTTGCAATGGTCCAGAGTTTGATTCAATTAGTACAATAACATCTGCGAAATACATACCAGGTAAATGCAAAGTAATTTCCAGAAGGAAGAACATTAACAACTGGGAGGTTCGGAAAAGGCTCATGTTGAAGGTAGCAGAACTGAGCCTTGAAAGGAGATAGGAATCCCCAGAGGTAGAGACAAAGAAAGAAATCTTTGCAAGAGTGGGGACCAGCCTGTACAAGGCATGGAAATGGAGAGAAAATGTCATGTGAGGAAGAACAAGTGACCCAGTTTGGCTGGAACACAGAATGTACGGGGGCAGTAATGTGAAATCTCAGTAATATTTTACTAAGAAATTTCTGTTATGTGCAATCTCCTGGGAACCACTTCAACTCTGCATCCAAACTGAGCTAGGTGATTTTCAGATATAGCTAATTTTACTCCCAAGTAAGATGGGATGATGTCAGTGGCAAACACATTTGGTGAGCAAATATCTGTTTAATGTAGACAGTCACTGTCTCTGCTGTCCTAAAAGCAGTGCCTTATATGATTCTAACATGTCCACAAGAGATACTTTGCTGGAGAAAAGCCTTTAAAGTGGGAATTTGCTTTACTGCAGTGATGTCAAACTCAAATAGAAACAAGGGAGCTGATATGGGCACATATTGCCTTAGAAAATCACATATTAACATTATCTATATTTTTATTTATTTTGTTAAATATTTCCCAATGACATTTAAATCTGGTTCGGGACACTCAGGAGTCTTGTGTTTGACATCTCTGCTTTACTGAATCAAAGCTTTTTTTATGGTCAACAAAGAGCAAGCCCAGGGGATCTTGTATTCTAAACATCTTTCTGTCAATTGTGCTACATTGTAAAGATGGGGTCTACTATGAAATAAAACGGTGAATGCTTCCCGGTTTAATTCAAATGCCCTCGTCAAGGATGTCCTTGTGTGTGTATACTGTTCTCATAAAAATTTTATAAAGATCTGAAAGTGTGTATACAGGTCAGTAGTTATTGAAATTCTCTCAGTCACCTTATTTTGGCAGTAATAAGATGCATGATTTTTTCTGTGTCTTTGGGATCTTCTATTCTTTTCAATACCTTTGAGAATCAATCCTTGAATGTCTTCCATACCATGTCAACTCTATCATGGACCTTCTCTTTGCACACTTTTTGGGATGAGTCCTGATCAAACTGAATGTACAGAACAATGCAGAACCCTAACTCCTGTGGGTCTGGTTATTAACAATCTTTTCTGATATTTTACATTCTTTGTCTGTGTCTTGTTCTCCTTGCAGTTTCACCCTACAATATCTTTAAGATTACTTTGCTTAATTGGGTCTTTTACCAAACTTCTCTTAAACATGTTTTCTCTCTACTGCTTCTTATTTCATGAAGTGCTATAGCTCATACTTTTCTACTATCCTTCTCCATAAAACTTTACAACTAAATATATCCTAGACTTAGACTCACAGGATCTAAACTGGTGTTGATCTTGGCTTCAATCTTTCAGGAAACTGAATGTTTACTGATTGAGGCAGTTTCTAGGCTCCCTTGGTCTTCTCAGGACAGCTAATGGTTCCATCTTTATGTAGGGAATTGTTATAACAATTGTCTATGTTCTTTCCTACATCCATTTCCCATTTTTTGGTGTCTGTAGTATCTTTAAGTAGGTCAGGTTGGAGTTGTTTTACTTGAATGGCATATTTTTTATTTTTCTAGTTTGGCATTAATTTTGATGTTTGTGCTAACAAGCCAGTAGTATGACCATAAAGATAGCTGACTAATATATCACATTGGTCACAATGGTTAAAAAACTAATAACCAGGCAAAGAATCCTAAGAAATAATCCTAGGCCCTACCTCCAATCAGGATCGAACTTTACCATCTATGAATAAACAAGGTATTCTTATCATTTCTCAGGAAGAAAAACGCATCCAGTTCTTGGGCAAGAAGACAAGGTAAAATGTCAGATGAGGGGCAAGGAAGGGAAGTAACAGCGGTGAGGGAGATCAAAAGGGAAAGACCAGAGGGTTACTGTGTAGACAAGAAGGGCTGCTCCGCAGCTGCCAAAAGGACAAGAGGAGCTACTCACCAAATGCCACCCTGTCCCCCAAGTCTTTCACCTGGAGTATTTCAGACCCCTCCCTCAGTCTGAGGAAGTAATTTTTTGTCCAACACTGAATGGCGGGCAGGCAACATGGCATTGCCCCACAGTGTGGCTTTGTCCAAGAGTTCAGGAACTTTGTTAATCTGTGCCCCTTGGCAGAGGCAAAGAGAGTTGTGCGCTCTGTGCTTCCTACCACCCAGGCTCTGAGTGGGACAAGGTAGTTACTGCCATTATTCAGGCATCCCCTGCAAGGCTGGACATCCAGAGGCTAAAGGGCCCTAAAAGCATGAGTCCATTAAACCCTACATTCATTCATAACACTTGCTTTATCTAGACTCTCTGAATTCCTAGGAAGTACTCCCTGTTCAAGATCACTTCCTTTTCTGACAGAGTAACCAGACTGGGAGACCAAGGAAAGGCTGTAAGACAGTGTACCTGGATTTTAGGAAGGCATCTGACAATCTCTCAGACATTCTTTGGATAAGACAAGAGAGATGAGGTACACAGTGAGTGTCATTGTTGGATTTGAAGCTGGTTGCCAGAATATCAAAGAACATTATTAAATGGATGAGCTCTGAGGTTTCTTCCAACTCTAACATCCTATGATCCTAATGGGCTGTGGTCAACTTGAGAAAGGTGGTACCTCCAGTGGTGCTCAGCCGCTCTGTGCTCTGCCTACCTACACTTTTACCGGAGATGAAGACGACATACCCAGCGCTGGTCAGACTACTTATGGAGCACTGTGGCCAGCTCCAATTCCCACACCTTAGAAGGCACACCAACAGCCTGGGGTGCATCCCAAAGAGGGTGACCAGACGGAGGCAGGTCCAGAAACCATGTCACATGGAGAACAGCTGAAGGAACTAGGGATATTTCTTCTGGAAAAGAGAAGATTTACAAAGATGGCAATCATGATCTTCAAGCGCCTGAAGGGTTGGTACATGGAGGAAAGAGTATACTGACAGCCTGTAACTCCTGAGAGGGGAGAGAGTCAAGTTTGGAAGTTAGAAGAAGGCAGATTTGAGTACGACAGAAAGAGGGCGTCTGAAAACGGAGCTGGCCACTAAGCGAGGCTGGGAGCTCATCCCTGGACATGGATGTGGAAATGCAAGGATTGTTATTAGCTCCATCTTGCTGAGAGGGAAAACAGGAACCAGAGATGGCTGGAACCAGTCTTCAAATGATCTCAACTCACTCTAAAACCTGTGATATTTTCTACTACAATAATAATATTAAGCATGACAATGATCACAGCTAGCATTTACACAGCACTTTAAAGTTTACAGCGCAATTTACGCACATCATCTCATTTACTCCTCATCACAACTCTGGGAGGTAAGTTTTTATTATTCCCATTTTATCGATGAAGAAAACAAGGCAGACGGGGTGAACACACTGTAGCTAGCAGCTGGTTGGCACAGTAGGCAGAGCAATGGACTAGGCATCAGGAAGATCTGAATTTAAATTCTGCCTCACACAGTAATAATTTTGTGATCTTGGTAGCTGGGTGGCACAGTGGATAGAGTGCTGGGTCCGGTCAGGAAGACCTGAGTTCAAATCCAGCCTCAGATACCAACTATCTGTGTGACCCTGGGCCAGTCACTTTGCCTTTGTCTGCCTCAGAGTTTTCTCAACTGTAAAATGAAAATAATAACTGTACCTACATGAAGGGTTGTTGTGAGGATCAAATGAGATCACTGTAAGGTACTCAGCGCAGTGCTTGGCACATAGCAGGTGCCATCTGAATGCTTAGTCTCTCCTTCCTCTCCCCCACTCATCCTGGGTGAGGCACTTCACCTGATAATGATGGTGAGATATCAGGGATGTTGTTGAAAGGATTATTTGTAGTATAGAATCCGGAATCTTAGAACTTGAGGAGGCCTCGAGGTCACCTAGCTCCTTCTACTCCCTTCAGAACTTCCTCCCTTCCCATCCGCCTCGCTTCCTTAAGCAATGACTAGATACACTTAGTAGACACAAAGAATCCTCTACCAGAATATTTAATAATTTCTCACCCTTTTGCTGCACCTGTTTTGAGCGGTCAGGCTCCTAAATCTCCACAGGGCAGCAGGTTGGACTAGATGACCTCTAGATCCTTGCTAAGTCTAAGTCTGTGATTTTAATATCAGTAACTCGATTTGTGGAGGTGTTAATTATGCATGGGCTCTGGTCTGCACAAGAAAACTATAAAAAGCAACAGAGAGCGAGTGAGTGAGAGTCGGACAGAGCTTAGAAATACCTCTGTTGACTTTTCTATTAGCACAAGTACCAAGTAATGAGGCTGGAGAGGGGCTCCTCATACGCTGGGTAAGGAGACATTTCAGAAAGGCCCATTCCAGAATTTCTACCTACACCACCTAGAGTCTTTGTTCCAACACCCCTCTTCAAGTGGTGACTCTCATCTTTCAAGCACCTCCTCTCTTTTTCAACTTTTTTCTCATCAGTATTTACTCTAAATGTCTAGCATCTACCTCTTTAGGAAGTTATTTCTATTTATTTCATCACAACAAATACGTAAAGTCTTGTGCTCACTGCTGGTGATAAACTATAGAGACAACACAGACCCAGGTCTCAATAAGCTAATTATGATGGCTAGGAGAACTGATGAAGCCAGCTCTGGAGCATGACCTTAATCTTCCTCAGGAAGTTCTGAGGGCCAGAGACATAGAGCCCTTGCCCTATTCCTACAGGGCCATTTCATGATTGGACTCTCTCTTCTATAGCTGAGGAAAAATGGGGTCTTATATATCATAACAGAAGCAATGAGGGGAAACTGATTTGCTGAATGAATCTGATGACTTCCCCAGTCAACCTGATGTGACTATGGGCCACAAACTTTTGTTGGATGAGAACATCTTCTACAGAACTGGATTTGCACTCTAGGTCCTTACAGACACACATACTAGTTGTTAGTGGGAGAGCACAAAGGACTTCTCTGATTGGTGCCTTGGAACTGGAGTTGCCTTCTGATGATTGGTTGACTTGGGCGCAGAAGAATGGACTAGTGCCAGAAGAACTCTTCATGATCTATATGAGCTATGGATCAGGCTGCCATTTTTACTCCTTTTTTTCATATCCTCCCCCACCCCCTGGGATTTCCAGATTACAATGCAGCAAGGCAAGGGAGGAGGGGAGGAAGAGGATTTTTTTTCTTCTTCCCTCTTCCCCCAAGAGCAGAAAATGGTGACTTGGGGGAGAAACAAATGATGGGTACAATCTATGCTCGCCCAGGCAAACCTTAGACTGGAGTTTCTAGATTTAGTTCCTAGATGTTTTCTTCTGCCTTTATATTTCTATTTTCTGAGCACTTCATAAATTATCACTCCTAAGAATTGCTGTTTCTAGGCATGGAGGTCACTCTGTGCATAATCCTGAATGCAAGAGTTCCTGAGTTTGAGAGTGGGGCACTGAGATTTCTTTAAAAGGATTCTTCTAGTAGCAGAAGTATAGCTGGAGGATTGACAGCATGGCATGAGGGAGTAGAAGATTTGGACCTCACCACCCTTCTTGTCATCAATCTGAGTGTAAATCCAAGGTGAATGGGGGTGCTTGTTCAGGATAATAGTGACTTTACCTTCCGGGGGGCTTAATAAATTAATGGGTCATTTGAGTGTTTTACATTTCCTATATATTCATAAGTACCTTTGAATCCTTCATGTCTTATGCATTTTTTTTGTGATGGAAAAAATAAAAAGCTGTCCCATACCTAGTCCCCATATGCTATACTGATCAGCTTTTTGGGAGTGGGCATTGTTACCCACACCAACAAATCCACAAGCATTTATGAAGCACCTACTATGTATCTGGCACTGAGCTAGGTATTAGGGATACAAGTACAAAGAATGAAACAATCCCGACTCACAAAGAGCTTCCATTCGAATGTGGGAGTCATTAAGTACCCATATAAATGTGCAGCATCAATATAAAGTGAACATATACAAAGCAAACATAAAATGGTTTGGGAGGAAGGGCACTAGCAGGAAAAGCTTTAAGCTGAAGATGGTGTTTGGGCTACTCTCAAGGAAGAGAGGGAATTTATCAGAGGAGGCAAGGAGAGGGGGCATTCCAGATGTGGGGTGGCCAGTACAAAGGCATGGAGATGGGTGATGGAGTATTCTGCATAAGGGACAGAGAGAAGGCCAGTTTAGCTGGAATGCAGAGTACAGGAAGGAGAGTAATAGCCATCCTTTGGGATCCCAGTTGTGAGTGTGCTTCAACAGAGGAGTTTATATTTTGTCTTGGGGCAACAGGAGTTGACTGAACAGGGAAGTCATATGCTCAGATACACACTTAAGAACATTTTGGGAAACACAGCCAGCCATAAGCTTAACCTAAGCTTTGCTTGGTAGATTTTATTGGAATCAAACTCCAGGATGCAGGCAGAGTCAAAGAGAGCTATCGATCCTCTTGGTGGGGAAGGGAAGGTCCCCAGGATCTAACCTAGTGAACTTTGAGTCCACAGTTCCTTGGGGAGGGAGTGAAGGAGAGCCTAGGGTAACAATCCAAAGATGCTGGTCAGATGTTTCTGGCAAACAGACCCATGTCAGGCTAAAAGCAAGCTTAGGACTATAGGACTAGATGAGCAGAGCCAGCTGGGTAAAGGGTGATGGCAGCAGAATATGATATAATTGGTTTGGTTTCCTTGCCACTGGGAAAAGCTTTCCCCCAGTTAAGTGTTCTGAGAAAGCTGTACTGTAATCACTTCCTTACTTCAAAGGCAATCACACACAGCCGCCTTCCTGGGGAGGTGACTCATTCAGAGTACTGACTCAAGGAAGTCTGGGAGCAGGGTAGTAGGGGAGGTGCTACCACTCCCATGGGCACTAAAATCCTTACAGTCAGCCTACTACATTCCACCCACTTACCCTCTCACTCTAACCCTCTTCTACCTCCATCTCTAAAGCATGCCTTCTGGGCCTAGTACCCCTTCTAGTAAGATTCCCTTTCCCTTTCAAGACTGTTCTTGACATTTACTGTAGTCTGATTTCACCTATATCCAAATACTGGAATGGGATGACAGGAAGAATTTTTACTCCCCTTTCTCTACCCTCAGGGGTTGTTCTGTTCATCTTCTAGTGATTTGATCCAGTAAACACAATTCTATTCAACTGAGCAAAGATTTATTTCAGCACCTAACACCTGCAGGGCACTCTGCTGGGTGCTGAGACTGCAGAAGTGGAAAAAAGATACATTCTTAATGCTCTTGTTCTCAAGACATTGACAGTCTAACACGAGGAAGTATGATCTAAGGTAAAATATGAAGGAGAGATTTTTATGGATGTCTCCCTTGCCCCTAAGAAAATTTAAGGAGAGCACCAGACCTCACACTATACTACAGAATAGTAAGTAACAAAATCCTTTGTACTGGCTAAAGATTAGAAAAGTTGATCAGTGGGACAGATTAGGAACATGAGATCCAGAAGTAAATGTACATAGTGGCCCAGTGTTCAATAAACTCAAAGATCCCAACTACAGGGTAAGGATTTACTATTTGTTAAAAACAGCTGGGAAAATTGGAAAGCAGTCTGGTAGAAATTAGGTTTAGATTAACACCTCAAACTGTATGCCACAATAAACCTCAAACAGATACATGACCTACATATAAAAGGTTAGATGATAAACAATTAGGGGACCAAGGAAGGAAATAACTTTTTCCAACTGTGGGCAAGGGGTAGAGCTCTTGACAAAACAAGAGATAGAGAAGACCACAAAAGATAAAACCAACAATTTTGATCACATGAAATCAAAAAGCTTTTGCACAAACAAAATCAATACTGTTACAATTAGAAGGGAAACAGTTAACTAGGAAAATATTTTTGCAGCAAGTTTCACTGATAAAGGTCTGATACTCAAGACACATAGGGAACTAATTCAAATATTTAAGAACAAAAGTCATTCCCCAATAGATAAATGGCCAAAGGATAAGAATAAGCAGTTCTCAAAAGAAAAGCAAGCTATCAACACCACGTGAAAAAAAACAACGCTCTAAATCATTAATATACAAGAAAAGCATAATAAAACAATTCTGAGGTTCTATCTCACATCTTTAAGATGACTCCCCCGCAAAAAAGGGAAATGACATTTGTTGGAGGAGAAGTGGGAAGACAAAGACACTAATGACCTATCTGTAGAGCTGTGAACTGGTCCAACAATTATAGGATTCATTTTGGAACTAAATTCCCAAACTCACGAAACTGTATGGAACCTTTGGCCTGGGGATACCCCTATTAGACCTAGACCTCCAAAAATAAAAGCAAAAAGGAATGATCCATATATACAACATTAATCATCATGGTTAGCATTTAAATGGCACTTTAAGCTTTGTAAGACTTAATACGTGATCTCATTTGTTATTCATAAACGGACTTTTTTGTTGTAGAAGAGAACTGAAACTAAGGAGATGTTCATTAATTGGGGAATGGCTGAACAAATTTTGGAGTATGAATATAATAGAATATTTTTGTTCTACAAAAAATGGCGAAGGGGACAGATACAGAGAAACTTTGGAAAACTTATATGAGCTGACACAGAGTGAAATGAGCAGAACCAGGAGAACAATTTACACATTGACCACAACATTGTAAACAACTGACCAATGAAATGACCAACCATGACAAGAGGACCAGTGGTGAAGCGTGCTTCCCACCTCCTGATCCATAAGTGATAGTCTAGAAGTGTGGAAAAAAAACCCCAACCATACATTTTTGGACTTAGCCAATGTATGGATTTGTTTTGCTCAACTATGTTAACTTGTGATATAGGTAAATTAATAAAAATTTTTTGAGGAGGAAGAATTCTTGTTGAGGCAAGGAGAAAAAGACCAATGTACTTGCCTCTCAAAGGAGCATTAGTGAAGCATGTTTTTAAAAAATGAACAGAGAAAACAGAAGGGGGTTTGGAGGGCAACACAGACAAGTAGCATAGCTTGGAACGAGTCTAGAAAACATGCTATATATGATGATCAATCTTTTCCCGTTCTTGTTATATGAAAATGTTCATATTTGTTGGTGTTTTTGAAGCTCAGAATAACAAAAAGTTTCTGTTTTTTAAATTTGAGGAGGGAAAGTTTCATGGAGGAAATGGCATCTAAGCTGGACTCTGAAGGAAAAATCATAGAAGCATAGATCTAGCGCTGGAAGGGACCTCAGAGGCAATCTAGTCCAAACCTGGTTTTACAGATGGTCAAACTGAGGCTTAAAGAGGTTAACTGACTTGCCTAAGGTTATACAAGTAGTATGCATGATGCAGTTGGGATTTGAACCCAGGTCTTCTCAATTCAGTCAGAGCTCTTCCCACTGGATTTCTACAGACAGCAGTGTGGAGGGAATACATTCCAGGCTTGGGGGATGATCATTGAGAATATATGGAAGCAGAAAAAGATAGGATGAGATTTGGTCCAGTTTAGCTGCAAAATCAAATATGTTTTTCATGAACTTGCAATGTGAGTTCACCAGAAATGGCCTTTCGGTGTTCAATGCATTTACTGATATGTAAGATAAAGTGTATCTAGCTTAGTAATACAGAAATTCAGATCTGGAAGGGTCCTCGGAGATCACTGAATACAGCTTCTCTATCTTCCACAAGAGCAAATAGGTCACATTTGCTCTAGTTCGATAAATCCTCCGTGAACAGAATCATCACTCCGTTCCCTTCTTTCTCATAAAACCTCTTGACGAATGTGGAAATTGGGAGGGAGACCACTCATGTAATGAGACTGAGGATAACAAAGGAACAGCCTGCTCTCCTCCTGTGTATGTACAGGACCTGTCTAAAATGGATACACTGAAAAACTGCTTCAATGGGCTACTTGACTAACAGCATCATGATCTGGGTAACAGGTATTTTTTTCTTCAGTTTATTTTTCGAACGTGGATGGTTAGGTTGCTCTCTTTTCAATAACTTTGGATTTCACTAAGGCCCTGGGGTGTTCTGGGTCTTGATTCAATCAATTAAAATATTACAATAGAATTGGGTTATTTGGAAAAACAAGCCACCCTTTGATTTTGATTCTAAGAAGGATATATACTTTCCAAGAAAACGACAAACCCCTTAGGTGAGAATACAGTTCCTAGTTTTTTGTTAAACACCTTGGTTTGAATACATCTCTATTTCTGTGATTAAAAAAACTCTCACAAAAGGCTAACAGACATGAAGAAATTCATTGTCTTTATGGTAAAACAAAAGGAAACACAAAGGACAAAATATTTTGAGAACTACCACATTGCAACTGAAAATCAGTTTGTGGTTTACCAGGCAGTCACAATCCCCACTTTGCTGCATGAAATCATCATACAGCTGATAAGCAAAAAGAAAAAAAGTACATTGGACATAGATGATTCAGATATACATCTGCTTGAAGGCTGGAAATTGGACAATATACCAGGAAGTAATCCAAGAGTAACAAAACTGAGTCAATGTAATGTTGTACAGTGGAAATGGTTGAATTTGGAATTACAGGACCTGAGTATCCTGCCTCTGCTAAATACTACTTGTGTGCCTTTGAGCCAGTTACCTAACATCTCTGGTCCTCAGTTTCCTCAAATGTAAGATGATGGAGTTGGCTCAGACAACCTCAAAAGACCCTTCTCTTTCTAAGTCTATAATCCTTAAATAGTGGAAAGAACACTGGAGAGGAAATCATGAGATATGGCTGTAGTCCTGGCTTGGCCACTCACTAGGTATGTTTTCTTGGACAAGGCTCTCCCCTTCTCTGACCCTCAATTTCCTCATATTAAAATGAAAGGACTGAACACGTTTATACCTCAGGTCACTTTCAGCTCTAAAATACTACATTTCTGTATTCCTATGAGTATAGTCACTACCACCATTGAAATAATGAAAAACGACCACAAAAAACAAGGTTGAAAATCAAAACCCATCTTTTTGATAAACGGAACATCTGCCTGAATCCTGACAGGAGCTGGAGGCCCATCATGTAAAGACTTAAAGAGGTCATGACCGAACTGTGCTTCTCCAGAAAGGCTGGCTCGTCAGCACCGCCACCTTTTCTTTCTGTACTCACCATCAGTGCTAAGCTCATCAGCAGGGGCTTGGCTGGGCCATGGTGAGTCCATCGACTCCAACACATCTCCCTTTGAGATCTCAGTGACTTGTAGTCTCCGGAGGCTCACCATGTCTGTGTCTTGCAACTCTGCCTCCAGCTGTTTAACAATCTCTTTTCCAGGCTGACAAGTCAGAACTGTAATCTGAAGAGAAAGCCAGAAATCATCAGGGGCTCACTGTTCCCTCTGCTCTGCCTCAGACATTTCTGAAGAACATGGAAGTATTTAGTTTGCCAGAAAACGGGCTAACTAGGAAGGGGGATGAAGTTAAAATATTGGTTCGAGTTTCCACACTATAGAAGCAGAATACAAGAGCTACACCTCAGAGGGTGAATGGAAATAACCACAATTTCCATTCTCTGAGCTGAGGGGATGGGGGGTGGAGTGGGAAGTTCCCATTGGGCTCTTTCTGTCTGGGTGCAGAGGAAGGTAGTTCTTTCACTTGGGGCATGGGAGGAGGGTGGCTTATTTGTTATGACCTAGAGGTGGGTGCTTTTATTTCATCTTGGATGCTTTCAGGCTCTCTTCTCCCTCAGTCTGACCAGGATTATTTCTATTATTATTGGAAATATTATTATTAGATATATTATTAGAAATATTAACCTCTGTCATTTTAGCCTCACAAACAGCTGCAGATCTTGGGCCAAAAGCCTTCTTTGACTGACATGAAGGAGACAGTGCTAAGGGAAGGGTTTTGAATCCCTTTATGGTGTAGTTTCCTCTGCACAGTACTGCTCCAGCTGATTAACCCCACCCAGAGCTATTCCCTATCATCTCAGAGGAGTGCTGCAATAGTGTTTGTTATATTTGGAGTTAGTAAGCCCTGACATTAGCCATGTAGCCACGGACAAGACCTCTGGGTCTGTTTCTTCATCTGTAAAATGGGCATAATACTAGAACAGGTATCCCCCAGGGTTGCTGTGAGTCTCCAATGAAGCACTAAAAAGTCTGCAAGCTTAAGGCCCTATGCGAACGTGAGCTATCATCATCATTATTATTATTCCTGGTGCCTTCAGCAAGTACAGATCTGAGGGCCAGCTGGATAAATGGGTACCCCAATGATCAGATGACACCTCATGGGGAGGAGACAGTAGAACAGGAAAGAACACTGGACTTGGGTTCGACTCTGGGCTCTGCTACTTGACACCTACATGACCTCTGATGGGTTACTACACCTCGCTGGGTCTCAGTTTCCCTACTTGTAAAACAAGAGGGTAAGACCAAATGGATGGCTGTCACAGGAAGAGCGATTAGCCTTGTTTTACTTGGCAGAACTGATACCAATGATGGAAAGTTAAAAAGAGGTAGAATTTGGGTTGACATAAGGCAAAACTAGACTGAAAGCTGTACAAAAGTGGAATGGATTGCCTGAGCAGGTGAGTGTGGAAGTATTCCGGAAGGAGGTGAGGATGTCGATAATGTAATGGAAGCTGCCTGACTGGGGAGGGCAGCTGTGGTGGATTACTTCTGATCTCCTTGCTGCCCCAAGAGTCTAAAGCACTTAACAAAGGGCCTTCCCTTTCATAATCCTCTGATGGTGATGGGACGAGCGTCATCAGTTATCTAACAGATGAGGAAACTGAATCCCAGAAAGGTAAAATGACTTTCCCACTGCCCCTCAGCTAGTAAGCATTTGCCCCAGGATGCAAACCTAGATCTACTGACACTCAATCCAGATTTCTTTCCACTAAATCATTATTTATTTTTTTTTTAAATTAGCGACCCAATTTGATTTGACCCAGAACACTTCCCAACAAACACCTTGACAAAGTATACTCCCAAAAAGAACCTGCGAGTTGGCTGTTAATAGCACAGTGCTTTGTCCTTTAATTTTGCCAGGACCATACAATGTCAACTGTTGTACTGGACTAGAGTTTTGTTGATTCTCTGTGGGACCTTTATTTACACTGTTCTCCTGCATCCTTCTTGCTGCTTATGTGAAAAAAGATGACTGCTTTAATCTTGTGATACTGCTTGAAATGCCATTCAAATACTTCTACTTAAGTTTTAAGTAGAAATTTAAGAGAATTTGACTTAGTGAGTGAGTGAGGGTGTGTGTGTGTGTGTGTGTGTGTGTGTGTGTGTGTGTGTGTGTGTGTGTGTGTAGGAAGCAACCCAATCCTTGAATTGAGTCCCGTCCAATAAAAAAGTACCTAATGACAGCTGGATGATGCACCTACCTCTCCCAAAGGGGTCACTGGGAATAAAATTCCTTACTTCTTTTTTTTGGAGGAGAGTAGTTGGGGTGGGGGGGGGAGGGCATGTAGTAAAAGTTCCAGGTGTATGTTAAGATCACCCAGCTCAATTCAGGCCCAGGAATCCAATGGCTCTTTCCCTCTTACAACGTCCTTCCCTTAGCCCTTCCAACCTAAATGTGTGCACCCTTGACTTGTACATGACACAGTTACTTCACTACTTATACGAGTCTTATTTTAACAGTTTCATTCTGTTGTTTACCTGTCCAACTTATGCTCATCTCTGTCACTATGTGTCTCAACACTATAAGCTCCTTGAGGGACCTGGTCTGTGCAGGTCTCCATGACATTCAACATAAACTTTTGGATGGTAATGAAGGGAGGAGAAAATCAGGCTGCTTTTTCTTTGAATTTCCTGGGAAAGCTGCTACTTCTTGAGTACCTTTATCATCAAGTCAGACCCAGGTCCTAGAGGAGCATGTGTGTTGGTTCCTGGCCAGTTTCGACATTGAGTTGATCCTAAAAATCATATTGTTGGTACCAATGCCAAGATTTGACCAAGAGTAATACACCGATCTGGTGGCCACCCCACCAGACATCTGCCTAGGAACATGACTGCATTTTTTTTTGCTCAATTCTGTGGGTTCTGTACATAATTTAATTCCAATTCAATTTGTATTTTCCAGGTGACTACTGCTAGACTACGCTGTGGGGGCTTTGAAGGAAGGAAATGACAGTGTCTGCCCTTGGAAAGTTTACAGCTTAGCTAGGGAAATGAGATTCATATAGGTGAACATTTAGAGAAAAAGACAAAATAGCGTAACATTTGGTGATCCTATGTAAATTGACCATAAAACCTGGCAGGGAAAGATGGTGCCTCTAAGTGGGGAGCCCTGGAAGCCAGCATCCTTTACCTCCACTGAAGGGCTGCTTGGAACCGAGCTCGCCATCACATGCCTGCTGTACTGTTTGAACTGCTGGAGCCCATCCTGCACCGCCAGATTCAGACAGGATCTCTGTTGGCAAACCCCTTCTCTTGGCACCAAGCGCAACTCAGAGATGCAGGCCTGCAGCCGGACAAAGTTCCCTTTCACCTGCTGTAGAGTGGGAATAAAAGTTATAAACCACGATGTCCTGACCAAGTAAAAGTGGCCCATTTCAAAACAGGGCCAGCAATGTCTGAGCTTAATTTCCATCATGACCAACACACCTAGCCAGGATGGGATCACCCACTACTGTCCCAGGAAGCAAGTCAAATGGTCAGCAGAGCCTCATTGATCAGGGTTACCAAGAATGGGAAACCAGTGCTTGCTCTCTCTCTCTCTCTCTCTCTCTCTCTCTCTCTCTCTCTCTCTCCATTGATAGATAACTCAGAACAGCAGAGTTATGACTGCTCTGCATCTGCCCAGAGAGATCTGGCTAACTTGCAGGGTTATCCTATCAAAGTGTTTTTCTTCATTTCTCCTCAGGCCAAATGTTGACTCTCTCTGCTTACCTTCCCTTAGGTTTTTTCCTAGAAAAAGGAGATTTTATTCACTTCCAATTCTAACAACAAGGCTGTTTATTTGAGTTCATAGTGTTCTATCTGTCCCACTCACAATCATCAAGGCAGGGAAGTAGATAGAGATGCTTACTCTATCATACAGTCACACTCAGGAAGGCAACCAAGCCTCATGTACAATATAGTCAGAGACCTGTTCTCTTCCTAGTCCTCCCCTTATCCAAAACTTCCTCTCAGAAAGGGATCTGACATAAGTCATTTACATAAGAGTATGAATTTAACTGAATGCCTTTACTCTCCAAAGGGATATAATTCGTAGTTATATAGCACATTTAGATTTACAAAGTGCTTTCCTAACTACCATCCTAAAAGGTAGGCAGTATGAGTACTGCCCCATTTTATAGGTAAGGAAACTGAGGCACAAGCAGTGACTCTTTTAATGTCATCTGACTAGTAAGTGCTGAAGACAGAATCTGAACCTAAGTCTTCTGATTCCCCCCTGCCCCCTCTCCCCACCCCAGTACACACTGCAGTGATTTTCTCATTCTAGTGAGCTCTCATTGTAGAAAGATTCCATTAGAAAAATTCCAAGTATTAGCAACAGATGGGGAGGCAGGAAGTTATTTGGGGAGTTGGCCAATATCATCCTAGTCTCTGAAATTAAATCATGTAAGTGGGTGCCCAGTCCATCTATGTGACCATCTGCATTTGACGGAGACAGAAAAAAACACTGCTTTGCACAAAGTTGGTGCTTAATAGATGGTTGCTGAATGAATGGAAGTACAACAGTATTTGCAACAAATAGCATACAATCTTCTTGGAGAGACAAGGCGAATAGACAAGAAATAGGCATTCTGGGGCAGTGTAATGGTCATGTAATGGGAAAAGCCCCAGACTTCAAGACAAAGATCTGGGGAGTGCTTTGGGCTCTACTCCTTGCCGTGTGGCAATCGACAAGTCTTTGTCTTTCTGGGGCTTGGTTTTTCTCTGTAAAACGAGGGTCTCTTCCAGATTTAACAGCTTTGTACTCAATTACGGAGCAGACTAAACTTCAATGCTTTACTTTTAAGGATTGGTGATTTCATTGGGTGGGTATTCTCTCCAACAGCACAACCTTTCACCCTCCACAACTTAAGAGATGGTTATTGAGAGTTGCTGCAGCTGAAAAATTCATCACCCTGTGGCCAACTTAGAGACGAACCTCTGCAAACTTCAGTTAGTTCTTGGGTCAGTCTGTCAAGCAGCCTATACTCAAGGCCTTTCCAGCTTGGGAGGAGCTGGCAAAACCTGTGAATTTGGGGCACAATTTATATTGTAACAACAACACTGTAAAAATGAACACTTTGACTTGAAGAACTCTGATACATGCAATGGCCAACCACAATTTTAGAAGACTGCTGATGAAGCATGCCACCTACCTCCTGACAGAGAGGTAAGGGACAAAATGTGCAAAATGAGAGACACTTTCAGATATGGCCAATGTGGGAGTTTGTTTTGCTTTGCCATGCTTCTTTGTTAAAAGGGTTTCTCTTTTCAGTAGGGGAAAGAGGAGGGAGAGCGGGGAGGGAAAGAAAACAAATGCTTATTAATTGGAAAAATAAAATAAAATTTAACTAACAAAGCTTGTGCTCTGATGGCATAGACTTCAAAAACCCAGAGTCACTGCCACCCCATGATGAGGCACCAGAGTAGGACCCTACTAAACTCCAAACCTGCCTTCTCCATTTTCCTCCTTCCTTTGCTGACACTACATCTTCCTAGGAACCAGGCTTAGGGTCTTGGTGTTATCTTTGACTTTTCCTTCTCTTTCACTTTCAGTATTTAGTTATTTTCCAAATCACTTCTGTCAATTCCACCTGAACAGAATCTCTTGCGTTTGTCTCCTCTCCAAACACAGAGCTGCCACCTTTCTTCAGGCTGTCACTGCCTCTTCCTTGGACTACTTTAAAAGTTTCCTGACTGGTCTTCCTGCCCCCAGCCTCACCCCTCCCTAATCTATCCTTCACATAGCAAGCTCCTGAAGTAATTTCTCTATAGCAGGAGAGGTAGATATTTGTGTAATGGACTAAGAAATGGCTACAGAGTCAGGGAGGCCTGGCTTTAAGCCTCGTCTCCACGATGTTAGCTGTGTGACCTTGATCATATCACTAAGCTCTCAGTGTCTGAAGCAATCTCTAAGACAAGTATAGGGCAGCTGCTGCTTTGCACTCATAAAGGGAGTTTTTTGTATTTGTGAAACCACAGGTCTGTCAATGCAATCCACACATTTGATTATGTCATCTGTCCATTAAAAACTTCTAATGGCTCCCTATTGCTGACAGGGAAAAATGCAAACTCCTTAGCCTAGTATTTAAAGTCCTTCACAATCTAGCCTCAACTTACCTGTCTAATCACATTCTGCTTTGTATTATAGTCATCTGTGTACAAATTTTGCTTTGACACAGAAAACAAGCCCCACCAAACTCACTACTCAGCAACTCTTTACTCTTGTGCTTGTTCTTCAAAGTTTCTTTTCAGCTTTGGTTATTTCATCAGGAATGCTGAGAAGTCCTCTGTTTCATTAAAGATTCCCCCTCCCCCCACCCCGGAGGATTATACTCAGTTATGCTAGGTTGTAAGTCTATATCCTTTGCCTTCTGAGACATCAAAATCCAAGCTCTCTATTCCTTTCTAGTGATGTGCTAAACTGTGTGCGATCCTGACTGTGGCTCCTCAGTACTTAAAATTCTTTCTTTCTGGTTGCTTGCAACATTTTTTCTTTGACCTGGAACATCTGGATTTTGTTTGTAACATTTTGAGGAGTTTTCATCTTGGGGTTTCTTTCATAAGGTGATAAATGGATTCTTTTCTATTTCTGTTTTGCCTTTTGGTTCTAAGAGATCTGGGTAGTTTTCTTTCATGGTTTCTTGCAATATGATTATTAAGCTCTTTTTTTTTGGTTTTCAGGTATCTTTCAGGTAGAACAAATATCCTTCCTCAATCTATTTCTCAGGCCAGTTGTTTTTCCTATGAGACACCTGACTTTCTTCTATTTTTGTCAGTCTTTTGACTTGATTTTAATATTTCTTGTTTCATGGAGTCCTTAACTTCTGGCCCTTAATAATTTTAAGGAGTTTGTTTCTTAGGTAAAACTTTGTACCTTTTTTCCAAGCTGTTAATTTTCTTTCCAATTCTTTCCCCATAGCTCTCATTTCTTTTGCATTTTTTTCCTTCTAGCGCTCTCATTTGATTTTTTAGAATAACTCAAAAAAACCTCTTGCTTCACCTCTTCCAGGAATTCTAGTTGAACCTGTATCCAAGCTATGTTTTTCTTTGAGGATTTGTTTGTTGATGTTTTGGAATCATTCTTTTCTTCTAGGTTTGTGTCTTGAGTGTCCCTGTCACTATAATATCTTTTTGTAGTGGGATTCTTTTTTTGTTTATTCATTCTTTCAATCTGCTTCCCAACTTTGGACTTGATGCTAGGGCCAGGTTCTGTGTACTTTCTGGAGAGAATATCTGGATTGGTCATCCTACTGCTTTCTTGAGGGTATTGAGTATATAATGCTACTCCAGAATCTCAAGGACAGGTCAGGCTGGGAACCTAAAAGTTTACAATGCTCCCAAAGTGATCTAATCCAGGACAAAGTCTGATTGATGACACCCTTGACTGAGTTCTGCAAGTTCCTGATGTGGGCTTGCTCTTGGTTGGAGTTCCAATAGACTACTGTTGGAATCAGCCACTGTCAGCCAGCTGGAAAGCTCTGCTGGTTCAAAGTAACACAACTGCAAAGCTGCCTTTTGGTCTGAGCTCCCTACCCTGGTTAATCAGATGCAGGCTTCAGACCAGACTGGAAGTTGGAACTGAGACTCCTGTTCTGCTTTGTTCCCAGGGTAGGACTTACACAGCTACTGCTTGTTTCTAAGCTTGCTCCCAGCTCAGAACATAGTATAGGTCTCCTCATCCTAGACTGTTACCCCTAGGCACAGGTCTCTTCTCAGTCTACCCTGGATCTGTGACCTGGAACTGAGTAGTGAGCATTGGAGTTGTCAGTCAGCACCTGGTCCTGCACTGTGTACAAATTTGGCCCCTCTATATAGCTCTGGAACCTCTTCTTGCCCTGGTGCACAGCTTTGTCCTTCTTTCAGGCCCTGTGCAGCTGTTTTTGACTAGACCCAGATAGACCACAGATGACAATATTGCCTTATGCTCATTAAGGCTTGAAAAATGACTCATTGTGACTTTTTCTTGGATTTTTCAATAAGGACTAAATCTGGTGCCTTTTCTAGATCTTTTTTTTGTACCTTGATTGTTTTATTATTTAATATTTTTTAGTTTTCAACATTGATTTCCACAAGATTTTGAGTTACAACTTTTCTCCCCATTTCTACCCTCCCCCACCCCAAAATGGCATATATTCTGATTGCCCCTTTCCCCAGTCTGCCCTCCCTTCTGTCACCCCACTCCCCGCCCATCCCTTTTCTCCTGACTTTCTTGTAGGGCAAGATAGATTTCTAAACCCCACTGCTCTTATATCTTATTTCCCAGTTAAATGTAAAAACAATTTTTTTTGAACATTTGTTTTTAGAACTTTGAGTTCTAAATTCTCTCCCTTCTTCCCTCCCCACCCACCCTCCTTGAGAAGGCAAGCAATTCAACATAGGCCACACATGTATCATTATGCAAAACACTTCCACAACAGTCATGTTGTAAAAGACCAACTATATTTCCCTCCAACTTATACTGTCCCCCTTTATTCAGTTTTCTCCCTTGACCCTGTCCTTTTCAAGAGTGTTTGCTTTTGATTACCTCCTCCCCTGATCTGCCCTCCCTTCTATAACACCCCCCCGTCTCTTATCCTCTTCCCCTCTATTTTCCTGTAGGGTAAGATACCCAACTGAGTGTATATGTTATTCTCTCCTTAAGTCAAATCTAATGAGAGCACTCGTTCCCTTTCACCTGCCCCCTCTTCTCTTCCAACAGAACTGCTTTTTCTTGCCACTTTTATGTGAGGTAATTTACCCCATTCTATCTTGCTCTTTCTCTTTCTCCCCATATATATTCCTCTCTCACCCCTTAACTGTATTTATTTATTTTTAGATATTATCCCTTCATATTCTACTCACCCTGTGCCCTTTGTCTATACGTATATGTATATTCCCTTCACCTACCCTAATACTGAGAAAGGTTTCATGAGTTACAAATATTATCTTTCCACATAGGAATGTAGACAAAACAATTTAACTTTAGTAAGTCCCTTACGATTTCTCTTTCCTGTTTACCTTTTCATGCTTCTCTTGATTCTTGTATTTGAAACTCAAATTTTCTATTCAGCTTTGGTCTTTTCATTGAGAAAGTTTGAAAGTCCTCTATTTTATTGAAAATCCATATTTTACCCCGGAGTACTATACTCAATTTTGCTGGGTAGGTGATTCTTGGTTTTAATTCTAGCTCCTTTGACCTCTGGAGTATCATATTCAACCCCTTTGATCCCTTAATGTAGAAGCTGCTAGATCTTGTGTTATTCTGATTGTGTTTCCACAATACCAAATTGTTTCTTTCCGGCTGCTTGCAGTATTTTCTCCTTGATCTGGGAGCTCTGGAATTTGAATACAATATTCCTAGGAGTTTTTTGGGAGGGATCTTTTTCAAGAGGCAATCAGTGGATTCTTTCAATTTCTATTTTGCTCTCTGGTTCTAGAATATCATGGCAGTTTTCCTTGATAATTTCTTGAAAGATGATGTCTAGGCTGTTTTTTTTGATCATGGCTTTCAGTAGTCCAATAATTTTTAAATTATCTCTCTTGGATCTATTCTCTAGGTCAATGGTTTTTCCAATAAAATATTTCACATTGTCTTCTATTTTTTCATTCTTTTGGTTCTGTTTTATAATTCTTGATTTCTCATGAAGTCACTAGCTTCTACTTGCTCCATTCTAAGTTTTAAGGTGCTATTTTCTTCAGTGGCCTTTTGGACCTCCTTTTCCATTTGGCTAATTCTGCCTTTTAAGGCTTTCTTCTCCTCGTTGGCTTTTTGGAACTCCTTTGCCGTTTGGGTTAATCTATTTTTAAGGTGTTATTTTCTTCAGTATTTTTTTGGGTCTCCTTTAGCAAGTCGTTGACTTGTTTTTCATGATTTTCTTGCATCACTCTCATTTCTCTTCCCAATTTTTCCTCTACTTCTCTTACTTGCCTTTCCAAATCCTTTTTGAGCTCTTCCATGGCCTAAGACCAATTCATATTTTTCTTGGAGGCTTCTGATGTAGGCTCTTTGACTTTGTTGACTTCTTTTGGCTGTATGTTTGGATCTTCTTTGTCACCAAAAAAAGATTCTACAGTTCTTTTATGGTCCTTGTTCATGTTCCCAGCCAACTACTTTACCCTTGAGCTTTTTGTCAGGGTATGACTACCTTCAGAATAGCTAGTGCTCTGTCCCAAGCTTTAGGGGCCTTGCACTGCTGTTTTCAGAGCTACTTCTAGACAGCAAGCTCTGCCACAGCAGCACTCCTCCTCCCCCAAGAATCTCCAACCAGGACTGTAACCCAGATCCAAGCAGGGCAAAGCAAGAGAATCCTGTCTCTGTGCCAGCAAAGCAATCCCTGCACTCCCGCTTTGATCTGCTGCTTGATTCCTCCCACTAGGTGGGCCTGGGTCCAGAAGCAGCCCCAGCTGGAGCTCTGACCGGGTGAGGACAGACCGTGCACTTCTCTCACCCAGATTCAGCAGTTTTCCCACTGACCTGCTACGTTGTCTTTGGCCTTTGTGGGCTGAGAAGTCTGGTAACAGCTACAGCTCAGTGATTCATGGCCCTAAGGCCTGCTCTGCCGGATCTATTCCCAGCCTGGTCGTTCCTGGCATGGTCCATGCTGGGCTGCACTCTGCTCCTAGTACAGTGTGATAGACCCTTCCCAGTGACCATCCAGGCAGTCCTGGGCTGGAGACCTGCTTCCTTCTGTTATTTTGTGGATTCTGTAGCTCTAGAATTTGTTCAGAGCCATTTTTACAGATGTTTGGAGGGATTTGGGGGAGAACTTAAGCAAGTCCCTGTTTTCCAGCCACCATCTTGGCTCTGTCCCCCCACCCCCCACCCCGGCCTTTTCTAGATCTTTATGGAGGACTTGTTGGGCTGAATTTCTTCCTGTTACTCTTTCACCTTGGCACTACCTCTCTCAACAACTCACAAAACACAATCCTCCCAAACAATTAAATAAGATAACATAAACATGATTACTACTAATATGAAACCTACTGTACATTTTGGTAGTTTATCAGTTGTTAAGACAAAGGAGGGGTGATTCTTGTAGCTTTGATTAATGTTGTTCATTATATTTGATCTGAACATTTTTGCTGCTTATAGCTGTCAGACCCTCGACTTCTGTTCACTCCCCAAGTTTACTTTTCTGAAGCCCTTGCCTTCATTTAGTCTTCAAATGAACAATTTGGTGGTGGAGGTGATGATGAACTCTAGAAACAACTGTTAACTTGATTATGTGAGTATTTAAAAACCGTGCCTCACAGCCGTGTTGCTGGACTTTTTAATGCAAGGCACTGGAGAAGACAGTCAAGAAGGGAATAATTCCTAGTTCCTCTCTAGTGCCCAGAGTCTTATACAGAAATTCAGAATTTGGGATATGAACCAATGTGCCTGAACATATCCCAGTCTGATTTTCTGGAACAATCAACATTTAACTGGGGGAAGGGAGTGAGGATTAGGGGAGTTTCCTGATCAATTTGATGATCTCTTCAATCAATCGAATGAGAATTCACTAATGAAAACAAACTCTGCCTGGGGTCAGGAAAGAACCTCCTCTCAAGGAACATGTCTATTTCTGCCATGTTCTGTAGGAAACCTAACAGTGTCCTGGTTGCTGTTGTCTCTTGGACCAGGAAAGTCCATTCTCAAGATCTCCTCTTGGGTTGCATGAGCAAGCCATACAGCCCCTGTGTACTTTTGTCCCAGGGCAACCACTATCAGATCCTGAAAGGGCTGGAAGGAACTATTCAAGTACTATCTCCCCCAATGACTCCTGCACATAGAACACAAGTCTGCTCTGATCTCTTATTCTCTTTTATAGGCCAGCTGTTCTCATGAATGAAACCTCATCAGACTGACTGCAGAGATCATCATAGTGTTGGTGGCTCTCAGGAGAAGAGTTTGTCCTCTTGGATTTCAGCCAGCCAACCATTTTGGGAGTTCCTCAAGCCTAATCAGGATCCCATTCCTGGCACTCTCAACAAGTTGCCAATTGGTCTGTCTATATTCTGTAAGATGACTATTAGAATCTCCTTCCTGCTCTCCTTACTCCTACTTAGAGTCTCCATATAGACAACAGTACATACCCTATGACCTTATCAAATAAATTAGGAAGGTCATCAAATTGATCATGAAACTCCCCTAATCAACCCTCCTTACAAGGTGTTATTATTCCTGTCTTACAAATGAGAAAATGAGGCTATATTGGAAATGGGATTAGAAATGGGACAAATTCAGATTCATCCAGGACTCTCTCTACTATACCACACAGAATGAAAACTGGCTGGAAAGTCAAGTACATACATGGCGATGAACTGTATGTCTGTCATCTGAGGATCAGCTTAATTAAGTTCAAAGAGATTCATGATTTCAGGGTGATTAAATTTTCAACCAAAGAAAGATCATCTACTAAGTCATAAAAGAGTTGTGATATGCATCAGTGGAGGGATTTAGTGATTAGCTCTTCCTGGTCAGTCCCTGGGAATGATTAATCATTACTGATTCAACAAGGATGAGTAAGCTTTCACTGTAGCAGGTCCCTAAGACGGAAGAGAAGTGAATACTTTTGGAGGCTAACTGTATTCATTTATTAGTCATTCTCAGCAGTGAAATGATAGATCCTTCAGGTATTAAAGTTTTACAAATTGCTCCTCTGAGCAAGGGAGTGGTAAGTACTGGTATCTCTAGTTTGCAGAGGAGGAAAGTGAAATTCAGAGACGGTTACATGTTCCAGGGTCACATAGTTAGCATCAGAGCCAGGATGTGGATCCAGGCTCTAGCTTATTTAACGTGTTGCCTTTTAGGTGGAGCGAGAGTGCTATTGAATTTGCCTTTCTCTTTGGGACAAAGGTATTCTTCAGATAAGAGGTGGGGTTCATGCCCTCAGAAATGAAGGATGGCCTATTCTACACCCATCCTCCTTGAGTATGTAATTAAAAGAGGGTAAGTCTTACCAGTAAATCCTTGGTAACAATCCTTCCTGTTCCAACAATGACAAACAAGCTTCCTCTGTGAGAGGGCCTCGGGGGAGAAGAGACACAAATACTTTCTGAGGCTAAGGGTATTCATTTGTTAAAACTGGCCTAGTTTTAGCTGTGGGCAGAGGGACTCCATGAATGGACACATTTGTGTGAAAAAACGAGGCACTGGTTGTATAGCATTGAAGCTGCTGGTTGGGCAGAGAAACGTGGGTTTAACTGGTAGAGGTGCAGCCAAATGAGTCACCTGGCTCCTCCAGTAATGGTTTCACTGACACCTAAATGAATTTTTTTTTAACAACCCAATCTAAGCGAGACACGAACTCTCCAGGAACTCAAATCCTTTTCTAGAGAGGCACTGTCATTTCTTGACACTGACACCTCCCACCCCAAATCCCACCCAAACAGTACATTCCATTCATGATACAAGGGAACAATTGTATTAAGACTCAGAGTTTAGAAATAACTAACATTCATGAAATCCGTAATACACAGAAAACAGACACATAGAAGGAGATTTCTGAGACACCCTCAAATTCCAGACGATCAACCACATGAAAAGAACATGTAGCTTGTAACAGCAGGACCAGTGCCAACAGTTACTATGTCTTGGAGGCAATAGTTACTACGCTTTTTCTTAACCATCAATAAGAGTAGAGTCTGTCGAATCTGTTCTTTTCCTGGCCTCCCTCCTCTCTCCGGCAAAGTATCCCTGTACCTGGGCAGGTCATGAAGCATAGTTAATCTTTACTTAGTACTTAGCTCAATAAATACATATTGATTGATTAACTGTTAACCTTGTTTGGGGTGAGGGAAACACATGGGCAATTGGATTTGGTCATTTGGACACCCCTGGGGGCTGGAATGTTCTCCTACAGTCAGATGGAGTGTGGGCACTTGGCACCAGTCTCATACCTTGAGGCCTGGATTCTGGAGTATTGACAGTTTAGTGACACATTTTATTCCAGGCCTCTTCAACAACCCCTTCAGTTGCACTTCACAGAAAAGCCCAACAAAGGGTAGAGCTCCCAGGGGAGCACTAAATTACTGTGCCTACTAGAGCTAGATGGTTGAAGAGCCTGAGTTTTTCACTTGTTTCTGGTTCTCCCATTGCACCCCAAGCCTGAGGCACATTAGCCAAAGACAACAGTACAAGTACTGTGTTTCTAGAGCACTTGCAAAACTAGGTTCCAAGATGTATTATTATATGTTACCTTTATTCTTCATAGTATAGGTCTCCATTGACATCCTCTTCTAGTGCCATGTTGTGGTGGCGGGGGGGTTAACCCGGGGCTCCCAAAGGCAATGCCAACAGAGGCAAGCTCTGGCAGGTTCTATCATATTGGAAAGAGGTGAGGCCTGTCTGTCATTTAAGGGACAGCCTAGCCAAGTCCTGGAAGGGTCATTGTCAGAAGGTTGGCCACATTTTGGTCACAGAAATTCAAAAAACTTTACTGAGGTGTGATGGGGTCCTGCAGAAGAAGCTCACATGTCAAAGAAGTCATAGATACTTGAAATATTGAAATAAATAACAAAAAAGGAATTGTTTCTCTTTCTTGGAGTGAGGAAAACTCACTGCAAAAAATACAGAGTGTATGACCTGACTCTATTCAGACAGTTTATGAGCAGGTCACCCAGGGAAAAGAAGAATTTTCTATCATGAAAGCCTTGAATAAAAGAATCAATATCCTTCTAATGGGCTTTGGCTAAATGACTTCCCGAGTCCGGGATTCAGAAACCTATCCAGAGGAAGGCTGTTTCAGTTATGTCCAACTCTCCATAACCCCATTTGGGGTTTTCTTGGCAAAGATAGTGAAGTGGTTTGCCATCTCCTTCTCCAGCTCATTTTACAGATGAGGAAACTGAGGCAAACAGGACTAAGTGACTTGCCCAGGGTCACACAGCTATTAAGTATCTGAGGCTGGATTTGAATCAGGAAGAGGAGTTTTTGTGACTCTAGGCCCCGTGCTCTATCCACTGCTCCACCTAGCTACCTTAGAGAAACTGTCAGTTTGTATTTTTGTTAACGATACCCATCGAGCCCACCTTACAGGACTGTTGAAAAAATAAAATGATACGCGTAAAGCACTCGATTAAACTAAAAGAGTTATGTGTCAACTACTATTACTATTGTTATTTGGTTCTCCTCTAGTTCTGTGGAGTTCAGGGAGAAATGGTCCAGAGACAGATTTCAACAAGGCCTCTGTGTTTAGTGATCTCCAGACTATTGCACGAATGGTTAGAATGACTGCTTTTTTCAATCAAATGAGAACAATGGCACGTTAGCTCATTCTCTGCAAGCTTCCTGAGCGCATCCCCGGGACAACTCCAAGAGGGGCAAGGAAGACGGGGATGATATAGGCTTGATGTTCTTCCCACCTAAGTCTCTATATTTTAAAAGTTTTTCATCCCCTGTAGCTTGGAGATCATGAGTATTCTGTATGGCAGCAGTTTCAAAAACACTGTTCTTGCTTTTTTGTGGATAAAGGCTATTCTCGGGAGATTGTGATTTGCCTGTCCAGCAGTTTATTTGCTGCATTCTCGAGGACATTCTGAGGCCTGTATTTGTAGTAAAGGAATTTGTCATCTGTTAGTTTATGAAAGGGAGTGAACTTCTAATGTATAATTATATGGTCACTAGGTCATATCTTATTAGTTACTTTATAAGTGCTGAATTTTTGCAGGCTGCAGTGACATGTTTTTAATAGTTTATTTTTTTTTCAGTGAACAAGCATTTAAAAAATTAATCTATCCCTCCTATCCTTCTCACCTTTAGTAAAACAAAACAAAACAAAATCAAAATAAAATCTACTATACAGTCACATAGTCTGGCAAAACAGATTCCCACATTAGCTATGTTTGAAAATGCATGATAATAGTAACAGCTAGCATTTACAAAATGCTTGAAGGTTTATGAAGTACTTTACCAGTATCATCCTTACAATACCTTTAGGAAATAGATGCTATAATTATCCCCGTTTTGCAGATGAGGAAACTGAGGCAGACAGCGGTTAAGTGACTTGCCCAGGGTCACACAGCTAGGAAGTGTCTAGGGCAGGATCTGAAGTTGGGTCTTGCTCACTCAAGGTCTTGTATTCTCACCACTGTGCCATCTAGTGGCCTCATCACTTCTCTATTGGGAGGTGAGTGGTGTGTTTCGTCTTCATTCTTTTGGCTGCCTGGTGTATTATTACATCGAATGGAGTTAAAGTCTTTCAAAATCACTTTGCTTTTCAGTGTTGTCACTGTACAGATTATTCTACTTTTTATGCTCAGTCCCTTTACATTGGTTCACAGAAGTCTATCCACTTTCCTCTGAAAATGTCCGTTTCATAATTTCTTATGGCACAATAACATTCCATTACATTCACACACCACAACTTCTTTAGCAATTCCCTTAGAGATCACTCCCTTAGTTTCCAGTTCTTGGTTATTACAGAAAGAGTGTGGGTAGTAGTAGGTTACACAGTTTCTGTTTCCTTGCATAAATTTCACTGATTAATAAGTGGCCTCCTTAAGGATAACCTTCTTGCAACTTCTGGTGGCAATCTCCTGGTCTCGAATAGCTAGGACAGACCCCTTTGCTGACACTTCTTTGTCCTTTGTTACTGGTTGAATTCAGAGGAGCGCTGTTCGTGAAGGGCCTTTGGATTCCACTCTTGGATCTTGCCATTTCATACACTCCATTCAGAAGGTAACCAATTTCAGTTACATTTTGTTTTTGGTTTCTTTTTTTTTTTTTTTGCAGGGGGGAAGGCAGGGCAATTGGGGTTAAGTGACTTGTTCAAGGTCACATGACTAGTAAAGGTGTCAAGTGTCTGAGGCCGAATTTGAACTCAGGTCCTCCTGACTCCAGGGCCAGTGCTCTACTCACTGCACCACCTAGCTGCCCCTTTCAGTTACATTTGACAAATATAGCCTTGTGTACCTACTGTCAACCTTTATCACTGCTCCATGAAGTAGCATCTGTTTGTTCCAGATGCATTTCTCTAAATTTTTTAACCTGGGAAGGTTATTCTTATAATCATCATTACTACTATTGTTATTACAGGGAAAGTTGCTAAATGTGAGGAATTCTCATTGATCAATGAGGTGACTGACTATGGATCTGCTTGGTTAGGCTTTTCAGGCTTTGTGAGGTCCCCGGGCTTGACATCATTTACAGCACAGCGCTCTACACCCTCTCTCTAGCGGATGCCTCTTACACACACACACACACACACACACACACACACACACACACACACACACACACACACACTATGCTAGTGGCAAACATCTTATGGGAGCATATAGCTCCTTGTTTGTGCCTCAATCGGCAAGTTCATAATCAGAGGGTTTGTGAACAAAATTATCTCAGCCATGTGTCTTTCAAAGAACCTTAAAAGATTTTAACATGCCTGAGAGACCTTACTGGGGAAAAGCCCATAAGGTGACATTTTGTGGAGTGAATCATATACGTTTTTATAGTCAACAAATAAGCACAGTGCAATGCTATATTCTTTGGACATTTTGGTCAATGTGTGACTATGAAGACAAGGTTTACTGTTGAGTGTCATTTTCAAAAATATGTTTATTTTCTGCTCAGATACATTTGTTATGTATATATATCATGTTTAAAAAGATTTTGTATCTAGGGAAAACAGGTTTAAGGGTCAGTAACTATGTTTAAAATTAATTATTCCAGTAATTATTATTAATTATATAATATATTATACACAGAATATATATTATAATATAGAATATACAGTATATTCTATATTATATACATTATATATTATATAATATAATTATATTATTAATCCAGTAATCATTATTAAAATAATTTCTTTGTTCCTTTTTTTGTTAACAAGATTTTCAGTGTTTGGTACCTTTCCCACTTTCTTTGATAGATCCATCAATGTGCTCACAATCATGCTGCCTACAGTGCATAGCTCCTCCACGTGTTGCTGGTCTGGCCCAATCTCTGTTTCTACTGTTTTAAGAAACACATGGGAGGTTGCAATGCTGGAGTCCAACTGTGGTGGCTCCACATTAATGATGAAGTGATTGGTTATAATAACCCTGCCTCATCTGTTCTTTGTCCAAGTTCTATCCTTAAACACTCTCAGAATGACCTGGCTTAACTGAGTCTCTTGACAAGCTTTCTATCAGTTTGTTTTTCCTTCCATTGCTTAATGCTATTTTATGAGATGGGCAGTAGCCCATAATTCTCTACCATCCTCCTACCTAAGCTTCTGTGTTTGTATTCTGAATTACTTTTGCCCTTGTCTTCTGAAATCAAGTGCTTTGTCACGGAAACAGCTTCTAAGCAGTCTGGTGAAACCTATGGACCACTTCTCAGAATAATGTTTTTAAATACATAAAATAAAATACGCAGGATTGCAAAGGATACAAATTACATTGGAATGAAACCATAACCTTTTCCTGTCCAAGTCCATGGGCTCACTATTTTCTACCCACAGAACCAGAGGGTCTGGGCACCCTGTTTTAGTTGTTTACACAAGCTAACATTCCTTAGGAAATGGCGATTGTGTGAATGTCTGCTCTTTTATTTGGTGTCAATAGCTCGCATGAGCAAGTTGCTGCTGATTTAATTGTGTACTGTATCTTCTCACTTTCATTCTTTCTTCAGTTTGGCACTGATTTTGATCTTTGCCCTGACAAGCTGATGGTTTCACTGTACACAGAAAGCTGATTCAAGAAATAATTTCCACATCAGTAGCCAGCTGTTTCTTGTCTCTTAAGATATAACTGATGTCATTTTTGTGATGTTATTTGGTGTTTGCCATATCTAGTGCTATCTTTCAGAAGAATTTATTCACGATATATAGGTGTCAGGTTTTGGTACAGTATATAAACTGTTGGCCTCTCTTTTCCTACTCTTGAGCTATATTTTCAACATTCTTTTTGCCCCCTTCCCTTATGTACACATTTGTTTTTTAAGTTAGTTGCATTAAAAGCACATATTAATTTAATTGGGAAGGTCTCAATAAGTTCTTTGTAGAATTTCTATACCTCTTCATCCTCTCCAACAGATGTCAGCACATAAGCTCCGATCATCTTCATGGAGAATTTTTTTTAACCAATACTCATTTGTATATAATGAGCTCATTTTATGCTCCTCATAAGCACTGTAACACAATGACCAGGCATCCCATGAAATGGTATTTCTTATTGCCTTTGGACAGACAAGTAAACTAACTCCATCAATTCCTTCCTTTATTTGCTTCTCCTTGGAAGACCAATATGCCATGCTACCATTTAACAGCACCTTCTCCGTATCTTCTGCTTTCATTTACGGCTGCTCATTGGTCAAAGGATGAGGCCCTTACATTGGGAGTACCAACAGTTAAACTAATGTTTAAAGACAATCTAAAAATGTGGTTCTAAATCCCTTCTGCCTCTCTTTATATAATTCTGCTACTGTCGTTGCGTAACTAGACCTTTTGCATTTTAATTTGTGTCATGCTTTGTGATCGCCAGAGAAGTCAATCCCAAGTGGAAAGACTAGTGGTGAGGAACCCTTTTCATAGTTAGTTAGGCTGGTCCTCAGAAAACAAACTGTTTGTAACTGAGATTGTACTTGAAACCTTTCCGGCTCAGTAGAAACTACTGCTATCATCACCTTTAAGAGCCCAGAGTCATCTCCAGATTACAATGGAGCATCGGAGTGGCATTTTGTGCAGGAACCTAGCTTGTGTTGCTCTCCAACTGGTTCACTTTCCTCACTGTTTAGTGGGAACACGTTGCCTTCTTTTCCTAAGCCTTAGGTGCTCTGACTTCCTGTCTGTGGCACAACTGGAACCCAGCTCAGGCAAAGGTCCTCTGAGGAGGTTTCTCCTGGTTCTACTCACCATGAAAGGAAGGATGCACTCATGTTGACTCTGAACCACATACATGCTGAACAGGGGCATTCGGCTAGGGCCTTCCAGGCTGCAGGCTAGAGAGAAAAAATTCTGCAGAGCCTCACAGAGATTGGAGCAGACCCTGGCCCACAAGGGGCATGCAGCATCTACAATGAGGAGGCGGGGAGGCTGCTGCCATGCATGCGTTGGGCTGAGGGGTCCTTGGCTAGCAACACGTCCTCGATGCATGGTGACCAGACCAGAGGTGGAACTCAGGTTGTTTTCTGAAGTCCTCTTTGCCTGTAGGGAAGGAAAGAGAAATCTCTAGTCTCCAGAAAATAATAAAATCAGAACAGTAACTAACATTTAGTTACTAACATTTAGTTACCAATGCTCACCATGTTCTAGCACTGTGTTAAGTGCTTTACAGTCATCATCTCACAATGACCCTGGGAGGGAAGTACTATTATCATCCTCATTTTTAACTGATGGGGAAACTGAGGCAGATTTTTTAAATGACTTGCCCAGTCAAGTAAGTATCTGAGGTGAGATTCTTGATTCCAAGCTCAGCACTGTATCCACTTCATCACCTAGTTAATCCCTGAACACAGAAATATTGGTAGCATGCACAGATCTAGAGGCCCAGACTTTTAGGTGTCATCTGCTCCACAAACTTTTATTAAGGTCTTTTTATACAAGGTCCCACGTTAGTTTCTGAAAGTCCTTCCAAGAAGTAAATTCATTCTGCCTGGGCTGAATACTTTCATATACCATAGGGACTGAGAGGCTATCGGTGAGACTAAAAGTTGGAGAGCACAACAAAAGAACTTTTGGATTTTCCTTCCTGTTGTGTGTGGGAGGGGGAGGTAAGGGAATGCGGTACATTGAGGGGAAGATGAATTTTTGGAGAACAGAGTCGGAGAGAGAAATGTGGGATATAAACTTAGGGTGGAACTCTTGTGGTGAACTTATGGGAGAACATGAACAAGACATGGTTAAGAGGTGCACAGGAGAGGCAAGCAAAGAAGGGCTGTGGTTTGTATCATTGTGAAATGTAAAGTATTAATACCATACTGACTCTTAGTGGGGCAGCTAGGTGGCCCAGGGAATAGAGCACCAGTCCTGGAATCCGGGGGACTTGAGTTCAAATGGGGCTTCAGACACTTAATACCTGTGTGACCTTGGGCAAGTCACTTAACCCTGATTGCCCCCACCTCCTCCAAAAAAAAGACCTTTAGGCACAAATGTCAGAAACGACTTTATTTATTTTACCATTGATCTAATATTCAAGTCATTTCTACGTTAGACAGAGTTCTCCCATGATTTCTGACATGTCTCTATCCCCGAGATGATGTGAGGCAATATCTATAGGAACTGCGAACAAGAACAGGATGTAAAAATACAGTTCTGGAGTTAACATTCATTCCAAAGATAGTCACTCCTCAGTTCCTTCTTTGACCCCTCCCCTCAAGTCTTCCCTGAAGAAAACAAAGTAACCTGCTCCCAGCAATCAATATCTTAATGCTTTCTCTGTGGAGAAGTGAGCACCAATAGCGCCACTCACCTCAGCAGTGAGGAAAGAAGAGACTGCTCTTAGATGGAGCAATAGCTGCACAATCACTCCAGGGGGCCGAAGATAGCAAGACTCTTAATACAACAAGTACTCTCTGTTCTTACTGCTGGTTATTACCCTTGATCTTTTTCCCTACCTTCAAACTGTGAAGTCTGGCAAGGGCTTTTAGACCAAAGAAAGGATTATTTTTAGATATTTTCAGTTTTACTAAGAAGGAGGTTTTTAATAGGCTTGCACAGAGGGAGCACTGGATTGACGAACAGATTCAATTGAGTTTTTGAGGAAAAACACTGGCTGGGGGAATGAAATGAGGAATAAAATCTGAAAGAAGGGACCTCAGGTTAACCAAGTGACCCAGGATTAACTGAAGGATTCTCAATGACATTTGAATTTTTGTTATTTTGTTTTCCTACATTCATAGATTTAAAGTGGGAAAGGTCCTGGACATTGAGTTTAGCCTTCATTTTACAGAGGAAAAAATGAGCTCCTGAGTGGGGTCTTGGTCAAGGTCAAGGTCCAAGAAGTAAGTAAGGCATCACACAGGGCCTCTGACTCCAAACCCAGGGCTCTTCCATCGTGCCAGACAATCTCTTAGAGTCTCTGCAGTGTACTTACTGTATTAAATTCTTTTTAAAAAGGGAGCTGAAAAGGGGATTGGGGAAAGTCAGAAAGAGATGGAGGAGAGGAATGAAGACGGGCCAGCCTGAGCCCCTCCCCCAAATGGAGGTACCAGGAGGACCTCACCAATGGGAAATAGGGAAGATGGGAGGAAAATGATAAAGAGAAAAGAAGTAAACTGCTTTTGAGGATTGCCAGTAAGCTCTAATTTAAATACCCTGGTCTGTTCTCTGTCCTCAACCCCTTGAATTTTCCTGGTTACTCTTTCTCGCTTTGTCTTCCAGGACTCTACTCTCTTCGGATTCTCCTTGTAACTATCGGACTATTTAGCTTTTTCTTACTCTTCTCAGAAGGTTTATCATAATCCCTCCATCCGCTAGTTGATCCTGCACAGCACCTCGTACATAGCAGACACTATGCAAATGCTTGTTTGCTTCCTTCCTTTCTGCCTCCCAGGGCTTTTCTCTTCTTTCTTTATATTATACTCTCTTCTTGGGAAATCTCATTTCCTCTCAAGGATTTGATTATCCACCACCTCTATGCCACTGACTCTCAGATCTACACAGTGAAGTCTAAGCTCCTGAGTCATTTGGTCTTACGTCTCTGTCTGCAGAATATCTCTATGTGGATGTCCCACTAGAATCTCAAGCTCAATATGTCTAACGTTGAACTGACCACTGTCCCACCCCACCGCTTACCTCCTTCTAGTGATGACACCACCATGCTCCCGGCCACTCAGGTTTGGAACCTCTCAGTTATCTCTGACTCTTTTTCCCTTCTCTTTGGTTACATTCAATCAGTTTCTAAACCCTGTCCATGCAATTTCCACAGTATCTTTCATATCCACCCCCTTCTCTCCACTCAAACTGCCACTACCCTGGCTCAGGCCTAGTTTTTTCTTGCCTGGATTATCCCAAGAGCCCCCCAACTGGTCTCTCTGCCTCCAATCCATCCAGTCTCCAAAACATTCTCCAAGCAGCTGCCAACGTCATTTTCTTAATGCTCAAGTCTGACCATGTCATTTCCCTATACTCAGACACCTCTGGTGGATCCTCATGGCTCACAAGATAAAAGCAAAGCTCTTCAGTCTAGCATTTATAGCTCTCTGTAATGTGGCTCTAAGTTTCCATTAGCCTTATTTCATATTACTCATTTTCATACTATTTTGAGCCAAACTAGAATGACTAATTGTTCCCTGAACTTAGCATATCATCTCCCACCTTCATGCATTTTTCTGCAGGCTGATCCTATGCCTGGAATGTGCCATCTCCAGTCATGCTGTCTCCACTCAACTCCCCTCTGGTCATCATCTCTACTCCCACTCCACTAGGGAGCCAGACTGCATCCCAGGAACCACTCTAAGCTTAACTAGGCCAACTCTGGCCCTGTCTTATCTTGAACATCTCCAGGTATGAAAGCCCTGGTCCCCTCCTTTTCCCTCTCCCTTCCATGTGCCATGTTCTCTCATTAGAATGTAAGTTCTTTGAAATCAGCAGTTACCTTGCTTGTCTTTATTTGTATCTCTAGCAATTAGCAGAGTTCATGCTAGCACACAGTAAATGCTTAATAAATGCTCACTCACTCTACCTAACCTATCTAATTACAATTCAGATTCTCTCCCTTCCTTCAAGGCTCAGCTCAGGTGATCCCCTAAAGCTAAAAGTAAGTTTTCCCTCTTCGAGTTTTCCTAGTTCATTTTGTCTTGATTTTTCTTTTCCCCATCACACTGCACCATGTAGTAAACTTATCTGTGTACATGTCTTATCCTCCTGGTAGAATTTAAGATCCTTGGGTGGTGGGGAACTGAGAGCTACATCATCTTTCATCTTTGTATCCTTATTACCTACCACAGTGTCCTGTATGTAGTAAGAAATTAATATTCATTGATCTGAATGGACTTAAGGAGAGAGAGAAGGGAAACAGGAAACTTGAGGCAAACAAAACCTATTTGAAGAAATTTAACTGATTTAGTGGGAGGTGAGATGCCTCACTCTAAAAAGCCTTTCAGTTCATTAGGAAACTGCCCATAATGCCGGGCAATAATTTACTTAAGGTTGTCATTAATAATTTACTTTTAGTTGGGTTACAGGCGCAAACATGAAAAAAACTACCTTTTTCCTTTTTTTTTTTCCCAGGAGTCTCTAACCAGTTGACTGGGAGAGTAGGCAAGAATATTCTGGGAACTGGAAAGGTAGATTCTCTCATTATAAATTATTATAATTCTAATTTATCAGCTGTCAACTGTCAACCTGTATCAGAGGTTTGGTCTAAAAGACAAACGGAATCAGGTTTCCCCCTTAACCAGAGGCTCTTTCAAAAAGAACAAACAGAATGGAATTCACCTTTAACCAGAGGTTTGATCAAAGAACAAACAGAATTAGGTTGCATGCATGCACATGTTTATTCTCTCTAAGCTGGAGATGTGTGTGAGTCCATACACAGGACTTCATTCAAAAATGAGCTCAAGGAAAGGATAGTTGAAGGGGATCTTATATCCTCAGAGCAATATTCCCTCACTCCCTAACTCAGGATGCCTGTGTTAGCCAAAATTATAGTCTCCCTATGTATTAACCATAGTACGAGAAAGTAATTTCTCAATAGAACAGATTCACAAAATAATAAGATGAGAGGTGCCAAAGTGTCAACTGAAATTGTGGTTCCAAGATGTCTGTGTTTCTCCTATCATAGACATAACATAACATAGCATAACAGTGCTCATAAACAACAGGGAAGAGGGATGCCATTACTCAACATACTAGGTAACAAGGGAGAGTCATAAACAATAAGATAAGGGAGATGTGTGATGGGCCAGGTTCTTGGCAGAAGAATGTTTCCAGTCAGCAAAATCCAGTAGGAGAGCTTAGGTTCACTCAGAGAACAAAGCAAAGCATATCTGTTATGCCAGAGCATGCAAAGCATTATGGTAGGTTATGCTCAGTGGGCCCAAAATGTCTTTCTCCTAATTGGCAATTCCAGGGTTTAGGCCTTTCTCAGGTGGCGGGGGGAGAGGGGGAGTGGCGTGGCTCAAGCTGGTTTACAAAGTCAAACTTGATTTAGTTTCATTAGCAAGAATTTATTCCCTAAGATGTGATAATTCTAGGAAGAAGTGATAAAATAAAGGTCCAGAGCCTAGATCTGTGGTGACTCCCACCAAGAAGATGACACCCTTAAGGCTCAGTCAACCTGGATCTCTTTATAACTAAATCTTAACTGTAATATCTGCATGATTCATCAGTTTTTTCATCAAGACTCCCTTGTAACAGCATTTTGGCTCACCAGTTTAACCAACAGGGTAACACTGGCAAAGGAATATGATAAAAATACAGTGAGCTCCTGTAATGAAAGTTCTATTTTGTAAATTTTGGGAATAATCTGTGTATATTGTTAAATTATTTTGGTTTCAAGGACTGTTTAGCTACTTACATTTCCTTGTCCTCTAATTGAGCTTGAGTTGGGCTCCGTTATTGTGTCTAGTTACGATCATTTGATCGTAAAGGACGATCACCAAAATGCCACCATGAGGCTTCTTGACTGGTGGGATTGAAAAGGTGGATCAATAAACTAGCTCCTGCAAGCCCAAAAGGGTGAACCTCAAATTGAACTTGGATATGTTTGAGACAAAAAATATTATTGTTATCTAGGGTCATATGGTGGCGGCGAGGGGGGGTGGTGGTGCGGGGAGAGGGAGGGTAAACCTACTGGGCTCTACTCTCGGCACTTGCAGGGATTATGGCGGCAACTTTAGCCTGAAAAACCAACAAAGTTTAGAGTGACCATGCCTGGGATGAAGTTGGTTTCTTATATACATCTGCCTGGTGACCTTATTTCTGTACTTGTTTCTGTACCTTTTTTTGTTAATACTTTAATACCCCCTTTCCTTGTTAACAAACCCTAATAAATGAAATCTCGAGGAGGTGGAGTTCATAGCAGTAGAGAGTAGGTGTGCTGGGAAGTAAGACCTGGAGAGGGGAGCAGCATCAAAGGCAAGGAGACAGGTAGAGGGCGGGGTTCAAATGAGACAGAACTCTGAACTCAAGGAGCCTAGCTAGCTCAGGAGCCGGGAATGGTTAAGAAGCTTGGTCCCTTCAGGGAGTGTACAGGGATCAGAACAGACTTGGTAAAGGGGTCAAGGTGAAGAGCTCTGGAAGTGGTAGGATCTTTTTGGAGAACAATCTGACAGTACAATACAAAAGTATACCCTTCCCCCCATAATCCTATCATTGGGACAAACTGTATACCGGCAGAATATTATCAAAAAAAGGTTTTTATTCAAAGACAGCATTATTTTTTATTGCAAAAACTGTAAACCCTTCATTTCTGGGGTCTCCTGATTAACTAGATACCACATGCAGATTTCTAATTCTATTTTTACCTTCCAAGCTAATTTCAGCCCTTAGTTACTATTCCTTCTCTCCATCATTATGGTTATTTAACTTTTCATGTGTCTAGGTCATTTTTTTTCACAGGCTGTCATGGCTAAAGAATTCATCACTAAGTGGACTGCCCACTGACGATGAGCTCTTCCATACTTAGCAGCACTGGTCTTTGAAAAACAGATACATTCTACTGCCAGGACTGTACTATGGCCCTTTGGGTATTTCCTTTGGGAAATGGTGCTGTGCTTTTAATTAAGTCAAGTTTCTCTCTAAAACAAACGTCTATCTCTTTTTTTTAAACATAACATTTCTCTTCTGTTGATGAGAAAGACTGTGAGTTATGAAATTCTAATCTTCATTTATCAAACGTTAATATCTACCATGTGCTAGGCACTGCAGATAAAAAGACAAAAATGAGTTCCTGTCCTCAAGAAGCTCACATCCCACTGGAAGAAGACAACATGCATATAGAAAATTAAATAAAAATGTACATAAAATAATTTCTGGGGGCAGGACGCTCGCAATGTGTGTGGGAGAGATCAGGATAAGCCTCAGCAGAGGGTGGCACTTGGATTGGACTCTGAAGGAAGCTATTACAAGGCAGAGGTTTGGAGGGACTTCAATGAAAGCAGAGGAGCGAACCAAGATGGGAGAGATAATGTCATATAGGGGAACAACAAATGAGTCCATTTTGGAACACAAAGTCCATGTAATGTGAGTAGATTGGAGCCACCTTGTGAAGGCTTTTACATGCCTTTAAAGGCCCGAAAAATTCATTGGAATACATGAACAGAAGTTGCTGAGAACGAGCTGGCATCGAAGGTTTGCCCTCTGCATTTTTGGGGAACCCACACTGACGAGATAAGTCAAAGACCCATCAAAGCTTTGAAGTGTAAGATAGTGTAAATCTATCTCCCAAACTAGACTGTAAGCTCCATGTGGGCAAGGGCCATGGATTATTCTTCTCTGCATCCACCCAAACAAAGCCCACATGGGCAGTGGGTACCCTGCAATATTGATGGTTAAAAAGATGTTACAAAAGCAGCATCAACCTGCACACCAAACCGAAGAGATTAGGGGTGACGCCCACTGTTCCCAGACTTATCATAGACGTCTGTGACAGCGAGCTTCTTGAACAATTTCTTATGAGTCATCACGTACACAATGTAGTAAGATGTAATGTACTGATTATCATTGATAAAGATGCTCTATTTCCTCACTGTCAGCAGGAAATGTTCTTCGTGTTGTGTTCCCAGCAGCTGGGAGGGATACGCACTCATCGAGCTACTGGTTCCAGGGGTTCTTATCCTTTTTTACATCATGGTCCCTTTGGTAGTCTGAAAAAGCCCATGAACCCCCTTCTCAGGATATTTTGAAATGCATAAAATAAAATCTACAAGATTACAAAGGAAATCAATTGTATTTAAATATAATCATTAAAATTTTAAAAAGTTAATGGAGCCCACATTATGAACCTCTGATCTACACTCTTTCACTCAGTCCTTCTCTGTTAGGAGGTTGGAATATTATAGGGTTGGAAGGAAAACGGCTACCATCATTTATGTAGGAATTACCCAGGGCCACACAGCTCTTATGGCTAGAAAGCAGCACAAGTGGGGAATAAATGATTTCAATTTTGTGTGGCTATTTAAGGGTGTCAGAAAGTAGACAAACTGCTAATGCATAGCAAAGGGAAGTGGTAGATGCTAGGATGGCACTGGTAACTGAGAATGTTTGAGCATGGTAGGAGAATCAGTAGCTAGTGTGAATTGTGCCTTACTTGATTTTGAGGACCAAGAGGAAGGAGTGGGACAGTCTGGAGACACAAAGCAAACACCTCAGCTAAATCACAGAGGAGCTGAACTTGCTTCAATTCCACAAAGAAGTATGCCTGGAGGAAGAAGGGATGCCCTGGGTAATCACGCGTTTGCAAAATGCCAGCTGGGTGCTAGTGAGTTATTTAGTTTGTGGCTATGGAGTGAAACTAAGAAGCTCACAAATAGGGACTGATCCTGCATCATGGTCTTCTCAGCATCGGACTCAAAGGAACTGAACTCTACTACTCATCACGAGCTCTCAGCCATAGGCCTCTGAAGTTCACGTGAGACAACGAATGTAAAAGACTTTGCAAACCTACTATACTGTAAGTACAGTATATATGCTATGTAAGTACTATATACATGCCAACTACCGTTACTGTTGTTCCTATTGGTCTACAGTCTCCAGGCCTCCAGTCCAGTGGTGACTTCATTCCCCGAACCCTCTAGTTCGCTCCTGGCGAGCTCAAGCAATATTTATACAACAATACAGGGATGAGCTGGTAAATGTTTAACAACTGGGCTTTCTGGTTGGAAAAATGTGTGAGCACATATTTTTAAGCTTAATCTGTATTATTGATACTTTCTTAAGTCTAGACAATTAACAAAACAACAAATCAAGCCCTGATTTGTAGCAGATGCTGATTTATGGGGTACAAATGCTCACTCTGACAATTTAATAACCAGCTTGGTTGGTTAAAGCTGGCTCCAGCACATTCCTGATAGATAGACATTAAAAAGAAAGACAAGATTACCACTAATGTAGTCCTGGACTATCAGGCCTGAATCTATGCTTACTCCAACACAGTTTTTCTTTCAGGACTCAATACAAGTGGAAAATGGACAAAAGGAAACCTCACCAGATACTCCCTTGTGATCTGAAATGGGGCACTCACCAACAGTGTGGACATAATCATTCTAAGAACAACGAACGTGATAAAGCTCAGTATTGCTATGAAACAACATAATCAAGGACAGTGGAAAAGGCCAGCTTGGCAGGAGACAGCCAGAGCTGGCACATAAATTAGGACGGACTGTGCGGTGGAAAGAGCACTGGACTCTGAGTCAGAAGACCTGGATTTGATTCTCAGTCCTGATACTATTTGACTTGAGGCACCTTTCAGTGCCCTAGATTCATCTGTAAAATGGGAATAGTGCTACCCTGTGGAGAGTGCTCTGTAAACCTTAAAAGAGCTTTACCAAAATGAGCTATTATTATTATATGTAGATATACAGCATTCCACATAAGTATTCTGTGTCATTAACAAATAAAAGATCCCAAAATGTTTCAGGTCTTCTCAGTACTGTGTTTCAGGATATACGTTCTCAATCTTTGTGAATGCTGCCTTCTCAACTAACTCCTGATCTGGATTTCTAGGCATACTCTTCCCTTTAGCCTGTTCCATTTCCAAAAATCCAGCAGCTCTTATGTCGTACTAGGGAACAGGATCCAGGCCATCAAGAAGGCGGCTGTTTGTTCTCCTGAATCTGGAGGGAAGGGAGTTGACAGATGATGAAGGATTTTTCAATTCCAAACTGTTCAGTTTAGTTAAGCTGTTAATGCTCTTCATTTGGTCCTTTAATAGGGCATCAAGGTGGCACAGCAGATAGAGCACTGGGCCTGGAATCAGAAAGATCTGAATACAAATCCAGCCTCAGCCTCACTGTGTGACTCTAGCAAGTAACTTAACCTGCCTGCCTCAGTTTCCTCTATTATAAAATAGGATTGATATAGCAACTACCTCCCAGGGTTGTTCTGAGGATCAAATGAGATCTTTGTAAAACCTGTAACACAGTGCCTGGCATACAGTAGGTGCTCAATAAATGCTTGTTTCCTTCCATCCATCCTTATCATGCAAAATCTCAGAAGGCTCACAATTTCAAATGTTCCAAAGGACATGGGAAATTCTTGTTAGTAGGTCATGGCAAAAGATCTGTATGAAAGAAACAGCATAAAAGACACCCTCGAGGATATCAATTATCCATGAGGATTAGCCAAGAGAACTACCCAAAAGGAGACAAAGAATTGTTCAAGCAAATAAGGAGGACATGCGGCATTTTGCAATGACCTGTGGAGTTTGCTAGGTTTACTTTTCCTTAACTACCAAGTATTGCACAAAACTCAAGTTAGTCCACATCACGGAGGAGAAAGTGAAAGGACTAGAGGAACAGAACTGTACCCTTCAGGTTATCAAGGATGATAAAGTGCTCCTTGAAGAAACAAAGCCTTGGAAGCTGAAGGGTAAGAGAATGTGCAAAAGGAAGAAGGGAAGAAGGGCCACTGAACATCTGGAAGGAAAAGTAACAGGAATGCACTTCTTCCTGTAAGCAAGGGGAGTATGTAAGGAGCTTCCTGGGCTCCAAGGAATGATGATGTGAGAAGTCATCCAGTAAGGATCAGAAGAAGAAGAGATGGCCAGAGATCACCGATGACTGCCTGCTGAGGGGTAGTCACAGAGCTCTGTGTCAGTCTGACACAAATAACCTCAAGATTTGCTATCTTCTCAGGGAACTGATCTGGGAAGTGACAGACAACTTCCGAGACTTGTCAAGCTTGATGACCAACTACCCATTTCTGGAGATTCTGGGATAAATGATGCCACCAGAAAGGTTGTGAAGTCCTGGGTAAAAAAAAATGAAGACTTTACAGGGATAGGTGGCATTTTCTTCATTGTAATGACTTAAGGCAGGGTATTCACAGGAGAAAGGCAGACTAAGGAACTGAAGAGTTAGCTATCACAATATTGTCTGAGAATGGGATTTAGATCTCTGGTCTACAGCTAAAAATACAGGAATGATGGGCACTTGGCCAGGAACCTGACAAGGGCCAGTAAGACTATATTTTTTTCTGGAGCTTACAAATATAACCAAGAGTGCTTGAAATTGAAAAGGGAAGGGGAGGGAGAAAATCGCCCACATAGATCGGCCAAACCAGGTACTAGATAGAGTTGCAGGTATAACCTTAGAAACAGAATAGAAGAAGAAAGGCCTAGTAATTCATGAAGGCTAATATCCAAGAAATGAGTCAACAATAAAACCCATGGCTTCATAGGTCTATATAGAAATGCACAAAGTATAGGTAATAAATTGGAAGAACTATAGATTCTACCACAAGGAGACAAGTCTGACATTGTGGGTTTTACTGACAATGGGTTATGACTCATGACTGAAATACTGTCTGAAAGGGTATAACTTATTCAAAAAGGGTTGAACATAGAAAAGAGGCAGAGTAGAACTGTAGATTATGGAGATATACTCATATAAGGCAATTCAGGAACCTGAGGAGGGAGGGGGAACATTGTGAAGAGGATTTGGGTGATAATCAATGGAGGACTTTTCTACAAACCACTTCGACAGAAAGAGGAATCCGATGAAGAAACCAAGAAATTTATCACAAACTCAGCATGAAAGCATGATATTATAATGATGGAGGATCTCAAGTATCTACAATTCTGCTAGGGGTCTCTCTCTTCCAAAAGCAGAACAACTGACACACTGGTGACTTACTTATTTGAAATGTGGAGGAAGCAACAAAGGAAACTGCTATTCTAGACCTAATTCTGATCAACAAGGAGAAACTAGTAGCTGAAGTAGAAACCACAGGACCCTTGAAGGATAGTGACCATTCAGTAATGGAGTTTGTGATAGATAAAAGCCAGGAATAATCTGACAAGCAAATAAGATCTTGAGAGAACAAATTTCAAAGGATGCAGAAAATTTGTAGGTAAGATCCAACAGTTGTTGACAAGCTAGAACACTGGTTTGTGTTAAATAAGATGAAGTGTAATGGATTAATGGAAAGTACCACACTTAGGGTTCAATAAAATGGGGAAGTTGTGGCTAGCAACAATTTCTGCGAAACAGATATGGGGGTTTTAGTACAAGCTCAATATGAGATGGCATTCAAAAAACAAACAAACCAGATCTGATGCTTTTCTAGACTGCAGGGACAGATTGTCTGTTCACTTCACACACAGCTCCAGAAATCTGTATGGTATATAGGTATGTCTAACTTTATGAAATAGCTACCTTGCAACAAAACACCCTTCCTATAGGGATGCTATGCTACTTGCTTTTGAAATATTTTAAATGTGCATTATTTATTAAATGTTCACCTGCGCTAGGCACCAGGCTAAAACTGTTCTCGTCCTTTCCAAAAGAACAGTTCATTCCTTTCTTATCCCTGATCCTAAACCTAAATTAAAGATCACTGATATGAAATGTTCCTAAACAGTCTAATCTTAATCTTCTATTTCCTCAACTACTACTTAAAATCTGTCTCCCAGTGCCTGAAACTTGACAGATTGCCCTTTTACATTATCCCATAAGAAAAGTATTTGCTAATAGTGATATTCCTGCCTTGGGTTTGTCATATAATGATGCCCTGATTAACTAATTCTCTATGAATAGCACTAATTTTTCATAAAACTTGTCTGGGTATAAAGGATGGAGGGGTGAGCTGTGGTCCCCTTGGTTCTAGGTCATTGTCTCAGGTGCAGGCCTCTCCAGGATAGGCCAAAGCTTAGGCATGACTGATGCAAAGGCAGTCTTCCCTGGACTCAAATGGTTTAGTAATAGCTGTGAAATGCCTGAGCCACGGCCATATGCAGCCTCTGTGTCATTAGGTAGGGGATTGTCTTCAGAGAAGGGACAAAGGGGGGCTACGCTGGGGTATGCTAAGGGGGTGATTCACATTCCATGGAATGCATTTCTGTGCCTCCTACATTATCTCTGTGTCTGATAACAAATTATACTTACTGGCAGAATGTGCCCTCTTTGTTAAGATGGGCATTGCCAACACAGTACCAAGAACAGGGTCACACTCACAAGTTCTCAGTAAATGCTATGGAACAGACAGGCTAATAGCTTATACTTATAAAGCTCTTTAATTATATATATATTATCTCATTTGACCTCCAAAATTCTGTGTAATTAAGTACTGCAAATATTATCATCTTCCCGTTCTACAGAGGAAAACAGAGTCTTGGTTTCCCTAAGTGACCAGCCCACTGCCAAACAGCTAGAGAGTGGCAGAGGTAGGTAGGACTTACACTCAGGTTTCCTGACTCTTAGGACTGGATCACAGCTCCTCACAAGTGCCTCTCATTAAGCTTACATGCTTCACCAGCCTCCGTTAGGCTTAAGTCTCCAAATACAACTTTCATGGTGTTCAAATGCATCACTGTTCCCCAGCTGTTAGGGTAAAAGTTGGCAAAGACCTCTGTCCATCTGGCAGGGATTTCCCTCCAAGCAGTCCAGTGTTTAGATAATAGAGTGGACAAATGACCAGCACTTCAGTTGCTATTCCCAATAAGTAAACAGCAACAGTATCCCACTAGAACACACTCGGAGCATTTCAAATGAGACACTTCCTGTAGCAAACATTAAGAATACTACAGTTTAAAACAAAAGGCAAATGACAGTGATAAGCCAGCAACACTGAGAGTTAATAGTGAATAATAAACTCCTAACAATGAATCCAATGTACTTAGCAGGCAAACACATGCCATTAATGCCTTATCCCTCATGTGCACTCTCAGTAACTGTGTGGGGCCAGCTCCCACACGGCGACCTGTGGAATGCTGGGGCCAGGGTTGTGGCACAGACAGACGTACAGTGGATTAAATAAAACTGTGGGCCCAAGGGACATTCCCCTCCTCCCCCACCTTCCTTGACATTGGTAAAAAGCTTTCTGAGCTTTGGTATATTTATTTTTAAGGCCACATTAAATAGATATAAAAAAACAACTTTCTTGTTGCTTCCTCAAGCACGATCCATGAGATGATGCAAAATATACCCTACTTTTGCTAATATGTTATCCACATGAGCTGGCTGTATGTGTTTACCTGCTTTCAAGTGCAAGCCCTTAACCAAGTCCTAAGCCTCCTGCCCCAGAAGAGAACAGATTTAGAGGATTCCTGGCTGAAACAGGTTTACCACAGATTGAATGAGCTCTTCTTGTTCTGTGGCCTGTATCTGTTCTCTTTGGTGTATCGATTTTTCCTTTCTTAGTGCCCTGTCCAGAACATTAGACTCCAAGTATAGGTGGAAGACACCTTAGAGATTATCCAGTCTCACTTCCTCATTTTAGAGCTGTACAAACAAAGTCAAATAACATGCTCAAGGTCTAGCTCACCCTTCCTGTGAACCTGTGGTTCTCATCTGCCTGTTTCTGACTCACTGCTTCACTCTGACCTTTGATCCATCTGCACTTCTGAAATTCTGGCTACCTGCCTGGTTGGTGACCCAGGACCCAGCCTAAATCCTTATCATGTACATATCCTCAGCTCTACTGGACCATGATTCCTGCTTTGTTTTTCAGCTAAAGTGATTTTGTTTACCAGGGGAGGAGGGGGAAATCTTTGCATCAAATAACTCTGATAAAGGAATTATATGTAAAGAATTAACACAAATAAAGAGCCATTCTCCAAAAGATAAGAAGTTGAAAGCTCTGAACAATTCTCATAAGGGGTACAAATCATTAATAACCATATGAAAGAATGCCCCAAATAATAAGGTATGAGAAATGCAATTCAAAATAACTCTAAGGTTTCACCTCACAGAAAACTGGCAAAGATCACAAAAAGACAGAAATAATATTGGAAGGGCTGCAGGAAGAAAGGCACAGTAATATACTGTTGGCAGGGCTATGAATTGGTTTAATCATTCCAGGATAAAAATGGAAATTATGCAAAAAAGTGACTAAATTGTTCAATCACATCCTTTGACACAAAGATCCAGTTCCTAGGCATATGGCCTGAGGAGGTCCAAGACAAAAAGGCTATATATATGTATATGTATACACATAAATGTATATACGTATAGATGTGTGTGTCACTTTTTTGTGGTAGGAGAAGAACAGGAAACACAATGTGTGCTCAACACTTAGTTTCATCCCTTGAGAAGAGGGCTGAAACAGAAGAACTTTTAGGTCCCTTCCAACTCCTTCAGTTTTTCATATGCTGAGTCTGAGGTGCCAGAAATAAGGAACTCGAGTTCAGGGAAAGGATGCTGGGATAATGATAGATTTAGGAGTCAACTATCTTTGAAATAGGGAATAAGTGAGACAGTCAAGGAATAAATGAAAGAATTGGATTAAATGATCTTTAAGGTTCCTTCCAATTCTATGATCCTCTGAAATGAGGGACTGAAGGTTAGGGGAGAGGTCAGGATGGGAGATTTGGGAGTCATCTGGAAAAGGAGGATCACAATCCATAGGAGCCAATGAGATCACTAAAAGAAAGAGGGAGGGGAGGGAGGGAGAGAGAACAAGTGAGGGAAGGAAGGAGATAGAGATAGGGAAAGGGAGGAGAGAGGGAGGAAAGGGAAAGAAGGTAAGAGAGGGAGAGAGAGCAGGAGGGGCAGGGGGAGAAGGGGAGAGGGGGGGAGGGAGGGAGGGAGAGAGAGAGAGAGAGAGAGAGAGAGAGAGAGAGAGAGAGAGAGAGAGAGAGAGAGAGAATATAAGGGAAAGAAGGAGGGAGACAGAGACAGGGAAGGGAGAAGAGAGAAAAAGGATGGGAGGAAGACAGAGGAGAGGGAAAGAGGGAGAGAAAGGGAGAGAAGTAAAAAGGGAGAGAGGTAAAGGGAGGGGGAGAGAGAAGGAAGGAGAAAGGAAGAGAGGGAGGGAGGGTGAAGATCCAGGGCAGATAACCAGGGGTAAAAAGCGACAGATAAGAAGCTGTTTTTCTCTTTGCTTGCGGCATATCAGGAAATGACTGCTAGGTAGAAACAAAAATCACTGATAAAACTTAAGAAATAGTTACATAAAGGGTGAGGGAGAATAGGAATAGGGCAGCAAAAAAAGAAAAAAAAAGTCATTGAGGCATCTTTTAAAAACAACACAAATAGCTAGTATTTATATAGCACTGAGTGTCACAACAACTGGGAAGGGCCACCATCCCCATCTTACAGATGAAGAAAGGGAGACAAGAGTGAAATGATTAACCCAGCTCAGAAGTATGCCTGTAGCAGTTCAAAACAAACTATTTGCTCCTTTTTTGGTTTGTTTTTTTCTTTCTTATGGTTCCTCCCATTCGTTCTAATTCTTCTACACGACAAGACTAATGTGAAAATATGTTTAATGAGAATGTATATGTAGAGCCCATATCAGATTGCGTGCCATCTTGGGGAGGGAGCGGGGAGAGGAGAGCGGTGGAGAAAATTTAAAACTTATGGAAGTGAATATTGAAAACTAAAAATAAGTTAATATATAGTAATATAATAATAAATTATAAATTATAAAAGTTAATTAATTTTTTAAAAAAGTATGCCTGCAGCTGAGGCATCCACTGCACCTCCTGGCTGTGTCTTTTTACAAATGCTGAGAAGAGAACAGAAGGTGGGGCAGAAAGGAGCCCAGACAAGCAGGGCAGCTTTGAAAGTTACAAGCTGACCTCGGTTCATCCTTAAACAAGAAAAGCCAGCTGCACAAAGTGGACCTCTGCAATGTCATGCACAACCATTTTTGGTTTTTTTTTCTTCCTGTTCTACCAGGGACACAGAAGTGCCACTTCTATTTGATGTTTGTTAAATTCAGAATAAAAATAAATACATATATTTTTAAAATTACAGCAGTTGGAGGAGCGCTGGAAGGGAGCACTTACAGGATATTAGAATTGGGGCTGGAACAGGCCTCATTTGACTGAGGAGGAAACTGAAGCTTAGAGAAGGACCTGTGCCCCCAGCTTCCCTTCCCCCCATAAGTGGGATTCTAACCAGGGGCCGATGACTCCATATCTGGCCCCGGGGCGGAGTCGAAAGTTGGGTGGGATGGGCTTGACGGGGAAGGATTCCCTTATTCTCTTTCCCTTCCCCATCCCAGTTCCCTCCTCCTTACCTGAGGTAGGTCCAGGCCCAGCTCCGCAGAGGGAGCCGCTGGCCAGTGAGGCAAGCCACGTGACAGCTTCCGCCCCGCCTCCAGGGGGCGCTAGGGCGGCTCTAACAAACCCCCGGGGAGTGGGGAACAGGGGAGACTCATTCTCAGGCTGAGAATGAATAGCTTCCCTTCGGGGCTTATTCTGCTCTATGAAGCCCGGATGATTCTGTTCATGGTCCGTACGTGACCTGCCCAAGGCTCTGTTGGGGAGCTTGCTTTAAACAAGAGCCGCTTCCTGGGCAGTTCCTCCCCCACCTTGGGCGAGTGGAACATTCCATCAACCCCCTCCCCCCATACACACACCTGGGAGGCTTTAATCTTTAACCCTTTGTGCCCCTCCTTGCATAAGTCAATCAACCAGTATTTATTAAGCACCTGCTGCGTGGACGGGGCTGTCTGCTAGGGATGTGAATACGAAAGTGAGTCAAGTGCCTTGCCTCCAAGGAGCTTACATTCTACAAATGTTACTTTATAATTTAACACGTTAATATAACATTACAAATGTTATATACGGTATTATAATATGTCGATAGGGACGTAAACACAGGATGCAAAATAAATACACAGTAATGGGGGTGGGGAAGGACATTAAGGAAGGAGGGGATACTTGAACTGAGCCCAAGAAGGGAACTAGGACTTCCTAGTGGTCCAGATGAGGAAGGATGGCATTTCAGGCATCGAAGGTAGCCTGCGAAAGCGCATGGAGGCAGAAGGTGGGATGACCGTTATAGGGAATGGCAAGTAGACCAGTTTGGCAGGATCACTGGAGTGCTTTGGGAAAATAATGAGCAATTTTGTTGTTCAGTCATGTCTGACTCTTCTCCGCCCTGTTTGGGATGTTCTTGGCAAAGATACTGAAGGGTTTTGCCATTTCCTTCTCCAGCTCATTTTACAGGTGAGGAAACTAAGGCAAACAGGGTTAAATGACTTGCCCAGGGTCACACAGCTAGTAAGTGTCTGAGGCCGGATTTGAATTCAAGAAGATGAGTCTTCTTGACTTTAGGCTTGGCACTTTACCCAAGCTGGGCTAATAGGTAATTAGCCCAGAAAAATAACTTGCAGACTAATTATGAAAGGCTTTAAATGCCAATCTCTTCAGCCACATCAGAGGTCATCAATTCAAACCAAAGTGAGCGGGAATTCCTTCTATAGCAGTGTTGCGGTTTCTTGATGTGTTGCAGTGGAACCGTATCAAAGAATTCGGAGTCAGACCAACTCTAATCCAAGTATAGGCATTTATTGAGATTGAACCCCATCATGAAGCAGGCTAGGTTCTAAGGGGAACCAGCAACTTTAGAGAAAGCAAGATGGATTTTTATAAAGATGCAATTACATAACAGAAATTACGAATATTAAAAAAGTCAGAAGGGGTCTGTTAAGGGATTGGGTAATAGAGGAGGGGTCCCAGCCTTGGTGGAACTGTGCATGTGATTTCCCACAATACATACAAAAAAATCCTTTTGGGGGGCTATGTATGTATGACAATGATGTTATAACAATCCTCTCTGTGTCCTAAGCTCACTTAAAGGACAGCTTTTGCTATTACTTTGCAGGTGCCTACTTCGGGAAAGTCCCTTCCACTGTTTTGGGGTCCACATCCTGTTTGGGTTTCCTGGTGGTGCTGCTTTCTGATTGGCTGAGTATTACAGTTCTGTCTGAGACTAGATGGATGTGGTTGTGGTTGAGTGCATGGACACAACTGCTGTTTTTGTGGGAAATATGAGGAGTGGGTCTGGGGGTAACGGTTAGCTAGAGGCAGTGGCTGGGATCCCATCACATGGACATGCCTGCTGTTTCTGTGAGAAATATGAGTTCATGGACATACCTGTGGTTGTAGTGAGCAGTGAGGCATACAGGAAGAAGTTAGGATATTGAGAGGCGGGGTGAGTGGCTAGGTAGGAGCAGTGGGCCTGCTGCTCAGTGGGGCCTATAAAGGAAGTTAGAATACTGGGGCTGGAGGCAGCTTTATTAGGATTCTATCAGCACAATTTGCTTACATTTATATAGCACTTAAACGTTTATAAAACACTTTACACAGTGTCTGGCAAATAGAAGACACTTAATAAATGCATGTTGCTTCACAGATCCTCACAGCAGACCTTTAAACTACCTTTTATTATTACCCTCAATTTACCTGTAGATAAGTCAATTGAGTTGATTAACCACCTTATCCTACTTAAAGTAACTAACTCTAGCTCTGATACATTTACCCTATGAAAACACCTCTATTCAATCAGTTGATCCATCAATCAAAGACATTAAACTAATGTAAGCCCGGTCAAGCCCAGTGGATAAGTATATAAAAAAGCAAGCCAGCTTTGAAACCAGCCATTTGAGCATTTGGCTGCTTAAAGGAGAGAGAACAATTCCAGCCAAGCCACTGAGAGGAAATTAAAGGTGGAGGAAAGCCTCTGCCTCTTCTTCCCATGAGATTTCAGAGGTTCAGAGGATTTGGACTTCCTGATGGTATTCTAACATCATTCCTGGGGACAGTCTCAGTTGGTGGAAGTATTTGAATTGGGAGATGAGAGCAAACTAGGAAACATAGCTTCAGGATTCTATGAGGAATCCAGAAAAACTACAACAACAAAGCTATACCTATGGGGAACAACGTGAGAACACAACAAAGGAGAGAAAAGGACTTTGCTACATGTGCTCTGATCTGGGGCCCACTTCCTCCCGGACTCTGTACGTACTTATGAGAGAGGGCATCACAGACTGTTGGAGGGATGTTTTATACCAACCATTCTTCTTCTGTCACTTTAGTAAATTCCCTTTACTAAAGCTAATGAGACTGACTGATTAATTGATATCAACTGAAAATCAAAGAAGGAAGCACATCAGTGTGGGACTGGGGGAGGAGATGAGCTATAGTATTAGAACAATACCGTTCTCTTCAGTTCCTCAGGGCTCCCTAGAATCCTCAGGGGAGAAGGATTAGCTACACTCAGAGGATGCAGCCCAAATCAGGTACCAAATACAGATGAGGGAAACCGAGGCTCAGAGAGGTTAAAGGACTTATTCAGGGTCATACAGCTAGTATGTACGCTGGTACATATATCTGTATACATACATATATAGAGCTAGTAAATATGAGAGATGGACTTCAAACCCAAGACTTCCTGACTTCAGTTTTAACATTTTATCCTCTGCATCACACTACTTCTCATCCCTTGTCCCACTAAAAGAAACAAACTCTAGTGGCGATACCTTTATCACGTAAGAACATGTCTTTGTAAAGGAATAAAACAGCAATCCAGCTCTGACACATCCCTGACTCTGGGCAAGTCACTTAACCTCTCATTGCTCTGAGCAACTTGTCTCTAAGAGAGGTACTCATTCACATTGATAGAAGGAATTTCCTCATTTGGAAGTCCCCTATATCGGTGAGATCACAGGGCCAGTCTCTATCCGTACTCGATCCTTTGAAAGTTTTTCTTTCTACCTTTCCCACAAATCCCCTCTACTGCTTCTCATTCTGCCTTCAGGGGCCAAGCAGAGAAAGTGTAATCTGTCTTTCACAAGGCAGCCTTTCAAATACTTGAAGAAAGCTATTAGGTTTCTCCTGTTTTCTCCTTTCTAGGCTATACATCTCCAGTTCCTCCAACCAAACCTTGTATGGCACTGTCTCCAGCCTTCTCACCATGTTGGTTACCACCCTCTGGATGCACTCCAGTTTGTCAGTATCCTGCCTAAAATGTAGAATGTTTTGATCTGAACACAATATTTCAGATGGCATCTAACCAGGTCAGATGACAATGGGACAATCACCTTCTTTGTTCTGGACAGTATTCTATTAACACAACCTAAAACCTTATTAACTTTTTTGGCTGCCTTGTCACATTGTTGACTCATATCAAACTGATCAAACCATCTAGATATTTTTAAAAATATGTTATTGATAGCTTTCATTTTTACATCACTGGCATCTCTCTCCTATCACTAAGCCAGAGTGCCACCCATTTACAAGAAAGAAGAAAAAAATAGTTCAGCAAACTAATCAACACATTGAAAAAGTTTGACATTACATGCAGTGTTACACAACCATAGGCCATCACCTCTGCAAAGAAGTGGGAGGTGGGATGTGGGGAGATATTTTCTCTTACCTTTTCTTTGGGGCCAAGCTTGATCAATATAATTTCACATCATTAGTTTTGTTTTGTTGTTATTTCCATTTATGTAAGTGTACCCATTATTTCTTTGGTTCTGTTTGCTTTGCTTTGCATTGGTTCATATAAATTTCCTGTGCTTCTCTGTATTCCTCATGTTTCTCATTTCTTAGTCCTCAGTAGTCTTCCATAACATTCAGGTAACCAATTTGTTTAGCCATGGTCATCTACTTTGTTCCTAGTTCTTTACTACTACAAAACATGCTGCAATTGATATGTTGGTGTGTATAGGATCTTTCTTTTATTAGACTTGACTCTACAGACTTCTTTTCATCCTCCTCCTCTTCCTCACTTTGCCCCTCGGGAGAAATTTCCACCTGAGACCCTCCCCAACTGAGTTGTGGTCGCCTGCTTGGACCACTTGAACCCAAACTATGATCCACTACACTCACAATTCTGTTGTTTGGAATTCTTCTACTCCTCTTCTTTACTAACCACCTTGTTACTGCTTGGGAAACCTTCTTCCTTTTTCCTCTTACCCCCACTGTTTAACTCCCTTTTATTGCCTTTATGCTCTGTCTTCTCCTCTCCCATTAGAATGTAAGCCTCTTGAGAGTAACAGAGTAAGGATTGTGTTGACCTGACACACAATAAATGCATAATCAATGCTCTATCTGTCTGTCTGTCTGTCTATCTATCATCTCTCTCTTTCTCACTGACCTCCTTGGAGTGGGATATCTGGGGCAAAGGATATGGACGTATTAGTCACTTTCTTTGCATAATTCCAATTTGCTTTCCAGAATGGCTGGATCAATTCACACTCCACCAACAATGCATTTAACTGCCTATTATCTTTCGTCTTATTACTTGTGGGGAGTTCCCTAGGCAACTCTTTAAAGCTTTAAGTTTCAAAGTAGTTGTCAATCTGCATTGGTGGAGGGAGGTTCCCCACTGGGAGATTCCTCTGATGTTGAAACCACAGGACCAGTCCAAAAAGAAAAAAACAAACAACCTTCCATCTTATGAAATTTTTCACACTATTTTCACCTGTCAAGATTTTTTGGTGTCTGCCTTTGACATTCCAGCTTTTTGTCATCAGCAAATCAGATTTTGTCTTCTTCCAGATTGTTGATGAAAATGTTGAACAGAAGAGAGTCAGAAACAGATCCTTGCAGTAGTCCGCTAAAGACCTGGTCTTTTACCAGTCTGGCTCTTTAATTCTTCTCCCTTCTCTTGGAGCCTCTATACTAGTTCCAGGACTCCCACTAGGCAAATTAAGACCCCTTTACTCATGGAGTTCTGCCCTCACTTTCCATGTATTCACCATCCACTTTTTTGCTTTCTACCCCTTCCCACCACTATGACCAAGTCTAAATACTGTGTCCCCCAGTAGCCTGTCTTATCTCTGGGCCTCTAGCCCTGCTGAGCTCAGCTGAATTCTCCTTCTTTGTCCCACCAGGTAAGTGTGTGGGACACCCTAATATTTATTTTATTATTTTTTTTAAATTTTATTTTGTTTTACAGATGTGAACTGTGAAATATTATAGCCTGGATGGGCTTATGTACAGGGTATGAAATAACTGGAAATATTTGGCCTGGAGAAGAAAAGACTTGGAGGAGATGTGATAGTTATCTTCAGATACAGGAAGGACTGGAATGTGGAAGAGGGATTATACTTGTTCGGCTTGGCCCCAGGGGACCAGATTAGGAGCCAAGAGTAGCTGTTGCAGAGAAGTAGATTAGGAGTTGTTCAAAATGGAATTCGCTGCTTCAGGGGATCATGGGGTTTTCCTCAGTGGAGACCTACAACTAGAGCCTAAAATGACCACTTGTTGGTATTATTGTAGGGGAGATTCCTCTTTAGGTGTTGGTAGACTAAGAGTCCTCCAAGGTTCCTTCTAGTTTGCAAATTCTGCCATGCTATGCTCCCTTTGTCAGGCAGTCAACAAGTATTTATTAAGCTTCTACACTATGTCACATACTATACTGAACAATGGAGATACAAAGAAAGGCAAAACCAAGCCAAAATGAAACTCTACTTTCTTCTTTTTTTTTTTTTTTGGAGAGGGGATGGCAATGAAATTGGGATTAAGTGACTTGCCCAGGGTCACACAGCTAGTCAGTGTGACAAGTGTCTGAGGCCACATTTGAACTCAGGTCCTCCTGATTCCAGGGCTGGTATTCTCCTCACTCCACCATCTAGCTGCTGAAACTCTATTTTCTAATGGAGGAGACAACATACAAACAACTACGTGCAAACAAAACATACAGAATAAATTGGAGATAACAGAAAGAAGGCACTAGCATTAAGGAATTCTGGTAGTACGTGTTTTCCTTCCTTCTGGTTGGAGGAAAGATGGTCTGGGATTAGTATCCATGACTTTTGAACCCCACAATCTGCTCCCAAGCTTCCTCTCAGAGTGAAAATAAAGAAGAAAATTAACAAACACATGTCTTGGTTTAAAAAGCATAGGATGGGGATAGGAATGAGACCTATGATTTCATAAGTATAGGAAACTCCAGAATCAAGAAACTCCATCACCTTCTCTGCAACTTAAAGTCTTGAAAGCTACTCAGAGCACAGAAGTATATTGCAATTGATCAATCAACAATTAAGCACGTGCTATATATATGCTGGGCACAGTGTATGAGCTGGGGATTAAAAGACACAAATGAAACAATCTCTGCAATCCAGGAGTTTATAATCCACGAGGGAAAACGTAGACAAATACTTTGTATATCGACAGCCATGTCTGTACCTCTATAGCTTATTTTACTCCCATCCTCCTCTAATGCTATACCATGAAGTCTATGGGACTCCACAAGCCTGACTTCAGGAACCCTCCTCTCTGGCTCCTTCTCTCTCTCCCGCCGCGCCCCCTGCCAGTGGTCCGAGTAGAAACTGGTCCCCTCCCCTCTTCTCTCCTAGCCTGGGTCCAGCCCCGCAGTCAGAATTCCTGCAGATTTTCTTTCTTGAATAGCCCAAGGACTGTTTTTGTGAAAGCCCAGGCAGGGCTCCTTAATCTCCGCAGGCTCTAGCTCTCTTGCCTAGACCGGTGGGTAGCCCAGTTTCCCTTCCAAGAGCATCCCCGGGGCTAGTCCATCCCGGCCTCCACCTGGACTATTCCCAGCTTCTACCTGGTCCCAGTCCCCGCCCATAAAGAGCCCTGCCTTCCTCCGCCAGGCCTCAATTGGCTGATGCAGGGAAGGCGGCTCGCTATTGGCCGTATTGAAGGGGCGTGTCCACTGCGCCACCTGCGGGGGCGGGGCCAGGACTGGGGTTCAGTATCCAGCTTTTCAGCTCCTACCGGGTATCTGCCCTAAGCGCCGCCTGCGGGCCGAGCTCCGTTTGGCGACCACGGCCACGGTCAGGGGCGCGGGCAGGGCCAGGGGACGGCCGAACCGGGCCCAGTCGGACCTGGCGCAGGGCGGAGCCCGAGGTTCAGGCCGGGAGGCGGCGCTACGGGGCCCTTTGCAGCCGCCGCGGGAGGACCCACCTCTGGCAGACTGCCGATCAGGATGCGGGTGTCCCCCGCCCGGCCCCGCCCGAGCGGCCAGCAGCCTTCTGCTCCTGCCTCGGCCCCTGCTCCCGCCTCCGTCTGGGCCGCGCCCTGCCCTGCGCTGCGGGTCCAGGTGCTGGTTCTCCTGGTGAGCTGCGCCTCGGCTAGAGCCTGGAGCGTAACCCGGCTCGGACGCGTGCTGTACTCGGTGCCCAGGACCTCGCTGACAGCCTCGGGTAAGAGCAGGTGCCGCGCCTCCGCCCTTCTTCCCCAGCCCAGCCCCTCCGCGGTCAGCGATCCCCCGCAATTCCTCAAGCCCCCTCAATCCTGCGCCTCCCCATTTTCTCCTGAGTCCGCCCTGCCTCTTTTTGCAAAGGATCAGAGACACCTCCCCCCACCCCATCTCAATCCTTTGCTCCCCTCTGTGTTCGCAACCCTTTTCTCCTAAACAGGGAACTCCTGCGCCGGTATGTTCTCAACCATTTTTTTTTCTCGATCCAGGAGTGCCCCCTCCGTATTCTTGCAACCCTTTTCAACGGGAATTCCCCGTCCCTGTGTTCTCCAACCATATTTTTGTCATGAGCAGGAGACTCCCAGGTTTCAATGTTCTCAACTCTTTTCTCTTGATCAGGGAACTCCCTCGTCTCTGTTCCCAACCTTCCCCTCCAAGCCGGGAGCTTCCCCGTCCCTATTCTCGAAACCCTTCTCTCTTGAGCAGGGAATTGCCTGTGCCCCCTCCCGCATCCCTATGCTGTCCAGAGTTTCCCCCATCCCTGTGTCTCCCACATCCTGGTGTTGCTCAGAGCTCCCTCCCCCAACGCCCACCTCTCTTGAATCTAGAAATCTTCCATCCGTGTGTTCCCCCAACCACATACCCATGATAGCTGTGCCCCTTGTATCTCCAATCCCTGTGTGTGAGACCCCTGCCTCTTATGAGCCCAGAATCCTCCCCCTCCCACTCATTTCTGTGCCTCTGCTTTTCCTTTCCCTGCATTATTCCCCTAGCACCCTTGTCACTGGGCATGCTGAACTCTCCCCTATTTCCTCATTTCCTCCAAGTGTCCAGGACCCCCGTCTAAAGCCCATTGCTGCCCTGCAAACCTTCCATTCCCTAATCCCACTCATTATGCAGAAGTATTTTAAAGTGTTTAGAGAAAAAAGCAAGACTTCTTTTCAGATGTTGAAAAGGACTGGGAGATGCAAGGCTTATTAATGAACCCTCTTACATAATCTTAAGCAAAATAAGTTTTCCAGCCATTCTGAGTTCCAAAAATTAATGGCGAAAGGGTTGTTAGAGTAAGGCAAGCTAGGTTCTAGAGGAAATCTTTCCTCTGATTTGAAGGTGGGGGAGGAGGGGCAATTGCAGAATTATGGGTGTGTACACACACAGAACATAAGTGCAGTCTTTCTTTACCATTTTTTAATGTTAGCACTGGGTCAAAGGTAGGACAGGGCTGAGCAGATAAGGTCAGGACTGGGAGTTATGCTAGGCTGATGAAATGGAGTGTGTGAGCAAGGGCCTATAATCATGGCATCACTTTGTGTAGGCGGGGTATGCAGGTACAGTGAATTCAGAGGGTAAGGCTGCAGTTTTAGACTAAACCAGAAGGAAAAGCCAAGATATAGCACCTGGAGAGACAGGCCTTGGTCAGTGCCCAGAGGTCCAGATGAAGCAAGAAACCACAGGCAAGAGCATAATTCAAGTATATAGAGGAGGATTAATGAGCTTTGGATATTGCCTTAAGGTGTTAATGCCTGGAGTGGCCCAAAGCATGACCCAAGCACAAGCCCCTGGTGTGGCGGAGGGAGCAGTCCCCAAGAATCAGTGGAAGAAAATTAAAGGTTCTCTGCAGTCACATCCACTCAATAAACATTGAATTTCCTATGGTGTGCTGAGTACTTGTGCTCGGGTAAATTAGGGTAATTTAGGTAAAATACAGTCCCTTCCCTCATGGGATTTATAGTCTAGGGGGATAAGAAATGCACATTATAATGCCCAATGTTATCTGATTGGGATATTGGAGAGCTGCAAAACAGAGTGCTATGTGAAGTCCCAGGGAATGAGAGTGTGCTCAGGGGATAGTGACTGGTAACTCTTTGGTTTCTCCTTTTTATTTTGTAGCTGGACTAAATAGTAATTAATACTGGATTATTTAATGAGAGAAGGCATTTAACATATGTCTTAGTGCATTCTTTAAACCTTGCTTCCTATGGTGTACCACACTGTTTAGGAGGAGAAATTAGAGATGAATGGGTATTCATGCTTTTATTTTTAATAAAGAGCTATAGTTGTATAGAAAAAAGTAATTGGCTAGATTGGGTGCTGAATTCTTTGCTGCGCTGCTATCAGCACCTGGGGATAGCATACATACTCAAGTGTACCTAAAGACTCCACAGGCAGTTAACATTCATTCAACAAATGTGTTAGTTCAGTAAATGTTTATTTGGTGCCTACTGTTTCCAGACTATTATGATTAGTATATGCCCCCATCCTGTGGAGTTTACAGTGTAATAGGAGGATTGGAAGTATATCAGAGAAGCAAAATCACAATGCTGTATGAATTCTGGAGGGAAAAGTCATCACCACCAGGGAAGGCTTTGTGACAGAGGTGTTTAAGTTGGGCTTTAGAGACTGGGTAGAATTCAAAGGGGAAGGAGAAGGGAAGGGAACAACATTCATTAAGTGCCTACTATATGCTGGGCACTGGGCTATATCTCAACAGGTGAAGGGGGAGGGGAATTCCAGTCATAACAAACAGTGTGAGAGAGGAAATGTAAAGTGTGTTTCAGGGACAGAGTCCAGTTTACCTAGAGTATACAATACAGTACGCGGGGAATAGAGTACCATGGGATTAGGTTGAAGTGGTAAGGTCACAATAGATTGTGCAGGTCCTTGAATTCTAGGCAGATATACTTGGGAGAAATAGGAAGCCATGGAGGATTTGTGAGAAGAGTCATGACGTTGTCAGATCTATGCATAATGAAGATTATTTAGGCAGTGTAAAGGAAGGATTGGAGGTAGAGAAAAGAGTGAAGCTGTAAAAATACCTTAAAAGTAATAGTAATTGTAATAATAAATGGTAATTAAGACCTCTGCCAGACACTAGGCTGTTGTAGGTGTAGCAATCAGGCAGGATGGGGCTGGCTTTGCCAGGCGACTGAAGATATTTCCTCTGCCTCTTAATTCCTCTTTCCTCCCTAGAGGCGGACCCTTTCCTCACCCGGTTCTCCACACCTCTGACCCAAAATTACTCTATCCTCCTTGTGGATCCTGTTTCCAACACGCTTTATGTGGGTGCCCGGGATGCCATTTTTGCTCTGCCCCTGCCTCTCACAGAGGGGAGAGTCCAAAAGGTGAGAGTTGGGCACAAGAGAGAACCCAGCCCTGAGGTCATGTAAAAGCTCCAGGGTATAGAGATGTGTGGTAGGGCTTCTTGTTAGTCAAAGGGGTCACAGTGGAGGGAGGGGTCAGTGTAACAGGGGGATTCATGCTGATCAGTAGGCATTAGGTAAAAATGACTGGGCTAAGAAGAGGCCTTACTTAGCAAACTGGGGGGATGGAGGTGTGTGGGGAATAAGAGTTACAGATTTCCTATGGGAGGGTGTTGAGAACATGCATACTAACTTGAAGGAGGCTCACAAGTACTCTGGACAGTGTTAGATCATGGTTACCAGGAGGCCATGGAAACCATAGCACCCTGCCCCCTTAGGGGACTCTGAGGAACCCAATCTCTAAGAACTTTTGGCCATTTCCCCTACTTTGGTCCTGGTCCCCAAAGGCCATGTAGAGGGATATTAGGAAGCCTAGGGAAGGGGGTAGTTACTCCTAAATCTTCTTCAGATTGACTGGCCAGTGCCTGAGGCCCACAGACAGAGCTGTAAAAAGAAGGGCAAGAAGGAGGTAAGCATAAACTTAACCCCCAGCCCTAAACCTTGGCCTGAACATACTTACTCTTCCACAATGGACCTAGCCCCACTGGACTCAGTCATTGACCAACCTCACCTAACACTGATGCCCTGGGTACCCCTTTCCATCACTCACCCTTTCTCACCCCTCACTGTCTCTCACCATTACTGACTCTATTCAAAATCTCTGCCCCTGGTACTTCCGGTTGATTCTGACATCTCTGATACCCTGTCTTTGTTTGACACATTTGATTCCCAGGCTGACTGTCATAATTACATTCGGATTCTTGCCATGGTCAATGCCTCTCACCTTCTCACGTGCGGTACCTTTGCCTTCGACCCACAGTGCGGGATCATTGTGAGTGACTGGATATAGAGGGGATATGTGGAAGGGAGGGATGCATGGGAAAGCAGTGGTGGTGTAACTAGAACATGGAGTCATCTTGAGTTGTACGTGGGAGAAATGTGGAAGGAGACACAGGGACAACACAGGGATGGGATGGTACTTTAGCTATGGTCATAGAGGTTAGGGTTACTGGGTACATAGAGTTAATGATAGGGTGGGCCTTTGAAGGCCAGTGACTTAGTCCTCATATCACCATCCATCTATGCCTGCATCCTTTTCTCACCCCCATATAGTCTTGCTTCCATCTCCATTTCACTCCTATGGTCCATGTCCATGCCATGCCCCCTGACCCCTGCTCATATCTCCTTTCTGTGACTCAAAGGAGCCAATCCATAGTTCAGTCAGAGAGCTTAATTGGCTTGCCCATAGTTATGTGGTCAAGTATATGTCTTACTCTAAACTTAGATATATACATAAGATATATGTCTACACTAGCATATATCTCAATCCAAACTCAAAACCAGGTTTCCTCCCTCCAAGGAGGACTATTCTTTCCGTTATCCCAGGCTTCCAGTGCTCAGGTAAAAGAAGACAAAGAAATTAGAATCATAGCCTCTTAGTACTGGAAGATGACTTAGAAATGTCTAGTTAGACTTGTACCTGGGCATCTCCTCTGTCTAACATCCCATTCCACCTTTGGACAGATTTCTTTTTAGGAAGATTTCCCTTGAATTGAGCCTAAATCTGATATTGCATCTTTTACCTCCTTTTTGTTCCTCATTCTATTTCCTGCATTCAGGCAGAACCAATGTAACCCCTCAAAGGAGAGAGATTGGTCACCCTCTGTGACAATGGTAGGAAGGAGGAAGAAAAGCTTTCTTGAGTAAAGGGAGTCTGACTATGTAGTAAAGATGATCAGAAGGAAGTCTTGCTCTAGGATGGTTTGCAGTTGGCCATTCCTCCAGCTCTGGGGAGATCCTCAGTCCTTACCAGCAGCATCCTGGCCTGTCCATCCTTCCAGGGGCTACTTTTTGTCCTCTACATTAGTGATACCTACCCCTTCATTTACCTTCATGGGATCTGGATGGGGAGGGCTATCTGAAAGGGCCATTCAGATCAAAAATGCTGTGGCTTCCTTTTTCCATTACCTATCCATGCATTCTCAGCCTTGCTATCTCCTGTCACTCTCAGACTTTGCTTCCTGCCTTCTAGGCCACTCCGTGATGTATTCAGGGTTCTATCTCTTCTGTTCTGCTAAGTCTGCTAAGTTGGTAGGTTCTCTTACCCTTCTTGGCTGGCTGCAAAAGTACCTCACAGTCTGGAGGCCCTGAACTCTAGCTAGTTCAGATCACATGATTTAGAGCTGGAATGGAGTTTAGAGTTCTGTCCTTTTTCAGCAGGGGAAATGCAGAACAGAGGGAAGAGAGCTGCCCAAGATAATACATATTTTAAGTAGCAGAAGATAAATTTGAACCTTAGTCCTTGGACCCCAAATGTAGTGTTTCATCTGTTATGCTTCCTAGCTACTTGACTTGATATCTTCGGGATGGAAAAAGAAATAGTAATGTCAATATATGTCAATCAATGTCAATCAATGTAAGCACATGGATGCATGCATACATACACACGCACATAATACACAAATTCAATTCTTTTAGGAACCATATCATCTTTTCCACCTGTGCCCATTTAGTTGGTCATAACTCTTGGCTATGTACTGGGCTTGGAATCAGGAGACCTCAGTCTTAATCATAGCTCTGACATTTAGCTGTGTCATCTTGGGCAAGTCATGATGCTTTTCTGAGCTTCAGTCTCCTTATAGTAAAATGGTTTTAACATTTGTACAGTACCAGCCATGGGAAGTAAGGAAGGAACCTTCCTTCGGTTGGACAGAAGGTTCTTCTCCTTCTCATGCCCCTAGGGCTTATATCTTTGAAGACACTAACTCTCCTTGTCTTTCAAGCAGCTCCAGCTTGAATCAGTTGGCACTGTCCTCTCAGCAGTACACTTGTACAGTCACTCCCCTGTTAACCTGGCATTCCCGATTTCTTTCTCTACTTGTATCTCTCTGCTGTATGTTGTTTTGAGTCTCAGGGATGGGCTAGTAGCATGTCCAAGTGACCTGGCACCCCATCATTGCCACCATGAATTGAGGAATCACTTGTCAGTGCACACTCTCCTAGATTTACTTCTGGGCTTGGGAAAGCCTTCAGGTCACTCCCATTTTCCAGTCTACTCTGGGGACTGGTCTACCTGCTCCTTTTATTGGCTGCCACCTACCTGCTTTTTATGGAAGGTTTTGTAATCCCATGGCTAGAGACTACAAGGGAAGTCAATTCAAGAGGCATGGGAAGTTCTTAAAACTGAAATTTTGATGATATAATGACAAATGTTCATGAGGAGGAAGATGGTGGGATGGCATCCAAGGAGATGGATGTGACTGCATAGGCAGCTCTTAAATGAGCCCAGCTATGAAAAGAACATTTATAAAAGATGGACATAGGGGCACATAACCAAAGAAGTCCTAGAAAAGGACTTTCCAGCCCTAGTAGAATAGTGTGGAAGCTTAAATACTAGAATGAGCTGAGGCTTGTCAAGTTTTACATATGGGATTTAAAAAACCCTAACAACCATAGAAGGACTAGGTAAAGGAAGTGTGGCTTGATAGTCATTCATATGAAAAAGATCCTGGGCTTTTTATAACCTTTAAACACAATGTGAGTCAGCATAGAGCGATAATAATGAGCCCTGACCAAGGCAAAGGAGAGTTAGACTATCTGGAATATTGTGGCCAGTTATGGATGTTGTATTTTAGGACCCTGACAAGCTGGGGTTCACCCCAAGGAAGGTAGGTGGGATGGGAAGGAGAGTGGAAGCTACTTGAAGGTATTAGGATGGCTTAGCCTGGAGGGAGAAGACTTGGGATTGGGAAAATGTGATTCCTGTTTTAGATATCTGAAAGGCTATGATGTGGATGATGGGTAAGGCTTGTTTTGCTTGACCACAGAGGACAGAACTAGGAGCAAAGCAGGATGAGAATTACATGGAGGCAAATTTCAGTTGATATCAGGAAAAAATCCTAACAATTAGTGTTGTCTCCAAGTGGAACAGGTTGTTTGATGGGATGGTGAGTTTCTATCTACTGGATATTTTCATCTGTCTCCTATGTGACACCATATTGGAGCTCTTGTAGTGAAGGAGGTATGTGCCAACAGGAAGGTTTGGCCCAACTACCCTCTAAGGTTGCTTTGCATGGTGTCAGGATATTCCAGGTAGAAGTTTAGATATGGAAAAGAGCAGAATGTACCTGGAGAACTAGAAGATGCCCAGAATGGCTGAGTACACATAGAGTTTGTGTTGGAGACTAGTGGAAGATAAGCCTAGAAAGGTGGACTGGGGCTGGATTAGGAAGCAAGGACCTCAAATGCCAGGCTAAAACATTTAAGGCTTTACAGGGGGTACTAGTGAGCTACTGAAGGTTTTTGAGAAGGGAAGGACCATGATCAGAGATGTGACTTAGAAATAATAATGCATTTCTTTAACATTAAAGGTGTAGTCACAAACACCTCATGAGGTAGCTAGTGAAGTTTTACAAATGAGAAAATCAAGACTTAGAGAGACAAAATAACTTGTTCAAGTATCAATAGCAGGATAGGAACCCAGGTTTTTCTTCTAGCGGTGTGCAGAATTGGAGGGGGAAGAGCCTGACCTTTTAGGAAGACTTGTTAGGAGACTATTGTAATAGTGCCAGTGTAAGGGAGCTGTAAGCAAGGGAATGGACAAAGAACAGGAGAACTAAGGTAATAGTCATGGGAGCAAGTGAAGGTATGGATGCTTGACCCCCCACCCCAAAAGAATTCTATCATCTTGTTCCTGCTCACTGTGCAGTGGAAGCTGGACATCATAACATCTGCTTGTATCCTTCCTTCTGTCCCAAAGTAAGCCCACTGTCCCTGAAAGGATTGTAGGATCATGGATTTTGAGCTAGAAAGGGATCTCAGAGACCAGAGGCCAACCTCCTTATTTTACAGAAGAAAAAACTGAGGCAGGTGGCAATTAAGAGACTTGCTCAGGGTCACACAGCTAGTAAGTGTATGTAGGATTTGAATCCACTGCTATCCAGACTCCTAGACCATTGCCCCAGGACTTTACAGATAGAGCCAAAATAAGCCGAGTGGCTTAGACTTACAGGAGATTTTAATTCAATTATACAAGACATTTATTAAGTGCTCCTTATGTGATAAGGATCCAGAGGTTGGAAAAAAAGTCACTACCCTCAAGGAGCTTACAATTTAATGAGGGAAATTTAACATATACATAGATAAGTGAAACTGAAGGTAGACTGGTGGTACAAAGGAGAGTCTCACATAACCCAGTGCGACTTAAGCAAGAAGAGATTGATTTCAGCTTGGATGGAGGAGGGGGTTCAGGGAAAGCTTCATGGAAGAGGTCATACCTGAGCTAGCCTTTGAAGAGAAGCCTTTGAACAAGTAGAGATAATGAAGTATATTATAGGCATGGAGGACAGCCAGTGCTAATATCCATAGGGAGGAGAAGGCAGGATGATATGAGGGGATAGCATGTTGTTCATTTTGGCTGAGGAAAGAGAAGTGTGAGATTTCTGGGAAGGTAAACAAGGTAGATTGTGGAGAGCCTTGAATGCCAGGCCAAGGAGTTTGTATTTTATCATATATGCAATGAGGAATCACTGAAGGTTTTTGAGCATGGCCAGAAATATTCATTAGGAAGATTATTTTCTAAAGGGGTCCTTGGAATGCCTTGGACTCTCAGTAAGTTGGTCTTGTTGTATCCTTCTCAGCTCAGCCCAGCCTCAACTTCTCTTTCTTGGTTCTTGGGAGACTACCCAATCCCCTGATCCCCCAGCTGCACATTTGTTAGCCTTGGGCTTAAAGCTCCTGGTCTTCTCGGTCTCCCATCCCCCATCTTTCCACTTTGGATCTCCCCCTTGTTCCCTCTGTGCAGGAAACCCATGGGGAAGAAGGCTCGTGAAGGGGCCAATGAAGGGGCTTTACGGGTGTGAGGATTGAATGCAGATTCATGATGGTGTTCAGAAGAAAGTCCCAGACTTCATGTCTGCATCTCTGTGGCTCTTTCTCTTATATAGACAAAAGTTACCTGGGTAGGACCTCCTAGTGGACATGGTGGGCAGGGCAGGGATAGAGGAAGCACTCAGGGATGGGAAGAACTGAGAACATTAGGGACACAGGGACAAGGGGTGGTATGTGAGAAGATGGTGTCTTCTATCACCTGAGCCCTCCCTATGACCCCATTTGATGTCTCCACTGACTTTTCCTGGTGACCTCTATATTATTCCTCCTGCGCTGACCCCCCTTTCCCTGTGATCCTTGCCTTTGACAGATGCTCTGTCATCCCAAGTTGACCTTTGCCTGTGACTTTTATACTAACTCCCTTGCCTCTGAACCCCCTGGACTAACCTTTCCTTATGACCTCCCCTCATAACCTAACATTGACCTGCTCTGTGACTATGCCTTGACTGGACATTGACCTGCTTTCTCTGAACCCTGTGCTGACCTCCTGTATTGACCCACACACTGATTCCAATGTGATCTTGTCACTGCTCTCTGGGCCATAGGATGTATCCAGTTTCCATCAGGTTGAAAGGCTAGAAAGTGGCCGAGGGAAATGCCCTTTTGAGCCAACCCAGCGGTCGGCTGCTGTAATGACTGGTAAGTGGGGGGCAGAGTGCTCCAAGAATTTATTTGTCCCTCCCGCCATTCTGCTGAAGAAATGTCTGCCCCCTCTGCTCTTATCAGAGTGTCTCTGTCCCTAATCACTCTCCATATGATATCTCTGTCCTCAAACTATTTCCCTAGAGCATCTTTACTTCCACCCTCCCCATTTGTCTTTCTTTAGGGGGTGTCCTTTATGCTGCCAGCATGAATAATTTTCTGGGGACAGAGCCAATTATCTCTCGGGCCATAGGCCCAGCTGAGGAGCGGATCCGGACAGAGGTCACACCAGCCTGGCTAAATGGTAGGGAGACAGCAGAGGGGAATCGAGGGGACCGTTGTTGTGGAAGAAAAGGAGAGGATCTTTGGGTTTGGAGAAGAGGCAGGGCCCTAGGAAGGAAAACTGAGGGGAACCTGAAGTGGTGAAGGGGTCTGGTGTGTTCTGGCATGGTATCTGAAGTCTCTCTTCTCCCTAGCTCCAAAGTTTGTGGCAGCTGTAGCCCTGAGCCCAACTGACTGGGGGGAGGAGGATGGAGATACTGAAATTTATTTCTTCTTCACGGAGATGGCTCGAGACTCCGACATGTACCAACCGATACAGGTCCCCCGTGTGGCTCGTGTGTGCGCGGTGAGGCTTTGTTCCATCCTGTCTGCTCTCACCCCCTTCTTCAGCATTTCCACCAACTCACCAACTCTCTGTCTCTTCCTTTTGCTTTATTATGTCTCTGTCTAAACTAGGAGTGGAGAGTCTGTGTGGGGGGATTATCTGTCCTCCCCCATAATTACCCTGATGCCCTTGCCATGGTCCCTGTCATGATTGCTTCCTCATCATGCCACCTTTCTCCATTTTTGCTGTCCCAGTCCTAAAAGTGGGAAGTCTGGGTAGGGGTGTTGGACAGCTAACCTCCCCATTTGTGGAGACCCCATGTGTCTCCACATCTTTGTGGCTCAACATCTATTTGTCCCCCCATCTACCTGTCTCTATCCCTCTATTTGTATCTTTGTCTTGAGATGAAAGAATCTGGGGGTACAACCCCCAATACTGCTGACTCCAAATAATGATCTCTGTGCCTCCAGGGAGATCTTGGGGGCCTGAAGACCCTCCAGCGGAGGTGGACAACATTTCTGAAAGCTGAACTGTTGTGTCCAGGGCCCACACATGGCCGAACTTCCAGCATCCTGCAGGATGTGGCTACCCTACGACTGAAGCCTGGCACAGGGGTCCCCCTCTTCTATGGGATCTTCTCCTCCCAGTGGTGAGGAGGGAGGTACTGAGGGGGAAAACAGCAGGTACAGTAGAAAGAATCCTGGATTTGGAATTGAAGGACCTGGGTTTGATTCTAATCTGCCATTTATTTCATGTGGCTACTTAGCCCCCCTGGGTTCTCAGTTTCTTCATCTGTAAAATGAGGAGGTTAAACTGATGATCTCTAAGAACTTTTCTAGATCTAAGTATATTTTTATGGAAAGATAATTTGGTGCTCTCCTGTCTCTAGCGCTTCATTTCAGATTTTTTTTTCTGCAGGGTCCCCAGTGTCCCTCCCTATCCCATCCAACTTCCCACCCCAATTCCTTTACTCCAGGGATAGTTCATCCCATTCAGCACCCTAACATCTGGCTTTCATGACCTCTTGTTCCCCAGGGATGGGGTTTCCATTTCTGCCATCTGTGCCTTCCACCCCCAAGACATCCGGTCATCAATGAGCGGCCCTTTTAGGGAGTTCAAGCATGACTGCAATAGGGGAATGCCTGTGATGGACAGCGATGTCCCCCAGCCCAGGCCTGGAATGGTGAGCTTAGAAGGAGGCTGAGGGCAGGGGTGGAGATGGGGGATATCAGGGACTTCCCTAGGGAGTATCCCTGTAAGTCCCGCAGGGAATTCCTCCTAGGCCTTTTCTCATCCCTAGTATCCATCCCCTTCTAGTCCCTCCTCATACTTCTTCCCTTCCTCTCTCCACTCCCCAGTGCATTAACCAACCAAATGAAGCTACTCGGCTTTGCTCATCACTTTCCCTGCCTGACCGAGTTCTTACCTTTGTACGGGACCACCCTCTTATGGACCATCCCGTGTCCCCTGCTGATGGCCAACCTCTGCTGGTTACCTCCAACACAGTCTATCACCGGTTGCAGCCCACAGAGTGCCAAGCTTGTTGGGAGAAGAGTATGATGTACTCTAACCTGGGGACAGGGGAATCCTGGAATGCTAGAATCTCAGGCTTGGAAGGGGACTTCAGAGAGTTTCTAGTCCTCTCCCTCCACTTGAAGAGGAATCCCCTTTAGGATACCCCTGAAAAGAGGCCATTCATCTTCTGTTTGAATATCTCTGTACAGGCAACCTCAGTGACTTGTGAAGAGTCACTATTAGATAGCTCGAGTCATTAGAAAGCTTGTCCTTCAGATGAGCCGAAATCTGCCTCTCTGCAGCTCCTCTCCCCACCCTCTACCCCACTGGTCATAGCTCTAGATCCTGCAGTTAAGCATTTCTTAGGTTCATTCCATATGCCCAGTGCTGGAGCTACAGAGATGAAAACAACAGTCCCTGACCTCAAGGAGCTTATATTCTATGGGTACACACACAAATGGATACAGAATATATGCAAAGTCAATAAAAGGTCATTTCAGTGGAAGGGCCACAGCTGGGGTAATCTGGGAAGGCCTCAGGTGATGCCTTGAGGGAAGCCAGCTTCTCTTTAAGAGGTCGAGGTGATGGCGCAGTGCATTCCAGAATGGAGGATGATCGGCCTATGCAAAGGCAGAGAGCTGAGATGAGCGGAGTGTCTTGGGGGAAGAACGTGGGGTACACCTGTCAGACTCTACCATAGAATAATGCATCATGTGCCCAGAGAGGTCAGCTGGAGTCAGACTGGGATGAGCTTTAAATGCCAAACAGATGAATTTGTCTTTGAGCCAAGAGGCAGTGGGGAGCCCCCAGAGCTTTTTGAGGAGTCGAACGAATGACATGGTCAGATCTGTGCTTTATGAATATCAGTTTGCCAGATGCATGGAGGATAGATTGGTACAGAGAGGGACCGATTAAGGGGTCATTACATTGTCCAAGCCCAGTACAGGACAGCTATGGCTGTTCATTTGATGAGGGAGAGGGCAGACTATTCTGGTAGGGCATATGGTCACCTGTAGCATGGTAATGCCCACATGGTGACATGGTTGCACACAGTGACATGTCTACACCTACACAGTACCACACACTGTCACAGAAGCAATCGCACCCACCCACCCACACATACACACACACACACTGTACACGTGGTGTCTAGCCCCCGCCTGTTCCCCAGGGGATGGACACTTGCACCGGGCAGTGCGGATTGGTTCTCAGCTCAGCATCCTTGAAGACCTGACCTTATTCCTGGAGCCTCAACCTGTTGAAACTCTCCAGCTGCATGATGTGAGTTGCCTATCGTACTCAGCAGACTTTAGGGGGTTGGGTGTTGTCCATGAACCCCAGGGGAATTCGCCTGGTGACTATGATGGTGGAGGCATCTTGAGGCTCATGACTAATTGGGGCTGGACCATTTTCCATTTTCCCGGCTTCCTCAGGGTTGGCTCCTGATTGGCTCTGGCTCTGAGGTGACACAGGTAAACATCACAGACTGTGGCCGTCTCCAGAGCTGCAGAGAGTGCATCCTGGCCCGAGACCCAGCCTGTGCTTGGAGCTCCCGGCTCAAGGCTTGTGTTAGCCACATTGGGGCAGGCGAGGGGTGAGCGTGACCTGAATTCTGAGTTTTTCTATACTCTCAGCATGTCTCTATCTGTCACCTCTGCCCTTCCAGTGTGATGTGTCTTTTCTCTGCCCAGTCTGTCAGCCAAGCTCTCCGTCTCACATCTCTTCTCTATTGGTTAGTTGTCCGTCTGTTTTCTCTGTTCCTCTAGTCTGTGTGTCTGTCATCCCCTCCCCACAGGTGTACTTTCCATATCAGAATTAAGCTTTTCCTAGGCAACGTGTGGGTCTGTTCACCTTCTATCTAATAGTGTTTTTTGCATGGAGTTCACAAAGGGAGCATTATTCTATGGGAATGTATGTGTATGTGTGTGATTTTTAGCTACTGAGGGATGTGGAGAAAATTGGGACTGCCATGGGGAGACAGAAGAGGGTGATTTGGGTGTCTGGAAAGAAGATAGGGAATGACTGAGTCATGAGGAGTAATTAAGGAGGAAGATTAGTGAATGATGGAGGAATTATCAAGGGTGATTGGGGGAGTGACAGGAACAAAAGAGATGGTAATTATGGGTTGAGTGACAGATTATTGAGAGATGATGATGGAGAAGGTTGTAGGGTAATAAAGGGTGATATGAGTGGTGGTAGTGGGAGAATTGTGAGGGTTGCAGTGTTGGGGAAAATAATGGGGAATGGTTGAAGTGATCTAGAGAGTGATGGAGTTTTGAGAGGTGATGAGAGGGTGATAATGAGATGGAATAATGGAGTTGATGAGTAATGATAGAGCAAAGTTGAGGGATGACGAGTGGGGACAGTGGAAGAGTTGGGGTTAGTGATAGTATGATAGGAAAGTGTTAGCAGATAATGAAGGGGAATAATGCAAGAGGTGGTGGGAAGTATTGGGAATGTAGTTGGGAGTTTGGGGGCCTGATGGAGTGATGCAGATAATGGGAATAAAGGCGGGGGTGGTCCATGTTTTTTTTTAACTGAGCTTCATCCTGATTCTAGGCTGCTCCAAGACATTGAGTTGGGAAATGCATCCTTTCTTTGCCCCAAGGAGCCTGGAGGTATGTGTGGCTGAAAGACAGGAGGAAAGGGAAGAGAATGTAGAAGCCTTGGTTTTGGACCTATTTGAAGGGTCTGCTGGTGCCACTAATGAACCCATGGGCTCATACCACCCCTGGAGATGACCCTCCTTAGAGACCTCCTCATTTGCCTCCCTTTGTTTTTTCCCTTGGTCTTATTGAGTGATCCTGATCTTCCTTGGCTCAGTTCTCTCAGTTCAATTCAACAAACATTTTAAGCTGCATTCAGCACTAAGGGATACAAAAATAACTGTTACATAGATGCAGATACTGAAGTGTCCTTACAATACAATAGGGAGAAAGACAAGTTCCCAGAGAACTTTGATATAGGAGAACTGGGATGGGATGGTAGGAGGGGTCCAAGCAAAGGGCTATAGAGGTTTAGAGGAAGGGGAGAATCTCTCTCACTCATAATGGAGGAAGGGACCAGTGAAGGCTTCCTTGAAGAGTGACACCTAGTTTGGGACTTAAAGGAGAAGTGGAAACTTACAATGGAGTTTTTGTGGGGGTTAGAAGAGTCCATGAAGGTTTGGGGAACAACATGAACAAAATGTAGGGAGACAGGGTTGGAGAGTTGTCCAGTTTGTCTGGAAGATAAAACACAAGGAGGGAAATAATTTGAGAGGAGGCTGGCTCAGCTCCAGTTTGGAGATTCTCAAACGCCAGTATCCAAAAGTTATACTCTATTTGGTAGGTGGTGAAGAACATCGAAGGTAGAGATAAGTAATGTGCTTTAGGAAGATGGCTGGGAAGTGTATGTAAAGAAGGAGACAGTATAATTAGGGCAATCTCTCATGAGGGGCTTGTAACAGTCCAAGTAAGGGGTAATAGAAGTATGAGTGGAGAGGAGACAGATGTGAGAGAGATTGTGGAAGTAAAATCAGTGGGACTAACAACTTATGTTGTTAAGGGGTGGGGTGAGGGAGAGGGAAGGAAGCCTCAAAATAACTGGGGTTTGAGCCCTGGTGCCTAGAAAGACAGTGGCACTGCCTACTGAAAGGGGGAAATGGAGAACGAGGTACTTGGTTAGGGAGGATGATGAGTTCAGTTTTGAACATGTTGAATTTGAACACGTTGAGCCACTCTGAGATCCAGGGATGTGTCCTGTAGACATCTGGAAATGATGGGGTTGAAACTCTGGGGAGAAGTTAATGTAGCAGTTATAGATTCGGCACCTAATTGGCTCCACCTGTTCCCTCGTCTCCAGCACTTCCTCTCACTCTTGAGGTTCCTGTGGTACCAGCTGCACATGTGGTCTTGCCGTGTTCCCCACGATCAGCCTGGGCGACCTGTGTGTGGCACCGGCCAGGGGGTCTCATTGAAGATGCAGTGATTCCTCGGCTGGACGGGCTGGAGGTGTTGGTGACACAGGGTGCCCTGGGAACCTATGCCTGTAAATGCAAGGAGGGGGGCACTACTCAAGTTGTGGCTACTTACCACTTGTTCTGGGGGGAACCCCAGGGCCGTGGCCGAATTGTGGGCTCCGGGCTGGCTGGCTTTATCCTGGGGGCAGTGGCTTCTACTCTAATCCTGCTCCTGCTTGGCCGGCAACGTCAGCGACACCGGCAACAGGAGCTCTTGGCAAGAAACAAGGTGGGGCTGGACTTGGGGGCCCCTCCATCTGGGACCACGAGCTGCAGCCACGATCCCCCCTCCCCATCACCTTCCCCAGAAGATGAGCGGCTCCCATTGGCCTTGGCTGTGGCCAAAAAGGGCAGCAGCCTCAACGGTTTCCCACCATCCTTCTTACGGGACTCCCACTCAGGCCCAAACCAAGCTCACATTCTGCTGACCACAGCACCACTGGCCACATGTGATGAGACATCCATCTAGAGATGTGCTAACTGAGTGACTACTTGGCTCAAGAGACTGTTGGGGCCTGGCTTGGGTGGCTGCTGGGATGTGTTACTATGTTACATTTGGGACCCAAGTAACCACCAGGCCCGAGTGACCACTGGGGACTGAATAACCTCTAGTCACAGACACCTGCTAGGTTCAGTTCAGCATGGAATAGTGGAATGAGCACTGAATGGAGTTGGAAGACTTGGGTTTGAGTGTCAACTCTGCTATGCCTTCCTGTCATTCCCCTTTCTAGACTTTCCTCCTTTATGGTGGTGGGGGAGGGTGGGCCAGCTGGTTGTTAATGTCTCTTCCAGCTCTGATATTCAGTGAGTCTGATCCTATGATCCCCAGTGACCAATGACATTGTGGAAGTCTGCAGGTGTCTTGAGCTCGCCTGACAGCATCCATCAAGGGAGGGTATGAATGTACAAACTGACTCTGTCCCCCAACCTGATTCCTCATCTTGGGATCTGTAGGTTTTTGTCTTTCCTAGGAAGGGGATGGTGGACATAGGAGCTTTCTGTGACCTCAATGGCCCGGGCTTTGTGTAAGCTACAGATCAGGGTCCTGAGGTCAGGCACCCGGAAGAAGGAGCTGTCCCTGAGAGGTATGAGTAAAATGCTGAGGGAGGGAGATACTTATAGGCAGGGTGCTATCTACCTCCCTGTCGGAGGAAACCCCTATGTGCTAAGACATGGGGGCTCTGAGAGTCTGGTTCCTGGTATGCCCCCTAGACCACACATATGTGTTTGAGAATGCATGAAAGCCTGGCTATGTGTTTTGCCTGGCATATGTGGATGTATGTGTTTGTGTGCTTAAGGAGATCTGCATAACTCTGGGCTCTGCCCCTCACCTCTACTATGTTACCTCTGGGGCTGATTTCCCCAGCCCACTGTGCTTGGGAAGCTAGTGGCTGGCAGCTGTTTCGGGGTGGGGTGGGCAACCTTGTGTCCGCTTAGTTTCATGTTTTATAAACCTCCTGTGTATATGACTGTGGTGACCTGCTGACCCCCGATGGGGAAGGGAATGGGGTGGGCAAGTGGGTGAATATGAATGAAGGGGGAACTGGGAGTGAGGGTGGGGATCTGGGAGTAAGGAAAATATGCAAGCATGGGAAGGGAAGCAAAAGGACTGGGAGCAACCAGTAGAAAGAGGCTGAGATTCTGAGTCGGAGAATTTGGATCTTGATTTGAATCCCACTTTGGGTGAATCAAGTCCCCTTTGTGTGTCATCTGTAAAATGAAGGTGTTGGATTCAGTGACCTCTAAGGTAACTTCAAGCTCTATGATGTGAGGAAGGAGATAATGGGAGTAAATTGGTTGTCTAAGGGTGGGGGAAGAATGGGAGGGAAAACGAGGGGTGGGGACAGGGTGGGGGGAGTAGATAGAGAGAATGGGCTGGGAATGTGGAGAAAATAGGGTAGGTGAGGCAGGATGTGGGTAGTTTGTCAGTCATCATGATCTAAAGTGAATGTGAGTTTTATATTTTTATGGAATATTTAACTTTATTGATTGATTAAAATGGTCTGAAAAACCTAGAGGTGTCCGTGTGTGTGTGTGTGTGTGTGTGGTGTGTGTGTTGTTTGTGTGAGAGAGAGAGAATGAGAAAATAGAGAGAGAGAGAAAAAGAGAGAGAGAGAGAGAGAGAGAGAGAGAGAGAGAGAGAGAGAAACAGAGAGAGGAGAGATATGGAGACAGAGACAGAGAGGGGGTGTAAGTGAGCCTTGAGCTCCTGCTGTTGAAAATTGAACAGAGTCCCAAAGAAACACTTCGAGGACTGCTAATCATCCTGCCCCTAGTAAAGCAGAATTGTGTGGAGAAGATGGAAGGATGAGGTCCTCTGGGAGAGGATGCTTGGCTAAGGAGGGAGGAGGGGGAGAACCAGATGTATGGCTCCTTCACCAAGCAGGAGTCCCCTCCCCCCATAAATGCATTTCAGCAAACAATAAGTGACTATTGTGTGCAGAGGGGACACATGAACTCATAGTACTTGCTTGGGCCCCTGTCCTTGTTCAACCCCAGACTGGTTTGACAACCCTGCCCGGAGGGGAAGCCAAGCTCCAAAGCGTCTTTGTCAGTCTCCAGAATTCATGTTTCTCTTTTCTGGGCCCCTACCCACAGAAAGGTTCTGATAACACTGTCAGTGGTGGCAGCTGTTCCGAGGAGGAAAGAGCGTCCTTTGACCTTGTGTCCTGAGTCGGGAGATGTCTTCTACCTTCAGGAGTCAGTTCTGCCTTCTGGGTATGTTGGGAAAGTAGCTTAAGGAAATAGGCCCAGAGAAGTTATCTGTAGACTGGAATTGTTGTAAGACCCACCTTGTAGGATGATGGTAAAGAAAGAACTTTGTAAATCTTAAAAGTACTAGAAATGTGAGCAGTCACACATTATCACCCTAGCCAAGGCATCTGAGAGACCCCTCTATGTACCAGGCACTGATGGGCCCCAGGAATACAAACCCAAAAATATAATCAGCGTTTGGTGCATTAAGGTTTACAAGCATTGTACAAATATCTCAGTTTATCCACATGACTACCCAGGGAGGTGGGTGCTATTATTATTCTCATTTTGTTGAGGAGGAAGCTGAGGCTGAGAGGTTAAGGGACTTTATGAGGGTCACATAGCTAGTGTCTGAGGTAGGATTTGAACTCAGGTCTTCCTGACTCCAGGTCCAGGACTGGATGTACTGTGCCAGCTGACCCCAGGGAGCTTACAACATGCATAAATAAATACAAATACAAATACATTTTTTTCCCATTAACAACCGGGGGAATCAGGAAGACACTTTTTTATAGAGGGAGATGTCATTTGAGCCTAACCTTGAGGGGAATTGGAGATTCCAAGAGAAGGAAGAGAGGAAGGAAATGAATTTGGGAGTTGGGGACAACCTGTACAAGAAGATAGAGGTGGATGGAATGCCATGTGTGGGAAACAGCCAGAAGCTGCTTGGACAAGAATAGAGAGTTTATAAGAGAGAGGCAGGTGAAAACTCCCTGGTTTGGAGCCAGATTATAAGGGCTTTAAATGCCAAGTAAACAAAGCTTCTATTTGATCCTAGAGGCAATAGGGAACAGTGAAGCTTCTTGAGCAGTGACACAGTCAGACCATTAGTATGGTAGCTGTATGGAAGTAGACTGGAGTTGGAATATGTTGAGGGCTGAGGGAGCCGAGGTCCAGGAACCTAAGACTGGAGTTTCCCAGATGGGGTCGTTGAGAGGGAGTGCCCCTCAAGGACCCGGGTAATGGAGAGGGTCCTAGGGCCGTCTGGAATGAATTCACGATCTCAAGCATTCTTTAAGTCAAGGTGGTGAAGATTTATTATTAGAGAACATGCAACCTTACAAAGGTTCAGGGAAAGTTTATATGTGAGATTTGGGGGTGAAACATGTCAATTGTGTGTTTTTGGTATGAGATTAGGGAGTGTTGAGGGGTGGTCAGTTCTTAAAGCAACATGCACTTTTTGTATCTATGCGCAGGTATCTTACCCAGAGTTCACTGGGAAATAGCCCAAGGAGGGGTGACCTGGAGGTGTGGTTTTGACTGTGAAACATCACTAAGTCAACTAACAGTCAGGGCTGACTGGGAATATCCTGTGGCTCTCATCAAATGTCTTGTTAGACAAGATGATGTAAGGGATATACCATTTGACTATGTCTAGGATATATATCAGTATGGTCAGCAAGTAGTAAATATCATTATGGCCCAGTGCACAGCCAATTAGTTACGTACACAAGGAGTCCAATAAACTCTATAGAACGCAGCTGGCGCAGTATCAGGAGGAGAGATAAGTGTTTGCTAAGGCATGCTGCCCTTGAACTGGAAAGGAACTGCCTGAGACAGTATTTGAGGCTAGGGAGGATGTTGATTTTAGAACTGGATGTGGTTTTGGAATTGGGTCCAGACACCCAAGCATAGGCTAAGGAGAAATGTTAGAATTAGGGTCCAAGTACAAGCACCCAAACACCCCATCAGAAGAGACTGGAGTGAGGAAAACCAATTAGTAGGGTTGGTGCAGGAGTCCAGGGAGAAGTGATGAGTTTCTGAAATAATGCAGTTATGTGAATGAAAAAAGGGGAAAGATGGAGAAATGTGGTAGGAAAAAAAATCGAGACTTGGCAACTGGTTTCCTTTGAAGGATGGAGGAGAATAAAGAGTTGGGAACTCAAAAGTTGAGAACCTGAGTGATTGGAAGGCTGGTAGTACCCTCTACTGAATTAGTGGAGTTAGGAGGAAGGGTGGCTTTAGGGGAAAAGATAGAGTTCTATTTTGAATATGTCGAGTCTGAGATGCCTATGGAGTATATAAGTGGACATTTCCAGTGAGCATTTCCAGTTGGTGATACAGACATGGAGCACAAGGGGAAGATGAAGAATGTTATTGTCCCATAATGGCAACAGTTGCAGGGATTGGCAGAGCTCTAACTGGGGCCAAATGACTGTTTCAACAATCCAGTCTAGCAGCTGCTGTGGGGGGGTATAAAACCAACAACAACCTCACAGAACCCAGATTCTTTTGATCTGCTTTACTAAGGAAAGCAACGTTTAAGGGGTAAACAATCTCAATTTAATCCAGCATACAAATATCATTCACTTAGTTCAGGTGAAAAAGCCAGCACCCTGAACTTCAGAGCAAATACAAATAAATTACAAACATCAACAGACCAAATACAATTCATAGTTACCAAGAGAAACATCAACATCTGAGTTCAGCTGGAAGGCCCTTACAGGGCTGCCCAGAGTCCCTTGCCTCCAGGAGTGAAAGCCTTAAGCGAATAGCTGTCTTCTTTTTTTACGCACTCTTTAGTCATCATCAAATGTCATCTGAGCGACCAGAACTTAAGCTCTTACTATTGGCTCTGGAGTTAGCACCTCCCCCTAGGACCTTGAAGGCTTCAGGCCCACATCAGTTAGCACCTAATAGCTAGGGGTTTTGGGCCCACTTGGGAGTGAAGATATAATCAGACCTCCCTTCATTGGCCCCACCTAGAGCCCCACCTTAGTTACCAATTCACACCCACATAGGCTTAGCACCTAATAGATAGGGGTTTAGGCATAGGGATTAGCACCTAGTAAGACTCAATCAAAGACACTTAATTAATCATTTTAAAACAGTAAGAAAGTCCCAACTTAACTGATATTACAGTGACCAGCTTTTGCCCCAGGGTGCCAACATGGAAGGGCATGCATTCTTCCATGACAGTGTTCCAGTTTACCATCTTGATCTCTGAATCTCCTGCTGGCCCTTGTGACTTGCTATAGTCTCATGAGGTACCAATTTTTGTCAGCATCCTACTGTCCTGCCCCCCTGCCTGACACCTGCCCCACCAGGGTCAGTGGTCATCATCCATGCCTCAGCAACTAGACTAGACTCTTTTTCCTGGAGCAACTGTACTCAACTGAGGACACTGCTTTGTGGCCATCTCACAATTCCCTCTAGTTATACTTGTGGGAACCAGAGATGTTCAGCATGGAGAAGAAACACAGTGCCATGCTATCCTGTAGAGGAAGGATTAGACATGCCCAACAACATGGTCATCCTGCCTTGAAAACCTCCAAAGAGTGGTAACCTACTACTTTTCAAGGCAGCCCATTACACTTTTGGATGGCTCTAATTATAGGAAGTGGGACTTACCAGAATGTTGTGGGCAAGGGAGGTTGTTCTTCTGGCAACTCTAAGTTTAGTTTACTTCTAAAGAGATCCAACCTACAAGGTGGCCTTTAGGGTTTGGAGTACTTTAGGTCTCTGAGAGGATGTTGGCATCAGGGAAAAGCAGGAGATTGTTTGCAGGCTATTGTGAAACTCTTACATGTTTTGCATTTTCTGGTGGGGGGGGGAATCCATCCCATACTAGATATTTGCATTGTTACCCTGGGAGCTGGTGAGCTTGGTACATACATCTGTAGAGCCTTCACAATGGCATAATGAGTCAAAAAAATTTTGATATTTTGGGGATTCATGCCCAAGATTGGACCTAGTCTGTGTAAAACCAGAGCTTGCGGGTGTTGGCCCATGAGTTACATCTAGAAGAGACAGCCAGTAATGGCGGAGCAATAGGACTTTATTCATAAATATAAAGGAAGGAAATGAGCATTTAGTAAGCACCTACTATGTATCAGGCACTGCGCTAAACACTTTAGAAATATTATCTCATTTATCTTCACAATAATCCTAGGAGGCAGGTGCTATTATTATCCCTATTTTACAGTTGAGGAAACTGAGGCAGATAGCATTTAAATTACAGGCCCTAGGTCATACACCTAGTACATATTTGAAGCTGGATTTGAACTCAGGTCTTCCTGACCAAGGAATGTATAGAATCTAACTTAAGACACTAGGGAACATAAGGAGCCAGGGCAAGGATTGGGACAAAGGATACATCTGGATCAAGTCACAAGCAAATCATACTGCCAGGTCTCTTTGATTCTTCCTCCATGACATCTCTCATATCTACCCTTTCTCTCCACTCATAAAGCCACTGCCCTTGTTACAGATCCTTGTTACCTCTCATCCAGACTATCGTACTAGCTTCCTTAACTAATCTCCTTATTTCCAGTCTCTCCTCACTCTAAGCAGTCAATCAATCAACAAACATTAACTATGCACTATGTGCCAGGTACTGGTGAGATACTTCTCTCCCTGCCTTCCCAGGTTCCTCCAGCAAATCTTCCTGACTTCCTTGGGTTGTGGGGAGGGAGGTGGGGTATATGTATTTATGTGTGGGGTTTTTTTGGGGGGGGAGGTGTCCTGGACCCTAATCCCAATGGACCACTGGAGTTTGAACAGAAGGGAAAAGTAGCTGGTGAGAAAACTCCATCTCTTTTTCCCCAGCTCACACTCCTCTGCACTCTTATACTGATAGTCCCACCACTCAGGAATTTGCTTCTGCATAGATGCCCCCAGCTTGCTCATGTGGCAGCTCCAGGTCTGAATTTCAGTACTTTCGCAAAGCTGCTCTAGATGGCTGCTACTAGCAGCTCAGGGCACATAGTGTGGACTGAATGATTCCCAAAGTCTGTTGTGGCTCACCCTCAAGGCAGGCTGTCTCTGTCATGGGGAACCCAGGAGCCCTAGACGCAGAGTCAAAGGCCATTGCACTGCATGCTGGGTAGGCATTTCCCTGGACACACTGAACTATTCTGCCTTTGTGCCTTTTGATGCTGACCAAGAATCCCTTGCTAGGGCAAAGGAAGGAAATAGGGAACTAATGTGGTTTGGTGGAAAGAGCATTGATGTTGGAGACAGTTGGTTTGTATCTCATCTCCCACATATATGCTACCAGTGTGATCTTGGGCAAGTCACTTAAACCCTAAGGGTCTCAATTTCCTCATCCGTCAAATGAAAGGGTTGAGCTGGAGTTGGTTGCACACACCTCTAATCTCAGCTACTGGAGAGGCTGAGGCACACAGATCTTGAACTTGGGAATTCTTAGCTGTAGTGGGCTAAGCTGATTGGATGTCCTCACTCAGTCCAACATCAGTCCTGGGTCAGAAACAGAGCTGGTCAAAACTCTGGTGTGGCTTAGTGGTGGGATTAAGACCCAGAGTAGCCCCACCTAGCGCACGTATCTTTATCTGGGGGAGAGGAGATCCAGTTTTATAATGTTGGTGATCATGACGACCACAACGACGACAATAAAAGGTGGGACTTGATGTCATCTGACTCCATCTCTATGAACTTTCGAAATTTGCACCTGTGCTCAGATTTTGCCACTGCTGGGGTCTCATTTAGAGGGTTCCCCTAAGAGATTTCCAGGGTTCCCCACAAATGAAATGTGTTGTAGAGACTCGCCTCATTAGAATCTCAAGAGACCTGAAGGAACCCTTAGACATATAGACAACTTATAATCTCTTACTGAAGCTGGATTTTCCTACTGCAATTTGACCTCACCTGGGTCTAATAATCCTGGCATGTCCATCTGGAAAGATGTGGGGAAAGCTCTTTGTAAGCCACAGAACACAGTAGCAACTGGAGCAATTCTTTTTCTTAAAAAAATCCACGTTTTATTGGGATCTTGTGTTTTCACATCACCTACTAGACCCTCGGGCCCTCCCCCCTGCACCCCGCCCCGTCCCGGGCCAGTGCTTTCTCCTAGACCTTAGAAAGAGTCCTCCCTCACAACAAAGGAGCTATTCTTTGCTTTCTGCTGGGGGCGGGTTCAAGGTTAAAGCAGCCCCTCCCTAGCCTGCTGTAAGGAGGGGCACCCGAGACCGCAGAGATCGCTGGGAGTCTAGTTGCTTAATGGTCTGTTCGGGGAATTCTAGATAATGTAGTTCGGGGTGTTATATGCGCAGGCGCCATAAGGTTCCTGGCCAGCTGGAGGACGTAGTCAGGGGACCCTGTGGGTCAGGAGAATCCCGTTCAGCTCCTAGGAATTGAGCTTGTAGAGCGAACCACCCTGAGCTCTGAGGATTCGGTGAAAGGCATTGCACGGAGATCTACGGCCCTCCTTCTTACACTTCAGGCTGGAGGATCCCTTACCAGATCCCTCCTCCACCACCAGCAGCAGCAGCAGCAGCCGCAGCAGTAGCCGCAGACGCCTAGTGCTCCAGTTCCATCTCTGGGCACCCAGCCCCTCCCTTCTAAAGTACAACTCAAATACGACCTGCCCCAGGAAACCTTTCCGAATCTCCAGATCGTTACTCTGGCAATGACAAAGTACTTCCTCCTCCACTGGCTCCCGATTACCGCTAGGATAAAATGTACACTTCTGTTTGCCATTCAAAGCCCGTCACAACCTGGCCCCTTACCATCTTCCCAGTTCCTTATCCGTTGCTGCTCTTCACACACCTTTACAATCCAGCTTATGCTGGCCTATTTGCTGTTCCTCACACAAATCACTCCACTCCTTTACTTCAGCCTTTTTTTTTTTAACGCTAGCTGTCCTTCATGCCTGTAAATACTCTCCTCAGCTTTTGGGGTTCCCTGGTTTCCTTCAAGACTCAGCTCCAATGGCACCTTCAGCGGGAGGTTTTCCCCAGTCCTTCAGGATGTTCTCTTTAAGATTATCTTTTATCAACGTTAGAGGGATCTTGTATACAGGTGATCCCAAAAGTCTTAGAGCAGTCTAAAACATTAGAGCTTAAAACTGCACCAAGACTTTTGGACATCTCATATACCTATTTATGAACCTATACCCGCCTCCCCCCGCCCAAGAAGGTTAAGCTCTCAAGAGCAGGGGCTGTTTAATTTTTGTCTTTGCATCCCTAGTGGCAAGCATAATGCCAGGCACATGGTAGGTACTTAATAAAATAATTGATTAACTGATCTTTGTTGAGAATATGGGTTTATGACCTCTTCTGGAGTGGAGGGGTTGTGTTACTTTTGTATCACCCTCAGCACCTAGCAGGATTGTACACACAGTAGGTGCTTAATAAATAACAAATGAAAGCATTTATAACATTTCAACCTAATGTAATAGGGGAACTGGCCTATGTGATGCCCAGCCCTTGTAGTATGATATTTGTACCAGGACAATTCTTGCTGGCTCCAGTTCAACATGTGTAACTTTGGGGAATCAGGTTTCAGCCATGATGACTCAAAGTTAGTACTATGTGTAATGAAAAATCTTCTAACTGGCTTCAAAGACAGATGGACTGATGATTCATGATTTGTGAGCTGGATCTGAGTGTGCTTAGAAAAAGGTTCAATGAGATCTCTTTTGAGTGAATTGGGGTAAGGAGTAGCTGGCACTTTTCCTTACCTGGCCAATGGTTGCTCTTATGTTTTGTTCTTTAATCTTTAGGTGAAAGAGATAGCAGTACCCAGGTTACCAGTGAGTTCAGGATGTTCTGAGATTCATCAGAAGTCCTACCAATGGTCATAACAGAATGATAGTCAAGAAGTCTACCAAAATGGTATTGGTAGTGGCAGCATCTGTATTAGGCATGGAGGTCTCTGAGGACAAATGAACAAGGTAGGATCAAAGATACATGGTTCTATCTATAGCCTTTTCTTTTGAGACTTCTAAGGGTTGAAAGACAAGGGATGCTGAGTGACGTTAGAATACTTTAGGGAGCACAGAGTCCTGTGAAGGTTTAGAACTACTATGATGGCCTGTTAGGGACTGGACTGATGAGCTGGGGAGAGCTTTCCCTGAATTTCATTGTTTCTGAGAAGGGGAACAAAAGTTCTGCCCTTCCCTCCCTTTTCCTCTTCTCCCCCATCCCCCCATAAGCCTTGGTGTGGCTAGGAAATTTCTGTCTGAAGAGAAGATCCTGGAGGTATGAAGGTATGGAAGAGACCAGTTGGCAATATTTATTTTCACACTATGAAACAGTTCTAATTTTCTAGGCATTTATTTTATATACATTAAAGCTTTATTCATCAAATGCTGGTGGTCTGAATCAATATGGAAATAGAGGGGGTGGAGGAGGGAGCAAATGTAATCATAATACTTTCCATAATTTAATATTTCATTTCATTCCCCTAGATTTCAATGGGAGGAGGGGGAAATAAGTGAAGAGGTTTCTGAGCCAAAGGGAAACTTGGCACTATTTTTTGAAGAGTGGGATGGGAAGTGAGACAACTTAGCCACTTTTAGTCTTAGTGGCCATCTGTACATCACAGTCTGTTAAAAACTCAGCCTATGAGCATACACAGCAGACCAGGAATAGCTTTAGTCTGATACCCCTGCTGGCTAACCTCAGATACTGTACTCAAGTTAATTTAACCCCCTTGACTAGATTTTAATTTCTGTAACAGTACAAATGAACTACAAAAAACCCTGTGTTCCCTCCCCAATCCCTAAGCTAATTTTCTTCTGACTGAAGAAAGAATATCACCTGGGCCCTAATCCCTGGGAGACTTGGTTCATTCTAAGACAGCCTAGAGCAGGGGTGGGGAACCTGCAGCCTTAAGGCCACATGTGGCCCTCTAGGTCCTCAAGTGGGGCCCTTTGACTGAGTCCAAACTTCACAGACAAACTATTCCCTGATTTGTTCTATAAAGTTGGATTCAGTCAAAGAGCGCCACTTGAGGACCTAGAGGGCCACATGTGGCCTCTAGGCTGAAGGTTCCCCACCTCTGGCCTAGAGTTTGGGTTGGGAACACTGGTCCTGTGTGTTGTATAAGTCCTGTTACACATGGCTAGTACTCAGCATTCCTTGGACTAGAGATTTTGCCCTGTTACTTCGAGATTCCATGTTTTCCCAAAGTGATTTGACTCTTAGACCTTTGGGACATTCCTATTGTTTCTGGTCCTAGCTCCTCATAGGAAATGAGCTAAAATATCACAGAGGAATAGGAAATAAAAGTATGATACTATTAATTACACAGAATCATGTAAACAAAGAACTTAGTAATGATGGAATCTGCTTGCAGGGGCCACCTGATTCCTTGCGCAGGTACCACAAGAACCATCCCATCTATTGCTGGTGTACTTCTTCAGATCTGCCATGGAAAGACATTGACCAGGACCTCAGGTTCCTGCACTTCACTTTGCAGCAAGGCTCAGTATTTTCAGGGACCTGGAGATGAATGAGCTGAATTCTTTGGAGCACAAGTCAAGGATCATGGGCATATGTGGATGGTACCTAAGCCATCCATTAAATCCTCTCATCCTTACAGATGCAGACACTGAGGTCCAGAAAAGATAAGTGGCTTGTTTAAGTTTACAAAGTAGCAGTCTGGCTTCGACCCCTTCACCTGTCCCTTGACTCCAATTCCAGGGTCCTTTCAATTGTACCACACAGTCTATTCTTAACTTTCTTAACCCAGCAATATACTCTATTCTCTGGGGTTGGGAGGGGTGGGAAGTGAGAGACAAGAAAGTGCTCAGTGTGCTCAGTGTCTGGTGCCCCTGTGTCTAGAGAGAGAGAGAGCCAGAGCCAGAGCCAGAGAGACATAAAGATACAGAGACAGAAAGAGAGGAGGAAGAGGAGGAGGAGGAGGAGGAGGAGGAGGAGAGGAGGAGGAGGAGGAGGAGATTAGGAGAAGGAGGGGAGGAGAGATAGAGAAGAAGGAATGAGGAAGAAGAAAGAAGAAGAAGAAGAAGACAGAAGAAGAAGAAGAAGAAGAAGAAGAAGAAGAAGAAGAAGAAGAAGAAGAAGAAGAAGAAGAAGAAGAAGAAGAAGAGAAGAAGAAAGGAAGAGAGAGAAAGGTGGGGGAGAGGAGGCAGGGAAGAGCTTTCTTTCCATTAAAATACCTTGGACAGCACCTCCATGATTACAGCAGGCACAGGGACAAGCTGTCACAGCCAGCCATAACACAGCACTACAGATAGCATTTCACTTATACAGAGCCACGGATAGACTCCTCACACCCATCAGCATCTCGGAGCATACCAAAAATCTAACACGCCATGAAAGATTTGTTATATCTTAGCACATAGGTGGCTTCATCTCAGCACAGTCCAATCAATAAATATTCATTGGGCAGATAGTGCTCACATCTCTACATCAAGGACAATTCCTTTCCACGCCCAGTCCCAGAACCTTGGACAGAATTTGCCACTTCACGCACTGCTTTTATTTCAGCACCAAGGTCAGATACTTTCATCATAGGTCCATAGATTGCTCCTCCGGTTCCTGACTGCACGTAGGAAATGTTTTTACTTTCATCACAGAATGATGGAGTGGTAGTGCTCCACTCCATCTAATTATTGACACCCCCCACCCCCATCACCAGGGAAAGTGCCAAGCCAATTACATCTTTACCAGATGGTTTCTTCCGTCCCTAAATGGATGGTGAAAATTTGGGACTCAGCACCACGGACAGTGTCTCCATTTCCATCAAATATCCTAGATGGTGCTTCTGTTTTCTCACAGTTTCTGCCTCCACTAACTGCCCTTCCCCTGTCCCTCACAGTGAGCTCAGAAACATGTCCAAAGCAAGGGATGTTATCTATTTTTATGTTATCAGCTCTTCTGGCAGTCTACAGAAGCCTATGGACTCCTCATAATAAATACTTTAAATGCATAAAATAAAATACATAGGATTTTAAAGGAAACCAATTATATTGTAATGAAGTTATCATAATATTTTTAAAAACAAATTCATAAATCCTTCATTAAAGGGAAAGTACATATCAGCTCTGGACTCTGGCTTAGGCCTTGGCTTTGACATTCTGTGTTTTAAAGTCTCTTTCAGCTTGACATTCTATGTCCTGAATCACAGACACTCAGAGTCAGAAGTGATTTAAGAGGCCATTTTAGTTCAATATGAACAAGAAGGAATCTTTATTTTACATAATTTTTGACAGGTTACTAGTCAGCTGTATTCGGAGACCTCCAATGGTAGAAAATTTACTGATTACATTAAATATACATGTGAAGTGTTCTTTAAATGATGTGTTTCTATATCAATGTGAACTCTCACTGCCGCTGCCGCCGCCGCCACCACCACCACCACCACCACCACCATCATTTTAAATCCAGAGAGGCTCATTCCACTTTTGGATGGCTCTAATTGTTAACCATTTTTTGCTCAGTTTGAGCTGAAGTATACTCTTTCCAGCTATCATGCACAATTGCCTCCCTCCTCTGGAAAATTGGACTTTGCCCCTGGGACATTGGGCTCAGCTAGATGAGCTTTCATCTTGTCTTGCTCAGAACCAAGCTTCTATACCTTGCCACTGTACAGTAGTTACTTCCCTTCCAGGTCCCCTTCTGTGTTGTTTTCCCCAATTAGAAGGTAAGCTCCTCGAGGGCAGAGGTTATATTGTGTGCTTACATTTGTATTCCTAGTACTTACTGCAGCGTTTGGTATATAACAAGCACTTAATAAATTCATCCTCTCTCTCTCACACATCCCATCCCATCTCCCAATTATTTCTTCTGCAGGCTGAATGTTCCCAATTCCTTCACCAGATTCTTAGAGGTAATGGTCTTGCATCTCCTCATCATCCTGGTCTCCATCCTCTGGATGCTCTGCACTTTGTTAGTGTTTCCTAAAAGAGAGTGCCTAAAATGGAACATGACCATGCAGATGTGGTCTGATAAGGGTAAAATATGCTGGGATTATTACCTTGCTGATTCTGGTTGCTATGCTTCTCTTAATGTAGGCTGAGATTGCATTAGCTTTTTTGGTTGCTATGTAACACTGTTGACTAAAAACCTACAAGTTTTTTTTTGTATCAGCTGTTGCCTAAATGTGATATTTATGGCTAAATTTTGACTATGGCAATGTATTCCATAATGTCTGGTTTATAGTTACTCTACCTCTTTTAAAATGTATATGAGGATATGACTATTATTTAGGATTTTAAGAGCTCTTTCTCTCCTCATTTCATGTCACTTGGATGCCACTTGGCAATATTTCCTCCTTTGCCTTTGTCTCACATGAAGAGGTGATCCTTCTCCTTGCTAAAGGAAACCCTTCACATGCATATGTGAAACATACCATCCAGTCTGTTCTAGCACATTGCTCTCTCTCATCCCATTCTCTCACTTACCTTCACTCTCTTCTTATCTCTAGTTGTTTCCCTACAAACATGCTCATCATCATTCTTAAAAAAACTCTCACTTGATCTGCCCGTATCCCTTGCTATCACCCTAAATCTCTCCTCCCTTTCATGGCTGAACTTGAGAAGGCCATCCACAATCAGTGCCTCACTTTCTATCCTTTCACTCTCAACTCACGAAGTCTGGTTTCCAACCTCATCATTCAACTGAAATTGGTCTCTCTAAAGTTACCAATGATCTCAATTGCTAAATCTTATGACCTTTTCTCAATCCTCATCATTATGACCTCTATATTGTTGGTCACCTCCTTCTTGTTAAGACTATCTCCTCTCCAGGTTTTATGACACTGCTCTCTCTTCATTCGCCTCCTACCTCTCTGATGGATATTTCTCATTTCTTTCTGATAGTGTTCATCCAGATTATTTCAGATGACTGGGAAGTGTTCCCCAAGGCTCTGTTCTGGGAAGTCTTATCTTTTTCTTCTATATTATTTCACTTGGTGGTCTTATCAACTCCCATGGATTCAATTATCATCTGTATGCTATGATTCTCAGATCGATCTATCCCACCCTAACCTCTCTGCTGACCTCCACTCTTCTATCTTCAACTCCCTATTATACATCTCAAACAGGAGTCTCATAGACATCTTAAACTCATCATGTCCAAAACTAAACTCATTCTGCACCACCACCTACCTGCCCCAAGCCCTCCTTTCTTCTTGACTTACTATCAAAGTGCCACCATTCTCCAGTCACTCAGGCTCACAATCTAGGTATCATCTTTGCTTTTCACTTTCTTACTCTTTCCCCAATCTAATCTGTTGCCAAGTCTTGTTAATTCTGCCTTCACATCTGTCATCTAAGCTCCCTTCTCTCCTCTGAAACAGTCATTACCTGGTGCAGACCCTTATCACTACTTGACTGGTATATTGCAATAGCCTTCTGATTGTTCAGTCAGTCCATTAGTTTGGACTCTGGCTCAAGCCTTAGACACTTACTAGTCATGTTGACACTGGGCAAGTCACTGAACCTCTGTTTGCCTCAGCTTACTCATCTGTAAAATGGGGATAATAATAGCACCTACTTCCTAGAGTGGTTGTGAGGATCAAATAAAATTTGTAAAGTGCATAGTGCTTGGCGCATAGTAGGTGTTTCAACACTTGTTTCCTTTCCCTATTCCTGAAGTCTATCTCCTCTACAATCCATCTTCCACGCAGCTATCAAAGAGATCTTACTAATGTATATGTCTGCCCATGTCACCCACTCCCTTACTAAATAAATTCTGGTGCTTCCTGTCACCTCCAAGATCAAGTGTGAAATCCTTCAGTTGACTTTTAAAGCCATTTACACCAGGACCCTTCCTATCTTCCAGCCTTCTTACACCCTGCTCCCCTCCACATACTCTGTGATCGAGACCTTGCACGCAGCCTTCGATCTTCTGATTCCGTGCATTTGCACTGACTGTACCCGGAATTCTCTCCCTCATCTCCGCCTACTGGCTTCAATATCTTCCTTCAAATTCCAGCTCAAATCCCATCTTCTATAGGAATTCTTTCTTGTTCCCCTCTATTTTAGTGCTTTCCCTCTATTGACTATTTCCAATTTATCCTGAATCCTTCTTGTTTGTATGTAGTTGTTTGTATTTTGTCTCCTCCATGAGACTGGCAGCTCCTTGAGAGCAGGGACTGTTTTTCTCTTTCTTTGTGTCCTCAGTGTTTAGAACTTTGTCAGGCGCCTAAGAGGCACTTAATAAAGCCTTGTTGACTTGACTTGTTGAATATGTTTGTGAATCTCTGCATGAAAGAGTATGAGTTTTTCTCCTCCTACCCACATTACCCACATCCCCTGCACGGCTAGAACTTGGAACAGGTCCATTCTGTCCTCCAAGCGATTAGGAGAAGTTAACTCTTGGATTGAGTACACACTGAACCCAGCCATCCAGCTGCATTCTGACAGTGTTCTCTACCTACACAAAGCTGAAATATGGAAAATGTGTGGATTCTGTTCTCCCCCTTTCTGCATTCACCTCTGGGCCACCCAAGGTGAAGTGAATTCCAGCCTAGCCTCCCCTCTGAGGAATCCGTAAAAGGATTAGTTGATCTGAAGAAGGGAACAATTCCTGGGCATTTCATACCTGACTGACATATTTGAAGAACTTCAACGTGTTAAAAGGATTCAATTTGCTCTACTTCGCCCCAGAGGGCAGTACTAGTAGAGCTGCGTGGAAGTTACAGGAAGACAGACTTTAATGCTATAAAAGGAAAACCTTCCTAAAAAAGAGAACTGCCCCAAAGTGAAATGGGTTGTTCTATAGGTAGTAAGCTCCCCATAAGTGGAAGTGTCGAAACAGAGGCTGGATGCCAATTTGTCAAGGTTGTTGCAGAAGGGTTTCCAGGCCAGGTTACTATTGAATTAGATGAAACAGCTTCTGTAGTTTCTTTTGGCTCTGCAATCTGTGAAGATTTGGATTGAGACTTATAAGCAGAAGAGCTCCATCAGGTACTGTCTATTTCATCTTCAGAGGAGAGATTCTTGGCTCAAAAGGTTGTTGAAAGGTAAGCCAATACATCAAGGCCTATTGATTCTACTTATGTGACATCTGTTAAATCTATTTCCTCTTCTTTTCTTGCACTGTCACTATCAGATCTCGTTAATAACTGCTTGGACTATTGAAACAGCTTCTTATTGGGGTCTTCCTGCCTTCACTCTCTCCTTCTTCCCTCACCTCCCAAATCTATCCATTATACTGCTACAGAATAATCTGTCTTATACGTAAATTCAGCCATATCACTCTCTTCTCAAAAAATAATCAAAGACTCCTTGTTGGCAGCTGAATGAAGTTGTCATTCTACAATTTAGAAGGCCTTCTACGCTCTGGTACTGCTTTGGATTTCCAGAATTACCTTGTCGGGGCTCCTTTTCTACATGTTGTCCCCTCTAGCCAAGCTCAACACTTTTCTTGTCTCATGCCTCCACTCCCCTCCAATCTCTCTCTCAGACTCTTCCCACTCTATGCCTTTCCCCATCCTTGGAATGTCCTTTCTTCTACCTGCTGTCTGTTAACCTCCTAACCAGTTTTTAAAGTCCAGTTCAACTCCTACCTTCTCCAAAAGTCTTTCTCATCAGTCCAATTAGTAATTACTTTCATCCTCAGACTTGACATTTTACTCTGTTTGCATCTCTCTGATATACTTATCATGTAACATTGCCTATTACAGCTAACTCGAATGAGATAATGTATGTAGTATGCTTTGCAAACCTTAAAGTGTCACATAAATGCTAGCTGTTATTGTTAATTATTATCTGTTTGTGTCTTATCCCACCCCTCCAAATCCCCCACTCTGTGAGCTCCATGTTGACAGAGATCACACCCCCCTCAATCTGAATTTTCCTCAATGCCTAGTGCCATGCTCTATACACAGGAATTGATTTGTTTAAACAAATGGTTGTTTATCTGAATTTCTGGTCCCTCCGTATCAGAAGTCTTTGGGATGCAGTTCTTTTAATGGCAAACTTGCTAATTAGCTTCTTTCTGCCTCCAAAAAGGTAGAGACCAGGAAAGCTTTGTGTTGAAGACAGACACTCTACTATCCCCTAAACATTAAAAGACTTAGAATTCATTAATCCAGTGTCCTGTGTGAAAGGACCAATATCTACCAGGAGTCCTGCCTCCACTTGCAACGTAGGCTAAGCTAGTTTTTTCCTGAAAGGTGACAAAAGTATCCCTGGGACTTAATTGGCCCTTTGACAGCTTCCTGGGAACTTTTGGTCATATTGATCACCTAATGGTGGATGTCCCAAGGCTATACAAATCACTACATCCTGCCCTGCTGACCAGAGGGATTACAAATGGAAATTTTGTGTGTGTGTGTGTGTGTGTGTGTGTGTGTGTGTGTGTGTACAAGTCTACCTAAGCTTAGTGCTACAGTATCCCTGTTGAATATCCTTTCTGTGCTATGGCTAAGTAAATCTCGTTTTCGTTAACTGTTGAATGACCTACAAGTACATTCCCACATAAAACTTGAATGAATAGGTTCTGAGTCAGGCCTGCCCTCAACATCCTAATTTTACCATTGAGGAAAGTGAGGCCTAAAAAAGAGAAGTGACTTTCCTAAAGCCGCAAAGCTAATAAATTGTAGATGGGAGACTGAGACCTAGCTCTCCTGTTTCCATGTTAAATCCTTTCCCCCCATGCCATGCTGCATATGATTACAATTCTTGAAGACCCAGAGACACTACTTTACTTCTCAGCACTGTTGCAACAATCCAGGTTGCCTTAAGATAGCAGGTGCCCAAGAGAGTAACGGGGGGAGGGCAGGAATAGAATCAGAGACATACACCTGGAAGGGACTTCCAGTTGACAAATGTCCAAACCCTTCATTTTACAGATGAAGAGACAGAGGTTCAAAGAGGCTGGGCAATTTTTCCCAAGGTCAAACAAGTTATACGTATCAGAGCAGGATGTGAACATAGGTTTCCTAACTCTCAATCTAGCATTCTTTCCCCGGTAATATTGAGACGGGGGCCATGGGAAAGAGAGAGACAGAGAAGGCAGAAAGAAAAGAGAAGAGAGAGAGTGAAAGAGAAAAGAAGAAGGGGGAGGAGAACAGAAACAGAGAGAGAGAAAGAGAAAAGAAGGAGAAGGAAAAGGAGGAGGAGGAGAAGGTAGAAGAAGATGGAGGAGGAGGAGAAGGAAAAGAAGGAGAAGGAGGAGGAGGGTTGGGAGGAGGAGGAGGAGGAGGAGAAGAGAGACAGAGAGAAAGAAAAAAGTAGAAGAAGAAGAAGAAGAAAGAGGAGAAGAAGAAGGAGGAGAAGAAGGGGGAGGAGGAGGAGGAGGAGGAGAAGAAGGAGGAGGAGAAGAAGGAGGAGGAGAAGAAGAAGGAGGAGGAGGAGGGAGAGAGAGAGAGAGAGAGAGAGAGAGAGAGAGAGAGAGAGAGAGAGAGAGAGAGATTGAGATATCTCCCTCCAAGGGATCTCGGAACCTTCCCTCAGGGAAACCCAAGCCCAAACTGTGCTTAATAAACCCTCCTTCACATGATCCTCCTCCCCTAAGATAGGACTTAGGGGGTCAAGGTGGTAGAGTTTACACGAGGACCCTCATTGCTTGGAGTGACCACCTGTTGAAGTTTCCTTAAAGTCAGCATCAGAAATGAAAGTGCTAGATGGAGGCAAGGGGCGCCAGCAGGAAGAGGAGGTGAGGAATGGACTGGGACATGAAGTGGGATTGTAAGGGGGCTGCAGAGATCAGCGCTCAGTTCTCTTTGGTCTTTCTCTCAGTTTCCATGTAAATTTACTTTGAAAAATACTGGAGTTCACTCAGCTGCACCAAGGGGAATCATAATAAAGCACTTTAGATATGTAGTATGGGGCATCTAGGTGGTGTAGTGGAGGGCACCGGCCTGGAGTTAGGAAGACCTGAATACAAATTTGGCCTCAGACACCTCCTTGCTGTGTGACCCTGGACAAGTCACTTAACCTCTGCTTACCTCAGTTTCCTCATGCAAAATGGGGATAATCATAGCAACTACCTCCCCAGAGTTGTTGTGAGAATCAAATGAGACAACATTTGTAAACTGCTTAGCACAGTGTCTGGCACATAGTAAGGACTACATAAATACTAACTACTATCAATGTTATCATTATTATTATCTCATTTCATCCTCACAACAACATTGTGAGGTGGGTGTAATTACACCCATTTTATAGACGGACAAATGGAGGGGGTATGGTCGCATAGTTACTTGCCTCAAGTTATTTAGCTAGGTAAGGTCAAAGCTAGGAATAGAACTTAGCTCCCTTTATTTCAGGTCCAGAGCTCCCCTTTGCCTCCCCAGAAAAGGGGGTTTATCTGTCCCAGAAGAGGACAGTGGGGGGAGGGGTGAAACTCCTTATTAAGCTGCTTGGTTCCCACAGGCAAGCCAGGAAAGTCAGGTGACTATGAACAGATTTAATAGAAATCTCCACAGACTTCAGAGCCAAAAGGGAACTCCAGGGGCCATCTCATTTAGTCTAACCTGAACCTGACCTGGACAAATGGTCATCTAGGTTCTACTTGAACACTTTGACCTATGGGTGTGCTCACTACCTTATAGGGAAACCCATTTCTTTTTCAGGCAGCTCTCATTTTTTAGAAAGGTTTTCCTTACATGGAGTTAAAATCTGCCTTCATGCAAATTCTGTCTAGTCCTGCTCTAGAGCTGAAGTGCCTGCTAGTGCTGCCCTCTGGAGCCAAACAGAAAAAATGAAATCTCTCTTCATATGGCAGCTCTTCAAATATGTAAAGTCAGGTATGAAATGCCGAGGAGGTGTTTGCTTCTTCAGATCTTTCAACTGACCTGAATATCCTTCTAGACGAAGGTTTTTAACCTGAGGATGGTGGGCTTGCCTTTTAAATACGATTTTGATAACTATCATTCAGTATAATTGGTTTCCTTTGTAATTGTGTGTATTTTATTTTGTGCATTTAAAGATGTGATTCTTAGAAGAGGTCCCTAGGGCTTCACAGACTTCCAGAGGGGTCTGTAACACACAAAAAGGTGGAGAACTCCTGGGCCTGAGAGCAATCTAGTAGCTGCCTCACAGACAGGAATCCCAGAATTGTGACATCAGAGGTCACATGGTCCATCCATCCACTAAGCCTCTCTAGATTATATTCCTCAGGTGGCTCCCTGGCCTTGGCCTCCAGATCCCCAGAGCCTCCCCAGGCCGTCTGCCTACCTCTTGACAAAGCCTATACCACCTGTCCCCATTCGAATTGCTATTTGGCATTTGAAGCCCTGCATAACCTAGCCTCTTCCTACCTTTCTAGCCTTCTTCCACCTTACTCTCTGACACATACTCTTTGATCCAATGACACTTGGCCTGCCAGCTGTTTCACAAACGAGATCCTCCTCTCTCAGCTCTGGGCATTTTCTCTGATTGCCCTCATGCCTACATCGATCTTCCTCCACCACTCCACCTACTGACCCTGGCTTCCTTGAAGTCCCAACTAAAATTCCATTTTCTACAGAAAGCTTTCCCCAAACCCTCCTAATCCCAATGTCTTCACTTTGTTAATTATTTCCTATTTATACCATATATAGCTTGGTTGTATATATTCCTTTGCTTTTTCTCTCCCACAGTGGACCAAGCTCTTTGAGAACAGAGGATGTCTTTTGCCTCTTTTTGTATCCCTGGTACTTATCAGAGCATCTGCCACATAGTAGGTGCTTAAGTGTTTCTTAACTGACCATTATTGCCCAAAGAAGATTTTCCTTACGCAGAGCCCAAGCCAGCCTCCCTGTCATTTCTTCCCAATGGTTCTAGTTCCACCCTCTGAAGCCAAGCAGAAGGTCTAACCTTTCTTTCACTTGTGCCCTTCAGAAACATGAAGAAAGCAAAAGTATCTGCTCCTGAGTCTTCTCCTCTTCAGTTTAAATGCCCCCAATTCCTTCAGCTGATTCTTGTATCATCAGGTCACCTCATTACCTATGGTCCCCATGTCCTCCCTGGCTCAGCTCAAGGAAAGGGAAGGGGGAGGTCAGTAGCACATGAAGTGGCTGCAGCACCCTCAAGGACCAATAGTGGAGGGTTGTGGGGCTCGGGGTATGGGAAAATGGACCAAAGGACTAGAGGCTATAGGAAGGAGGAGTGAGTAGGGTGATTGGTGGGGGCGCTGGAGGGTGGGGCAACTGTTCCTCTCTTATCAGTCTTCTTGGGGAAAAGGGACTAGACTTGTTCTCATTGGCCCTGAAGGGCAGAATTGGGAATAACAGGGTGGGGGGTGGGAGAGGGAGTTCCAGAGGCAGATTTAGGAGCAGTATAATGAAACATTCCCCAACAGTTAACGCTGTACAAAATTGAATGGGTTGCTTTGGAAGGTAACTTTGCTACACAGAAGTTATATGAGGGATGTTCAACTCAACAAATGCCTAGTAAGCATGTGCAAGGCATATTTGGTGCTGAGATAGAAAGGGAAAATGAAACAGGTGCTGCCCTCAAGGAACTTATATTCTTTTAAAAATAATACTTTATTTTCCTCCCAGTTACATGTAAAGACAATTTTAAATATTCATTTAAAAACTTTGACTTGCAAATTTTCTCTCTGTGTCCCTTACCTCCCCCCTCCCTGAGACAGTAAGCAATCTGATATAGGTAAAAGTGTTCAATCACGAAAAACATTACTATATTAGTTCTGTTGTGAAAAAAAACACAGGCCCAAAAGAAAAAAAAACAAGAAAAAATACAGAAAGCAAAAAATAGTATGCTTTGACTTGCATCCAGACTCCATCAGATCTTTCTCTGGAGGTGGATGGTATTTTTCGTCACAAGTCCTTTGGAATTGTCTTGGAGCATTGCATTGCTGAGAATGGCTAAGTTATTAACTGTTGATCACTGTAGAGTATTGCTGTGACTATGTGCAGTGTTCTCCTGGTTTTGCTCACTTCACTTTGCATCGGTTCACATAAATCTTTCTAAGTTTTTCTGAAATCCACCTGCTCATCTTTTCTTATAGCACAGTAACAAACATTTCATTACAATCATATGCCGCAACTTTTGTTCAGCCATTCCCCAAGTGATGGTCATCCCCCTCAATTTTCAATTCTTTGACATCACAAAAGAGCTGCTATAAATATTTTTGTACAAATAGGTCCTTTCCCCCCTTTAAAGAAAATCTCTTTTGGATACAGACCTAGTAGTGGTATTGCTAGATCTCATAGTTTTATAGCCTTTTGGGTACTAGGAGCTTATATTCAAATGGGGAGACACAAGATGTAAAAAATAAATAGAAAGTGTATGCAAAGTAATTCAAAGTACTTCCAAGAGGAAGAGAATGCTAGCATTAGAGGATCAGGAAAGGTTTCAAAGAGCAGGTGTGAGGCCAGCTGTGCTTTGAAGGAATGCTAGGGATTCTATGAGATGGAGATGATGAGGGAGTTTTGTAGAGGACTTGATCTTTGAGGTCTTTTACAACTCTGACCTCCAGTGAGTTTATGACTGAGGGTGGGAGGTTGAAGGACTGAGAATGGACAAGCCTTAGGATTGGTGGCAAAAGTCCTCTTGGGTCTGAGTCCCGTTCTAAGCTCTGAAATCCTTGCAGCTTCCCAAGACTGACTGACAGCAGCCTCATAGGGTGAAAACCTGGGAGTGCCTCATGAGGCTGGATCTCAGAAGAGGTTCTATGTGTGGAACTGGAGTCCTTAGAGCTCTCTTTCAAGCTGGGAGATACGTTCATAGAAGTCCAGGTTTGACAGCCCTAGAGGACTCTTACAGATGAATTTGTATTTTAATTCGCAGTTCTCATCATTCCAGGAAGTGAGAGCCTCCATCTTCATTTCCACACAGTTCTCGTTACCCTGGTAGTTGGTGGGTTGTCCTGGAATCCAGAATCTAGATGATGGACGGTAGACAGGGAGTTATTCCAGAGACTGAGATGAATAAATGCTTTCACTATCTGGCTGGAAATCTTATTGTTTTATTAGGGTAATTTGATTTCTATCTTCTGGTGTTTGAAGTTCTTAATGTGTGCAATGGATTCAATTTGTTTAGCTTGACCTCACACAACAGAAGCAGGAGCAGTAGGTGGAAGTAGGTGGCATAGTGTATATAGAGCACCTGACTTGGTGTCAAGAAGACTTGAGTCCAAATCCAGCCTTAGACACTTATTAGCTGTGTGACCCTGGGCAAGTCACAATCTCTGTCAGCCTGTCTCTTTATCTATAAAACGGGGATAATAATAGCAGCTACATAATAGAGTGGTTGTGAGGGTCAAATTTGATAGCCTGTGTCAACTGCTTTGTAAATCTTGAGGCATTAAATAGATGTTATTATTATAAAGAACAAAACTCTTCACAATGAGAGTGGCCCCAGGATGGGATGCATTGCCTCTAGAAAAAGTGAATCCCATCATCAGGAATCTTTCAGTGGAAAATAGATCATCACTTATTGGGGATGTTGTAGAGGCAATTGCTGTTCATTGACTGGATTCATTGACCTCTGAGATTCCTTCCAAATCATTTTGTGATTCTCAGATGCCTAGAGAAGACCTAAGGAGTAAACACAAGCTAGCCAGAGAAGGCAGGAGTGAGACCTGGAGCAAATCGACAGAGTATTAGGAGCAGAAGGGTTAGAGCCGGGAGGGAGCTGAGATATCCTCTAATCCAACCCTTTCATCTTACAGATTGGGGAATTTGATGCCCAGGAAAGGTACATGACTTGTCTAAAGTCACATCACACCAGCTCATGTTTTGGATTCAAATGCAGATTCTCTGGTTCCAAATCTGGTTACACTTACCACTTAGGCCAGAATCATGGCCATAGATAGCAGCGAAGCTTGAAGCACTGAACTCAGCAGCCACCACCACAGCTGATGTGTGTGTGTGTGTGTGTGTGTGTGTAACCATTTGCAACTGAGCTGAGCTGTCCTTATTGGAGTATCAGAACTGTGTATTGTGGGGGATGATTGGCTGCCGAATCTTGCCGTTGCCACCTTACAACATCTCTAGCATCTTACTCTTTCTCTCCACTCACACAGCTGCCACCCTGGTGTTGGCCCTCATTACCTCATCCCTAGATTATTGCAACAGCCTCTTAGCTATTCTGACTCAAGTTTCTCCTATGCACTGCTGCCCAAATAATTTGCCTTATGTCCGGATCTTACTATATAACTCTCCTACTCGACTAAGGCCAATGGTTTCTATTTCACCTGTTGTTGTTGCTATTGAGTATTTTAAGTCAAAGATACTAGAGTGGTTTGCCATTTCCTTATCCAGCTCATTTTGCAGATGCGGAAATTGAGACAAACAGGGTTAAGTGACTTGCCCAGGGTCACACAGCTAAGAAGTGTCTGAGGCCAGATTTGAACTCACAAAATGAGTCTCCCTTACTCTAGGCCCTAGCACTCTATCCACTAAACCATCTAGCTGCCCTTATTTGCCCTAGGATCAAATATAACTCCTCTGTTTAGCTTCTAAGGTTCATTATGACAGGAGCTCCAGCTGACCTCTCCAGCCTCATTAGATATTACTCTCCCCTTCCATAATCTTTGATTTGTCCAAAATAGCCTTTTTTCTGATCTTCATTTATGACATTCCATCTCCTATCTCTATGCCCCTTAAATGGGCTGTCCTTCATGCCTGGGATGTACTTCCTCCTTACCTCTGGCTCATTGAATCCTTCTCTTCCTTTAGGAGGCAGCTCAGGCTCCATCTTCTGCATGAAGTCTTTCTCCAACTTCCTCCTAAACTACTTTGTATTTAATTTCTTTATATGTATTTGTTAACTTTATATTTATGCTATATATGTGTGTATATGTATTTGTGTATATGTATGTATATATGTATGTATGTATGTATATATGTATGTATGTATGTATAATATGTACTTGTCTCTGCCCCCACCCAGGCAAATGTAAGTCCATTTCAAGCAGGGATTGCTTCCTTCTTGATATTTAATCCTCAGCACCTAGCAGTGTCTGGAATGTGGTAGGTGCTTAATAAGTGTGTGTTGATTGATTGATTACTGGTGACAAAGAGTTGAGCCTCCTCTCACTGGTTAGTAGATTGGTCATTTTTGTGGCAGGCTTGGATGCTTGTGGAGACCCAGGGAAGCCTCGAGAGACAGAGAGCCCATGGCTGCATTGCTAGGATTCCTCTAAGTCTTCCCTGTGGTTTATGGTCTTTTTACCCCTGGCAAGGTGGCTAAAGGAGCTATGTGTGTTTCTTTATCCCCCTGGAGAGAACAGCTGTGGATGTTCTTGCTACCTCCCCAGGGCCCTTAGGTTAAACTTCAGGAAGGACTATGCGTGTCTGTGATGTAACTCTTTCTGAAACAGCCTAGGGCTGGGTCTCTGAGATGCAACTGCCTGAGACTCTGCTTCATCAGTGTTGGACGGTGTTTGAGAGCCTCAGACACAAACAACTTTCCTAAGAGTTTTGTTGTCTATTCTGAACAATGCTTCATACACACACACACATACACACACACACACACACACACACACACACACTGATATAACCAGTCATTGTTATAATCAGGACTGGACTCCAACTCCCCTCATTACCTCTGAGTTGTTCTTAGAGGGTGGGAGTGAGGCAAGCCCCTGGAATCTCAGCATAGTTGACTGGAAAATGAAGGGCTGGGGAGGACCAGAAATGCTAGATTGACCCTTTGCTCTGGGCTGCATCATAAATGGTTCCATCCACCCAGGTCCAGGTGTCTTCTGTGTGTCTGTCATTCAGCCCAATCCAATGTCTCTCTCCCTTCAATGTCTTGTAGAGAAATTCCTTCAGAACAATGTGACAGAGAGTGTGCTATTAATATGTGCATGCATGTATGAGTGTGCATTTGTTGGCCCATCTGTGTTTGTCTCTGAGTATTCCCAGTGGTGAGTGTGGGAGAGGGAGTAGGGTGGGGCCGATGGGACATAGTATTCTCCTATCTAGGGCTGACATCACTTATGGCTGCTGCCCCTGCCCCAGAACAAGGAAGAACAATATGACAGGAGTGAGGATGAGAGGGGCAGAGACTGAGCTGGTCCCTTGAGGAGGGGCACTGAGGACCCCCAGTGATGACCCCCTGGGGACAGGAGTCTGTTTCTCTGCCATGTCCTAGGATTGGGAAGTTCTGAGGCATTAAAGAGCCATTTGTCCTGGTTCCTCACCTGATACCCAGGCCACAGATTAGGAGGGTCCACCTACCTGTTCTCCCACAGAAGTCACAGATGCCAGGTGGGAATCCTGGGATATACAGAATTTCTCAGCCTCCTCCCAGGTTTTGATATCACAGGAGAAGTAGTAGAGACTCCCATTGTAAGCTTTCCAGTTCTTGGAGACTGTCTTCATGAGACTCCCTTGGGAGAAGAAGGAGAGATGAGAGAAGGGGGTGAATTCTTAGCAGAGAGAGTGTAAGAAGTTCACAGGATTTCAGGCTGGAAGAGGTTTTAGGGCTCTTTAGAGTGTAAAAATATATCACAGTTTGAGAAATCTTCAGGTACCATATTGGCATTAATACAGGTAGCATTTCCCACCCCCCATATCCCCCTAGTTTATATGAAACCTGAGTGTTATCCATTATAATCAGTACTATTTTTTCCATTATATACCTCTAGGGTTTAACAGCTTCCTCTCCTTACAAAGGAAAACAGCCAAGGACTTCCCAATTCTGATGACTAGGTATGTCAGTTCCTCACTGAAACTGAAACTTCTGATCCATAAGCCTAAGGAGAGTAGGCAGAACCCACTTCTCATTCGGAAGAAAAACCCATGAAATTCTCTGACAGGGACTTCAGTTGAAAACCACAAGCTGATAGAAGAGGGAAGCCCTGCGACCACATATCCAGCAGGTCAGCACTAGTGATACACGAGTCACCATGAGCTCTCTGGAGCACTGCCTGTGAGATCCAATTTGTAGCAGGTTCAAGAGGAAACAACAAGATGCATCACCAGGCGATATGTGTGGCCCTGCACTGTCATAGGTGCGAGTTGCTTGTACACAAATGGACCTTAGATATATGTTCCCTGTGGTTACGTCCCTCCATGCATATTCCCTAAATTGGTCTCCCAATGCATCCTGGGCCATCTCCAGTTGTCCTGGTGAATATCAGGCCACCGGACCCAGATGGCTCTGGAGGAGAAAGTGAGGCTGGTGACCTTGCACAGCCCTCCCTCACTCAAATCAAAGTCAACTGCAAGTCATGTCATCATTTCCTTGATGTCATGGCCCTCTTCGAAGGAAGGACAAACACAACACGTTCCCTAAATGAATTTGCTGTTCCCATGGAAGGTTTGTATATTTTTGGGAGGTGTGCCCTAGGAGAAAATGTTCTACTGCTAATCTTTTTACTATTTCATTAAAATACCTTCGATCTGAATCAGTTGTGTCCTCTGGCTGATTAGTAAAAATAAACATATTGGTGGGGGTTCATCAGATATAATTTTTAAGCGTATGCAGAAATACTTTGAACATGGGGAAGCTTGTCTGGGTAGGTAGTCCATGTGCAAGTTGGGGTGACCCAGATGCTCTATATAGTTTTGTAGGAACTTCATTCACATGAAAATGACTCACCTGAGAGAGCATGGAGGCACATGCAGATAGGTATAGTTGTTTTGGGGGTGGGGAGGAGATATAGTAGCAGAAAGGACAATCAAAGGTGGGCATAGAGAGTTCTGGCTGAGGGTTTCCCACTAGGGACCATAAAAAGGGAGACTCACGATGCTGCTGTCTCAGGACATTGTAGGTGGCATTGATCTTCTCCAAAGAGTTCTTCAGGGTCTTGATTTCCAGGCTCATACTCTTTTTTGCCTGAAAACCTGGAATCACATTCACATGAGGGTAGTTGTGTGATGGGAAGAGGATCCCCAAGGGGTCAATCAGGGAAATTCTTGTCTTTGAAAAGAAATAGTATAGAACTAATGACCTAACGCTTTCCTTAATTGGGACTTTAGGAAGGGATAGGGATATGATTCCTATTCAGGAAAAGACCTTTGGTGTCCTCTTGTATCCCCACCTTCCCAGTGGTATAACAACCCAATGGATATGACATTTCTGTGTCACTACGAGAAATTGCATAGCCAGAATGAGACCCAGGCCTTGATTTCTGTTCCTTTGAGGGCACTCACTTTCTTTCCCAAAACCCAATTCATGAATTGGTTGCACTTGGATAGACAGACTGGCTAACCAAAACCAGCTTCCTTTAAAAGTCCTTCACTCCAGCTCCCACAGAGTGGGCCATGAAAGACTCAGACATCCTCCCTCTCCCAGGGCCACTGGGCCTTGTGCCTGAATCACCCAGTTAGGACGATGGAAGAATGATAAGATGATATGCAGAAACTGAAAGCAGAATTCTTTTGATCAGGTAGTGATCACCCAGCGGTCTTGGATCAGAGAGTTGGGGACCTGGCTTATATACTCTGATCTATAGTTCCTAAAATACTCTTTTATCCATTATTTCAGACCCAAAGAAGGTTAGAGCTAGAAGAAGTCTGTAGTATCCAATCCCCCAATTTACAGATGAGGACACCGAGGCTTAGAAAGGGAAGAGATTTCTCCAAGGTCACAGTGCTAGTGAAGAGGTAGAAATGAAATTGGGACCTGGGTCTTCTGGCTTCAAGGTCAGGACTCTTCCCATTACTTCAAGTAGGGGTTGAACAAAACAACCTCCAACATCTTTTCGTGCTCTGAGATTCTATGGCTCAATAATCCTCCCAAGAGCCCTAGGAAGGCGGTACAGAGGGATGGAGGGATAGATGAAAAAGACCACAATCTCACTTTACAGAGGAGTGAATGGGCCCAGAGAAGGGAAGGTCACTCAGCATAATAGTGACAGGGCCTACCCTTTCCCACCACACCTGAGTGGGAGGGTAGGGTGAGAGGAGGGTGATGAGGAGTGAACTTCATAAAGTTTAGGACCCTGCTGACCATTCTGGGGTGAGGATGAAGAGACAAGACAAGAGAGTGTATAACAGGGAAGAGAGGTTGAGGGGTATGTAGTGGTCCTCAACACACAGGCAGTGTGGAGACCCCTGAGCTAGAGAGGTTAGGTGATTTATCCAGGGTCATGCAAGGGTAAGATTCAGGATTCGAATCCAGGATCCTAATTCCACACCCAGGGCTCTTTAAATCTCACCATGATGTCTTGTAGGATTTAGTGTTGGAGGGGAACTTACAGATCCTTTAGTCCAGATGGGAAGTTGGACTAGATATTCTATAAGCTTCCTTCCAGCTTAACATGGTATGTATGTGTGTGTGTGTGTGAGAGAGAGAGAAAGACAGATAGACAGAGACAGAGAGAAAAAGACTCAAGGAGACAGCAATAGAGACAGATTGAGTTTCTTGATTCTGAGTCTGGGTCGTTAGGTGTGAGTCTCCCCTCTATCCCTTACCTGTACCAGTTGAGAATGATGTCCAACCAAGGCCCAGGTCAAGTTCCAAGCTCCTACTAGAACCTCTTCTAATTCTTCTGGGTTCTGTGCCTTCCTGACCGTTTCTGCTACTACAGCTACACCCCTCTCCCCCAGAGAGAAGCAGAACACCCCCCAATTTGAGAATGAGTTAGCCTTATGGAAGCCCAGCCAAGAACCCTTGGAATTACTCACATTGGGCAGCTACAATCACAAGGCATATGACCAAGATCAAGGACAGGAGGATCAGGGCTCTGTGGAACATTCGCTGCATCCCAGGGCTTAATCGCATCTTTGCCTTCGAGAAGAGGCCTTACAGGAGGAGAAAGATTCAGGTCTAGAGCAATATTCACTGAAACAGGTGACAGCCCTGGTATTCTAAGTTACTGTTGTGTTAAATTTATTATCTACTTCCTCCCTCCCCTCCAAGCAGTACACTAAGTACACAAGCAGACCTATGTGATTCACCCTCCCACTCTATGCATTTCTTTGTATATGCAAATGCTTGTGCTCACTGATGTCTGTTACAGTAGTAAATTTTAAAAAATTAATATTTTAACTTAATTTAATTTTAATTTAATAATTCTAATAATTAACAAATACAAAAATTTAAAAAATGTTGAAAGGGGAATTCAAACCCAAGTCTTTTCTAATGCTAAGTCTAGTGTTCTTTCCACACTGCCTCTAGTTCGGGGCTTCTTAACCCGAGATCTATAGGCCACTTAGGGGCCCATGAGCAGATTTCATGGGATCCATAAACTTGGGTAGGAAAGAATTATATCCTTTCTTGTTTGTTTTTGTTTTTTTTGGCAGAGCAATTGGGGTTAAGTGACTTGCCCAAGGTCACACAGCTAGTTCATGTGTCAAGTGTCTCAGGCTGAATTTGAACTCAGGTCCTCCTGACTCCAGGGCCTGTGCTCTACTCACTGCGCCACCTAGCTGCCCTGTATCTTTTCTTAAAACCATAATTTTGAGAAGTCCAGAGGCTTCAGTCTATTACCCAAGACACAAAAGGTGAAGAGCCCATGCTCAGTCTTGTATAAGTATTATTACCCCGATGAGGCAGTTCAATTAGACTCTTTCCTGCACCTTGATTCCCTTGCTCCATCATCCTATGACCTCTGACACCTTGTTAAACATCCACTCTGGGTTACTTCCACCATCTACTTTCTATGGTCCTACTCCAAAGGCATCCGATGATATTGGGCCATCTCCATTGCATAGGAATCATTTTATTCTCTGAAAGTCTCCCTACTGAACTTACAGTAGCTGTCATAAGTCATCTCTTTTCTCCTGTTCCCTCCTACACCAGTCCCTACCTCCTCCCTCTCATTAGGAGAGAGCTTTGCCTCCTGACGAGAAACCTGAAGGCCTTGTATTCTGCTTGGATTGATGAGGCTCTGGGACTTGTAGGTTGGGATGTGAGGGATCTCAGGGGACACTGAGCACCTTGACCCTTGCCTTAAAGCAGAGTATGTCCAAAACAGGGAACACAAGCCCAACTTTTTCTGTTCCCCGCAAACCAAGCATGGAACCAAGAGTTCCTTGAAATTTTCCAGGAGACTTGGCCAAAGAAGAAGGCCACTGTTCTCCTTCTTTCTCTAAGATAAAAAGGACATAGGAGGAAGAAACCAAGAACCTTGGCTTCTACCCACCTCTATCACCCAAAGAGTGAGAAGTAAGGTTGGAAAGGTACAGTGGGACCACACTGTGGAAGGACCCACAGTTTTGAACTAGAATGTGTCCAAAAGAAAGTAATCAGGATAGTGAGGGTATCAAGGACTATATTAAAGAAAGTGGGGATATTATTTTTGCCTGGAGAGCAGGAGATCTGGGCTTGGATATTGTAATTGTCTTCAAATATTTGAAAGGCTGTTGTGTAGAAGGATTTGACTTATTCTGCCTGGCCCTAGAAGGAAGAACTAGAAACAATCAAAGGAAATTGCAGAGAAATAGATTTGGGCTCAATATTAGGAAGAACTTCTTACCATTCCAAGCTATCCCAAAGTTGAATAATGAGTTGCCTTGGAAGGTAGTGGAGGTCTCCTAGAAGAAGCTGGATGACTATTTGTCAGGGATGTGGAATCCCATGCCAGCTTAATGATCTGCACATAGGGATCCCATGTGGAATTCCTCCCAGCTTCATGATTCTGGGACTGCTGGGCTGAGGGCTTTGGATTTTTGCCTTTTGGCATCAGAACTTCCTAGAGAAGTTATTTAGCAATAATATGTCTTGTCTCAAGGCAACAGAGAGCTGGGGAGCCTCAGCATCTGGGGAGAAGGGTTGGAACGAGAGCGATGAGAAAGGGCAGCTGGGTTGCAGGAAGGGGTGTGTAGTTCCAGGGGGCTCACCTTGGGACCAGAAGATTTGCTGATCATCTGCAATGGAATCAGTAGCTTCGAGGTCCATCTGTTCTGTTAGTCACGCAGGGCTCTGGGCTCCCTGAGTAGATGCTGTCAATATGGGTTCTCTACCAGTTCAGGCAGTGCAGCCCAGTGCAGAGAGCTCTGGATCTGGAGTCTGAAGATCTCATTTCAAATCCTGCCTCTCACACTTACTACTTGGGTGACATGGGGCAGTTCACTTAACTTCTCTAATGCTCAATTTTCTTATCTATAAACAAGTGGTTGGAATTCTGGGCTCTGAAGCCCCTCTAAATCTATGATCTCATGACCCATTTATTTGTTGGTAGAAATGGGAAGTATGAACAGGACTCCACCCTTCAACTGGAACTCTAATGCTGAGTCTGCCTCTCAGATGAAGGCTTTGCTATGGGAAGGGGCTGTATCTCCACCTCATACAAGAGCTCTTGGGGCTTCCTCTTTGTCACACTAAGTGCTTTCCTCACGAAACCCCTGTGAGGTACTGGTCCAAATATTATTCTCCCCATTTGATCGATGAGACACTAGAGGTCAAGAGAGTTGAAATGGCTTGCTCAGAGTGGGAGTGTGCTGATACATGTTTAACAATGGGCTCTCCAGGAAAAAAAAGACCCATGTATACATGACAGGCTTTTAAGTTTAAACTATATTATTAACATTTTCTCCATTATTTTCTTTGGTTTAGACAATAAGACAATAGATCAAGCCCTCTTTTATAGCATTTGCTGATTTCTAAGGTGTGAGTGTTCACACTGAAAACTTAACAAGCAGCCCTCCTTAGCCTATAGAAGCTGGCTCCAAAATATCCCTGGCCCAGAGACACAAAGCTAGTCTCACATTACTGTGGGCAAGGTTGTGTGTGGTTCTAGTGCCAAAGGTCTGTCTTGGTGGCAGGGAGAGCTTGGACTGGCAACAGGTAAAAGCCAGAGGGGCAGGAATTAAGAAGAGCCAAGATTAGAATGGAGGGTGTTGGGGGTTAACGGAAGACTTATGGAGGAATGAGTTCATGGTTGGCGTTTTAGGCCCTGGGGGAGAGAAGTTTTTCTCACTCCCTACTTTCAAACCATTGCCTAATTTTTGAACTCCAATGGGATGTGCCTGAGCCTTCTGACTTCCCTGACCTCTGGCCTCTCAGATCCCTAAATTCAGAGATCTGTTTCCCTGTTTCCCTATTGACTCTATCCTCTTCCTGCTGATCCACTCATCCCTGTAGCCCTGAAGACTGCGCTCACTTCCCTCTTTCCCCCTCCATCAACCACATGAGTGGGGTCATTTAGAGTTTATTTGCAAAAACAAGAAGATAAACTAAAGCCATTTCCATCTGACTGCACTCTCATGATATTTCAGGCCAGGTAGCAATCTCTCATTGGAAGAAACTTCCAATTACATTTCCCATCAGCTTGAGTTCCCATGATACAGGGCAATTACACCAAGAGGCAAGGCTCGTGGTGGAGGACACTTCTGGAGGGAAGAGGAAGGTGTTGGGACCTCAACAGTCCCAGCACCTTCCTAGAAACTTAAGGCAATTGCAGAGAAGTGGCAAGAATGGGTGGTGCTTGAGGTGGAGAGTCAGATGCTTGGCAATGTAGGGTCGGCTATATCAGAAGCTTTCCCAACCCTAGAGATGAATCTTACCAGTGATTGTTTTCCTAGATTTTTCCCATGAAACCGCAAAAGCAGCAGGATAAATCTTAGAGCTTATGTATGCTTGTTAACAAAGGACACATCCTCTCTTATTCCAGAGAAAGAGGGAGAGAGAGAGAGAGAGAGGGAGAGGGAGAGAGCCTTTTCCCCCATTTTTAGGCATGAAATTTGAAGGCTATTATTTGGGGAATGGGTGCTGAAAATATTTCTAGTATCTTGTATTTCTCTTCTGTTTCAACTAAATTATCTTTTAAATTGATTCTGTGATGCTGTTTGACTGGGTTTCTGTTGACCTAGTAATAATATGTAATGTGAATAATATTATCTATTATGTAATAGCAAGTAATAACAACAGCTAACATTTATATACACTTACTATGTGCCAGGCACTGTGCTAAGTACCCCATGTATATGTATGTAATTTATTTACATACATTTGATCCTCACAGCAACCCTGGAAGTTATTTATTATCCCTATTCTCAGATGAAGAAACTGAGGCAAGCAGAGGTTAAGTGACTTGCTCAGTGTTATATAACTATTAAGTGTCTGAGTCCGGACTTCCTGACTCCAGGCCTGGTTTTCTGTCCATTGTCCAAGCCACCTAGATGCCTGGAAAGCAAAAGCAGTGTGAGCGATAATGTCATTCAGTCATTTTTCAGTTGTGTCCAACACTTTGTGACCCCATTTGGGGTTTTCTCAGGAAAGATACTAGAATGGTTTTCCATTTCCTTCTTCAGCTGAGAGAAACTGAGACAAACAGGGTTAAGTGACTTGTCCAGGGTCATACAGCTAGAAAGTGCCTGAGGTCAGATTTGAACTCAAGAAAACGAGCCGTCCTGACTCCAGGTCCAGCACTCTATCCACTGGACCACCTAGGTGTGAGGTAATGGTGCTTCCTGGAAAATAGTTGACAAAAACATGCAGACATAGAAATAATACACCAGGTACAGGTAATTAGAATTACAAATAAAATCTATCTAGTCTCAGACATGATAAGAATGGCCACAGACAAGATTGTATTCCCACCTGAAATATCCCACTTTGATTTTGTGATTGGTCCACCTAAACCGAGTCATTGGTTCATTCTATACTTCCCAGATTACCCTTAGCCAATCAGGGAACCTCCTAATTGAATCAAAGGTTTTGGGGATCTGTTCACCTCTCCTATCTAATTCCTTAGTTGACAGATAGGGTCTCTATCAACTCAAAAATTCAGAATTATTGACCCAGCAGAGATCATCCTCAAAGTTCACAAAAGACGAATCCTTTCTTTCCAGGTTAGACCCATCCCTGCAGCTCTTTAGTATTCTATCTTCTATCTTTCCCTTGTGTGAGTGTGAGAACACTAAAAGGGATCAGAGCATTTGGTTTCTGGCCAAGGATGATAATGATGATGATAATAAGATAACAAACAATAAGAACAAGAATAGATACCCCAATACTTTAAACTTTACAATGACCTTTCTTCATAACAGCCCTGTGAGGTAAGTAGTGGAAGTTTTTTTTAAAAATGCTTTTATTGAGTACCTCCATCTCTGCCTCCTCGTCCTCCTCCTCCTCCTCCTCCCCCTCCTCTTTTCCTCCTCCTCTTCCACTTCTTCCTCCTCCTTCTCCTCCTCCTCCTCTTCCTCATCATCACCACCATCATCTCCCTCCTCCTCCTGCTACTGCTGCTTCTCTCCCTTGCCCCTTTCCTTGGAGCGGACCATCCTGGTGCCTCTTTTGTGAAGCAGTGGCTGAGGGGACCCCCGGACCCACCATGGCTGATGAAAAGTCAAAGAAAGGAGTCAAGACTGAAAACAACAACCACATTGATTTGAAGGTGGCAGGGCAAGATGGTTCAGTGGTGCAATTTAAGATTAAGAGGCACACACCACTCAGTAAACTAATGAAAACCTATTGTGAACATCAGGGTTTGTCAATGAGGCAGATCAGATTCTGATTTGATGGGCAACCAATCAATGAAACAGACACACCTGCACAGTTGGAAATGGAGGATCAAGATACAATTGATGCATTCCAGCAGCAGACAGGAGGCCCTTACTAGAAAGAGAATCTACAACTCTTCTCCAGAACTGTGCTCCCAAGGAAAACAATACATTCACAAATAGAAAAAGGGGCAGAACCAAGATGGCAGCTGGAAAGCAGGGATTTGCTTAAGCTCTCCCCCAAATCCCTCCAAACACCTGTAAAAAATGGCTCTGAACAAATCCCAGAGCTGCAGAACCCACAAAATAGCAGACGGAAGCAGGTCTCCAGCCCAGGAGAGCCTGGATGGTGGCTGGGAAGTGGTACAGTGGCAGCAGCAGGGAGCTCCTGCAACTGCTTCCAGAGCTCCAGTGTCAGCTGCTTCCAGGGTCCCTGGCTCACACCATGGGAGGAATCAAGTGGCAGATCAGAGTGGGAGTACAAGGAATGCTTTGCTGGCACAGAGGCAGGCTCTCTTGCTGTGCCCTGCTTGGATCTGGATTGCGGTCCTGGTTGGTGGTTCTGGGGGGAGGAGGAGCACTGCTGTGGCAGAGCTTGCAGTGCCAGTGGAGTAGAAGTAGCTCTGAAAACAGCAGTATAGCCTCTAAAGCTTGGGACAAAGTACTCTCTACTCTGCAAGCAGTCATACTCTGACAAAAAGCTCAAAGGTCAAGTAGTTGACTGGGAACATGGCCAGGCAGTGAAAAAGGATGTAGACTCAGACTCTAGAATCTTTTTTTTGGTGACAAAGAAGATCAAAACATACAGCCAGAAGAAGTCAACAAAGTCAAAGAGCCTACATCAAAAGCCTCCAAGAAAATTATGAATTGGTCTCAGGCCATGGAGGAGCTCAAAGAGGATTTGGAAAAGCAAGTAAGAGAAGTAGAGGAAAAATTGGGAAGAGAAATTAGAGTGATGCAAGAAAACCATGAAAAACAAGTCAATGACTTGCTAAAGGAGACCCCCAAAAATGCTGAAGAAAATAACATCTTAAAAAATAGACTAACCCAAATGTCAAAAGAGCTCCAAAAAGCCAATGAAGAGGAGAATGCCTTACAAGGCAGAATTAGCCAAATGGAAAAGGAGGGCGAAAAGACCACTGAAGAAAATACTACCTTAAAAATGAGATTGGAGCAAGTGGAAGCTACTGACTTTATGAGAAATCAAGATACTATAAAACAGAACCAAAGGAATGAAAAAATGGAACACAATGTGAAATATCTCATTGGAAAAACCACTGACCTGGAGAATAGATCCAGGAGAGATAATTTTAAAATTATTGGACTATGTGAAAGCCATGATCAAAAAAGGAGCCTAGATATCATCTTTCAAGAAATTATCAAGGAGAACTGCCCTGATATTCTAGAACCAGAGGGTAAAATATAAATTGACAGAATCCACCGATCACCTCCTGAAAACGATCCCCAAAAGAAAACTCCTAGGAATATTGTCGCCAAATTCCAGAGTTTCCAGGTAAAGGAGAAAATATTGCAAGCAGCCAGAAAGAAATAATTTGAGTATTGTGGAAACATAATCATGATAATACAAGATCTAGCAGCTTCCACATTAAGAGATCAAAGGGCTTGGAATATGATATTCCAGAGGTCAAAGGAGCTAGGATTAAAACCAAGAATCACCTACCCAGCAAAACTGAGTATCACGCTCCAAGGTAAAATATGGATTTTTAATAAAATAGAGGACTTTCAAGCTTTCTCAGTGAAAATATGAGAGCTGAATAGAAAATTTGAGTTTCAAATACAAGAATCAAGAGAAGCATGAAAAGGTAAACAGGAAAGAGAAATCATAAGGGACTTACTAAAGTTGAACTGTTTTGTTTACATTACTACATGGAAAGATGATGTGTGTAATTCATGACACCTTTCTCAGTATTAGGGTAGTTGAAAGGAATATACATATATATGTGTGTGTGTATGTATATATATATATATACACACACACATATATATATACACAGAGGGCACAGGGTGAGTTGAATATGAAGGGATGATATAAAAAAGTGAATTAAGGGGAGAGAGAGCAATATATTGAGAGAGGGAGAAAGGGAGAGATAGAATGGGGTAAATTATCTCACATAAATATGTCAAGAAAAAGCAGTTCTGTTGGAAGGTAAGAGGGGGCAGGTGAGGGGGAATGAGTGAATCTTGCTCTCATTGGATTTGACTTGAGGAGTGAATACTCAATTGAGTATCTAACTCCACAGGAAAGTAGGGGGAAGAGGATAAAAAGGGGGGATGATAGGAGGGAGGGCAGATAGGGGGAGGAGGTAATCAAAAGCAAACACCTTCAAAAAGGGACAGGGTCAAGGGAGAAACCTGAATAAAGGGGGACAGGTTAGGATGGAGGGAAATATAGTTAGTCTTTCACAACATGATTTTTGTGGAAGTGTTTTACATAAAGATACATGTGTGGCCTATGTTGAATTGCTTGCCTTCTTAGGGAGGATGGGTGGGAAGGGAAGAGGGGAGAGAATTTGGAACTCAAAGTCTTAAAAGCAGATGCTCAAAAAAAAAGTTGTTTTTGTATGCAACTGGGAAATAAGATATATAGGGAATGGGGCATAGAAAGCTATCCTGCCCTACAAGAAAGTAAGGGGGAAGGGGATGGGCTGACTGAGGAACAGGGAAATCAGAATATATGCCATCTTGGAGTGGAGGGGGCAGGTAGAAATGGGGAGAACATTTGTCACTCAAAATCTTTTGGAAATCAATGTTGAAAACTAAAATATTAAATAAGAAAATATGAAATCATATTAAAAAAGGTCATCATTCAGCAAAAGGAAGAGAAAAATAATAGACAGCCTGTGTGCTTCATTGTTATCTACATGGTGTGAAGAGAGCATGAAAACAGCCTATTGGGTGGAACTCTTGTGGCAAATTTATGGGGTTGCAAAGGATATAAAGGAAAGGAAGGCATAGATGGAATTCTGCTTTATAGGAGGAAATACCAATATTAATGAAATTAAAGCTCCATTGGAGGATTGATGTTCATCAAATTGTTTAAGGATCTTAAGGGATAAATTAAAGGATAGGTTTTCATTTGTGAAGGGCAAAGTAAATGAGAAAAACATTTTATACACAGTGGCATACAACTTACCAGTCGAAATTCAAGCGGGCATTCTTTTGTCAAAGAAAAATTTAGTAAGAGGAATGGTCAGTTGAACATGGTTGAAAAGTAGGGTTGAAACTGTCTTCTTGGTAGTATTGTCACTCTTGTTGTCATTTGTCCTTCATTCTCAAAGAGGATGATGACATCAGGGAGGTGATGCCATGGCATGCAAATGAATTGGATTTAAGTGAGGGAGGGCTGTGCAAAGTGACAGCCTCGCTTTCTCCTCTGGAGCCGTCTCTTGGTCATAAACAGTGTCTTAAAGGATCAGACTGGCTAAGCTGTAATCGTGAATGGGGAGCAAGACTGCATTGGTGAGCAAAACAAGACAAAGCTTAGGTGACAAGCTGGGTTCAGGGCTAGAGAAGTCAAAGCAGAGTCAAGGTTAGAAATGAGAAGTATTTTAAGATGAATGCTCATGAATTTGAATATATGTTAAGGAGAATGACTGGGATGCTGAGAGATTTGGAAACTATTTCATTTGAAGAATAGTTGAAGGAACTGAAAAAGGTTTGGATTGCAGAAGAGGATACTTTGGGAAGCAAGGAATTGCTTTTAAATATTTAAAGGTTTGCCATATAGAAGAAGAAGTCTATATTCTGTGTTGCTCTGACAAACATTAGTGGGTGGATGTTACTTAGAAGCAAATTTTGACTCAGAATAAGAAAGAACCTTTTAACAACTATAGTCCAAAAATGGAAAGAAGTTGACCATCACTGGAGACATTCAAACAGGGGTATGCTAATAAATATTTACACCTGACTTGTGGAAAAAATTATGTACAACATAATTTTAAATTTCATCTGCATTATTAACATTTTCTCCATCACTTTTCCAAGTCTTGACTACAAAAAATAACTAAATAAAGCCCTGAAAAAAAAAAGAAAACCAAGATTTGGTTCATCCATATCCTGACTACTGCAGTATAGTTTTCTCTCCTTTGATTCCCTTCCCCCATTCCTTTATTGTACATAAAATAACTGGAGTATGTGCACAGGCATAATGCGTATTTTAAAAAAATTAAATGGCCGATGGTATGTTTTGATCAACATCAAATGGATATGGGGAGGGGAAACAACAAACTGGTTCTGTGAAAATATCTCTTTTCTCCATTAGTGGCATGCTCATTCAACTGTTATCTTTATATTCTAGTAAGTTATTTTGCTCTCACTGTTTAACAACAACAACAAAAAAACCACAAAAAATCCTTGCATACCTTGTTTGTTTGGATAATTTCAATATTTTTCTTTTATCATTGTAAAACCAAAGACAATTTTATAACTTTTTTGTACATAGCTGTTACATGTAGGGCAATCTCTGTCTCTCAGTAGGGATAGTTTTCCCTTCAAGTCAAACATCTTGGTTTTTTTTTAAAAATAAACTTCTTGTTTTAAATAAAAGAAATGTTTTTATTTTATTTTTCTCAGTTACCTGTGAAAACAATTTTTGACATTCATTTTTATAATTCTTGAGTTCCAAATTTCCTCTCTTTTCCTCAACTTCCCCCTCCTGGAGAAGGCAAACACTTTGATATAGATTATACCTGTGCAGTCATGCAAAACATATTTCCATATTAGCCATGTTGCAAAAGAGAACACAGACCCCCCTCTCCTCCCAAATAAAAATAAAGTTTATAAAGTATGCTTCGATTTGCATTCAGACTCCTTTGCTTCTTTTTCTAGAGACAGATAGCATTTTTCATCACGAGTTCTTCGGAATTGTCTTGGATTTGTGTATTGCTGAAAATATAGACTATTTTAAATTTCCTTCCTTCCTTCCTTTCTCTCTCTCTCCTCGAACAAAATGACTAATATGGAAATGTTTTACACGATTGCACACGTAAAACAAATTACCTTACCATCTCAGGGAAGGGGGAAGGAAGGGAGGGAAGGATAGAACTTAGAACTATAATTTATTTTTAAAAATGAATATTAAAATTGTTTTTACATGTAATTGGGAGAAAATAAAATACTATTTTTTTAAAAGGGATGTGCTCTCCCTGACACTACTTAGAAGTTAGGACTAGTCTCCCACCTCCTTAAATACTCTTTTTGGTGACCTGTTAGAAATCCATACATTTCTTTAATTTGACCATGTCATTCCTTTACTCAAGAATCTTGAGTCATACTAGGTCATCAGCCTGACCAAGGCTCTTAGGGACATTTTAGTGAAACTTCTTGAGTCTCCTAGGACGTGGTGTCTCAGCATTTAGGAACATGGGAGGGTCAGAACTCCCTGGCTACTTCTGGTCAGATTGTAGATCAGCACTGAATGAGGTTGGCATTTTGAAATAATAAAGCAATCCTGGGTGGGCACCCACATCTAACTTTGAGGAATCATTACTGGGCCCACAGGGGCTAGGGTACTATACTGACTCTCTTCTACTGCAGAGACTGAGGGGATAGGATCAAGGGCTAGCCTTAGGCTAGACAGAGGAGGGCCACCTTTTTCTTCAGAGCCAGAAGCAAAAGAAGGATGAGGTAGAGGGATGTGATGTGGAGCACTAAAGACATGCAAAAGGTTTCTATTTTCTCAGGAAAGTAGGAGGCAAGCTTCTCTGCTGACTCTGCTGGGTGTCTCTGAGTGTGTGTGTGTGTGTGTAAACAGATGAGAAATTTTGGAATAGACAATATGGGGTGTAAGATTGTGAGTAAACCAGGGAAAATAAAAGGATTGTCAAGCAGTAAGCACTGAGGTTCTAGTTGAGTTCTAGTTAACACATTTGTAGAGGATTCACTACCTCCCTCCCAGGTTGCTGTGAGGATAGCCAGCTGTGACCTTCAAAGGGCTATAGAAATGGGCCATTATTATTCCCAGCTCCTGGCTCTCTAGGTGAACCTGAACCTTCTCTCCCTTCTCTGAGCCTCAGTTTCCCTTTCTGAATGAGCAAGGGAAGATTGGTGGTTCTTTGGGTGACAGAAGCTGATGGAAGATATGTGGAGGCAGCTCTGCATTCCCAGAACCCAGTGCCCAGATTCCCAGTCTAAGACAACTCACTTTGATCCAGGATATTGCTCCAAGTCAGCTCTGCTACAGTCCTATCTGAGCAGGATAAATAGAAGTTAATGAGAGTGGAGTCCTCCCCAGGTCATGCCCCAGCCAAACTCCCTAGCAGCTTCAGTCCTTGGTTAGCACTTTATTGGGGTGGGGCTGTGATAAGAAATGGGGGATTGGTCCAAGAAGGGCCAGTTCCAGGAGGAAGAGTTCCAGTGAGGGAGGAGCAGTCTTGACAGCCTGGGGGAACTGACTTTCAAGTATAACCAACGGTGGGGACAGCCTCAGGGCTGCTTCATTTTTAGCAACATCAGATGTGTAGAGCAGGGTAGGAGATTCTTTGAGATCCAGGATGGGAACAATTGAGGTACAGAGTAGGCTGAGGCTCTGAAGCTAGTTGAACTAGTGTAGCAGGATTAGGGGCAGCTCAGCTATTCCACTGAGTCTCTTGTGTGCCCCTGGGCAAGACTCTTCTCTTCTTCATTTTCTTCCTATGTAAAATGAAGACTTTGGACAAAATGGTGTCTTCAAACTGGGATGATCTTTGGTCTATGTTCTATGAGCCCTTTAAGTTCTGACATTCTAGGTTCTAAAATCTGCCTCTCTTCTAATGTTCTTCTCCCCAGCCCATGCCCTGGCTAAGCTCCCTAGTAGCTTCAGTTCTTAACAGCCTTTTGTCATGGATGGGATTGGGCTAGATGGGGAAATCTTTCCAGGAGGGGAGGATTCCAATGAGGGAGGGGCAGTTCTGAGACTCTAGAGGAACTGAAATTGACTGACTTCCAAGGGTAGCTAAGGGTGGGGAGGGAGGGGTTCAGAACTGTTTGGTTTCCAGCAATAATAGATGAGCAAAACAGGACAGGAGATCCAGGACAGAAATGTGTGTGTGTGTGTGTGTGTGTGTGTGTGTGATTAGAGAATACAATGACCCCTTTCTGATCCTCATCCTTTTTGACATCTCTATCATTTGACTTTACTGATCATCTTCTCTTGGATCCTCTCTGATCTCAAGTTTTTTCATGACAATCCTCTCTCCTGGATCCTCTCTGATCTCAAGTTTTTTCATGACAATCCTCTCTCCTGGTTCTCCTCCAATCTGTCTAAGTGCTCCTTTGCAGTCTTTGTGTTGGCGGTCCCCCATGCCTGGAATGCTGTCATGCCTCACTTCCACCATTTAGTCTGCCTGACTTCTCTCAAGACTCAGCTCACATCCCCATTTTCCCAGCTGCTGGTATTTTCTCCCCTTAGATTACCTCTTATCTACTCAGTGCACATGTGTGTGCAAATGCACACACAGATACATATTGTGGAAAATATTATACTATTTTATATCATTTTTGTAATTTCAATAAGACTCAGGGCCTGAACTACTTAACCAGAAGAAAAGCCTGATCCTAACAGTCTCTTTATTCTCTGAGTAAGCTCAGAGATATCTCTATCTTATGTCAACAAACCCAGATGGAGCATTCCTTGCTCTGTCCATGGCCATTGAGGGTGAAAAACCTTGACCCCAGACACTATCTTGAATTATGTGACTTTTCCTTATCTTAATATTTTATGGGCATATGCTATGTTGTGGAATGTTAATGGCAAATTAAACACAGAGATCCTGGGTTGTAATTCCAACTGACACTTTGTCAACTATCTAATTTGTTGTATTTACAATCTATTCAGTTAAGGAAAATCCTCTTCTTGTATCATGGTTAAACATACATGGGGGTCATAAAAATGAGGTCATACAGGCTTGCTACCTCTGCTAAAGTAATGTATATAAGTTTTCTCATTGCTTTGTTCAGGCAGCCAGAGTTTATACTCTGACTCCTTGTACGTACAAGTAAGCTAGCTCCGCTATGCTTTAAGGGAAAATAATAAACAACATGGATTTTTCTATCACCTAGCTCTGTTGTTTCCTTCAACCAAATTTTCAGGTTTAACAATATATACACATGGCATTAAATTGCACTAAGACTTTTGGGACACCTTGCATACAAAATGTACTTTGGTTGCAAACATGTTTTCTCCCCCATTAGAATGTGAGTTCCTTGAGGACAGGGACTATATTTTTGCCTCTTTTTGTGTCCCCAGAACTTCTCACCATTCCTGGCACATAGGAAATGCTTGTTCATGACTGACTGACTGACTTATGGGACCCAGGACTTTCAGACCCCTTGAACTTAGAAGGTTGACTCTGAGCTTGGACATGTCTCTCTCTCTCTCAAAAAAAGTCTTATCGCTATTCAGAAAAGGAAACACAAAACAGACAATCTGACACCTTAAAACTCTTTTCTTTTCTTTTTTTTTAGAACAAAAAATATTTTACTAAAACATAAGATTTACAGAAGTTTCCAGACAAGCCATACAAAATGGTCACAAGCTTTTCTTGAAGGAAGACTTCTACACTTGACAGCAGAACCACGATATTAGTGAGGGCTGTGATGTTTAATGTTCCCATTTTTGTTCAAACAACCGAGCTTATCCATCTACAGTGTCTAAGGAGTTTGACTTGGCTAGAGGGAGTATTCTAAAGTACAACTGGTTAGCTGCTTTAACCAATGCAATTAGCATCACCATAAAAAGGGAAAAGGAGCCCACAAAACTGGAAGAAAAAAAGACACACCCCTGCAGCTAACGGACAACTATTCATTCACAGTGCTGATACTTAAACCATGATGGGAGAAATGAATAAAAGCAGAGCTGGGTCACTGCTTTTAAACAATTTCTCAACAATCCAGATGATACTTCTAGCCTCTGCTTATGCGTTACAACAGTGAATCAGGACAAGACAGAGATTTGCTAATGTGCATTTAATCACCAAAGGACCGAAGATGGTCTGTAATGTTTCTAAGACTGTGTCCATTAAATGCAAACAAAAAAGGAAGAGGTCTTTGCAGAACAGGAGAAGTGATGCACACTTGATGTTGAGATTGAATTTAAATATTATTCATGGCATATAGCCTAGTCCATGCTCTGGCTGTTTCTATGGCTTGGGCTTCATTGGTCTTCCACTACTCGGCTACATCATTTGCTAACGGATCGTCTGGATTGGAAGCACTTAACAAAGCTTGGATTGAGAGCAGCACTGTGCACATCTGCAGTGCTGGAGACCATTTATATTTCAAAATATCTAAACATATTCTTCCCAATTTGTCTTCATAAGGGTGATAAATTTTGGTCATGAAATGTACTTTAGGAGCTGCCATTGGGTATTCTTCTGGAAGAAATAGTTTAAGTTTAAAAGTCCCTCCCTCAAAGAGGGAATCCTGTGGGCCTGCAATGACCACATGAAAATAACATGCATTGGTTTCATCTGGTTCTGCTTTTATCTCAGGAACTGGTTCTGCCAGCAAACGTTGGGTTTCCTTAATAATCCTGTGGGGCATCCCGGCCATCTTGTCTGATCTGGAATTCAGCCTCGGGGTCTCATCTCCCAAAACTCGTCTCTTTTCACATCCCTCCCTTGCTCAAAAACCTTCTTTGGCTCCCCACTGCCTACAAAATAAAGTCCAGACTTCTTAGCTTGGTATTCAAAGCCCTCCACACTTGTCAGTGACAAATAAAGCACTTCCTATAGAGTGTGTGCCATGAAATGATAATATCTGAAATCCCACTGCTTAATCACTTTTCTGTTTAAAAATAGTTTACCATGCAACACTGATTGGTGATGTGATGTGTTTTGGCTTTTTTTTTCACTTTTACCAGTGCAGGTCTACACCTTCTCTGCAATTGATTTTCTTGGTGGGACATACAACCAGGTGGGACTTGAACATAGTTTGTTCAAAATCCTACAGCTGGTGGGTGACTGTCAAGAAATAAATGAAGGTCTTCTGATTCATAATTGAATCTTTGCTGAATCTTCTCTTATTATTAGTAGATAGTAGGTCACTGCTATCATCCATGCAAAATGCTGGAATATAAGGAAATTGTATTCACATTTAGCCTTCTCTTGAGATTTTAGTTCCTCTTTCCCTAAGGATGGAAGGTGAAAGAAAAATCATAAGTCAGGATTTGAGGAAGGGGCCATATAAGGCAATATAAGCAGGCTCATCCTGAGTCCAGGGGAATTGACTTGAACCAGCAGTTAGACTGGAATGATTGCAAAATATTTAGTTATTTACAGTCCCATTAAGAAGACTCATAGTACCTGAAAGTGCTGACTTTGGAACACGGTGGGAAGGGTCAGCATCATTGAGAGCTGAGTGTGGGGAGAGGTACCTGATGAAAGGTCCCTTCCAGAGACTGAATGGAGGTTGTAGCCACATGGTGAAACTAGGCCTAGATGTGAGGCCAATGCAAGCCCCCTTCTCTAACTCCTCTCTTTCTGCCATTGATACCACTATATTCACAGTGTAGCTTGGTACTGGGATCACTGTCTACCAGAAGATGTAAGGTTTCCAATGCCTGTTTATGCATACCTCTCGGAATCATGAGGCTCTGACTTTTTTTCTGAAAAGACAATTTCTTCCACTTTCCGTCCTTGAGGAAGAGAGAAGCTGAAATCTCAAAAAAAGCAAAATGTGTATGCAAGGGCACTAAAGAGTAGTCAAGGGTTTGGAAGGTGCTACCACTACAATGAATAGGAAAAAGTTGGGGCCAAGATGGTGTGTAGAAGAAAGGTGCTTCCACGCCCAAGTGGCTTCAACCATGGGAATCACTAGAGGCTGATGTCTCATCTGCTTCCCTGAGGTGCAACCAAGAGAGAGAAGAGAGCATATCCAGGGACTGAGCATTACCATTGTTTTTGCTGCTGTTATCATGATCAGAGAAGAGGTACAATACAACCTGGAACACTATAGAAAAGACAGTGACCAACCAAAAAAGCTAGAAACAATATTTCAAAAAATCATAAAAAATACTTCCCCAAACTGTCAGGACCAGAGAGCAAAGTGAAAATAGAAAGACTCTTTCTGTTACCACAAATACCCAGAAAGAAAGAGATCAAGTATAAAGGAGTCAGTCAGGATAACACAAGACTATGTGGCAACTCCTAGACTGAAAAGTAAGGTTTGGAATACCAAAAGACAAGAGAAGAAAGCTTACAACAAAGAATAATTTATTCTGAAAAACTGACTATGGAGGAAATGTTAGAACTTTAATAGAATAAAGGACTTGTAAGCTTTGTGTATGAGTATAACTGCAAAACACTTTGTGGAAATAAAGACAGACTCAAATAATTGGGGAGATAGTAGTTGTTCTTGGTTGAGTGATGCTGAATTTGATATTATTGGCCACCCCTTCCTCCTGGCTACTTTCTATCTATTCTATAGACTTTCATGGGACTTTGCTATTCTGGTTCTTATCAGTCTTCTTTGTTGGCTCATTACCCATATCATGTCCCCCCAACAGTGGGAATTCTTTAAGGTTATATCCTAGGCCCTCTTCATTTCTCTTTCTACACTTTTTTTTCTATTGGTGGCCTCATCAGCTCCAATAAGGTTATTTGTCATCTTTTTGCAGATGATTCCCAGATGTGTATATGTAGCTCTGCCTAATCTCTCCCCCAACTTTCAGTACCATATCATTAATTGCCTACTAGATATTTCAAACTGTCCTGTAGCAATCTCAAACTCAACACGTTCAAAATAGGACTCATCTTTCCTGCCAAACCTACCCCTCTTCCAAACTTCCCTATTTCTGTTGAAGGTACCACCATCTTTCCAGTCACCCAGGTTTGCAACCTCAGTGTTATCCTTGACTTTTCATTCTTACTCACCTCATATATCCAATTAGTTGCCAAATCTTGTTTCTATCTCTATGGTTTCTCTTATTTATGCTTCCTTCTCTCTTAAATGGACTCTATCCTGGTTTAGACCATCACCTCCTCTCACCTTAACCATCATAATAGTCTTCTAGTTGGTGTCCTTGCCTCAAGTCTCTCCTTCTATTCCATCCTCCACAATGTTGTCAAAGTGATTTTCCTAAAGTATTGGTCTGAATATGTCATTCACATATTCAATAAATTCCAGTGACTCTCTATTGCCTAAAGTACAAAATACAGATTTCTGTTTGGCTTTTAAAATCTTTCACAGCCTTGTCACAGTCTTCCTTTCCAGCCTCACTATATATCGTTACTCTTCCTGGACTCTACAATCCAACCAAAGAGGCCACCTTTGCGTTCTTCACATGGTGCATCATTTCTTCAAGCCTTTGCACTGGCTGTCTCTCATGTCTGGAATGTATTTTCTCATCACCCTTGCCTTATAGGAGTCATTCTTGTTCTTAGAGATGCAGCTCAAGCATCACTTTCTACATGGCCTTTCTTTACTTTCCCAATTGCTACTACCCTCCATAAGTACATTAGCTTCATTCTATTCTAGCATGTATTCTATTCTATGTATTCTAGCATACATTCATATAAGTACATGTTTCCCTGATAGAATGTAAACTCCTTGGGCATTACCTCACTCTAAGTGAGTACATGAAAAGGCCTTAGCTTTAAAAGGCCAGGGTCTCCCATTGCATCCTGGGTCATCTCCAGTCATCCTGATGAATATCTGGTCACTAGATCCAGTTGGCTCTGGAGGAGAAAGTGAGGCTGGTGGCTTTGCACAGCCCTCCCTCACTCAAATCAAAGTCAACTGCAAGTCATGTCATCATTTCCCTGATGTCATGGTCCTCTTCAAAAATGAAGGACAAACACAACACAGCATCTCCAGAGCCTAGTATAGTATTTGGCACAGAGTAGGTGCTTAATAAAAGCTTGTTGACTAATTGGCGTCCCTGACTCAAGTGTCTCCCCACTCCAACCAACTGACTCACGGCTCCCAAAATGATTTTCCTTAAGCTCAAGTCTAGCAATGTGGCTTCTTCCTTCCCCCCTCAAGTTTTTCTTACTAACTCAAGGTCAAATATGTGTTCCTCTATTTGGTATTTTAAGCTCTTTACAATCTGGTTCCATCTTCCTTTTCTACTATTACTGTACACACCTCTCCCCTCCACCACAAACATTCTACAATTGGATCAAATTAGACTACTTGTTTTTCCTCACAAACAATATTGCCATTGTACTGACTGTCCCCCCTCTCTAGAATGAACTCACTTCTCACCTTTGCCTCTGGGAACCTCTGGTTTCCATTGAGACTCAGCTGAAGTGCTCAACCATTAGCCTGGTACTGGCACATAATGCTTAATAAATTCTCCTTTCCTTCCTTCTGTAATATTCTACTTCCTTCTTTCTCCTTTATTTCCTTCCTTCCCTCCCTCCTTCCCTTTTCTTCTGTAACATTTTCTGCGTGAAGTTTCTCCTGGTCCCCAGCTGCTAATGCCTTCCTCACACCCAAGGTTACTTAATATCTGTTTTGTATTTATTTGGTATATATCTATAAATGTATACATTGTCTTCCTGATTAAAATATAAGCTCCTTGTGGCCAGAGTGTGTTTTGGTTTTGTTTGTCTCAGCATCTAGAACAAATCCTGGCACCTAGTTGTTGTTTAATAAGTATTTGTTTATTGATAGAACATAATTTTAATATGTCTTACTGTGATTGCTATCATTTCCAACATTACTTCAAATGCAAATGGTGACAAGGGGCACCCTTGTTATATACCTGTTTCCAGGGAAAACATGCATCTCATTTCTATGAAAATTTGCTACTAACTTCCCTAAAGTCCTGGGTATATGTCACACACACACACACACACACACACACACACACGTGTCATGCCTGGTATTTCCCTCCATGGCTATCATAAACCATAGGATGACGTGAGATCTTCCAAGATTCCCGTATTTTCTACTTCAACCAGATCCTTCCCCATGGGGCAAGAAAAACCCAAAGAAATAGTTTCCTTTGTCACTTCCTCTGCTATATGAGAGATAAAAAAAGAAAATTCTTTTTCAAAAATAGTATTTTTTAGCTGCTTGGCTTTTAGCACAGTGAAACTAGTTGATATTTCTCTGGGCAAAGACATCAGAATTTCATCTCTCCTATTGTAGAAACCTTATTCTCTAACACTGGTGGCCTATGCCAGGCTACCTGGTGATTTGGGGTCTCATTTTTGACAGTTACTGTGTGACCTGGGAGAAATTATTTCATTTTATTTCTCTGGACTATTGGAAACAATAGTTTCCTTATTTGTAAAACAAGGAGATTGGAATAGTGTGTGTGTGTGTGTTCTGTTCTCTTTTGACCAGTTTAGATGAACGTGAAGCTCAAGTGATGTCTGCTGTACCTACTCCCATGTTTGCAGATGGTTCCACTTGTACAACCTGATTATATATATTAATGATTTCCCTTATCTTTGCCCCCATTTACCCTTAACGTATTCTCCCCCGTTCTTTTTTTCTTACCACATCTTCAAAACATAAAATTATTTGTAGGTCTTTTTTGTCAACTGACTATCTCCATGATCCCTTGCGATATTAGGATTCTGAAGGAACTTTTAATACTCCCTCTCCATTAGAATGTAAACAGTTCTTTCTTAAAAAGTCCTTTCTGAATGTTCACTTGTTGTTACCTTTTAATTTTTCTCTTTACTCCTATATTATATTTCAAAATTCTTTTTTAGCTCTGTTTTTTTATCAGGAATATATGATAATCTTTCATAATTATTTCATTAAAGGTTCATTTTTTCCCCTTGTAGAACTATATTCAATTTAACTGGGTAAAATTATTCTTGGTTATTGACTTTTGTCTCTTGCACTTTGGAACATCTCATTCCATATTCCCCATTTTTTTTTAAATAGTGATAGCTGCTAAGCCTTATACAATCTTGATTGTGGTTCCTTGATATTTAAATTTTTTCTTTCTGACTGCTTGTAGTGTTTTTTTTTTAAATTTGTCTAGAAGTTCTGGATGTTAGCAATGACATTTATGGGAGTTTTCATTTGGGGCTTTCTTTCAGGATTTGATCAGTGTATTCTCTCTATTTTCACATTACTCTCTTGTTCTAATATTTCTGGGTAATTTACTTTAACAAGTTCTTGAAATATCACATCCAGATTCTTCTTCCTTTTTTTAGTCATGAATTTCAAGTAATCCTGTGATTCTCATTTGCTTTTGATCTATTTTCCAAGTCAATTTTAAAATATGAAATATATTACATTTTCCTCTATTTTCTCATTCTTTTGATTTTATTTTAAAAATTCTTCTTGTCTCCTGGAATCACTAATTTCCATTTGTTCCATTCTGATTTTTAGGGAGTTTGTTATAACAGTAAGGTTTTGTATCTCTTCTGTTATTTGTTGATCCTTTCCCCATTTCTCTCCTCCATAGTTATTATTTCTTTTATAACAAATTTTTAGAAACTTTTGCATCATTATCTTCAAATAACTCTAATTATCTTTGTGAACAAGCTGATTTTTGCTTTGAGGTTTTTGTTATAGATGTTTTTGAATAATTTTTCTCTCCTAAGTTTGTATCTTGATCATCTCTGGTATCATAAACTTTTTTTTTGTTTACTCCTTATTGTTGCTGAAGACTCCAGAGTTGAGTTCTAGGTCTCCCTTGCTCTGTGGATCGCATCAAATTGAGGACCCTTTTATTGGTCCTTGTGATAGGACATATGCATCACTTCTGCCTATTGCTGTTCCCTCGGCCATAAGGTCAGATAAAGAGATAAAGAAGCCTTGTTTTCTCTCTTTGTTTCCTCCCCAGAGCCTCCTCCAGGACCATGAGTGGGGAGGAATAGATTCCCAATCCCTCTATCGGCATTTCCTTCTTTTTCTTTCACATCAATGACTCTCTTTTAAACAGTCAGTACCAGGCCCCAAGTTTCCCTTCCACTAGAAGGAACTGGTTATCTCATGAGCACGACAGGAGGAGAATGTGGGAAGTTGTGGTTGGAGCAGATCATCCCTCCATGCTGTTTCCTTCTGGTGTGTCATTCCACCTTTCTGAACCTCACTTCCCCATTTATGAAATGTAGATGATAACACTTGAACTGCCTCCTCCAAAGGGCTGTTATGAGTAAAGTCCTTCATAAACTGTACTTTTGTTGATGCTTTTTTTTAACACCACTGTTATTTCCAAGTAGCTCATTAAGCCTCAAAGTACAGCCCTCCCTCACAACAGAGTTGGATAGCTAAACATAACAATCAACACATTGGCCACAAATGACACATATGCTTCATCCTGTAACCATAGTCTACCACTTCTCTGCAGAGAAGGATTCATGCTTCAGGAAGAGTTCTTTGAAGTCACACTTAGTCACTGCACTGTGAGAGTTCTGACATCCTTCAATGTTTTTTTTTTCCTATTTTTGTGCTCACTGTGTAAATTGTCCTCTGGTTCTGCTCATTTCACTTGGCAATAGTTCACACAAGTTTTCCTGTTTGCCTGAATTCTTTGTATTTGTCATTTTCATGGTGAAAATAATTTTCAATTAGAGTCATATGCCATGATTTGTTCACTATTCCCCAACCCGTAGGTACACAACTTGTTTCTAGCTCTTTGCTGCCACAAAGATGCTACTATAAATATTTCTGTATGTATATTATATGCCCCTAATATATATGCATAATGGGTGATTTGGAACATTCTTTCCCTGAGATTGCTATACCTATTGGGGTATAGTTCTTCTTCTTCTATATTTGCATTAATTTCCTCTGTATCTTGAGTAGCAAACCTTTAGCAGAGACATTTGCTTTGAAGTTTTTTATTCCCCAATTTATAGCTTCTCATTCATTCTGAATTGACTTTCTCCATGTAAAACTTTCTAATTTTATGTAATGAAAGTTGTTTCTTTTATTTCTCATGAACATTTTTATCCCTTCTTTGATCAATAATTCATAGTCATTGTGCCAAAGAGCCATAAAACTGTGCAAACCCTTTGACCCAGCAATACCACTTCTAGGTTTGCATCCCAAAGAGATCATAAATATGGGAAAAGGTCCCACATGTACAGAAATATTTATTACAGCTCTATTTGTGGTGGCCAAGAATTGGAGGTTGAGGGGATGACCATCAATTGGGGAATGGCTGAACAAGTTGTAATGGAATACTATTGTGCTATAAGAAATGATGAGCAGGCAGACTTCAGAAAAACCTGGAAAGACTTATATGAACTGATGCTGAGTGAAATGAGCAGAACCAGGAGAACATTGTACATAGTAAGAGCAACGTTGTGTGATGACTAACTTTGATAGACTCAGCTCTTCTCAGCAATGCAAGAATCTAAGACAACTCCAAAAGGCTCATGATGGAAAATGCTATCCACATCTAGAAAAAGAACTATGGAGTCTGAAAGCAGATCAAAGCATACTATTTGCTTTCTCTCTCTTTTTTTGGTTTCTTTTTTGTCATGGTTCTTCCCATTGGTTCTAATTCTTTTTTACAACATTTCTAATGTGAAAATACATTTAATATGAATGTATGTGTAGAATCCAAAAAAACATATGAAGGTCTCTGCTCATAAAAAATTAATAGTTTTAAAAAGCATATTTTCCCATGCATCTCTTTTCTATGGTATGATCTTTTATAATTTAGGTCATGCATTTGGAATGCACATGGAATAAGATAACTGGTTTAAATCTAATTTCTTCCAAACTGACTTCTAGTTCTTCTATAGATTCTTATCAAATAAGAAACCTTTAACCTAGTAGTTTGTATTTTAGCATTTATCAGATAGTTGTTCATCAGCTAGTATGCTTGATTGCTGTTAGGGCCAATTTACCTGGACAGTTCCACTGATCAACTTTTCTATTTTTTAAGCCAACACTCAATAGTTTTAATGATTAATGTTTTATAGTGTAGTTTAAGGTATGGTAATGCTATCTCCTCACTATTTACCTTGAGACTCTTGCTATTTTATTTATCTAGATGAATTTTATTATTTTGTCTATTAATAAAAATAAAAAATCCTTTATAGGGTAAATATAATCTTATGTAAAGTGATCCCTTGAGATTTTGATGGGTAGAGTACTAAACTTGTAAATTAATTTGGGTAGTATAATTATTTTTATTATGTTGGCATGACCCAAACATGGACAATGACTACCTGCTCATTTTTTTACATCTTCCTTTATTTCTACAAAGAATGTTTTGTAGTTGCAGTCATATAAATCCTAAGTGCATCTTGATGGGTTATTGTTCAGAAATTTTATGTATTTTGCAACTATTTTGAATGGAATTTTAAAAAATCTCTTCCTGACAGTTTTTATTAATAATACACAGTAAGGCTAATGATTTTGTGGGCTTATGTCATAACACTACCTTATTTATTTTTTTAATTATTCAGATTATTTTTTTCATAGGATTTCTGGGATTCTCTAAAAAATTGTCATGTCATCTGAAAATAGAGATAATTTTCCTTCTCAGCTATTTTTTAAAACTCTTTTCTTGTATTATTACTGTAATTAACATTTTTAGAATGATTACCAAACAATAGTGGCAAAAATGGGCATTTAAAAAATTTACTCCCATCTTACTGGAAAGATATTAGTATCAAAAATAGTGAAGGAAAGTTGTATTTATTTCTATGATTTTTACTGCTTTTTAAAAACAAATGAATGCTACTTTTTGTCAAAGGCCTGCCCCTATCTATTGATATAATCATGTCATTTTATTATTTTATTATTAATATGATCAGTTATGTTGATAGTTGTTCTAATATTGAACTATCTCCCTTTTCCTGAAATAAACTCAACCTGGTCATAGGTTTGTAAATTGCAAAGAAATGTGAGTCTTCTTATTTCTCTTTCTCTCTTATTTTTCTTCCTTCTCGTATAGTGGGGAAAGCAATGGATTTTGATTTGGAGGATCTGGCTTGAAATTCTAGTTTTGATATTTATTATCTATGTGATTTTAGGAAACTTACCTTTCTTCTTTGAGCCTCATTTTCCTCATCTCTGAAGTGAAGGGAATGGTCCAGGGGATGTTTAAAATTGCTTCTAGCTCTATACCCCTCTATGAGCTTCCCCTTTGCCTCCTTATTCTCTTCTTCTATATCCTTCTCCAGATGGTGGCCCCAAGAGATTGCATGTAATAGGGGTTGAATAAATGATGAAGGAAGGAAGGAAGGAAGGGAGGGAGGGAGGGAGGAAGGAAGGAAGGAGGGTACGAAAACCATCTCTTCCTCCCTGAAACTGGGCAATTTATTACTATATTGAGACTCATACTCTTAGGAACACACACATGCACACAAACACTGAGGTTGAAGTGAATCTGGTAGGCCAGATGGGTACTCAGCGAACACAGGCATCAAAGCCAGAGCAAGAAAAGGCTAGAAACACAAGCAGCGGATCCAAAGTTAGAACAAGGAGACATTCTGGACTTCAGGGATCAGGCACCCAAGCAAAAAGTCCCAGGTCACAAGGTGCCTCTGAGTCTCTGTTATGCTTCAGGCGAGTTCAGGGGTATAGCAATAAATTAACATAGTTTTCATATAGGGGAAGCACCAGGGTGGTGGCCGAGTTCAAAACAGGATATTTTACCCACGAGTTTAGTCTGGGGAAGTAGAAGACAGAGACAAGACGAAAAATAATCTAAGGATAATCTAGGAAATTAATATGGGTCCAAAGTATGAAAGGATTAAACAAGAAAAATGAAGGGCTCTAGCAGAGGTAGGACCAGGTCTTATTCACTCTGCTTTCCACTGGTGGCTGGCTGCTTCAGGGTGTGGCCTAATTACTCTGGTCTGGAATAATGGAATTATAAATTATTAAGACTGAAAAGAAACTTGGGAAAAAATTGACCAACTCATTCATTTGATGGATAAACTGAGGCCTAGAGAGAGGGAGTGGCTGGTTTAAAATTGCACAAGTAGCAAGTGATAGAGCCAGGATTTGAACTCCTGTCTTTTGACCTCCAGTCTAGAGGTGTGGTGGTCTTGACATTCCATTAAGCTTCTTCTTCAGATGTCCTTACCAAATAACACTGACCATGGAGAAGCCTTATCAAAGACCAACAATGGCCCTTTAAATCCATCCAGTCCAGTCAGGCTCATGCAATGGTATGAGTTACTTTAGTTTAAAGGCAGCAGAAGCTATCAGAACAACCCCTTCAAGGACATACTCCTCCATCTCCCCCTTTTCTATACACACCTTGGACAACAGCATAAGAAGCTGTCTAGAGAAAACACTCCTTCATTCAGCTCAAAGGAAACTTGAAGTTTTCTATTTGTCTCCTCTGTCTTGAGGAACTAATGAAGGCGGAACTTCGTATTAGACACTGGATGAGAAGATAGAAAAAAATCCCCTACTTTAATGAAGGGGCTGTAATGGCAGCCACACTGGCATACTCAGAATGGCTGCTAGTACAGATTCTTAGATCTGCTTTACTAGGAAAGATAGCTGTTTCAGGGGTCAACAATATTCTTTAATTACATAAAATACAAATAGAGAAAATAGAGGAGAAATAAAGACCAACAGACAGAGCTCTAGTGCCTGAATCAAAACAATACTGCTACATATACACATTCACCACTGGATTGAGAGAGCCTTTACCTCTGAGCAGTCAGGGAGCTCTGAACATATGGCCACTCAGAGTGTCAACCAGGGAATCACAAGATCCTTCTTGGAAGCAAGCCTCCAAAGCAAAAGCTCACCTCTCAGAATACATACTCTTTCAGCTAATAGGCTCAGAGCCAGAAGGTTCTCCTGACTCAATGCTTAATTGGAAATTAGCAAAAGGTGTGTAAGCTTCCTACACGCAAGCAATCTTTCCTTAATGGGCTCCACATGAATCTTCTTGATGGGTGGGGAAGATCTTATTCTTTATTAACCTTACAGGGATACAGAACTCCTCATGTTCTGTCAGTCCCTGGTGTGATTGTTGACATGTTCACCCTTAGTGAATCCAGACAGAGAGTTAGACATAACCCTACCCTCAGGGAGCCTAGGTCTAATGGAAATAGACCACACTGCTCTTAGACACAATATAGAAGTATATTAACATAGAGGCAGCATGGTGTAGTAGAGAGTCTTAAACATGGAGTACAAAAATCAAATCCTGGCTCCCTATTTCCTACCTGAATGTCCTTGGACAAGCCACTTAACCTCATCTAGACCTCAGTTTCTTCATTTGTAAAATTGGAACATAAAATTAGATGAGCTCTAAGGTCCCTTCCAGGTCTAAATTCATCTTTGAGACATCTTCCCCTGGAGGATGCTGGTGAGTGTAGGGGTTTAGGAAAAGAGCTGCTTAGGAAGGAGGTGGTGTGGGAAAGGTTGGCTGGGGACATGAGTATGAGAAACCTTTAATTTTTTTCCTAAATAACAAGCATTTATATTCTCCCCCTCTCATAGCCTGCCATTGAACAAAATAAAAAGAAAGAAAAAAGGAAAGAAAAACACAAAACCCTCATAACAAATATACAAAGTCAAACAAAGCAAATTCCCTCATTGGCCATGTCCAAAAGCATTCTACATTTTGAGTCTATCTCCTCTCTGTGAGGAGGTGATGCTTCATCTGTGATCCTCTAGAGTTATAGCTTATCAGTCCATTGATCGGACTTCTTTCTCTCTTTTAAATTAATATAATAATATTAATAATATTTCTATTGTATGAATTATTTTCTTGGTTCTATTCATTTCATTCCCTTCCAGTCCATGAAGATCTTCCTAGTTTTTTCTTAGACCATATATTTCACAATTTCTTATGGTACAATCATTTTCAATTACATTCCTATACCATAGTTTGTTTAGCCATACTTAAACAGTTGGGCACTCCCTGAGTTGCCTTTATTTTTCTGCTACAACAAAGACTCTTTTGCAGCCTTTCGAAGGAGGGAAGAGCAGAGAAAGGTGGGTAGGGATAGGATTTAGGGAATCTTTCTATGACGGAGTCTTTGGTTGGATGGATGACAAAAGGTTCATGCTGACGTCCTTGAGGTCCTAGTCTGGAGGCAAAGGGTGGTGTTGTGGTCTAGACCTGGACTCATGAATATAACATGGACTTTTGGGGTTGAGGTGGGCAGGGTATCTTACAAGGCCACTTCCCACTTCTATTTGTAGATAAAGATGCCCTTGAAGCAACAGTTGTGAGTGGTGACTGAGTAAGGACACGGCGTGGCCCAGGCCAGGATGAAGGAAAATGAGGTGGGAGCTCAAGTGGCCCATTTCACAGTAGACAACCAGGACATCTCCCTGTGGCCCCGAGGTGAGTCCGGGAGAGTCTGCTCTATTCTCCTGAATATGTAGACCCTTCTCATTCCCTCTTCTTGCCCATACCTGTATTTGACCTTCTTCCCCAGCTAACTTGTATATATTTGTATTTATTATGTATATAGATAATATGATATATATAGAATATAGAAATACATATATCGAAAATAATAAGAATATAGAAATAATAGAATAAGATAATCTTACATATGAACTTTTTGTTCAATTAGTTAAGAAGTTATTAAGTGCTTATTATGTGTCAAACACTAGACATATAAAGAAAGGGAACTAATCTCCCAGTAGATTGCCAGCGTCTTCTATTTTTGAGGCAATCAGGACTAAGTGACTTGCCCAGGGTCACATAGCTAGTAAGTGCCTGAGGCCATTTGCACTCAGGTCCTCCTGACTCCAGGGCCGGTGCTCTATCCACTGAGCCACCTAGATGCCCTAAGGATTGTTTCATCTTTTGCATTTGTAACCCCAGCAAGTGGCTTAGCACCTGCTACAAAGAAAGCATTTAGCAAATGCTCATTGATTGACCAATACATATTTGGGCTTGGTTCTTCTGCAGACCTGCTTTCTTTTTTTCTTCTCCAAACAGACCCTCCTCCAAAGAAGGAGTCACTTGCAGTCCCAAGGACCTTGCCTTCTGTCTATGTGGCTATTATTTTGTTGGCAGTGGGCCTTGCTGCCTTCCTCCTGGCCATGATCATTCTCTGTAAGTTAATGGCTTTGAATAACCCCGATTCTTGGCCTTTCTCCAGCTTGCTCACAGATGAAGTTACTTCTCATCCCACTGAGGCTTTGCCCTATTCTTGGTGGCCACTCTTTCCCAGGCCTATTTCTCTTTCCTATATGGCCACATCTCCTCCTCCTCCTCCTGTGGGCTCCTTTTCCCGGGTCTGCTCATCTCTGACCTCCCACTGCAGAATAGACAGAAGGGCCATTAGTGACTATCCAATCCCACCTCTCATTTTACAGATGAGGAAGCTGAAGCCCAGAGAAGTCAAGTTGCTTATCCTTGTCCTCTGGCTCCAGATTCCTATAGTTTCCCTTTTCCTCCAGACTTCCCCCAGTCCCTTGCCTTCCTCTCTCTATGTCTCTTTCGCTAGTTTCACGTACCCACATCTTTGGTTCCTACCTCATGTCTGTGTCCCGCACCCCATTCTCACAGCTCCTTAGATCCTCCCTTGGTCCTACCTCTCTGCATTTGGGGACTTGTCTATATGACCCCCTGGTGCCTCCATCCTCTTATCAGCTCCACTATTAGCTGTTCCTTTGTATGAGCCTTTTTACCATATAACTTAGGCATACAATGAAAAAAAGCACTTTCTGAGGTCAGAGGAGCTGGGTTCAAATCCCACTTTGGACACTGTCCATGTGGCTCTGGCCAAGTCAGTTATCTCTCTGAGCCTCAATTTCCTCACCTGTAGAATGAAGGGGTTGGAATAGATGAGTCAACCCTCCAGCTGACCTTGTAATTTCCTCTTCCTTAGATCCCCAGTTACTGGGCAGGATAGATGATGTCAAGACCTCTGTTCACATGCTCCAAGGCCGTGCTGAGAACACCAGTGTCTTTCTCAGTTCTGAGATCAGGAGGCTGAGAAACAAGTTGGAGGATTCCCATACCCAGGTCCAGATGCTAAACCACAGCCTAGGGTCTTCAAATGCTCAGATACAGCTGTTAGGTGCCATGCTGAGGCAAGACACTGAGCAGCTTCAGGTGTTGATGGGCAGTTGGGAAGAGCTCCAGAATTTAAATGCCCAGATTCCGACGCTGAAACAGGATTTGAAGAAAACTGGGGAGCTAACTGCCAAGGTTGAGCAGCTCAGGAAAGATCTGCAGACCCTGGGGACATCATTGTCACAGCAGCGTGAGTTCGAGGTGTCCCTGTTGGGGAGGACAGGGTGGGAGATGCTGCCTCCTGAAGCTTCAGATGCTAAGGAGACTGGGGAGGTTGGGTTCAGGGTGAGCAGAACTCAGGCAGGAATTCCAGGATGAAGAAAGGGACCCCAACAGAGGGGATATAGAGCCCTGCCATGGGGAAAGAGGACTCCCCACTGAGGGGTTGGAGAAGGCTCTGGGATCCTTCAAATAAAGAGGCCCTGTAGAAGAAAAAAAAGATGGTTTCTGGACTGTGACTTTAAAAATGAAAGTCAATGGAGAACTGTCTGGTCTTTATGAGCCCCAGCTGCTTTATACTAGATCACATTATTAGGTGGAGCATGGGCTATCACTTGCTGTCTACATGGAGAGCCAAGTACAGCATCCCCCCTCTTCTAGTTTCAAGATCTAGGCTCTGCCACTGAGTTGCTGTGTGAGCTTGAGCATGCCCCAGCATCACAGAATCTCAATGGTACAAAGAACCTCAGAAGTGGTCCAGCCCAACTCACACCTGAACAAGATCCCCAAACAAGCCTTGAATTTGGAGGCAGAGGACCTGGGTTCAAATTCTGTTTCAGTCCTTTACTACCTATGTGACCTTGGGCAAATCACTTTGGACCTCAGTTTCCTCATAAAATGAAGAGGCTGGCCTTGAGGCTCTCTAAAATCCTTTCCAGCTTTAAATCTATAATCCTATGACCTGTAGAGGGACCCCTCTAGCTCCTAAGGCAGCCCATTCCACTTTCAGATAACTTTAAATCTTAGGAAAGTTGTCTTTATATCAAGCTTAAATTTGCCTCTTTTCCATTTCTCCCCATTGCTTCTTATTCCACAATCCTAAATTATCCCCACTTCCCACAAGAATATGTCAAATCCCTTTTCCATGAATCAACCTTTCTTTTCTTTTTGTATATTTAGCATTTTATTTTCCCCCTGTTAGGTGTAAAAACAATTTTTAACATTTGTTTTTAAAACTTTGAGTTCCAAATTCTCTCCCTTCTTCCCTCCCCACCCCCCGCCCCCGAATTGAGAAGCGAGCATTTGCATATAGGTTATACATGTGTAGTCATGCAAAATATATCCGTAAAAGTCAATGCATCAACCTTTCAAATACTGAAGCCTTGCCTTCTCTTCTCTGGCTAACCTTCCCCAGCTTCTTCAGCCAATCCTCAAAGGACATGAGCTCAAGGTCTTTCCTAGTTGCCTTCCTCTCAATACTTTTCAGTTTGTGCAGGTTTTTCCTAAAATTTGATGCCCACAATCAAAGACAATGATCTCATATGGTTTGATTGACCAAGGCAGAGTACAGGAGGATCAGCAAATTATGCATTGACCTTGGAATCAGCACAACTTGGGTTTCAAACTTTTCTTAGCTACTTACCAGCTGAATGATCCTGGGCAAGTTAATCCATATCTGGGCCTCAGTTTCTTCATCTGTAAGATGATAGTAGCATTTACAAGCACTTTTATCTTGAGCATCAACTTTTTAGTAGCCATTTTTTGTTCTGTCCTTTCCAGTTCAAAGATCCTTTTTCTTGGCAGGGAAAACAAATAAAATATGAGTTGGGCAACTCTGTCTTCTCTCTACAATTAGTTATCATCACCCCATCCACCTATTACAAGTAGTGGTCCTAGCCTTTCTTTGAGCCTCCTCTTCCCCCAAAACATAGCTTAGGAACATCTCCACTCACCACTCTTTTGGCTGTCCTTAGAATTTTTTTGCCAGTCTCAACTCACTCTCAATACCTTCATTCTTTGCTTCCTTCCCCTGCTTCCTTCTGCTCACGTATTTTTTTAAACTTAGGTTAGCTAGTGATGCACGTACAAAATTCTCTTTAGGCAAGCCTTCCTTTTCCACCTCATCAGAATTGTTCCCCCATATTTTCAGAATTTTTGAGAACTTCTCATCCTTCCTGGGATGACTTCCCTTCTAGAATTTAGGTCACAGGATACTTAACTATGCTTTTTCTGACCCCTTTGAGATGTGCTCTTCCTACAGTGAACATCAGACTATATCAACTTTCCTCTTATTCTCTATCACAAATCCCAATATGGAGTGGTCATTTCTCCTCCGGGTTCCCATCATTTCCGTCCCAGCAATTTGTTCCTTCTTGCTGATGAGAATGAGTTAAAAGGAACAGAAGTTCCCATTACTCATTTCTCCACCTTTTGGAAGATCAAATTATTAAGGCAGATGACAGGATAATTGAAGTCCCTGTGATCAGTTTCTGGAATGCATCATCCATTTCTTTTATCTGTTCAAGTAGTCTGTAGAAGATTCCAATGGCAAAAGTACTTCTATTCTTAGGTCTTCACCTAAATGACCTTCCAACATGCTTCCCCAGCAGTCCATTTCTCCAGCTCTTGGAATTCTTACCTATCCCATTCATTTTGAGTAAAGTGTACTCTTCTAGACTCATATTCCAGTCATAGGTTTCATTGTACTGAAGTTCGTTATAAACATCGGATCAAATTTGCCTCCTTGCACTAGGTTATTTATCAACTTCAACTGTTTGTTGCTGTTATTTGTGTATTTGAGGCCATGAGTTTTATCAATGATTCTTTTCTTAGATTTTGGTCTCTTCTGAATTACTGAGGATCTCTCTTGCTATTCTTCCCACACTGTACCTCCTCTCCAGCTTAGTGGGTTTATGGAGGCAATGCTCTCCTTGGACCCTCTTCCTTTTCAATCAAGATGCCAGGAAGAGACATTTTTCTCAGCCCTTGTTAGATGCATTTCATCTCTGTCCAGGAGTATGCTCTCCTATATTCTGAGTCATTGTCCAGAAACCTAAATACTATTCTCAGATACATTCTTTTTAACTAGCTGTTAACTTTTTTCACTCTGCCTTTTTCCTTTGAAAAGAACACCTTGTCTTTGATCACCAACAGTAATAAAAGCACTACTTAACTCTTCAAGATCAGTCTGTCAGTCAATAAGCATTTGTTAAAAGCTTACTAAGTGCCAGGCCTTGTGGCAAGTTCTGAGGATACAAAGAAAGGCAAAATAATGTCTGCCCTTGAGGAGCTCACATTCTAGTTGGGGAGACCACATGCAAACGACTATGGACTCAGAAGTAATCTCAGAGGGAAGGTGCTGGTGGAGCATGGGTTTGTGTGTGATATGGTGGGCTGGGCTGAGTATTGAAGGAAGCAAAGGAAGCCAGGAGGAGAAGGAGGTGAAGAGGGAGAACATTCCAAGAATGAGGGACAGCCAGTACAAAGGCGTGCAGGTGGAAAATGGAATGTCATACAGGAGGAACAGCAAGAAGGCCAGCATTGCCTGATGGTAGAGTAGACTCCATTTTCTAGATTCCTTCTGGTAGTATCATTTGTATCCACGGGAATCACCACAAGTGGTTGTAGCCACCAGGTCTGATGAGTCTTGGGAGATTCTCTGTTATATCTTGGATACATGCTCCAGCAAGAGAGTAGACCTCTGTTCTTATTATCAGGTGAACAACAAGGTACTTCAGGAGCCTTCGGTAGGATGTCACCAGCCACCACTGTTGGTCTCTTCTTCCTCTGATCCCAATGGGATGTTCTTTCACCTGTCAACTCCTGGGGTTTTGAGTCACCATTCTTTGTAGGGGAAATAGTAGCTTCTTTTCAAGGATTCAGCCCCTTTTTTGGAGGGGGGAAGATAATCCTATCTGTTGTCTAGCTCCAAGCGTTCAGTGGTCCTTCTTGAACTTCTGCTCTCCAATCTCCTTACGTAGTTCATGACTTCCCTCTGCCTTTTCAGATCTTTCTCTCTTCTTTGTTTTCCCATTGAATTCCCTTCCCCCTCCCCCACTCTTAAATAGAACCTGGAGAAGGCAGAAGCATTCCTTGAGAAATTTGATCTTATTTTTCAGGAGTGGGACCAGCCAGCTTTTTGAGTGTGGATAAGTAAGCAATACCAACATCACATACTCATTACAAGGCACTACAAAATTCACCCTGCTCTTCACACGTTCTGGAAATTATACCCTCATTCCTCACCCCACCCTCCTTTTCTCCCTTTTGGAACATGGTAGCAGTTTGCTAGAGGGTGTCCTCAGCTCCAAAACTCTTTCTTCTCTCCCCATTAGCACCTCCTGACTCCTCACCCCATGACATGGTTACCACATCCAACTTCCTTTTTCTTAACTTTGTTTTTCCCGAGTTGTCTTGTCAGCTTCCTAGTTCTCTTCATGTTCTTCTTGTCTTTGGTTCCTCCAGTTCTTCTGCTTCACTTCCTTCTACTTAACTTCAAGCTTTTCTCCTTCCTCAATTCTAAACCTTCAATTGGTGTTTTCTTCAACCTCTCTTCCAGTCCTCCCCAATTTTCCATCCCCAAAAGTCTTTCCATACCAAAAGGGATCCTTAATCTGGGGTCCATGAACTTGTTTTTTTTTAATTTTTTGATAGCTATATTTTAATATAATCGATTTCCTTTGTAATCCAATTTTTAAAACACATTTTAAAACACAAGCCCAAGAAGAGGTTCATAGGTTTGATCAGATTGCCAAAGGGATCCATCATACAAAAAAATGTTAAGAACTTCTAGGCTAGATGATACCTTAGGAGCTTTCCAGTCCTGATATTCTTTGAGTCTATTAGACTTTCTTAGAAAGAGGATCCCCCTGCTTCCTGGACCACTCAATATCATGGCACTAGAATCAAAGATCCTTAAGAGATTTTTCCATTACCCCCATGTTGGGCCTGTGGGAAAGTTCTAGAGCTTCTTGAGGTCCTAGGGACCACTTAGGCCAGCCCCTATAAAGATAATATTGCTTGCAAGTAGTGAATTGCCCATCTCTGGAGATCTTCAAGTGGAGATCAGATGAGTACTTGGCCATATTTCAGCAGTCATTCCTACCCAGGTGGAGTTGGACTGTGTGTCATCTGAGGTGCCTTTAAGGCTTAAGATTTTGGGCTTCTGGCAATGTGCAATTTCACCTCAACCTTGTTCCCCAGGTTACATTCTGGAGATGGCCTCACAAGACTGGAAATTCTTTGGAGGGAACTTTTACTATTTTTCTACCACGAAAAAGTCTTGGTATAGTGCTGAACAGCTCTGTACCACTCGAGATTCCCATCTGACCTCAGTGACTTCAGCAAAAGAACAGGTCGGTGACCAAAGGGGCATTTGACACAGAGGATAATAAATGGCAACATGGTATAGGGAAACTAGTGCTGGATTTAGAGTCAGGAGATTTCAGTTGGAATGCTGACTCTAAAACTCATTAGTTGCATGATCTGGGACAATACTTGGCAAGTCTAGGGGTTGTTGTGAGAGAACCACTTTGAAAATTTAAAATCCTATAGAAAAAGGGATCAGTACTGGGAAGTGGGAAGGAAGTAGGAGGGAAAATGTCCCATCCATTCACATTGGGAAAACAGACCCTTCCTCATAAGTGCTTACAGGAACATCTAGCCAGGGGAGAGATCCTTCTGACTCAGGGCCAGGAACGAGGAGAAGGATCTGAGCAAGATAACATTAAGCCCTAGGTGTCCCTTACCACAGGAGGCTCTGAGCTTTTGTTGTAACATATGCCATTTTACTTACAGGGTTTGGAGAATGGGATTTTCTGATGTTTAATTATGTGGGGGCTTATCACAAGTCTTACTGTAAAGTGGCCCTCATTGACTTCTTCCCCCAATGAGTTATATGCCCTAGTCTGCTGCCTAGATCACCTACCCCTAATCCTCCTTCTATTCTTCCAACCAAATCTCCATCTCAAAACTGGAGCTATGTCTATCATAAGGGAGCTTTGACCTCTACAGTTATCCCTTCCCATCATGACTTTCCCCATCACAGTTTCAAGTATTACGGATTAGTGTAAGAAATTAAATGGGAATTTTTGGAGGAGTTTTGCGAAAGCTGCAGATGACATGTGGAGGCCAGCAGACAACACAGAACCTATGACGAAATACTTAACTCAAATTTTACAATAAGGCATTGTAAACATCCCACAAAAGAAAATGAAGAAACTCAGACTTCTTCTCTGGTACAAGGGGAGGGCCAAACAATTTTATGAGGATTTCCAGATCATGGGGGTGCTGTGCCCCAGCAATGTGGAAGGGATAGTTACAAAGCAGAGTCATGACTAAGGGCCAGGCTGATCCCTGATCTGTAAGAGCCTGCATATGTCACCTGGGGCTCAAGGAAATAGGTGCTAATTCCTGTGTTGGTCCTCATGGTCCTGTGCCAGGTTAGAGTGTTAGCATGGGCAAGACTAGAGAATACCAATTTTGCTTCCCTTTGGTCCTTGGGAATTCAATTCATTTGTGTTTAGAAGCCTGGGCAGGTCACAAAAAGAGTTCTTGAGCTTAGTTGAGATAGACAATCTGCCTCCATGGAGCTCACAGCATAGCAGAGGGGCTAAGATACAAACAAGGTAACTGAGATACAAGATATGGAATAGTAACTGCATTGAAGAGGTGTTACCTGGAGGTCCCCTTTGGAGGCATTTGCACAGAGGCACAGACACACATACAAACGAGAGACATGTTTCTCGCCACCCAACCCCAATTCCCCTCCCTCAGTTAATGACACCTTCTCTGTCAATTTCATTTTGTAGGAGTTTCTTTATAAGGTAGCCAAAGGAGTTCCTTATTGGATTGGCCTGACAAAAATAGGATCTTCTGGCAACTGGCGCTGGGTTGATGGAACCCTATATATAGAGAGGGAGAACGTTCGGTGAGTCTATTATCATACCTGTTCTCTCCCTGGTCCTTTCTTTTTCCATGGCTCCTGGGAGATGCCTGCACCCTGGAGGTAGTGCCAGAGAAAAAGTGACCCCATCTTGTCCTGTCCTGTGTATGTAAGCTTTCAGAAGGCAGGGCCCTGGTCTGTGAGTCAGGAAACAAGGGCTCAGACCTCAAACTTGAGCCCTCACTGGCTCTGTGATCTTGAACAAATCTCCTCCAATCTCTGGGCCTTCATTTCCTAATTCGCAAAAAAAATGAAGGTTTTGGAGTAGATGGCTCCTTCTACCTCCGAAGTTCTATGCTCAGTGTTTTAAGGTGACTTTCACTTCTGACAGTCTATATCTTGTTCGTATGTGTGGTGTATAAGTATGTGTGTGTGTTTGTATGTGTGTACACATGTGTATGTATTTGTGTTTAACATGGAGGCCTGAGGATTGTAGTCCCAGGTTAGGCTTGATTTTGGCAGGTTTTGTGGACTCAGAACTAAATTTCTTTTGAGGTATCTGCTGCTCCTCACTGTGGCCTCAGTAGACATGGTCTTATCTTAAATGGGGACAAAATTTGCGATCAAGAGACCTAGGGCCTCCTGGGATCTAAGCTACTGTTTCCACATTTTGGATTTGGTTTTGAGACCAAAGGCAAGAAATGGAAGGGTGTGTGCTATGACATGCTCTTTTCTCATCAGGTTCTGGGTAAAGGGGGAACCCAATAACGTAGGTGAAAATGAACACTGTGTAACTCTAGAGAAGTCCTCTCTGATGTCCTGGAATGATAGAACCTGTGACCAAGAGATGCAATTCATTTGTAAGAAGGACCCAAAGCCATTGGAGACTGACCAGTTCCATGACGGAATTCTACTGCAGCCTCTCAGCTCCTCCCAAATCCAACATAAAGATGATGTTCATCCCTCCAACATCCACAGGGAATTTTCTCCTTAGATTATCATGTTTTAATGTCATATCAAAACAGCCTGGGACTTGTATATATCAACTGGGACTCACTTTGCCTCACCCAGCTGGGGAGGAGCGAAATAGAGAAGGAGGATGGAGAGAAAAGGACACCAACAGAACTGGACTGGGGTTGCCTGGAGAAGGTCCTCCTGATGTGTCTCCTACTTGAGATTTTCCTGTTTCTCACAGTGGCACTGCCATTCCCCAAGCCCCCATGTTCAAAAACTTGTGGTTATTGTTGACTCTTCTTCCTTCATCACATCTCTATGTCCAGACACTTACTCAGTACTTTCCAACTCCCCAATATCTCTTCCATCTTCACGTTCTCTATGTCCTTTGCTACCACCTTGAACCAATGAGGTACAGGCCCTCATTGCTACCCATCTAGACCCTTACAATAGCCTCCTGACCTTTTTTTTTAGCCTCCTCTAATTTCTCCTTTCTAATCATTATTTATAGCACTGCCCTAGTAATCTTTGGCATAAATTTGGTCCTTTTACAGCTCTACCTTGCCTGAAGTAGGCACCTAATAAATTCCTACTGAGTTGAAATGAAAATCTTCAGTGGTTCTTTATTGCCTCCTGAGTAAACATCAAATGTCTTGCATTCAAGGCCCTCCACAGACTGGCACCATTCTATCTTTAGTATCTTATCTTATATTGCTCCATATAGTCTAAGCATCCAGCCAAACCGGTAAACTCTCTGTCCCCAGACATGCTCTATATTCACCTGGCTCTCTGTGCCTTTGCTTATACTGCTGCCAATGTCTAACATATTCTGCCTTCACTTCCTTTACTGGGTCAGAGATGGCTGATGGAACATGAAAGTATTCAAAGGGCTCTTACATGGAAGAACGATTAGACTTTTCTTTTGCCCCAGAATGAAGAACTAGGGCCAACGGTTATTAAGAGCAAAGAGGAGCAAAGACTTCTGGCACTGGAGGAAATAAAGTTTAGACAAAGTGTAGTGCTAATAGGGAGAGAGACACAAACATAGGTATAATAAGGAATCCCTTGGAACAAAGAATTTTAAAGGAAAAGAAAGGAAAGGAGGGGAAAGTACTGCAAAATTAACAAATGGATCAAAAAAGTCTGATGTATGAGTATTACACACCCATGTCCCCTCCCTTATTTGTTACAAAGGGTTTTTTCTTTTCCTTTTTTTTAACAATGGGGTGGGGGGGAGTGAATGGGAGAGAAAAATCAATCTGTGTTCATTGGAAAAAAAGTTTAATTTTCAAAAAAGACACTCAAGCTTCTCTACCATTCTATATTTCATCGACAGTCACTGTGAGGCTACTGTGTGGCTTTAACCACACATTGTAACATCTTAGAAAGCTCTCTGCCCGACATAACAAACTATTTTAAGATTGACTGGCTATCTGCTAAAAGGCTATACAGTTTCCAAGTTTTTCCTAACTGTGTTTAGAATACTCAGTACTGAGAAATAAACACTGTCTGAAACATCTGAATTATAAATTGTTGGTTACAAGCTTACAAAGTCCAAGAATCCAAGTAAAGCTCAAAACTTGACACACTCAACGGTGCTCTCTCCACCATCCCCACACATGGCTAATCACAAAAAGGGATGACTTGTTCAAGTTAAAGAAATCTTACTCTTGCAAAACTCCTAAGTAACCTCTCTCACAAGCCAAAAATTCTAGTTGGCCAATGATGGCACTTGCCACACATCTAGCAAGGATTTATGTGTTAAATGGCAAATTCCAAAGACAGCCAGCAGGGCACCAAGGTGGTTCAACCACATGGAAAGAATGCTGATAAAGGCACAAGGAAAGGAATTGCAGGCTGCTTTTGCTGCTCTTTTTCATTTAACAAGCTCTTTGTAGAACTGCCGAAAGACTTTAATCACACTAGGAAGTTTGTATCGTTGGGAGAAGACAAGATTTCTGTTCAAAGTTTTGTCCCACCATTGAATTGATGGAGTAACCTAAGAGTGGGGAATGTAGTTTAGGGATTTCTTGCCTAAAATGAGCACTTTGGTAGACTCTCCTTTAGGAAGCAGCTCTTTGGCTGTCTTTCCAGGAATACTTAGGAAGCACCACAACATTGTCTCCATCTTTCTAGTAAACAGGAGTACTAGCAAATTTCTTTTATGCTGTCAACTGAATGGAATTAACTACTCTGAGTTGAAGGTCCTGTCAGTAGTTGCTGAGTAGAGGATAGGATACCTTGGTTTCTTATTTGGACCAAAAATCAATACCATGTTAGTTGCCACAGGCTGCTTTCACCCCTCAGCACATCCAGGTCCAACACCCCTAACTTGATGGTAAGGCCTTGTTTGTGTCATCAGGGGTGGTGGGAGACAGCTTCTCTGTGGGTCTATTTCTGGTGTATGCACTGATATCTGTATTCTAGGCAACATGGTCCTAGACATGGTCAATGGAAAGGGAAATCCTCTTGATATTTTTTCTTGGCCAGCTCTGGTGCCAGCTTTGCAACTCAGCCTAGCTCTGTTTGTAAACTATCATAGAGTCCAGAGAGTGGGAGAAGAGAATGTCCCGTATGAGTGTCCTAGAAAGTGATGGGCATGAATGAAGCTGGCTTTGGTTTCTGCCTTGAAGCTGGCTGCAATGTGTCCTGAGCAGCAGACCTCCCAAGATGGTGATAGCAACAGCAAGAAGGAAGAGAGGGAGTGGCAGTAGCAGCATTGGCAGGCAGAGCCAAAGCAAACATTTGCACTAGCCCTGGTAACCATCCTGAGGTGAGAGTTAAACCCAGATCTCCTGACCTCAGGTTCAATACACTTTCCACTATCTAGATGTTCTCAAAGTGTTGTGTGCTTACCCCTGGGGATTCTTGAGACTTTTTCAATGGGCCCGCAAAGTCAAAACTATGCTCATAATAATACCAAGATGTTATTTGCCTATTAAAATACTCTTCTCCAACTACTTATCTGTGTGAGGTTGGATTTGCTTCACATACTGAACCACAACAACATATCACAGCAAGTTGAATGCAATAGTCAATAGGAGAATCTAGCTATCTGCTATTAAGCCAGACATCAAAGAGATTTGCAAAAATATATAAAAGAATGCTACTCCTCACTAATTTTTTTGCCTTAGAAAATATAGATGTTTTTCATAAAACATCATTTGTGCTAACACATAATGAGCTTACTGTTGTGATTAATGAATTAAAATGTTTTAAAAACTGATCTGTTTTAATTTCTAATGTGGTAAATATCAATAGATGTAACTCAAACAAACAAAAGCTCTTTGGGCCATCTCCTTAGTAATTTTTAGGAATGTAAAGGGATCCTGAGACCAAAAAGTTTGAGAACCACTTCTCTACACATAGCTGCCCTTCTAATAATGGCTGACATTTATAGTCTTCTTTACAATTTATACAACATTTTCTATACATGATTTACTTGATAATCATCTTCTCCTGCTGATTCCAGTTTTCTCGTCTGGAGCTAAGTAGAAAAATTCTAATCTGTTTCCTACCTTCTAACCTTCAAACACTTGAAGTCAGCTCTCATGATTCTAGGCTAAACACTTTAGTTTCTAAAGCAGATTCTCACATAATACTATCTTCCCATATTCTCAATCTGGTTGCCTTCCTCTGGACATGCTCCAATTTTCAATGTCCCTCCAAAAATGTGGCACCTTGAACTGAACCCAACACCCCAGATAGAGTCTTCTCAGAGCAGAGAACAGTGAGATTGGTATGTATGGGTAAGCAATACCATACTTATGGAAGAGTGACTTGTGTTAAGAGGGGCCAGAACATTTTATCTTCAAAGGATGAGTGTGTATTCATTGGTGAGAGGGTCGCAAATCATTCCCCATCCCCGTGCCTGGTCTCTGGCCCTGTATGCAGGATTATGTGATCCTGATCATGCCCTATCTGCTTTGCCTGAGTCAAAGAGTTGTTGGTAATGGGGAAGCAAAGATTGCTTCCACAGCTCTTTCCTGAGAAACCAAGTGACTTTGGGCTTGAGAGAATGAACTATTAGAGTGAAATCCAGGCATTCAGGAAACAGGTTGTTGTTGTTGTTTGTCTTTCATTCTCAAAGAGGACCATGACATCAAGGAGGTGATGCCATGACATGCAAGTGAATTGGATTTAAGTGAGGGAGGGCTGTGCAAGATCACCAGCCTCACTATCTCCTCCAGAGTCACCTGAGTCCAGTGGCAAGATATAGATCAGGAAGACTGGAGATGGCCCTGGATGCAGTGGGAGACCTTGGCCTTTTAAAGCTAAGGTCTTTAACAGGTCTCAGTTCAACTGAGGCAACGCCCATTCAGTGATTAAGGTTAGGTAAGAAATGAAGTAGAGAATGGCCTCTTCATCTAGTCAAATCAATCTAGGAGGGAAAGACTCTCAGGGTTTCTGGACAAAACAGAAACAATTGCTATTTTAATTCACTCTGAGCCAACCAGGGCCCAAACAATGACCAAGTAGGGTTTGGCCTGGGACCTATTGTTGGTTAAGGAGAGCCAGAGTGATTTGAGTTTAAGGTGGGGTCCTCAAAGGAAAAAAAGGAAGAGAAAAAAAGATTTCAGGATGAAAATTTACATGGCTTTGGGCAAAGCACTCTCAGGTAAGGGTATGATACCTTCTGTGGACAGAGGGGAAAGAAAGACAGACAGAAGGAGAGGGAGAGAGAGAGAGAGAAAGAGAGAGAGAGAGAGAGAGAGAGAGAGAGAGAGAGAGAGAGAGAGAAAGAGAGGAAGAAAGAAAGAAAGAAAGAAAGAGAAAGAGAGAGAGAAAGAGAAAGAGAGGAAGAAAGAAAGAAAGAAAGAAAGAAAGAAAGAAAGAAAGAAAGAAAGAAAGAAAGAAAGAAAGGAAGAAAGAAAGAAAGAAAGAAAGAAAGAAAGAAAGAAAGAAAGAAAGAAAGAAAGAAAGAAAGAAAGGAAGGAAGGAAGGAAGGAAGGAAGAGATGCGTTGCCCAACTGACAGTTCCAGTCAGGTTCCTAGTGGGGCAACTCTTATTTTCAGGAAACAGAGAAGACAAGGCAAAGCAACAAAGCACTTACTGTGTGCAAATACAAACAAAAAGAAAAATAGGAATGGTTTTAGATGCAGCAGAACCTGGACCAGTTTTAGTCTGCGCTTTAGGTAGTAAGAGCTGGAAAGGAACTTAGAACACAGAACAAAGAATGCCAGAGCTGCAGTCTCAATTGACTGGGTATGGAGGTTCATTCAGGGAACAAACCACTGGTGGGGAGGGGATGGAGCAAAGATTATTGTAGGAATTTTAATATTTTCATACCCTAGATTAGCATTTGGGAAGCAATAGTTTGCACAGGGGATACACACTGCAAAAAAAATACGCATCGGGAGTGAAAAGGAGGGAGTGGGGGGGAAGCGGAAATGCGGCTAAGGGCAACAACACAGGCCTTGACTGCCACCTGGTGTCTGTCTAAGATTGTGCACAGCGCGCTGCTCATAAAGCATGTAATAAATACTTGTTGACTGAGTTACTCCACATCTTTGACTGGATTTTGATCTATGTGACAGCAGTTATCCTCTACGATAAAAGGAAGCCGTATGAACCAAACCAAGCCAAACCACACACAAATGTCACATACAGATGATGAAAATGAGTCCCAAAGAAGTGAAGGAATTTGCCCAAGGTTACATACAACAGGTAGTAAGTGACAAGGCTAGGAGCTGTCCAAAAGTGATGGGGAACTCACTATCTCGAGGAATAGCCTTGAGTCACTATCCCAAATAATAGGCTTAAGGTAATGAGTTCCCCATCAATGCAGGTCTTTAAGCCGAAGTTGGATGACCACTTGGGGATATTGTAGAAAGGATTGATGCTCAAATAGGACCTGTACCTTATGACCTCTTAAAATCTCTTCCAAGTTTGACTTTCTGTGATCTAATTAAATTTTGTTTCAACAAATACGTATTAATCTCTTTCAAAATGTATTAAAAACTTCTTTTTTAGTTTCTCTAGAAATATTAAGAAATAACATTTCTCCAGCCTAAAATCCTCCCTGGACCTTTCCTTTATGAAAGTGGGTAGAACTAAAGTTATGGTCTTTCTTAGGATATGGATTAAAAGTGATAACCAAAATTAACTCATATCTAGATTCTTCTGTCCAAGTTAAAGGGAAGTGCCCTTTCCATTGAGAAGGAGGCACCCTCTCAGCTTCTAATTCACTTTAGATTCTCAAATAGAGATCTCTGAGAGGAGCCCAGATGTACATGTGTATACATGTGTGTGTACACACACACCACACACACACACACACACATACACACACACATCTTGAAAGAAATGAAAAAAAGATATATTAAAATACAGTTTGGATTACTATTCCAATATTGGTTGAGCAATTAAGTCTTTAAGGTTTCCTCGGGCATATATATATGTATATATATATTTCCTCAAGGAAAGTGCTTCCCAGATATATATATATTTTTTTTTCCTCAAGGAAAGTGCTTCCCAGATATATATATATATATATATATATATATATATATATATATATATATATATATATATATATATATATATATATATCCCAGAGAAGCCTTAAAGTCTTAATTGCTCAACCAATATTGGAATAGTAATCTAAATTGTATTTTAATATATCTTTTTTCATTTCTTTCAAGATTTTTACAAATGCTACCTAAAATTTTCTTGGGGCAATGATTAAGAGTCATCTCATGCTCAGCCATTTTGGACGCCATCCTCTCTCCAAGCTAGGAATGATTTTAGACATAAATCAATATTAAATTGTTTCTGACAGTCTTGAGCCTAAAATTCAGAGTACAATATTAATATTGTATTTCTCCCCTCTGAAAGTCCCCACTAAGTGCAAAGTACTGTGCTAGATATGGAACACATGAAGACAAAATGCAAAAAGTCCCTTTTTTTTTGAGCTGACATTCTCTTGTGGGGAGGATGTTCTTTTGAACACAGAGGACATAGTGAAGGATGCACAAGTCAGATCAGCATAGTCTAAGAATGTTTTAGGAGGTGGAGAGCACTGACATCTGCAGGGATCTGGGAAGGCTATGCAGAGGAAGTGGCATCAGAGCTGTGGCTTATAGGAAGATAAGGTTTCTGATTGGTGGAGATAAGGAAAACACAAATTCCAGACGTGAGATGTGATTGGTATGAGTGCACAGAGCTAAGAGACTGCATGCTGTCTTTGGGAACAGCGAACAGGCCATTTTGTCTGAAACATAAACCTGTGCTGGGGAAGTAATAAGGATAGATCCAGACTATGAATGACTTTAAATGCCAGGTCAGGGAGTTTGTATTTTTTCCTAGAGGAAATACTGAAACACTTAAGTTTATTTTTTGTCTATTTGTTTTCTAGTAGCGAAGTGATCTAATTAGACCCAGGGCTTAGGGAAAGCATTTTTGGCAGCTGTGTGGAGGATTGATTCTAGAGGGAGTGATGGATTCTGTGCCTTATCTTTATTTGGCACCTGACTTGTCTCCTTCACTTACTGAGAAAGAGCTAGGAAACTCACAGTCTCAAACACAAGGATCCCTGGATTATCAGATGATTACAGCACTCTCCCCAACACTCAAGGTCTCCTCCCTAAATGCCACCATGAGGTGCTTATGTCTCTCATATTATTGATCCAATCAGAAAAATCTCAGATTGGAATGAAAGGAAACAAGCATTTATTAATCCCCTATTATGTGCATTTTACAAATATTATTTCGGTCAATCGTCACAACAACCCTGAGAATTAAAAGCTATCATTATGTTTATAGTGGGTCTTTTTGTAGTAGCAAAAAATTGGAAATCAAGGGGATGCCCATCAATTGGGCAATGGCTGAACAAGTTGTGGTATATGAATGCAATGGAATACTATGGTGCTATAAGAAATGAGGAAGATACAGACTTCATAATAACCTGGAAAAACCTACACGATATAATGCTAAGCAAGGGGAGCAGAACCAGGAAAACGTTATACACAACCACAGATATATGGATTCTGTGATGACTAACCCTGATAGACTTCGCTCTTCTCAGCAATTCAAGGTTCAAAGACAACTCCAAAGGACTCATGATGGAGAGAGCTATCTACATCCAGAGAAAGAAATACGGAATCTGAACGTAGATTGAGGCACACTGTATGCTCGCCTTTTTTCCCCTTTTGTTTTTTTTTTCTTTTCCTCTTTTTTTTTGGTTTTGTTTCTTCTTTCTCATGATTCATTCCATTGGTCATAATTCTTCTTTACAACTTGACTATTGTGTAAATAAGTTCCATGAAAAGTTATATGTAGAAGACATATTGGATTCCGTGCCATTTTGGGGAGGGGGGGAAAGAAAATCTGGAACTCAAAATCATGTGGAACTGAGTGTCGTAAACTAAAAGTAAATCTTAATTTTAAAAAAAGCTGTCATCATCCTCTGTCAGAAGCTGTTATTGTCCAATTTTGTAATTGAAGAAATTGATGCAGGTAGAGGCTAAGTGACTTGCCCAGGGTCACAGACCTAGTGCCTAAGGCTGAATTTGAAATCAGGACTTCCAGATTCTAGACCCCACGCTCTATCCACTGTGTCACATAGCTAGCTGCCGCTAATGGAATGGAACTGAGATAGCAGCTAAATCCAATTTCCCTGCCCCACATCCCATGTCACCAGTACAATGCATACCTAATTAGTGAGCTTAGTCAAAAATTTATTTCCCTACCAATGTGTGAACAGATATGAAGGCTCAAGCTCCATATAAGGAGGAAAATTCCAGGAACACAGTTTGACCAGTAATTCCAACTGGGCACAGTTTAACCCAGAAGTCTGGCTTCTACAGTTCTACCCTTAGACTTTGGCATGGGACCACAGAGGTGGAAGGGACCTCAGAGGCCATGGAATCCATCCTGTCCCTGAACAAGACTCACTTCTTGTGGTGACCCAGGCCCTACAGTAAACATTTCAGGGTTGGAGAGCCGACTACCTGCTAAGGCAGTCCATTCCATTTTTGGAAAGCTGTCATTGTCAAGAAATTTTTCCTTATATGGAGGTGAAAACTGCCACTTCTATCCATTACTCAATTTTGTCCTCAAGAGCCAAGCATTTTCCACATGACCACCCTGAAAATATTTAAAGAGAACAATTCTTCACACCCCTCCTATCTTTTAATTGCTGGGTTCAACATCCCTATTCCTTTTTAAATTTTTTTAACATCCTCTGTTGGATCTCCAAGCTGGAATAGCCCTCAGATGGCATCATATCGATTACCTTCCCAGTTCATGAGTCCCTTCTACAGTCTTCTCCCCACCTAAGAGAAAACACCCAGCCTCTTTTATACCCATCACCAGAATGACAGAGGCAATGGCATAGGACCAAAAGAATGCTTAGAGTTGGGAGATACATGGGCTTGAATCTTGATGCTAGCACTTGCTATGTGACCATACCAAGTTGCTTCCTTTTTGAGTCTCACTTTGCTCTTCTGTAAAATGGAGATAAGGAGGCAGCTAGGTGGTGGCTCAGTGGATAGAGTGCTGGCCTTGCAGTCAGGAAGACACGAGTCAATTCTGGCTTCAGACACTTACTAGCTGTGTGACCCTGGGCAAGTCACTTAACCTCTGTTTGCCTTAATTCACTGGAGAAGGAAATGGCAAACCACTCCAGTGTTTTTATTAAGAAAACCCAATGGACAGTATGGTCCATGGGGTCACAGAGAGTCAGACACAACTGAACAACTGAACAACAACAACAACAAAATGGAAATACTTGTACTACTACTTTTTTCATAGAGTTGTTGTGAGGATAGTACTTTGCAAATCTTAAACTGTAATAGAAATGGAAGCTATCGCTATTCTATACCCTTTGCCTTTAACAGGGGTTCTTGGGCCCTTTGGCAATCTGGTGAAGCCGATCTTGGTGAACTCTTCTCAGAATCATGTCGCTAAATGAATAAAATGCTTCGGTTACAAAGGAAACCAAAGAATAGTAAAAAAAAATCAAGGTGTCACTTTTCCCCATCCAAGTTCAGAGACCCCTCAAAATCTATCCACGGATATCTGTGGACCCCAGATTAAGAAAAGTTCATCTATAGCATGACAGGACTATACTACAAATGAAAGTAAAACTAGACAGCACAAGTGAAGGCCAGAGGGTGACAGAGAAGGACTCTGGGAGTCTGCTGATTTTTCCTAGGTAGTTCCATAGTGCAATAGCAGAAACATGGACTGACTTACTTACCTACCTAACTAGCCCCAGCTGCATTCAGCTGCTTCTTTGCTTTCCAGTTACCTCTCTAAGACCTAAGGATCTTCCTGAGAGTCACAGTTCTCAAAATGTCACCTCACAACTTATCAGATGTTTCTTTTTTAAAAATTTTTATTCTGATGTTTTTGTCTCAAATATAAAAAGTCAGAATTCTTACACCAATCTTCAAAAGAAATCCCTGCAGAACAATTAAAAATGTTCACAGCTTTTTATTTCCTTAGTTTGCTTTCTTATACTACGTTTTGTTGACAGAACAGACTTTTCTTCAAAAATTCCACACTGTTAGGCCAACCCTAGTCCTGGTTCATCTAGATGGCCCCAAGATGACTACCTGAGAGGTCTCAGCACTCCAAGTTCTTAAGTGTTAACAAGTATGGCACTTACCCAGATGGGAAACTTCAATTGTGGCTTACAAAAGGGGCAGAAAACAGCTTTCTCCTAATGTCGATAAGTCAAAATTACTAATGGTCTTGTTCTTTTAGTTCCCTTTGTTTCTAATCATGAGTAGGCATCCTGCCACTCCAAACATCAGATGTTTCATGTGGATTATGTGACAGTGACCCCTCTCAGACTACTTGTCTTCAATGCAACGGAAGGTACCCTACTACACACGATGTGGGTGTGAGGGGGCAAACAGTATATAGGCAAGAAATTATTGAGATGTCAGATCATTGCCAAGTTCCCTTCTCTTTATGTTGGGCTGCTCTTTGTTGGGTCTCTGAACTGTCCCCAAATGCTCACCCACCTTCAGTTCAGGTCTGTGATCTTGTCCAAGCTTTCTTTCCTAGATTACTCAAAAGGTTTTTCTCCTCTGTATTCCTGCCTCTTAGTTCCCAGCTGAGTGCAGTGGAAAGAACTCAGAACTGGGCACTGAGAGACCTGGATTCTGCTCTTGATTTTGTGGCTAATTTTCTGTGGACTTGGAAAAACTTCCCTTCTCTTGGACTCAGTTTACTCATCTATAAAATGAGGATGGGGGGTGGTAAATTAGACTAGATAACCTCTAACATCCCTCCCATTCTGATATTCTCTGTTCTATGTTCTAAGAACCCTCCCAACTCTGATATCCTATGTTCTAAAGGCCCTCCAGTTACTAATATTCTGTGTTTTAAGGCTCTCTTCTGGCTGTGAAATTCTGTGTTTCTCTTATTGTTTCTTTACATTGAACTGCAATCTGTCTCCCTGCAATGATTCCTATTGCTCCTAGTTCTGGGGAGTCATTTAAGCTAAAAGCCCAGGGTTTAGCAAAGGACCCTCTGGCTCATTCAGTTTAAAAGAAAGTGTGGATGTCAGCCTCAGGGAAACATTCAACAAAAGCTCCTTTCCCCCCATATCACCCTCATCACTTTCCCTCTCTAGGATGGCTTTCTTCCCTATGCTCCAACCCAGTGCCCCAGCACTTAGACAGATTCTGATCTGAAAAGAGCCCACTCACACAGGTGTGACCGACATGATCTGAGCTGAACCTGCCACATTTAGCTTTGGCTCCCTAACCCCTCCCCCCACTTCCTTATTTAATGTTAATTTTAGTGTTTCTGTTGTCTTTCATTTTTGCATCACCTTCTTTTCCAAATATGTCCTTTCTCCTCTGCAGCCTATCAAGCTGTCCATTATAACAAAAAATATTTAAGAGAAAAGAAAAAATAAACAATTCAGCAAAAACCAAACAACACGTCGACCTCTGCAAAGAAGGGAAGGAGGCACATTTTCTCATTTCTTCTCTAAAGCCAGCCTTGGTTGTTATAATCACACAGCACTCAGAGTTTCATTTTTTTCTTGTTTTTATTCTTTCCATTCACATCATTGTGGTCCATACATATTGCTTTTGGGGGGGGGGGATTCTTTTTCCTTCACTTTGTATCAGTTCATATAAGTCTTTCCATGTTTCTCTAAATTCTTCATATTTATCATTTCCCACATCAAAGTCTGTTGCATTCACACATGGCAATTTGTTTAGGTATTCCCAGACATGCGCATCTCCCTCCTCCCTTTCCCCCCCACCGGCCCGATTCTTTGTTGCCACATAAAGCGTTGCCATGAATATTTTGGTGCATATGGACTCAGGAAGACCTGAGTTTCAATCTAGCCTCAGACACTTACTATCTGTGACCCTAGGTAAATCATTTAACTTGTCTACCTCAGTTTCCTCTTCTATTAAACAGGAATAATAATAGCATCTACCTCCCAGAGCTGTTGGGGGGGGAGGGAATAAAATGAGATAATATGTGTAGAGTGCTTTAAAAACCTTAAACATCTATATAAATGCTAATTATTATTATTCTTTTCTGCCCTTGGCAATACCTGGAAGAAAGATCTTTGGATCAAACAGTATGGACATTTTAATTACTTTCTTAGCATAATTCAAATTACTTTCCAGAATGGCTGGACCACAGTTCCATCAACAATGCATTAATGTGTCTGTCTTTTTGTAGTCCCTTCCACACTGACTATTCCCCACTTTTATCATCTTTGCCAATTTTCTGGGTATAAGGAGAAGCCTCAGAGTAATTTTGATGTGAATTTTTTTATCATTAGCAATTTAGTATAGTCCTTAATAAATATTTCATATTTTAATACAAAATATTAAATAATAGTTTAATTGAATGGTAGGTTTAATTGATTAAATTTAATTGTTTTAATTAAATAATATTTAATGATGAATATTTCATGTTTCCATTTCCCAAGGAGGGAAACCACACCATTTTCTTGCTAAATGAGCTCAGAAACAACTCATTTCTCTATTCTTTGCAAGCCTAAATTACTTGATGTTCAAATGTTTAGTAAGGAGCTTGAAGCTTGAACGTGGAACTGAATATCTCCAGGGGAGAACAAGAAAGGTGCCAGTTTGAGATGTGCTTGGGGTCTGAGCACTGGGCAGAAGCAAACATGAGACATACAGCTTATGATTGTATGGAAGCCCTCGATATTGAGGGCAAGCCATCTGTCAAAGTAGAAGGCTCAAGAAAGTTTAATTGACACATGAGTCACAAAAACAAGATACAAGGAAGAGTGTGACAGGATAAAACAGAGGTCAAAACAAAGCATTCTAAGAACATTTAAAAAGGAAGGGAACACATTTTGCTGGGAGCACTTGAGGAGATCTTCATGGAGGAGGCAGCATCTGAGCAAGGTCCCACAGGAAGACAAGAATTTCAATAGGTATCAAGTGAGTAAGCCATACTTTCATCCCTTCTTGTGCTTCCATTTCATGGAACTCTGTAAGCAAAAATATCTGTTTGTTTTATACACCCGCCCAGGGATTTTGTGATGTAGTACAATAGCTTTATCTCCTTTGAATTCCTGTTAGTCTTTTGTGTCTTCTGGATTCTTGTATGTGTATGTTATCCCAATTTCTGCGGTATTTTTGCAGCAATAAAGTTTAATCATTTTGAAGGCTTCACTTATTGTTCTTCCCGAACTACTGTCAGTGATTTTTGAGCAATTGTGGAAAAGGGAGAAATGCTATAGGATTGTGGGTGGGCAAATAGTGCCTTCCTTCTGTTGATTGTTTCTAATTTAACCTGTATATTTCTTGTTTAAATGATATCTCTCCAATTAGACTGTGTGTTCCTTGGGAATAAGTACTGGTTTTTGTTTTCCTTTCTTTGTATCCCCAGTACTTAGCACAGTGCCTGGCACATAGCAGGCACTTAAAAATGCTCATTAGCTGACCGAAGGCTGTAGTGAATGTAAATGGCTGTGCTAAGTACTGGGGATACAAAGAAAGGCAAAAAACAGTACTTGTTCACAAGGAACACACAGACTAATTGGAGAGCTTACTACAGCAGAGCTGTGTTTATATCTCATTGATGCACTTAGGTATCTTGTCTCTTGTATGAAGCTATGAGGTCCTAGAGGAGACGAGGCATTATCTCTTCCTCGTCGTGCTCCTTATGGGAAGATCTGCACACAGTAATCACTACTAAATGTTTGCTGATGAATGAATATGTTATACTGTGGTTAGCAAGGAAGTTGTTTGGGACCTCGACTAGTGGCTGTGGCAAAGCTGGGGGTTGCTATGTGGTTCAGCACTGAGGTGGTGGACAGTACTGAGTCATTTCACTTAACAGGTTGGAGGACTAGGACTTAATGTGTAGTTAACTAGAGGAACATTCAAACTACCAACCTAATACCCCTTGATCTTATTTTGTGACTGGCCCATTTCCTTTTCTGAGCATTTATCGCTTAGATGAACTTTTTTTGTGCTGTTTCTTCCATGTGAGTCAATACCTTCCCCTACAGGTTACTTCTGTTAGCTTCCCCCCTTTCAGTGGCCATGACACTGATATTCCTAGCAAAGCTAGAAGTGATAAGAGATATGGGGGACAGGTTTATAGCCACAGGAAGGAGTTGTAAGCCTGGGATTAGTGGCAGCATCAGAAAGCCTGGCTTTTGAAACAATCCTACCTGGGGAGAGGGGTAAATTTTAGGATGTATAGTGAAGTAAAGATAGTCAGAGATATACTTAATATTAACATATTGTGTAGTTGACCAGATCAGTGCATACTGATGGTGGGGAAGAGACATGAGAGGCAACTGTTTAGAAAGAATGAGGATGGAGGGAGTATAGTAGCAAGAACATTTGATCTAGAGAGTCAGAGGATGTGGGTTTGTAATATCAATTAAGTTGGGACTTTTTTATTGTTTTAGAATGAAAAATTAATTGTCTCTTTGATTGAGCCTTACTAGGTGCAAAGCCCCAGGCCCAAACCCCTATCTACTAGGTGCTAAGGTTATGTGGGCACGAAAGCCCTCAGAGATACAAGGGGAGTTGCTAAGACCAGAGCCAATAGTAGGAACCTGAGTTCTGGTCACTCAGATGATGTTTGATGATGGCTAAAGAGTGTATAAAAAGAGAGAACAGAGCTATTTGCTTGAGGTTCTCACTCCTGGAGGCCTGGGATTCTTTTCATGGAACCATCCTCCCATCCACTTAGGCTTAGAATCCCAGTATCATTTGTCATTTGTCCTCCCTCCTTCAATTCACCAGTCAGTTGCCAGGCCCTATGTATTCATCCTATCCAGAAATATGGGGATTTTGGTGAACTATATATTCAATGTAAGTTGACAGCATGACATGACAGAGATGTGATGAAGGTGAAATCAACAGACCCAGGCAACAGATTGAATTTGGGGGGTTGGAAAGAATGAGGAGTCAGGGAGGACAACTGGGTTGCAAGCCTGGGGGACTGGTAGGATGGGACATCCTCAACAGTATTAAGGAATTTTTTCAGGGAATGGTAAAGACGATGAGTTTGGGTTTGGACATGTTGAATACAAGATGTCTATAGGACCTCCAATGTCCAATGGGCAATTGGAGATCTGAGGCAAGCTTCCCTTCTCTGTCATTCAGGTTTCTCACCTATAAAATGAGATGGGAAGGGGTTTGGACTACATCATCTCTAATGGCCCCTCCCAGCTCTAACATTCTATGTTCTATGCTCTAAGAGCTTGCCTACTTCTTAATTCTGTGTTCTTTTTTAAATAATTTTTTTGGAAGGGGGAAGGCAGGGCATTTGGGGTTAAGTGAGTTGCCCAAGGTCATACAGCTAGCAAGTGTGTCATGTGTCTGAGGCCGGATTTGAACTCAGGTCCTCCTGACTCCAGGGCCGGTTGCTCTACTCATTGTGCCCCATTCTGTGTTCTAAAGCCTCTCCAGGCTCTAATATTCTGTGTTCTAAGGTCTGTTCCTAGCTCTGAAATTCTGTGATTCTGTTATTTTTCTTTTTTCCTTAGAGCTAACTGAAGTCTGATTCCTTGCATTGATTCCCAATTTTCCCAGCTCTGGGATATTTTAAAAGCAAAGTTAGCTTAGCTTAGAGAAAGTTTTAGAGGAAGACTGAGTAGGAAGAGATTGACCACAGAATTCCAAGATGGTTGGATATGGCACAGAAGAAAGATCACTTATTCTGGATTCAGAGGGCCTGGATTCAAATCCCCCGTGTTTCTGTGAGAGTGAGAGACAGTTGGGAAATTGCATGTCAGATGGCAAATGAGAGACTACTGTTATCACCTGCCTGATTTAAGTATCTCTGCTTGAGTAAATATTAGCACTGGAAAATAAAGATGTCCTTATTTCGGCATGTCAAGAAGAGCTCAGCTCTCTACCACCCTATCAACCTCTTCCCCTCTAGGAATCAGGGCTTGGCCTGGCTACAGAATAACAATATTGTGCAATGATGAAGCCATACCAATTTCCACCCTCTTCCCAATTAACAAGCATTTAATCTCTCTCTCTCTCTCTCTCTCTCTCTCTCTCTCTCTCTCTCTCTCTCTCTCTCTCTCTCTCCTTAATTCAAAACAAAGAGAGAGGGAGGGAGATAAAGAGAGAGGGAAGGATGGGGTAGAAGGAAGGAAGGAGGGGGAAAGAAGAAAGGAAAGAAAGAAGAAAGGAAGGAAAGAAGGAAGAAAGGAAGGTAAAGAAAGAAGGAAGTAGGGAGGTTGGAAGAAAGGAGGGATGGAAGGAAGGAGGGGGTGGAAAGAAGGAAGAAAGGAAGGAAGGAGGGATAGAAAGAGGGAAGGAAGGAAGAGGGAAAAGAGAAGAAAGGAAAGAAAGATGGAGGAAGGAAGGAAAGAGGGAGAGAGGGAGGGAAGAAAAGAACTAAGAAAGAAAGGAAGGAAGGGAAGAAGAATCCACATAGCTAATATTCTTGTCAAACAAAACAAATTCGCACATTGGTCATGACCCAAAATATCACTCATTCTGTATTTTAAGTCTATCACTTATCTGTCAGGAGCTGGGTAGCAGCTTAATTTTCTGTCCTCTGGAACAATTGTTGGTCATTACATCAATCAGAGTTCTAAAGGGATAGACCTGCTTGTGCCAGTGACACAAGGGAAGCAGTTCCTAGAGCTAGAGAGATGATTGTTAAATTTTCATTGTGAGCATTTCCACCTAAGAAATTGGCAAGCTAGAAATCAGGGCTTGATTTATTGTTTTGTTGATTGACCAGACTTAAAAAAATGATTGAGAAAAGTTAACAATGAAGATAAACTTTAAAGTATGTCATTCTTTTCAGAAAGCTGGTTGTTAAATATTTGCCAGCATACCCCTTTTGCAGCAGTACAGTTAGTGGGAAGCCTAGGTAAAGGGTGAGGTAATGATCTCCTGCTTGTACTAGGTCTTCTCTGGTAGTAGCTGGGAAGCTTTGAATGTTTCCCCTTCTCTGTTCTGTCCACCAACCCCTATAAGATTAGAGCAGTTCTGATCAAAAGCAACCATGGAGATGTAGGATTTCGCAGATCCCATTTAATTTTTTGGTTGCTGGTTCTGAAGCCATCAACCAGAGTTCCCTGGGAAAAAATTGGGTCAGCCCTCCTTGTGAGCAGAGATATCTGATTAGTGCCTTTCTGCCAGTATTTTCTTAGAACTACTTAAGCTTGGATGGGAGCTTTTTCTGCTATGCCAGGCTAGCATCTTCATTCACCAACAGATTGCTCCCTCAGTCATCCCTGTTCAGTCTTGAATCTCCATCCTTTCCCTACTAACCGTTTCCTTCTCTCCTGTCTTCAAACATTCCCAAGGTCTCTCATCTTTAAAAAACTTCAACTAGACCCTTTGTTGTTGTTTTGTCAATTAATTGTGTCTGACTCTTCATGACCCCATTTGGTGTTTTCTTGGCAAAGATACTAGAGTGGTTTGCCATTTCCTTCTCCTGCTCATTTTTTTACAAATGAGGAAACTGAGGCAAACATCATCAAGTATCTTGCCCAAGTCACACAGCTAGTAAGTGTCTGAGGCCAGATTTGAACTGAGGTCTCCTGGCACCAGGGCTGGCCCTCTATTCACTGAACCACCCAGCTGCGCTGACTAGGGACCAAAACTATTGTCCTATATCTCTCCTCTCCTTTTCTGCCAAACTCCTTGAAAAGGCTGTCTGCACTCACCTCCTCCATTTCCTCTCTTCTCACTAATCCCTCAGCTCTTGTAATCTGGCTTCCAAGCTCATCCTTCAGCTTAAAATATTCTCTCTAAAGTTAATGGTGATTTCTTAATTGCCAAATCTGATGGTCTTTTCTCAGTCTGCAGCCTTTTCAACCTATCTGCTGCATATGCCACTGTTGGCTGCCCTCTCCTCTTGGATATTCTCTCCGTTCTGAGTTTTTGTGACACTGCTCTCTCCTGGTTTACCTTCCACTTTTCTGACTAGGCCTTCTCAGTCTCCTTTGCTGGCTGATCATCCATTTCCCTCTCCCTAACTGTGGGTGTTCCCTAATGTTCTGTCCCAGACCTTTTTCTCCCTCTAGATTCTCTTGGTAACCTCATCAGCTCCTATGGGCTTATCATCTTTATACAGTTGACCTATAAACATAAATATGTGTGTGACTCACATCTAGGCACTCTCCAAAAATGGGGGAGGAGTAAAAAAAAAGTACCCAGTTTGAGTACAATATGAATCAGGTATGAGTCAGATAATTTATTCTTACTCCTATACACGCAATAAAAACATAAAAATTCACAACCACACATTGACAGAACAAGTTTCAATAACTCATTGTATAGCTGTTCACACAATGTGCTGAGAGTATGATGCTAAAACTTCATCAGAGCATAAGGAAGTTGGTTAAGACTGATGACTTGGTATTTTACATTCCACCACAGCTCTACACTATCAAGCCCACCTCACTTAATTCGGGATTCACTTGCTCTTTGTTAGGTTTTGATGGCTCAGAGTGAGGGTAAATAGCAATTGCTTCTGTTCTGGCCAGAAACTCTGGGGGTCTTCCCCTCCCTCATTGATTCTTTTATGAAGGCAAACTAGGTCATCTTTTGCCTCGATTCTCACTTACCCTATAATTACTGAATGGGTGTTGCCTCAGACAAACTGAGACCTGGGAAAGGCTTTAGCTTAAAAAGGCCAAGGTTTCCCACCACATTGGGACCATCACCAATTGTCTAGAGACAAAATGCACTACTTGCCACAAGGGCTGTGAGGGTGAGGGTCATTCCCTTTTGTATAGCCTCTGAGCTACCTGCTTCTCTGTCTCCATGACCAATAAAAGGATTCCTCATCATCTTACAGTGTTAGACCTTCAGTGATGAGTTTGGCTCAGACCGTGAGTACCATACTGGATCTGGGCTATCTGAAGTTGCACTGTCTGGATTATCTGAAATTACTCTCTCTGGCTGGGTCAATCATTTTGGAGAGGGCTTGGGCTTGTGCTGGGCTCAGGAAGGCAGTGCAGTGTTTGATTGGTACATCACAGAAAAATTATTCTCCAAGATTGGGCTTCTGGAGCCAGACACCTTGGGAAAGAGTTGGAATGAGTTCGTGATACCCCCTCCCCACCTGCACTCAGATGAGGAGTGCTGGACTGACCCAAAGCCTCCAGGGTCCTCAGATCCCTGCTCTGAGCCTATCCTGACTTGCCTATCAGATTCTTCACAGGACTTGGGGGTCCTTCTTTTCGATTCCTGAATTGGGGGGAAATATAGAGGTTATTCCTTCCATACCTCAGCAGGCTGGTGTATCTCTCATGCCCAATGAATTGCTGAGGGGGATCTGGGATCTTCCATAACCTAACACTCTGCTATCTCCCCACAATTACCTTCCCAAAGCTTTGTCACATGAATGCAAACTAAGCGAATGCTCCCCAAACCACTACTTAAAATAGTTCATTTGTCTAGCTCAAGTATAACAATAGATGGTTTCTGAAGTCCTTTTAAGTTCCCATAATGCAAGAACTTATTTTCCTCTTTCTCTTCTCCTGAGTCTAAGGTACCCTAAGATGTTTACACATTAATACCTCTTCTTCTTGATCCCTTGTGAAGTCCAGTCTTTGCCTTTGGAGTTTAAACCCTGATGACTGTCTTCAGCAAGTTTGCATGCTGGGAGAGTGTAACCTCAGCACGGCTCCCTCTGCTCTGGGGCACTGTTTCTCTCCCCCAGTGGCCCATTTTATCTCCTCAGCACCATTTCCAGGCTCAGTTCTACCTTGTGGTTCCCCCTTCCACTCTCTACAACTTAATCTCTTCTTTCATCTCACTTCACTTTAAATAAGGGGCCCACCTATTCCTTTGAACCTGCTGAGAAGGTGATGCCAGGCAGATGCTTCCACCAAGATAAGCTTCCTTCCTGTTATGAACTTGTTATGCTCCAGAAACAGTACTAAGTATGGTAGGTACAAAGAATAGTGCCCCCCCCCAAAGGAGCTCACATTGTAATAGGGGAGGGGAGGAGGGAGACAACATGCAAACAATCATGTGCATGCAAGATATGGAGTAGATGGAAGGGATTTTCAGAGGGAAGGCAATGGGGCCAGGGAAGAAGAAGACCAGAAAAGGCCTCCTATAGAAGGCAAGATTTAGGTGGACTCTTGAAGAAAGCTTTTGTTCAAAGACAGTCTCTTAATGGGTATGTGACCTAGATATGAAAGATCACATCATGAACAAATTAGAGAAACATGAAAAAATTGCCCATCAGATCTTTGAATAGAAACAAAAGTTCATGACCAAACAAGGAATAGAGAGAATCATAGAAGATAAAATAAGTCGTTTTGATTGCAGAAAATGAAGAAGTTTTTGCACAAACAAATCTAATAAAGCCAAGATTAAAAGCAAAACAACTGGGAAAATCTTTGCAGGAAGTTTCTCTGATAAAGGTATCATTTTTCAGAAACATAAGGAAATGAGTCAAATTTATAAGAAAAAGAGTCATTTGCTAATTTATAATGGCGTAAGGATATGAATAGGCAGATTTCAAGGGAGAAAACTCAGGCTATCTATAGTCATATAAAAATGCCCCAAATTATAATTAATTAGAGAAATACAAATGAAAAGTATTTTGAGATTCCACCTCAAGTACCATCAGAGTGGCAAAGATGACAAAAAAGAAAATAATAAATGTTAGAAGCACTGTGGCAAAGTTGTTGCCTGTAGGTAGATCTAACACAACCTAATCTAACACAATGAATGGACACAACCATTCTGGAAAGCAATTTAGAATTGTGCACAAGAAGTTACCAAACAGTGTAGGCTTCTGACCAGCTCTGTTACTGGGAGGCCAATACCCCAAGAGATCAAAGACATAGCAAAAGGTTCGATTTGTACAAAAACAATCATAGCATCTTTTTTGGTGGTGGCAAAAAAATTGGAAATTTGTGGGATTCTTATCAATTGAGGAATGGCTGAATAAGTTACAGTATAGGAAGGTGATAGAGAATACTATTGTGGTGTAAGAAAAAAGGAAATAGATTATTTTTAAAAATGGAAAAGCTTATATGAATTGATACACAGTAAAGTGAGCAGAACCAGAAGAATAATTCACATTATGATACAATATTATGTAAATGAACAGTTTTGAGGACTTTTATCAACTGATGAAGAATAAAATCAGCAGAACCAGGAGAACAATTTAGATGATAGCAATACTGTAAAGCTGTAAGAACTATGATTTATACGATGACCATTCATAATTCCAGAAGACTGATATTGAAGCATGGTATTCATTACAAAGGGGTGATGGATTGAGGGTACAAAATGAGATATGCATGTACATGTGTATGTATGTGGGTGTGTATATAAATATAGATTATATGTACATATGTGTGTGTACGTATACATATATATTTGCACCCAGCCATTGAGGGAATTTGTTTTGTTTCACTATGCCTAATTGTTACAGGAAATTTGTTTTTCTTTTCTTTTTTCCCAGTAGGATGGGGAAGAAGAGAAAATAATTTTAAAAATGGAGAGGTGACCGATGCTTCATTGTTCAGTTGTGTTTGACTCTTCGTGTCCCCATGGACCATACCACCTCTGAGGTTTTCTTGGCAAAGATACTGGAATGGTTTGCCATTTCCTTCTCCAGTGTATTAAGGCAAAGAGAGGTCATGACTTGCCCAGGGTCGCACAGCTGGCAAGTGTCTAAGGCTAGATTTGAACTCAGGTCTATCCTTACTCCAGGCCCAGTGATCTATCCACTGCACCACCTAGCTACCTCTAGGTGAATGCTAAAGATGTTTGAAGTTGGATGCACTTTCAGATGAAGTCAGACATCTCACAAAGTAGGAATAATTTATAAGTGTTTGAAATATAAAAACAAAATGCATCAGGAAAACTTTTAAAAGGGTGGGGGGAGGCCAGGGAAGCAAGTAGGATGGAGGTGAGGAGGGAGAACATTCCAGGAATGGGATCAGCATGGAATATGCAAATGAGATGTCATGTGTGAGGACAGCCAGGAGGCCAGTGTCCCTCTAACATAGAGGTAGAAGGGGGTGAAGAGTAAGAAGATGGGAAATCTAGGAAGAAGCCAGCCTCTGAAAAGCTTTAAAAGCCAAACATGATTTTATATGTGACTCTGGAGGCAATAGGGAGCCATTGGTATTTATTGAGATTATGAGTGACATGGTCATACCTAGGCTTGGAGAAGATTGCTTTGGCAGCTGAATAGAGAATGGACTGGAGTAGGGCGAGACTCAAGGCAGGGAGACTAACCAGGAGATTATGGCAATAATCCAGGCAGGAGCTGATTAGAGCCTGTGCCAAGGTGGTAGTTGTATGAATGGAGAGAAGGGAATGTATATAAAAGATATTGTGAAGATCAAGACAAAAGGCTGGGTGACAGTTTGGATATGTGGGGTGAGTGTGAGCATGAATGAGTGTGGAGGATCACATCAAGGTTAAGATTCTGGGTGCCCATGAGCATGGTGCTGCCCTTAACAGTCATTTGGGAGAGGGGAAAGTTTGTAGGGAAAGAAAAAAAGAGTTCTTTGAGGTGCCTATATTTGGTTGGAGATGTCTAATAGATAGTTGGTGATGTGAGTGAGACTGGAACTCAGAGAAGAGATTGGGACTGGCTAAATAGAGCTGAGAATCACCTGCATGGAGATGATAACTGGATCCATGGTAGCTGATGAGGTCACCAAGCAAGACAATATAGAGTTAGAGATTCTTCACTTCTGGTATTCATAAGGCAGCTATGTTGTACCTAAGCAGGGAGGTAGGTGGCGCCACAGTGCACAGAGTGCCCCTCCAAAAGGCAGGGAAACTCATCTTCCTGAGTTCAAATCTAGCTACACGACCCTGGGCAAGTTACTTAAACCTATTTGCCTCAGTTTCCTCATCTGTAAAATGACCCAGAGAAGGAAATGGTAAATCACTCCAAGAAAATTCTAAATGGGGTCATAAAGGGTTACTTACAATTGAACAGTAAATGCTGTTAGAGGTTTTCTTCTTGGTTTTGAAGCTCATCTTGGTGAAGTTTGTTGTTAATTGTGTGTGTGTGTGTGTGTGTGTGTGTGTGTGTGTGTGTGTGTGTGGTGGTAAAAGTGCTGTTTCTTTGTGTTTCTAATGTTTTTTCTCAGTTGTTTTTTCGTTAGGAGTACGCTCTTTGCCTTACTGTTTCCTTCCTCTTCTATCTCCATAGTCATCTGAATTCAGTGGTAAAAAGGTTAAATGCTGCTAGCAGCCCACACATTTGTGTCAGACAGGTCACATTTACAGCCCAGCAGATACGAATGGTTTTTTTGTGCTATCTGTATACTCTGTTGTTGTGTGTCCTTTGTTCTTGAAGAAGATCATGACATCAGGATGGTGGTGCCATGACTTGCAGGTGAGTTGGATTTAAGTGAGGGAAGTCTGGACCAAGTCACCAGCCTCACTCTGTCCTCTGGAGCCATCTGGGTCCAGTGGCAAGCCCTAAGGGCTCAGAGTGAGTGTAAATAGCAATCTGTATACTTTATGGCATAGTCAACAGGATGGGGACAGCATTTGTAATTTCATTAGCATAGGGAATGCCTAGCTAAGGAAGCCATCTACCATTTCCACCAATGCATCAGTACATTCTCTGCCACTTAATTGTCTCAGAAAATTGCCTAAGGCACTAAGAGATTAAATGACTTGCTCGGAGTCCCACAGACAGTATGTGTCAGAGACAGGACTTGAGAGGTCCAGACTCCTGGTTCCTAGGCAATCCACAGCACCTCATGGCCATTCACTCGATACAACGAGAAAGTAATTACATGCCTACTGTGTGAAGTGGTGCTGGGAACTCAGCAATGAAAATATGGCCTAGCTTCATGGAAGTTAGAGCTGGAAAAGTCCTCAGAGGCTATCTACTCCAACCCAATTATTTTACAGGTGGAGAAACTGAGGAGCCATGACTTCAGACCAAATTCAGTGCTCTTTCTACTATATTGCACTACCTCTTGGTTGGTCCACTCAGGAGGCTTATAGTCTAAGGGGGATGCATGGGGATAAGACAGACACAACACAAATAAGTATGATGCAAGATAGGATGTAATAAAGACAAAGCCAGGGTTCCATTTACAGGACTCTAAGAAAATATGAGGAGGTGTTGCCATAGAGATGTCACCAAGCATCCTTCACCTCCTGGAGTATTGGAATTAGGACTGCTGGAAGAGTTTCACAGAGGACTCTGATAGAAAGACACCACCCAGAGAGAGGAGAGCAATGAAGCAGGATCACGATTTCTGTGGCATCCTCCACATATGGAAATACCAGGCACCCAGGTGTTTTACTTCTCCATTCCCAGATCATTAAAAACCTGCTATCCTCAGCAATTTGCCTGGGGTGCTTTTGAACTCCCTGTCCACATCCCTAGTACCGAATCATTCTCTGGAGTCCCAGGGAGGCCCATTTATTGTCCTTTTTAGACACCTTTCCCAGGGCTTTTTACTAAAGAATCTCAAAAAAAGTCCATGTGGCACAAATTTTATACAATGTCAAACTTACAGAAGGCAATTACAATTGCCCTCAAATACAGTTATGCAGATTCAACAAAGAATTTTAATTTTGGTTTTTGGGGGTTTTTTGTGAGGCTATTGAGAGTAAGTGACTTGCCCAGGATCACACAGCTAGACAAAGAATTTTTTTAAAAGCTTGTAAGAGATTACTTTTTTGCTTAGTACTCATCAAGGGTCAGTCTTGGGGCTTGCAAAGACATTCCTCAAAAGAAAACCAAGCTTCCTATCTCAGAAGGAAAGCCTGGTTCCTGTAGAACTTCTCAGACCAGGTGGGGCTCTCCCCAGGGGGATTAGGGATAGGGAGTGGGGTGGGTGGAAGTCCACTAGAAGCTACCTGCCAACCTTTCAGGTGAGAAACAAAACAGCTTTTATTTGTGAAATTCTCCTAGGTCCCAGCAATAGCATAGGCCATGCAAAATTTCCCTCAGGATCCTTGAAACGCATAGAGAATCCAACTGGAAGTTTAGACAAAGCATATCTGAGTATCCCATCACACACAAGACACACAAAAAGGCCATGAATCTCTCAAAAGATGCAGGGCAGACAAAATTTCACTGTGATGCCTAGGGACTTCTAACAGGAGATCTGATAGGATAGGCAGACTGAGTTCCAAAAGAAAGAAATTAGGATCAGGTAAGCCTCAAACATGTATGAGGCTTCCCAAAGGGATACACATTTGGAATTGATTGCTTGGCACTTCTAGGACAGAATTAAACATGTAGGCTATAATGATCAACCTATGAGGCAAGCAATCTAGGTGTGCTTAAAGGCAAAAAAGAAAAAAAAGAATATTTGTGAGCTATAATAGTATGGTCTAGGTCAGCTTCTGGACACCAGCATTTTAGTGATGCAAAATCCATTTGACTCACAAAAGCTGCAATGAATGGCTAAGTAGTTGAATGATCTTGAACAAAACAGTGCAGTAACACAACATATGCCAATATATAAGTTTTCAAATAAGCACAAGTTACCTCAAAGACATTCAAATGGAACACACTGGAAAATGGACTTCCATCACAGCCTAAAATAAAAAAAGAACAGAAACGGTCGTTTTCCTCCTGTGGATTCCTGCAAAATTAGGATGCCTGTGGTTGGTTTGGTTTTTTTTTTTCAAAGACTTGGAATATTTGGGTGGGTCCTGTGTGTAATAGGACACCTAGAAATGTGTTGTTTGGTCCTGCAGTTGGATTCTCTGTGAATTCCAATAACCAGTGAATTGATACAGAACCTGGAGAATGGAACCATGTCAGTATCAACATTCTGGCTATGAACTAAACCAGAAGACATAAAAAGGTACAGCTAAATGAAAGCATAGCTCACAGGTCTTGGAGGAGCAAACAAAAGAGTTGGTAGAGTTTGTTTCATTGTGTGCCAAAATGCATTAAGAAGCACCATCTTGTGGGATCCTTGGTGCTGACCTTGCTTGGCTGACGATTAGCAGAAGCAAAACAAAAATGAAACAAACAAACCACCTTGAAGATAATTGTAACTTGTGGATCAGTATCTGTGGCAGAGAATGAGAAGATAGGGGAATTTGCAGAACTATTACTCTTGAATGGTAGGTTCCAGACATGGCACATTGTTACCATCGCAAAAAAAAAAATAAAGTCTCGATACCCTCCCCCACTTTGTCACCACCATTGCACCTAGTTCTACTAAGCAAGGGTCCCAACCCTAGGCCCAGATCTCCTGGGTCCACTTCCCTGTGTCTCAGATGCTTCCCTGGCTGGATTCTTCTCAACATCAATTTTTCTGGAGGGCAGAGGCAGTTTGGAGGGCAGCCACTGGATGGCTTTGGCAGTGAGAAAATGTGGACAGTAGGGGGCACAAGCCCATATTGGCTAGTCCAGTAGACTCCAAACAAGGACTCAGAGTCATAGATTCCTTGTGAAGGGAATCACAGAACAGAGGTAGAAGGAACCTTAGGAATGCAGAATGTTAGAAAAAGAGGAGATTTTAGAACCTAGAATGTCAGAATTCAGAGGCCTCTTAGAACATAGATCACCGATCGTCCCAGTTTGAGGAGACCATTTTGTCTGAATTCCTCATTTTACATAGGAGGAAAGTGGGCTAGAAAGAGAAGAGCCTTGTCTGAGGGCACACAGATTCAATGGAAGAGCTGAGCTACCCCCGATCCCCCCACACCTGTTCTGCTACTTTGGGAGCCTCATCCTACTCTGTTCCTCAACTATTCCCATCCTGGAACTCAAAGAATCCCCTGCCCTGCTCTGCACATCTGGTTTTGCTGGAAATGAAATAGCTCTGAGCCCCTGCATCCCCACCCTTGGCTATACTTGAAAGTCACTTCCTCTAGGCTCTAGACTGCCCTTTCCTCCCTGAACCCCTTCCTCCTGGCATTGGCCCTTCTTGCACTGACCCCCCCATTTCCTATCACAGCCTCACCCCAATAAAATCCCAACCAAGGACTGAAGCTGCTAGGGAGCTTGGCTGGGGCACAATCAAGTGAGAAGGACTCCACCCCCATTAACCTTTCTTTGTCCTACTCTGACAGGACTGTAGCAGAGGAGGGTTTAGAGCTGACTTGGAGCAGTAGCCAGGAGCAAAGTGAGCTGTCTTAGACTGGGAATCTGGGCACCTGGGTTCTGGGAACTCACAGCTATCTCCACACATCATCCAGTGGCTTCTTTTTGTCACCCAAAGAACCACCAATCCTCCCTCACTACTTCAGAAAGGGAAACTGAGGCTCAGAGAAAGGAGGGAAGGTTCAGGTTTGTCTAGAGAGCCAGAGCTAGGAATAATAATCAGTCCCATTTCTATAGCTGGTCAAAGGTCACAACATGCTTTCTTAACAACAGTCCGGGGAGGTAGGCAGTAGTGAGTCCACTACAAATGTGTCATCTAATATCAACTGGACACTTATGGCTATTGAACAATTCTTTTCTTTTTTCCTGGTTTTACTCTGTATACTCCACAATAACTATTCCTGATTTTCCCTTCTCTTCTTAAACCCCCTCAGCTGAGGGATTTATCTCCTACTCTATTGAGAAAATAGAGGCCTTTTGCACCTCTGCCTTACTCCATGTCACATCCTCTATTTCCTTCTGTCTCTGAAAAAGTGGCCCTCCCCTAGACAAGGGTGGCTCTTGGTCCTATCCCCTTGTTGCTTCCAGTGGCTTGTTTCTTCCATCTCTCCCTCTTCCTTTTTCAATTTAATAATCTCTCCTTAAGCTCTAGCTCATCCTATGCTACCTACAAATACACCCTGGTCTCCACAGCCTCCCCAGATCCTCCACTCAGCCCTGTCATTCCCTCAGACGATCCCTCTCTTTTAGACAAATTCTTGGAAAGAGTTGTCAGCCCTTGCTGCCTTCGTTCTTGTACCTCCCACTCTCTTCCCAACCTTTGGCAATATGGCTTCTGACCCCAACACAATGAAACTGCTCTTTCCAAGGTTACTAGTGCTCTCTTAATTGCTCAATCCAAGGGTCTTTTCCAGGTCCTTATCCTTCTTGACTTCTGGGCAGCCTTTGACACCCTTGTCTGCTCCCTTCTTCTTGTGTACTCTGTCCTGTAGCTTCTCTGAAATGATTATCTCTTGGTTCTCCCCCAACTTGTTAGACTAGTCTTTCTCAGTTTCCTTTTCTGAGTCATCGATCATCTTCTTTCCCCTACTGTGGATATCCCTCAAAGCTCTGCCCTGGGCCATCTTTTCTCTCTCTACAATCAGCTTATATGGGTTAGATTATAATCTCTACACAGATGACTCACAAACCTATATATTACATCTTGCTCTCTGCTGAACTCCAGTATTCAACTGTCAACCATCTGCTCCACAAATCCATTTAAATTCTTATAGGCAGGACAGAGTAGGGGAATGAGTGCTGGCCATCCCACATCTCATCTACTGCCTTCCTGGGTAAGCCACATACCTTGGGGTGTGTGTGTGTGTGTGTGTGTGTGTGTGTGTGTGTGTGTGTGTGTGTGTAGTTTGCATGTTGTCTCCCCCATCAGACTGTAAGTTCCTTGAGGCAGAGACTACTCTTGTCTCTTTTGTATCCCCAGTGCTTATCTTGATGCCTGACACATAGTAGGTGCTTAGTAGGTCTGTTGATAGGTTGTCAGGTGTGTTGTTGGGGGAATTCTTCTTCACATCTAGGTTGAACTAGATGTCTGCTGAGGTTCCTTTTGGGTGAGATTCTGTGAAATTCTGCTGGCCAGACTCCTGGCATAGCTTGTGGGTCTCCCCAGGGAGGTGAAAAGAAGCTCAAGTGCCTGGATCTGCCTTTCCAGTCCCAAGTGCACAGCTGCAGTCTCTCTGCACAGAAGAAGTTGTTGAACCACGTTCCTTGGGATGTAGATAACATTTGTAATCTCTGTTATAAAAAACTTAATGAAGCATTTGGCACAGTAACCTCTTGACTTCCCCCAATCCTATCTTGGATTTCTCTTTCTAAGGCTCGGTTTCTTCATTTGTAAAAGATTGAATAATGTAGTTGAGACAGTATTAAATTTGGAATCGAAAGACCTGGGTCGGATACCTGCCTCTGTTGCTAGTTACATGATCCTGGACAAGTCAGTTCCCCACTAAGCTGATTTTCCTATGTGGTTGGACTTCTAGAATATGTTTCTGATTGGTTTCCCTACCTCTGATCTCTCTGGTCTCTCCTCTCTAGTCTATCCTCCACATCGCCACCAAATTGGTGATACCAAAGCATAGGTCTAACCACATCCCTCCCCAGCTCAAAAAACTTCAGTAGCTCCCTATTCATTCGAGGACAAAATAGAAACTACTTTGAGTGGCAGAGTGGTGGGTGTGCTACTTGGAAGGAAGTAAAATAATTCCATTTATCAACATACAATAACTGTTACATTAAAAAAACAGGTTTGTGGTTTTAAATTCTTGCTTGTGGTTTTACACCCAGCTGCTGGGGCCATGTGGGCATGCTCCTCAGGAGCTCCTTATCTCTTTCTAGTCCAAGGACTCTTAACTTTTTTTTTTAATGTCATGGGTCCTTTTGATGGTCTAGTGAACCTGCTGGATCCATTCTTCATGCATAAAATAAAACATAAGACCACAAAGGGAAACAATTACATTGAAATGCAAATTGCCAAGAGAGAGGAACTCTTGGACAATGTGCCTATATCTTACCTTTCTGGTTAGAAGTTGGGGAAATTTCCTAGTTTGGCAGATAGTTGGCACGGTGGACAGAGTGCCAGGTCTGGAGTCAGGAAGACCCCTCTTTCTGAGTTAGAATCTGTTCCCAGACACTTACCAGCTGTGTGACCCTGGACAAGTCACTTCACCCTGTTTGCCTCAGTTTCCTCATCTGTAAAATGAGCTGGAGAAGGAAATGGCAAACTACTCTAGTATCTTTGCCAAGAAAACCCCAAATGAGGTCATAAAGAGTCAGATATGACTGAAAAATGACTGAACAACAACAAATTTCCTAGTCATCATAATACTGATTTTGACCCTACCAGGGAAGGGAGTTTCCTTGGGAAGGGATGTTCTTAAAGGTTGTCTCACCAGGAAGGCAAAATCTGAAAATTAGGGCCTTGGGCTCCTAGAGAAGTGGAGAGTTCCTAAGTACTATGCTTCTGGAAGAGGGGATTGTCCTCTCTGCTACCACAATGAGAAAACAAAGCCACAACGTGGCAGAAGCAATTAATTCGGATCTTGACATCTCTGACAGTACAGGTCCGATGCAAAGAAGATTGTTGATCTAACAGTTCTTAGGTGTATTTGCTTTCCTGGGGGAAATCCAAACCACCAGAACATCTTAAGAGGACTATGTAGAATCCTGTGGGAGAGCTAGGGAATCACCCAAATGTCAGAGTGTTGTTTCAATGGGGTTCCAGTGGTTCCTTCAGAGAGGAACTAATTGGAAGACTTCATGATGTCCTTTCTAAATCTGTTTATGGTATTCTCTGAGTTTTTTGTGTCTAGTACTTTTTGTGGTGAAATAAAGGCCGTTCTCTACCTGATTATATGTGTGTGTGTATATATGTATGTATGTACGTATTATGTATGTATATATGTATATGTTACCATTAGTGCTTTTATGGGAGCTGGGAACCCTGTGACCCACATCTATGGAAACCTAGACATGAGCTATAATTGGAAACTTTCCCAGAGTAAATTCTGGGTGAGGGCAGTTAGCCAAAGAGTATACACGATCCTCTTGGGTCTTTTGTCTATGTGAGCCTGGAGCCTTGTGTGTGTATGTTTGTGTGTGGGGGGGGGGGGAGGGTGCTCTATGCCATGGGTTATAGACATAAAGAGCTCTGTTTTTTTTTTCTTTCTGAGGAATGTTCCCAGATCTGGCAGAAAGACTCTGAAACTTATTTGATTAGTTCTGGTGTTTCATTCGGAGACAAATATTGCCAGTGAAAGGATGTTAGAAGGCCTTTTAACATGAAGTTCTGGGCAAGAAAACGCAGACCTCAAGGAGGGACACAGGTGGTGTTTTCATCACTGCTGCAATCTTAAAAAAGATCTTACAGTTGGAAATATCAACAGTCAAACTGATACATCTAGATGGTCTAAAAACTAGAATTCTTAGCTCTCTCTCCCCTCCCACAACTGCTTTTCTGTCATTCTGCAAAAGAGGAAGAGGACTACAAAGGACAAGGAAGCATTTTTGTGCTTCTCTTTGTTTCATGGATTGTCGTGGCCAAATCATTCTTTGCCTAAGTACCATTCTACTGGCTATATGCATCTCTGTACCCACACTGGTCCTCAGACAGCAGATATACAAGATCAATTGACAAGCATTTATTAAGTATGTACTATATGCCAGTCCCTATGCTAGACTCTGGAGATGGCAAAATGGAATCCTTTCTGCCCTCAAGAAGCCCCCATTATAAGGGTGTAATAGTAATTAAGGTGGGACTTTTTGCTGTTGACCTTTAATGATTCTGGCTTTTGTTTGAATGGGGCAGATAAAGTGGGATGTTTTTGTATTTCTCAGCACTGAGACAACTGGGAGCCATTGATTTGTATCTGATGTGATATTGGGGGTGGGGAACTTCTCCACACCCAGTCTGGGTGAGGTCCTGACCAGGGTATATAAGTGCAGAGGTTAGTGTTCTCTCTCAAAGCTCTGAGCCACAGCAGGAGTGGCGCATGACTCTGGGCCAGCCATTATAATGAGCTCCCTGGCTGAACACTCAGATGTTGATAACTATGAATTGTATTTGGTCTGTAATTCAGGGTGCTGGTTTTGTCCCCTGAACTAAGTAAATGATATTTGTATGCTGGATTAAAGTAAGATTGTTAACCCCTTAACGTTGCTTTCCTTAATAAAGCAGATGAAAAGGACCTGGGTTGCAGCATTCTGTGACCTGGTTGTTGTTGGCTTTACACCCTCACAGCAGCTGCTAGCCAAATTGTTGAAACAATGGGGGAGGCAACATGGACAAGTGCAAGACACTATGAAAACAGATACAAGGTAACTGGTAGAGGGGAAGAAACTAGTAGGGAGGGGAGGAACCAGGAAGAGTAAAACATTGTTCTAGAGCTGAATCTTGAAAGAAGCCAGAGCTTCTAAGAGGAGGTGACAAGGGACACATTCTAGGCACAGAGGACAGCCAGTTCAAAGGCATGGGGATGAGAGATGGAGCATCTTGTATGAGGACCAACTAAAAAAAAGCCAGTTTTGCTGGGCCACATTGGGAGTAATGTGTATTAGGCCAGGAAAAGTAGGATGGACCCCATTTGTGAAAAGTTACATGCCATGTTGTTGTTCAGTCACCTACAACGCTCCATGACCCCACTTGGGGTTTTCTTGGCCAAGATACTGGACTGGTTTACCATTTCCTTCTCCAGTTCATTTTATAGATGAGCAAAAGGAGGCAAATAGTGTTAAGTGACTTGCCCAGGGTCACACAGCTTGTAAGTGTCTGAAACCAAATTTGAACTCAGGTCCTCCTGACTCCACTTTGATACCTAGCTGCCCTTTACATGCCATACAGAGGAGTTTATGTTTGATCCAGGAGATAACAGAAAGCCCCTGGAGTTTAGTGAATGGAGGTTGGCACAGTCTGTCACTGGGGCAACCTTTGAAATATTTCCACGGGTGGTAGGACCATCTAAGGCAACCACCAGAGTCAGTGTAGTGCAGGGTAAAGGACACTGGCTCTGGATTCAGAGAACCTGAATTCGGATCCTGCCGAGGTCAATCCCTGTCTGTATGGTCTTGGACAAGTCATTTAAATCCCCCTGGCCTCGAGTTCCTCATCTATAAAACGGGAGAGGGGGTGGACTAGATGGCCTCTAAGATCTCTTCCGTCTCTAAATCTATGACCCACACCACATAGGAAGCGTCGGAGTAGGACTTTCGTGGAGGGCCTTATGTGTTCTAAGTTTCTTTCTAGGTCCCTTCCAGGGAACTCCTGTGTTCTGAAAAACCCTTTTGCATGGAACTTGTTCTGCTTTAAGTCCTGATATCCTAAGTTCTAGGTTCTAGCCGTATCAGAAAACGAATAATTCCTTCCCCCCCCCCCCGCCCCCCACCTCCTTCGCCTCCCACAACACTTCATTGAAAAAAGAGGGCCGTTGGGTTGGTCAGGGCCCCGCCTCAGACAGGGATCAAGGCCACACTGGGTGGAGCGGGGCGGGAGAGCCGGAGAAAGCGCGAGGGACAGGGAGAGGGGCCCGGGCCAGCTGGGGGTTCGAGGCTGCCGCAGGAGCGGGGTGGGAGGGTTGGAGGGAGGGGCAGGGAGAAGGGGAAGGGCCCCGGCGGGCAAGCGGGCTAGCGGGCAGGGGGCGGGAGTCCTGGAGAGGGAGGGCGGAATGGAAGGAGGTGGAGAAGAGGGGGAAGGGGCGGGGGCTGGCTGCTGGAGGGGAGCGAAGGGGGTAGGGACATCCGAGGCGGGGGCCGAGGAGTTCGAGTTGGACAGGCATGGGCTGGGGCTCGGACGGGGCCTTGGGCTCGCCGGGCCCTGGGACAGCCCGCTGGCCCCCAGGACTCCGACTCCTTCTCCTCCTCCTTCCGTTGGGGGCCGGGACCAGGGTCCGAGAGCCGAGAGGTGAGGAGTGGTCTTGCGGGAAGATAGGTGATGCAAGGGCTGGGGAGGAGAAAGGGGTTCCGGAGACCATCCTGGTCCTGTAAGTAGTGGCTGGGGCTTGAGTGGAGGTCTGCACTTTGAGAGGGACCCCAATGGGTTCCAAGTAAGGGAAGGGGATTCGGCGGGGCAGAGGGGGGCGGCGCGGGGGCGTGGGAGGGAAGGAAAAAGGCAAGAACCCCGGTGGGGCTGGCCAGAGGAAGAGGGGCGCTCCAGGACCAAAGTGAATCCCCAACCGCTGCCTCGGGGACAGACGGAGGCTTAGACCCTGGGGCTGACTCCGTCACTCTGGCTGAGATTTCCCATCTCAGACACTTAGGATCTATGTATCTCTGAAATGGGTTAGTCGGAAGCAGAATCTATCTATCCCTTCTGGGGACTGGGCCTAGGATTCTCCTGCTAACTCAGAAAATGGAGCTGGAAAGGACCTCAGAGAGAGAACATGAAATGCCTGAGCTGGAAAAGGACCTTCGAACACCCAGCAGGCTAAGCCAGATAGAGCTGGGAGGGGCCCTAGGACTCAGAACAATTCTGCAGAATAGAATAAACATTGATTTATGTATACCTACAGATACACAAGTTAGATAAGACAGGAGACTTAGCCCCAGAAAACTTGGAGAGAAAGTAAACATGCCATAAGGCGGCAAATGTTGGGTACCACCAGATTGTGGAGATCCTTGAACATCCAACAATGAAAGTCAAGCTTTACTTGCTTGGCTTTCTGGTGTAGCGACAATAGCTATAGACTTGGAGTCGGGAAGAACTGAGTTCAAATGCCACCCTGATCATGGACATATCACTCAACCTTACATTAGTTTCTTCATGTGTAAAATGGAGACTAATTCCTGTACTATCCAACCCTACAGGGTTGTTTCCAGGCTCCAATGAGATAATGTATGTAAAATGCCAGATAAATGCCAGTCATTACTAATTTTTACCAGGACCCACTTTAGGTTAAAGTATAGTAAATGAAAGACATGACTAGATGTAGAAAGAAGAAAGAATATTCTGGGAGATGGATTGTAGGCAAGATGGCTTGTTAGGAAGATATTACAATGGTCCAGGGACAAGGTAATGAAGCCCTCTCCTGGGGTAGCAGGGGAAATTGGGGGGCAAGGGGGATGAGAGAGATGTAGAAATGGACTCAACAGGACCTTGGTAATTGATTGGATAGGAGAAGAAAGAGTCTAAGGTAACGCCAAAGTTAAAAACTTGGGAAACTGGGTAGATGATGATTATGCCAGACAGAAATAGTGTGATAGCAGAAGGAAGAGGAGGTTTAAGGGGTAATGATTTTAGGGAAGGAAGATAATGTGCTTAGTTTGGGATATACTAGGCTATACTATACTAGGATATACCATACTATATTTGGGTAGAGATGTCCCATGTGGAGTTAAATATGCGGATCTGGAGCTCAGAAAACAGATGTGGGAATAAATACAGAGAAATGATCATTGAAGGTCTGGAGCAGAATGAGATTGTCCAGGGAGAGTCTTTAGACAGTGGAGAAGAATGCAAACTATGGAGCAACAAACACCCATAGTAAAGGTAAAGAAAGGGATGAGCAGCCAGCCAAGGAGCTAGGGGAGCAGTTAGTCAGGAAATTCAGGAGAATGTGCTGTTTCTGAAGCCCAGGGAATAGAAAATATCTAGCAGGAAGTGGTGGTTAGCAGTGTTTAAAGCTGGGAGAAGATAAACAGTACTAGCACTGAAGAAGGCCAACTGCATTTGTCAATTAGTAGCTCAGGAGTGAGTTGAAAAAAAGCAGTTTCAGCCAAGTGATAGAAACAAAAACCTGGTTGCTAGGGTCTGTACATTAAGTCTGGTTTTGCTCTGGTGAGTCAAGTACTTTGTTTTTCCTTTTGGTATGACTTTAAAAAAATGAGATCCATTTTTAAGAAATCATCTTTAAAATATCACCCAGTTCCCTTCTCACATTTTCATCAGTGATAATTTTGATTGGACGTGGACCATTCTCAGAAGGATTTTATAGAAATGGAAAAGTTGTCGTGTGTCCATAGTTGCTGATTTCTTTTTGGTCCCCTTCTTTGAGTAATTAGTAATACTGTCTGTGATTTTCTCCTTTCTTTTGAAATCTCCTCCATTGAAATCAATACCTGGCTGCTTTTAAAAAATGGTCTTATCTCCCATACGGATTTCTTCTGTGTGTTTGGTTAGATTTAGCCACCCTTTACAACATCAGCTTTTGAATACCATTTCCTTTTTCTCCCAAAGCTCATTGGGTACAGTGATCTTTCCACTGTCATTAATGATGAGAATAAAGCACTAAAGAAAAACAAATTTCCAACAAGATGTCTCTTCTGTGTATGTCAAAATCATACAAGGTTCTCCGATATAAGCAACAGAGAATACTTTGTTCAAAGCCTCTCTGGTTACCATTGTTAATAATAATGATAGTTTTATATATATATATATATGTATATATATATGTATATATAAATATATATACATAACACTTTAAGATTTGCAAAGTGTCATATATATATATATATATATATATATATAATATCATTTGATGCTCACAACAATCCTCTGAGGTGGGTGCTGCTATTATCCTCATTTTACAGATGAAGAAACTGAGACTGGGTGATGTTTGACATGGGCCACATAGCCAGTAACTGTCCAAGGCAGGATTCAAACCCAGGTCTCTCTGATTCTCAGTTCAACCTTCTATCCACTTTGCCACATGGCAAGACATAAAACAGGGAAATAGATGCAGGACATTTGTTAGTGTCATGTCTTGAGCAAAGTCCAAATGGAAGGATTTCCTATAGATGGTGAAGTCCTCCAGATGATCTGGTTTGCAGATAATTTGGGGAAGATTATACTAAATCCTAGTATCCTAGAGAGAACCTCCTCATTGAGATCCATGACCACTTAAAAGAGATTAATTTAACAGTCCACACAGGAAATACCAAATGGATGAAGAATTCTTATTGTCAAAATTATATCATGCAAGTTGGATGGGCTACAGTAATTGATTCCATCAGTACATGTATTTTGGATAGGTATTTCAGATAAACAATAAAATTGACACAAAATTGAATAGGAAGGCAGGATGAATCAATTTTGGGAAACTACTGAGTGCTTTTAGTGACCCCAAGCTGCTCCCAGCAACATCAGTCCACCTTTTCAGCAATATTCTCCTGGTGATGCCATATGACTGTAAATCATGGAATATCATAGTCTCTAAGGAATCAAAATTGTAGGTGACTCAGAGGCCAGAGAAAGGCACCTGCCTGGTGGGCATAATAAGTGGCAGCATGTTGCCAAAGATGACTTTTATGCAAGAAGTATTGCAAAACATTGCACCCAGAATACCACTGAGTGGAGAAGGAGACAGACTGATCTTGTGGAAAGAGTAAACGATAACAGATGGAGAGCCTAAGTGTTCCAGTGGCACCCACAAAATTTTAAAAGATCTAGAGAAAAGCCTTTAGCTTGTTGGGCAGACAACCTATGAAGGATTTATGAGAGGAAATGGATAAGAATTGTAGCACAAGTTGAGAAGGTATGAATGGGTTGTGATCTGTATCAGCGAAGTGAGCAAAGTAGTGGGGCTAGATTAGATGATCTCTAATATCTCTTCCATTTCTAAGTCCTATGATCTTTTTTCATCATGTCTGACTCCTATGAGAATTCACATGAATTCCTTGAAGGATTGGAGTAAGGGTAATAAAGTCCCGTTTTATTAACCAGGCACTGAGCACCTTCTAGCATCTGACTCCAACTTTGTCTCTCACTGTTTCTCTCTGTATTTGTTCAGTCATTCATTCATCAACCATTTCTTAAGTATCTACTATGTGCAGGGCTTTTGCTAGACTCTTGACAAATTAAGGCATGACCTTTGCCCCCCAGGAGCTTTCTGTCTAATGAGGTTAGAGGTGAGAGATAAAGTATCTACAGCAATAATTACCATACAGATTAGAATGTGGTAAGTATATAGGAATACCCAGAGTATTATGGAACATTCTAGAAGGGGGAATTTTTAGCTAAGGGCCAGGGAAGGAGAAGGGGAAATTTGAGAAGTCTTTATAGAAGCCTTGAGCCGGGAATAATGTTAATAGGTAGAGATGGGAAGGAGTTTATTCTAGACTTGTGGAGTAGTCTTGGAACACACAAAAGAGGGAGAGGGCAAGACAAAATCCAGAACAGCTAATGATTTTAACTGGTTAGAAGTTGGAATGTTTGAAAGGAGCAGGGTGAAATAAGACTAGTAAGACTGATTCAAAACAACATAAATGCAGATATACTAAGAAGAGACATGATTGAATGGGAAGAAATCTTTGTACGAAATGTCACTGCTAAAAGTCTGATATTCACAACATAGAGGGAATTGACACAAATTTATCAGGCCAAGAGCCATTCCTCAACAGTTAAGGGAGCAAAAGATAGGAACAGTTTTCAAAAAGAATTGCAAACTAGAATGATCTTATAAAACATGCTCCAAATTACTAATGCAAATTAAAACAATTGTGAGGTTTCATTTCACACCATGAAAATTGTTAAATGTTATTTAAAGGAAAAAACATGAACAGTTGATGCTAGGGGGTCTGTGGGAAGATTGGCCTACTAGTATAAAATTGATAGAACTGTGAATTGTTCCAACTTTTCTGGATATAATTTGGAATTCTACATGTAAAGTGACTACGTGTTCATACCCTTTCATCCCACCACTGGACATATACTCCAGCAAGGTCAAAGAAGCAAATTTTCCATCTATATTCAAATAATCATCTCAATACTTTTGTGGAAGCAAAGGGTTGGAAACAAAGTGTGGGGCTATTGACTGGGACATGGCTGAAAAAAAGTCTACCATAGGAATTCAAAGAAATATTTTTTTGCTTTAAGAAATGTCAAATAGAAGAATTCAGAGAAATATGGAAACCTTGTATGAGCTGATATAGAGGGAAGTATAGAGGACAAAAAGAATATTATATAAAATATGACAATGTAAATGAAAAATTTGCTAAAAGGAAGCCTGACAGTAACTGAAAAACCAATGATGCACTTGGAGAACAGATTATAAAATATAACTCTTTTCTTTCAGGAAAACCACTAGGATGGGATGTTTGTCAGTTGAGGTTACCCTATTGGTTGTCTTTGCTTAAATGTTTTTCTTTGTTTCAAAAGGGAAGGGGAGGGGGACAGTATTTACAAAAATGACCATAATGTTAAAACAAAAACAAAAATCATCATTATGACTTATTTAAAAATTTTTTTTAAAGTTAGATTGGAGTAAGATTGTGTAGAGCCTTGAATTCCAGGCTAAAATATTTGTATTTTATCTTTTTTTTTAAGCTGAGAATCCACTTTGGTCAGACCTACATGTTAGGGAGATCATTTTGAAAGATGTTTGAAGGATAAATGGTAGACATGAGAGGCAAAGAAACCAATTAGAACAATATTAGAATCATCCAGGCAAGAGGTGTTGTGGACTTAACTAGGGAGGAAGATGTGTGAATGGAGAAGAGTAGGCAGATTCAAAAAATATTGTAAAAGTAGAATTGATAGGACTTGGTTCCTAATTGGAATGGGGGTGGGGAGGGAGGGAGGAGAAGTGAAGGCTGATGGGGAGGGAAGAGTCAATTATGACTTTGAACGGTTGATGCTGAGTGACTAAGAGGGGGTTAGTGTTCTCAACAAAAATAGAGAAGTTGGGGGAAGGGCAGATCTAAGAGAGATGATGATGGGTTCAGTTTGGGATCTCTGGAGTCTAAAGGGTCTATCAGACATTCAATTAGAGATATCTAACAGCCAATTGGATATTGAGAACTAGAGCTTGTAAGAAAGCTCATGACACTAGAAATAGAAGTTTGGAGCTATCTACAACAAATGTGTCAAATACGCTGCCAGCATCACTCCAAAATACAAAGGAATTAGGTTAAACTGTAATTGAGAAATATTTAACAAAATACATAAAAATGCAATAGAACATAGATAATAGTAATATGTGGTTTTCTAAGTCAATATGAGTAAGTGGGAATCCTACATGAGATTTAGCAACCACAAGTTCTATTTGAGTTGGATACCACTGTTCTACAACTCCCCAATCTTGTAAGTGCCATACCCTAAATCTGTCCAGTGCTTAGCACGATGCTCTATATGTAGCAGTATATAATAAATGTTCGTTTTTATTTCTTGCATGAAGGTGATAATTGAAGCAATGAAATTGGATGAGACAGATTTCCATGTAATCTTGTGGCCATGTGCTTAGTGGTAATCCTTTGCATTGATACCCTTTGGGGCATCTTTTCTCCCCAGCCTTGTTATGCTTTACCCAAGGTCAAGGACCAAGTCTTCTCCTCCCGTTAATCCCATAGCAAAGCCAGGCGAAGAATGGGGCTTAGAGGCAGCATGGGGTCACGGAAACTATGCTGCATATAGATCCCCTCCTGATCCTACCTGTGTGATTTGGGGCAAGTCACTCCCTTCCCTTCTCTGGGACTGAGGTCCCTCCTCAGTAAAAGGACAGGATTGGAGCAAATGATCCCTAAGGTGCCTTTAGGTGTGTGAGTCAGAGACAGTGTGGGTATCATGTGATATGGGCTAGATTTGGAGTCAGAGGCCTGGGTTCAAATCTAAGCCCTGCCACTTATTCTCTTGTGTAGCCTTGTGTGGACAAATTACAGATCCTACATATAATTCTATTTACTCTATCAGAGTTTTGAGCAGAGGAGAGAGAGGATCATATTTGTATGTTAGGAAGATGACTCCAGCCATGTCCAGACAGGATTGGAGGGGAAAGACTGGAGGCCTAGAGACAAGTAAAGAGGTTGGTGGCGAAAGTCCAGGCCTGAGGGTCTTCACCCATAGTCAGCCCCTCCCCCATTCCTGGAGCTTCGTTTTCACCCTCCCCTCCAACCGGATGGGGGAGGGAGAGAGGGTCAGGGGTTAGGACTGAGAGCCCCAAGGGCCTTGGTGGAGCCTGGGAATGATCTGGGGATGCCCCTTCCTCTCCTGGCTTCCCTCCCTCCCTCCCTCCCTCCTGTACTTCCCAAGGAGAAGAGAATGAAGTCATTGCTCAGGGGGTCGATTTTAGACAGTTCCCACATCCCCGACGCTCCCCTCCTCCTCCCCCAGGCTTTCTGGAGCTTGGCTTCAATCCCCTCCTGACAGAGGGGAATGCTTCAGGGAAGTGGCTGCCTTTCTCTCTGGGTTTTGGTTTTTGGAGGGAAGTTTGAGTTCTTCTGGCTGGGAACGGGATTCCGGTGACTGGAGTTGCCCTAGGTGTCCCATGCATGTTCTCATTTCCCCCACCCCCATTCATTTTGCTAGTCATTTCATTGTTTGAGCTGATGTCACCCTGCCATGGACCTCTAGGATTTTTATTTAATTTTTCTGCTTCTTCCTCTCTGAGTCTCCCCAACTCTCTTGGGTTCTCTGTATGTATTTCCTTTTTCCTCTGCTCACTTAAAGCTCCTCGGGTCTCAGGGGAGGGATACACTCTTCCTGCCAGATGTGCACATTGGAGGTGGAAAGTCATTTGGGAGAAGGGCTCAGACCCTCCTGGTATCTCTTACCCACACCTCCCTGCCCTCCTTGCCCCCCAATGTGCTTTGGAGGGCAGGGGAGGGAAGTATGTGTAAAACTGAGACTGTTGTGATTGGGAAGTGGGTAGTGAGGCCTCTGAGCTTCTTGAGGCTTGTATCACCTGGGGAATTTTAATGCTAGTTCCTGTTTATCAGAACATCGATCTGAATACGCAAGTGTCATAAAAAAGTCCATCTCTACATAAAATCATAGAATACAGAACGTCAGAGCTGAGAGGAACCTTAATAATCTTCTAACCCAAAGGTTCTTAATGGTTTAGTATTTCATGGACCCCTCTGACAGGATGGTGAAGCCTATAGACCCTCTTTCAGAATAATGTTAAATGCATATAATAAAATGTGTAGTATTATAAAGAAAATAAATAGTTAATTATTAATTTAAATTATTATTAAATATTGTTACTACTATTACAATTATAAAAATCACATTCAAGTTCATGGTATAAGCTCCTTGAGGGCAGGAACTGTCTTTTGCCTCCTTTTGTAGCCCTGGCTCTTAGCACAGTAAATGCTTAATAAATGTTTATTGAATGACTGGTTGAAATCTATCCATGGATCTCTAAGTGAGCCCAGATAAAGAAGCTCTCACTAGTCAAATTCAACTCCTTCATTTTAAAAAGGAAGAGATTGAGACCAAGAGAACAGAAGAGACTTGCCCAACGTTATTGAGTTGTTTCAGTCCTTTCCTACTCTTGGTGACCCCATTTGGGGTTTGCTTGGCAGAGATGCTGGAGTGGTTTGTCATTTCCTTCTCCAGCTCCTTTTACAGATGAGGAAACTGAGGCAAACAGGGTTAGGTGACTTGCCCAGGGTCACACAGCTAGTAAGTGTCTGAGGCCAGATTTGAACTTCCTGCCTCCAGGTCTGGTGCTCCATCCTTTGCACCAGTTACACAACTCATTTGTTATGTGCAGAAGTAGAAATGGAAACCAGGGCTCATGTTAATCTACCATGCATTTCACATGCTCCAATTGTGTTGAGCCTGCATTAGATAATAATGAACACGATAACAATGGTGATAATGATCACTCACATCTTTTCCATCTGTTCTCCCATGTGATCCACATGCAAGCTCCAAGAGGGAGGGAAGACAGGGTTAATTATACCCATACCCATTCTATGGAGGGGAAAACTGAGACTCAAAGGGGCAGAATCACAGGTCCCACAGTGCGTTAGAGGCGGAGTAGGCTCTTTTCCCTACCAGGCAGCAGCATGACCATTGGGTCTATCCTGAGGCCTCATGTAATGTCTGTGTGGGGGCTTCCTGAATTCTTGTTACCCAGGGGGCAGACCTCCACAGAGACACCGGGGACCCTGCTAGGGATGAACATAGAGAGATTATAATCAAAACAAGAATGCCTTGAGAACTAGAGTGGGAGCTCAGGTTCCTGCATGGAGGACGTACTCAGTAAGTGAAATGATGTAAGCTAGCCCCCTATAACCATCTTGTTCTACCTTCTTCTCTTCCTTTCTGTCTTGGTCACTCTTCCTGGACTCTGCTGCAGCTCCTTCCTTCCTGTGCTTGGCTTTTCTCCTGGCACATTCTCTGTATCTTATTTTGCCCTGCTCACATTCTACCTGGAATTATACTTGGGTCTATGCCACAGGACTTCTCCCCTTCCAGTCCGCTCCCCTCTCCCCCACCCCCCGCCTCATCAGATTATAAACTCCTGGCAGCCTCTCCCAGCTCCCCCACAATTCTCTTGCATTCATTTTGTATGCCTTCTAAATAGACTTGTCTTGGTCAAGCTGTCTCCCTGGTTAGACCGTAAGCTCCTTGAGGGCAGCACACCTCTGCTTTTGCCCTGGTATTCCCCAGAGCCTAGCACAATGCCTTGTACAGACATAGTAAGCATTTAATAAAAGCTTGCTGATTCATTGGACCTTCTTTAAGAAGGGAACTGTGTCGTTTTCCATTTTTACGTTCCCATTGTTGTGGTTCAAATGTTTGTTGAATCGAGTTGAATTCTTCCCAGTCTCTAGCCCCTTCCCTGCCTCATCCTTTCCTTATCTCAGATCGGATGGAGAATAGCAGATCTTCCCCTCACCCCAGCTAAGTCTTCTCTTCCTCAAGCAAAATCCATTGCCTCCTCCTTATTCCTCTCTATAAACCCCTGATGCCGGCTCCTGGATCTTCTGCTTGGCCCACCCCCTTACGCCTCTGGCATGGGAGGCCTTAGCCAATTCACTTTGACATTTTTTAATTGTGAAAAACATAATGGATAAGAAATTTATTTCAAAGTCAGAAAAACCTGGCTCTGTGACCTGGGGCAAATGGCTTAACCTCTCTGTGCTTGGGAAAGCTCTCCGCCGCTATCATTCAGACAACAGTGAGCTTGGGTCGAGTTCCTCATGCTGCTGAAATCCTCATCCCTGGACCACATACAAGGGCTCAGGGTCTGGAATACAAAAACAAAAACAGTCTCTGTCTTCAAGGGATATACACCCAAATAAGGGCAACAGGAGTTGGATACCAGTTAGCATGATCCGATGTAGAAGAAGATAGGGCAGAGGTGTGCATGTGGAGGGGGGGCAGGCAGGGATCAGGAATCAAGGATGGCCACATTTTTGTTTCTCAGGTGCCTAGCACAGTGCCAAAGCTTGTTGTTGAAGGCATGTGTAATGGGTGTACTTAACCTTTCCCCCTCTCCCTCTCCCTCTGCCCCCTAAAACATGAGTACACACACACACACTCACACATACTCACACTCACACACACTCACACACACATTCGCACACGTACACACCCCTTGGATCTGGCTAGAACACCCCTCTCCCCAGGGTGCCTGGAGCTGCCTTCATGGAGGAGGTGGGAGCAGAGTCTTGGGGGAAGTAAAAGATTTCGACAGATGGAGATTCAGGATTTGGGGTGAGGGGGGAAGTCCATTACAGTGTGGGGGATGGTAATGCAGAGACACTGAAATAAGAGAGGGTAGGACCCTAATAGGAGATGAAGGGTCATCTCCTTTGGTTGAAACATAGAATGTATGAAGGAGAGCAGTGTTTATTAAGGAGGCTGATTGCAGAGATTCTTGACCTCAGGGTTTTCTGCTTTCTTTGGTGAGCAGTGGGGAGCCACTGGATGATCTTGAGCTAGGGAGTGAGCATCCAATTAGCTCAGTGTATTTTGGAGAGGGGAGAAAGTAGGGACAGGGGACCAGTTAGGAGGCTATTATAAAAGTCTAAGTAAAAAGGGCCTGGAGTAAGGCCACTTGCCTATCATCCTCCTTTGGGGGTTAAAATGATAGCTCAGTGAGTAGAAATAAGGGGTCAGTGAGAGAAATAGGGATCTATATCAAAGCATAAGGGATCCGTGAGAGGGTGGGGGTTCAGTAAGAGGATAAGGGCTTGGTGGGGGGATCAGAGCTTAATGAGATGCTATCGCCATGAGAGGATAGGGGCTCAGTGAAAAGGAGAGGGGTTCATTGACATTAACGTTTAGTGAAGGGGTTGGGGTTCAGTGAAATGGTGGAGGCTTAGTGAGAAGACTGGGGGATCAAGGTTTAGCTGAGGAGAAGGTGGGGTCAGGAAATCTGAGCTTCACTCTTTCTGAGGCCAATCCTCACTGCACACCCCGCCCCCCCATTTCCTTTTCTGCTCTGCATACTGAGATCTGGGAGACACTGGGGATGTAGGTGGGGAGGGGCTTCAGACTGAGTGTTGCTCTGAGTTCCTCCTTGAAGGAGATGAGGTTATGGGGGAAGGGAGCAGCCACAGAGCCTTGGATTTGGCCCCAGGAGTTTTATGAGTTTCCTGTGTGAGAATGAGGCAGTTGATGTGAGGAGATAAGCTGAGGCAACCTCAGAGTTTATTTTGTCCAAGAAGCCTGGTTTGAATCAACCCCACATGCCCAAGGCGGGGCATCTCCCCCCTTCCCTCAGTTTTGAGCTGTGAGCTTTGTGCCCTAGAGAACTAGGGAGCAACCTAGGTAAAGATAAACAGGCAAATACCCTACTTGGACATGAGGGAAGGAAGCAACCCTTCCAATTAGGGAAGTCTTTCTGGAGAAGGGGACTTTCCAGGAGGCTCCTAGATGTATGGGGGATGGTGCCATCTGGGTGACAGAGTTGGGATGGGACGAAGGTTGAACAAGCCACTGAGGGCTGACAAGAGTCATTTCTGCCTGATCCTTTTCTAAACCCACTTTCCATCCTAAAAAGCCTCCCAGAATGGCCCCAGTCATCAAGAAAGTCAGTCTATCTGAGTGACTGCGGCCCAGGCAATGTGGTTCTGGGTACTATGGACATTTCCAGCTTTAGGTCACCATCTAGGTGCCAGGATGCCGTTCTTCCTGGAGGCCACTTCTAGGAACTCAGTACCCAGAGAGAGTCTAATATACCAGATAGGATTCTAGGCGTGGCTGTGTGATATTTCTAGGTCTTCTATGCAGTTTAGCATCCCAAAGGTTCTAGTCACTAGGACGCTTTCCTGGACAATTGGGTGAGTCTGCTCCTGCTTCTACTGTAGGACCTACGCACTTGGGTCTTGACTTGGTAGTCACCGGGACATTATGGGAGATGTTGAGCCTCAGTGCCTGAGGGGACAGGGGACAGATTGCTAGAGGCTCAGGAGACACTGACATAGGCATGTTTTGCTGCCTCAAGAGTGAGTGCTTTGACTGTGTTGAGTTGGAGATTCCTTTGGAATGTCCAGTTCAAAATGTTGGCAGTTGGTGATGAAGGACTGGAGCTCAAGAGAGAGAAGGGGGCTGGATATATAGATGTGAATGTCATCCTCATAGAGATGTTTGAAATAGTGGTTGCTGAGTTGCTCATGGGGCCACCAAGTGACATCTCAGAGAGGACAGGGCTCAGAGTCTTCAGGTACCCCCACAATAAAGACTTATGATCTGGATGGCAAGCCAGCAAAGCAGACTGAGGAGTTGTGGTCAGACATGGAGGAGAACCAAGGGAAGGCAGTGTCATGGAAACCCAGAAAGAAGAGGGTATCCAAGAATAGAACATGGTCTACAGTGTCATACTGCAGAGGACACAAATTTGGGAATCATTCTACCACACCCATCCGTTTCCCTCCCCTCCTTTACTAGCTTTGTCTCAGGCTGGATACCGGACTGCCAGCCAGGCATCATGGCATTCAAGGACCCTTCAGACTCTGTGGGTCAATGGGAAGCCTCAGATGAATAGTGGTTTAGCTGGTGGGGTTTAGAGAAGCTAAACCAAAGAGGGTGAAGATTCCAGGCATTTTGGCCTAGTGAGTAACTTCCTTTCTCCTCTGACTCACTAGGAGCCCTTTTAGTTTGCTTTTCCCCTTCCCCCCAACTGAGGGAGGTCTAGGCCCGAACCCCTCTTTCTCTCAGATCATGACTTAGACTGCTAGGCTATAAACAACTTGGGGAGGGGAAGTGAGAGGCACAAAAGGGAATTAAAAGCCATATAGACTCCTCCCCCACCCACATCTGGAGCAGCAGCTGCTTCCCCTGGGGAGGAGGGGTAGGCTCGGACCAGGGTGGAGGAGGGCTCGACTTGGGGCTTGGGTGGGGCTGAGGAAGGGCCATGTGGTATGGAGGCAGGGGGATGGTCTAAATCACCAGTCAGGGATGCTAGGCTTTCCTTCCCTTTGGGCCTCCATTCCTAATCCCTCTCCCTTTCAGGGCTGTCCCTATCTGGTTCTGTCTTTTTTTTTTTTTTTTTTTTTAGCATTTTGACTTGTCTCTGTTTCTCTCTTTACTTATTTCTTTACCTAAATCTCTATTTCTGCATGTCTCTGTCTTTCCTTTTCAGTGAATTTCTCCATCTTTCTCTCTTTCTTTCTCTCCATCTCTCTCTCTCTCTCTCTCTCTCTCTCTCTCTCTCTCTGTATCTGTCTTTCTCTATCTCTGTCTCTCTGTCTCTGTCTGTCTCTGTCTTTCTTTCTCTCCATCTCTGTCTCTCATTCCCCCATGGCTGGGACTGTTTGTATGTGTGTCTCTGTCTTCCAGTATCTCTGTTCCTCTTTTTCTCTTTCTCTCACTCTCTCATTGGCTCCTCCTCCCTCAGTGTCTCCTTGCTTCTGGGACTGACTTTCAGTACCCATTCCCCTCAGTGTCTCTATTTGCTTGTCTCTTGGTCAGTGTTTCTGTCTCCCTCACAGTGTCTCTCCCAAGTCTCTGTTACTCCTCAGGCCAAGACTTGGAGTCGGGAATGTCGATCAATTTTCTCTTATGGGAGAGATTGGGACTAAAAATGCTTGGTCCTTGTCACTTCCTTCCCATTCCCTCTCCTGTCCACCAAGTGGCCTGTGCTAGCCTTCATCCAGATCCTTCCTCCAGAGCCGGGGTAGGGGGGAGAGGGATATCTCAGAGCCCCTAGGGCTCAAGCAGGCCACTTGCTGCTGTCCTTTCTCCCAAAGTCTATCCATTCATTCATCCATCCATCCATCCAAACAAACAGATGTAAATCAAGCACATCTGTACAGAATCTGGTAATAGTTAATGACCATGGTATTTTATCCCCTTTTTTCTTAATTTCTTTCTCTCTCCTCTTTCTATACCTTTTTCCCGTTTTCATCTCACACACACACACACACACACACACACACACTGGAAGGATACAACACTCACAACACTCTCTTTCTTTCTGGGCTTCTCCCCTCCTCCCTCCCCTCAGCCACCTTCTTCCAGCAGAGAAATCTTTCTTGGCATCAAATCTCAGTCCTTCTTGCTTCGAGATGGGCCTTTGTGTTTTCACCACAGCCCTGGTCATCTCTCAGGAATCTCCCCTCACCCTTTGCTCTGTATCCCCCTCTCAGGACTTCCCTTTGGAGAGCCAGTCACCCCCCACTGGGTGCTGGGCAGCCGGAGCCGTCGGGAGATCAGCACAGAAGAGACGGTCAGTGCCACTGCAGGGTCCCCCGGAAGGAGCCATTTTGGAGGCAGAGAGCTGGTTGGAATGACTTCTGCCCACATTTCTTGGGGGCCCAAAAGGGCAGCAGCTGTCTTCTCTCACCTCAGTGGGCACTATGCCCATAGCTACCACTTCCTTCACTCTTGTTAGGCTCCAGCTGTCTTCTGCAGTCCTGAAAACCCTGTCTCCACACCACTCTCAGCATTCTGAATTCATCAAGGTCAAGAGGTTGTGATGCCCAGTGGGGAGGGCAAGCCCCAGATTCTGTTCTCCCAGTCATCTCTTTTTCTCTTGTCTTCTCTCCTTCATCTTCTGTTATAATATCCTAGGAAGCTCCAAAACTTTCTCTTCTCTCAGCTTTCCTTGTCCTTTTCTTCTACTTCCCCTTCTCTGTCTCATTTTCCCCTTTTCTTCCTCAGTTTTCCTGAGGTCTTCTATCTGACTACCCAGGACTTTCTCTAATTTTGCGGTCTCCTTGGTCTCCAGATCACACACCATCCAGAGAAAAGTGATGTGAGTGTGTGTGTGTGTGTGTGTGTGTGTGTGTACCCATCTGGATTGTAATCTTGTCCCTCCTTCAAGGTTATTCAACTCCCCCTGGGGTGTTTGGCTTAGTGTCATCTGTCCCCACCTCAGAGCAGAGTCCCTGGTGGGAAACTGAGCCACAGACATCTCAGTCTCTATAGGCTGAACAGGAGAGGAGCTAGAGCCCAGAAGGGCGGGGACTCAAGCAAGCCAGAAACATGTGGAATTCATTATCGCAGGCCACCGATGCACACACATGGAAGTCATTTCTGCACCCCCCCCAGCCCCCAGCCAGATCAGGTTCTCCCACCCACCACCCCTCCTTTCCCTTCCAGGAACTCGGCCCAGCCCTGACCCTGGCTGCTGCCGTCCTACCCCCCCACATACCCCTCTAGGGCAGGAGAATGTTTAGTCTCTCAAACAAAACTCCCAGGAATTCTACCCTGGCTCCCCCCAAACTCCCTCCCCTTGCCCCTTGTTCTGTGCCCCTAATATTATCCCCGCCCTCCTTCCAGTGTGGGGAGGATCTCTCTGCACACATCCTAGCCAGTTCCCACAGCTCTTCCATCCCCAGGGACCTCCCTTCTCAGCTCGTCTGTCAACATTAACGCCTACTCTGCTTACAGGGACCAGATTTCTGCCTCCCTTCTTACTCTTTACAGAGGCTCCAGGCCTAAGAGAACAGCCTCATGGATGATCAGTGCCGGACTGGATCTTAGAAACCAGCTGGCCCAATCCTTCCATTTTACAGAGGGTGAAACTGAAGTCCCCAGAGGGACTTGACCTCAAGTCACACATGGGTTTAGGAGCCCAAACCCAGGTCTCCTTGAGCCCTCATTGGTTCAGGTCTGTCTCGTGACTAGGATGCATCTCCTCCCCACTGTTATTGACCAGAGAAGAAATGAACCTGATGATCAATTCAGAGAGGGAAGAGGAGAGTGTAGTGGGGAGAGACAAATAGTCAAGACAACTTTCCTGCCCTCTCTTTTTAGAGACCAGACCTAGAGTGCAAGGTCTCCCTGAAAGGAGCAGGAACTTGGGCTTCTTAGCAAGTCAACACCTTCCTCCCCACCCCCACCCCCTGTGATCCTCTGCCTTCCTGGGGCCTATATAGCTCTACAATTCTCCTGATTATAGAGCTAGGCTGGGCTCATCCCTCCACAGGGGGGAAATCTTACAGTCTCTAGGGAGTCAAACATTCCTCTCTCTGCACCCCTGCCCCAATCCAATATGGCCAACTTAGATCTGTACTACCCTAGGACAGCCAGGTGGTTTGGTGCATAGAGTCCTGGACCTGGAGTTTAAATGTGATCTCAGATGCTTACTAGCTGTGTGACCCTGGGCAAGTCACTTAACTTCTATCTGCCTCAGTTTCCTCATCTGTAAAGTACCCACCTCCCAATGCTGTCGTGAGGATCACAAGAAATAATACTTGTAAAGTGCTTTGGAAATTTTAGAGCACCCTATAAACACTAGCTACTATTCTTATTGTTCAAATCTTGGCCATCCTACTGGCCGATCTGGGATAAGCCCTTCCAGCTGGTTCATCGTGCATAAGCATTTTCTCCTCTCCAGGCCTCAGTTTGAATATGATGGTGAGGCCCCTTCCAACTTTGACTCTCTGGGTGATCTCTGGGTGTCAAGAAGGTGATACTCTCTCTTTACAGCCTGGGGTGGGGGGAGAGCACAGCATTGGGGTTGAGATGGGAAAGCCAGGTACCCCATACGGCTTCGAGGAGGGTAAATGAGATCATGTTCATAAATGCTCGGCACGGTGTCTGTCATGTAGTCGACACTATAGAGACACTTTTTCCCTTCCCTTCCCCCTCACTGATTCAGCTTCCTCTAGAGGGGGCCTCACTGCCTGGGGTGATATGACTGTTCTCTCCATTAGTGACCCTTTAGGGCTCATATCAGAACCACACACCTGGCAAAAGGTGATGGGAAGTCAGAGATGGCTGGGTACCAGGCAGAAAATAAAATGGGAGGCCATGCTGGGTCCCGAGAGTTTATTGTTAATGAAGCTTAGCCCTGAGAAAACCAACTCCTACCTAAATTCAGGGGTGGGGGCCAAGATAGGGAAGGAATCAGAGAAGGGGAGAGAGAAAACCAAGTGGTGGAAAGTCAAGGGGAAGAAACAGGGAAAGGGAAGGGACAGAGATTTGAAATTGGACAGTCTGGGAGAGAGGAGGGGCAGAGAAAGGGAAAGGGGACAAAGAGGAGAGGAGAGGCTGCCCCTCGGGAACATGCCCACCTCCAGGGAGGGCAGGGAAGGGCACAGATATATAGCTGTGTCCTAGAGAAGGAATTTGCCTAGGGCTGCCCAGAATAGGGTTGAGTGGTAGAGACCAGACAGACAGAGGCAGGTGGGATCATCTCAGAGAGAAAGTGCAGATGGCAATGATGACTCAAAAGGCAGAGGAGGAGGGGGTAACACCGAGAGAACCGAGAGACCGGGCAGGAGCTAGGCTTAGGAGACAAGAAAGCTTGACCTAAGGAAGGGGAGAGACTGAAATGGAGCCAATGGGGTGACTGAGATGGGGAGAAAGAAGGCTGAGAAACGAGACAGAATGAGTCAAGATGAGAGATACCAGAGACCAAAAATTAAGAAATAAAAACAAACGACAGGAAGAGACAGAGACTTGCAGAGTGGCAGAGGGAGAAGAGAGCGAGTGGGCAAGGATGAGGGGTAGCACCATTTTTGGACTTTCCTCTCCCCACCCCACCCCCCACTCCAACCAGGGTACATGTTTCCCAAAAAAGCCTTAGCTAGGCTGGTGACCTCATCCTTTGGGCATTGGGAAGGAGGGGTAGAGAGAAGTTGGGCTGGACTTGAGACTATCCTGTCTTGTCCTTCAACACCCTAAGCTGAGAGAGGAGGCCTTAGGATCTGGTCCAGGGTCTCCACCGAAAGTCACCAGAGACAGGCCTTCTGCTCTCTCCCATCCTCTCTCACCCTGCTGAGGAAGTCTGGGGTGGGGGGGGGGGTGCAGTGTATGATGGCATGAAATGGATAGCACAAACATTCCAGTCCCTGAAGTTGTGGTGAAACTTAGAACTAGAGGATTCAAATGCCTCTCCCATGGTCACACAGCCAGGGAGCAGCCTGGGGAAGGGGATGGTGCTCTGGCTCCCAGCCTAGCCAGAGGAGAGACCTTCCTCTACCCCCAGGCTCTGAAATCCAAGCCCACTGACAGGGAGCTATGACAGAAGGGAGTGAAATTAGACTCATGAGGAGAGGAGCAAGAAAAACTAAAGACTGGAGGGCTATCAGAGCTAAAGACAAAATGCAGAGAAATGGTGAGAGACACAGAGGGAAAGCAATGTGGACCCAGGAGGACAGAGGAAGAAAAAGGAGAGATAAAGCTAGAAGAGAAGAGACAGAAGTAAAGAGACAGAAAGAGGAGAGAGGCATAGGGAGGCAGGGGCGGGGGTGGGGGAGGGCGCCAAGGGAAAGAGGAGAAAGATGTATTTATAAAGTTAGAGAAAAAACAGACAGAGAAAAAAGTAACAGAGGACAGAGAACAATGAATCACAGAGTCAGAAAAAATTCTACCCAGAACATCGATGACATGTGCTTATTCAACTGACCAATGCTTCTCTTCAAGACATCCCACAGCCCTGATTCCTGTGATGGGGAGTTTCCTAGTGCTGGGTGCAGCCCATCTCACCCAGGGGAAGTTATCTTTGTTAGATTCTTCCTTAAATCTGTCTCTTGGGAGCTTCCACCTCCTGCCCCCAGCTTGGTCCCTGGGGGACCCAGCAGGACAAGTCTAAATGCCCATCCCTCTTCTTCATGAAGCATCTTTCAGATGCTTGTTGATAAGGATCACGCCTTCCCTGCCCCATCCCCCACTTTGAAGTCTTCTTCAGGTTAAGTGACTTGAGTGTCATCAGTTGTTCTTGCTTTGACCTGGCCAGTACCCTTACCATCGTGGTTGCCCTTCTCAGGCAGCACCCCAGTTTGTCAGACTTTTCTAAAAATATGGTGCCCAGGACTGAACAAAGTATGGTGGATATATTATGAGCAGGGCAGAGATCAGTGGGACCATCGCCTTCTTCATGATCTTCCTCTCTTGATGCTGCCCAGGACAGCATTAGTGTGTGTAGTGAGTGAGTGTGTGTGTGTGTGTGTGTGTGTGTGTGTGTGTGTGTGTGTAGCAGTACTGACTCATTGAACTTACATTCCATTAAAGCCCTCCCATCTTTTTCCACAGAAATTGATATCTGGTTAAGCCTTCCCTATCCCCAATTTGGAAGCTGACTTTTTGAACCCAATCATAAGACTCAGACTTAGGAGAGGCACCTTGGCAGAGGGGATAGGGAACCAGCCCAGAGTCAGGGAGGCCCGTGTTCACAACTTGCCCCTGACACATGTTGGCTGTGTTACCCTTGGCAAGCCAACCTCTCAGTGCCCCGTGGCTCTCTAAGTCCAAGTTACAGAAGAGTTGCCCATCAGCATTAGTAGCAGAGATTTCCTATACCAGTAAAATCACAAATTAGAAACAAAACCCCCCATAGAACTTTAATCTTTTTGCCTTTATTGTCTGTTATCACTTACCCAATACTCATCATAAATGGTCTCATGCCTTCTTGGGCATTTCTCTGGAGAACACAGTCAGTCAGTCTCTCTCTCTCTCTCTCTCTCTCTCTCTCTCTCTCTCTCTCTCTGTCTTCCCCCCCCCCCCACTTTTCCTCTCTGTCTTTCTTTCTCCCACATTTCAAATAGGGTAGAGAGAAACTGAAAGACATCCATGGGAAAGGCATACAGAGAAGAGAGAAGGGAGAGAGGCAGGAGACTGGCCAGAGTGACTCCAGCTAAGGGGGCAAAGAAAGCTGAGTTTCCCTTTCAGGGGCCCAAGAATAAATCTTGTTTACTTAATGATGGGGAAAGGATGGGGGAGGAGCCAGAGGGGCTAGGGAAAGAAAAGAGAATTAGCTTGCCCAAGGAACTCAGCCAGAAATGGGACTTGGGGGCACGATGGAAATGGGAAGAGCAGAGCAGAGATAGAAGATCCAGGGGGAGACAGAGGGAGATAAAGACACGGCCAGAAAGCTAGAGACTAAGTGACAGATATACACAGAGAAAATTAGAGGCAGAATTAGAAGTGGGGATATAGGACAGACAGAGTCAGAGAGGCTTAGAGTGAGGAGAGAACTGAGGCATCTGGAACATCTAGATCCCAACCTTTCAGACTGCCTGTCTCATCAGATCCACACAGCCTCCTTCCCCTCCCTGCCCTCCAGAAACACACATATAGCCTTCATTCTCCTCTCTTCAGAGAAGTCCTGCCCCCCCTCCCCTTCCCTTAAAGTCTTCCCACTCTGGATGGATGGGGCAGCAAGAAAGGGAAGCTTGGAGCAGACATATGTTTGGGTAACACTGTTGGCCTGTACTTGGATGTTATGGGTCTCCTCTACATACAGCTTACTCCCTCACTCCTATCTCAACCAAGTATATCTCATTTCTGGATAGGAAAAGATGAGAAAAGAAGCTCAGACAGGTCAAGCAAATGCCCAGCATCATAACTCATGTAGTGGAGAGGGTGGTTGCGTCGTCTATTTGTTCCTACCCTAGTCTTACCCTCTCCTGACCTTTCCTCCACCCAGATCAGAAGTCCAGATGAGGCCCTGTTGTCAGTTAGGGCTGAAGGCAAGGAACTTCTCCTCTCCCTGAAGAAAAACCGGTGAGTCCAGGAGAGATTGGGAAGTCTGCAAGTTGCAAGTAGTGGCTCACTGGGTACTGATGGGCCTTAGAGGGAGGTGATACTGAAGTCAGATTAAGCAGGGTGGGATGGGGTGGAACCTAATCCCTCTTCAATAAAAACAAATTATCACAAGCATATACCAAGAAATGGGAGAATGTGCTTTTAGATAGTTAGGGAGGAAGAAATAGGGGTGTCAACCAAGGAAGGCTTCCTGGAGAAGGTGGTGCTAAGCCTCTCCTTACTCTAACTTCCTTAGCTGGCTGCTGGCTCAGGGTTACACAGAAACCCACTATGGTCCGGATGGGCAGCCGGTGACCGTGGCCCCCAACCATACGGTGAGACCGGATCCCTGGATTGGTAGTGGGAGGGAACAGGGCTGGAACTTATGGGATCTTCTGGGATGAGGTGCAGTTGGGGAAGTTTTCTGGAGTCTTGCCAGGAGTAGCAGAGATCCTTAATCCCGACTGTGAGAGAGATCTTACTACCCAACTGGGTGAGGGGCATACTCCTCATTCCCTCAGGGGCCCCAACGAATGAGATTGGTGACTAAGATGGAAGGACCGAAGCAGGGCCAGAGGCTGAGGCTAATGGTTAATACCCGCCCCCAACCCTCTACCCCTGCTCAGGATCACTGCTACTACCATGGCCACGTGCAGGGATTCCCGGACTCCTGGGTTGCCCTCAGCTCCTGCTCCGGGATCAGGTAAAGGAGTGTGCCTGGACTGGGAGTGGTCCTGGGAGGGGAATCGGTGTGGAAGGAAGGACCTCTGTGGGGAGGAGAGCTCCGAGGTGGATGATGCCCCCTCTCACTTCCGCGACAACCCCGCCCCCCTCCAGCGGGCTGATAGTACTCAGCCCCAACAGCAGCTACTACGTGCAGCCTCCACGGACTCCAGCGTCCGGACCGCCTGGCCCGCACCGCCTCTTTCGGACGGAGCACCTGCCCAGCGAGAATGGGACCTGTGGCCACGCGCTAGCTGGGACCTTAGGTCTGGCACGCATTCTCCGCCGACATCGGGCACCCAGGGTGAGGGCTTCTGGCTAATTCCCACCCCACCCTCTCTAAATTCTATACCCGAAGAATCTGCCTCCTGGTCAGGCCCCTCCCACCCACAATTGGGCTCTGGCCCATATTGGCCCACTGTCTGCTGGGGCCTCTCCTTTAAATTTCACTAGGCGCGCCCCCCCCATCCCTTTCAAGATCACTTTCATATCTCAGGCCCTCTCCCCATCTCAGACCCCTCCTCTCCACCGAGCCTCTTCCCCTGACCCCCTCCCTTTTCCTCAGGTGAGACGCGACTCGAGGCGGGCCCTGAAGTACCTGGAGTTATTCATTGTGGCAGACCACGCTTTGGTGAGGGGGTAGGATGGGCGGGGCCAGGGCGAGTCTGGAGGCGGGCCTGGAGGGAGGGGGGTGTTCTGGGGCATCTGGGCTCTCCCTCCTCACCTCTGAATGTCCCCATCTGTGTCCGCTAGTACCTGAGGCAGCAGAGAGATCTGGGTCGCACCAAGCAGCGACTTCTCGAGATAGCCAACTACGTAGACAAGGTAAAAGCCGGAAGGAAGATGGCCAGACTGAGCCCAGGTCCTTGGGCCGAGCGGGTGGGAGGGAGGGTCGGGATCCCTGAGGAGGTCCCCGACTGGGTGCTGGTGGTAATGGGCCTTGGCCAACTGGGTGGGGGAGGAGTGTTGGGCCCTGGAAGGGAGTGGGACCCCCTCGAGTGTGGGCAACTGGGCTTCTTTCCAAGGATTCATCCTGTTTGTTTACATCCCGATCGCACCTCCCTTTTCCCCTTGCCCCACCTCACCCAGTTTTACAGGTCTCTCAACATCAAGGTGGCACTGACCGGCCTGGAGGTGTGGACAGAAAGAGACCAGAGTCGAGTCACAGGAGATGCCAACGCCACTCTCTGGGCCTTCCTGCAGTGGCGCCGGGGGCTGCGGGCCCGGCGGCCCCACGACACAGCCCAGCTCCTCACGTGAGTTTCTCTTGACCTGAGACCAGGGGGGACCGAGGATCGAGGTGGGAGAGACTCCCTTTAACTCTCTCCCTTTTTCTCCTTCTGGCTGCTGTGAGCAGGGGCCGAACTTTTCAGGGCACTACCATTGGCATGGCACCCTTGGAGGGCATGTGTAGTGCGGAGAACTCCGGGGGAGTGAGTGCGGTGAGCATATGCTGTCTGGCGCTGTGACCTTGCCTGGTTCCTCTATCTCCCCACGGACCTATGACCCTAACCCTGGAGACATCCTCCCTGCCCCACCAGCTTTTCATTGACTCTCCTAGCTTCCCAGCAACCCTAGAACTCTGCCTGGGGTCATCCTGCCCCCTTTCTCTGGGTGGCCCCACAGACCTTGTGCCAGGATACTTCATTTCCTGGAGAATCATGCACACCCTTTACAAGACTAGTTTGCTGCTTGATAAAGAAGAATTATTATCCCCTCTCTCTGCCTCCTCCCCACTTCTGCCCCTTTACTTCATCTGTGGGTCTGTGGTGGGTGGATGGATCAAGGGGAGAGGGAGAAGAAGGGAGAAAGGGTTTAGGCTGACTCGTTCCACCCTGCCCAGGACCACTCAGAGTTGCCCATTGGTGCAGCAGCCACCATGGCCCATGAGATTGGCCACAGCTTCGGGATGAGCCATGATGCGGATGGTTGCTGTGAAGAGGCCTTGCCTGAGGAGGGGGGTTGTGTGATGGCAGCAGCCACTGGGTGAGTGAGGTCAGAACCAGGACGTGGCAGGACTGGCTTAGGGGGAAGATGTCTGTGAGGTGGGGTGGAAACGGCCCTGGGTGGGACTTGGTGGGGAGGGAATGTCAAGAGATCTGAGTTCTAGTCTGGACTACATTCCTAAGAAGAGAGGAACAAATTGCTTCTCCTCACCAGTCCTTGGTTTCCTTATCTGTAAAAGAAGGTTGGGTTGGATCTGAGGTTCTTAGCATTTTTTGTGTAATGGACTCTTGACAGTCTGGTAAAGCCTATGGGCCCCTTCTCTGAATCACATTTTTAAGTGCATTGAATAAGTGGCATAGGGTTACAAAGGAAACCAATTATATTGAAATTAAGTTGTCTAATTTTTAAAAATAAAACATTCACAATCCCTTGATGGATCCAGGTTAAGAACCCCCTATATGGTTTCAAGAGTCCTCTGCTTTGACATTCTGGGTTCTAAGAACCTTCCCAGCTCTGCCATCCAGTGTCTGTGTGTCTGCCTGGGCCCCTGTCTAATGCTGATGTGTCTGGATATGAGCTTATTTCAGTGGGTCTATAGCACAGATCACACCTATCTCACTGGGTTGTTTCAAGGATCAGTCAGTCAGCTGACAAGCATTTATTAAGCACCTACTATGGGCAAGGCACTTCGATAAGAGCTGGGGATACAAAAGAAAGGCAAAAGCCATGCCCTGTTCTCAAGGAGCTCAGCAGTGTAACAGAGGAGACAACACGTAAATAACTATGTACAAATATGCTGTGTGCAAGAGAAATTGGGAATAGGAAAGGGAGAGAGTTCCAGCCATTGCAGGAAACCATCGAAGCTCCAAGCATTTTCGATGGTTTCCTGCAATGGATGGAACTCTCTCCCTCTTCCCTCAATTCTGGCTCCCCTGAATTTCCCCCAAATCTCTCCTTCTGCAAGAAGCTATTCCCAGTTCTTCATCTTAGTCCCTTTCCTATTCCCAATTTCTCTTGCACACAACATATTTGTACATAGTAGTCCGGGTGTGAGGTGATGAGAGCCTGCGCCAAGGTGTACGGCACTTGGTAAACCTTAAAGAGCTTCATGTTAGCTGCCAGGCTGATGACTGTGTACATCCAGGAAGATGTGTCCAGCTGGGTCTGTTTCCTCCATGATCAGTCCCAGACCATGGGTTGGTCTGTGTGACCACAGTGCCCCCTGCTGGTGTTTGTGGTGTCCCAATGTATAACTCTCCCACTCTGCAGACATCCGTTTCCCCGCGTGTTCAGTGCCTGTAGCCGCCAGCAGCTGCAACACTTCTTCCAAAAGGGAGGGGGAATGTGCCTCTTCAACCCTCCTGACCCTCGGTTGCTGGTGTTGGGAGGCCGTTGTGGGAACGGCTTCTTGGAAGACGGGGAGGAGTGCGATTGTGGGGACATTGAGGTTAGGCTCTGACGCCCCTCACCCATGTCCTGATCCCAGTACACCTCTCAGGACCCCCCAAATTTGAACATCTCCCTGGTTTCTGGGTAACCATATCCACCATCAGGACTCGCAGTGATTCCTCCAATACCTAACCTGTGATTCTCAACGTTCCCCAGCCCACTCAGACTCCTAAAGACTCTCAACCTAGGGCTCTCATTGCCCAGAACCCAGCAAGTCTCTAGTGTAGGACCCTCAGTGTAGGACCCCCAGCTTCTCCCTAGGGATCTCCAGTGCCCCATAGATCTTTCAGTATTCCCAACAGCCCCCCAATGCTTGAGATCCACAAGTTGGTCCCAGGTTTCCCTGGGATTATCTGTTCTTCCTGGGAATTCTTCTCTCCCAATTAGTTTCCCTACCTAAGGAAGTCTCCAGTCTGTTGACTTCCCAGAATTAGGTCAGGACCTTGATCTTGGCTCTCCATTTCTTCATACCTTCTTTCTGTTTTGGGATCCAGGAGTGCACTGACCCTTGCTGTCATGCCCACAACTGCACACTTCGGGAGGGAGCCCAGTGTGCCCAGGGGGACTGTTGTGCCCATTGCTCGGTAAGGGGGGGAAGTGAGGAGGTGGGGAGTAGAAGTGAGGGGGTTGCACCAGCAGCTAGAAGCAAACTGGAGAAAGAGGGTATAGGGAGGCAGGCAAAAGCCAGAGGTTTGACAGCCCTTGGTTCTTTTCAGCGTCCCTCTTCCTTTGGTTTTGTACCTGGCTTTCTTCTGTCTCCACCTGCCTTTCTGTGTCTCTATTTTTGTGTGTCTCCTGTGAATCTCTGCCTCTGTCTTTATCTCTCCACCCACCCTACCACAGCTGAAGCCAGCTGGGACATTGTGCCGAGAAGAAGCTGGGGACTGTGACCTGCCCGAGTTCTGCACTGGAGCCTCTCCTCACTGTCCAGCCAATGTCTACCTCCTTGATGGCTCCCCGTGTGCCGGGGGCACTGCCTACTGCCGAGATGGCATGTGTCCCACCCATGAGGGGCAGTGCCAACAGCTCTGGGGGCCTGGTGAGAGCTTAGCCCGGCAGGGCCAACACCTCTCTCTCCTTGGGCTCTTCTCTTCCCCCAAACCTGAGTCACTTATGTCCCAATTCTCCCTCGGGCACACCTCTCTCCTCAGACCTGCTTCTACTATCAGTCACATAACTCCACATGGACACACACTTCAAGAGGGATGGGAAATGGTCCAAGGACTCCTGGTGGAGGTGACTCCACTTTCCCTACTCCAGAGGCCACCCCTTTCTCCTAGATGCTGGATCCCTTCTTCCCCACCTCACCAACACTACTCCAAACCCCCAGGTGCCCACCCAGCCCCTGATGCCTGTTTCCAGGATGTGAACTCAGCTGGGGATCCCTATGGGAACTGCGGTCAGGACAGCGAAGGTCACTATGTCCCGTGTGATCGGAGGTGAGAGTAGGGACAGAGGGAGGCGAAGAAAGGACAGGCCAGGATCTTCAGGACCAGGTGTCAGGGGAGTGAGGGGTCAGGGGAACAAGATGTCAGAAAGACAATGAATGGGTGGGATCTGAGGAAGGAATAGAACAAGGGTTAGGGAAATAAGAGGGTTAGGAATTCATGGTATAAAGAATATCTGAGACAGGGAGTTAGTGGGGACAAGGGTCAGGGGCCAGTGATGTGGGGAAGGATCTTAGGGTGCTGGATTTGGGTTCAGGAAGTTCTCATCTGGACTCCTGTCTCTGACATTTACTGGCTATGTGACCATAGCCACATGACTTAACCTCTGACTCTCAGTTTCCCCATCTGTCAAATAGGGATGATGACATTTGATGAATCTAACCCTCAGAAGTGTAGTGAGGATCCAAGGAAGTGATATCTGTAAAAACAAAACAGAAAAACAACAACATGATATTGACTTGAAGTGCTAAAGAAATGCCATCAGTTACTAAATCTGGGTCTGGGTTGGCTGCTCCCTTGACACCCCACCCCTACCCCCCACCCCTGCAGGGATGCCAAGTGTGGGAAGCTTCAGTGCCAGAGTGGGGCAGATAAGCCCCGGGGGCCACACACTGTTTCCATGGAGACCACCATCCGTCTGGGTGGCAGAGAGGTGACCTGCCGAGGAGCCTTCATGTACCGTGTACCCCGAGCTGACTCCTCCGCTGACTTGCCAGACCCTGGTCTTGTGCTGCCTGGTACTAAGTGTGGAGATGGCATGGTGAGCCAGCCTTACCAGCCCCCGGGACAGTGATGGGAGGGACTCCCTAGAAGTATAAGGTCACTAGTGGGGAGGGCTTTCTGTGGGTCTTTGGGACCTTTAAGATGATCATCCACCTCCCCATCAGATGCCCTGGGACTCCTTTCCCTTTAGGGTACCCTGGGCCCATCTACACCATCTGTTTCTATCATTCCCATCCACCATCACTAGGTGTGTCATGATCGAAGATGCCAGAATGCCTCCTTCCCTGACCTTCAGAGGTGCCTGGACACATGTCATGGCCATGGGGTGAGTGACCCCTGGGTGTAGGCCTTGGGAACTGAGAGACCCTGGGTGAAGAGTGTTATTTTATTCCAAGCCCTCACCCTTTCTCTTATCCTCTTATCCCCTAGGTCTGTAACAGTAACAGGAACTGCCACTGTGACCCAGACTGGGCCCCCCCAACCTGTGAGAAGCCAGGGCTGGGGGGCAGTGTGGATAGTGGTCCCGTGCAGTATGACAGTGAGTGTCAAGCGGGAACTATCCCCAGTTAAGGCAGGGAACAAGGAGGGAGGAGAGAGGGGGATCCTTATCCCTGGACTGACCACCTGTCTTCCCCTCCCCAGACCACGATGCCACTCTGCTGGCCCTGCTTCTTGTATTCATGCTATTACTGCTTCCCAGTGCTGGGCTGGCTCTCTACTACTACCGTTTCCCAAACTCCCTGCTGCACCAGGGCCTTCAAGGGCTGAGGAAGGGACAAGAGAACTGCCGGTGAGATTTTCTCCACGCCCTTCATTCATGTGCCTTCTGTGCCCAGAGTCTCCCATGTGTCTTATCACATAACGATTGGGACATGTGAGCTGGAAAGGCCCTCGGAGATCATCATATCTCATCTCCTCATTTAACAGGGGAAGAAATTGAGGCCCATCCCCTAGAAAAGGGAAAGGGCAATGCTCAGGGCCACAGGACACCTCAGAACCAAGAATGCAAGCCTTCTGGGTCCAGACCCAAGACTGCCTCCCCTTTTTCACACTGTCAAATCAAGATTTAGAACTTGAAGGAAGCTTAGCCACCTTTCATTTTACAGAGGTCAAGCAACTTGCCCAAAGTGTGTGGCAGAGTTTCTGTGTTTAAGGAGCATCCTCTGTTAGGACTGGAAGAGAGGTCTTACGATTCCAAATCAAGCACTCTTTCCACTAAATTCTATTACCTCTCTCTTCAGGTACATCTCACAAACATTTGTCAGGCAGAATTAGAGAATTTCACAGTTGGAAGTGACCTCAGTGGCCATTTGGACTAGCCTGTACCCAGAAAGTAATTTCATCTACAACACGCTATAAGTGGTTAATGTTAACAGGATTTTCTATGTATTCTGGCCAGGACCAGTCTCTAATCTTCGAATACCCAGAGCTGGACAAAGCAGGCCTAGAGACAGGAATGCCAGGAATCAAGTAGTGGTTTAGTTAATTGGTTTCAGAGTGAGGAATGCTCTCTATGCTGGAGTAAAGACACAGCCAAATACACACACACACACACACACACACACACACACATATATTATAAATCACAAATGGAGGAGGGGGGAAAGTGGATTACAATCATTTCCAGGGCCTCAGTGGTTTCCCATGACAAACCCATGAGTCCACAATACAGGTGTTCTAGAGTTCTATAGGAACAGTATTATCTCAAGTCTTTGGGGGCCCTTACTTAGCGGGGTGTAGGACCAGAGTTCTGTGATGGGAACAGGTTCTACAATCTGTGATTTGTTTCACTTAGTGTATACAGGCACAGGAACGTAATGATTATGAGAGCATCATCATTGATCATTTCAAGCTGCATTGTCAGTCTCTGACTCCAAAGGCTGAGAGTCTCCTGAGAAATTCAAATAATCAGTATATTCATTACACATATCAAATTGATTTCACATTCTCTAGCCTCTGCTTGAACACTCCCAATGAGAGGGAGCCTAAGTCAGACCATCAGCCACTTGGGGACAGCTTTTGTGATTGTGCAGTTTTTCTTTACATCAAACCTACTGTGACCTTTCACCAACTTCTATCCACTGCTAACAATAACAGATAAAATTTGTATAGCAATTTAAGGTTTACACTTTGCATGTTTTATTTCTGCCCTCTAGCACCAAATAGAACAAGTTTAATCTCTCTTCCAGGTGACAATGAAACATTTGCAGACAGCTGTCCTGTTAAACTCTCTTTTCTCTAAGCCAAGCACCTACTATGTGCCTCCACTCTAATACCCTATAACAGAAAGGAGTAGGAAATGGGTATGTGAAGGAGACGATCTAATCCTACAACTGGCCTCAGAAGCCACACACACACACACACACACACACACACACACACACACACACACACTCACTTACTTTCTCAGCTGCTACTCTTCCTGAGCCCCCTCCCTCAGCTCATCGACTCTAGGGATGCACCACTCCCTTCTTCTGTGCCCAAGTCTGGAAGGGTTCAAAGTTTGTACATACATGTATAAGTAGACGTACACACATAAACATACACATTTACTAAGAAACTTTGGTAAAAGTTAACAAATGAAGTCACAAGGCTATAGGATGATGGCATTTTGGAGGAGAAGGGACTTGGAAGATCAAGTCCTTTATTTTACAGATGGACAAAATGAAACTAGACATGGGAAGTTGACTTGTCCAAGGTTGTCTCATTAGCAAATTGCAGAGCCAGGAAGGCCCAGTAAGGGGATTTTTACAGAGTTTGAGCTCATGAAACCAGAGTTACAGTTGTTTGATACTGGCAGAGTCTCTAGATCTGGGCAGAGCCTCTGTCTGACCCAGAGCCCCAGTCTTTCGTAAGCCTATCACACAGAATCTCAGAATTGCAAAGGTCCTCAGATGCCATCCAGTCCAAACCCTACCTAATGAGAATACCCGACAAGAAGCATTTTATTAAGTTCTTGCTATGTGCCAGGCAATATTTTAAGTGCCAGGATAGAAACACAAAATTTAGCACCTGCCCTCAGGGAACTTCCATTTGATTGGTGGAAAACACCACGTATATATAAAATTAAATTCCAAACATATTCAAAGTAGACATAAAGCAATTTCTTTGGGGGAAGAGTTCTAGCAAGTGGCAGGAATCAGATTGCCTTCCTGTAGGAACTGAGCCTGGAAGGAACCCTTGTATTCTGAGGCAGAGATTTTGAGGAGGGCATTCAGGGCAGAGGCATGGAGGTGGGAGGTGGCAGTCTGGAATTCCCAAATCCACGTATGGTGTATGATGACTCACCTTATATCCTTCCCTTTTTCCAGGTACCGAACAAGGGTCACCAGAAGTTCCAGGAGTGGGGCCCAATCGGGCTTAACTCTGCAGAACCTACCCCAACGTCAGCCTAATCGTCCTGCCCCAGGGGTGAGTGAGGGGAGGAGGATGAGGGGAAAGCCACCTATAGGTGTAAGAGGAAGTATCTCGGGAGTGGGTGGGGAGTTCAGGGGAGAAGGAGGAGGCCTTGGGGGCCCCTGGTGGGCAAGGGTGGTCGAGGGTCTTGTGGACCTTTCTGACGTAAGATGTACAGATGGGATTCTCTTCTGAACCAAGGTGTCTCCGCAGGGAATAAGGGGGCCTCTCTCTCCGAAACCCGGACCCTCCCAGCCAGTCAACGTGGTTCGGCCCCTGCGCCCTAGCCCTTCTAAACCCCGAGACTCCCGACCGGCACGCCCACCACCTCCCCTGAGTCACTCCCCGCGGCCTGCCTTCCCCCGAAGGGACCCAGGGGATCGAGGGAACCGAGAAGATGGAACCCGCCGCCTGTTGCCCCCCAAGAGACCCCTTCCTGTCAGCCCGGCCCGGGGCCCTAAGGTGAGCCGAGTGTGAGGGGTACAAACACTTTAAAGCGGAGGACATAGGGAGGAGACGATGCACAGTACTCACTTCTAATCCTCTTGCCCCTAGACCCAGCTGAAGAAGGATCCCCCGAGCCGGCCCCTGCCTGGGGACCCGGTCCTGGTCAAACAGCCTCCGAGAGGTTCTAGCCTCCTGGTCATGGTGCCGCCCAGTCCCGCTCGGAACCCCCGGTGAGTGTGTCGTTCACCCTCTTCTGGCTCTGTTCCAGGCCAGGGAGGTCCTACTCCCAGCCTCACGCGTAAGACTGTTTTGCCTCGCCCTTTCCAGAATCGGGCCCGCCCACCCTGAGAGTAGAGAGCTGCCGTGCTGCCTTAGACCTCGGCGTGAATTCTCATTCACTCTGGCTCCTGCCTCCACAATCCCCTAGCTTCTAGTCCGGCTGTTGGGGAGATGGGGTTTGGAGGAAATTTGATGGAGAAGTTGGGAGGTGGGCGGGGCAGGGATTAGGAGAAGGTGGTGGGCCCAGAAGGGGAGGGTTTGATGGAAGAAACCCGGATGAGTCAGGGAAAGAGGCGAGGCCAAGAGAAGGGGTTGGAGCTGATGCTGGAGATGAGTCCAGAGGAATGGGGGCAGCGAAATTCACACTGTATTCTCCTATTCTGTCCTTCAGGCCTAGCCCCGGAAGAGGCTCCCTAACTTTTAAGAAATGACCAGACCAGATCCTCCCAGGAGCTGCTGTCCTGAGGGCGAGGGCAAAAGACCCTGCCTTCCCCAGGTGTGGCGGACCGTTGAGTACGAGCAATGAACACCTTTCGTGCCTCAGTTTCCCTACCTGAGACCACCCTGCAGACCGACGCCTTGGCCTGGGGCGAAGATGCCTTAACTAGCTGCCTGGGAACGGGGAGGCGGGGAGAAGGAGGAGCGGATTGGGTTCAGAACATTCGGGTTCCCTGCCACCCCTGCCTCGCCCACCCTTCTGATTGTGTGATCCCAGGCGGGTCACAGTCTCTTGGTCCTGGGTCTGAGGGACAGAACCATACTTGTCACCAACCTACCTCAGAAACGGCCCGGAGCCAGCCCAGTGGCCAGACAGGTGGAAAGGACTGAGACTGAAGAGCTTGGGTGTGTTGTAGGGTGGGAGGGGCTTTAAGGAGACACTGGTGTTTGTAACACAGACGTTTACATGAATTTGGCTCTGTTTCCCCTTTTTAGCACCGGCCATGGTAGTGGGAGGAGAAGCTAGGACTCTGGGGTTTTCCTCCCAATTTTCCTTCTGCTGTCGTTCCTGGTCTGGGCCTCAATTTCCCCACTTGTTCACTTAGAAAATAACACATTTTCTTCTTTCTGATAGAAGTCGGGAAGATGGGAATGAGAGGGGCGTTGCACCAAGTCAGACCACCAGGGGGCGGTGTGAACCCACTGTGCATACCTGTGTCGAATCATTTTTCAGAGCTTGGAGGGATCATTTAGAAATTTTACAGAACTGAAATCCAGGAAGTGGTGGGACTTACCCAAGGTCGCCTGGTTAATAAATAGCAGAACTGGAATTCAAACTCAGGTCCTCTGACTTTAAATCCAGGTCTCTTGCCACATCACCCCTCCTCTCTTAGGACATCCTCCTCAGCAATCAGTTTATCCCTGGGGATTCAGAGCAGAGGTGGAAGAGGGGCCATAGGAGAGACACCAGATGACCCTAAGAGGGGGACTTGGGGCCTTCCATACTCAGAGATCTTCACTGAGGGAGAGAGTCACCCTTAGACTGAGATGCATCACATCTGGTCCAGCTCTGCCCTAGACCAGAGAACTACTCCATACCCTTTGGGGAACTTGAGTTAGGAGGTGGATCAGAGGGCATCCACCTGACTTCTGCTACCTGAGCAATTTCCAAGAAGCATATGTATGTATATGTGCGTGTGTGTGTGTGTGTGTGTATACACACATATATAGTATACACACATTTATAGTATATCAGCCTCTGTTTGAATACCTTCAGTGACAAGGTGCTCACTACTTTGATTGACTTCCCATTATATTGATCTGTTTCCATTGCCTATTTTCTATGAGGTTTATGGGCCACTTTCTTTTCAATTATATAGAACTGTGCTGTAATATAGTAACAATTCCATGCTAGGCTCCCCATGACTCAGTTTAGGGTAACTCCTAAATCTGTGTGAAATTCAGGCAGTAAAGGCTTTATTTGGAGGATTTCTCTTGCATCAGTGGGGAGAATTCTTTTGATGTTTCTTCAACACTTCCCTGTCTAACACTGAACAATGGACTCAGTCCACTTGCTTTTTGAGATATGGCAGTCTCCTGTTGCACTCCTTGGTCCACTAGCTTCTAGCCCTCAAAGTGAGGGGGCCCTTCAGAGTGGGATTAGAAGTTCTGGGGATCCATCTTAGGGTCCCTTCATCTCAAACACTTTTGGAAAGCAGTGTGGAAAAAGCCTTGGCCTATAGGTCAGAAGGCCTGGGTTCTAGCCCCAGCCCTATTTTTTACTGGCTTGTGATCCTGGGAAACCCTTCTCTTCCCTCAATTCAAGACAACTAATATTTGTTAGGTATTTATTATGTGTCCCATTCTAGGCACTAAGAGAATCCAAAAACTGAAAAGAAAAAAATGCGCATCCTGCATTCAAGGAATTTACAAATCTCTGTACCTCAGTTTCCTCATCGGCAAAATAAAGTTTTAATTCCTGTACTACAAGACTTAGTTGGTATAAGGAACAAATGAAATAATGGATGGGAAAGTAAATGCTAAGAGCTTTTTGTCTACTGCTAATATTAAATAACAAGTTACAGCAGGTAGGTGTCGAGGTGGATAGAGTGCCAGGCCTGGAGGCAGGAAGTTCAAATATGGCTTTAGACACTTACTAGCTGTGCGACAAATCACTTAACCTTGTTTGCCTCAGTTTTCTCATCTGTAAAATGAGCTGGAGAAGGAAATGGCAAACCTCTCCAGAATCTTAGCCAAGAAAACCCCCAAATGGGGTCATGAAGAGTTGGACACAATTGAAAACAACTGAACAAGTGTCCTTCAGGTACAGATCACTGTCCCATCCATTATCTCATTTTTTCTTTTGGAATCCTAGAGGAGGCCTGGCAGAGGTTATTATCTCTATTTTTCCAGAACCAGAAGCTGAGGCAGAGAGAGGAAAAATAACTTTCCCAGAGTTCCATATGAAAATTATCTTAAAGACACCCCTATCTAGGGGTAGAGATGCGTGCTTAGATGTTCCTATGTACACTAAGATGTATGTGTATGGTTTCTCTATCAGCTCCTAGAACAGTGAATCCCCCTTTCTCCCACAATTATCAGGTTCACCAGAAAAAGAGGAATCCATTTATGGAATTCAATTACAAGAAAATTGGTGTTCTATTCCTGGACATTTTATTTGCAGACATTCCACTCGCAGTCTATTCAAAGACATTGTGTTCTATTTGTGGAAGATCTCAAAATTTAATCTCAGAAAGGGACTCAGAGGGCTTCTAGTATCTGAGCAGGGATACCCTCTACAAACTTCAACAAGCATTCATTAGTTACTACATGCCGAAGAGTTGGATACAACTGAACAACAACAAAAACACATGAAGTGCTCTGACAGGCTCTGACAGTAGATACAAAGAAAAATACAACAGTTCCTGCCCTAAAGTAATTTACAGTCTACTTAGGGATACAAGCGAGCAGAAGGATGGGGTAAGAAGGGATGGCATTTTAGGTACATCGTACAGCCTGTACAAAAGCATGGAGGTGGGAGATGAGATGTGGAATCTCAGGAACAGAAAAGAGAACTTTTTTGACTGGAACATGGTATGTGAAAAGGAGGAATGGAAATGTAAGTCTGGAAAGGCAGTTTGGAGCTAGAGTATGAAGTGCTTTAGATATCAACCTGAGAAATTTTTATTTTATCCTAGAGCCAATGAGGAGGAAATGAATATTCTTGAGAAGAGGAATAACCTGCACTTTAGGAAGATTATTTTGGCACTTTGTGGAGAGGATTTGTAATTTGTAAAGAGGAGAGACTGGGACCCCAATTAGGAACTTGTTTCAATAGAACTAGGGTAATGGGCATGTGAGTGGGGAGAAGGGGATGGATATGAGAGATGCTGTGGAGGAAGGATCGGTTAAGACTTCTGACTGTATATGAGGGTAAGGGAAGGTTGCAAACCAAAGTGACTGGAAGGATACTGGTGCCCTCAACAGAAATCGGGAAGTTTGGAGGAAGGATGATTTTTTGGTAGCGAGCAACAAGGTCATATTAAATTTGAGATTCTGATAGTGTATCCAGGTGAAAAAGTCCAGAAGGCAGGTGTTGGTGAGAGACTGTCTCTTCTGAGAGAGCTTGTATCTAGGTATATAGATTTGGGAATCATCTACATGGAATCAATGGGAGTTGATGAAACCACCAAAAGAGGTGTACAGGAAAAAAGGGATTCAGAACAAGGTCTTAAGGGATACTTGTGGGAAGAACCTGGAAGATTGTTCTGAAAAGGAATGTGAGAAGAAGAGTGAATACCCCACAGATAGGAATGGAATCAAGGGAAGCAATCACAAATGCCCACGGAATATTCAGGAATAGAGGGTGATCTACAGGGTCAAAAGCTGCAGAAAGTCTGAGAAGGATGAGGTCTGAAAAAAATTTCATCAGATTTAATAATTATAAACTCATCAATAGCCTCAGAGAGAGCAGTTTCAATTAAGTGGTAGAAATGACCAGATTGCAGGGATTGGGAAGTGGGAAGTGAGAAAGTAAATGTGTTTTTTCTAGAAGTTTGGATGTGAAAAAAAGAAATATTGGAATAAATAAAGGGATAGCAAAGTTATTTTAAACAAGGGTTATTCTAAAACTGAGGAGTCTAAATATATTTATTGGCAGCAAGAAAGGATCCAGGAGAAAAGGAGAGATTGAAGGTCATATAGCCTTCATTTGGAGGCTTCCAGTGATAGAGAAGTCATTGCCTCCCAAAACAACCTCCTCTATTTTGGGATAGTTCTCAGTGGAAGGACGTTACTACAGTTTGTATATCTGTTTACAGACATTTTATTTAAATACTCTATTTCAAGAACACATGTAACATCTGTCTGGAGATGGAAGGATGCTTTGAAAGTAGGGATTGTTTCATTTTTTTTGCAGTTATATTCTCAGTGCCTAACCTAATGCCTGACACGTAGTAGGTCCTTAATAAATGCTTGTTGATTGTCTGGCCCATAAGTGAAAATGCATTATATATTATAAAAGGACTGTTTATGTGTGAGATATTATTACTATTATTATCATTATCAAAAATGGGCCTATGGACTGGGAGAGGTCACTCTGGCAGCTAGAGAGGTTACTTCTCTGCCAGGATGCTATATAAAATGCTCCTACTTAAGATGTGGTCTGAATGAAATGATCTCCAAGATCCTAAGATTCCATAATTCTAGGATTATAGGACCCAGACCTGGCAGGATCCTTGAAAATAACTGAGTCACCTCCACACTTTTAAAGAAATGGAGACTGAAACCCAGAGAGTGGGAATGACTTTCCCAAGGTGATACTCAAATAGAGCCAGAATTCAAATCCAGACCCTCTGACTCCAAATCAGGACTGTGTCCACAAAGCAGGGCCAGGGTCCTCAGCTCTGCTTGGAAGTTGGGTTTCCAAGGTCCATGTCAGGGATATATACTATCTTCTCACCATATACTATGCCCCTGGATGAAGAGGAGAAAATAAGGAGAAGGCCAAGAAGTGAGGGTTCTTCCACCTCCAATATTCTGTGATTCCAATAAGGTGTTAATCTAGAAACTGCCGGTGGATGCAAAAGATTGAGTGCAATTTATATGCTTATCTATGGATAGCCCTGACAAAGGAGGAGAACCCAAGTCTGGATTCAGTCATAGAGGGGGATGTCTCCTAGGGGTGGAGTGTAGGAAGCCCTTCCCCTCTGTGACTGAATGGCTGCACCATCTATGGTTGTAGCATTAAACACACTTGATTTTTAGTCCTTTAGATATTTGACCAGAGCACACATCCCCAACTCTTAGAAGGATTCTCCAAATATTACACCTAGACACAGACTTTGCATAGGAAGAGGTGGTTTGATCTGTCCACTCCCTCTCTCATCTAAGAATCTACCTACCTGAGGCTATGTCTTTCTCTCCTTCCCTCACTAGCAACATCATGTTCTGAACACCAAATTCCATCAAAGTCACTAATGGGTGAGGCAGCAGAGGTTGCTGCATTGTCTTCAGAAGGCAGCCAGTACAATGCCTTGAGAGATGTCTCAGCCCGTTTCCATTAGCATTTGTTCACAACTGAATGGAAATAGCTTGGTGTACCAGAGGAGGGAGTGGACTGAAAGCCAGGAGTCCTAGTTTCCAGTTTGACTTGTTACTTTGATTTACTGTGACTTTGGGCAACTCCCTTAACCTCCTCTGGGACTCAGTTTATCTGTAAAATGAATGGGTTGGATTAGATGACCTCTAAGGTCACTTCTAGCTCTCGTTCTGATCCCACTACTTTTTGGGTTTTTTTTGATATTAAGTCTATCTTGTCC